>NC_065580.1:151175414-152531664 GCF_024542745.1 Macaca thibetana thibetana
AGGGTGGTTCCAGCCCGGGGTGGGGCCCAGAGGTGCCTCTGCCTCACAGGAACTCTGCAATGACGACTCAGAGTAAACTTCACTTTTCCTCTTGTGAAGAAGATACATGTTCATCATAGTGAATTTTTTTTTTAATCGTAAAGCAACATCTAGTTTCACTACCGAGCGGGATTCAGAGCTAATACTTTGGTGTGTTTCTGCTGTAAGCATTTTTCTTTCTTTTGGATGGCGTCTCGCTCCTCGCCGAGGCTGGAGTGCAATGGTGCGATCTCGGCCCACTGCAACCTCCGCCTCCTGAGTTCAAGTGATTCTCCTGCCTCAGCCTCCTGAGTAGCTGGGATTACAGGCGCGCGCCACCATGCTTGGCTAATTTTTGTATTTTTAGTAGAGACAGGGTTTCGCCATGTTGGCCAGGCTGGCCTCAAACTCCTGACCTCAGGTGATCTGCCCACCTTGGCCTCCCAAAGTGCTGGGATGACAGGCGTGAGCCACTGCGGCCACCGTGCTGTAAGCATGTTTATAGACGTGTGATCGCCTGCTTTGTATCCCTTTATGCACTTTCATCAGGGATCTTTCCTGATTGTAAGTGATGCTTATGTCTTGGGGAGAATATGAAAACCACACAAAGCATGAAAATAAAACATCCTGAATCCCAGTCCTGGCTGAGCTTAGTGTTGTCATGGGGCTGATTTCCACCCCACGCCCTACCCCACGGCGGGTGAGCTCCCTCCGCTCCCCCTCCCCTCCTCCTCCCGCTCCCTCTCCCCCTTCCTCTCCTCTCTCCTGCCCCCTCCTCTCCCCTTTCCTTCTCTCTCCCTCTCCCTCCCCTCACACTCCCTCCTCTCCCTCTTCGCTCCTCTCCCCTCCCTCCTCTCACGCTGCCTCCTCTCCCCCTCCCTCCTCTCATGCTCATTCCTCTCCCTCTTCCTTCCTCTCCCCGCTCCCTCCTCTCACGCTCACTCCTGTCCCCTTCTCTCCCCCTCCCTCCTCTCCCGCTCCTTCCTCTCATGCTCACTCCTGTCCCCCTCCCTCCTCTCTCCTGTCCCCTCCTCTCCCCCTCCCTCCTCTCATGCTCATTCCTCTCCCTCTTCCTTCCTCTCCCCCTCCCTCCTCTCTCCCTCCCTCCTCTCACGCTCACTCCTGTCCCACTCCCTCCTCTCTCCTGTCACCTCCTCTCCCGTCCCTCCTCTCATGCTCACTCCTCTCCCCTCTTATCTCCTCTTCCCTCGTCTCCCCCTTTCCTCTTCTTTCCCCCTCCCTCCTCTCACGCTCACTCCTCTGCCCCTCCCTCCTCTCTCCTGTCCCCTCCTCTCCCCTCCCTTCTCTTCCCCTTCCCTCCTTTCCCCCTCCCTCCTCTCCCCCTTCCCTCATCTTCCCCTCCCTCTTCTCCCCTGTCCTCATCCTCCTCTACTGCTCCCTCCTCTCCCCTTTGCCCTCTCCCTCCTCTCTCCTGTCCCCTCCTCTCCCCCTCCCTCCTCTCTCCTGAAGTTACCCAGGTGTCTCTGGCACTTGTCCACCCCCAGCCCCAATCCAGGCCATTCCTGCAAGAGATCCTTCTCCCATGGGGCTCCCGTCCTGAGCCCAGTCGGCTTCCAGAATCCTAGGAAGCACAGAGCCAGGAAACCGCTGCCCTGGGGGGCCTACCGGAGAGCTGGACTGCAGGGTTTGACTGGGAAGGGCCCTGCAGCCCCGCCTGTGTGTGGGGGGAGGTAAATGCGCTTGCAGAGAAAGGGAAGAAGGGGGCGAGCCACACCCCCTTCCCTGCGACCTGGGGACTTTTCCTCTTTCTCAGGCCTGCGGGCCCTTCTGCGGATGGGGACTCTGGGCCCAGTCTGGTATCCCAGAAGCAGCTGTGGGGAGCAGGCCTTTACCCCACTGTGCCCATCGTCCACAGCCCTGGGTGGGTCTGAGTCTCCAGGTGTGGGGAGGGAGAGGGTGGGAGGGGGGAGGGGTAGGAGGAGGGGGAGAGGGGGTGGGAAGAGGCAGAGGGTAGAAGGAGGGAGAGGGTGGGAAGAGGCAGAGGGTAGAAGGAGGGAGAGGGTGGGAGGAGGGGGAGAGGGTGGGAGGAGGGAGAGGAAGAAGGATGGAGGAGAGGGCCTTGAATGTGCAGTGCCCCTGGCAGGGCCTCTCTGACTCCTGCGGGTGGACCCGACCCTCATCTTCCAGCACGACCTGGCCAGGCAGGGATGAGGAGGGAGCATGAGGTGGGCTGGGCAGAGGAAGCTGTCCCGGGAGGCAGGGGAGGGCGGGGCTGTTTCTGGAATCTGCCTGCCCTCCACCCCCACCCCACCCCCATCGGGGTCCTGCGTTCAGGGAGAGGAGCCCCTCAGTCCGCCTTGGGGAGCCCTGGTGCCTCCAAACGTAAGCGCGGGAAAAGAAGTAAGCGCAGGAAAAGGGGAATCACCCACCACCACTGTCCTATGTCAGTGGTTTTCTTAAACCCATAAAAGTGGGTGGAACAAGAAGGAAAGACCATCCCAGGAAACTGCCTTTGTCCACAGGGAAAGTTAAGAGGAGACTCAGGGCTGCTGGTGGGAGCCCCAAGGTTGCTGGCCCAGGCCCCTCTTCTGCCAGCCCCCTCCTCCCCACCCCTCTCCTCCCCCTCCCCTTTTGGACTAACTGCACCCCCTCCCCCGCCCACGCCCAGGCGGAGCCCCCAACCCCAGACCCAGGGTAGGTCCCACCTCCCCCTTTAAAAATCTTTTTCCTCCCACGTCTCTCAGTCACCACCTCTCCTTTGACCACGGCTGGCCAAGCTCTGCGCGACGCCTTAGTCTCCTCCCTGCCCTACCCAGGGCACCCGAGATGTGGAGGACCTGCTCTCCATGGGCTCCAAAAACCCAGGCCCCACCTGGGAAATTTTCTAGACAAGGAGGCCACCAAGGCCCACGCAGTGAGGGTGGACGGGGAGGGGATAGTGCTCCCAGCCCCGCAGGGCCAGGCTGCAGTGCGGAGCCTCGGGGCCCCGCCCTGCACTCTCCCAGCGCTGGCTGGACCTCCCCCCTCTGTCCTCCACTCCCAGGAAAGGCTGGGAGGAAACTCATCCAGGGATTTTCCATCCCAGAAGCTCTTTTTCCACAAAAGTCCAAGTGCCTTCTGGGAGGGAGCAGGACAGCTGCGCCCACGGGCAGGGGACAGGCCCTGTGTTTGTGCCCTGAGGGCGGGTGGCAGGGCTGTCTGCGCCCCGAGGGCCGGTGGGGGGGTGCTGACTGTGCCCCAAGGGCGGGTGGTGCGGGGCTCTCTGCGACCCCTCCCCAGTGACTGCGGAGTTTCCGGAACGCCCTCCCGTGACTCCCTCCTAGGGTGTGGTGTTGGAAGGCGGCCCCCACTATAAACACCGAGGACCCAAGCCCTCCAAGCATCTGTGGAACAAAGACATTTTTTATTTCTTCCTACTGCCTCCACTATCCAGTGAATTTTCCTCCCAACTTAGAACATGATTCATCCAGGAGGACCCTGTTTCCAGGGGTTACACATGCGGTTTCCATGGTGGTGGCCCTGTACCCCGGTGGAAGTGGCACAAGGACAGAGAGGCACATGCCGGCCCCTCCAAGGGCCCAAGTGGTGCACGCGGCCCTCGGCTCCGCCCTGGCACCTGGGCACGGCGGCCATCCCCTCCCCCTCCCACCTTTGTAGGGAGTGAACCCATCTCCATCTCCTCCCTGTGAGGGTCCAGGGGTCTGGCTGGCCCACGTGTTTGCTGGGCACCTAGGGCAGGGCGGCGCCTGGCCCCAGCCTGTTTGCCGAGTGTGAATGAGTCCGCTGGCGGGAGGCAGCCTGGGTTGGATCTCCCCGGGGTCGGGTGGGGCAGGTCCCAGGGCCACAGGTGGGGAAGGTGCAGCCCGTCCTGGTCCCAAGCGGGGGTGCGACGGCTCAACGCTGGTCTGAGTCAGGCTCTCCCTACAGGACTCCCCCAGGTGATCTCTGGGGCCTCACTGACCACGGGCCTCCCCAGTCACCAACAGGACGGCAGAAGGCAGAAAACAGGCCGGGGGGAGGCGGCCGTTGCCACAAGAGCCCGTGGCTGCGGGGAAGACGCCTGGGCTGCAGGCGGGGCTCCTGGCAAGTGTGGGGGACGCGGCCTCCCACCGGTCGGGTCGGAGGGAGGAGGCCTCTGGGGAGAGTGGGCGACATCGGCGATCCAGGAATGGGTCTGCGACAGACTGACTCCCAGATGGGAAAACACGCGTTTCTGGAGCATCGCCTGTAACTGGAAAGACCCGGCCACAGTCAAGGCTCAATTCCAGGGGCTGTTCCGTCAATCACGGGCCCTGGGACGGTGGCCCCGGACTGCGGGGAAGAGAGCTCTGCACGCCCTCGTTTGTTCCGGGAGCGCCTCTGGGAGCCGCAGGGTCCGGATACCGGAGGGAGGGCGCGACCCCGTGGCGGGAGCCGCAGGGTCCGGATTCCGGAGGGAGGGCGCGACCCCGTGGCGGGAGCCGCAGCGTCCGGATACCGGAGGGAGGGCGCGACCCCGTGGCGGGAGCCGCAGGGTCCGGATACCGGAGGGAGGGCGCGACCCCGTGGCGGGAGCCGTGGCGGGAGCGCGACCCCGTGGCAGCCGCAGTCCGGATACCGGAGGGAGGGCGCGACCCCGTGGCGGGAGCCGCAGGGTCCGGAGGGAGGGCGCGACCCCGTGGCGGGAGCCGCAGGGTCCGGATACCGGAGGGAGGGCGCGACCCCGTGGCGGGAGCCGCAGGGTCCTGGGCTTGCGTCCCGCCCTCTCTGCGTTTCCTTTAGCGACTCCTCTGAGACGGGCTGAGGCGGAAACACCCGCACTGAGTGTGACACTCAGGAGCTCGCTGAGGCCCCCTGGTGCTTCCTGGGCCACGTGCACTGGCCTAATTTCATTTTGTTCCATTGCCTGTACGCTGAGAATTTCATTTTCTGGTGAGAATCCGTCATAGAAGCTCTGGTTCTGGGAACTGTCATTTCAAAGAGACGCAAAAAAAAAAAAAAGTCTCGATGACGCTGTGATCTCGCTGGGTTGAGAGGCCACTGCCCTGAAACCCAGGGCCCATGAGGCAAAGGGTGGGGGGTCCGGGCTGCCCGGCGCTGGCAACACAGAGGCTCCCCCAGGCCGTGCCGGGCGCTGGCGCCGCCTCTGGGGACCCCCGAATGCACCCCTCTCCCAGGCGGGCATCACGCCCCAGCCTGTGGCTCCCGGGCGCCCCTCAGGGGCTGGTCCAACACCCCCTCCAGGGAGGGCTGCAGAAAAGCGCTCTGAGCCCGCTTTTCCGCCCGCACACGGTGGGCTCCCGCCGCAGGCAGGCCCAGCCCCCGGGACACGGACGCGGCAGGGAAGACCCCCACGGCACAGGGTCCCCGCAACCCCCCGAGCTGGGCCCCGGGGGCGGCTGCGGGGCTGCGGGGCTGCACGGGTTCAGTTTCCGCGTCACCTCATGCTGGCCTCTGCTCTGAACATCTGGCAGGAATATTTCTGTAAAGCCGTCTGAGCCGTGGGGGAGTCTGGCCGCGTTCCCGGAGCCTGTTCCTCCGATTTCACAGGAACGGGGGAGCCAGCAGGAGCCGGCGGGGACCCCGGGGACGAGGCTTCCCGGGAAGTGACGGCGCTGAGGCCGCACCTGGCCCCCCAGAGCCCACCCCGAAGGGTCCCGGGCCGCCGGCGCATTCCTGCTGACGGGAGTCACTTCCGGCGCCGCCGACCCGGGCTGGGAGGCCCTGAGATGTCTGTGGGCAGCAGTGGGGGCCCTCGGGTGGGGTCACCGGGGCTGGGGAGGGCCAGGGCTGCACGACTGACACAGCTCAGACCTGGGGTCCCTGTGTGAGACCCCCGAGGCTGGGGCCCGAACCTCCTTCCTCTGTGCCCCCATCATGGCTTCTGGGCCCAAAAGGTGGTGGGGGAGGGGCAGGCTCCCAAGCACAGGGTTTCAAGCCCCTTTCCCGGCCCTGATGCTGTGGGTCCTGCCCAGACACCCAGTTCCCTTCGCAGCGCGGGGCAGGGCGGAGGGGCTTCTAGGACCTGGTCTGGGAGCCCCACACAGGCCCTCCCTCCGCAGTGGGGAGCTCGGCTGCGGGGCTGCCCCACATCCCGCCCACCCGCCGGGGTGCAGCAGTTTTAACGGGGCTGGAGCAGTAGGGAAGAAAGGGTTAGGGTCCCTTACAGTCCAGCAGCCCCCACTCCGGCTGGGTCCCAGAGAGACGGGGCGGGGGGCTCCTTCCCACTCTGCAGGGAGCTGAACATGGGTGGCCTCAGTCCCAGGTCACCCCACTGCTCAGAGGCCCAGAGGGTTTCCACGCAGGACCACAGCATCTATAAGGGGCCACTCAGACCCTCTGTCTCTCTGCCTGACCACACCGTGGCTCAGAGGAACTGCTGGCATCCTGCCTGGTGTACCCCAGGCTGGATGAGCCAGGAAAGCTGAGGCAGGCAGAACCGAGTGAGGTCCCCGCTCTGTCACCCACTAGTTGCATGAGCTCGGGTCGGAACACAGGCTCCCAGAAGCTCTGTTTTCTCAAGTTGTCAAGAGAACGCCCACTCTGCCGGTGGGAGCTGGTGGCGGGAGTAACAGTGACAGAGTTGGGGCTCCCATGAGGCCAAGGTCCATAGGCCTGGGGGCTCAGAGACCCGTCCATCTGGACGCAGCGCACAGCTGCCAGGGGCCCGCCCACCCAGCCCGGCTTCCCGGCATCTGGTTTCTATTGTCCCCACATGGGAGTCACAGAGCCTGGGGCCTAGCGCTTGGGTAACATCTGGGCTTCTCAGAAACACTCACATTCCTTGGGCCAATCAAACCCCAAAGAGAGGGTGCGGTGGGCACACGGCCGGTCCATGGAAAGAGACCTCATCTCCGTTCAGGGCCTCCGGGCTTCGGGGACATCTCAGCGCCCACCTTATGGAGCTGTGGCCGGAGGGCCTGGGATCAGGACAGGCTAGGAGCAAGATGCAGCCATCCCTTCTCTGAGCCGGGTCTGGGGTCCCTGGGTGCCAGCCACAGCCAGGCAGGAGGGCCCAGAGCAAGGCCCTCCCTGGTGCCCGGCCTCTGGAGTCCCCACCCTTGGGAGGCAGAGACCCTTGTGTTCAGCAGGGCGACCTCCGTGGTCTGGGGGTCCTGGGCTGTCACCAGTTCCCTCCCCAAACATGAGACCCCAAAAGCATCAGGATCTGAGGGTTCTTTCAGAGCTGGGGAAGGGGTTGGGTGCCCTTTAGCCCTCAGGAGAGCAGGCCCAGGAGAGCAGCCCTCAGGGGTGAGGAGGGCGCAGGAGGCCAGCGCCGGGCCATCGGCCTCTGCACCCCAGGGTCTGAACTCAGGGTCTGAGCGAGTCCAAGGCCGCCCTGCAGTGAGAGGGAGGGCCGGGGTTGGCAGAGCAGGGCGGTGGTGGCTCTGGAGATGGCCGTGGGGGAACCAGGGGCAGCCTGGCTTTGGGACCCCAGGCCCCAAGGTCACAGAGACCTGCCGCCTGCCAGGTCCCGATACACAAGCAGTTGTCACAGCCTAGCTGCTGGGGGGCCCTGGGAGGGAGGCGGGGGCTGCACAGTGTGGGGCAGTGCAGGGTGTGGGACACGGTTTCTGGAGTCTCTGCTCCCCCAGCCTCGTCCCTACACAATCGCAGGCCCCCTCCTCCCCTCCCACTGAAGCTCAGCCAGGTTGACAGCTGGGTGCCCCTGGACCCTGAGGCTGCTGAGGCTCCCACGGACGCCATGGAGGGATGGTCAGGGGTGCCCTCTGCTGCCCATGGGCACCAGTGCAGGATGGTCCCCAGAGGGGCCCAGAGCCAGTCACTGTCCCCTGTCCGTGGCCTCTCCACTGGCCCCAGGTGCCTGGGTCCACCCATGCCTGGGAGACTCCGGCAAGGCTTCCGCTGGGGTCAGTGGATATGCAACCCCCTCTCTGTCCTGACCCTGCCGGAAGCTGGTGAGGGGGCAGCTGGACAGGGAGGCCCCCAGGCCTGCAGGCAGCGGCTTCCCTCGGCTGCAGGGACTGGGTGGGAGCCAGAGCCTGGCCCAGAGGCTGTGGGGTGCAGGAGGTGAGAGGAGCCCTAGGCCAGGGTCACAGCCCGGGTGGGAGGCGTCAGGGCCCCCGTGATTATTGCTTTCAGCAATCTGAAAGACTGTGAGGTCCTGCTCCAGCCAGTGGATGCAGGACACAGCGGTCAGGACGACCCAAATGCGTAAGGGATAATTATGTCTGCCTTTCCTTTGTTCGCGGGTGCTCTCGCCGTCGTTCCATCTGCAATCAAGCACCCTTTCTGAAGAAAGTGAAGATGGGCTTGCTGAGAGATCTTCTGTCTCTGTGCTGACTTTTCTTCACGGCACCGATTATCTATTTCTAACAATTTTGCTATTTCTAACAGCGCTTGTAGTCCCAGCTACTTAGGAGGCTGAGGTGGGAGGGTCACTTGAGTCTAGGAATTTGAGGCTTCAGTGAGCTATGACAGCACTACTGCACTCCAGCCTGGGGAAGACAGCAAGACCTTCTTTCAAAAAAATTAAAAAATAAAAAAAAAAAGAAAAAAAGAAATAGGTCAAGCGAGAATAGAACTAATCATACAAATCACGTAATTGGAAAAAGCAGCAATGTCACAAATGATCCCAAATTAATAAGACAAAGGGAAATGACAAAGATACTGCCAGAAATCAATGAAATAGAGAACAATCAAATAATATGAGTAGCAAAAACCAACGATCATACTTTGAAAAGATAGATTGATTTTGACATGAGCAAAAAAGAGGAAAATATATAATTTATAACAATAGAAACTGAAAATAGAAAAATAACTTCAGACAGAAGGGATCAAAGAAATCACAAGAACATTATGAGCAGCTGCATTCAGAAAGTTTGAATTCCCAGATCGTTTCAAGGAAAAACAAAATGCCAGAGCTGACCCCGGAAGAGGCCGGTGTGCGCCTGCCCCAGGCTTCCCAGGTAGACTGTGCCAAACTCAAGGAACAGCTGACAAACTTAGACAAACTGTCCCAGAACTTAGAGAAGGGGCAAACGGCTGGTAAAGCCGATTCCAAAACCAGCTAAAGATAATCTCAGCTTTTGCCTGCTCAGCTGTTGGGTACCGTTCCCAGACCAAAGCGAGGGTAGGGGCTGCTCCTGGCTCAGTAACGAGACGCAGATGAACTGGGAGAGAAGGGAGTTAACCGGTTACAGGGAGGAGGCCTGGAAATCACCGCCAGACCAACGTTTTCCAGAGCTGTGTGCCTTCGAAGCTCTGTGTCTGCGTGTAAGTGTGCATTCTTCTAAAGACGTGAGTGATTAGCTTCTCGTCTGTCACTAAGGTCTGAGTCCTGAAGACCTTCCCCTGGAACCTCAGTGGATTTACTGAATCTAACTGGGTCCAGGTGCTGGGGTGATCACCCTTATCTTGCCTTCTGCCAAGTCACGGAGGTTTAGGGAGCTCCTTTAGTCTCCAAGGAAGCTCGTTATGGAGTTTCTTCAGACCCCAGTAAAACTTGTTTAATCCTAAATGGGTCCTGTCAAGGATTCCTTTGCTATCTTGTCAAGCTTCAAGGCCCTGGAGAGGCCTGGGCACAACTCTTGGGGGGCTTCTGTTACCTTTGCATAAGGCAGCCTTTGCATAAGGGCGCTGACTCTATCAGCTTTTAATATTTAACCTCACCACTCAGTCATTGTGGAAACAGTTGTTCCGGGGGCCTGCGTGAGTGAGACCTGGCCTGCCTCGGTACCGTTCCCAACGTGCTTGGCACAAAACAATAAAACAAACAGCAGGCCCATGAAGGAAAATATCCTAAATAAAATATTAGCTTGCCAAACCCAACAGCGTATGTTTTTAAAACCACACATGATCAAGCAACGCTCGTCTGTGAATACGAGACGCATGCGTCGGGAGGTCTGTTGTGTAGCTCACCATAGTCACAGGCTAAACAGAGAAAAACATCTCAGCCAATGCAGAAAGCACATCCCACAAGGTTCAATACCCATTAATGATACAAACTCTTAGCAAAGTGAGGAGAGAGGGAAAGTTGCCTGATTTCAAGTTTTATTACTGGATGTCCTGGCTGTGGGATATGATGAGGTTTCTCTTCAAATAGCCTGATCAATCTTTTAATTCATAGTAGCCCCCACACTCTTTTTTCCCTTTTTCCTTTCTGCCTTTGTTAGATGCCCAGGCATGCCACAGTACCAGACCACATTACCAGACCACGCCACAGTACAGACCACATTACCAGACCATATTACCAGACCATGCCACAGTACCAGACCACATTACCAGACCACACCACATTACCAGACCACACCACATTACCAGACCACATTACCAGATCACGCCACAGTACAGACCACATTACCAGACCACATTACCAGACCATGCCACAGTACCAGACCACATTACCAGACCATATTACCAGACCACGCCACAGTACCAGACCACAGTACCAGACCACATCACCAGACCACGCCACAGTACCAGACCACATCACCAGACCACGCCACAGTACCAGACCACAGTACCAGACCACATTACCAGACCACGCCACAGTACCACACCACATTACCAGACCACGCCACAGTACCAGACATTACCAGACCACGCCACAGTACCAGACCACAGTACCAGACCACGCCACAGTACCAGACCACATTACCAGACCATATTACCAGACCACGCCACAGTACCAGACCACAGTACCAGACCACAGACCAGCTCACATTCCTTTCCTTATTTGGAAAGAGGACTAACATTCTAGCTCACTACACACACCCCTTCCCCTTCCTTCTCTTTTTCTTTTGCGTGCTCACCTTATCTAAACAAATTCAAATGTTTAGCCAACCTGGATTAGATTGTATGACCCAATCCCGGCCAATGGGGAAAGGGCACAGGGGCAGGACTTGCGTCAGGAATAAAGGCTCCCGTGCCCCTCTGTCCAGGTGTGCTCTCACGGCAACTGGCCAAGGAGGCGCCCCGTGTGCAGAAGTAAAATTGCTTTGCTAAGAATCCTTTGTTCGAGTGTTCAATTTCCGTAGGATTTTGAGTGTTATTCCTACCATGGCTAAGTGTAGAAAGAGAAAGAAAGAAATGCAAAGCTAGGAAGGGAAGAGAGACAGCCGTCATCGGCAGGTGACATAATCCAGCCACAGAAACCATCAGAATCACCAGCCACAGACAATTTAGCAAAGTTGCCAGATACAAGATGAAATTAAAAATCAATAGCTTGGGATTCAGCCCGGAGCCTGTTGAGCTGCAAGGAACGGTACAGTAAGATGGAAAACTCAAGATGGAGCAGGGATCCTGCTTAAGGGCCTGCAGGGCCCGAAACACAGAAGTCGAGGGAAATCTTGAGTGCCGGGGAAAATTCCAGGCACGACGCTGGCTTTAAAAAGTGAGTGAGCAGCCTGATAAGCAAGAAGGTCAGAACAGCTGAAAGCAACAGCCAAGGAGGTGAGAGACCAAATGCTCGGTTCCCCAGAGAAACGAAAGGTCCCGTCACGCACAGACATCGGACGGGGTGGGGGCGCTGAGGACTGAACTGGGACCACCATTCTCTGTCCTCAGTTTCTTCCTGAGGGGCCTGGAGGAAGTCACACCCACGGGCCAGAGCTAACATTCCTTTCTGATGGCCCCAGTTTTTCAGGTAAAGTTTCCTTCCCTTCCTTAACCAATCGCAAATCAGAGAATATGACTGTAGCCCCCGGCTTCAAGATGTCCCACCCTTTAGGAGAAGCCAATGGGCAGCCTCCAGGTATTGGTCTCTGGCCTTGCCCCGACCTCTGCCTCCCGCTTTTAGTAACCCTGAGCCGGAAGCCGTCAGAGAGCGCACATCTGCAGCACCGGCTGCCCGATTCTCCTTGCCTGGCGCCCTGCAATGAACGCCTCGCTTTCTCTCGCTGCACATCCCGATGTCGGGGCTTGGTTTTCTGTGCTGAGTAGGCAGACCCCAGTTCCATTCAGTAACAAACTTTGCAAACTGCAGATTCACAACTTTTCTTGAGCCTGTCAGAGAACTAAGGTCACAGGACAAATCTCTAGCCCGAAATCCAGAGACAGGCAGCTGCAGGGTCCTGGCATTTCCTTCCCTGAAGGCCACCACAGAGGTCAAGATGGTAGAACTGGAAATTTATAACAAACTGCTGAGGGCTGTGAGCTTCAGGGAAGTGTGGAGCCCCTGGGAGCCGCGGACAGACGGAAGTTTCATGCTTTTGCAGACTCCGCCTCCAGAAACCCCCGTAGGTGCCCGTGGGGAAGCCAGGACACACTCCAAGAGAGGTTTAGCCCCGGTGCTGGCTGGGGAGGGACGCTCAGACCACCTCCCACCTCGGGAGGGAGCCTTAATCTTCAGGATGCCATGAAGGGTGGTAAGAGGGATGGAGAGGAAGCAGCTCTGTCCCCAGGGCAGGTGTGTTCAGCCCCAGGCTACACCTGCAGGGAGGGCCCGGTTACTTCTAGAAGCTGTCAGGGCCTGGGTGTTTTCTGTTTCTTGACGAAGGTGTGTGTCTTACAATTATTCATTATATCAGGTATTTAGGTTCTCTGTACTTTTGTGTATGTTTGTCATCTTTTATGGTAAGAATTTAAGTGAGTTATTAAACGTGGAAACAGAATAAGAATACAATTTACAAAGATTGCAAAGGAGGCGGCAGGCATGGTGAAGAGTGGAGAGGTAAATCCTCATCTGTCTTGGCAGGAAACAGCAGGAGAGGTGGGGTCAGACCCAACGACAGCCTCAGGCTTTTCTGTACTGAGGCGTCTCCTCCCCCAGCCGCCCTCCCTTGAGGAAGAGCCACAGCACCCTGGAGGTTGAGTGGGTCCTGGAGGCAGAGCAGGAGGTGGCTGCTGGGAGGCTGCCATGGGGCAGTGAGGACAGGGCCTGGAGGGAGGGAGGCGGGCAGGAGGGGTGTGTGTCTGAGGCCAGGCCTGGGACACTGTCTCCACCCTGAGGACAGGCTTCACTCAGGAGGTAATGATATTTGTGCTTTGTGAAAGGCCACTCTGGAGAAGGAGGGTGGCTGTGTTGCAGTGGAGAAGGTGGGTGCATGGCTGCTCTGGACACAGCATGGGATCCTCGAAAGGGCTCGAACCCTCCTGGGGGTTGGAACAGGGCCAGGGGTTTTGGACAAGCCCTGCCTGTCATCCTGGGCGAGGCCCCCAGCCCAGTGTCCTGGCCTGGTGCACCCTTCGCCTGCTGGTAGCCCCAAGGCCACCCCGCCCCAGGGTCACTGGTCACCGTTTCCAGGCCGGTCACGCAGGGGCGAGGTGGCACCCGACGGCCTCAGGGACCCACAGGAGGCATCTTATAAAGGCACGTAGTCCAGGTCTTCCTCGTAATCCTTAGACGTGAAAGCCTGGGGGGATCTGGCACTCGGGGCACTCACTGTCATTCCCGGGTGAGTACGTCGCCGCCGCCCACTCACAGCATCGCAGACGCCGGCAGTGGTCGCATCCCGGCCCATCAGACCCAGGCTGGGAGCATGGCCCTGTGGGTACTGAGGGTGCCCCTGTGCCCACTCAGGGGGTCAGTGCCCGTGCAGATGCACCTGGAAGTGTCCTTGCCAAAAAGAGAACGGAATCGACAAAGCTTCTGTGACCACCTCCCAGCCTATGGGAATTCCGGGGGCCAAGGAGTGAGGTCGGCATCACTCCAGGAGGCGTTGGGGTGACCCCTGGGCTCCTCAACAAGCCAGTCATGTGACAACACAGGGCACCGGGAGGGGCTGGCAGGCGACGGTCAAAGGGGCAGATGGGTCCGCTCAGGGTGGCGCTGCCTTTGGGATTCCTCAGAGCCAGGAGACAGGGTCTCACTCTGTTGCCCAGGCTGGAGTGCAGTGGCACGATCTTGGCTCACTGCAGCCTCGACCTCCTGGGCTCAAGCGATCCTCCCACCTCCTCAGCCTCGAGAGCAGCTGGGACTACCGGCATGCGCCACCACGCCTGGCTAACTTTTGTATTTTCAGTAGAGACAGGGTTTTGCCACATCGGCCAGGCTGGTCTCGAGCTCCTGGGCTCAAGGAATCTGCCCACCTTGGCCTCCCAAAGTGCTGGGATGACAGGCGTGAGCCACCGTGCCCGGCCCAGATGCTTCTGCTGGAACATCTGCCTTTCTGAAAATAGTGCCCTCGAGTGTGTGTTTTCTTACTGTGTGGCTCTGCACTTACAGAGTTGTATCCAACTTCTCCAAATTAGAAGACAATCCCCATGGGAGGTAAAGAGAATTTATTTTCTGGGTGACGCTGAACGAAGCAGACAGAGCAGCCTGCACCTGGCATGATGTGGAGAAAAGCACACGTCCACGTGAGGTTTGTTTCAGGTCTCACCACAGTGACACGCCCTTTCATCAACCACAAACCTCTTAATCCTTTTTAGCTGATGCTTTTTACTCCTGTCAAAGTAGTTTTTATATATTTTTATTATAATATTGTGCATTCGAGGATTGAAAGTGGAAATTGTTATTTAATGTATTTCATAGCGCAGGAAAAGTCATCAGGAACCTTTACCTCAGAGAAACATGAAATCATCCCAGGTGAGCCACGGAGCTCGTCCTCGGCTCCTGACAGGCATCAGCCCAACGGCCAACACGGAGTGCGGCTCCCAGCGTGTCCGGGCTGTGCCTGCGGCGAACGGTTCCTCCCTCCCTGCCCTCCGGGGGCGGTGAGTCTCCACGCTGCCTCGCCGCCGCATCCGAGTCAAGATGCGCTTCCAAAGCGGGATGGACGGGGCCCGGGGGGGCCAAGACCTTTGCTTCCCGGCCTCCCGCGGGACGCTGGAGTCTGCCTTTCCCCAGGTCTCACCCTGTGCTCTTCTGTGGTTCCGGGGGTTGACTGAGGACAAACGAGATCACCAGCATCCACGGGAACCTGGTGTCAACCTCAGGGGGCTGCTCTCTGTCGAGCTGTTGACGTGCTGGGCTTTTTCCCAACTACCCCTGGTCTTGTCAGTAGAAACACCTAAAAATGCGGCCCCGCCCTCATCAACCCGAAATCCACCCATGCAACTGTGTGTGAGAGGAACCCCTCCCCCAGGCCTCCTTCCTCCACCTTCCCCACGTCCGTCGACACACTGCGCTGGCCTTAGTCATGCTGAGGCGAATACTGGTCCCCAGGGGGGGCCTCACTCCCACCCTTGGATCACTGGAGTCGGACGTGAACTCCCGTGGTTGAGCTGCAGGGTGCCTTGGATTTCCACGTGTCCAAACCCTGGAAATTCTGAGGCCGGCCGGTCCCGTGACGTTATCCTCTGCTTTACAAAACCGCCGGCACTGGTGCTAAGTGATGCTCACCTGGAACAAGAAGAGGCGGCCACTGACTGGACGTCGCCACAGCTCCTGAGAACAGTGTATTCGTCTACTCAATATCAGTATATTTATTACATTAATTTTTTAAAAATGAAAGCTCCTACCTCGTGAGATTTTTACATCAACCACGAGATTCTTTGAAAGCCTTCAAGTTCATGGGCCGCCGCTTCTGTGATGGTGTTTACTTAGACAAACATTCCCACCAAGTACAATTCAAAAGCTGAATTAAAAAAAATCTGTTGTGATGCTTGAGGATTTCTGCAGCAGCCTCAGGAGAGGGGTTAGGGTCCTGGAGACAGCAGAGGCCTGAGAGGTGCAGCAGCGGACCCGGAGTACCACGTGCCACTGCTGTGAGGTGCGGCAGCGGACCCGGAGTACCACGTGCCACTGCTGTGAGGTGCAGCAGCCAACCCGGAGTACCACGTACCACTGCTGTGAGGTGCGGCAGCCGACCCGGAGTACCACGTGCCACTGCTGTGAGGTGCGGCAGCCGACCCGGAGTACCACGTGCCACTGCTGTGAGGTGTGGCAGCGGACCCGGAGTACCACGTACCACGTACCACTGCTGTGAGGTGCGGCAGCGGACCCGGAGTACCACGTGCCACTGCTGTGAGGTGCGGCAGCCGACCCGGAGTACCACGTGCCACTGCTATGAGGTGCAGCAGCGGACCTGAGTTGCCACTGCTGTGAGGTGCGGCAGCCGACCACGTGCCACTGCTGTGAGGTGTGGCAGCGGACCCGGAGTACCACGTACCACGTACCACTGCTGTGAGGTGCGGCAGCGGACCCGGAGTACCACGTGCCACTGCTGTGAGGTGCGGCAGCCGACCCGGAGTACCACGTGCCACTGCTGTGAGGTGCGGCAGCGGACCCGGAGTACCACGTGCCACTGCTGTGAGGTGCGGCAGCCGACCCGGAGTACCACGTGCCACTGCTGTGAGGTGCAGCAGCGGACCCGGAGTACCACGTACCACTGCTGTGAGGTGCGGCAGCCGACCTGGAGTACCACATACCACGTACCACTGCTGTGAGGTGCGGCAGCGGACCCGGAGTACCACGTGCCACTGCTGTGAGGTGCGGCAGCGGACCCGGAGTACCACGTACCACGTACCACTGCTGTGAGGTGCGGCAGCGGACCCGGAGTACCACGTACCACGTGCCACTGCTGTGAGGTGCGGCAGCCGACCCGGAGTACCACGTGCCACTGCTGTGAGGTGCGGCAGCGGACCCGGAGTACCACGTGCCACTGCTGTGAGGTGTGGCAGCGGACCCGGAGTACCACGTACCACGTACCACTGCTGTGAGGTGCGGCAGCGAACCTGGTGAGGTACCACGTACCACGTGCCACTGCTGTGAGGTGCAGCAGCGAACCTGGAGTACCACGTACCACTGCTGTGAGGTGCGGCAGCGGACCCGGAGTACCCACGTACCACTGCTGGGAGGTGCGGCAGCGGACCCGGAGTACCACGTGCCACGTACCACGGACCCGTACCACGTACCACTGCTGTGAGGTGCAGCAGCGGACCCGGAGTACCACGTGCCACTGCTGTGAGGTGCAGCAGCGAACCTGGAGTACCACGTGCCACTGCTGTGAGGTGCGGCAGCCGACCCGGAGTACCACGTGCCACTGCTGTGAGGTGCAGCAGCCGACCCGGAGTACCACGTACCACGTACCACTGCTGTGAGGTGCGGCAGCGGACCCGGAGTACCACGTACCACTGCTATGAGGTGCGGCAGCCGACCCGGAGTACCACGTACCACGTACCACTGCTGTGAGGTGCGGCAGCGGACCCGGAGTACCACGTGCCACTGCTGTGAGGTGCAGCAGCGAACCTGGAGTACCACGTACCACTGCTGTGAGGTGCAGCAGCGAACCTGGAGTACCACGTACCACTGCTGTGAGGTGCAGCAGCGAACCTGGAGTACCACGTACCACTGCTGTGAGGTGCGGCAGCGGACCCGGAGTACCACGTACCACTGCTGGGAGGTGCGGCAGCGGACCCGGAGTACCACGTACCACGTACCACGTACCACTGCTGTGAGGTGCAGCAGCGGACCCGGAGTACCACGTGCCACTGCTGTGAGGTGCAGCAGCGAACCTGGAGTACCACGTACCACTGCTGTGAGGTGCGGCAGCGGACCCGGAGTACCACGTACCACTGCTGTGAGGTGCGGCAGCGAACCCGGAGTACCACGTGCCACTGGCTCGCTCGGCCAGGCATCTGCAGCCCCGTGAACCTCACTCAACAGAAGGCTACGAAGACCAGCAGAAAACTGCTCAAAGCTAGACAGAGTGCTGGTCTAATGGTGCTGGGCAGGCGACAAGTCAAGTTCAAAACCCACCCGGAAGGAAGGACCAGTGGACACCCAGAGGCAGCGCTGGGCACTCTGTCCTAAGCCGGGGTGACCTGGGAGCAGAGTAAGCCTCACAAAGTTCGACCCAACTTCAGTGAGATGAAGGTGATCCATCCCAATGTGAGCCAGCGGGTTGGACAAAGCGTCTCCGGAGGAAGACGGATCATCCAGAGCCCAGCCTCCGTCCAGGAGACAGGCAGAGAGCGGCCTTGCCGGCTTCAGGATATGCTGGTCACGGAGAATGGTTCAAATGGTTCAGCATGAAAGCCCGTTGGCGGGAAGTTCCCTCAGTCCTCAGCCGTGTGCCTCTGTCAGCAAGCGACAGAATTCACACTGTGGCCCCAGGAGAACCCTCTCCCCTCGGGAATGGGCCGGTAGCGCAGGGCACACCATCACACAGGCAGTGGGTGGGGAGAGCCACACCTGCAGCTCCACGCGGCAGACGCGCCCCGGTGGGACCACGGGCTCCGCACAGCTCGGTACACCTGCTGCGTCTGCTGTGTCTTGTCCTCATACACGCTGGCAGTTCCGGATGAAATGGCAGCAAATCTGCACTAATGCATGGCACGCAGAATGGTGTGAAGAGACAAATATCAATACTTTAGTGACAAAGCTCCCTCCCCACATCCCTACCTATGTGAATATAGTGCTATGTAACTGGAGTACTATTAATACAGTGCTATGTAACTGGAGCACTATTAGGCAGTTGGAGTTTAAAAACCCATCTGAGCCCGGGTGCGGTGGCTCACGCCTGCAATCCCAGCACTTTGGCAAGCCGAGGCAGGTGGATCACGAGGTCAGGAGTTCGAGACCAGCCTTGCCAACATGGTAAAACCTCGTCTCGGCCGGGCGCGGTGGCTCACGCCTGTAATCCCAGCACTTTGGGAGGCCGAGGCGGGCGGATCACAAGGTCAGGAGATCGAGACCATGGTGAAACCCCGTCTCTACTAAAAATACAAAAAATTAGCCGGGCGCGGTTGTGGGCGCCTGTAGTCCCAGCTACTCGGGAGGCTGAGGCAGGAGAATGGCGTGAACCCGGGAGGCGGAGCTTGCAGTGAGCCGAGATCGCGCCACTGCACTCCAGCCTGGGCGACAGAGCGAGACTCCGTCTCAAAAAAAAAAAAAAAACACAAAAAAAAAAAACCTCATCTCTACTAAAAATACAAAAATTAGACGGGCGTGGTGGTGGGCACCTGTAGTCCTAGCTACTCCGGAGGCTGACGTAGGAGAATTGCTTGAACCCGGGAGGCAGAGGTTGCAGCAAACTGAGATCATGCCACTGCACTCCAGCCTGGGCAACAGGAGCAAAACTCCATCTCAAACAAACACAAAAACAACAACCAAAAAACCCCCATCTGAATTGCTCTTACTTATGGCTTTACACACACACACACACACACACACACACTATATATATAGTAGTGTATATGTTTCAGAATTATTCCTCATGCCACAATTCAGACTCGACAAGCAGGAAAGAATCAACTGGAGACTAAATGTACGAAGCAAAATCCTGGGGCCTCAAAATGTTAAAAGCAAAGCAAAACACGGTGAAAGTCGGCTGCTGACACAGGAAGCTGGAAGCTCCAGGGCCACAACCACGACAATACGGAGAAGAAGAATTTGTGATTGGCAGTTGTTGCCAAGAAAATACAGATAATTACAATGACAACAAAGAAGGAAGAGAAAATGATAAGATGAAAGAAGACTTGTACTCTGGAAACCAAAAGACAGGAAGAAGATACAGTTAAAACAGCAAGAGAAGCTCCACTGTGTGGTCCAAGGGCTGCCTGGATGAATTCGACTTTGTAAGGGCAGCGTCTTTCCCTGTGGCCTGTGACGGGGAGCTGTTGGTGAGGCAGCTTGATTTTACAAAATCACGGTCCTGGTAAGATTTTCAGAGATGTCAACAATGGACAATGCGACGCTTTTCAAACAGAATGTTTGGAAAAAATTGCAAATGGTCAAATTTTCACAAGACCCAAACTGCCCATTCTAGGACGAATGTTGGCCCACTGTTGTGTGTGAAAACGGCGTTCAACACCAGAGACTTTCCCGTGCCAGGCAGGCTCTCAGAGCGCCCCATATCAGGGGGATGTGTTGATCCGAGGTCACACAGGCCAAAGAGCAACCGGACCTGAGCCTCTGGGGACAGGCCCAGCCTGCTGGGGACGCCTGCCACCCCAGAAGCACCCACCGACCTCGACCCGCCCACGAGCTTCCAGAAGGTAGAAGCGGGAGGAAGCGCCAGCCATGCGTCTGACCACTGCCTTAGTTTTCCAGCCGTGCATCAAATGACCGAAGCGGCGCCCAGGTATTAACTCAGTTCCTGCGTCAGGAGTTGACTCAGCTCAGCTAGCTCCTGTTCTTCGGGGTCTCCCAGGCTGCCATCGGGGAGCTGGAGGTCACATTCCCATGCAGGGGCTGGACTAGGGCAGAACCCACTTCTGGGCCCACCCAGGTTGTTGGCAGAATTCATTTCCTTGCAGCTGCAGGAGTGAGCGCTTCAGGTGTTGGCTGGTTGTCACTGGGGCCCCCAAGCTCGCTCGGAGGGGTGCCTGCAGTCCACCTCCAGAGGCGGACACTCTGTGGGCACTCCAGGGCAGCCCCAAAATGCCTGCTTGCTTCTCCAGTGCCAGCAGGGGAGCTGCCAGGGAGTGACATCCTGGCCCCTTGCCCCTTCTGATCCTACAGGTCAGAAGCAACTCACAGATCCCTCCCACAGCCCCAGGGAGGGGGTCCTTCAATGCTGAGTGGGGGTCCCGGGGCCTCTGTGGGGTCTGTCCACCATGGTCACAGGCTACTTCCTGCATGCAGGCCGCTGAAAATTCATGTTGAAACGTAATCCCCAACACAGCAGTAGTAAGAGGCCTTCTTGTGAGGTGATGAGCTGGCAAGCGCTCTTCTGCAGGAGGCTGAAGGGAGCCCTCCAGCCTGCTCGTCCTTCCGCTCTCCAGCCACGGGAGGACGCAGCGTTCCTCTGCCTGAGGTCACGGTAACAAGGCACCCGTGGAAGCACAGAGCAGCCCTCACCAGACACATAACCCAGCGCCTCCATCTCCGACGTCCCCGCCTCCAGAATTGTGAGCAACCCATTTCTGTTGTCTGTTCATATCCCAGTCTCAGCAACGGAGGGACTCAGATGCTGCCCTTCTGGGTACGTGTGCTGCTTAATAAGAATGTCAAATTATTTTCCAATTACTGTGAGCATCTATCTAACGCCACTGGAGTCAGCCAATTCCTGCCCCTTTCCTGACAGCCACAGACCCCACCGCTGTCCTTGAGGAAGCAGGGGGCATAGACCCTGCTGTGTCCACAGGACACCGAGGTGCGGGGATGTCTGGCGACTTGGGGACACTCGCTGTGACAGGGTGTGACCCCGTGGCCCTGGGCCAGGTGCCAGTGCCCTGGCGAGATGGAGACTCGGCCACAGGCTTCTAGAAGCTAACAGCCACATTTCTTACGCCCATGATGCGTGCCCACCAGAGCTGGGGTGCCCCAGCGCCCCTTGTTCTAAGCTTGCACGTTTCCTCAGCCCGAGGCCTTGACCACGTGGTTGTGGGTGGAACTGGGACTCACACTGTGGGGAAGGGGCACCAGGAGCTGGGTTGCTGGAGATGGAAGAAGGCACAGGATGGGAACCGCTGGCCTGCAGGGCTGTGAGGCTCGTGCTCACTTGATTCCTTGGAACTGAGAATTGCCACTTTGCAGGGTCTCCCATCACAGGAGAGCCCAGTCCTCGTGTGAGGTCCACAGGTGCTCAACCAACGCTCGCAGCACTGCCCTGTGAGCTGCCCCTGGTGACAGGAGGCCTCCCGCTCTGGTTTGGAGCCCTGGTCCCTGGCTCTGAGTCCCCACTCAGTCCCCCTCATGCCCAGCTGGGACTCTGGATTCTGCTGTGCCTCTGTGCCCCCGAGTCCTGAGGGGCTGAGAGTTCTGCACAACCCCCACCCTGCCACTGCAGCACCCCCGTCTCCCCTCCTCACGTGCTCTGGGCTCCCTTCTACCCCAGCTCTGGCTGCCCCTGCACCTGATGTGCTTCCCACATCTAGTGTGCTCCTCCCACCTGGAGTGCCCCCCCCACCTGAAATGCTTCCCACCTGGAGTGCTCCCCCCACCTGAAGTGTTCCTCACTTGGAGTGCCCCCCCACCTGGAGTGCTCCCCCACCTGGAGTGCTCCCCACCTGGAGTGCTCCCCACCTGGAGTGCGCCCCCACCTGGAGTGCGCCCCCACCTGGACTGCTCCCCACCTGGAATGCTTCCCACCTGGAGTGCTCCCCCCACCTGAAGTGTTCCTCACTTGGAGTGCCCCCCCCACCTGGAGTGCTCCCCCACCTGGAGTGCTCCCCACCTGGAGTGCGCCCCCCCACCTGGAGTGCTCCCCACCTGGAATGCTTCTCACCTGGAGCGCCCCCCCACCTGGAGTGCTCCCCACCTGGAGCGCCCCCCCACCTGGAGCGCTCCCCCACCTGGAGTGCTCCCCCACCTGGAGTGCTCCCCACCTGGAGCGCCCCCCCACCTGGAGCGCCCCCCCCCCCCACCTGGAGCGCTCCCCACCTGGAGTGCTTCCCACCTGGAGTGCTCCCCACCTGGAATGCTCCCCACCTGGAGTGCTCCATTGCCTGCTGTTCGTCCAGATAAGTGAGCAACTAACCCCTTACCTTCTTAGGTCCTGCCCAGCCTGCATCTTCTAGGGGTCCTTCCATCGCATTTTGATTCCTCTCTTCTCGTGGTGTCTTATTTCCAGGGCATCTGTCATTGTCAGTTGTATCCACGCTGCTGGCTAACCATCGCCACTGACACGGGTGCTGAGGAAGGCCTGTGTCTTCCCCAGGGGGAACTTCAGTCCTAAGCTGCCAGCACGTGTTCCCAGGTGCCATGCTGGGCTCACTTCTGTGACTGGGCCCTCCCGGGGGCAGAGGTGGGCAAGGAGTGTGTCCAGGAGGCTGTCAGGGCCCTCCAGGCCAGCACCTCAGCCAGGTGCCTGAGGCAGGACAGGTGGAGTCTGGGAAACAGGGCGGCTTCTGCCTGATCAGGCAGGAAAGGGCTCCTGTGAGCCGGTGCCTTGTGGCTGGCTAGCAGCCTGGGGCAGGCTGTCCTGGGCCCTTGGAGGCTCCCCAGGTTCTGGCCAGACTCCCATCCTCCTGGAACTGCTGACTCTTGACAGACACCTCCAGTGAGGGGTCAGTGAGCTGTGTCTGTCCACACATACCAGGCCCACCACCTTCTAGAAGGTTCCGTGAACACTAGGATCCAGGTGTGGAGGTGGTGCCCTGAGCCTGCAGAGCTGGGACAGCAGCCTCCGAGTCCTGCCTTCCCTGGTGCCTGGTTCCCCCTCCATCCTGGGTCTGGGTCCTTCCTGATAAATCACCTGGGGGCTCCCCCCATGCCCTGGGCCTGGGTTAGGGATTAATCACCTGAAGGGAGGGCCTGAGTCACATCCAGGGCTTGAGGACCGAGCAGGGGCACAGCTGGACTCCTTAAGGTGAGCACAGGCTGCCAAGTGAGCCACGCGGACCGTCCCCAAGTGGGTGTAACGTGGACAGGCTCCACGCTGTGGAAGCACTGGGGGTCACCGGGCACAGCCTCTGGTACCCACGATGGCTGTGGGGGAGTAAGTCTCATGAATAGGAACTGGCATTTTGGTGCCTGGGCAAGAATGGTGTTTTTGTGTTTGTCATTTTAAGTAGTTTTGCCAAAGTACAAATAGAAGTGCTTATGTGTGTTGTGGAAAGGGGGAATGAAATCGTATCTGTGTGTGAGAAGAAACTCAGGCTTCTCTGATAAGCACCGGGCTCAGGGCAATGTCTCCCCAGGGGAAGGACATGCTGGGGCCTGGGTGCATTGGGGGGCACAGAGACGAGCCAGAGCCGGTGAGGAGGGGCCACGACATTTATTGAACTCTGAGGAGCACAGAGGGGCTCCCTGGCGCGTCTGTGCTCTCCAGCCACCCTGGAAGACGCTCAGGGGACCCCGATGCCTTCCCAGCACGCGGCATCTCTGTGGAGGCAGGGCCCCCAGCAGGCTCCGCCCTCCACCCCACTCTTGAGGTCAGAGCCCCAACATCCTCCACAACCCTCCTCTCCTGGTGCTCCCCGTGGGTGGTGCTCCCCGTGGGTGGTGCTCCCCGTGGGTGGTGCTCCCCGTGGGTGGCAGGAGAGCCACCTCTGATTCCAGCACACAACCTGGGAGAGAAACTCGAGCCCAGATGGCACTGGCTCTGAAGGGAAACTGAGTCAGCACAGCAGGGCTGTGTGAGACAGGAGGAGTCTCAGGCAACAGTTCTGGACAGTTCTGGATGGCGGAGGAGAATAGTAGACAGGAAGTGCTGTCGGAACGCCGACCCAGCTCCTAAGACAGACAGCTACGCTGACAGCAAGGAACAATATTTCTAAAATAATGAACACTGCATGCCGGTGCATGGGCAGACGGGAGCGTTGTAAGTCATACATAACACTGAAGGGGGGCTCAGCGGAGCCTGCAGCCTCTGTGGAGAGTGGCTGTGTGCACGGGTGTGTTTCTCCATGGCATACGTCCTTTTGTTAATTAAGAAAGCCTCTCGATTGGCATCTGTGAGGCAGGGAAGGTGGGCTGTACAGAGTGCGAGCCGGGGCCTTGGGCTCTGGCAGGTGGGTGACGTCGGGGGTGGGCTGTACAGAGTGCGAGAGCCGGGGCCTTGGGCTCTGGCAGGTGGGTGACGTCGGGGGAGGGTGCTGGGTAGGATTAGAGCGTGCCCATCCCGGTGACCTCGGACGTCAGCCTAGAACAAAGGCAGGAGGGGGAGAGACGGTCACAATGAACATCCTCATCAGTGGGCAGACGTGAGGCTGGGCTGTGTGGCCTCTGTGCTCGCTGGGACAGGCTGTCCCGGTCAGCTCAGAAGTTCTGAGCTGGAGACCACAGCAGAGCACACACGCCTCTTCTCCGCCCTGGTCCCCGCATGCCCGTCACCACGTCAGGTGTGTGAGCCAGCCCTGCATGGGGGCTTGAGGCCTTCCCCGTATGGAGCCTCCCATGCAGCCCTGGGTCTGCCCTTGGGGGTGCACAAGGGCTTCCCAGTCTCACACCTGGCATCTGAGAAGGGGCTTTGGTTGCCACAGGAGTGAGCGTATGTGGGTAAGAGCCATCTGGCCCCAAGCACAGGTCCCAGTGGGGCTGTCAGTGATGTGGTCGGGCAGGTGGGAGCCTCCCTGACCAGCCCCATCCCCAGGCTTGCCCTGGGTTTGCCAACAATGCGCTTTGCTCAGCCTCCCGCCCATGGGCCTGCAGCCACAGGGATGGAAAGAGGCCCAACCTGGCTCTGGATCAAGGCAGAAGCCCAGGGGGGCATCAGTGGGTAAAGTCAGGGGGGCTCCTGGTCCTCTCCAGGCAGCCCCTCACCCACTCACTGAGCGCGCAGATAGCAGAAGGGCCCACACACGGCTGTGTCCACCCAGAGACCCCTCCCCTTCCCTCCCCTCCCCTTTCCTCCCACAAGCCCAGCTTGGGGCTCTTCCAGGAGGACATCCTTGGGGAGGGAGGAGGGATGTTCCTTATATCAGAGGCGGGGCTGGTGGTGCAGCGTGCCTGGCGGGGGGGCTGGTGGTGTGGTGTGTCGGGCAGGCGTGGGCGCTGGTGGTACGACCTGCCTGGCGGGGTGGCTGGTGGTACAGCCTGCCTGGCAGGGGTGGGGCACTGGCCTGAGGCCAAGTTGGGTATAGTCACAGGGACCCAGGTGGCTTCAGACCCTCCCATGTGCACCAGGGACCCACGGAAGGAAACGGCCTGCAGAGTCCTTTCCTGCCTTTCCCTACACTTTTCCATGAGGATGAAAAAGGAGGCAAAACAGCAAAGTCCCCAAACATTGGTCTTTCTGGAGAGCTCTGAGTGGACACGAGTCAGGTCTTCCAGCATAGGTTTGGCCGCCTGTCTGGGGCCACGGGAGCACCTGCCTTCCTCTCTAGCCTCTGGGATCATCCCTGGAGACACTTTGGGTGGGAGGTCGGGAGAGTGAGGTGGCCTCATGTCTACATGAAGCCTGTCGCCATCCCATCCTGTCCCCACTATCCGGCCTGGAGCAGAGGGGACAGAGCGGGAGGCAGAGTGTGGCCCAGACTGTGCCTCCTCCTACCCCCGACTGTCCAGGTGATGTAACGCCAGCTGGTGCGTCCCTTTCCGGGCGTCTCTCAGAGGCCCTTGGGAGCTGCTCACCTGGCGTTGATGAGATACTGGGCAAGGCTGATGTTGGCCGGGGTCCCCGTGATGGTGATCTGACGCTCTGATGACCCTTCAGTGGCGTTGGCGATTTTGATCTGAGCTCCAGACATCTGTCGAATTTCATTGATTTTGGTCCCTTGGCGTCCAATTATGCAGCCTATTAGCTAGAAACAAGGACAGGGGGATTTCTTAGAGAAGAGCCCGAGCCAGCCCCTGAAGACTGTGGGCAGTGTGCCCGAGGGGCCTGTGGGACAGGCCGCCAGCCTTGGACTCTGCCCCAAGCCCTGAGTGCAACACCCTGGAGAGGTCCCGCCCACACCTGCCTACAGGTGGTGCCTGATCCAGGCCACCTGCCCGAGGTCAGGCTAAGAGCACCTGTGCCTCTGCTGGCCCCTCTCAGAGCCGCCCTGCTCCCTGCTCCTGTGGGAGGTCCACCAAGCCAAGAGGCCACAGTCACTCGGCCTGGGCGGTCCACGCTGGTCACCCCGGGGTCCAGGAGCGACCCACAGGTGGCAGCCAGGGGCTGAGCAGGGAGGCTCTACCACGGCCTGGCGGCGTCTTCTTGGCCGCATCCCAGGGAGACCAGTTCTGCCCAGACAGGCAGCATCACAAATGCTCAAAAAGAAATGTGTGCTTGAAGCCAGAGCAAAACTCACTGCTGCCTAAAACTTAGCTTTTGCTGAACTTAGGTGAAACTCTGAGGCCATTCAGGGGCCTCCTTTCATTCTCCCTTTGGGACCCCTGTTTAAAGATGGAACATAGTGGCCTCTGGCCAAGGCGGTCATCAAGAATGAGGGTGCTCCTTGAAGTAGCTGAGGGAGGAGGGGGGTGTATGGAGCAGCCATGAGGGGCCTCAGGGACAACTCGGGCCCCCAGAGAAGACTGCACAGGAGCCAGTGGCATCTCTCAATGCCCACCACTGGACGGAAGTCCCTTCATGCACGCACAGGCCATCGATGAGAGCTCTGGAGCTTGGACAGGAGAGAGAAGTAGCCAGACCTGTGGCAGAGAGAGCCCGAGACTGGAAGGTACCTGGCACAGGGCGCCAGGAGGGCAACTGGGCACACAGGTCCCTGAGGGCCTCAGGCGGAGTCCACTTCCACCTCCCTTGAGGCTGCTAGGCTGTCAGAACGGTGGTGAAATTGAGTGACAGGAGCAGGTTTCTGTCCTTACGCCAGTGAGATGCTGGGTGGAAGGGCTGGGCCGGGCCATGTGGCGGCATGCAGGAGGGACGTCCACTTCCAAGGGTGACGGGGCTCAATCTGTGGTGTGAGCAGCAGCTCCATGGTGGGACATAGCTGCCCTGCCAGTCAGCCCCCGTCCCTGAGGAGACCTACGGTGTCTCAACTCTGTTCACCTTAGAGGCCGTCTCTGCTGGTTACTTAGGAAATGACAGTTGTCTTACTAGACTACAGAACTCTCAGTCTTTGCAGACATCTACAGAGACCCCACTCTAGAGAATCCAGGGCTGCTGGGAGTCCTCTATCTCCTGCTGCATCTCTGGGCTCCACCCACACCTCTCAGGCCCCACCCACACCTCTCAGGCCCCACCCACATCTCCCAGGCCCCACCCACATCTCCCAAGGCCCCACCCACAGTCCAGCCCTCTCCCTGCTCACACCTGTGTGTGGTGTTCAGTGTGCCCCTGGGGTCAGGAGGGTGGTTTCCTCATCGGCACAAGGCCACATTTACCCGCCTGGCTGCATCCTCCTCCCTGGTGGCAGGGAGATCTGAAGGGCTCATCTCTGATGGGGGCCAGGGACAGCAGCACGGCCGCATGGGGAGGGGGAATGTGGCTGACTCGGCAGCATGACCACAGGTCCCTGTAAGATGCCAACATCCAGGAGGGAGAGCTCCTGGGCTTTCACACTGCCCCACTTCCTGTACCCCTCCTTGGCCAGCACGCAGCCAGCTTTCCTCCTAGCACTTCATGCACTGGAGTGCATGGTATCTGCTGAAGTGCACACCACTGAGAGCCTTGTGCACGTATGCTGTTGGATCTCTCCTCAGAGCCTGCTGGAGGAAGTATCTCCCTGCCCCTCCCGTACAAAGTGCCTACCCTTTTCTCTTAACCATCTGCCCGTCTTCTAACTGCCTCACGCCAGCTGTGCCCTGGCACGCATTCCCCTCCTGCTCTCACCCCGCCCTCTCCCTCTGTTCCCTGCGATGTGCTGCTCAGGGTGCTCCTCTCCCCAGGCTCTGGAGGATGCTGCCTTTGCCACAGGCCTTTCCCCTCCTCTGCACACAGCTGTGGGGTCTGAATGCTGATGGGACATCATTGGGCCACCAAGGCATGCCCACCTCACCACAAATGCCAAGGTGAACAGCACTGTGATTTCTGTACCGGCACTCTCTGCCGTGAGAAGGGAATGTGGGGAGGTCGGACCTCCTTCACCTGCCCTGCCCTAGGCTGGCTGGCTCAGTGAAGGGGAAGATGGCTTCTAGGCTGAGCTCTGCAGCCCAAGGGCACCTCCCACCTGGCCCCACCTGCACCTGTGAACCCTGCCAGCAGTTAGCAGACTCCTCGCCTCCTGTCATCCTCGTGTGCCTCCATTACAAATTCAAAGAACGACAGAAATATTCTGAAATAACGTGGCCCCTCCTAATCAGATGTCAATGCCAAATTCCACTGGAACTGTGGTGACACCTCCCACTGCAGCCTCTCCTCCTAGAGACCACTGTTGGACACCTTAGATTCCTTTCCCCAGCAGAAGGCCTGGCTGATTCTGCAGCTGAGAACCTGGGAAAGGGGCATGAGCTTTGGTGGGTGGGTGACTGTTGCTTAGGGCAGAGTAGGGGTGACCACAGGCACCACAGTCTGCATGGCCAAGAGCAAGCACTGAAATAGGCATCGAGGGAAGCCCACAGTGACCGTCAGAAAGGGAACCAAAGGCCTGGGGCCCCTGGACTGCCCTGTGTCCCCACTGGCCGTGCTGGGGAGCCTGCGAGTCTCAGGAGTCCCTGCCTCCAACCAATGTCTTTCTGCAGGAACCCTGAGGCAGCATGATCCAACTGTGACCAAGAGACAGACGTGAACGAGATGACAGGCAAGTTCAGAACAAGCACACCATTTTATTTCTTCCTTTTCTCCAAGAAGGTAGCAGGCAGCCACCACGTGAGGAACATCAGCTTTGGTGCAGCCCAGATACATCCCCCATGAAGTCTGGGGGTGCTGGTGAAAGCCCCTGACAGCGCCATCAACAGCTTTTTCCATGAAGAAGCATGGAAGGCTACGCCCAAATGCACTGGGATAAGAGGAAGCTGCCTTCCTTCTGAGAAGTGGGTCTCTTCCCTAGGAAGATCACCAGGAGGAGGATGGGATGTGAGTGGTGAAGAGCTGGGAAAACCAGCATCCGTCTGTACAAACGGGACCCCAGGAAACAGGTTGACCAGCTCTCCAAAGATGACTCATCCTCTTAAAGCTCATTCCCGTTTTAAATGAGTGTTTGGATAAGACCAAACCTGGTGTTGGTGAACACGATTCACCAAAGGAGCAAAACCCCACAGAAAAAGCCTGCTGGCTTTACTATCTGGAGGAAAAGACTCAGGAGGATGCCAGAAGCCGCATGCTCAAGGAACCACTGCAGTGAGGGAAAGGGTTGAGGAAAAATCCCCTCTCTCCAAGAATGCAGGGACCAGTTGGCTGTGCCACCCCACACCTGGGCAGATGGCTCTGTGCTGCTGCCTTTCAAGTTGGGCCAACCTTAGAAATCCTCGGGGATGCCAGAAGGCTGGACCACAATGCTGCCTGGAGGGTGAGTGTCCTGAGCTTCTGTTAGCAGACATGGGGACTCTGTCCCTGACCAGCAACTGGGACAGAAGGCCTAGAGTGCACATTGCCACGAGGGGCTCAAATGAGATGGCTCTTCAGGCGGGTGAGTGGCACCAGCCAGACAGCCTCATGATCCACTCCTCTGGTGACCCTGCTCTCTTCTGCCTCTTTTTCTCCCGCTCCACTGTCCATCTTCCACACACAGGACTGGTGATCTCCCTGAACTGCCAAATCTGTGCTTCCTATGGTCAGTTTGTATGAAAGGAAGGAACAGGGCTTAGAATTCCTGCCCAGCAGGTGTAAAGGGGGGCAGAACAGTGAAGGTTCCCAAAATCCACAGCTCTAGGGCAGAAAAGGCTGCTGGACGCTCGAGCTATAAGTGGGGCAGCCATCTCCACAGCCCACACAGGGACTCTGCTTGCTGCTCTGGCAGCTATCCCTCAAGGACATATGGCCCATGCCCTACCTGGTCTCTCAGTTTGTTGATAAGTCAAGCATTCAGAGAATAGTCCTCACTATCCTCAGGACCCATGCTTACTCTGGGGAGGACTGAGTGTGTTGAGGGGAGCTCGTAAGGCCACATCCTCTGGTATGCTTAAGGCATGAACAGACTGAGGGGTGCTAGAAGAAATCTAGACAAGTCTGTGACATCCAACCAACTTCAGGTCTGTTGGAGCCAACTCATGGAGAATCCCAAACCTCCTAAGGGGCCAGGGCCCATGGAGATAATACTGCGGGTGGGTCCACTCTAGAGCATTCCTGGGCCACCTTGTTCTTCAAGGTTTGACCCATACCAGGGCAGTGCCTCCACAGCAACATGGGTTCTCAGCCCAACTCTCATCTGACTACTGATTAATATCTGAAATCCCCTTTAGCCTGCTGCTTGTTCAACATATTAGGGATACAAAAGCACACAACTTTTTATGGGCATTAAACCCACTTTAAAAAGGAAAGGAGGGAGAATACAGATCAAACAGTGGGGTTGGGGTGGTGAAGGCATCACCAAGCAGTGGGTCCCTCTGCACAAAGGACAGCAGAGCTGACAGCCACTTGTGCCTAGTGTTTCCACCCAGGGACAGGCGGGTACGGGGGGCATACTCACATCATTGGGAATGGTGAGCTCATGAGTGCTGGCCGGTGGGCTGGCGTCCAGACCTGGGCATACCAAGGGGACATGGTTAGGCTGGTGGAAGGCTGCTAACAGTCACACCCCAGTGCCCCCACTCTCCTGGTTCAAGTGAGACAGGGCTGTAGAGCTGGCCCAAGTGTGAGGGTCAGCACAGCCCAGAGGGTGAGGAGCCTGTGAGCTTTCGGTCCGAAACTGCCACCCAACTTCCTTAGTCCCAACTTCTCTCAAAAGAAGGAAAGAGAGACTTAAGCAGGACATTTTCTTTTTTTTCATTTTGTGCACAGTGTGACTTCACTCCCCTGTCATGTTTGTATGCTCTCTTGTGACACCTTGGAAGGCCACCCTGGTGGGCCCCCGGCTGAAGGGCAGGGTCACCCAGCATGTCTCAGGGTCTCTGTGCAGCACCCAGGGCACAGGCCATGCTGGTCACACTGATGCTGAGTGCCCATTTTCCCTTAGTTCTCAGGAGACCCCACTGGTTCTGAGGCCCACACCACTCTACCCAACAGTGCCCCACCTCCCTGTGATACCCTCTGGCCTGCTGCATGGGACAGCAGATGGCAGAGCACACAAAGTTGCCTCTCATTCCGATTCTGATGTAACTCTGTCCAGAGGCCCCTGCACATAGCCTGGCTCAGGCAGCTCAGGCCCACCAGGCAGTTCTTCCAAATTGGAGCAAGGAGATTCAATAGCATCACTGAGCCAAAAAAGAAGTGCTAGGGCCAATGAAAAGCTGCATATTTCTATATAGATATCTTTCTTTGTTGAAGAATGACGATATGGGTCTAACTGATCATCAAGCCTGAGCTTTTATATTTACAAATCTCCACTTAGTACCATCAGATAAAAACCTCTCAGAGTCCAAGTCCAAGATTTGCTCTTGCTTGGAGGCTGCAAGCCTCATGAGTGTTGGCACAGGAGGGGCGGGGCCAGAGGCCTGCTGTGCTCTTCATGCTCAGCATTTCCATTTCCTGGACAAGTGGCGGCTCCAACCTGCAAGTCTAACGCTGACACTCTGCTCTTCCCCTTGCAGGCCCCACATGGTTCTTGTGACTCGGATTCTGCAGCTCAGCCTGGGCCCTGGAAACCGCAGGATCCACCCCTCCTAACCATCACAGGCCCGGCTGATGTACCTTCAGAATACCCCAGACTGGGAAGCCCTCCTCCCACCCACATGCTCCCCTGTTGCTGGTTCCTGCCTCTGCTGTGCCCCTTAGCCTAGGTTCCAGACAGACCAGAGGGCTCCCCAAAATGCATGTCCAATGGCAGTAGACTCCCAATGAGCTCCTACTTCCTCACAGCGCCTCCTGTGCCCCCCAACTCCATGTTAAAGCCACACAGCTCCTGTTCTTTCCCACCACCTCTGCCCTGCCCCCCGTCCCTGCCAGCCACACCCCCCCCGGGCCCTGGGTGGGGCAGTCTGTCTACAATGCCACCTCTCATCTTGTCTTATGGTACTGACACCCCCAACCAGAGGATCCTCTCACTGTGACCAGCCAGTCTCCCTGGCAAGGAGTGACCCCACAGGGTAGATGCAGTCCTGTGGGGCCGTCCAGCACAGGAGGGGATCAATTGGTGCTGAATGAACCAATTCATCTCTAATTCTCCATTATTTTTCTTTTGCACATATAAGCCTAGAGTTTCTGTTCTTTATATTCTTTTAATAAAGATACTTTCAAAACAACACTTATTTGGTTATTCAACTACCTACACACATTCCATAAACAGTGATATTTAAAATGTCACTTAAAAGATTTCCTTGGTCCTGCCTGAGTCCTAGACAGGAATTCCCGAACAAAGTAGACCTTAGATGAACAGAGAGCAGTGAGCCAGACCTGTTGAACTTGGGATATTTTGATTGAAGGGAGGAAAGTATGGGAAATCTTCCTAGGAGGGCACTAAAGTTAAGCAAATAATATAAAGAAATGTCTGCATAACCAGGACATTCATCTCAGGACAGCGTGGCCAATGTGTTCATTCATCTCAGGACGGCATAGACCAGGTGTTCATCCCTCTCAGGAGAGCATGGCTGATGTGTTCATTCATCTCAAGAGAGTATGGCCAATGTGTTCATCCACAGCATGGCCCACGTGTTCATCCATCTAAGGACAGCATGGCCCAGTTGTTCATTCATCTCAGGACAGCATGGCCAGTGTGTTTCATCCATCTCAAGATAGCATGGCCAATATGTTCATTCATCTCAGGATGGCATGGCTGATGTGTTCATTCATCTCAGGATGGCATGGCTGATGTGTTCATTCATCTCAGGATGGCATGGACCAGGTGTCCATCCATCTCAGGACGGCATGACTGATGTGTTCATCCATCTCAGGACAGCAAGGCCCAGGTGTTCATTCATCTCAAGACAGCATGGCTGATGTGTTCATTCATCTCAGGATGGCATGGCCGATGTGTTCATTCATCTGAGGATCGCATGGCTGATGTGTTCATCCATCTCAGGATGGCAAGGCCCAGGTGTTCATCCCTCTCAGGACAGCATGACCAATGTGTTCATTCATCTCAAGACAGCATGGCCAATGTGTTCATCCACAGCATGGCCCAGGTGTTCATCCCTCTCAGGACAGCATGGCCCAGGTGTTCATTCATCTCAGGACAGCATGGCCAATGTGTTCATCCACAGCATGGCCCAGGTGTTCATCCCTCTCAGGACAGCATGGCCCAGGTGTTCATTCATCTCAGGACAGCATGGCCGATGTGTTCATCCATCTCAAGACAGCATGGCCAATGTGTTCATTCATCTCAGGATGGCATGGCTAATGTGTTCATTCGTCTCAAGACAGCATGGCCAATGTGTTCATTCATCTCAAGACAGCATGGCTGATGTGTTCATTCATCTCAGGACAGTATGGCCGATGTGTTCATTCATCTCAGGATGGCATGGCTGCTGTGTTCATTCATCTCAGGATGGCATGGCTGATGTGTTCATCCAACTCAGGACAGCAAGGCCCAGGTGTTCATCCATCTCAGGACAGCATGGCTGACATGTTCATTCATCTCAGGACAGCATGGCCAATGTGTTCATTCATCTCAGGATGGCATGGCCGATGTGTTCATTCATCTCAGGACGGCATGGCCCAGGTGTTCATTCATCTCAGGATGGCATGGCCCAGGTGTTTGGTCATCTCAGGACGGCATGGCCGATGTGTTCATTCATCTCAGGACAGCATGACCGTTGTGTTCATTAATCTCAGGACAGCATGGCTGATGTGTTCATTCATCTCAGGACGCCATGGACCAGGTGTCCATCCCTCTCAGGAGAGCATGGCTGATGTGTTCATTCATCTCAAGAGAGCATGGCCAATGTGTTCATCCACAGCATGGCCCAGGTGTTCATCCATCTAAGGACAGCATGGCCCAGGTGTTCATTCATCTCAGGACAGCATGGCCAGTGTGTTTCATCCATCTCAAGACAGCATGGCCAATGTGTTCATTCATCTCAGGATGTCATGGCTGATGTGCTCATTCATCTCAGGATGGCATGGACCAGGTGTCCATCCATCTCAGGACGGCATGACTGATGTGTTCATCCATCTCAGGACAGCAAGGCCCAGGTGTTCATTCATCTCAAGACAGCATGGCCGATGTGTTCATTCATCTCAGGAGGGCATGGCCGATGTGTTCATTCATCTCAGGATGCCATGGACCAGGTGTCCATCCATCTCAGGACGGCATGGCTGATGTGTTCATCCATCTCAGGATGGCAAGGCCCAGGTGTTCATCCCTCTCAGGACGGCATGACCGATCTGTTCATTCATCTCAAGACAGCATGGCCAATGTGTTCATCCACAGCATGGGCCAGGTGTTCATTCATCTCAGGACAGCATGGCTCAGGTGTTCATTCATCTCAGGGCAGCACAGCCGATGTGTTAATCCATCTCAAGACAGTATGGCCAATGTGTTCATTCATCTCAGGATGTCATGGCTGATGTGTTCATTCATCTCAGAACAGCATGGCCAATGTGTTCATTCATCTCAAGACAGCATGGCCGATGTGTTCATTCATCTCAGAATGGCATGGCTCAGGTGTTCACTCATCTCAGGACAGTATGGCCAATGTGTTCATTCATCACAGGATGGCATGGCTGCTGTGTTCATTCATCACAGGATGGCATGGCTGATGTGTTCATCCAACTCAGGACAGCAAGGCCCAGGTGTTCATCCATCTCAGGACAGCATGGCTGACGTATTCGTTCATTCATCTCAGGACAGCATGGCCAATGTGTAAATTCATCTCAGGATGGCATGGCCGATGTGTTCATTCATCTCAGGACAGCAAGGCCCAGGTGTTCATTCATCTCAGGACAGCATGGCCCAGGTGTTTGTTTATCTCAGGATGGCATGGCCGATGTGTTCGTTCATCTCAGGACAGCATGACCGTTGTGTTCATTAATCTCAGGACGGCATGGCCAGTGTGTTCATTCATCTCAGGACGGCATGGACCAGGTGTTCACCCATCTCAGGACAGCATAGCGGATGTGTTCATTCATTTCAGGACGGCATGGCCCAGGTTGTTCATTCATCTCAGGACAGCATGACTGTTAAGTTCATTCATTTCAGGACGGCAAGGCCCAGGTGTTCATCCCTCTCAGGACAGCATGGCTGATGTGTTCATCCATCTCAGGATGGCAAGGCCCAGGTGTTCATCCATCTCAGGACAGCATGACCGATGTGTTCATTAATCTCAGGACGGCATGGCCAGTGTGTTCATTCATCTCAGGACGGCAAGGCCTAGGTGTTCATCCCTCTCAGGACAGCATGGCTGATGTGTTCATTCATCTCAAGAGAGCATGGCCAATGTGTTCATCCACAGCATGGCCCAGGTTTTCATCCCTCTCAGGACACCGTGGCCCAGGTGTTCATTCATCTCAGGACAGCATGGCCGATGTGTTCATCCATCTCAAGACAGCATGGCCAACGTGTTCATTCATCTCAGGATGGCATGGCTAATGTGTTCATTCATCTCAGAATGGCATGGCCCAGGTGTTCATTCATCTCAGGACAGCATGGCTGATCTGTTCATTCATCTCAGGATGGCATGGACCAGATGTCCATCCATCTCAGGACGGCATGGCTGATTTGTTCATCCATCTCAGGACGGCAAGGCCCAGGTGTTCATCCATCTCAGGACAGCACAGCCGATGTGTTCATTCATTTTAGGATGGCATGGCCCAGGTGTTCATTCATCTCAGGACAGCATGACGGTTGGGTTCATTCATCTCAGGACGGCATGACCAATGTGTTCATTCATCTCAGGATGGCATGGCCCAGATGAGTCTGTTTCTTATGAAGATGATGACATTCCAGATACCAGTGTAAAGGAGGCTGCCCCAACCTGCTGCCCAAGCCCACGCTGGAAGTCTCCTGGCCTCAGCATTCAAAAAGGCCACAAACACCTCCCATTGCTGCCCACTCAGTTTAACCCTGCTGTGGCTGGCATGTGTGTGCACTGCAGTCCCCAGGGCCTTGGTGAGGGGAGGGTCATCACAGGACACCTGCCTGGCCACCAGGAAGCCACTGTGGCACCGGCCACGTGCACATGGAGCCATGAGGTGTTGCGTGTGTGTGGCATCTTCCTCATGGGCACCTAGGAACCCGCTAAGCCCCAGGCAAACAACTGTGTCTGTTTCATGGCCTCGGTCACCAAATCTACAAATCTATGTGCTACCCCACAGTATCTGAGGAATGAACATTTTAATGCAAGTCGGGAGGGGTGCAGGCAAATCCAGCACAGACTGATCTTCCTCCTTAAGGGTTTGCTCATAGTCCTAAAAAACCCACTTCCAAAGCGCACCATGGTGAGAACTCCATTTCCTGCTCCCATGGCCGACTCTTGTTGCTGGGGTGCTTTGCTCTGAGCACCTCAGGCCCCACCATCCAGCCACAGTGGCAGCATGGCACCACCCATGCCCTTGGCAGCGCCTGAGGCTGGTCCACAGCCTCCCATGAAAGATGTAAACTGCTGCAGCTGTAGGGCCCCCACACCTCCTCCCGCTGGGGCTCTGCTCTGCCGCCCTGGCCTGCTCTCCTGTCAGTGTGGCTTTGTGTTACCTGATGACTGGCCCATCAGATTTTGAGCTTCTTCGGAGGAGTGTAAAGGCAGCTTTTCTCCTGGAGAGCAAAGAAGAGACAGGTTTAATGTTTTGCCCTCAAGGAGATAAGCAGGGTCCCTTCAACTAGGGAAGCTCAAAATATGACTGGCGCACGCACCGGCGCTCTCTCCAGCCACGGCCACAGGCATGGTACTGCCTCTGTGGGGAGGGACACCCAACTGCCAGGCACGCCAGGGGGAGGGGGGTTAGCCACAGGCATGGCACTGCCTCTGTGGGGAGGGACACCCAACTGCCAGGCATGCCAGGGGCAGGATGGGCTTGCCACGCATGGCCACCCTTGATGGCCTCATGACAGCGACTGGGCTGGGGCTGACTCAGGCCACTGCTCTCCTGGGGCAGGGCTGGGTGCCACCTTGGGATACGCAGTGGCTTCCTGCAGAATAGCATCCACGTCTGCTATGCTCTCGTTCCTGGAGAGAAAAGCCTCCAGGGCGGCCCAACGGGTACGCTCAGCAGGAGGGGCCACCCAGGACAGACTGTGGGCAGCACAGGGCACTGTCCAGCAAGTGCAGACCCTTGGTGCGCAGACATCTCTTCACAAGTAAGGCTATGGCAAGGCCAGCTGTAAGGTGAACTAGCTCCCCACAGTGGGAGCGAGACCCACATCCCGCCCCTGCCCTGTCCCCAGTCCCGGTCCCAGCAAGCCTGCTGCATGTGAACCCTGCACTACCAGCACTCACAACTCCAACTGCACCTGTTCTACACGCTGCACTGAATAACACAGCTCAGAAAGAGAAAGTCCCCAGGTGAGAAGAGAAGGAGGTGAGAAAAGGGCTGGGTACGTACCGGGGAAAGCGGGGTTGGTCTGTCCGAGGGGAGGAAAGGGGGTTTGCTGCATGGCCAACTGGTGGAGCTTGGTCAACTGCTGGGGTAGGAGGGACATGAGAGCTAAGAAGGTTATTGTCATCGAGTACAAGTTACACCAAATTAAAACGGCAGTAACAGAACTTTGCACAGATAGATAGAAAGAGGGCCATGCGGACACATGGCAGACGCAAGAGAACGCAAGGACTTGGCCTGGGGGAAGCCAATGGAGCCCAGGCTATGAGCAGGCCAATGCCCGGCGTGCAGAGAGCAGCACTGGAAGTTGCTGTCTTCTCTCCCTGGCTTCCTGGCAGCTCCAGCCTGGACTGGCCCAGCCTCCCTCTCACTGGCTGGTATGGACAGGAGGCTGGGGCCAGTGGGCCACGGAGTGTCTGGGGGGGTCCAGGAGCCACAGAGGAAACCCAGCTGTGCTTCTAGGCGATTCAAGGCCAAGTCACTAGTCACTAAAGTCCGACTAGCCCCTGTGGGATCCTAGAGGCACGAGTTTGCACACCTCACCCCGGTCTCACCCTGTGCTAGGCCTGGCCCAATCCCCTCCCCTGCAGGGCCTTGCTTTACCCATGAGGCGACCTGGGGTGAGGGGAGCACCCAAGGGGCCACACACCTGCCTTTTAGTCACCTCCAAGAGTGTCTCGCCTTCCCTGGGATTACAGAACACTAGCACTAGAAGGTTCTGTGGAGGGTATGAGGGACACCTAGGGCCCTCAGCTGGGAGCTGCCTGTGCCCCTGGCCCCTGCAGGCTGCCCCCAGCCCTTCTCCTCCCATCCGCAGGCCACAAGACTTTTCAAGGGGGCTTTGATGCCATTTTTAAAGTTATTTTACCTGAGCCTCATTTCTTTTTTTTTTTTTTTTTTTTTTTTTTTTGAGACGGAGTCTGGCTCTGTCGCCCAGGCTGGAGTGCAGTGGCTGGATCTCAGCTCACTGCAAGCTCCGCCTCCCGGGTTTGCGCCATTCTCCTGCCTCAGCCTCCCGAGTAGCTGGGACTACAGGCGCCCGCCACCTCGCCCGGCTATTTTTTTTGTATTTTTTAGTAGAGACGGGGTTTCACTGTGTTAGCCAGGATGGTCTCGATCTCCTGACCTCGTGTTCCGCCCGTCTCGGCCTCCCAAAGTGCTGGGATTACAGGCTTGAGCCACCGCGCCCGGCCGAGACTCATTTCTTAAATAAAAACTAAAAATAGCAGAAGATAACGGTATGTGGCAAGGTGAGACTCAAAATTCTTCCACCCTTTGGAGAGCCAAGGGCTGCTCAGCAGAGGGCATGGGGCTCCTCAGGCCTGGCTCTCCCATCAAGGATGGGTGTGCAGGGGGTGTCCTGGGGCTCAGGAGGGCACCAGGCAAAGCTCCTCTGTGGTGCTGGCAGGCAGGGGAGGCGGCACATTCGGGGAGGGCACCACCTCCCCAGCATTTTCCCTTCAGAACATTCAGCCCAAACGCATCCCAGTGTGGCTGTGTGTGGACTCCTGCGACCCACAGCCAGGCAGGCAGCTCAGCTTCCTCACTGCACAGAGTGTGGGTGGCAGAACCTGCCACAGAGGCCACCAGTGCTTGGGGGTGTGGGCGCTCGGAGCAGAGCTGCTGTCCCCATGTGAGAAGGCCGGCTGCTGAGCACCTGACCAGACCCCCATGCTTGCCCTGGCCACCCCTGGAACCTGGGTTCCCTGACACCAGGGAGCAGTCAGGAAGGCGGCGACTGTGGTCCCAGCACCTTCCCAGCTGCGCACTCCTGGGTGGGTGTGCACTTGGCCTCCCAGGAGCAGGGAGTCCTCCCCTAAGAGTTCACCCAGAGTCAAAGTAAAGGCCCCTTCCTCAGTACCTAGTACCCTGGGAGGATGGGGGGCTGCTCCCCAGCCCTGCCCCTCCCCAACGCCTGGCCTTGCAGCCAGGTGCTGGGCTGGGGGGCAGGGCAGGCCTGGCAGGAGGGGGCCGTCTGGTGGGCTGCAGCCCGTCTGGCCTCTTCTTGCTCCCACAGGATAGGGTCTGGTCCCCATGGCAAGCCCGTGGCCTCTGGCACACCTCTGTGTTCAGCGGAGAGCCATGAGATTGTAGGGTGTTTGTCGCCGCAGCCTGACTTTGCTCCCTGAGCACCTGCCATTGCAGACACATCTGGTGAGTACTTACACCGGGACAGTCTACCTCCTGGAGAGACGTGAGGCCCTGCAGGGACAGCAGGAAGAAGCAGGCATATCTGGGGTCCTAGTGAAGGCGCCCCACCTGGACAGGGCACGTCAGGAAAGACTGCAGGTGTCCCAGGCCGGGTAGGAGGACTGCAGGCAAGATCGCCCATGGTGGGGTGAGACACTCCTGGTGAATTCATCCAGTCATCGGACGCTGGATGGCACAGATGGGATCCACAAACCCCTGACTCCCAGTGGGGCTCAGGAGCTGCCCTGTGGCCAGGGAATGGGGTACAGGGGAGGGGCACCCCCTGGGCTCTACAGGGGTTGGAGTCAGCTCCAAGATGGCCCAGCCGGTTGCTGTGGCGATAGAAGGCCTGGTGTCTCCAGGCCTCAGTTCCTTGAACTATAAAGTGAGGGAATGGATGTGAGTGAGCAGCAACTGTGGCTGTGGATGACAAAAAAGTCTCCCAATATGTTTTTGGCTTTTTACGAAGAAATGACCACACTAGCAAATAAATCTCTCTCCTCCCCACCTACAAATGTAGGGGACGTCCTAGGGAGGTCTGGACTAGCACAGGGCGGTGCTCGGGGAGCATCTGTGGAGACGATGGGCAGGTGCTCACCCTAGCTCTGCCCAGGATCAGTCAAGCCACTGCACCTCCTTTGGACTCAATTTCCACATTTTTTAAAGGAGAGAACAGGACTAAGTGCCAAGGGGCCTTCCACTTTTTGAGAAGATTCTGCCCTGTAAAAAAATGAGACTTTTGGTTCTCACCAGTACCTCCAAATCACTGAGAGGAAAGGGGAAGAAAGTCAGGTAGGCAGGCGACAGGAAGGGAGGGAGGGAGAGGAGGGCAGGAGGGGAGGAAGTAGGGGGAGAGGGAGGGAGGGAACGGAGGGGAGGGAGGGAGAGGAAGGCAGGAGGGGAGGGAGGGAGAAGAGGGGAGGGAGAGGAGGCCAGGGGGAGGAAGTAGGGGGAGAGGGAGAGGGAGAGGAGGGGAGGGAGGGAGAGGAAGGCAGGAGGGGAGGGGGGGAGAGGAGGGGAAGGAGGAGAGGGAGAGGGAGGGAGAGGAGGGAGAGGAGGGAGAGGGAGGGAGAGGAGGGAGGGAGAGGAGGGAGGGAGAGGAGGGCAGGAGGGTGGGCAGGGGAAATATCCCATTACTGATGTTTCTCTGTAAACTGTCTTTTCTACTTCACATTGTCTCAGAATGTAACACACAGACAACTACTAAAATTGCAACCATTTGTTAAGATGTAACTCAATGAATTAACACAAAACAAATGCACCCATGCAACTATCACTCAGGCCAAGAAACAGGTCCCCGCCACGGTGGTTCTAACCTGCATTCTATTTCATTTCCAGCAAAATGCCTGTTTCTGTCATTCGTCCATTTTTCTTATTGCTTGATTTTTGTTGACTTCCCAAGAGCACCCAGCATTTCAGATGCCAGCCTGTCTGTCATTCCTGCTGCACAGATCTTCTCCCCTCTCTCCCATGGTGTCTTATAAGAAACAGTATTCTAACATTTAATATAGTTGAACTCACCGGTATTTTCCTTTATGGTCTGTGCTTACATTTTAAGAAATCCTCCCCTGACATGAGAATCGGACATTCTTCTATATTTTCTCCTAAAACTGCTCAATTTTTCTGTCTTGTGTTGGAGTTCTTGACACATGGGAAATGATTTTTGTTTATGGCAGGAAATAAAGATCAATTTCCCCACATAGTTGACCCACTGTCCTGGCACTGTGTGGGCCATCTGCCCTTTCTGCTCTTGTGGGCAGCTTTGTTCCGTCCAAGTATCGTGGATGGCTTCCTTCCTGTGTGAGGGATCCTGGACTCTCAGGTCTCATCCAGTCTACTTGTCTCCCACTGCACCAAAACCACACAGTCTGACATAGTCATCTCCGATGATCACAGTGCCTCCTTCTGGACACCTCCTGCAGGACCTGCCTGAGGCTGTTTTACAGCTAATTTTTTTTAGATAATTAGAAGGAATACACTAAAATAATGATAAAAAGCATAGTAATACACAAACCAGTAAAGCAGCTGTTTATCAGCGTATGAAGAATGATGAGCTATGCTTAACAGCAGGTGCTAGATAGCTGGCAGCTCAGTGGCTTTGCACTAGCAGCACACATGGGGGTAACGTGCTGCAATCTCAGGTCAGCTGCAAGGTCTCCAGGCAACAGTAATTTCTCAGTTCTACTATACTCTCATGGGGTCACCATCATCTATGTGGTCTGATGCTGGCTGAACTGTCATGTGGTGCATGACTGTAATTGCTTTGTGCTAAGACAGTGTGGACGATACAATTCCAATTTTTGAAAGATGATGAGATATGCTTTATGGTCTGGTACGTGATCAGGTTTTGTAAATGTCTCCATGAATTCTACAGTTGTGGGGGTGTAGTGTTCAAGGTACGTCAGTTACGTCAGGATCACGGATAGTTCTGTTGATGCCTTCTTCACACTTGTCTACTTGACCTATCACTCATGGAAAGAGAGGTGTGCCAAGTTTTTGCTATAATGTCTGTCAAATTCTCTATGTTTTGTCAATTATTTTCTTTACATATTTTAAAGCTATGTTTTAGGCATGCATAAATTTTGAAATATCTTCTTGTGAGCTGACTTTTCTATCAACATGTAATGATTAAAGTTTTTCTCTTAAAGTCTTGTTTTTTTCCCCTACTGATGTTAATATTGGTACACCAGTTAATTTTGTTGCCTATTCCTTAGCCTTTTTCCATTCTTTCATTTTTTTCTGGGTCCTTATGCTTTAAGTGTATCTCTTGAAAGAAAAAAAAACAACAAAATTATTTTTGCTTGTTGGTTTGCCTATTTGTTCAGTTTAAAAATACAGTCTGGCAGCCTTTGCTTCTTAACTAGAATTTCATAATTTTACTTTGATCACCATCATCCACATGTTTAGACTAATTTTTGACACTTGTTTTCTAATTGCCCTGCTTTTCCAGGGTTTCTTTTTGATTTCACTCCTTTTCTTCTTTTGGATTAATAATTTCCCCCTCACTTGTTTCCCGTCCTGTCACAGAGGTTACGTATCGGACTCCTTTGTTGTTAGTGGCCACTGAAATTTTAACATGTGCGTTGAGAGTCTACACTCAGTGTCTTCACCCTGCAGTGGAATGAGACAGAGACCTGCGGATGTTCACATCTCCTCGCGCACACCTGATCTTACATGTACTGTTTGTATCCACTCGACTGTTCCGGGTGTTCGCATCTCCTCACGCACACCTGATCTTACGTGTGTTTTTACCCACTCGACTGCTGCGGGTGTTCGCATCTCCTCGCGCACACCTGATCTTATGTGTACTGTTTCTACCCACTCCACTGTTGTATCAATCCTGTGAATCAGGTAAAGGCATCGGTGAGTTCACAGATGATGTATGTTTACCAAATGTGCACACTTTTCTTTGCATTTCCAGCCTTCCTTCTGGGACAATTTTCCTTCTTCCCACAGGGCATCCATCAGAAGATCATGTGCTGGGGCCTGCTGGTCAGATCAGTTTGTCTACAAATGGCTACATGTAGGTCCTTGGAAGATCCTCCCTTGAGATGGAATTTTATGCTGGCAACTATTTTCTTTGATTATACCAACATCTGCTGGCTTCTAAAGTTACTGATGAGAAGTCACCAAATTTCTCACTGTTGTTCCTCTGTCATATTTTCTCTGATTACTTTTAAGATTTGATTTTGGTCTTTGGTGTTATATAGTCTGGCTTCAATATTTCTAAGATGGATTTCTCTTTGTTTATTCTGTTTGGGAATTGTTGGGGTTTCTGAATATGAGGATGGTTTCTAATTTTGGAAGGTTTTCTTTGTGTCTCTTGGAATTTTCTCTCTTCATTCCATGTTTCCCCTGGGCTTCCAACTGGATGCATGTTCTTCCTTCTCAGGCCTCCTGACCAGTATTTCTCAGACCTCCACGGGCCAGTGAGTCACCCGAGGATCCTGTAAAAACGTAAGCCCTTGCCCTTCTGAGAAAGGCAAGCTGGGAGGAACGGTGTGTGAGAGCCGTGCCACTGGGGCCCTGCAGAGGATGGGGTGTTCCAAGAAAGGGAAGATGGAACTCCAGCCAACAGTGAGGGTTGCCTGGGCCTCTTGTTTCATGAGGAGTGGCTGCAGTAGCACAGCTCTGACAGCAGGTGGGGCCATGGGCAAGTCTCTGCACCACTTGCAGCCGCAGGGTCTTGGAAGGTGTCAGGCTTCAGAGCGAGAGAGGCTGGACCTCTCAGCAGGTGCCCAGGGCACGCGGCACTGACTACTCTCTCTCTACAGTGAGGGGGCCCCTCACCCACCTCCCTACAGGGTTCTAGAGGGAGACACAGAACAAGTGGGAGGAGAAAGCACTCTGCAACAATCTGTCCAAATCTCTGCAGGTACGCGAGATTGTCACGAGAGTCCACGTGCGCTCTTCATGTGTCCAGGGGAAATGCATGGCACCAACAGAGTCCCGGGGATTGCACAGCTGGGATGAAGGGCTGCACCCAGCAACAGATCTGGCCATGCCTCCTATCCCTGGGTTCCTCTTACGACGACATGTTTCTACAATTTCCCCACGACTCTTTCACTGAAGAACCAGCTTCTTAGCAGATACTGGTGTCCACTTGATTCCCAGCATTGCTGCACATCTGCTGCTCATTTCAGCTGCCTGGGCGGCTGTGCCAAGCCCTCCCATTCCCTGGCTCCTTAGCTCTGGCCAAGGCACCTCTCAGAGCTTCCACTTGCTTGTATGTGGAACTGGGCCCACGGTCCCGAGATCTGCTTCACAGGGTTGGTGCAAGGCTCATCTAAAATAGCCTACATGGCAAATTCTTCGTCAACTCTAACATGTTTTTATTTTTGCTTGTTTTCAAAATCCCCTTTAAATGATGGGGACGTTAAGTAAGGGAGTGGTTAGGAGACCTGGAAGACTAGAAATAAAGATTCGTATATATGATGGTATTTTTTCTTTTTTGAGATAGAGTCTTGCTCTGTCACCCAGGCTGGAGTGCGGTGGAGCAATCTCTGCTCACTACAGTCTCGACCTCCGGGGCTCAGGTAACCGCCCCACCTCAGCCTCCTGAGTAGCTGGGCCTACAGGTGTGTGCCACCACAACCAGCTAATTTTTGTATTTTTTTGTAGAGATGGGGTCTTGCTCTTTTGTCCAAGCTGGTCTCGAACTCCTGGGCTCAAGCAATCCTCCCACCTTGGCCTCTCAAAGTGCTGGGATCACAGGAGACAGTTACTGTACCTGGCCTACGAGGGTATTTTTGAAGTTCACTCATTTCTTCCAGAAAAACCAGTTCCTTCCTGGTGTAACTTCCCTGCTGTAATTAAAGGTGCAGATGTGCTGGGTGAGAGTCAAGCGGTCTGTCCAGGCGTGGGCGCTCTGGGCTCTGCTCTGAGGTCCCAGGTCTCAGGTGCTGTTTCTCTTTCTCGTTTCTGAAACTGCACTTGACCTGACCCAGGCAGGACACACAGAGTCATATGGATATCCTCCAGGGCTGACGAGTGGCCACACTGGAGAGCCTGACTGCAGTCCTCCAAAGTCCTTCCCCCTGTAGCGTGGCTTTGAGCCTCTTCAAAACCTGCACATCCAGAGCACAATAAGCCTCGAGGAGCATGTGGGTAAAACGATGTACGTGGCATGCGAGGAGCTGGAGAAAAGTGGGCAAAGGCAGATCAGTGCCAATTACTCCTTTTTTTTTTTTTTTTGAAATGGGGTCTCACTCTCTGGCCCAGGCTGGAGTGCAGTGGGATGATCTTGGCTCACTGCAACCTCCACCTCCCGGGCTCAAGCAATCCTCTCGCCTCAGTCTCCCGAGTAGTTGGGACTACAAGCGTGTGCCACCACATCCGGCTAAATTTTTTTGTAGTTTTGTTAGAGACGGGGTCTTGCCATGTTGGCCAGGCTTGTCTCAAACTCCTGAGCTCAAGTGATCCACCTGCCTCAGCCTCCCAAAGGGCTGGGATGACGGGCTTGAGCCACCACACCCAGCCTAAGCCACCATGCCTAGCCCCAATGATTCTTAAATAAAAACAAGCTAAAAACACTTTTTAAATTGGGCACAGAAAACACATGCATATTTTAGTTTTACATAAAGAAAGACTCAAATCTAAGGAATGTATTATCTTACGCTTGATGTTTCTTATTCATGGGCCCACATGTCCAGGTCAAATATCACATTGCTAAAAAATGACTCTAGTATCTGTCCATAAGCCGCCACTGTGGTATAAATAAACTTTGTATTCAATTATATTATAAATTAAAACTATATATTCTATAATTATATTGATATTGTAAGAAATTGAAGCTTTAAAGATTTCTACTAAATACCAAGCTCAGATAAAAATTGCTTCCTGTTACATATGTCACTAAATAATCATTTTATTTTTGTGTTTAATGAATTATTAAGTGATTGTCCAAGTCTTCAATTTTACGTGCCTGCAACAAAAGCACTATGGAAGCTTCCAGTCTTCTATTAATGCTCTGCAAATCTCACGACACAGATGTAGAAACAGAATGTCTTCCACAGAGAGCTATTTCACAGGAGAGAACCAAGTGCTTTAGTCCACTCCTGCTGCTATGACAAAATGCCTTAGACTGGGCAATTCAGAAACAGCATAAATGTGTCTCACAGTTACGGGGCTGGAAACTGGAGATCAAAGTGCTGGCTGGTTGGGTGTATAGGAAGGGCCCAGTCTCTGCTTTCAATATGGTGCCTGAACGCTCTTGTCCTCACATGGCAGGAGGGATGGAAGGGAGGCCACTCCTCTGAAGCCTCTGTTATCTGAAGCCTCTGTTATAGGGACCAATGCTGTTCACGAGGGTGGAGCTCTCATGACCCAATCACTCCCCAGCCCTGGGACCCCCCACCCTCTAATACCATCATCTTGGTGATTAGGTTCCAACACAGAAATTGTGGAAGAACAGACACATTTAAACCATAGCACCAGGTATCTCAAATCATTACCATATGCACTGAGGCAGTTCACTTAACAGTTAGTTATATATTAGTTTAAACTAATTTGAAACAATCTGCACAACTACCCATTTATAAGAGACACTGAGACAGTCACATGAGAAAGAGCAAAGTCACCGATCGATGTAAACGCCAATAGCCACACATCAGGGTCCTGCGGTCCCACCGTGTGCACACAGCCACAGCCTCTGAGAATTTCAGACCATAAGCATTCTGGCTCAGACGGGTGCTCAGCCAAAGGCCGCGGTGAGAACGTTTGGCTCTGTGGCCACGGGAAACCCTTAAGGTGTCACCAGAGGGTCCCTGCAGGTCTGATCATCCAACTTCAGGGTTACTGTCTGGGGAAAGACAAACCCTGACCCCATCGACTAACCTTCCCTTTACCATGGGTGCCACACATTGCCTTTCCTTTGGGTTCCAGAGCTTTGCAAAGTCAAGCAGCCCCCCGCCCCGTCTGGAACCTGCCTCTGCACACGTGTATCTCTAGATGTGCATGACCACCTGTCCTGAGTCTGAAATGGAACTGGGCCATCCCAGAAAGTCAGCTCTGACTCCCCTGGCTTCCATCTTCATTTTCCTTCACACAGGCTTTCCGTTAGGAGGCATCACACCTGCCCCCGCACCCCTGCCACACACACGCACACACACCTCTGCTTCTGCCCAACACTGCTGCTGGGCGGCCCCAACAGTGCCTTCCGGCGTGTGGTGGCCACAGCCCGGCTTCCTGGTGGGGACAGGCACTGGTGTCTACAGCTGACCCCAGGATGAGACGTCCTTGATGTAGCTACAGCAGCATCACCAAAAGTCTGAAGCCAGGAACCACTAACAGTGGCCTCTGGGGCAGGTGGTGAAAGGCTTTTCTTGATCAGCGTTTCTCTACCATTTGATTCATGTGTTGCCTTTAATGGAATAACTATTGTTATCTATTCTCCATTCAATATAAATTTTCCTGCAATGATAGTAAATTGCATCTCTATAGCAGACTTATTTAATGATCGTTAACTCTTAAAAACACTCCTGACCTGCCTTCTCATCTCACTCAGATGGACGTCCCTGCCCCCAACTCAAAAGCATCAGGGTTTGAAGGCTCCTGAGCAGCCCGCTCACCTGGTGGCCGCCTCCCATCCAGCTCAGAGGTGCCTCTCGCAGTTCACAGGGAACAGCGAACGGCCCGGAAATGTGTTACGAGGAGCAGCTGCTGAGCTGGGCAACCATTCAAAATGGTTTAGAGAAGAGAAACCTCCTCAGAACCAACTCCAGGTCTGCCCCATCTGCTGACAAACGAAGCACTTCCAGTGGGGCCGTCTCTCCTCTCCCCAGCGCCTACCAGTGCAGCCCTCACTCCCTGGGGCCCTAAAGCCGCCTCCAAAGAGGCCCTTTCCTCACAGTTTGCACCTTTTATCTCTTGGCCCCTAAGGGCTCAGAGCCGCACAGCCCAGAGCAGCCCAGGGTTCCCCTCCAACAGTTTATCTGAGGGTGTCTTCTTCCTCCATCACTGGAATTACACCTAGACCCAGCAGGAGCAGGAGAGAGGTGTCGGAGCCACCAGTCACGGAGCCACATGGTACCCCGCTCTGCACGGCCCGGGCCAAGGACGCTGATGCCCGCCTGGCATCCCACTGACTCTGGAATGAAGACAAAGGCCTGTTCCACTGGCTTTCCACAGCCCGGATCTCTGTGCGTAGATGGACCCTACATTTCCATGTGGACTCTGAAAGGGGAGAGTTAATTTCACCAGGCCCTCAAATGTCCTTGCCAAGGTATCTTTGTGGCCTGTTTGATAATGTCGCCCAACTTCTTAGAGGCACAGAAAGTGCCATTGACACCTGCCTGTGGCGGTGAGCGCATCCTCGCCGCCCTGCACGGGGACAGAGCCCGTCTCAGTTCCCTCCCAGGCCCGGTGGGAGGGAGGAAAACCCAGGACTGCGGCAGAATCGAGACAATTTGACATCAGGCCAAGTCCTCAACACAAGCAGAATTAGTGCTAAGAGGTTAAAAGGTTATTTGAGGTCATATGGATACGACACAGGTCAGGAACGCTGAGAAGTTGATTAATATTATTGTGTAATATTAATGTTAGTAGCAATTAACAGCAGCATGCAGGTAGGTAAACAACCATGAGAAGAGAAAGGTGAGAGGAAGACAAAGTGAAGACTCACATCCGGGTGAGGGATGGCATACTGTCCCTGGATTGTGTAGGCCTAGAGAGAAGTAGAGAGAGAGACCCTGTCAGACCGCGACCTGGCTGCACCGCGGCTCAGCACCCGCCGCCACCCTCCAGCATGACAAGGACACTCCGGTAGAAGCTTCCCCTCATATGCCTCTCCACCTGTCTCCATCCTAGGACAAAAGGCCAACCCTCCCAGGGCACCAGGAGCCCCAGGGGAGCCGAACCCACTTCCTCTAGGCAGGCAGAGCTGAGCTGGCCAGGTCAGTGAGCGGGAGGGAAACCAGGGGAACCGTGCCCACTTGCTCTGGGCGGGCAGAGCTGAGCTGGCCAGGTCAGTGAGCGGGAGGGAAACCAGGGGAACCGTGCCCACTTGCTCTGGGCGGGCAGAGCTGAGCTGGCCAGTTCAGCGAGCGGAAGGGAAACCAGGGGAACCGTGCCCACTTGCTCTGGGCGGGCAGAGCTGAGCTGGCCAGTTCAGGGGGCGGGAGGGAAACAGTTCAGCTTTGATGCTTCCGACACCAAGTTTCTTAAAGCAAAAGAATCAAAGAGTTATGTGTCTGGCCCCCAGTAAGAGGTCCACTAGTTACTAAGGTTTTGAAAATGTAATCAGCCAACTGAGTAAACACTTTTGGGAAATATTAATCCCAAGAAATTCAAACAACAAAAGAAAGCTCTAAAAGGTGACCAAAAGCAATTCACCAAAAGCCAGTCTACGTAGGAAGCAGTCTACGTCAGTCACGGCTTGCTGCCTTTCATGACCGCCCTGAAGACAGGGAGGGGGCGGCCCTCCTGACGTGGGGGCGGCGGGGAGGGGGTGGCCCTGATGTGGGGGCGGCAATGCGCCCCTCCAAAGCCGTCGTGTGGGGCTCCTGAGGCCTCACTTTGGGTTCAGTATTTCCCCTGCCTTCAAAACAGTGACTCCGACCTGCAGCCTCTTCCCACCCACCCTGACTCTGAAATCCGGGCAGGTGAGCGAGGCCCCACTTGCCCCACAGGTCCCATCAGTGGAGACGCTTTCAGGTGATTCAGAAACTCATGGCCAGACAACAAATGGACCACACAGAATCAAGGGAGAGTGAAGACCACGAACAGCTGTCAGGACTTGGGACGTGGACGGGGCTGCACCAGGCCCGGTGGCGGCCTGGGGGTGGAGGGAGCGGCTCCCAGCTCCTGGCTGTGTGGGCCCCACGCCACTTCGCCTGAGGACCTGTGGTGTCGGTGTCCGCGGTGACCACATGTGGGGCCCCGGTGCACCTGAGAGGGACGCCCCTGACTGTGCGGGCCCCACGCCACTTCCCATGAGGACCCATGGTGTCAGTGTCTGCGGTGGCCACACGTGGGGTCCCCGTGCACCTGAGAGGGACACCTCAGGGAAGGATGCATGTCACCTCTGTGCAGCCCAAACCCTCCCATGGGTTTTGAATCTGCCAAGAGTTTTCATCATAAATAACCCAATCCTGCGAGTTAAAGGCCAATCGACCTCCAGACAGGGACCCAGCCTGCAGCCCGGCTCTGAAACAAGCCCCAGGGCTGTGAGGCCACAGTGCTGCATTGGCTGAGGAAGTAAAAGAATCTTATCAGGTAGAGCAGGAACCAAGGGCCTCACTGTCCTGGACAGTGTCTTGAGGACCAACTGCAAGGGTTTTGTAAAGGTGCTGCCAGGGGCACGTTCTCACGTGTCACCGAAGGTGAGAGGCCCGTGTTGCCAGGGGCATGTTCCCACGTGTCACCGAAGGTGAGGGGCCCGTGTTGCCAGGAGCATGTTCCCATGTGTCACCGAAGGTGAGGGGCCCGTGCTGCCAGGGGCATATTCCCACGTGTCACCGAAGGTGAGGGGCCCGTGCTGCCAGGGGCATATTCCCACGTGTCACCAAAGGTGAGGGGCCCGTGTTGCCAGGGGCATGTTCCCACGTGTCACCGAAGGTGAGGGGCCCGTGTTGCCAGGAACATGTTCCCATGTGTCACCGAAGGTGAGGGGCCCGTGTTGCCAGGAGCATGTTCCCATGTGTCACTGAAGGTGAGGGGCCCGTGCTGCCAGGGGCACATTCCCACATGTCACCAAAGGTGAGGGGCCCGTGTTGCCAGGGGCACGTTCCCACGTGTCACTGAAGGTGAGGGGCCATGGAACTCATGCTGGGAGCTGCCCCCTCAGGGCACAGGGTCCCAGGTCAGCCCCGACTGTCTGAGCTGAACAGCAAGAGTTCAAGCATCCTGCATCCTGGGCCACACGAGTTTTCTGACTGATCTTCTCACTGTTGTTTTCTATCTGCTCATCCCTTAGCAGGCTCTGCTGATTGAACTCATGACCATGTTGTGCTAGAAACGCGGTGGTGGCTGACAGGAGCTGCTGCTGGGTGCAGAGGCCACAGGGGAGCTGTGTGGGCACCCCCAGAGCACTCACAGTGGTGGGGCATCTTCCAGGTCCCTGATTTCTCCAACTGGACAGAAATGAAGTGGATGGGCCTCCAGGTGAGCTCTCTCAGGAAGTGGACGGCCTCCAGGTGAGCTCTCAGGTCCGTATTGGGTTGTGTGTCCTAATCTAGGCCCTGTGGGTCTGAGTTGTCAAGGAGACGCCAGTGGCCTTACAGGCTCAGGTCTTATTCGTGCCCACACTTCTGGGTTTGCATTTCGGCAGCTCCCCTGGGTTACCTCAGGGCGGGTAACTCCCTGCGACTCTGTCCTCCACCACCAAGGCTGACCACTGGCCAGACCAGACTGTCACTAGGGCCCCAGGGCCCAGCTCTAAAGGGCTGACATTTTAGTATCAGCCTTGGGACAGCACCCACTGCACAGGGCCCTTCACCTGCTGCAGTCGGGAGGGTGGGCACTGCCCTCTTTACAGGAGTGAGGGGTGCCTGGCCAGTGGCTGAGCAGGGCTCAGCTGCACCCCCCCCTCTCCTGGAGCTGTGACTCCACCCCCAGTGGCTTTAAGTGACTCCACATGTGTTTGTATAAATACACCTTCCTTTTGAAAAAAATCCTACCTTTTACCACATGATATCATCATGGATTTGTTTAAACATCAAGGTGGAGTCCACAGGTTACTAACCCGGTTACCTAACCATGAATTTGGGGAAAGCAGTGAAATGGAGTTTTGCACAGGGACTTCTCCCGCTGTGTGACTCCGTGTGGCCCTGTGACCTGAGCCCCCTAAGTCAGCGAGGTAAGGACATGTCCCATTGCCCATAGGGCTGTGACACGAGGCAAATCCCTGGCTAGCCGGGCCCAGTTTCCTGGTTATAAAATGGAGGTGTGCCGTGTCCTGGGGCTGCTGTAAGGATAGTACGTGCATGTGGGTGCTCCCTGACCACAGCAAGGCAGGAAGGGGTGTGTGCCAGGCTGTGGAGGCGAGGCCAGCGTGGGTGAAAGTCATGCCCTGCCCTGAGCACACGGGATCCCTTGGAGGGAAGGGATGGACACACTCCGTCTCTCCCTCAAACGTGGGCCACAACTGGGAGATCTGATAAGATTCCTTTACACCATAAAGAAAAGCACCAGGAAAAGTCCTAACATTTGCCTCTTCTCTCCTTTTTGATGGTAAAGTCAAACCTCAGGCCCGTTCTGCCCTGCCAGGGTCACCTGTCGGGACGTCTGTCTCAACTCTCCCTTGAACAAAGACATACATGGCAGCCGACTGGACGCAGAGCTCTTCCAGGCCAACCCCCGCTGGACACCTTTGGTCTGTTGGCCACAGAGTGGCCCTGGGTGTACGGGTGCTCCCCATGCCCTGGCCAGGGTTTGGGCTCAGATGAGCGGCTGGGGCAGGGCTCCCCTCCTCCACTCTCCTACAGAGGTGCTGCCATCCCTGGTGGAAGAACACAAAGCTCGAGGGCTGACACCAAAAGGGCCAGCTCTGCAGACTGGGCATGGGGTGCCCATGAGGCCCCTGCTCACAGCGGAGGGAGGTCTGGGCACAGCGGCACAGACACCCGCTGGTCGGGCCACGCGTCCTTCCTCGGTGCAGAGCTCCCCCCTCTCGCGTGTCCCTGCTACGAGCACATCCTGGGAGTTTGGGATGTCAGGGGATACAAGACCCTGGCTCTCACCGTGCTGTTTCTAGCGTGAGCGGTAAAGTCACCTAGAAGGCGCCTGCATGCTGGCTATCTAAGCTTCCTAAAAACACCCAGTTCCCAAGAACTGGATTTAGGCCGAGCCAAATATTCCTGCCTGGGTCAGGGAGGGAGAACATGATCCTTTGGGGCCGTCTCTGTGGGGGGATGCCGCTCTGAAGGCCCCCTGCGCCCGCCTGGTGCTGGGTGTAGGTGGAAGAGCTCTGCCTCCAGCACGGGTGGGAGACGTGCACGTGAGAAGGCGAGAAAACCTGAGTGCACTAACGGGCAGCGGCGGGTGCTGCAGTAAAAGGCTGAGGTTGGCAGTGGAGGCCGCGAGCGGATCGGCTCTTACCTGACCACCTGCAAAAATGACAGGGGTGGAGGCGGGCTTTGGGCGGTAGGGAATGGTGGCACCTTTCGGTGGGGACTAGGAAAAGGGACAGGAGAGGGAGAGAGAGCGTTAGAGCAGCTTCGCAGCCCGGTAATGGAGAGGCGCGTCCCGGCCCACCCCACTCACCCCCCTGCACCGGCTCCACCCTCCCCACACCTCCCTGAGTTTCGCAGCAGTGCTGGGGGAGGGGAGTGAAGACCTCCAGCCCCCACACCCTGTGTGGCTGTCTTACGGCCCGTCCCTCCAGATGGCTCCTTTTTGCAGAGCCCTGGGCTGCAGTTTGCCACATACCGGCCTCCTGAGAGTACCACCTGCCCCAAACATCCCTGGGAGGCTCTGTGGCAGTGTGGAGGGTCAGTCCCATTGTGGGAGGCCAGGTGGGGTGGGTCCCTTGAGCATGAGACCCTGCTGGACAAGGGCTGGCCGCCAACCCAGACGGCCCCTGTGGTGCTGGCCCCTCCGCGGAGGCCCCTCCTGGGATGCGCAGGGCCTTGCAGGCCAGGCTGCACGGCTTCACGGGGAGCTGCCCCTTGGAGCAATTCTCTTGAATGCTCTGAAGAAAGTTGAGCCCTGCAGGGTTCCACCGGGACCCATGTCCAAAGCACTTGGCTTGGCCTGTGGTGATAGTCAGCAGAGATCTCCACAGAAGACTTGGAAACATCCCACTTCACTATTTGAAAAAGCATGTTTAAAGTGCTTACAGACTCCAAAGGAAAAATCCCATAGTTATGATGAGGTTGGCCGTAATTTCCCTTGGTTATTCTGTCGGAAACAGAGGATTAACATTCTCAAGCGCTGGCATTTTGAGCCTGCCCTGCTTCTCCTGGGCCAGTCCCCTGTGTGACCGTCCCCTGGGCCCAGGTCAGGGAGGTAGGAGTCCTGGGTCTAGGGGGCACCACAGCTGGGTTTGGTCCAGCAGGGAGAGGTGGGGGCTGCAGCCTATGAGCCGTTCCTGGCAGGGGGCAGCCTGTCCTGCTGGGAGTTCTAGGGCCTTGGCTGACTCAGGGCCAGCCCGGCACTCAGGGAGCCACTCAAAACCCCATGATGGGGAGTGGGTGGCTGGATCCGCAAGGCCAGGGTCCTGGGGTGTGGCCTCAAGTACTGTGGGGAAGGGGATGCTAGGCGGGTCTGGGCTGACTCAGGTTGGGTCTGGGGTGGGAGGAACTGACTAAGGTGGACGGGAGCCGCCGCCACCCTCCCTGACTCCCCTCGGGCCGGTGCCCCGTGCTATGGGCCCTCAACCCCTACCCCGGCACAGGAGCTCCCAGCTGACCCTGACCTGTGATTCCCGCTTCTTGGGTGGGCACGGGGCCTGCTGGCCTCCCCTGGGACCGCACAAGCCTCCCTGCACTGGGTACAGGGGTGCTGGGCCCTGGGTGGGCAGGGCACCATCTGTGGCGATGTCTGTATTCTCGGCGGGCCCCACCCAGACTCATGGCACCCTGGGCAGCCCTTTCCTCCGTCATCTCCCGGGTGTGAGGTGAGGCATGCCCACTACCAAGCCCAGAAGTCCTGCAATCAACCAGGAGGGTCTTCAAGGCATCCTTGATTTATTTTTCCAGTCACTCTTCATCTGAGGGCGGACCCAGCTCTTTCCAGGTGTGACAAATCTTCCTCCCTGGGATGATGGCCCCTGGGCCTCGGGATGCTGCACAGCCAGCAAGAGTGAGGGCAGCTGCCCGGCCATCTTCCCTGGCCACGTATGCTATGAGCTCCCTGTCTTGCTCAAACCTCCCTGCCCAGGAAGGAGACAAGGTGGTTGGGATGACAGCCCTGGGGGCGTGGGCAGCCTTGGGACAGCGGGTGCACCTGCATCTGTGGAGCTGCAGCTGGCACTGCACCGGGACGCAGTTGCAGAGGCACTGGGTGGCACTGACGAGACCCACGTGTTGCTGAGGAGCTGGACCTCAGCCCTCCATTAGGGATGTCCCTCCTAGAACTGTTCGTGTCACTGGCTGCTGCTAAGCCTCGGCCGGCAGGGCCCCCAGGGCCCGAGACTGGAGGGTTGAACAGAGAGTTCCGACCAGCATGGCACTGTCACCCTAACCAGGGAGTGGGGACTATTTCAGAACAAGAATATTTTGAAAAATATTTTTGACTTCACAAAATATCAAACTTCAGGGAAACAACTACACAAACATTTTTTAAAGAGGCAAACACGGGGTTTGAACCCCAAGCCAAGTATGAGAGAGGAGTGAGCCTGGGCTGCAGGAGGGGCTGGAGGCTGACCCTGCAGAGCTGCTAGAACCTTCCATTTGGGGTGATGCTTCTTCATTTTTGCTTCAGGAAAGACTGGCAACTGTTGATAGCTTCATGAATTTTGAGTATATTTCCGAGATTTTTTTCCTCCCCCCAAAATTTCACGAGAGGCGTCTGCTCTGAGCCGGTCCTTCTCTGCTTTTCCGTTTTAATGCTTTTGTTCACCCATCTCTACTTCTGCATGGGTTTCGTATGTTTTCCCGAGTTCCGCCCTCTGTTCCTCCACGGTGGTTTAAAACGACGCCTCCTTCTGCAGAACTGCGTGAGCAGAGCAGCCTGCTGCCTTTGCCTCCCTCCCACCCCCAGCTGCCGGCCAAGGCCTGGCTCCAGCGCACTGAGCACCATTCCTGCAGCTCCAACTCTGCCGAAGACCCCTCAGGGGGATGACAACTTCTTATCCAACTCTGAAGATGAGAGCACAGGCTCCCTCCTCTCCATCTGCTCTCCCCTAGAAGCCCCATGAAGACACTGGACCCTGAGCTGGCAGCCCCAGCACCCCATGGCACCCACACCGACACAGCTCTCGCTCAGGCTGCCTTGGAAGCCCAGGTCAGGAGCCCTCCACAGCCCCAACTGTGTGAGTCCTCGGGGCAGCCGGGGCTTCCAAGCCTTTGCCTACAGTGCCAGGAGGCCAAACACAGCACTGACGTGGGCTGGCCCTGGCATGCAGACGGTACCTCCAGCATGACCACACAGATCTGCTTGACACACTGGATGATGGCATCTGGGGTCCCCGAGATGGTCACCGCCCGCTCCGTGGAGTTGGGCAGCATGTCCCCGGCCACCTGCACCTGGGCACCTGTGGACTGGAGAGAGGGGACGTTGGAAGGGAGCACCAGGGTGGCAGCACGTGGGGCAGCAGCACCTCCCGGGTCTCGGCACCCAAGGCAGCTTGAGAACACTTCCTTAGAAACCTGCATACAGCCCACGCGCCCCTCCCCCGCCCCCATCCCAGCACCGCCCCCATCCCAGCACCGCCCCCATCCCAGCACCGCCCCCATCCCAGCACCACCCCTGCCACCACAGCCTGGCACTCAGTCACGTGACCCCCGCCCCCATCCCAGTACCGTCCCCGTGCCGCTGCTGCCACCACAGCCTGGCACTGTCACATGCCCCCTTCCCCGCCCCCATCCCAGCACCGCCCCTGCCACCACAGCCTGGCACTCAGTCACGTGCCCCCTCCCCCGCCCCCATCCCAGCACCGCCCCCGTGCCGCTGCTGCCACCACAGCCTGGCACCCGGCCCTGTGCCTTCCCTCGGGTGCAAGTGACACCTGGCCAAGGCTAGACAGGAGGCATCTAAACAGACGCATTTTCAGGGAGACAAATGACTCCTTTCAAATACATGGAATTCTCTCTCTGTGGAGTTTTAGGTCACAGAGAAAGGTGGACTCTGGTCTTGGGAAAGGAAATGAAGATTGGGGCAGCTGCCCTGCTGCATAGGGAAAGGATTCAGGCTCTCCTTGAAACGGGACAAATGTGTGAATGTGAAGTTCACACCTGCAAACTCCACCCATTGGGACAGGCTGATGGCTCAGGGCTGTCTCCAGGTGCCATGGAGGCCCCTCACAGGGAGCAGATACAGCGCCCAGTGCCCAGAGCCTCCCTTGCCCAGAGCCATGAGACCAGCTAGTTCCTCCCTGTCCCCAGCATGGCCCATAGGTGTGTAGTTGGTAGGCAGGATCCATAGGTGAGCAGTGGGTGGGGGGTGCACAGGTGGGCAGTGGGGGGGGTCCATAGGTGGGCAGTGGGTGGGGGGGCTGTGGGTGGGAGGGCTGTGGTGGGGCCGGGTCCCTGCAGCACACTTGCACTTGCTCATGGGTCCTGTGTTCCTGTTTCGGACTTGGAGCTGTGGGGTCTGCGTGGCCAGCACTGGGCTTACGGACTGCAGGGATGAGGCTCAGGAAGGCTGCCTGGCCTGTGGCCACCACCCGCAGCCTGCCTAGAGGCTCTGCAGCGGCCCAGGCTGGGAAGGTCCTGTTACCTCCCTGATCTCCTTGATCTTGGAGCCTCCTTTGCCGATCAGGGACCCGCACTGGCTGGCAGGCACCACCAGCCTCAGCGTCACTGGGGGCTTGCTGGTGGCAGGGCTGTTGCTCATGGAGTTGATGATATCCTAGGGGAGAGACACGTGTGTTGGCAGCACATCAGGCCTCACACAGTGAGAAAGCAGGAGGAGTGCAGGGGGTGCGTCCTGACTTCCCACGCTCAGAAGCCCACAGAGCCCCTCCCGTGCATAGCCGAGGACACAGTGGCCAGGCCAGGCCAGGGAGGACCAGGAGATGCTGCTGAGATGGACGTGCAGGCCCAACACGGCACACAGACGGCAAGGCAGGATGGCCACTGTGCCATAGTGGGGTTGGGGCAGGTCTGGCCTTGGTCGTGGAGACCTGGTGGGCAGGGGGTGTGGATAGACAGGCTGACACAGGAAGTGTAGACACTGGCCTAAGTGGAGGGGAGAATGGAGGCTGGAGACTAGCGGGGCTGGGTAGATGCCCAGGGCCAGGTGAGGCAGCGCTGCCAGGGACAGGCCACAACTAGGTGTCGAGGGCACGGGGGCAGAGAATGGCTCCTGGGGTCTGGTCTGGGGAAGGAGACGTGTGGTTAACGTAGAAGTGTGAGGGGGCAGCAAAGGCTGAGGTGGGGGTGAGCCAGTGCCCACCCTCCTGGGCAGCTGGTGTTTGGCTCATGGTCCTGACACCCAGGAGACGGAGCTGGGCTTTGGGTTCAGGCTGGTAACCCATGGGGGACAGGGCTTCCATCAGCTGCATGGGAAGTGTCTAGGCTGTGGCCTGGAGCTCGCTGCAGAGCGCGGTAAAGAGCTTGGCAGAGGCAGTGACACGGAGGCTCCCCCAGGATACCCGCCAGCTCTGGGTCCATCATGCCTGAGCTATGATTCAGGGCAACACAATTTGGTCTCCACAAAAAGTGCCCTCTTCTTAGAAACAAGGCCTGGGTCAGTGTGTGCCTGGACAAACTGCTATAGACTACCAAGAAAATAGGATGGTGTTCCCGTTTGTCTATTTTTTGTGCTGGGAGCTTGACTTTGACCCAGAGCGTTCTCTCCGGTGTTGTACCTGCTGGGGCTGGGGAGAGCCTCTGTGTGTCAAGGCTGGGGACCTGAGGCACGGGCACTGAATTCCCACTTCCTGCCACTCGCTCTCATGGGGCCATGTCTCCATCCCTCCTCTCCCAGGAAAACTCTTGAATGGACTCATTGCAACCTGGACTCGGGTGCCTGTTTCTCCAGTGGTTTCAATTCCCCAAGGATGACTGGGCCTCAGTGGCTGCCCTGGGGAACATTTGACTTTAACAAAATTGTTCATTGAGAGGCACCTTAAAAAAGAAAGATAATAAGATTTTTTCAGGCCCAATGGGCAGCGTTTTTTGATTGGTATGAAGAGGCCTCCAAATGAAGTTCTGATTTAAAAATAGCTTCACTAAACATTCTTTGGCTAAAGCTAGTCAGCAACCTGGCAGACATCAGCAACAAACCAGACCCCCAGGCTCATAAGCTCTCCCCTCCTTTTCCTCCCACTGCCCCTGCCCAGCACTCCCCCTGCCCTGTCCTTCCCTTCCAGTTCCTCCATCGACTCCACCTCTATCTTTTCCAGCCCTCCTAAAACCCCCAAATGCCAGCTGTCTGTAAAAACCCAACCCCCCAAAAACCAGGTGAATAGGCAACTCCAGAAGCTAACCCTTGGATTGCAGCTGAATTCAGAGCTGTACTTATGGATTCCCTACACCCAGACCAGACCTGCAATGACCAACAGAAGAATTTAGAATTATTTTGGTTGCACATGACCCAGAGTTACCTGAACTCTGTCAACAAATAAACCCGAGGATCAAAAAAGGTCCCACAGCAAAGTCCTAAATGCCACTCCTAAAACATCCCCAGTAGGAACTGATTAGAACAATCACACACACAGCTGTAAGATGAAACAACTGGAGATTTGGGGACAGACAGAAAGTCCCTTCTGACAACCCCGACTGTCTCTACCCTTCAAGGCTGGCGTGAGGGCAGCCCTGTCGCCCCATGAGGTCAGCGCTGGTGTGAGGGCAGCCCTGTCGCCCCATGAGGTCAGTGGAGTGAAGCCCCACGCGAAAACAGAAATGGGGATGGGAATAGCCCTTCTGCTGAATGACAGCCACTGGCAGAACACACTGAAAAAGCTCTGGAACAAAAATGAGCCAGGATTCCTGCAGATCAGAGAGCTAGGCGCCCCTCACCAGCCCCAGCGCCGGACAAGGACGCTCATTATAGCTGCTGCATTCAGAACGGACGTCAGAGAAAAGATGATCCCATCCCCATAAATAACAACTGAGACACAGAAAGATCCTGGGTCCAGGCAGTGAGGGAGCCCGACGAAGGAACGGGCGGCCGGCATCCCACCTGGCCTTCAGCCCTCAGAGTGACTAATGCTGGACGCAGGTGGTCTTCCTCATCCTCCTGGTGGCTGTGGCGACTGTTCTTACATCCGACCTGCAGAAAGGTCTCATGTCATCCTCCTCCTCAGTTTAGATACACCACACCCTGGAAGGCAGTTTCAAATAACCTGCCGTGTTTTCTCTCCCTATTTCCCAGCCCTGAACTCTAACCCTTGGGCCCTTGACTGGAAAACATTCATTCCTGCTCTGGGACTCCACCCCTGAAAATTTAGTAGGCAGAGACTTTGCTTGAAAATGGAATGGCATCTTAAATGCACATCAGAGACACTGTTTCCTGAGCTCCTAGAGAACTCAGCCCACTGGCAAGCTGTGTGGGCTCTGGGCAGACCCCCGCCTCATGAGGTGGGTGCAGACTCCAGACAAGGGTCTTGACGCTGCACCTGACACAATCCCACTAACACAGGCAAAATGACTGGGGCGGAGCCTCCAAAGGCTCCGAGAGGTTCCACCAAAACATGACCCGAAATTCTCCACAATCCCGTGACCCCAAATCCAAAAGAAGGGCTCAAACTACTGATACCAAACAGACAGAGATACTGATCTGCTGAAGACCTCAGGGCCACCAACAAAATTATTCTCCCTTACTTCCTAGGTGTACTGAACCGAAACACAACTTCGCTGTCCATTCTCTCCAAAGCCACTTGCTTCGTGGTGGCGGGTGTTCACGCTGTTCCTCCAGGGCTGCCGCTAGACCAGGAGAGTGAGCATGTTTTGCCCTCACTGGGAAGGACAATGATTAACCTGGACAGTCACGCCCTGGGGGTCACTGAAGCCCTCTCCTGCTTTTTCCAGGTGCTCATTAAGACCTAGAAGACCTAAATCTCCCTAGCAATTCAGTTCAGTCCTGGTGACGCCCTCCTTTGTTCAAGACAAGGAAGCCTGTGGAGGGACCCCACCCACCTGCAGCCTTAGCAGACTCCTGCTGAGAACCCCAGCCTAATGTCCTACTTCACAAGTGAAGCTGGAGGTGATCAGGCAGGGCCTGTGCTACAGAACCGGACCAAGTTCATCCACTGAAACCCTGATCCTCTGTGTGACTGTGTTTAGAGATGGGGCTTTACAGAGGTAACTAAGGTAAAATGGGGTGCCTACAGTAGAACCTAATGTAATCTGACTCGTGTCCTTGTAAGAAGAAGGGACGAGGATACTGACACACACAGAGGGGTGACCCTGTGAGGACCCAGGAAGAAGGTGGCGTCTCCAAGTCAAAGAAAGAGGCCTCAGAGGAACCGGCCCTGATGGCACCTTGATCTGAGACTTCCAGCCTCCTGGACTGTGAGAGAACCAGCGTCTGCTGTGTAAGCCGCCCAGCTGTGGCATTTTGCAATGGCAGCCCAAGCAGGCTGGGACAGTGTGCTGCTGCTAACCTGGCTCTCCTTCAGCACAGTCCCCTGTGGTGGGGAAAGTCTGCCAGATACAGAACTCATCACACTCGCCGGCACTTGTCAACTAGCCAAGGGCCCATGGCGGTGGATGCTCTGGAAACAGAGGGGCTTTTAGCTCTGCTGGAAGCCCACCCAACACGGGCCGCGTGCTGAGTTCTCAGGCACACTTCTTAGAGAGGTGGTGACTGCAGACGCGAGGCCAGTGCAGATGGAGATGCGGACGTTGGGGAAGGTGCTCTGGGGGGTCATTCTGGCCAACCAGTGCTTTAGCCACGGCTGACTCCAGCCAAGCCTTGAAGGCTGGATCTCTGGAGGCAAGCAGAGGCCATTGTAAGATTTCAACACTTCGCCCCTGATTTTGAAAAGGAAGAATGGACAAATTCTGAAAATTCTGGTTGTACCCTTTACTCAATCTTTTCTGGTGCCCTCAAGACAGCTGGCTTTGGTACCAGATGATTTCAAATGGGTATTAGCTAAGTCAATCCATGACACTCCTCATCATGCCGTAGACAAATTGATGAGTATCTCCAATCAGCACTGGTGGGAAGCTTTACAAAGACTGCTGAGGTTCTTTGAAGGCCAGGTATCTGTCAACAGCACAATCCGACATTGTGTGAGGGTGAGACGACGCCCCAGAGTGACGCCTCAAGGGCCCTCTGAACACCTTCAGGTAGATTTTAACCAGCGTCCACCTGGGACTAGAAATGCTTTCATTGTTGTGTGTCTGTTTTCAGGATGGGTTGAAGCATTTCCTTGTTTAAAAGCTATAGTCCTTAAAGTTGCTAAAAAAAATTCCTTGATTTTGTATTTCCAAGCTGAAGCATACCAACTTTTACATGAAGTGATTGAGAAATACATTTTACACAAACCATTAAACAGAACTCTGTGAGTGGTTACCCTTTACTCAAGAACAACACTGTCCTGACCATCCACAGTCTTCTGGAAAAACCGAAGGACCCAAAGATGAAAACTCCGAATCCTTTGAGCTTTCTTGGCCATACAGTCTGCTCGCTTGGAGACACCTCAGCTCTCCCTCCATGGACTGATGACTGGAGGGCTCGTACCTTTAGGGATTCCTGATACTCGATTCTGTCCTGCTGCAGGCAGAGATGGCAAATGACTGCAGAGGACTCAGCACAGCCCTACGTAACCTACGTAATCGCGTAGGTTACGGCTGCTTCCCACGACATCTTCCCAAACATCCTCCTTAGGTTCTTCAACCAGGAGATTTTGTCTATTGGAAGGGACATCAGAGAAAATCTGTTTCTCTAACCTCATTGGAAGGGGCCTTACCAGGTACTGCTAACAAACCCAGCAGTGAAACTCCAAGGAATCAGTCCTTGGGTTCACATTTCACAGCCAAAGTGGCGATTCAGAATTCCACACAACCAGAGAATGACTCCCATACAGGACCTCAAACTGAGGTTCTCTGAGATCCTCTAGAGGCAGCCATTCTTCAGAAACAGATGGCTAATCTGAGACCTTCCTGCAAGCTGAAGACCTTGGACAAAGGCCAGTTTCTGCTCAGATGTCCTGACAAGACCTCTGTCTGATTTGTTTCCTTTTTTATCTGCTTACATTTAATCACTCTCCCTCTCATTCTCCACGGGCCCCTGGTTGTCATCCACCTCTGGTCCCTTTTCTATTTTCTTTTCACTTTATGATAATTGTTAGCTTAACACATATTCATTCTAATGCCATTCTTGATTATGCCAAACAGTAACCACTGCCCTCACTCTCACTGACTACTGGACACACCGCCCACCACCAGGCCCCAGGGAGGAAAATCTCAAGACATGCCAATTTCATCAAATGGGACCCTGGGGGATGACAGCTGATGCTTTCCGCTTGCATCTACATGGACAACTGACTCTAAACAAATCACCTGTGACTTTGCTAGCATCCCTTTCTCCTAGAAAAGCAACCAATTATTAAAGTTTACTGATCAGTCCCCAGGTCATTTGAAACTTAAATTTAGCAACCTGCATAGGGCAACCAGCCGTTAAACACTGGCCACGAGGGAGAAACAAAGACAGGTCCCAACTGAAGCTGGAGGGCACAGGCCTCGGTTCTAACCTCTTGGCCTGAGCCACAGCCCTTCCCCGGTCTCCATATGCCTCCACCAGACACTGCTTCCTTGGGGCCAGTCACCAGGCCCTGCTGGCCTCAGATGAATAACTCAGACACCTTAGGAAAGGTATCCTGAGACTTCTTTGTACATAGAGACCCTAATTCTATAATCTCCACAGCTGGAAATTCTGACTCAAACTTCAGTTCCAAAACCAGGCCACCTGTGATTATGTGTGTGCCCTGTGGGAGGGATGACTGAGTGTCTCCCACAGTGGGAATCACACAGGCAGAAACTGCGGTCAGAAACGCATCGCCAACTCCGGCAGAAGTTATTCGGGACACCGCCTGCCCTGGGTGGAAGATGTGTTGGCATAAGCAGCGGTGGGTAATTGCTTTTCTGCAGGTTTCTTGCTGGCCAGCCATGCTGGCGTCTGTGCCACTGCACATGCCACCTGTAGAGCGAAGGTCCCAGGAGCGGGCTGCCCAGCACCCTAAGGAGCGGCCACGAGGCTCTCCGAGGCTGGCCCTCATGGCTATGGGATGTGTCCTCTTGCCTTGGGTTGGGTAACAGCGCTCTTGGTCTCACCACTGTCCAGGGACTCGGTTGTTCTTGTTTCTGTCTTGGTGTCACGATGCTGGTCTGCTGCATTCCATCAGTCTCCCGTCAGGCAATGGCCAGGATGACTCAGCAACAGAAAGATCCCGAGGACCCCGCAGCACAGCTGACCAAAAAGGCAACTGAACCATCCCCAAGCAGTGTGACCTGGCTCTCTAGCCTTTCCTGAACTGGCTATCCTCTTGCAAATGAGAGAGTAGCTAAAAGGGGAAACTAAGAAACAACCTCCAGACAGTGGCTAGGACCACCTATGATAGGGGAGCACTGGCCCCAGTGTCTGCAGCGTCCAGCCCTGGAGGCCAGGCCACAGCCTCTGCTGCACTCGGCCCTGAGCAGTCAGCTTCCCTCATGTGCGTCCCCAGTTCCAACTCAGGACCCACTGGAAAAGGCCTCGCACGCTCCCCCAACCAGTCACATGGGATGTCCCACTTCTAGCCCCACTGCCTCCCCCAGGGCACATCCCTCCTCTCCTCTCCCACACCGAAGTTCCCCCTCCTGCCTGACTTTGAGTCTCTGCCAAGCACAGAAGATGGCACCGACCACCACCATGGCCAGCTTTGAATACTAAAGAGCCTCTGCCCATTCTCCCTTGGAGGGCTCTTCGCTTATTCCCACAAAGTGCACCTCATTACTTAATGGTAACCCCTCAAAGACACTAAATGCATCTCTAACTTCCAGCAATTTCAAGAAAATTAGAAACACATAGAAGACATTATAATTTCACTCAATGACAGAATACACAGAAGTGCTGCTCTTTCTTTCTCTCTCCCCCTCGCTCTCTGTCTCTCTCTCTGTCTCTGTCTCTCTGTCTCTCTTGTCTCTGTTTCTCTCTCTCTCTCTCTCTCTGTGTCTCCCTCTGCCTCTCTCCCTCTGTTTCTCTCTCTCTGTCTCTGTCTCTCTCTGTCTCATAACCACCAACATGGATGGTCTCTACCTTTACCATCCATATCTAAGCCAGGCTACATCAGCTCTCATGGGGGGCCCAGAGGCATGGTGCTGTGTGGCTGAGGACCAGGGCTGTGCCAGCCAGGGCTTCGTCACGAGCCATGTGGCAGAGCTGGCTGGAGGCTGGAGGTGCTGGTGGGGCCTGAGGGTCAGCCAGGCTGCATGCCCCGGGGGGAAGGGTAGGGTGTTCTGAGGCCATGCTAGGTGCCCCAGCGCAGGGTCTGGGGAAGCTGAGGGAGGTGGACTTAAGGCACATAGCCGGGAGTAGCTGGCTTCAGAAGGACAGAGGGACACTGGCCCCTGACTGGGTGAACCAGAGCTGGGGAGAGGCCCTGGGAGGTAAAGGAGGTGAGTGTGGTTATGGGGCTGCCTGGGCGGGCTGGGGCATCCCCTAGTCCAGGTACAAGGGAGAAGGCCCAGGGAGCCAGCTGGGACCATGCCCACCCCCACCAGGCTGGCCAAGGTTCCCCGGGATGCAGGTTACCTCCTCAAACTTGTATGCAATCATGGCAAAGGCCTTGAAGATGGCGTCTGTGGGGCCTGTGATGGTCACAATCCTCTCTGGGCAGTTTCCCTCTGAGATGTTGATCCTCGCACCACTCTAGGGTGAGAGCAGAGAAACCCTTGGGCCAGTGGGCCGGGGGCCAAAGTCCGTTGACAATTGACACAAACACATGCCTCTGTCCGCTGACTGGCAAACCACGAATGAACAGTAAAATGCTTCTCAACAATCTCCTTTACAAGGAAATTTTAATTAGCAAAAGGAATTCAACGGATTCCTTCCCCACAGGGAAGCACAGGAGGCCCGAGTAGGGGGAAAGAGGCCCTGCACTGCACTCCCCACAGGCCCCGGCCGAGAGCACAGGCAGGATGTCAGCAGGGGCAGAGCCTGGGGACCCTCCCTGCTCACCCGGGAATGGCTGCAGACAGGTCAGGACCCACCACACTCACCTCCTCACGCATCTTCTTCACAGTTTCTCCTTTCTGGAATAAAGATTTAGACAATAAGGAAAAGGTGTCCCTTTGGCACTGAGGACAATGCGGCCAGGGTGGGTGGGGAGCGGCCTGGCCCATGTGCCCACACCGCAGAGCCTCCCACCTGCGCTGGAGGAGCAAACCAGCCTCTCCACTAAGGCCAGGCTTCATGCCCACCACGCCCTGGCGGACATTTCGGATGGGAAACTGAGGCCCAGGAAGGCAAGTGCACCCACCTACGGGCACACAGCTGGCAAGGGTGGTGCAGGTCTGACCTGACTCCCCATGGCAGCTCACTCGTGGCACGTGGCAGTGTGTGTGCCCTCAGGCGCCCCCCACGGCCGGCTGCGCTCTGGCTCGCCCTCCCGGAGGTGGTGACTCTCGGAGACGCACCCTCTCAAGCGCTTGGGAGGAAGCCGGGACAATGACCTACTAGAGGCGCCCCCATGGTGAGACTGAGGGGAAGGACACAGGACCCCCGGAGGTGGTGAAAATGTGACAAAGACGGGGAGGTGGCCCTCACTGCTCAGCCTCCTGGGGCAGCAGACTTCCAAACTGGGCCTTATTTCCCCTGGGCCAGCCCTGATTTGGAAAGGAAGTGTCTGGGGGCTGCTGCCTCCACCGGCACTCCTGGAGACCACCCAGACTACACAGCCGTCTGAAGAACGCGTGAGAAATCATTCTTTGTGGGGTCTTCAACTGGGAAAGAAGGGCTGGCCACTGAGGCCACGGGCAGGGGCAGCGAGGCGACCAGCTGGGGAGAACCCTTTCCCCTCAGTCTGCACAGAGCCAGGGACCAGCTTCAATGTCACGCAGCATAAAGGTGGCACCTCTGGGGTCCTGACTTCATGGAACACAGACCACCCACCTACTGGGAAAGGCGCACCTGCTGGGTGCCACCTAGCACCCAAGGAGGCTGCCATCCTCACCATCCCCTTACAGAGACCCCAAGACAGGCAGAGATTCAATCAATAATTACCTTCCCAATGATGCTTCCAACTTCCTGCAGGAAAAAAATCACAGAAAGATGATGTCATAGAGCAGGAGGAGGAAAACACCGGAGGCAGACATTGCCGAAACCTGCCTACCTTCCCTGTGTGAGTGAAGAAGGGAGAATTCAGAATCTGCCGGTGGTGGGGGCAGGGTGGGTGTGTGTACAAGCCAGGCTGCCTATACAGAGGCCCTGAGCCGGGGCTTCCTTGGCACCCACCTGACCAGGCCAGAGATGGGCTGACTCGAAGTGCCCCGGGGGAGGGCAGCTGCCTGCCCCCGATAAATAACTCAGGGGGCATCACCTACGCACTCAGGCTGCCAGGAAACCCTGGAAGAAATGCGTGAAAAATAAAGCCTCCTTCAATTGTGTGACTCAAATAAAACTTAGCACTGCTAGTGCTCCATGACTGCTATTTAAAAGGCAGCCTGTTAAAAGGAATGCTGGAAGATGCTGCCACAGTTCTGACGGTGAGCCCGAGGTGGTTTTGGGACACACACTCCCCGCTGTGCTGAGTGGCCCAGTATCTCCCTGTCCAGCAGCGGGACGGAGCTGACAGGTGCTACTGTGGCCTGTCACCTGAAGCAGGGCCAGCAATGGTGACTCTGTGAGGCTGTGAGGACAGCGTGCAGAGGGGGCCATGGAGGCAGAGGGAGGCCGTGAGGACGGCGTGCAGAGGGGTCCGTGGAGGGAGAGGGAGGCCGTGAGGACGGCGTGCAGAGGGGGCCGTGGAGGCAGAGGGAGGCCGTGAGGACGGTGTGCAGAGGGGTCCGTGGAGGGAGAGGGAGGCCGTGAGGACGGTGTGCAGAGGGGTCCGTGGAGGGAGAGGGAGGCCGTGAGGACGGTGTGCAGAGGGGTCCGTGGAGGGAGAGGGAGGCCGTGAGGACGGTGTGCAGAGGGGTCCGTGGAGGGAGAGGGACACTGGACACAAGGAGGGGCCCCTGTCAACCAGGGTACCTCCCCCACAGAGTACAGCTGGGTGGCATGGCCACTGCTGCTGGAGATAGGGCTGTGCACCTGGCCTCAAAGAGCCTCATCTACTGTGGGGCCTTGGCTCCTGACACCCACAGTCGGAGAGGCAGGTCCGTCTGTCTCCACTGCAGGAATGAACGCTCTGGGTGTGGGCACCACCACCTTCCCTCAGGAGGAGGCTGTCTTCTGGAAACCTAGGATGTGCCAGTGCTGTGGGGCTAGAGCCCAGAGCCTCCGCCAGCCTCCTCCTGGAGGGAGGCCACACACAGATACTGGCAGCTGGATTCCTCATGGTGCACACCTGAGGCAGGAAGAACTGGGGGACCCTGTGCTGTGGGGCTGGAACTGGGGTTCCATATAGGGAGTTGAACATGGAAGGAAGCGCTCTGCGGAGGTGCAGCCCGGGACCCACAGCAGCCCAGGAGCACCACGCGCCCTGGCTTCCAGAACATGCCACCACATACAGGAGCTACTGAGGGAGTGGCTGGTTCCAGGCCTGGGACAAGGAGGACAAGATGAGCAGAGAGCAGGATGGGGCTGTAGGAACAGGGACTCGTCAGGCCTTGGGGTTCTGGCCAAAGCAGGGCAGCGAGGGCATCGGAGCAAATCACGTGGTCACGGAAGGATGAGCCGGGGAAGAACATAGCAACCCAACTCCCAGAGGATAGAAACATGCTCTGAAAGTCTGAGGAGTTTCCTGCGAGTGGTCAACAGGCACACTCCAGGGCAGAGCTGCTGCTGTGTTCCTGCCAAAGGCCAGGAGACCTAGACCAAGGCACAGGTACTCCGCACACACTGCAAAGTGTCAACCGCAGAGTCAAAGCCAACCATCTACTCCAGGTGGAAGGGACTCGAGACGGCACCAGGGGATGCCGTGCGGCCGCTATGAAGGAAGCCAGTGGTAGGAATGCATCCGTGTGGGTGCCCTGACACGGATGGCTGTGTGTGGCTGTGCTGGAGAAGGTCCCTGTTGGTAGGAAACACGCAGGAGGTATCAGGTTGGCACTGAGTCTCAAAGGGGCTGTACCTATAACTGCTTTGTAAGTTTGAGATTGCTTAAAATAAGATTAAAAAATGATCCAAAGACCCAGGCAGTATCAGGTTCTGTCTGCTGCGGCCGCCTTTCCTACAGTGCCAATGGTGGCTCCTCTTACCTTTCCATGCATCAGCAGGCGGATGGTAAGGGTCACGTTCAGGCCACCTTCTGAGACCTTGGACTCCATCCTTCTGCCAAATTGTGGCTGGGGGTGGTGGCTTAAGGCGCTGAGGGTGCTGTGAGGAAGGACAGATGGGGCCCAGAAGGCGTCACCTGGAGAGAGAAGGCACAGCTGCTGCTAGAGAAGAGTCTCATGGCCCATGCACATCCAGGGGCCTCCTGGGTGGCAGTAGGAAGGGGTTGCCCACCCGCCACGTGCTGACCAGGCCTCACATGCTTGGCACAGGGTACGCAGGAGTTCAGGGGAGGGCCTTGGGAGAGGTCTCCAGGGAGGCCCCACAGCTACCTCCCTCCTGACACTGGGCAGGCCACCGCAGCTCCTGGCCAAGGTCTGCATCTGCCCAGGCTCATAGGAGCACCTCTCTCAGCAGCCAGAGACTGGCAGGAGCTACCCCTGTGAGGCCCTGGGGACTCGCATCTCATAGGCCCAGCGCCCTGCAGCTCTGCCCCCTTGCTTCTGCTGTGGCCTCAACACACGGTTGTGGGGTGCCGGAGTCCCCTCGCCAGGGTGTGGGAGCCGGCCCTTCACATCCCGAGCCTGCCATCCTCATCCCCTCATGCTCTCATGTGACTTAGTCTCTGTCAACTAAGCTGCCAAACAGCTGGTGTCCCTGGCAGTTCTCGGCAAGTGCCTTCCACGCACACAGCGCTGTCTGCAGTCATCGTGTCACTGCTGTGCACTGTCGTTCAGTGAACTGACGGAGCCCACTGGGCAAAATTAAGGCCTCATTTTATGATTGACCAGCAAAGAATGATAGTAGTGAAGGTGAGGAGCTCGTGCGACGGTCAGGGCGACTTTGCGCGGCACGGTGGGGACCCTGCTCCGAGGAACTGGGCTCTGCAGAGTCAGTTCCACACCGAGTCCTTCCCTGAAGGGCAACACCTCACTCAGGGGGGCTGCCTCGCAAAATCCACCAGGAACAGAACCCTGTGAAGCCGCACCCCCCACCATAATCGAGCTGCCTGGACACTGCCCTTTGATTCAACCGGTTCACACAGAAGAAGAGGCTATGGGTTAAAAGATGGGACAAAGGGCTTTTTTCTCAATAAAATAGTTCTGTTAAAAATATGCTAAAAGAAAAACACAAAGACAACACAGAGGCAAAGCCCATTCCAACTGCCTGTGTGGTGTGTAAGGAGGATCTGCAAACAGCAGCCACAGGTGTCGGGGTGGAGCCACAGCCACGGATGCACCTCTGCACTGACAAAGTGACTCGCTGTCTACACCTGCGCTTACGCTGTCTACACCCATGCTTACTGTGCTTAAAAACGCATGTATAGGTCACTTCATCAACACACTCAGACTATCACAAAATTACTGTAATTTTATTACAAATTGTTATCTGTAATATTATTTGTATTAATTTATAATTTTATTACATTATTATTTGTAATAAAATGACACTTTGAAGGACAAGGATTTTCACGTTGCAGTTAACGAGGACTTCACGTAGCACAAAGGGTTCTGAAGATCATCCTTGCATACGAATGCTCTCGCTTCACTGTGTAGCACATCGGCCACATGTGGCTTTTTCAGTTTAAAACTAAACATCCACAAGCACATTTAAAGTGCCAAACAGTCTTGTGTGGGCAGCGGCGGCTGCCGGGGGAAAAGCAGAGAAGCCGTTTCTGGCACCACGGACAGCTCTGCTGGACAGCAAGCTCATGCCATTGCTTCGGTGACTCATTGTAAGTAGTGCGTTCGTGTAGAAAGGTCTCAGAAAGGAGAGAAGAGTATCAGTTCCAATGCATGGCGTGGCCCAATAAGCACCTCTGTGCGCACACGGGCACCCTGAGATAAGCCCGGCTGCAGCCTTTCACCTGTGGGTACCGACGGACCAGCACACATGGACTGGATCTCGGTGTGGCTGCTCTGGAGCTCCGTGCCTCCTTTTTAATTAAAAACTCTCCTCCCTATCAGAGGGACAGCAGGGCCCTGCAGCCATCTGTTATGTCAAGGTTTCCAGCCGAGGGAAGGGAAAGTGGGTCAGCTCCTGCCAGGCGTGCTTGGGGCTCCAGGCTGTCAGCCTCTATCAGTCACACAGGCCAGCGAGCTGCAGCCAGCGCCTCTCTTCATTGCAAGGGCAGCATGAGTGAGGGGCCGTCCTGTGCAGTGCGGGTCACCTGGGACTCAGTGCCCAGGACCCTAGAGGACCTACCCTGCTCCAGTTAGCAGCTCCCAGAGTTGCAGACCACTTGGAAGGCCAGGGTGAACGAGGTGTCAGCTGCTCTTTGGCTGTCCCCGGGCACCTGCCCGTCCATGCCATATGCAAAGTGCCCTGGCCTTGCTGCCACCTCTGCGGCTGCTGCTGTCCTTCCCAGCTAACACTGGCCATCTGCCCAGAGTCCATGGGGCAGTTTGGTGGCTACCAGGAAATGAAGGGCTGAAGTGGAGCCTGCAGCAGCCCACGCTGTGACCACGGGCATCCAAGGCCCCATGCGACTGGCCGTTCCTCGGAATGGAGCCCGTTCTGAGGCTTGTCCACCCCTCCCCACACTGTGTTCCAGAAACAGGCAGAGCTCTGGTCCATCCAGGACCCTCCCTCTGTCCCGTCCAGTGCTGGAGATTTAGCACATTTTAGCCCATGCAATGGGAGGGGAAGAAGAGACAGGCACAGTCATCCCGTGAGGGCCTGGGCCCCCAACCGCCTCATCCCCGTCCCCGTCTGCACCCGGGGCCCTCACCTGCCTCCCTTCCTGTCTATACCCAGGGCCCTCACCTGCCTCCCTTCCTGTCTATACCCGGGGTCCTCACCTGCCTCCCTTCCTGTCTATACCCGGGGCCCTCACCTGCCTCCCCCTGCCCCAACTGTACCCAAGGCCCTCACCTGCCTCCCTTCTCGTCTATACCCAGGGTCCCCACCTGCCTCCCCCTGCCCCGCATCTACACCCGGGGTCCCCACCTCCTCCCTACTGTCTGCACTTGCCCAGGGGGTCTGTGGACCACCACTCCCAGATGTGTCTCAGGCCAGAACACACTCTGCACCCCAGATCCCAGGGGATGAGCCTAGAGCTGTGGCCACGGGGATTTCAGACACCCACATTTGACATATGTGACCAGCACGACTCCTGGCCTACCCCATCGCATGCATTAACAAACCCAGCAGCCCCCACCCGCCATGTGAGGCACAATCTGAGCTTTTCTGCCCCCTCTTCCACCCTCACTGCCCCCAAATCCTGCCCCACCCTCCAGCCCCTGCTGTCACAGGTGCCAGGGACGCCTCCAAAAAGCAACACAGAGCCCCCTCTCTCCTCCCCCCTCAAGACAACTCTCCACGGTCCCATTCTCTCAGAGTTCAGTCTAAGGCCTCATCCACACCCTCCAACTGCCACAGGCCCTGAGGGTAAAAGCCCCCAGCACTTCTCCTCCCCCGAGACTCCCGCCCTGCCCGGGCCTAGAACACCCTCCTTCCCGCGCTCAGTCCTCGCTCCATGGTGGCCCCTCCTCCTGGGGCTTCCCTGTTAGTAATGGCTCCCTCCCCAGAACTCCCTCCCTTCTCCAGTTCCCTGCACCGACTTCCAGCTCACACAATGGCCCTGACGCATAGCTACGGAAGCAGAGAGGGTCTCAGCACCCACAGTGGAGACGGTCACTAAGATGGGGAGATCCAGGTGGATGGAGTGAAGGTGCCCTGAGGACATACAGGCTGAAGGGGGCTGAGTGTGGGGCCTAGAGGTGGGGACAGTCCGTGCATAGATCTGGGGTGCAGATCCCCTTACAGAGGACACAGGGCCAGCGCTGGGAGCCCAATTTAGCCACAGCCTTGGGGTCAGTCCTGGCAGGGCCAGCCTCAGCTGCAGAGACGCCTCATCCAAGGCCCTGTGGATCGGCTGGACCTGCCGCACAGACCATGCCCGCTTCCCCTCCTCCCAGGTGTGAACATGAACACAGTCTGGGCACATTAAGCCCCATGAGACAGGACCGTGCCTCATGCCCCGGGAGAGATGGGACTGCACCCCTGACGTGCACTTGCAGCTCCCCTTTCTCAGGCCAGGGACTAATGCGCTGTTTCCTTGTTCTGCACAATGACTGGAGAGAATTAACCAACGCCAGGGGCAGAAACCTCCAGCCTTCTTGGTTCATGACCCTTGTAGATGAGCTTCCCCTGTTTTCTGCACTGCTTAGACCAGAAGACAGGAAGCCGTGACTGCCACATCCTCTGACGGGTTAAATGTACCCTTCCCCGAAACAGGCACTGCCCGTCACCCGTCAAACGCCGTGACTGCGCCCACCTCGTAGGAAGGACGCCGCGATCCTGCTAAAAGCCCCTCGGCCTCTGCCTGCCCGAGGGCACCCTTCCCCTGCCTGCTTCCGAGGGCGGACTCCATTCCTCTGGAGTTGGTGTTTCCGGGTGGGCCAGCCTCCAACCACCTTTGAATAAACCCCCCTTACATTAGATTCTGACCCTGTGTGATTTTAGGCCGGTGGGGCTCTGTGGAATGCAGGCTGTGTAGACGTCCTGCCTCAGGGGCTGCTTCTACTGGGTGACAGGCACGGCATAATTGACACAACCCAGGAGGCTGGCGCCTGAGGTCAAAGGGGCGCAGAGGCCCCGGGGCTGTGTGGGAGGAGGGGCTGGGCCAGGGGAGCAGGTGCTCAGTGAGAGCTCTGATGGCCCCGTGCAGCAGTGTAGACGGACTCACCATTTATCCTTGAGTGTGTAATGTGGCGCCGTGGCCTTTTATAGGTATCACTGATTGTTAATAGGCTGCACAAACTTAAAGTCTACAGTGTGACAGTCTTGCCCGTGTATACACCTGGAGCTGCCCCACAGCAGCTCACAGAAGTCTGCAGTCCTTGGTCCCCCGCGGTCCTTGCTCCCGCTGCACCCGCCACTGCCCCCCGACAATCACCCACTTGTGGTCACTATAGACTCCGGGACTTTCAGAAGTCGATACAAATGGAATCACGTCATAAGTATTCTTTTGTGTCTGGCTTCTCTTACTTGGTATTTACTGAAGATGTATCCATGCTGCTGAGCGTATCAGCGTTCCTTTCTGTTTAGAATTCCACTGTGGGAAAATACCACCACTGGCTTCCATTCACCCAGTGAAGAACATTCGAGCTGTTTCCAAGGGGAGCTACCCAAATAAAGCTGCTCTGGACATCTGTGCACAGTTCTTCTCAAGGAAGCACATTCATTTCCTGCAGGTACCACCTAGGAGTAGAACGGCGGGATCCTGCGGTAGCTGCACGCGGAACGTCCTAAGAAACTGTTCAAGGCCATGGCACAGCAGTTCCACTATCTACATTCCCCTCAGCAGTGCAGAGTTCCAGGTTCTATTATCTATATTCCCTCAGCAGCACACAGAGTTCCAGGTTCCATTATCTATATTCCCTCAGCAGTGCACAGAGCTCCAGGTTCTATTATCTATATTCCCTCAGCAGTGCACACAGAGTTCCAGGTTCCATTATCTATATTCCCTCAGCAGCACACAGAGCTCCAGGTTCTATTATCTACATTCCCCTCAGCAGTACACACAGAGTTCCAGGTTCTATTATCTATATTCCCTCAGCAGCACACAGAGTTCCAGGTTCTATTATCTATATTCCCTCAGCAGTGCAGAGTTCCAGGTTCTATTATCTATATTCCCTCAGCAGTGCACAGAGTTCCAGGTTCTATTATCTATATTCCCCTCAGCAATGCACAGAGCTCCAGGTTCTATTATCTATATTCCCGCAGCAGTGGACAGAGTTCCAGGTTCTATTATCTATATTCCCCTCAGCAGCACACAGAGTTCCAGGTTCTATTATCTATATTCCCTCAGCAGTGCACACAGAGTTCCATGTTCTATTATCTACATTCCCTCAGCAGTGCACACAGAGTTCCAGGTTCTATTATCTATATTCCCCTCAGCAGCGCACAGAGTTCCAGGTTCTATTATCTATATTCCCTCAGCAGTGCACAGAGTTCCAGGTTCTATTATCTATATTCCCTCAGCAGTGCACAGAGTTCCAGGTTCTATTATCTACATTCCCTCAGCAGTGCACAGAGTTCCAGGTTCTATTATCTATATTCCCCTCAGCAGTGCACACAGAGTTCCATGTTCTATTATCTACATTCCCTCAGCAGTGCACACAGAGTTCCAGGTTCTATTATCTATATTCCCCTCAGCAGCGCACAGAGTTCCAGGTTCTATTATCTACATTCCCTCAGCAGTGCACAGAGTTCCAGGTTCTATTATCTATATTCCCTCAGCAGTGCACAGAGCTCCAGGTTCTATTATCTATATTCCCTCAGCAGTGCACACAGAGTTCCAGGTTCTATTATCTATATTCCCTCAGCAGCGCACAGAGTTCCAGGTTCTATTATCTATATTCCCTCAGCAGTGCACACAGAGTTCCAGGTTCTATTATCTATATTCCCTCAGCAGTGCACACAGAGTTCCAGGTTCTATTATCTACATTCCCCCAGCAGCACACAGAGCTCCAGGTTCTATTATCTATATTCCCTCAGCACACAGAGTTCCAGGTTCTATCATCTATATTCCCTCAGCAGTGCAGAGTTCCAGGTTCTATTATCTATATTCCCCTCAGCAGTACACACAGAGTTCCAGGTTCCATTATCTATATTCCCTCAGCAGTGCACAGAGCTCCAGGTTCTATTATCTACATTCCTCTCAGCAGTGCACACAGAGTTCCATGTTCTATTATCTATATTCCCTCAGCAGTGCACACAGAGTTCCGGGTTCTATTATCTATATTCCCTCAGCAGTGCACACAGAGCTCCAGGTTCTATTATCTACATTCCCCTCAGCAGTGCACACAGAGTTCCATGTTCTATTATCTATATTCCCCCAGCAGCGCACAGAGTTCCAGGTTCTATTATCTATATTCCCTCAGCAGTGCACAGAGTTCCGGGTTCTATTATCTATATTCCCTCAGCAGCACACAGAGCTCCAGCTCCTCCACGCCCCTGCAAACACCTGGTCCAGTCAGGCTTTTCAGTGCTGGCCAGTGGGCATGCAGTGCTGTCTAGCTGCAGGGTGCCGCCAGGCAGGACCCCTCCACGTGCTCGCATGCTGGCCTCATGGCCTGTCTGCTCCATTCTCTCCCATGGCAGAGGAGCCGCTGGAAACTGTCCCTGCGACAGCTGCGAGGCCACATCTCCTACCCCCGGCAGTGACAGACACAGTCCAGGCCCCTGGGTGGGCCAAGTTCTCAGGTCAGGGACACAGCACTCCTTACTTTCGGCTACTGGAGGAACGGGGTGGCTGGCTGGAGCCACTCTTAGCTCCAAGACAGAGCAGAAACAGGCCTCCGTCTCGGAGCTACGCTGACTTCTAAAAGCTCCCTTTGGTTTTCAAAAGTATCTTTTCTTTAATGTCATATTGGAAAGAATCTGGGGGGGATCAGAAACGGCAGGTGAAATCTCCAGGTACTTGAATGCTCTTCCCTGGACACCAGTGCCACAGGCGGATGGACACGCCCCTGAGGGCTGAGCAGCACTCACGGCAACAAACATCTGTAACCACCTCAACATACTGCTGCAAGAGCCGTGGGAGGAGACTCAGGAACTGTTCAAACGTCCCCAGGCTAGGGAGAGACGCAACCAGGCCCGAAGCTCCCCTGCCTCTAACTCCAGAGCATCCTTTCCCAAGGGTGGGCTGCAGAAGAAGGGAGAAGGAGGTTGGCCGTGGCCCTGGCCACGAGGAGGGGAGGAAGGGGTGCCAGGCGACCACACTGCCTGGACCGTTGCTGTCTGCCCAAGGTGGAGACCAGGTTTCCTGCTCTGAGCTGTGCCTGCCAGAAAGCACAGGTGCTGTCCCTGCATTCAGAGGTGGGCTGGGTCTTCACAATGGAGGCATCAGGGAACAGTAAAGATGGTCCTGACAGCTTCTAAACAGGCCCCAGGCTTGATGTGACTTAATGATTTCTACAGTCAGAGGAAGCGCACATCAGAGGCTGCTGGCCCGCACGCGTGCAGCTCATGGCAGCTTGGGGCGCTCACATTTAACAGGCACAGCTCCTCTCTCCACTCCACCATCTCTGAAGCCCCTGTGAGCGCTCCTGCCTGAACCCCCACTCCCACACACATCACTCTTCGTCTCCAAAGATGAAACAGACCCAGGATTAGGGCATCAATGCAGCTCCAGTCATGCAACAGTGCACAGGCCAGAATGCAAGATTTCTTTCTTTACTTACTTGCTTATGGCAAAGTGGTATTGAGCCCATAAAGGTACATTTAGGAAGCTAGCACACCAAGACTATTTAACATGCAAACCTTATAATCGTTCCATGTATAGATACTGTCCACGTGTGTAACGTGTGTTTATTCACTTCAGCTTCACTCAAAACCCACAGTGGATTTAAGAACTCGGCTCCAATGGTGGGTCTAAAAGCACTGAAGCTGCACGCGGGAGGCTGGCGGGAGCAGAGCTGCCTGTGGTGTCACACGCCGTGTCACTGCGGAGCAGGGCCCTGCCCCGGAGCATGTCACACGCCGTGTCACTGCGGAGCAGGGCCCTGCCCCGGAGCATGTCACACGCCGTGTCACTGCGGAGCAGGGCCCTGCCCCGGAGCATGTCACACGCCGTGTCACTGCGGAGCAGGGCCCTGCCCCGGAGCATGTCACACGCCGTGTCACTGCGGAGCAGGGCCCTGCCCCGGAGCATGTCACACGCCGTGTCACTGCGGAGCAGGGCCCTGCCCCGGAGCATGTCACACGCCGTGTCACTGCGGAGCAGGGCCCTGCCCCGGAGCATGTCACACGCCGTGTCACTGCGGAGCAGGGCCCTGCCCCGGAGCATGTCACACGCCGTGTCACTGTGGAGCAGGGCCCTGCCCCGGAGCATGTCACACGCCGTGTCACTGTGGAGCAGGGCCCTGCCCCGGAGCAGTTGTCTGCCATGGGGAAGGTGCTGCGTGCGGTGGCGTGTGGGCGGCCCCGGCTGGGACGCACCGGGTCGGGGAGGGGCCAGCCCACCCTGCTGTGGTGTGGGAGGTGGGACTACAGGAGCAGGGTGGGCTGCTCCAGCCCTGGTTCCCGCCTGCAGGCGCCCATAAATGCAAGGAGCAGACTGCATTTGCACCCTGGAGGTAACACCAGTTATTAATTAATAACTTATTTTCACAAACATCTCCTAGGCAGTCACTAAGCTTTGGGCTCTGTGCTGTCCTTGAAGAAAAACAGGAAAAACAAGGTGCCTTCCCAAGAAAGGAACTGTCATTATCAAAGTAACAGAAACAGGTGACACAGAAGAGCTGCAGGAGCAGGAGGAGGGCCCAGGCTCAGAGCAGGGCTCAGCTACGGGAGACCCCTCTGCCCTGTGCAGCCTCCCTGGGATTCGTACACGGCCAGGACAGGTACCCAGCAGAGTGTGCAGACCCCAGTGCTCCTGAGGAGAGACCCTGAGAACTGCTGGCCCCCTCCGGAAATGCCCATGGGTCAGCAGCGATGCAGGGCCATCCCCGGAGGACAGAGCTGCAGGCACAGCTGCAAGGGCAGGTCGGGGAAAGGCGGCCCAACCTTCCAGAGTCTGGCTTGTCTCTCTTTGCTGTGGGTTGGTACTAGACATCTATTGATAAGAGCAGCAGTGACAACAGTGAGGTCGTCATGAAGCCAGGGCTCTCTGGGAAGCCTGGGGAGCGTGTAGCAGTTGCAGCCTCTATACAGGGCAACCTGGCAGAATGTACCAATAGCCTAAAATACTTGCCATCTTTAAACTAGAAAATTATGTTTGCAGAAATCTCTCCTCCCACAAAAAAGGGCACAGATATTCAAAAAGTAGGTGCCCGGAATGGCGACGCTGTTTGCCTGGGTGCCCACTGGAAACCAGCACCAACGTGTGCACAGCTGGGTAACGAGGCCACTAGTGACAGTGTCCCCCGCACCAAGGAGCTCCTGTCTGCTTCTGGCTGGGCCTGTCCTCAGCAGCTGGTGTCGGCTGATGCCTTTACTTGTCCCTCTAACTGAATGAGGTGCGGAGCCACCATCACCCTGTCTTACAGATGGAAGGACTGACGCTAGAGAGGCTGGAGGGCCTGCACCGGAGACACAGCTGAGCAAGGCAAAGCTGCAGCCCCAGCAGCTCGGCATCTGTGCTCTCAGACGCCACATGCACAAAAGGAGTGGCAAGGCTGCTGCTTCTGGGAAATGGAGCACACAAGCGCTTCCCAGTCCTTCCTGCCAAATACAGCAGAAGAGCCTGGATACTCTATCCACAACAAACACAACAAGACTGAAATGCGTAGGGAAGGTAGACTAGCCAGGGACCCGGGCAGCCAGGGAACGGCATGGTGGTGAACCCCCTGGGCTTTCTCTATGTCTCTCAGACTTGGAAGTGGAAAAGCTGGCCAGCCGGAAATGCCAACAGGCACAGACAAGAAAAGGGCCCCAACAAAAGTCTGCTCTCTCCAGCCGAAGGGTCAGTGAAGGGACACCGCAGTGAGGCTGGAAATGTGGGGCAGCAGCTCCTTTATTCCACCAGGCACCACGGAGGACACGATGCCCCTCCCCACCCAGGCAGCAAAGGCCGCATACGGAGCCTAGACCTCCACCCTCACCAGGCTGTCAAGAGGCTCCCGAACCCCATGCTGGGGTGGCTTCAGAGCAGGCTGAGCAGGGACAGGGGTTCTCATCCCCGCAGGTGGTGAGCTCTTGCCCCCTGGTGTCAGTGGAGGCGACGGGGGGGGCAGTGATGAGGGAGCCCCCTCCTCTGAGCAGCGAGGTTTCTGCACAGGCCTCCAGGGCCCCAGAGCTCCCACCCCTGCCCAGCGGCAACGAGGCCTCCTCCACACCTCACCACGTTCTCTGCCCTTGGTACCAGCAGACGCCGAGTGGAAAGCCTGGACTTTCACCTCTTGTTTCCCCTGCTGGAGAAGTATCAGAGGCAGCCAGCTAAGTAGAAGGCTTATATAACCAGAGTCTCATAACATAATATCCAGAAGGTCCAGATTTCAAACAGAAAATCATCTGTTATACAAAGAACCCAAAAGATCTCAAACTGAATGAAGGACAGTGTCAGCCCCAGGATGACAGAGCTGTCGGAATCCTCTGACAAAGAGGTGAAAGCAGCCTTCATAAAAATGCTTCAGCGAACAAGCAGGAACACTCTAAACAAATGAGAAAACAGAATAGAATGTCTCCACAGAGAAGCCAATTCCCACCAAGCTAATGGGAGATGCAGAGAACTAAAAGGGAACGATAGAACTAGAAAGTACCGTAACAGAGTGGAAGAGTCAGGGGAGAGAAGCAGGGAGCTGTGAGAAAAAACAACAGAAAGTACCATTCCCAACAAGAGGGAGAAAACAGACCAAAGACGCACAGACGGGGCCCCTGAGACCTGTGAGACACGAGGAGGACCTAACATTCATGTCCTTAGGGTACCAGAAAAAGAGAACAAAGGGGATGGGGATAAAGACTCTTGAAAAAATAATGGCTAAAACTTCCCAAATTTGGCAAAAAGTAAAAACCCACATTTTCAAGAAGCTGAGTAAACCCCAAACAGGATAAATCCAAGGAAATCCACACAAACACCATTGTAGTCAAGAGTCTAAAAACCAAAGGCAAATAATAATTCTTGAAAGCAGCAAGAGGGACATGACCCTACGCTACAGGAGGGAGACAAGGGCTGACGTGGATTTCAGGCGAGAAGCCTCAGAGGCCAGGAGGATGTGGCCCCAAACTGCTCAGTGCTGAAAAGGACAGAAGTGCCAACTGGAATGATATATCCAGTGAAAATAATCAGGAATAAAGACATTATGGGATGAAGTAAAATTAAGAGAAGTTGCTGCCAGCGTGCCTACACTGGGAGATGAAATAACTATGAAATTTTGGAATATCAGGAAGGAAGAAAGAACACAGAAGGCAAACATGTGAGTGCATAGAAAGGCTTCACTCTCCTCTTGAGTTTTCTAAGTTATGATTGATGGCTGATGCAAAAATTATAGCATTGATATGTACAGAATGTTTAGGAAATATTTAAAGCAACTACATCATAAATGAGGGACAGTAAAAAAAATTATAAAGGAAGTTACAGTTTTTTCCCTCAAACTGGTGAAATGTTGACAGCAGTAGAATTGACAACATATATAAGGCTGGGCAACGTGGCAAAATCCTGTCTCTACAAAAACATTTTAAAAATTAGCTGGGTGTGGTGGTGCCTGTCTGTGGTCCCAGCTACTGGCGAGGCTGAGGTGGGAGGAAGGCTGGAGCCTGATCAGTCAAGGCTATAGTGAGCCATGATTGTGTCACTGCACTCCAGCCTGGGCAACAGAGCAAGATCCTGTCTCAAACATACACGCACACAGGTGTGACATATATGTATATATGTGCATACATGTTGCATATGTGTATGTTATGTGTATCCTTGTGTATATATGTATATACATATGTGCTGTGTGTGTGTGTGTATATACACGCTATATACTTAGAATTCAGTACATGATAGTATATGTATGATATACTACCTGGAGCAAGCACTAAAAAAGAAAGTCATAGAGATACATACTCAAAAATGCTACTGATAAAATAAAATTCCGAAAAAATGTTCACTAACTCACAGGAAGACAGAAAAAAAACCTAAAACCACAGAAACAAAAAACAGAACCAACAAAATTAAAAATGAGGCTAGGTGCGGTGGCTCACGCCTATAATCCCAGCACTTTGGGCGGTCAAGGTGGGAGGATCACTTGAGCCCAGGAGTTCAAGGCCAGCCTGGGCAACACAGGAAGCCCCTGTCTCTACAAAATGTAAAAATAAATTGGCTGGGCATGGTGGTGCAAGCCTGTGGTCCCAGCTACCTGAGAGGCTGGGGTGGGGGGATCACTTCAGCCCAGAAGAGGCTGCAGTGAGCCATGATCACACTACTGTACTCTAGCCTGGATGACAGAGTAGGACCCTATCTCAAAATAAATAAATACAAAAGATAAATAAAGGGCGAAATGCCAGATTTAAGCCCTAACATCTCAATACCGTAATAACTTTAAGTATAAATGATCCAAATACACCAATAGAAGCACAGATTGGCAGAGTGGATTTAAAAATATGACCCCATCATATACTGTCTACAGAAAACTCACTTCAAATAGAATGATATAAGCAAACTGAAGATAAACTAATGGGAAAAAGTGTATCATGCAACCATTAATCAAAAGAAAGCAGGAGTGGCTATGTTAGTATCAGAAAAAATGGACATCAGAGCAATGAAAATGATCAGAGACAGAGAGGGACATTACATAACGATAAAAGAGTCTGAATACGCAATAGCAACCCTAAATGGGTATGAGTCAAATAACAGAGCTGTAAAATATGTGAAGCAGAGACTGACAGTAGTGAAAAGAAAAATATAAAAATCTACAACAATAGTTGAAGACTTTATTACTGTCAACAACTGAAAGAAAAACTGGGCAGAGAATTAGCAAAGGATTTGGAAGAACTCAACACTCTCAACCAACGGGGTCTAATGAACGCTTCCGGAACACTCTGTCCAGCATCAGCAGAATTCATACTCTTTTCCTGCATGTACAGAATCTATAACAGGATAGACCATATCCTTGGCCATAGAAGAAATCCCAACAAATTTAACAGAATTGAAACCATAGTGTATGTTCTCTGACCACAGCTGAATCCAACCAGAATCAATCATGGGAAGATAACAAGAGAAGTTCCAAGCACTTGGAAATGAAATACAGACATGAACAATCCATGGGTCAAAGAGGGAATCTCAAGGAACATCAAAAAACACATGGACCTGAATGAAAATAAAAACACAGCATATCAGAAATCTCAGGACGCAACTATAGCAGTGCTGAGAGGGAAACCTGTGGCATGAAACACACACATTTGAAGAGAGAAAAGCCTCCAATCAATAATCTAAGCACTCATTTTAAGAATCTAATAAAAGAAGAACAAAATAAATCCAAGTAAGCAGCAGAAGGCAATACTAAAGACCAGAACTTGGCGCTGGTGTAAAAACGACAAACAGGCCAGTGGAGGAGAAGGGAGAACGGAGAACGGAGAGCCTGGAGGGAAACCCCGCAGCTGCAGCCAATCCATCCATCTTCAGCAAAGACACCAGGAACACACATCGGGGAAGGACAGTTTCTTCAGTGAATCGTGTTGGGGAAACTTGATGTCCCTATGCAGAAGAATGAAATTAGACCCTCATCTCACACCATCTATAAAAGTCAACTCAAAATGGGTTAAAGACTTAAAAGTAAGATCTACAACTATAAAACCACTAAGAAAAAACACAGGGCAAAATTCCATGACACTGGTCTAGTTAATGATTTTTTTTTTTAATATGGCCCTCAAAGCATAGGCAACAAAAGCAGAAAGTAGAAAAATGGCATTATAACAAACTAAAAAGCTTCTGCATAACAAACAACAGAGTGAAGAGACAACCTAGGGAACTGGAAAAAAAATGCAAACCATACAACATCTGATAAGGAGTTAATACTCAAACTGTATAAGGAACTCAAACAACTCAATAGCAAGAAAACAAATACCAGATTTAAAAACAATGGCAAAGAAACGGAATGGAAGCTTCTCAGAAGATGACATACAAACTGCTAACAGGTATATGAAAAAGTGCACAACATCACTAATCATCAGGAAAAATGCAAATTAAAACCACAATGGGATATTGACTCATACCTGTTAGAATGACTATTATCAAAAAGACAAAAGATAAGTTTTGGTGAGGACGTGGACAGAAGGGAACCCTTGTATAGTACTGATGGGAAACTAAGTTAGTACAGTCATTATGGAAAACAGTACAGAAGTTCCTCAAAAAACTAAAACTAGAACCACCATAGGATCCAGCAGTCTCACTTCAGGGCATATACCCAAAGTCACTATAGTGAGGAGACACATGCAGGCCCACGTTGATTGTGGCACGACTCACAACATCCAAGATACGGTTGAATCAGCCTAAGTGTTCATGGAGAAAGGAACGGATAAAGAAAATGTCACACACACACAGACACACACACAGAAAGAAACGATGTCATCTGTGACATCGCAGATGAACCTGGAGGACATTATAACAAGTAAAATGAACCAGGCACAGAAAGACAAATACTGCATGATCTCACGCATGTAGAATCTAAAAAAGTGCATCTCACAGAAGCAGAGGGTGCGATGGTGGCTGTCAGGGACTGCGGGGGTTGGGGGAAATGGGAGCTGTTGGTCACTGGGCACGAGTTCAGTTAGACAGGAGGCAAGCAGGGCTGCAGAGCTGTGGTGCAGCACAGCGACTATGGGTGAGAACAATGTATACTTGAAAACTGCTGAGAGTAGATTTTAAATTTTTTGTAGAGATGGGGTCTCTTTCTATGTTGCCTAGGCTGTTGCCTGAGATAGGTAGGTCGCTGGAGTCTAGGAGTTCAAGACCAGACTGGGCAAAATAGAGAGACTCCATCTCTACAAAGTGTTGAAAAAATTAGCTGGGTGTGGTGGTGTGCACCTGTGGTCTCAACTCCTGGGAGACTGAGGCGGGAGGATCGCTCGAGCCACAAACAAAAGTATGTGAGGTGATGAATACGTTAATTAGCTTGATTTAATCATTCCACACACAAACAAACATGAACAAATATAATTCAGCAATATACCACAAGAGTTATATGCTATAACCATTCTTCCTGTGATACAAGGCTGGCTCAGGGTTGGAAAATCTATCTGTGTAATCCACCTTATTAACAGACTAAAGAAAGCGCACAATCATATCAATGCATGCAGAAAAGCCTGTCACAAAACTCAATACCAACTCATGATAAAAATTAAAACGCTCAGAAAAAAAACAGGAATAGAGGCAAATTCTCTCAGCTTGATGAAGGACAGCCAGGAAAGCAGCCACAGCTGTGGCCCACAGCGGGCCCAGGCAGGACCGCTCAGGAGCACTTGGCTAGGCATGAGCTGCCTGACGCTGCCAGTGAGCTTCTAAGCTTGGATTCGCCCCTTGCTGAAGCCCCTGGGTACCTTCCCACTGCTGTGCTGTTCAATCCCGGCCCTGAGCCTCCCGCCCAGAGCCCCGCACCTGCCCTCTTGGTCTTGTTTGTCACTGCTCCCTGCCCTCCCACTGGCTCCCTGGCTTCCCTTGCAGGGACAGGGTGAATTCTCCTAACCACTTATCAGGGCCTTCTTCTGAAGGGCATTGCCTACCAGGCCGTACCTGCAACCCCGTCTCTCCTGGCCCTGCTGCAGTCACGTGGGGCACCCTGGCACCGAGAGGGCAGAGGGCACACGTGTCTCCTCCATTCATCACTGAATCCCCAGTTCCCAGCACCACTCTTGGCCCACAAGGGGGCACAGGATGTATTTAAGGATTAGACAGATTCACACCATGCGTACTGAGCCCAGCTCAATTTCCATGGCCTCCTGGAATGTTCTGAAATTCAGCGATTTCTAAACTCAATACTCAAAGCATCGCAATCCTATTTCCCCTCACACCATCCCCTCCCGTGTTTTTCATTCAGTCAGTCACTGAGGGTTTGCTGGGAGTCTGCTGTATGCCAAGCCCAGAGGGAGGCCCAGGGCTGGGTGTGGGGTCATGGCAGGAGAATTTGTATGGGGCCAGGACCGCAGTGCCCCAGGCGCTCCCCTCCCCTCCGAGGCCCAGGGCCATTCCCAGCCAGTAGCGTAGAGCATTCCAGGAGGGCAACTGGGGAACAAGGCAACAGTCCTGCTTTCGAAGGCTCGATGTGACTTGCAAATCCACCAGCTCCCAGAAGAGGCCAGAGGAAAACCACTCACGAAAGGAACGTCTTGTCAATAAAAAGGATACAGAGAAAAATGCCACAAAAACAGGACGGACTCTTACGCCACACAACAAAAGCAGACAGCAGAGAACTGCCACCATCTTGCAAGTTCTTGAAACCCATGATTGTTTTTGTCCTTCCTTTATTTGAGCTGCTCCAATTCGAAAGGCTTAGTTCTGTTTTTAATTTCATTGAGTTTGGGTCTTGATGATTTACTCCTTTCTGCTTGTTTTGTTTTGTTTTCTTTTTTTAAAGTTTCTTCAAGTGGAAACTTACATTATTGTTTGAAGACCTTTCCTCTTTTCTAATGGATGCTGTCATGCTATAAATTTCTCTAGGGGCACTGATTTACTAGTAGCCTATAGATTTTTTTTCATTTTCTCTTACTTCAAAGTATTTTCTAATTTTCTTTGATACTTCCTCTTCGACTAGGGCATTATTTAGAGGTGTGTGTTTTGATTTTCAAGTACTTGGAAAATTTCTAGTTATCTCTGATTATTGATTTATAGCTTAATTCTACTGTGGCCAGAAAATACATGTTACATGATTTACATTATTTTAAATGTGTTAGGCTTTAGTTTTTTACATGGAATATGGCCTGCCTCGGGGAACATCCCATGTGCACATAAAAACCATGTGTACTGTGGTGTCTGGATTGTCTGCAGGTCTCGGAAGCTCCATTCATTTCTCCTAGTCCTTTTTCTATTGCTCAGCATGGATCATTTGTACTGAGCTGTCCTCATGTTTGCTGACTCTGTGCCCTGTCACTTCCATTGCTACTAAGTCTACATCATGCATTTTTAATTCTGGTTATTAGATTTTTTAGTTCTAAAATTTCCATTTCGTTCTCTAAATCTTCTATTTCCTTGGCCAGGCGCAGTGGCCCACGCTGGTAAACCCAGTACTTTGGCAGGCTGAGGTAGGCAGATCGCTTAAGTTTAGGAGTTTAAGACCAGCCCGGGCAACACAGAGAGACCCCAACTCTACAAAACATTTTTAAAAATTAGCCAGGTGTGGTGGCTGCACCTGTGGCTGCAGCTGCTGGGAGGCTGAGATGGGAGGATCGCTTGAGCCTGGGAGGTGGCGGCTGCAGTGAGCTAAGATTGCACCACTGCACTCCAGCCTGGGTGACAGAGCGAGACCCTGTCACACTCAAACAAACAAACAAACAAAACCTTTGCTTTCGCTGTGTAGAGCTCCTATTTTTCCATTCACTGTGAGAGGGCTCGCGCTTCCTCCTGGAGCACAGTGGTGCAGCTGCTCTGAGGATCTTGTGGGATCCTCCACCAGGAAGGACCCCAGGCTGGCGTGTGTTGCTCATCTCCCGGCTGGAGAGGCTGAGTTCCCACTTCTTCCTCTGCTGAGCACGGACGTCGAGTTGTCCCTGGTCTGTCTGAATATTGTCGTAACACTCCAGTGATCACTTAAATCTTATGCAGAACCACGACATTCTTATTTTGTCTAGTTACTTCCAAAGTCTCTGTGGGCTGTGGCTCCAACGTCAGTTCTGTTCTGAGAGCTTCTGCACCTCTGTTTAACTCTGTGCCACGTGTGTGCCACCCAGTGCCCGGCTGGGACCTGGGGGTCATCAACCCTGCAGTCCCCTTGTCAAAGCCTTTGCTGTGCTGTGTGTGGTCAGATCCACACACAGAGAGCAGGCAGTGCCCAGCAATGCACATACAACTTCATGAAATCCCTTTCTCAAACTCGCCCCTCTCTGTGATCTCCAGGGCTTTCTGGCCAGGGTCTGGCTTTTGCCACAGTGCCAGAAACTTCCTGCACCTACATCCCATCTAGGGCCAAGAGGCAGGAGGGCAGAGACAAGAAACAGCCCCAGGAGGACCCCCCACCTGGAGGGCAGGGACGGGAAATGGCCTTGGGAGGGCCCCTCATTCTCCAGGACAACAGGTCCTCTGGTCAGACAGAATGGTTCTGCCCCTCTGCATTTCCAGTCTGTCAGGCTGCTGTGCCCTGAAAGCCACTGCTGCCACAGGATCGCCTGGGGGTGAGGAGAGGAGACAGTGGAAGCTGGAGCAAATGCCAACCAGCAGGAGCTCCCTCTCCGTCCTCAGACAGAAATGCGGAGCTTCTCTGTGGCCGCACTTCTGGGTATGTGGCTGCCTGGAGTCCAGGCCATGCGGCAAGGGCAGTGAGGACACGGGAAGCTTCCTGCTGGGCCGGACTCCTTTCCAGCCTGCTCCCACTGCTGCCTCCTCGTCCCGAGGGAGCTGCTCCAGTATCTGTGCAGAAGTCCCAGCTGTGCTCAGTGGGAGGGGCGGGGGGTGTACCCCCATTCCGTTTGACCAGAATCAAACCTCATTTATTTATTTATTTATTTATTTCTGAGATGGAGTTTCACTCTTGTTGCCAAGGTGGGAGTATAGCAGCTCACTGCAACTTCCACCTCCCTGGTTCAAGTGATTCTCCTGCCTCAGCCTCCTGAGTAGCTGGGATTACAGGCGCACGCCACCACACCTGGCTAATTTTTTGTATTTTTAGTAGAGATGGGGTTTCATCATGTTGACCAGGCTGGTCTCAAACTCCTGACCTCAGGTGATTTGCCTGCCTCGGCCTCCCAAAGTGCTGGGATTACAGGCGTGAGCAATTGCGCCTGGCCATTTCATTTTTATATTGATTAAATTGGCAACATCTGTTTAAAACTGGTACCACTATAGAGAAATTCTGACAAATTTGCCAGTTACTCTTTTTTAAAAAAATATTCAAATCAACAGAATGCTAGTAAAATGAATACTGTCCTAGTAAGAAGTGATGTGTAATGCAACAGCGGCCACACAGGGCGACAGCCCCACATTTTTCCATATATAAATCCAGGCTGTCCTAACACAGTAGGGCGAGTTCTTCCTCTGCTTTACACACGAGGCGATGCAGTGCGATGACCCTGAACTGTGACCAGCTGGCTCCAGGCCCAGGTTCCCGACCACCAGACAGGTAACCCATCATCTATTTTCATCCCAAAAATAACAGTGAATGACATCCCTTCAGACTCGAAGGGAAAAGCCCCGTTTGAAAGTGTCACCTGAGGCCCAAGTTGTAAGGCTTGTTTTCTGGGGGACAGATGAATAGGTTTGGATATTAACATAGAGATGCCTTGGAGTGTAGAAGGGCGGTCACACAGCCGTGAGTGCGGCTGGCAGCAGGCGCCCTGAGCTCTCTCCTGTGTGCCACTGCTTGTCATGAGAAGGCGGGAGAAGTCTTGCCAGCAAACTGCCATCTGGGGTCCTCGCAGCCACGGCGAGTGCTGTCACGGCCAGCGGCTCCGGCCATGCCCCCGTTAGCTGTGCTCTGTCCAGGGCTGCACTCAGGGCCTCAGCTGTCTGGGGGACGTGACTATGGGAGGGAACACAGCGGGGGGTGGGCGGGAGCAGCCCCTACTTGATTTATCCTGTTTAACAGCTCAGTGCCTGCATCAGGCTGCATGAGGCCAGGACGGCGGAAATGACAGGGCAGATTAGCTGCCACATTCTCCTTGAGAGCCTCACATGCACATCATGTCCCTGAGGCCACCCAGAGCAGGGGAGGCTTCTGGAATTTCATGTTCCTGCCTGTCACAGGCGGCATTCGGAGGCCATCCAGGGCTTACACAGCCTGGCCTCGGCGAGCATCCTGAACAGCCTGCTCCCCTGCTACTCAGTGTCAAGGCAGACAAAGGTGCCGGTGGGGACCAGTGACCGTTCACCTTCCCCTGCTCCGGCAGCCCAAGCACACGGGTCTCATGTCTGGAAGACGCTAAGCTTTCCTGGCCATAGCCAGGCGCCCTCACGGTGCCAGTGTTCTTTGGTCCCACCTTTGGGAACCCACGTAAGAGTGTGCCTCCTACAAATATCCCAATTCTTTCAAATGCTAATTTCGGGATTCGTAATATCTCTTATGAAAGACAGGGTAGGCCACCCTGAGAGCTGAGTCAAGTCTGGGCTCTGACATCATCCTGGCTGTTATGGACACAGGTGGACTCGCATGCCCGAGGGCAGGTTCAGGCCCCGGCCGCTCCATCTGCGCCCTGGCTGCACACAGCAGCTCAGGCTCCACGGGCCCTCTGGTTGCAGTGGAAGCTGAACGCAGCAGGGACATCCTATCGGCCCATGAAAAAGGGTCCAGCGGGAACATTCCTCACCCCACACCTTTCCTCAGTTTCCACACGGCATCAGGGATGCAGGGCAGTCTGGTGGAGAAATTGGCTGTGGGCTGGGGCCGTGGGGGGGATCCAGATGGCCAAAAATCAACATTAGATCCCATCTCGCCCTCAAACCTGTGTCCTATATAGGTGAAAGATCCAGAAGTGAACTGTAAAAGTTCAACCCTCTTGGAAGGAAGCAAAGGTCAACCTCCCTGTAACCTCAGGGCCAGTGGGCGTGAGGAGGAGAGGCTGCGAATGAGCAGTCCTTCCCAGCTCACTGGAGAGCATCAGAGACATTATCTGTCCTGCTCTCGTCTTGGATAGGGAGGGGTGTCACCCTGGCCATTGCTGGTAATGTCCCAAGACCCCTGGGGGAAGCCGGTGTGGGCAGGCTGAGCCAGGGAGAAGCAGAGGCACTGCAGCCCGCCAGAGTGGCCCCAACTGACTCTGCACTTTCCTAGGAGCCCAGCAACAGACCTGAGCTTTTAGTCGAATTTGAGTTTTCTGACGTTGTGTGACTTGACCCAATGCATCCCCATGATGCAGGCAGTGAAAGGCAGCAGCAAGGCGAGTACTGGGCCTGCTGACCCCACAGTTTACTTGAAAAGATAATCCCAGGATGTGGCAACCTGGAACAGCTGCCAGCACATGTTTAGCCGCAGCACGCAGCATAGAGAGGACCCCAGCCCCGGTGAGTCAGCCGGAGCGCGCAGCATGGAGAGGACCCCAGCCCCGGTGAGTCAGCCGGAGCGTGCGCAACATGGAGGAGCCCCCAGTCCGTGTGGCTGCTGCTGGATGCCCTAAGCCAGGTGGGGAGCCTGGAAGGAAGGTGCTGCGTCAGGGGCGACCTCGCTGCTTGAGCTCAGTGGCTTTGTGGGGAGGCTCTTTTGGAAGCTGGGCAGAGCTCCCTACTTGGACATGGGCTGGCCCAGGCACTCCTGCAGCACTCCTGCCTCCAACCACTCTCGGTTTGGGGCCTGCACGCTCTCTAGGGCCACTCCAGAGCCGGTGGAACAGCCAGAGGCCAGCAGGAAGGAGCGGCAGCACAGGGGACACAGGCAGCGAAAACCACAGCGACTGACACAGTGACGGGAAGGGACGCCTTCGCAGGGTGAGGGCGCTCCACATCTCCACACCAGCCGGCAACGGAAAATCAAATCTTAAAAGAAGATACCATTCGAGACCAGCCTGGCCAACATGGCAAAACCCCGTCTCTACTAAAAATACAAAACATGAGCCGGGCATGGTGGCAAGTGCCTGTAATCCCAGCTACTCCGGGAGGCTGAAGCAGGAGAATCGTTTGAACCTGGGAGGCGGAGCTTGCAGTGAGCCGAGATTGCGCCACTGCACTCCAGCCCGGGCAACAGAGGAAGACTCTGTCTCAAAAAAAAAAAAAAAAAAAAAAAAAAGATACCATGTATAAGGCCATCAGAAAAAAGGCAAAGAGTTGGGATAGACCCAACGAAAGATGTGTGAAACCTCTATGTAGAAATTACAAAGCATCATAAAGAGCAATTAAAGAAGACCTGAGAATTAGAAAACGTATTTTTCACTGACTCAAACTCTCCATGACTTAAAATGTTAGTTCTCCCAATTTTGATCTACAGATTCAATTCCGTAGACAAGCTGATTTTAAAACGTACGGGAAAAATTCATCAGTTCAAGAATATCCTGAAGAAAAAGATAAAAGTGAGCCAACTTATTTTACCAGAGATCTGGACATGAAGCTGCAGCAATTTAGCTCACGACAGTGGCATAAGAATAGACAAGTGGGCGAGGCGTGGTGGCTCACGCCTGTGATCCCAGCACTTAGGCAGGCTGAGGCGGGTGGATCACTTTAGCCCAGTCTGGGCCAGGCGTGGTGGCTCACGCCTGTGATCCCAGCCTGGGCAATATCCAGAGACCTTGTTTCTACAAAAAAGTTAAAGATTAGCCAGGCATGATGGCACACGCTTGTAGTCCCAGCTGCCTGGGAGGTGGAGGGTATAGTGAGCCGAGGTTGCATCACTGCTCTCCAGCCTAGGTGACAGAGCGAGACCCTGTCTCAACAACAACAACAATAAAAACCAGACACGCAGACCATGGAATAATTCAACGGAAGGTCATGAAAAACAGGTGTGCACAGACACGGGCAGAGCGGAAGGCCTTTCAGTACCCAGCGCATGGTCCCCTGCACGGGCAGGTGGGTAACATGAAGCCTGAACCCCCTCATCAATCCACCCTCACACGGACTCGGGCACTGTGCATCTCAAGGGGAAGCGTAAACGACACAGCGTCTGAAAGACGGCACAGGACGCCATTTACACAGAGCTGGGAGGCGGGGGAGAAGATTTACACGGAGCTGGGAAACGGGGAAGGGCAGAGTTTTTCAGACACCGGAAAGCTCTGACTGTTAAGAAAAAGGCTGAAATGATAAACCACATTAGAATTAAGATTTTGTTTGGATCAGCCAACACTGTGAGGGGACAGAAATAGAGCCCACAAGTGACAGAAGGTGCCTGCAGTTGTTTAATACGAGGGGTTCCTATGCAGAGAATAGTGTGTGTTGCTCACAGAGACTGGGCAGAGGCCTTGAGCAGGCACATCCCAGAGGGACACCCTCATGGCCAATCCGTGATCCAAAAGGCAGTGGAACGCATCAGCCAGGAGGGAGAGGCAGCTGAAGTCGCAGCACACACCCCACAGCCCCCAGAGGTGAAGACATAGCCCAACAAAAATCGCTCCACGAAGCGTGGGAGAGCACGCGGCACCAGGCAGCCCGCCCTGCTCGCCCGCATCACCGGGGAAAGCCGCTTGGTGCCGCCCAGGAAGGTTGACTGTGGGCACATGCTGTGACGGAGCAATTCCAGCTTCTACCCAGACAGAAATTCCAACTCGTGTTCCAAATCAAATATGAACAAATGCAATCAGTCGTATATATGAAGACTAATCAGATAGTATCTTAATGGGGTTTATTTTAGGAATGGATGGGTATCGTAATATCACAAATTCTGTCAACATAATTGACAAATTAAAGGAGAACCCGAATAACCATACAAATAATAATAAACAACACACCAATAGAATGTTTACCACACGCCAGGCACAGACAGCCCTTGCCACAGCCCTCCAAGCATGGAAGCCACAGGCCGGCTGGGACCGTGCCGACAGCCACACAGTGAGCAGGGGCACTGGGACCAAAGCCCCAACGCAGGCTCCGGGGCCTGGACACTGAGCAGGCTGCTCCACTGTAGAAGCTCGGAGGGCACTTAGTACTGTCCACAGCCATCACCATCAAATAGAATTGAATCCAATCCCGCAGGAGTGGAAGAAAACAGCTCAGGGAAGGTAAAGACAATTCACCAAAACACAAAAGCACAGCACTGATTCCAAATCTGTCCTTGCTCCCACTTTTCACAGAAGTGGGTGGGTAGGGCACAGAGCTCTCCTCCCAGCTTTCATTACAGCAAATGGTACGGGAGGTAACTGAGGAGACTGGGAAAAATGAGGGATCAGGGAAGCCTGTTAGACACACATGGTAAAATGGGGCGTTGCACTGCTAGCAGGAAAAGCAGACGAGCCTCCATTTACTTGAGTACCACCTAAGATGTTTAAGGAAAAATAAAGCCCACCAGGCTATGGAGAAAAAGACTGGGTCTACACGGGTCTGCATGGACGTGACACTGAGGAGGGACCCTCGTCCCAGGAGAGCCCTCATTCTTGTCCACACCCCTCCCCAGCTCACTTAAGGCTTGAGGGATGCCCAGGCAGAGCGTGTTGGAGCAACAGCACACAGCTGCCGCCAGCACGAGTGGACGCTCTCCCAACCCTCTGGGGTGTTCGCTCACTCACTCATGTGCGCCCCCAAATCGGAGCCCAGCCCCTCCCCTGGGGGGACGGAGGCCTCTGCCCTAGGAGTGTTCTCCGGAGCCTGGGACCTTCCCCGTCCCAAGGGAACTGTCACTGCAGCAGGAGACGCCACTGCGTCCTTCCAGGAGCTGCTTAAGGAAAACTCCCAGAAACAGGCATGGAAGGAACCAGGGCCTCTGCGGAACCAGGGCTCTGAGGAGAGACGCAAGTCCAGGGATGCTTCTTCCCACAGAGTCGGAGACTTCGCCACCAGGAAGATCACAGCTGGGGTGCTGGTGCCAAGGGCGGGGAGAGGGCAGTGGCCCTGGCCTCCTTTCAGCGGGCTCTGCATTCTTGTGGCCTGGTTAGGCTCAGGGATTGCAGCTTCCAACAAGGATTGAAGAGACGGGGCCACTCGCTTCTCCTTCCACACCCCACACCCCTGCCCAGGCTGTAGGGTGAAGCAGAGCCTGGCAGGGGAGGGGGAGGAAGCCCAGAGTCACCTCTGCAGTATCACCCCGCCCCCAGGGTCCTGGAGAGGAGGTGTCTCCCATGAAGGTCTCTGGGTGCGGGTGGAGGGAAGAGGACTCAGGCAAGCCCTGCGCAGCCCCTTCCCCACCCCAGTCACAGGGCACCTGCTCTCCGGGACACTGGGCTGCATGGCCTTCCCTGGGGGTGCTGACTCCCAAGCACTGGGCTGCATGGTCTTCCCAAGGGGTGCCCATCTCTCCTGGGCACTGGGCTGCATGGCCTTCCCTGGGGGATTCTGGGCTCTCCCAGGCACCGGGTTGGATGGCCTTCCCTGGGGGTTGCCAGGCTCTCCCAGGCACTGGGCTGCATGGCCTTCCTGGCGAGGGGGCATCTCTCCGGGGCACTGGGCTGCACTGCCTTCCTGGGGGGGGTTCCTGTCTCTCCTGGGCACTAGGCTGCATGGCCTTCCCCGGGGGGTGCTGGGCTCTCCCGGGCACTGGGCTATACAGTGTTCCCTGGGGGCCCCCTTTTCCTGGCTGGTCTCGTGAGGGGTGTGAAGACCTGGTGAGAAGGCCGGCCAGGTGCCACTGGGGTTCTGCGCATGAGAGAGCTGACTTCCCTGTCCTAAGAAGACTCACCATCCCCTCTGCCTTCAGAACAGGATGAGTGTGGTGGGAACAGAAACAAGGTAACACTACTCACAAACTTGCTGGCTGGACACACACAGGTGGGGAAAGAGGCCAGAGGCAGTGAGTGGCTTGGCCCATGGTCGCATGGCAGGTGGTGGGCAGTGGCAGTAGGGTTTGGACCCTCTGGTCCGCCCAGTCAACCCTGTTGGGCACAGGAAGGGCCCAGGGTGTGGGCCAGGCCTCATCACTTCAGACCTCAGGAGCTTCCAGCCAACCAGAGCTGCTCGCAGCTGGGTCTGGCCTCGCAAGGCTGCAGGCGCTGGTCACACGTGTCTCCATGGAGGGCTGGGAAGGAGGGAAGCAGGAGACACAGCTCCCAGCCTCCCTGCTGCCCTGGGAAGGGTGTGCACGGGGCTGGCAGGTCCCCTCAGAGGCATGAATTAATGTTTTTAGGAGACTCATTCATCATCACAGGTAAGATAGATCACTCTATTATGGCAGAAAAATAAGCTAAAATTAGATTAGCAAATCATTTATTTCAGCATCTTAATATTTCAATAATATGACAAATGGTATCTGCTAAAAATATCTCCTTAAAAAAGATATAAGCTAAAGCAACTAAAACCATTAAGAATCTTCCCCCAAAAAGAAAAAAACCACTAAGAAAAACCCAGAAGACAGTAAGTGTTGAGTAGAACTTTAAAGAGAATATAAATGAGTGATATAAGATAAATAATGATAAGTCAGAATTTATGAAGGTTAAGAAGATAAAGAGATAACACTACAACTAAAAAATAAATGAACAAAACTAAATTCAGTAAAAATAAAGATAGATAAGAAACATACACAAAAAAATTAAAGTTTGAAGTGCGACTAACAGCTACAAAATATCTGACTAAAAAGCTAAGCACAGTGTGAGTCAGTGGTTGGGCCTGGCACCACCGGTTTGAAGGTACCGGTGCTAAACCCCAGTGCGTCCACAGCACCTTGGTGGGCCCTGCCTATGAGGGAGTGCGTCCACAGCTCTGCAGTCAGGGCTGCAAGGATCCAAAGAGGTGCCAGGTGCGGTGGCATGCAAGGTTGGTGGTGAGGGGACAGGCCCTGGGGCCCTGGGGTCACACTCCCCAGGCCCCACTGCCCTTCTGCCCACCGAGGTCTCTACACCCATCTCCTCCCAGCTGTGGAGCTGCCCGGCCACTGAGGAGCCGCATGTGTGTGTGCACTGACAGCGTCCTGCAGGCTGAGGACTGCAGCCCACAGGCATGCTGACAGCATGATGGCGGAGGGTGGGGACGGTGAGAGGAGCAGGAGCGGCGGTCACCCGAAGCCTCACCTGCACAGTCGAGCCGCAGGGAGCGGCCACCTGCCAGGGTCCTCTGCTGACCTCGGGTCACAGTAGGGGCCCAGGCGGAAAAGAAGGAGGGAAGAGGAGGGGGAGCTGAAGATGACCCCGGGGTGTCCAAGGGGTCTGGGTGGGGTCCAGGGTACAGCCTGGTGGGGGGAAGCAAAGGCCACAACCTTCATACCTTCAAGCAGCCACGACTGCAGACGCTGCCCGCTGCCTAGCCAGATGCTCCCGGATTAGACGGAATCCTCCGGCAGCAGCATCCCAGTCATGTGCGCAGCTTCAATCCGCTGATGGCCTGTTAATCCCACAACCTCCCAGCAGCCTGCCTCATCTAATTTATGTTTAATGGGTTTGGTTTTTTTAATTGTATTTCAGTGTCTGCATTGGGAGAAAGTTACAGATACTTGGGTGAAAGACAAGCTCTGTGTTTCCACCTGCCAGAACACACACCTTTACTCATAAACACATCCCCAAATACTGCACAGGCAAAATCCATAAACTAAACCTCCGGCGGGGGCATCTGAATCGTTGAATTTGTTCTTCTGAATTCCGGTGGGAAGAAGGGAGTCTCATGAGCTTTGCTGTGGCAGGACCTGAAAGGGAAGTATCCACCGAGCTGCCCAGAGCCAACCCCGCCGTCCTGTGGGGCTCCTGTCAGTACCAAAGGGGCAGGAAGCCCTGGCTTGGCTTGGATGAGGACGTCCGCCATGGCTCCCTTTCCTGTCTCAGCCATGCCGTCCTAATGCCTGCCTCCTGGGTTCTTCCCAGTGCTGTGGGCTGCAGTCTCCAGCGACGGGGGGATGTACACTGGGGACGGGGACAGTGTTTCTGTAAGTCCGGCCAGGAGGCGGGCCCAGGGACAGGCTCGCAGAAATGCCCTCCAGACCTGCCCAGGCTGATGCAGGGAGCTGGGCAAGCATGGGGACCCCGAGACCAGCGTGGATTCCTCAATGTGCTTGCCAGACGCCCTAAGGCTCAGTGGCGATTTAAACTGCAGAAAGTCAGACACACACATTTGTAGGTCACCCAGACCTGTGGCTTTTAAAAGATTTGACTGTAACAGCATTGGAATCCTTTATTTAAAAAAAAAAAAAAAAAAAAACAACAAATAAGTCAACACAAACACCAGCAAAGCTGCGCAGGCTGAGATTCGGCGGGGCGGGGCAGAGCAGGGTGTGGGCCGCCTCCCTGCAGCCGGGCAGGCAGGACCCTGGGGCTCTGACAACCGTGCAGACAGAGGAAGGGACCCAGCAAGCCTGGGCGCCCACACCGGGAGAAGCCCCTGTGCCCGGGCTCTCTCCTCCGAGGCACCCGCTTTGTTCTGCGTAAACACCACATGCCAGGTGTTCTGTGACTTGATTTCAAAACCCAGGCATAGCTGACAGGCAGTGAAGCGCAGGAGTCTGAAGTGACGTCTTGATGTCCACTCGGCACTTACCGTGTGGCCACTAATTCCGGACGGGGCCGCTGCGCCCCCGAGTGAGGTGCCAGACCTCCTGGCTGCCGGCCTACTGCAGCCTCTTCAGCACCATCTGGCTTGCACCTTTTTGTGTCCAGCTTGACTCAAAGTAACATTTTTGAGACTCATCCATGCTGTGTGTGCGACAGGGCTAGGCTCTAACTATCGCTCTTCCTCTTACCACAGAGCAGAATTCCACGGCGTGAGCCTGGTCCCTGCTGGCCCCTTCTGCTGTGGATGGCACTGGCCACTTCCAGTGTGGGGCTGAGGAAGGAAGACGCTGCGTCCAGGAGGGCGAGTCTCCTGTGGCCGCAGCTGGACTTGCTGTCCTGTGTTCATGACAGACAGCTGTCCATCTCCACGATGGGCACAGCACCCAGAGCTCCTGCAGCTCACAGTGAGCCTGGAGGTTTCACTTCTCTCTCTCGGATAAACAATCAGGTCGCAAGCACCCGGAGCATGTCTGTGCACAACGCAAGGGTCAGGTGGCAGATTCCTGGAAGGAGAACTGGCTGGTGGAAGGATATTTGCATTTATAACCCCCACGGCCCGCACCCTCTGCGCGCGGTGAATGCCGGCAGCAGGTGCGCCAGGGACCCTGTCACGACCCATCCTGCCCGCACACCCGCGCCAGGTCCTGTGTGCCAGTGACTACATTCGGGAAGTCTCTCGGGTCATCCGTATTCTGTGTTTCTTAGCAGCTGTACGTTCATTTCTAGGTGGTTGCTGCTTTCCCAGATTTGTGGGGGCTCCATCGCTGTCCTGCAAGCAATGTTGCTGCTCCCGCAGGCTGGCCCTGCCTCAGATCTGGCGCAGCGGCGGTTGCGTGCCAGCTTTCCGTTCCGTGGCCACCTTCCCTTCTACGCCTGCTCTGCTTAGGATGCCTCACCAAAAGACCACGTTAAACACACGTTTCTATGGCCGCTGTGGCGTTGCGTTCGGTGTGTGGCAGAGTACTAAACCGTGTTTTTGAATAGATACCTCAGTGACCCGACGTCTTTCACTGAATAGTCTGCCCATGCCAAGTAATTTAAATACCACTGTTATTTAAGCAAAACAAAACAAAACAAAACAAAACCAGCTTCCAGTCCTGCCTGCGTTAATTACTCACTCCTGCCTGATAATGTTCTGTTATGGGATTCCTGTTCCCTTCTTTCCTGTGTCCTTCTGACAACTGTCCCCGACCTCTGCCCTGGTACACGCATCTCCGTGAGGGTGACACACAGAGGGGGGTGGGGTGGGCAGGATGACCACAGGAAGGGGAGGGGAGAGGAAGGGGGAGGGGGTGCTGGAGCCTCTGGCAGGGGAGAGGGTGTGAGGAGCTGGCTTCTGAACAGACTCCACGGTTGTGTGCGTCTGGGGCCAGCCTGAACACCTCAGCCTCTCTGGGACTGCCCCCAGCCACTCCCACCCCCCACCAGACCCCTCCCCAGCCAGGTCCTCTCCTCCCCTAAGGCCGTCTGTGGCTGGTTCCTGCCCCAGAGACACAGACCCTTCATTTCTCCTGAGCCCCTGGAGGCCCCACAGCCTCTGCCACAATGTCCCTCCCACCCAGCCTCTGTCTTGGGTTCCTGCTAACCTGGACCATGAGTGAGCAGGACCACATTTTCTCCACAGCCCCTTCTCCTTTCACTGTCCATGAGTCTCTCTTGTGCTCGGCACCGAGGCAGATGGGGCAGGCCCTGTGTCATTTCCATGCTAGAAGAACCCTGGCCTGTGCACCTGGCCAAGTGTACATGGAACTCCTGTCACTGGGCCACAGGTCTGTCTGGCTTGTATCTGACCTGATGGCTCACTGAACAGCACAGGCTGCGCCCCTGGCCCTGGGTGCAAGGTGTGGACACTCAGCTGGGCCCTACCTCAGTGCTCCTGACGTAGCCCGGTGGGGAGGAAAGCTGAGAATTTACAGATCCAGAAGGTTCTCAGGTGATGGCAAAGGGGGTCCAGGGGTCACACGTGGAAAGTCACTGACTGTCCTATTTCACTGAAACACCGCAGCCCATGCTTGGAGAAGGAAGCCCACTGCTATGCTGCTGGCTGGAGTGTGGCAGGACAGGCCAGGCCTGCTGGCTCTGCCCACAGATGGTCCTGTCCATGCAGGGGTCCTGGAGACCCTGTCACAGCATCCGGCCTGTGGCTCTGAGTCCCTTCAGTCGCCTCAGCTGGGGTGAAAGTGTCTCTTTGGGAGGCTCTGGCTGTGGCGGGTGCACACCCCGAGCTTGCCTGAGGCCTCTGCGGGACAGCTGCCTGCCCCACTGAGGTCCTGGTCATGCAGAAGCGGCACGAGCCCCCGCTTTCTGAGCAGAGCCCACAGCTCTGGTGACAACACACACCCCGCACGTGGAGCAGGCCGTGTGGCGTCTGCAGGGCCTTGTGGAAGACCACCCTCAAACCCCGCTCCACCGAGCAGCCCTTTCAGTTCCCAAATGAGTCAGGACCCAAGCAATGAGGCCAGTGTGAGGGAGAACGCCAGCCCCTGCCTGGTGCCAGAGGACACTGCATGAGATACTCAGTGGCGGATGGGATGGGAGGCATGGAGGTTCTTCTGAGAAGTACAAAGGGGACATCACCTTGTTGCTTCTGCATCGTTCCATTTCATTATTTCTGCAGAAACAGCAGTATCTTCCACGGATAGAAGCGAGGGAAAATCCATCCAGTAGCACCGGCAGTCTTTGTTCCTGGAGATAGCAGTACGCATTCTCCCCTAAAGGCGACTGGGGGTGGGCTACGGTTTTGTAATATTTTTAACATGAGCAGACATGCTCATTACAGCAGCATCTCCCTGTCTTGTGACCACATACGATGACTAATTGCTCCCATTAAACCAAGTTTTGGGACATATGTCAGGTGGAGCAGAAAAATGGAGATAATGTTAAAAACTGCATCAAAGTAAGCGAGACTTTCCCCAAGCATAAAAGAAGCATTTATAAAATGAAACATTACATTCTTCTACCCCATCTTAAAGAAACGAGAGAAAAACTCCCTCCCTCAAGATTGGCATTGGTAAGAAACAGCCCTTCAGAAATGTTACATGAGATCCGTTTGAAGGCTGTAGTTGGGGGGAACTCGGTATTAGCCTAAATGCAGAATGTTTTCAAAGGGCATTACTTTCACACAGAGAAAAGCTTCTTTTTGTTATCAGGGGTACAACTGCTATTCCATACAACTAAAATGTAGAATAATTTAAAAATCTAAAGTGTTTATATTTATTTCTATGAACTTGGTCACAGACCCACTTGCCTGGAAAGCCAGTTAAAACACAAATTTAAAATATTTAGCTCTGAAAGGAAAAACCATTTCCCTGATAGGACACACTCAAATCAAACTCCATTATGACTTTGGCTCTGGCAAGCTATTTCCGGGAACGCTCTTCCCAGCAAATGCACGCAGGAGCAGGAAATGTGTCTAAACATGGCAGCGATGGTCGGCACACCATACAGACATTGCAAACCCTCTCTATTGTACTCACAACTGCCAAAATACGTTCGCCAGAAAGATCCTGAGCTAAGGAAACACTTTAGTTCATTTACAATAGGCGAAACTAAAAAATTTTGTTGTGATTTATGAACTGCAAAACTCAGCATTGTTTTCTAAACATTTTAAAGTATTATGTATTCCCTGATGGCTCCACCACAAAGGAATCCTGCTCACTGGCCTTCCCGAGGTTAAGAGAATCGTGTTCTTCCCCATTGTAAGCACCAAGCTGCAAAAGTGCATGCTCTCCATCCATCGGCAGCACCCATGATCCCGCCTCACTCCGATGCTGGACTTCACGGTGCCCCACGCTAGTGGCTCTATCCATCGGCAGCACCCATGATCCCGCCTCACTCCGATGCTGGACTTCACGGTGCCCCACGCTAGTGGCTAGGACGCGCTCACCTGTTTACTTCGAGGCCAGCATTCACCCCCAGAAGCAGGGATTGAAGGCACTCATGAGACTGAAAAGTCTGGCCCCATGAGGGTGACCAGTGTTTGCGCAGGTGAGAGTTACACTCCCACACCATATCCAGGATCTCTGATGGACAAACATCCGTAAAACCACGTTTATGTTTCTATAAATAATAACACTGGACTAGTAAAGAACATTAACACTTGCTATGGGTCCTTGGAAGGAACCCTGTTAGTGGAACAGCAGGCCTGACGGGAACCTCATCACCCAAGCGGGCTATACATGTAACACAGTTTCCGCTTTTTCATCGTAACGCATTGTGCATGGCTATGCGGTTCCTCTAGGCATTTTCCCGACAGTCGACCAAGCACGGACTCTGCCCGCCACGCCGCCTGGGGCTCCCCTCGAAGCCAGTCTCAGCCAACCGTCCTGCCACGGACCACTCACCCAGGGCCCTCAATCCCTTACCTCGGAACAAAGCAGCTCTGTGAGGCTGGGAACAATCAGGTTTGATGCGGGTATCGGACAGATGGCTACTCTCCCCGTTTAGACAGGATGAGATGCTAACGGAGAAAAATGAGAGTGGTGCTTCGCTCTCCACTGAGGGAGGCTGCTCACCCCACTGGCCTCGGGCGGGAGCCACGTGACATGGACCAGGCACATGTGACCCACTTTTTGCCCAGCTCCCCTCATGCCCTTGGAGGGTGCACCCAGCGCTCATGCGCTGTCATTTCAATACCCTCTTCCCCCCACAGGGGCGACTCAACAGCCCGGCAAGCCCGCAGGACACACGGCCGCAGCAGCTAAGCCCCTGGAATAGGAAGGAGTGGGTGGGGGCAGAAACCCAGGGCCCAACATTAATCCCAACACAGCTCCTAAGACATGAGCTTTTGCTGCTGCTGCTGCTGGTCTGCCATGGGCGGCGTAGGCATAAAGCAGGCCCCTACCCAGACAGCGGGGCTGACCTGGGCTTGGCTGGCGACGCTCTTGCAGGTCCTCATGAACTGCAGGATGAGGCTATTCCTCACCAGGAGGAGGTACCTGAAACAGCATAAACTGGAAATTCCCTCCTTTCCCTGTTTTCCTCTTTGTTGTGACTGAGATATTCTAGGTCTGTCCCACAAGCAAGACCCATGCGAAGCGGAGCGGACAAGTTGCAGCCTCAAGTGTGGTCCTGACGCCAGCTGTGCCCCGGGCGGGTGGGGTGGAAAGGCCTGGCCCAGGACCCCACAGCCCAGGCACTCGGAGCTAAGAGAGGAGGTGCAGGATGCACCCTGCTCCACCCATCGAACTGGGCACTCCTGCCACGGAGCAGGAGAAAGTCCCCCTCTGTTCTGTTATGGGCTTCTTACCTTGATCCCACCATGTTACACAAGACTCGGGTGGTAATGAGAAAAGCACACACAACGGGCAGAGGTGGAACGTGAATGCAAAGAGAAGCCACTGGGCTGTGAAGAGGGCCCGGTTTCGTCGGGGACAGGCTGAGCCGGCTCCTGCTGGGGCCCAGGCAATGTGCTTGCAGCCTTCTGATGCCAGACGAGGCACAGAGAAAGTGTGTGGAGTCCTGCAGGTCTTACTGACCAAGCAGTCAGCCGATTGCTTATTAAAGAAAGAAGCTAAAATAACGAGTATCGGAGGTTCCTACAGAAAAAAATAGAATATGTGCACATGCAAAAGAAATACCTGTCACTGATCATTACCCAGAAGGATCACCACTGATACGTGTTATCTTGTCTGCCTATTCAGACTTCGGTCTGGTAGGCCTGTGTTTTTATATCTTTTTAGCAAAAATAGTAACCAACCATGTTTGTTTTTCTTGCTTACTATTATATATGAAATATTTTTCTATGTTAATGTATTGAAGTCTGCATAAAAGGGAGCAGATTCCCCACAGTATTCCATTTTGTGCGTTTTTATGCATCAGAACACAACTAATCTGCAATGACTGACAATTCCAGGTATTCTGAATTGTTACATTAACTAAGAATTTAATTACTGCTGCTATGATTTAAATGTACGTGTCCCCCCTGCCCCAATTCCTATGTTGAAACTTAAGACCCAGTGCAATGGTATCAGCAGGTGATTAGGCCACGAGACTCCGCTCTCAGAAATGGATCAGTGCCTCATAAAAAGGCTCAAGAAAACTAGCAGGGTTCTTTTTGCCCTTATATCCCGTCCACCATGGGGAGACAGCATTTGTGACCTCCAGGGGAAGTAGCGTTCAAGGTGCTGTCTCAGACAGGCCAACCCTTCCCAGGCGTGAAACCTGCTAGAGTCTTGATCCTGGATTGCCAGCCTCCGTAACGGTGAGCCATACATTGATTCCGTTTATAAAGATACCCAACACTGGGCATCTTGTTCTAGCAGCAGAAACAGACTAAAATCATGACCTTTGGGTAGAGCCCATTCTGTCTCTCTCTTATTTCCTTGTAGTCTGTACTTATAATTTTGGGGCCAAAGGAGGCACAAGCTGAAGCGCAGGGCGAGAAGGAGGCCCAGGCGCTGTCCAGCCCCTTCCTCTCCATCGGGCAGGCTCTGCCCTCGGTGCTGTCTGCAAGCACTGAGCTTACGAACACGGAGTGGAGGAGGATACAACGGTCACATTAAGACAGCCCTCGCTCTGCATCTGGCACTGCTGACTAATTTAATCTTGAGCAGCTCTTGGTGTGGGCTGTTACCGTTCCTGTTACACATGGGGAGAACAATGGCAGAGTCACTCAGGGCGTGCTCTGGCCCTAAAGCTTGGGTGGTGGGCCTGGCCCCCAGGCTGGCAAGGGCCCAGGCTGTTGCCCCAGGTGGCCGGGGGAGGACTGGACACTGAGCGTTGAGTCTCGTGTGGGTGGGCCTGTGGTGGTCACAAACAGCCTGCTGGAAGGCAAAGCAGAACAGGCAGGCAGGGCCTGGTTGCCAGTGGGGTGGAAGGTGGGTGGCTGCAAGCAGATGCGAGGCCCAGGTGGGTGGTGTGGGTGAGCGGCCTTCCCACCTGCTGTGTGTGGTGGGGAGAAGGAAGCTGACCAGGCAGCAGCTGAGATGGGGTGCTGGCAGAGGTGAGAAGGCATGGAGGCGGCTGCACACCAAGCCACTGCACTCGTGAAGGGAGGAGCTGAGGGTGTGGCTGGGAAGGAGCAGCCCAGAGGCAGGAGGGCAACTGGGGGGCAGGGGCTTCCACAGGGCCCAGGATGGGCAGGAAGAGCCGCTGGCTCGATGCTGCCAAGAGCTAGGGGAGGTACAGAGTGGCCCTGCTCGGAGGGGTCACTGCCAGCAGCCTCCGAGTGGAGGCTGAACACAGTCATCTGCACCCAGGGCGAGCGCTGCACCTCCACGGGGGTCGCTGCCAGGGGCTGCTCTTTGCCACACTGTTTCCTCTACCAATCTTACTCCCAGGGCCACGCTCAGGGGAGGGTCACTGCCGGCTGGAGGGGCACAGCTGCATCACGTGTGTGTGAACCGCCTGCGTAAGGAAGGGCTGTCCATCTCCTCCGCAATCTCCACTGTGCCTGTTTTACTCTGCACCGTCACACAGCCTCACATGATCTTTGCTGTTGGCCATGAGAGGCTCTTTCAGGCGGGCTTCGGTGCCCCTCCAGGGTGGTGGGTTTTCTGCCTTGGGGCTGTCACGTGTTCAGGCTCATCTGTGCTTCCCCACCCAGAATCTGCCATTTCTCCATGGAGCCCTTCTGTGTTTGAGCCATTTCGGTAGAAAGAGGATAAAAGGCCATGTGAGTTGCAGCCCCAGCTACGTGTTCAACACAGACAGCAACACGGTGTGAAATGTCAACCAAGTCAGCTGCACAGTCCTAACTGCTGTTACCCACATTGCTCCTGCCAACATGCAACTTTCGATGTAATAATGGTGTTACTGTGAAAATTTCACATTTAGTACAAGTATGTGAATACAGCTGCTTCATTCCTTTTCTCTAAAACCACCAGGACCCAGAAAGGCACCGATGTACCCTGGGACTTGGAAGCCATGGGAAGGAGAAGCAGCCCAGAGGCCACGGCCCGGCTGTCGGCTGGAGGGGCACCTGGGTCTGGCTCTGGTCTTTCTGAAGCTGCGTGCTGGAGCCTTCCGTTACCCACCAGCAGCCCAGGAGGTCAGACCCCATCCACGATGGCAAGAACCTTCCAATCCAGGTGCTGAGGACACCCCCATGCTTGACTCCTGGGTGCATTTGTCGGAGGATGGGGGCACCGGCCATCCCTGGGCTGGCTGGTCCCAGAGGCCCCTTCCAGTGCACAGCTGCTGTGGTTTGACAGCAGAGTGGCCCTCTATGTTCCCCAGGAGCAGCCTTCTCCATTTAAAGGAAGTTAAAGGTGTTGAAGGAAGAGGCCGCCTGCCCTGCTTCCTCAGGTGAAGCGTCTCTGTGACCCGGGTGTGGAGACCAGGCCTGGCAGGCAAACTGCCTTCACGTGGGGTCCAGGCCTGTGCTGCTCACGGTGCATGATCCCCGAAGGCCCACTCGGTGCTGGAACAGGCTGTGGAGAGGGAGGTGCCCAGCGGAGTGTGGAGCCTGCCCTGGGGCCAGGCACCCACCCATCACACTGACGGCCACGCCTAGTGGTTTCTCCTAGAGGGGAGACGTCATGTCTTAGGACTGGCCTTCCCTGGGCAGAGGCAGGGAACCAAGGTGAGGCTGGCAGCCAGTGGAAGGCCAGCTATCCAGGGTCCCAAGGGCCACCGTGGAGTTTCCTGGGCAACCTGGGAGTTTTCTTCCCCAGGGGCTCTGAAGCAGGAAATGGGGAGTGTGGAATGGGTTCATCCCCACTTCTGATGCATAGCCATGCAGAGGAACCCCATAGGATGCCGTTCCCCTCAGAGAACCCTCTGTGGCCTTGCACCCTGACTCACTGGCCACCTTTGCTGCACGGCCCCTCCCAGGCCAGCTGACTCACTGGCCACCTCTGCTACACAGCCCCTCCCAGGCCAGCTGACTCGCCAGCCACCTCTGCTACACAGCCCCTCCCGGCCCGGCTGACTCGCCGGCCACCTCTGCTACACAGCCCCTCCCGGCCCGGCTGCTCCTGGTCGGGCACCTACTGATACTGCAGTGCAGCACCGGGTGTTCACAGAGCTCACATCCCAAGGACGGCGACACCAACAAAGGAGCGGACAAGCAGCAGGAGTTGGTGGTAGCAGACAAGGCTGGACTGAGGTTTCAAATGGCGTCTGTGTTCATCTGTTCTCATGCTGCTGATACAGACATACCCGAGACTGTAATTTATAAAGGAAGGAGGTTTCGTGGACTCACAGTTCCACATGGTTGGGGAGGCCTCACGATCGTGGTGGAAGATGCAGGAAGAGCAAAGGGACATCTTACACGGCGGCCGGCAACAGAGGGCACGTGCAGAGGAACTATGCTTTAGAAAACCATCAGATCTCGTGAGACTTACTCACTATCACGACAGCAGCATGGGAAAGACTCGCCCCCATGATTCACTTACCTCCCACTGAGTCCCTCCCATGACCTGTAGGAATTGTGGGAGCTACAATTCAAGATGAGATTTGGGTGGGGACATAGCCAGACTATATTGGCATCCATCAGGAAGACCTCACTGAAGGGGGCCCTGGGAACTGTGGAAGGAAAATAAAATCTCAGGACCCCAAACCCACTATGACGAAGAGTTCAGTTTGGGAACAGAGTCACGCAAAGGTGGCCTTCCTTTTGGTCCTAAGCAGACAGCTGCAGATAGAAGGCTGCAAGTCTCCCCGGGGGCCTACCTCAGCAGCTGCCCACAAGGAAATGCCCTCTGGGCCCCAGTCTGTGCCCTAAGGCAGTGTCCTGCTGAATCTCACCCTGACAGTGTCAATAAACAGCTTATCTTCACAGGTACAGGACTCAGACAAGACCAGAAGCCGTCCCTCCTCCGCCCGCCCAAGGCACACGCATGTCTTCCTCTGCTGCAGGTTTACTTCACCTTAAGAGAAATGCAGACTCATGGAGAGACCGTGCGTACATGACAGGTCCTCTACCGCCTCCCGCCAGCTCGTTCCCCTTCAAATACAGAAGTCTTAAAAGTCTCCTCGGAAAAAGCCCAGGCCACAGGTCCTACAGTAACTTCTGTCTCTCTTTCCCAGGCGAGTCCTCAACCCTGGCAAAATAAACCTCTGGGCAGATTAAGATCTGCCACAGTCCCATTTTGGTTGACAGGTCAGAGACCGGAGGGAGGTGAGGGACGTCCATGAGGCTCCCTGGGGCATAGCCCGCAAGGCAGGAGTGCAGGGTGAGGGAGTGCAGGGTGGGGGAGTGCAGGGTGAGGGAGTGCAGGGTGGGGGAGTGCAGGGTGGGGGAGTGCAGGGTGAGGGAGTGCAGGGTGGGTCTGAGGAGCGCGGCAGCGGGAAGGGTGTGGGAATGGGGGAGCCCACATCCCTGCCCTCCGTGAGCCTCTCCCACACGACACCTCCGTCAACACTGGAGAGCAAGGCCCTGGGGGGCAGCCCTGTCTCCCTGTCCCCTTCCAGGGCTCATGGATCCAAGAGTGGCAGAGAAGCCAGCATTAGGGCTTGAGGCTTTCTGGTCACTGGTAGGTGCTGGCTCCTGTCAACAAGAAGAGCCAAACTCTGCAAAATAACATTTGAAGAGACTTACTCTGAGCCAAAAGTGAGTGACCATGGCCAAGGCACACCTCAGGAGAACCTAAAACCTGTGGCCAGCGTGGTTGGGCGGCAGTGTGGTTTTGTATGGTTTAGGGAGATACAGTGAGGTGTGCACTGGTTTGAGGTCCAGAAAGGCAGGACAGCTCGAGGGCGGGGGGTTATAGGTGGTGTATTAGGCTGTTCTTGCGTTGTTATGAAGGAAGGCCTGAGGCTGGGTAGTTTATAAAGAAGAGAGGTTCAGCTGGCTGAGGTTCTGCAGGCCACACAGGAGGCTCGGCACTGGCATCTGCTCGGCTTCTGGAGAGGTGCCTCCGGAGGACTCAATTCTGATTTTTTTATCTTGCCTATATTCCTATCTAAGTGGTCTGGGTAGTCAGGCTCTACAACCAAACCCAAACACCTCCCACCAGACCCACCTCCGACACTGGGGATCACATTTCCATGTGAGATGTGGGTAGGGCCAATATCCAGGCTATATCAGATGAAATAAAAGATGTTCTGATGGGCACTTGGTTCAATGAGTTAAGTTACTATCTGAAGGCCTGGAATCAATAGAAAGGAGTGTCTGGGTTAAGGTAAGGGCTGTGGAGACCAAGGTCCTTGTTATATGGATGAAATCTCACAGGTGTCCTCCCTTAGACGATTACATGACAAATGTTTCCTATTCAGACCTTTACGAGGCACTAGACTCTCAGCCACAGTCTCCTCAGGATTGGGAGGGTCTGGAAGGCGAAAGATCCAGTTATGTTAATACAGGTTCTTTACAGATGCAAACTTTCTCCCACAAAAGATGGTTCTGGAGGCCCATTTCAAAATATGTCAAATAAACATATTTTGGGGTAAAATATTTCTATTTCCTACTTTATCTGTCATGTGATATGAAGCCACAGTCAGACTGAAAAACCACGTTATATTGGGTTAAATAAAACCCATCTCATGAGACGTTACGGTTTGTAGGGTGTGACTCCCCAGGCTCCTTAGATAGGAATTTGGGCAAGAGAGGAAAAAGGTCAGAATTTAGTTCTCACTACAAGCCGAGCATCTTCCCTGGCAGGAGGTTTTCTGTCTCCCTGAGTTCCACCCACCTGTCACTTCTGTGGCGTGTTCTGTGCCTGTGTGGGGTCCAGCCCTCGAGCACTTGGATCCCGGGCAGAAGGCAGACAGACATGTGGGCCTGATCCCACACGGTGCGTGGCCTGCAGCACGGACCTAGGGTGGCAGGGTACGGAGGCAGCCCTGGGTCTCATTTAAATCCCATAGAGAGAATTTATATCTCAGATGTAGGAGGCAACCAGCCTGGCTGGGTTCAGGCTTCAACTCTAAGGGGCTCTGTGTGCGGTTCCCACGTTGGTTGTTTCAGTCTTTGCAGGGCTATCTAGGCCTTCCATGCATGCCCCCCTGTGCTGGTGGGGTCTGGGAACTGGGCAGCAGTTTACCTCATGGCACGGTTCTCAAGGTCTGTGATGGGCTGTTTGGGGGCGGATGCGTGTATGTGAAGCTGGGGGTGAGTGTGGGCGACTGCCCAGCCTTCTCTGTGGGTTTCCCGAGCCTGCGTCTGTGCTGGCCTCCCTGTGCCTCCCTGAATCTCCCAGGATTCCTCTTTTCCCTCCTACAGTCGGGAAGCTCCAGCCTTCTGAACTCACTTCCCAGGCACACTCCTCTGGGATCAGCTGTGGGAAAGCGCAGAGAGAGAGAGAAGGCACTAGGGGATCGTGCCACTTGGGCATCACTGCCAGACTTGGAGAGGAAGGCTCCCTCCCTCCATGGTAGAGCCTGGGGGCCCTGTGGACCCCCTTGACCATTCCTGGCACCACTATTATTGCCGTAAGGCTGCCTAGGGTCTAGATGTGAGAGAACAGAGAGGAGACCGAAATCCAGGGCATGCACCCACTTCCCTGGGCATCGGGGACCCCTTTCCTGCTCTTTGAGCTGTTCCCAGAGGCTCCTCCTGGAGCTCCCTGCCAGCTTTCTGCCAGCTTCTGGGTTTCAGCCTGCCGTGAACTCAGGCAGGAGAGATTGTAAGTTTCCATTGCCTCCAACACTCCTGCTACTCACTTCTCAGACCACTGCATTCCGCGCGGCAGAGGCTCAGAGTGCTTGCTCCACCCACCCACAGCCCACACTCAGCTTCATTTCAGTCTCATCAAAGAGCATCTTCTACTCAAGGTGAACAATTCAAAACAGAAATTAAGAAAACAATTCTATTTACAATAGCATCACAAAGAATAAAATACTTAAGATAGGCACACACAAGGGCACTGCTCCTAACAGCCAAGTGGGTGAAGCCCTCCTGTCCATTGATGGCTGTGGTCTTTACATACAATGGGATATCGATCAGCTTTCAAAAGGAAGGACATTCTCACACATGCCACAGTGTAGATGAACCCTGAAGACATTAGGCTAAAAGAAATAAGCCAGTTACAGACAGACAAATGCCATATAATCCCAGCATATCCCTGAAGTGTGTGCTAAAAAATAGTTAAGATGGAAAATTCTATGTTAGGTACATTTTACCACAACTAAAAATAAAACAAAATAAATTTTAAAAAAGCATCTGTGGCAGCTGACACACACTGCAGGGCATGAGGAGTCGTATTTGAGCCTGCAAGTCCAGACTGGCCCTTGCATGGAACAAACCGCTCAGCCTCTCAGGGCCCAGGTTCCTGAGCTGTGAAACGGGGAGGCCTCATCCCACCCCTTCCATCTCTCTCCCAGGCCCAACTTCAAAAGGATGCTGCTCTTTGTGTTTCTTTGCTTTGTTTTTTTTTTCTCCACCCTTACCTTTTTGGAAATCTTTTCTCTTCCCAGCCTCATGCACAGAGGCTGAGATGCGGAGTTCATCCTACAGTTTATGACACGTCGGCACCACTGCTTCCTGGGAGCGGCTCCTGCACCGTATCATTGACTCCTTTTCATTCTCACCAGCCCTTATCACCACCACTTGCCACTGCCACCACGCAGGAGCCCATTCTAAAACACCGAGTGCCTGACTCTTACTCACATATGCTCTTGCAAAGTATATGTGTATTTAATTTCCTATGCATGCATCTGTACTCACACAGGCAGAATGGTTTTAACACCACTCATGTTTCTTAGCTTTTTAACCCAGTGAGGCAGGAGAACAGGGCCTGCAGGGAAGAAACCTAAGGACTTCCTAGAACTAAATCAAATGCAAACACTTCAGCCAGGACAGGAACACCCTCTCCATTCACACGGGGGTGTACACCAAGCAACCAACGGAAACCTGTAGAGGGTATTGAAACCCCAGAAAATTCTGTCACTGGGGCCTGTGAGCTGCTTGCTCAGGCTGCTCCCACCCTGTGGACTGTGCTCTCGTTTTCAGTAAATCTCTGCTGTCACTGATTTTTTCCTTGCTTTGTTTGTGTGTTTTGTCCAATTATTTTTTCAAAACACCAAGAACCTGGACACCCTCCACCAGTAACGCCAGCCTTGCCTTTAAGGGCCATTGGCACATCCAGTCCATGGCATTTGACTTCTGCCACAGCCATATTTTCACTCTTATAGGCAAGGGCACTGAGGTCACCTCCCACCCCGACACCCACAGAGCACAAGGAGATGCTGTGTGCATCTGTCTCCAGGAACCTGTGGAGATTTTGTCACCACAGAGATGCAGCACACCAGGTCACACGCCCCATGGACTCCCCAGTCCCAGGCTCCGGAGAAGACATGCCAGGCCACCCCCTCTGGACAGCGGCACGCGCACTTTCTGCATCTGCTCCCAATGCCGGGTGCAAATTCATCACCCGCTCCTGCTGGTCTCAGCCGTGGGAAGGGTACATGCCATGTCACTCTGCATCTCTTGGACAACAAGTGAGTTTGCACATTTCTTCACCAGCCTTTTGTACTTCTTCTGTAAACTGTCTTTCAGATCCTTCACCCATTTTCTATAAAAGTTACAGTATTAGTTTCCTATTGCTGATGTTACAAATTACATCACAAATTTATTATCTTCTATTTCTGGAAGTCAGAGGTCTGAATCAGATCTCACTAGACAAGTAAGGGTGTCTGCAGGGCTGTGTTCCTTCTGAACAAAAGTCAGGGTGGCTGCGGGGCTGTGTTCCTTCTGAAGGCTTTGGGGAAATTTTCCCTTGTCTTTTCCAGGCCACATTCCTTGCCTCATGGCCCCTTACTCGACCTTTGAAGTCATCAGATTTTTTTAAGCTTTATTTATAATTGACGCATAATAGTTGTACATATGGCCGGGCACGGTGGCTCACGCCTGTAATCCCAGCACTTTGGGAGGCCGAGGCGGGCGGATCACAAGGTCAGGAGATCGAGACCACAGTGAAACCCCGTCTCTACTAAAAATACAAAAAATTAGCCAGGCGTGGTGGCGGGCGCTTGTAGTCCAGCTACTCGGGAGGCTGAGGCAGGAGAATGGTGTAAACCCGGGAGGCGGAGCTTGCAGTGAGCTGAGATCCGGCCACTGCACTCCAGCCTGGGGGACAGAGTGAGACTCCGTCTCAAAAAAAAAAAAAAAAAAAAAAGTTGTATATATTTATAGGATACAGTATAATGTTTCAATACATGTATACGTTATATAATGATCAAACCAGGGAAATTAGCATATCCATCACTGTAAACATTAATGATTTTGTGATAACATTCAAAATCCTGCCTTCCAGCTATCTGGACAGACACATTATTATTAGCTATAGTCACCCTATTGTTAACAGAACACCAGAATTTACTCCTGTCTAACCGTAACTTCATACCTGTGGACCAGCCTCTCTTCTTTCAGCCTCAGGACTGGGGAGAATTATTATCTATTTTCTGAAACAATCTGTGTAAGTTAGAAATCAAGTGTTCCTTCAAGTTAGGTATAATTCATCCACAAAAATGTGTCTGAGAACTTTTTTTGAATGGAAATCTTTGATTGTCACTTAAATTTCTTTAGTATTGTTGGCTTATCCAAGTTCTCTATTTCTTCTCAAGTCTATTTTTGCACTTCCTATTTTCCCAGGAAGTTATCAGTTTCACCTACATTTTCTTTTTTTTATACTTAGTGATAATTTATTGATAAGTAGTATTTTGTTCCTAGTGAGATAGATTAGTGTTTTCTTTTTGATTTATTAATTTTTTATTATACTTTAAGTTCTAGGGTACATGTATACAACGTGTAGGTTTGTTACATATGCATCCATGTGCCATGTTGGTTTGCTGCACCCATTAACTCGTCATTTACACTAGGTATATCTCCTAATGCTATCCGTCACCCCAGCCCCCGACCCCACAACAGGCCTCGGTATGTGATGTTCCCCACCCTATGTTCAAGTGTTCTCATTGTTCAACTCCCACCTATGAGAACATGCCACGTTTGGTTTTCTGTCCTTGCGATAGTTTGCCGAGAATGATGGTTTCCAGCTTCATCCATGTCCCTACAAAGGACATGAACTCATCCTTTTTTATGGCTGCACAGTATTCCATGGTGTATATGTGCCACATTTTCTTAATCCAGTCTGTCATTGATGGACATTTGGGTTGGTTCCAAGTATTTGCTATTGCAAACAGTGCCGCAATAAACATATGTGTGCATGTGTCTTTATAGCAGCATGATTTATAATCCTTTGTTTATATACCCAGTAATGGGATGGCTGGGTCAAATGGTATTTCTAGTTCTAGATCCTTGAGGAATCACCACACTGTCTTCCACAATGGGTGAACTAGTTTACAATCCTACCAACAGTGTAAAAGTGTTCCTATTTCTCCACATCCTCTCCAGCACCTGTTGTTTCCTGACTTTTTAATGATCGCCATTCTAACTGGTGTGAGACGGTATCTCACTGTGGTTTTGATTTGCATTTCTCTGATGGCCACTGATGATGAGCATTTTTTCATGTGTCTGTGCGCTGCATAAATGTCTTCTTTTGAGAAGTGTTTGTTCATATCCTTTGCCCATTTTTTGATGGGGTTATTTGGTTTTTTCTTGTATTGTTTGAGTTCTTTGTAGATTCTGGTCATTAGCCCTTTGTCAGATGAGTAGATTGCAAAAATTGTCTCCCATTCTGTAGGTTGCCTGTTCACTCTGATGGTAGTTTCTTTTCACCTACGTTTTCAAATGTGTTCGCATATGGTTTCCCACAGTACTCTAACTTTTCTTCTTGGCTGTATCTATGGTTATTTCTTTCTCTATCTATCTATCTATCTATCTATCTATCTATCTATCTATCTATCCATCCATCCATCCACCCACCCATCCATCTACATTTATTTTTATTTATTCACTCATTCACTCCTTCCTATATTCTGTTCCATTAATTGTCACCAGTATCACCCCTCCACTTTCTTTCTTATTCTTTTTTTAGATGGGGTCTCACTCCATGGCCCAGGCTGGAGTGCAATGGCACAATCTTGGCTCACTACAATCTCCTCCTCCTGGGTTCAAGCAATTCTCCTGCCTCAGCTTCCCGAGTAGCTGGGATTACAGGCATGCACCACCACGCCCAGCTAATTTTTGTATTTTAGTAGAGACAGGGTTTCACCATGTTGGCCAGGCTGGTCTCGAATTCCTGACCTCTTGATCTGCCCATCTCGGCCTCCCAAACTGTTGAGATTACAGGCGTGAGCCACAGTGCCCAGCCCTTTCCACTTTCTTTAACCAGAGATCTAACTATTGACTCTAAAACACAAAACAGCTTTTAGGGCTGTTAATTTTCTCTGTGTTTTTCTGTACTCTCTATTTCATGGATTTCTGCCCTTTCCTTTATTATTTCCTGCCTTATGGATCCTTGGGCTTTCTCCCTTGCTCTTTTTTCCGCCTCTTGAGTTAATTTTTCATGTCTCTTAACACATGTGTTTATAGCTATAAATGTCCTTCTAAGCACTGCTTTAGCTGTGTCGTGCTATTTAGACATATACTGCTTCATAATCACTCAGCCCTAAAGTTCTTTTCTTTCTTTTATGATTTTATTTCTAACAAGAGTTTTTATAGCATATTATTTATATAAGCTATTCCTTTACTATTAATTTCCAGTATAATTGCCTTATGCTCTCCACATGCTGTGTTATAGACAGATGTAACCTGTACACATACATCCCTATGTTACAGACTTCACCTGTATACATCCTAGTATTGTACATGTTCTCTGTATGCTTAGAAAGTAACATGTAGAGTTCAAAATATACTAACAACTCAAACTTATTTATTATATTGCTTCGGATATTAATACTCCTGCTTATTTTTTGTTGGCCTACTTCTTGGAGAGATGTGTTAAAATCTCCAAACACAACTGCTCATTCATCCACCTTTCCTTGCAATTGTATCAACAGAAGTTCATGGTAACAGCTCAAGCTACAGGCACTAATGTCTGCAGGGTATCACCAGACCACCAAAACAGCACCCCCATCCTGATGCTTTCATTACTCACTCTTTCCAAACACCTCAGGACAATCTTCAGCCCCCAGCACCGCCTTCTTGTCCTTCATTCCTGAAACCCGTGCCTCCCTTGCTTCTCAGGGCTGGCTCCAGGGCAGAGCTGGAAGGCTGTGCAAGAACCACCTGGCCGAGCACTGGACCCAAAGGTGTCCAACCACAACCAGCTCACTGCTACCAAAAGCGGGGATCCCCGATTTCCCAAAGTCACACACAGAATAGTCTTCAAGGCGCATTGTGGACTGAAGCAGGGTGAAATACAGCACTGTGTTACTTCAAACAGATTTCATTTGTCAAGGGTAAGTCTGACTTTGTTATATACACTCTTGGTAAACAAATATGCCAACAAAAGACAGTAACTCACCTTCCCCCATAAGCAGGCTATAAGGTTTAGAGCAGATCCATAGACAGCAAAGGTTCAGACGTATTGAACTCAGAGCATCATAACCACAGCAGGTGATTTACAGAAGGGTTGACTTTTGTCGTGGAGCCCACCGACCTAAAACACAAAAACACAGGGCTGTGTGAATGCATCAGTGCGGGGCCTGCCCGCCAGCACTGGGCTTCAACAGAACTGCCTCTTGCCTTCAACACAGCAGTCAACACCTCTTCAGCATTCGAGTACAAGGCATGGTGTGAGTGTGGAGACGGAGTGCCAGCAAGCGCTCCCCTGGTGCTCTTCCCCCCAGCACCCCAAATGAGATGACTCAACCCAAAGGCAGGCTTCTACTTCACAAGTGAGACGTCTACATGAAATGTTTTGATAAAATTGCACTTACTTAGTGTATCTGCTTATATCTACACTGATTTTAAAACAATATTTATTAAATTATACATTAATTTAAATACATGGCTGGTTTTCTAATTTCACTGATAGTGAACAAATTCCATCTAATTTCTTCAATTTCAGCATGGTCTTAGAGGAGAGACTTGGGAAAAAAAGGCACATTTGAGGTTGGATGTGGTGGCTCATGCCTGTAATCCCAGCACTTTGGGAAGCCAAGATGGGAGGATCACCTAAGGTCAGGATTTTGAGGCCAGCCTGGGCAACATGGTGAAACCCCCGTCTCTACCAAAATACAAGAAATGAGCCAGGCGTGGTGGCGGCGCCTGTAATCCCAGCTACTCCGGAGGCTGAGGCAGGAGACTTGCTTGAACCCGGGAGGCGGAGGTTGCAGCGAGTTGAGACGGCGCCGCTGCACTGCAGCCTGGGTGTCACAGAGCGAGACTCCGTCTAAAAAAAAGCACATTTGGAACCTTGGGAGAAAAAGGGAAGGAGGGATGGAAAAGGTAGAAATTCAGTTTCCTACAGAAATAAAAGCATAGCAAGGCATAAGAAGACACAGATTTAATCCATCTCCAAATGAACCATTCAGTTTTTTTCTTAAAAAAAACCTACGTTTCTGCTGACCAACAAAAAAGGATGCTATTGGACAAACAAACCTAGTAAAGCACCCGTGTCCCTCAGCACGTCCGTTCCCGGCTAGAAACATCTGTTACTGCTAGTGCAGGAAAATCCAAGTGCTTTTAAAATAAATAGAAAAAAGGCATGCAAAATCCTTTTGGGTAAATGATGTTCTCCAGTCGCAGACACTCCTGCAGGCCATCGTGGCTCTGGGAGAGGAAACCAGGGTGTAGGCACTGAAACTCCTTCAGCTAATGGAACTGAGAACTCCCGCCCAGCACCGCAGTCCAAAGTCAAATGGGGAAAAGCTGTGCAGATGTAAGAAACACCAGAAACAAAACACTAAAAATACCAAGAATACAAACGCACAGTTAAAATAAGAAACTGCGAAATGAGAATTAATTTAACCTAAGAAAGAAATTAAAGAGAATGACACAATTAGCCTAGAAATGAGACTAAGTTACAAGGTACCAAAAGAGAGAGATTCAGTTGAGTGTGAGGCAGGAGAACAGGAGGAGGCAGGGAACAGAAAGCCGATCCATCCAGGCTGACTTCCGAGAACTAAATCAAATGAAAGCTCCTCAGCAATGACAGGGATGTGAACGGCTTTGCAACTGCACTCCATCCTCTCAGTTCACAGCATTTACCCTTTGTAACTTCACATGCAGCCTCTCCATTTACACAGACCACACACGCCAACTAACATCCTCTCCATTTACATAGGGTGCGTTCTGAGTAAATGACTCTGACTTCAATTCATTCTCTTCATTTTCATAGAATATTCGCCAAGTAACCAGTGGGAAACCTCTAGAGTATTGAAACCCCAGAAAATTCTGTAAGCTCCTGAGCCCCAATGGTTAGGCTGCTCCCACACCATAGCATGTACTTTCGTTCTCAATAAAACCCTGCTTTTGCTTTCTTGCTTTGTTTGTGCATTTTGTCCAATGCTTTGTTCGAGATGCCACCTGGACACCCTCTACCGGTAACGACTGCATAAGGAACACTGCAGGAGGACAGAGAACATGAAAGAGAACATGAGGCCGACCAAGAGGTGAGAGACGTGCAGAGAAGCTGCCAGACACGGAGCCCAGGCCAACAAAGACCCAAGAAACACAGACTGGAGTTCCCAAAAAAGAAAAGCAAAACTATGAAACAGACCTAATACTTACATGCCTAGAAATGTTCTTAGGAAAAAAATAATCGACAAGTTGAAAGGCTCATCATGTCCCTGAACAAACTGACCCAGAACGGTGGCCCTGAAGGCACTGCCCAGTAACGATTACAACTGAAAGAAAAAATTCTTTGGGACTCTAGGCAAAAAGACCAGCTCATTCACAAAGGAAAGAAAATCAGACAGGGATCGGACTTCCCGACTGCAATGTACAAGGTAAGTGAACAGTGGAGCAATTATTTTCATAAACTCAAGTAAAAATAAAGTGTGACCAAAGGATTTTATGTCAGCCAAGCTGTCCTTCAAAATTAAAGCTCTAGAGAAATAGTTTTAAATAGCTAAGAACTCAATGAACAGTGTGTTTCCAGGCCCTTCATGAGAAACCTACTACAAAAGAATCTCCCTCAAGCCAAGAGACCGCTGGGAAATTTGACATAAACAAAAATAACAAATCTGTTGAGCACAGACTAAAACAGAAAGTGAGGACAAGGATGGAGGTGGGGTACGAAACAGTTTCTTATCGGGGAGCATGCTGTTCTGCAAAAGTAAAAATACAGCAAATAAATCAGAGGTAGATGAATCAGAAAAAAAGGAATGTAGAATAAGCTCATAGACTGAAGCATGAAAAATAGGTGGGAGAAAAGAATCCCACCAGACAAGCCAAAATAAAGAGGTCAGAGGAAGAAAGAGAGGGACCAAGGTGCGATAAGAGGTGTTGTTATAACAGTAGCCAACAGGACAAAACATAGACTTTCCTAAATGCCAAAAACAATAGAAAAAAAAAGGCAAAGACACAAACTACATTAAAAAATAAAAAGACGCACAATAAATAAAACACAACACACACATTAAATACAGGAACAAGTTATGCGGCAGTTGGGACAGGACATACCGGTCCTAGCAACACGTGAGTAAACACGTGCAACACGTGGCCCTATGAAAAGTCTCCACTTGGCTCACAAAGCCAGCTCTGCTTTACACAAGAGACACGACCATTGCCAGGTGATTTGAAAAGGCTAAATGTCAAGGAATGAGCAGAAGCACGTGAGGTCAATGCACCAGGCTGAAGAGCAGGGATTGCAATCTGCCTGTCAGACAAGGTCCAGCCACCCCTCAAAGCAGGAAGCAAGACCAAGAAGGGCACTTCCTGATGCCGGAGGACCCAGTGCACAGTCAAGCCATATGAGTTAAGAATCTACTAGAACCGGCCGGGCGCGGTGGCTCAAGCCTGTAATCTCAGCACTTTGGGAGGCCGAGACGGGCAGATCACAAGGTCAGGAGATCGAGACCATCCTGGCTAACACGGTGAAACCCTGTCTCTACCAAAAAATACAAAAAACTAGCCGGACAAGGTGGTGGGCGCCTGTAGTCCCAGCTACTCGGGAGGCGGAGGCAGGAGAATGGCATAAACCCGGGAGGCGGAGTTTGCAGTGAGCTGAGATCCGGCCACTGCACTCCAGCCTGGGCGACAGAGCGAGACTCTGTCTCAAAAAAAAAAAAAAAAAAAAAAAAAAAAAATCTACTAGAACCCCTCAAACACAGAAGCTGGAGGACCCAGCACACAGTGAGGCCATATGAGTTAAGAATCTACTAGAACCCCCAAACACAGAAGCTGGAGGACCCAGCACACAGTGAGGCCATATGAGTTAAGAATCTACTAGAACCCCCAAACACAGAAGCTGGAGGACCCAGCACACAGTGAGGCCATGAGTTAAGAATCTACTAGAATCCCCAAACACAGAAGCTGGCTTTATAATGCAGAAACTATAGGTGTTGGGGAAAGAAACAGAAACATAAGTATAGCAATCATTAACACATGACTGTCAACCATGGCAAGGTAAGGGGTCAAAAATACTTAAACATGAAAGAGAGCTAATAACAGGAGGTAGTTCTTGGGGACATTACATCAAACTTTGTACCCCAATAATAGAGATTATACTGTCTTCTTAAACATACTTGAAACATTCATTAAAAAAAAAAAAAAACTAGCTTGTATTAGGGCACAAAGAAAACCTCAGTAAGTTACATGAAATAGAAATGGCACAGACAGCAGGCAGCAGACAGCAGTCTATGCTAACAATGCAAGACCAGAAAACAGTGAACTTTAACCAAAGGATATTTCCTTGGTAATTTACATCATTTTAGAAACACCTAAGGGGAACTGGTTCATGACGTGTATCTATCAATACAGTTATAGCTATCTCCCTAATAAGTCCCTAAATTGGTAAGGAATACCATGAGACCAGACATTGAGAGAGTGACAAGACAGACCGACACATTCTTGCAGTGACCCGCCTCTTCCAACCTCATGCACACGCCCGGGGGAGCCTGAGAGCAGTTCCCTGATGGAGCTGGACACGAATGAGATGGAATCTCCACGCGGAAATGTTCTGCAGCTCCCTTTTCAGTGGAAAACAGAGCTGTTTAGGAAGGCAAGGAGACGGAGATGAAGGAGGCGTGGGATCCCCTTCCTCACCTCTGGCCTGCTCTGGCTGTGAGACCCTGGGAGTAAAGCAGAGCAATGGCTTTAACATCTTGCTGAACATGCTGAATTGGCTGCCACAACAGATCAGCTTCAAAGGCAAGGACCCCAAGGGTGTCGCATTCCCTCCTGGGCACAGTCCAGACAAAAGCAGTGCACTCAGCTGCAAACTACACACACGCATACACATGGCAAACGCACACACACGTGTGCACACAGGTGCTAAAGCAGCTCACACACATGCATACACACGGCAAAGGCACACATACATGTGTGCACATGGGTGCTTAAGCAGCTCACACACATGCATACACACGGCAAAGGCACACACTCACATGTGTGCACATGGGTGCTTAAGCAGCTCACACACGGCAAAGACACACACTTACACACATGTGCACACAGGTGCTTAAGCAGCTCACAGCATTATCCAGGCTTTTAAGAAGTGGCTTCAGCTTCACCAGAAGGTTTCAAACCTCAGACAATCACCAGGCAGCATGCTGTCCCTCTGTAACATTCTCCTTGTGACTCTCAGCGTCAGGGCAGCCGCTTCATACAGGAAACCATGACTTGGTAAGAGATCATCTGGTGGCAGGTGCCCCTTGCTAACCAAGTCTGGTTAAGATTAACAAAAGGCATAAGAGAGCAGAACTGTCAGTGATCCCTCCGTAGGTGGACTCCTTGGGAATCCAGGTATGGTCCTTTCAGGGAGAAGAGTTTAGAAGATATTCAAGTTGATACCTTAAATTTCTGGGGTACCCAGTAAAAAAGTCTAAGAATTCATAAAAGGAAGCTTCTGATGAACGTAAAATTTTTTTCAACCTTAAATAAAGCATACATATATAAACTTTATAAAGTTTAAAAAGTAATAAAGATGCAGAATATATTAACAGCACAAACAACACGATAGTACGTATGTGTGTCTCTGTGTGTATAAAACCCTGTACCTGACAAGTAGGGGTAACACATTCTCCTATATGTTTATATATAAACTTATATAAAGTTTATATATGTTTATAGTTTATATATAAAGCTTATATATATGTTTATATATAAAAACTTTTATTTATATATAAAATATAAATATATATAATTAAAATAAAATATAAAAATATATTTTTATAAATATAAAAAACTTTATACACACATATATAAAAGGTTTATACATATAAACTTTATATATATAAACATATGTATATAAAGCTTATATATATATATAAACTAAGACCCAGTCTTCTTCTTATGAATCTGCCTGGAGAGGAAGAAAGAGGAACCATGGTCTCATACGTACCAGAGTTTGGACCCTAACGTTGCCACTTTTGTGGGCTAACACCCAGAACTACCTCCGTTGTGTCACATCTAAGATGAGGAAGCCACACTGCCCTTGTGGTGCACGTGGAGCCATGCTGCAGGGAGCACCATCGGCAGGGAGCACCAACACACAGTACTCACAGAGGAGCTGGGAGCCCAGCCTGCCTACCATCTCCATTATTTCTGCCGCACAAAATCCTCTAGCCATGCTGAATTCTACCCTTGCAGGTGTCCTGCAGCTACGACAATGCTGGAGGGAGGGTGGAGAATGTGACCCCAGAGCTCCCTCACCTGGAGCTGGGTGGCATCTGGACCATGTGAAGGGCTCTGGAGGGCAGGGCACCACTACCCATCCCTGCCACCCAATCATAAGAGTCCTTAGGTGCTGGGGCACCTCCCACCCAGTGTGTCTGTGCTCCATGCAGCAGTGCGCAAGCAAGACCTCCTTAAAGTGGGGCTCGCACCAAGATGGCAAAGCATTTCCTAATGCAGTGGGTCAATCATCCAGCTCAAAGGGCAGCCTTGGAGTTGGAGAGACCAGCCCAACAAAAAATAAGCATGGTCTTGTCCGCAACCAGACTGCTGGAGCTGGGGCCTGCAATTTTGGATAGAAACACTGAGAAGAAACACTGAAAGAAGGTCAAGGAGAGAGATGAGCATTAATGGGGGAAGAATGCTACAAGAAGGAGCAGCGAGGTCAGAGGTCACAGGCCCCAAACCACCTATCTGGTAGGAGATGCCAACATACCTCTCTCCTTTACAGTTCCCACAAGTATATCCCACAAAAGTAATAAAGATGCAGAATATATTAACAGCACAAACAACACGATAGTACGTATGTGTGTCTGTGTGTGTATAAAACCCTGTACCTGACAAGTAGAGGTAACACATTCTCCTAAGGCTGTCAGAGAACAAAATAAAAATTGTTAACATTTTAGTTCACAATGCAGGTTTCAGCAAATGTTGAAAACATGGAATCCACAGAATGTACCTCCTACTCAGTAGGCAATTAAATATCATCAGCAAAAGATAACTTTACAATTCCCTTGGACATAACACTTTTTAAACATTCCTAGATAAGAAATGGATGAAATCAGAAAACAGACCTCAACAATAATAAAATCATTACATGCCAAAATTTGTAGCAAACAGCTGCAGCAGGACTCACAGTAAAGTTTACAACTTTTAAAAGGAGTAGTAAAGAAACACAAAATTAGTGAGTCACAAATCCCATTTAAGAAGTTAGAAAAAGAACAGAAAGTATCCAAGTATCCACAGAAAGTAGAAGGAAGGTAATAACAAAGAAAAGTTGAGAAGTTAAGCAAAGAAACAAAGGTAACTGAGAAGATCAGTAAATATAAAATTTGGTTCTTAAAGTCTAAATAATATACAACCCTCTGACAAGATTAATCAAGAAAAACAACGGCGAAGGTACAGGGGATGTAGTAATGTGAAGGAAGCCATGCCTTCTGGTTCTGGACAGGATGGAATAGACACCTCTCTCCCTATTCCTCCTGCTGAGCACAGCCAACGACTCTGGACATTGCATGTGGAACAAACAGAAGCGAACCCTGAAAGCTGGATGGAAGAAGGGGGACTGGCTGGGGCCCTTGGGATTTGAAGAATGACATAGCAGTGAGTTCACTATTTTTTGGGTTTCTTATTTGTTTGTTCATTTTGTTTGTGTTTCCTCCTGTATATTTCAGACAGGTCACTGGAAAAGCTTGCAATTTAAAAATGCCACAGGATACACACCAAAAAAAAAAAAAAAAAAAAAAAAGTCTGAAGAAAACTCTCTCTAGGGAAAGGAATGGGTAAAGGGGAACCTATTAAGTCAGAAAGCATTTGACAATACCTGCCTTACTCCATACAGAGAGGACAGCACACACACAGCACCCTGCCCTGTCAGAGGGGCTGAGCTGGGAGCCTTGGCTTCCACTCCCACCCAGCAGTACCAAGCACCCTTCTCCCCACCAGTGGTGTCCCGAGGATCCAGGGAGGAACCTGGATCTCCACCCTAGCTTGCTGTTAACCAGACACCCCTTCCCCATGGTGTCAACAGAGGCCAAAACAGAAGACTGATGTAAGATTCAGACTCTCATAATGTAATAACCTATACTTCCAGGATACAAACAAAAATTATTTGTCATGCCAAACATTAGGCATACCTCAACATGAAAGAGAAAAGAAAATCAACAGAAGCCAATACTGAGATCAGAGAGATGCTAGAATTCCTTTACCAGGATTTTAAAGCAGCTTCACTGAGCCTTTTACAGACAGGCTTAAGCCAAGTTTCTAAAAAAGCCTCAGCAAATAAGTAGGCATATGGAGAATGAACAACAAACAAACAAAATAAACCCAATAAAAAGTGAAACAGACAATCTCAATATCCCTTCAGCAATTAAAGAAATTGAATTTACGATTTATCATACCAAGTGCGAATCTATTTGAATAGCCTGAGAGCAAATGGAGAAACTCCAACTCATACTGGTAGACTCCAAGTTCCGGGAAAGTAACAAGAAAATACAACACAACGCAACAAAAAAAGAACTATTAAGGAGTTCACTGGAAATTTAAGCCATGCTGAAGGGCCTAAGTCCTCAAGGATCTCAGAAATATACAACGAAGATTCACTTCTGCACAGAGAATTGCCTGAAAGAAAACTGTCCAAAGCAAAACACAAATTCAGCTAGCCTGGAACACGAGGCATTTTTGTATTGGAAGTGCTAGAGAAAGAGAGATCCAGAGGAGGTGAGCCCCAGAACATACTGGTGACAAAGGGCAGTGATTGAAGGCAACAGCTCAGCATGGAGAGTGAGAGGCTGTGCGTCTCCAGACAAGAGTCAGGGAAGGGAGCCCTCCTGAGTGGGAGGTGATGTCCAGAGACAGACGTGTCCATGCACAGAAGCCTCAAACATATTTCACCGTAACAACAGAGAAACCTCCTGGTTGTTGAGGCTAGGAATGCTACTTTGGCTCATTCCCAACTCCTCTACAGAAAACTTTCTCCTAATAGTCCAGAAAGACCCTTATTTAAAAATCGGAGACAAAAAGTTATGCTCAAATCCTGCATGCGAATATTACCAAAAAGAAGTAAAAGTATGATAAATAACATAGTAGCCAATAATGAAAATATACCAAAAAACTGTGGACACAAAGAAAGTGAAACTCATAGCGTAATATGTGAAACTGAACTAAAAATCCAGAAAATAACCAACATTTTAGAAGAACATAATTTAAAATAGTATTAGAACATCTCAGAAGTGGAATGGCAAGAAAACAGGAAGATATTTTATTATTGACAGAACTCAAGAACAAACTAGAATTTTTTTTTTCAGAAATGAAAAGTAGAAGAAATGTAAGAGTAAGGAGAAATCACAGAAGGCGCAGGAAGAAAACAGAAAGAAGAGAATGAAAATAATTAAACAGAAAGAGAGGTAAAAAAGGTTCAGGAGAACATGATAGACACAAAAGACAGGCAAAAGAGATCCAACATACACACAACTGCGATTCCTGTTGCATCTTCCAGGAGCGTGGGGAGACACAGTCCTGCGTTAATGACAAGGATATGTCCTGAGGAATGCACTGTTAAGTGATTTCATCACTGTGCAAACATCATAGAATATACTTACCCAAACCTAGGTGAGAGAGCCTACACACCTAGGCTAGATGGTGTAGCCTATTGCTCCTAAGCCACAAAGCGGTACACAACACATGACTGTACCGAAGGCAACTGTAGGCAACTGTGACACAATTGTAAGGATTTGTGTTTCTAAACATATCTAAACAACATAGAATATGTTCCGTGAAATATGGTATAAGAGATTTTAAAAGGCTGGGTGCAGTGGCTCATATCTGTAATCCCAGCACTTTGGAAGGCTGAGGCAGGAGGATCACCTGAGCCCAGGAGTTGGAGACCAGCCTAGGGAATACAGAGAGACCTCGGCTCTACAAAAAATGTTAAAATTCTCCTGGCATGGTGGCACATGCCAGCTATTCAGGAAGCTGAGGCGGGAAGATCACTTGAGCTCAGGAGGTCAAGGTTGCAGTGAGCCGATAATAAAATGGTCCGTCTATCTAGGGCACTTGCTGTGAATGGAGCTCACGGCACTGGAAGTTGCTCTGGGTGAGTCCGTGAGTGAGTGGTGAGTCAATATGAAGGCCTGGGACAGGATGACTACTGTAGACTTTAGAGATACTGTACACTTAGGCTATACTAAATTTATGAAAATATTTTTCTTTCTTCAATAAATTAAATTAGTTTACTATAACATTTTTACTCTATAAGCTTTTAAATTTTTATAGCTCTTAGCTTAAAACACACACACACGCAAATTGTACAGCTCCACAAAATATTTTCTTTATCTCTTTATTCTATAAGCTTCTTTCTAATCTTAAAATTTTTATATTTTTACTTTTAAACTTTTGGTTAAAAACTAAGACATAAAGCTGGGCGCTATGGCTCATGCCTGAAATCCCAGCACTTTGGGTGGCCAAGGTGGGTGAATCACCTGAGGTCGGGAGTTTAAGACCAGCCTGGACAACATGGTGAAACCCTGTCTCTACTAAAAGTAAAAAAAAATTAGCTGGGTGTGGTGGTGGGCGCCTGTAATTCCAGCTACTCAGGAGGCTGAGGCAGGAGAATTGCTGGAACCCGGGAGATGGAGGTTGCAGTTAGCCGAGATCGTGCAATTGCACTCCAAACTGGGCTACAGAATGGGACTCCGTCTCAAAATAAATAAATAAAATTTTAAAAATAAAAAACCAAACAACCTATTTTGCTGGGGGTCCTTTGCCACGCTCTCTGAGGAGCATCCCCGACCCCAGGCCCATAGACCCCGAACTGCCACGGCTGCCCTGCAGGCACCTATTGGTCACCCCTTTGGGAGAGTCAGTGAATCACAGAGCCAAAGACCGCAGCCCCTGCCAAGCCCACGCACTGTGTGAGGACCAGGAAAAACTCTCGAAAGAACAGACACGCATGGTTCCGCAGGATGTGAAAGGGAATCTGCACAGCGTAAAGTACACGCCTGGGCTTGGGGCTCATGGGGGTTAAGCGGCTGCACTTGCCACTCATGAAGAGACCAGACGCCACCTCAGCCGAATCCCCAGCGGGACGAATCCCCAGTGGGACGAATCCCCAGAGGGACGCCTCAACCAGCTCTCCTGGAGCTGCAGCGTGTGGAAGGTCCTCTGAAGGAATCAAGGCCGACGTTTTCCGAAACTCTGAAACTCTGTGTTCCTGGCACAGCAGAGCAGCCACACCAGCGGGCGCCGGGGAGGACGACATGCAGGGAATAGAGATGACTGACCTGAGGGGTCATAGGGACTGGAGAGGTGATTTTGCAAAAGGTGCAGTACAATCAGTTTTAGACCAGAAAGTAAAAAAGTCACAGTCAAATTCTAATTTCACCCACTACATCAGTGTAACTCCTTGTAAAATTTTAAAAGTAAGAGTTGAATACAACTACAATCTTATGTTACCCCTTAGGCTGCACAGACCGACGTCCTATAAGAGGACAGCATGGAGGGGAAGACCTTACCCCCAGCTAGGGCCCAGTTCAGCCTCATGTGTGAGTCACAGGGACAGAGTGTGCCTGATACCATGGGGTGACAGTGGTACTTCACCTCTGGGGGCTTCCTCCCCAAACTCATAGCCCCTTCCTGTACCCACGAGAAAAGCATCAGACAGATCCCAGCTGAAGGATACCCTGAAAAATGCTGATTAGTCCTGCCTAGGACAGTCAAGGTCACCAAAACCAAGAAAAGCCAGAAACTCACAGCCAAGATGGGTGTGTCCCGTGCCAGGTCTGCCCCTCACGCTCCTAACCCTGTCCCCTGCTGGGTCTGCCCCTCACTCTCCTAACCCTGTCCCATGCCATGTCCACCCCTCACTCTCCTGGCTGTGTCTTGGGTCTGTTATCTGCTTAACTGACTACAATTTTTAAAGAACTGTTTTTTAAAAATCATTTTTATAGTCACCTGGAAAGAGAGCAGTTCTTGCTATGGTTGATTTATAGCTTCTTGGGGGATGTGTCCAGTTTTAACCATGAAACATTTAAAAGAACACAAAACACTGGAGAAGGCCCCAGAAAAGGCAAAAGAAATGGACAGTGCGGCCAGAAGAAAGGCTCAGGCTGCAGTGGGGACTGAGGACCCTGATGGCTTTCAGGATGACGGTGCCTGTGCCTGCGGGAGTCCTGCCAGCTTCTCCTGACCTTCAAAAAGGTCAAACGAGCAAATGGCCTCACACTGAAAAAGGAGAGATACCGGAGGCTATGGGTGACAGTCGTACGTTCAGGGACATCATGAAACCACTTCCCAGGGCAAGCAGGGAACAAGCTCAGTTCCAGGTGTCCCCCAGAGGATCAGCATGTGGAATACCATTTCTCAAGGCTCATGATTTTGGGGTTTGATAAATTTCTACGTTGTCAGGAAAGATAAGGTAGGAAAATGATGAGAGCAGGTCTCGGAAACGCCGAGTGACAATACACCCTGAGGAGGAGCCCCCCGGGCGGTGCCTCCCAACACTGCCAGCGCTCGCAGGACGGAGGCTTGAAGGGGCAGGGCTGGGCTCTGCTGCCTCCCATGACCTGGAGCTCCAGTACAGTAGAGGGAACAGAACCCCAACCCCAGCCTGCGTGACAGCCCCAGAGCACCAGGCAGAAGTGACAAGAGCAGGGAAGGGAACAGAGATAGGCTGCAACATGTCACGAGCAGTCAGCATCACACAGGAGGACAGGAGGTTCCCGTGGAGAAGCCAGAGCAAGAACTAGGGAGACAGGTGAGGAAGAGTGTTCTAGAAATGAGTTGGGGAGGGGGCGGGGCCCACAGCAGGGTGCCAGGGGGAAGACTATTCTAGAAATGAGTTAGGGGAAGGCACAGGGCCCACAGCATGGTGCAGGGGGAAGTGTTCTAGAAATGAGTTGGGGGAGGGTGTGGGGCCCACAGTGTGGTGCAGCGGGGTACTGGACCTCAGCTGAGGACCTGCTGGGCTGGACATCAGGCTGGAGCTCAGTGTGTGCTGGGCCACAGTGCGACCCAGGAGTCACTGGTGGTCCTGAGGGTCTTGGAGCCCCTGCAGAGTCCAGGATTAGGGAGAGGCTGCACAGGAGAGAGGGTGCCACCCAGCCTGCCAGGTGAAGAGGGGGAACCAGGAAGGGGGAGCAGGTCAGGAGTAGAAAGATGCTGTTCTCAAGAAAGGATTCTGCCTCTAAAAAGAGAAAAGTTGCCAAGTTGGCCCAGGTCACAACGCCAGGCTCGCTGGCTCTGCAAGACGAGGGTGCTTTGCAGGAGCCACATGGATGGACAAGGACGACGGGCCGGGTCTCCTCTCAGAACGCACTCCTCAGGCACAGGTGTGCTATCACTCTTGTGGCCTTCAGAGTCCGAGGCCCTGTCCTCTCGAGGCTGCATCCCACAGGGTCCTAAGGGCCTCTGCCAAAGGCGGGGCACGCAGTCCAGATTGCGGGGCCAACAGAGCTGCCTGTCCGCTGCAAGGATGAAAAAGCTCCTCCCACCCGGACATTTCTAAACCAGGAGAAAAGGACGCGGGTCAGATACGTCAGCTCTGCCACAAGGTGGCAGCAGAGGTCCACGGTCATCCTCCAGCTCCCAGGAAATCCTTCCCCTGGCTTCTCCCAGACCAAGGTGCCTCTGGGGCTTGGCTCTAACCCAGGGGTCTGCAGGCCCCGCTGGCTGCCCATTTCCGCAATCCACATTTCCCCGGAGCACGGTCTCACCCTTGCCTTGACTCGTGGTCTGCAGTTGCCTTCCAGCACCAGGGCAAGGCCACACACACTGCAGACTGCGTGGCCCGCAGAACCCAAGCCACCTGTCCCATCCTGACCTGGGTCATCACAGGCCCTCACAGGGATTGCCAGCAGCCCAGCCAAAGCGCCAACACTGCATGACATCTTCTTGGGCCTGGCACTCCTATCCGTGGGTGACAGAGTTCCCAGACAGCAAAGCGACGAGGTAAAATGGAGCCCATGGGGCCGGGTAGGTGTGACGACCTCACAGGCAGCAAAGGTGCGCTGGCCCGTGGTGCCCACTGCCGTGGCAGCCAGACTGGGTGCCCCTAGGACGGATACACTTGACATGGACACACCAAAAACTCCCGAGAGCCGGGAGAAGGCCAACGCCACTCCCTTCAGAGAAGAAGACGAGGTCTGAGTTGGTCCATGGGTCAGAGCCGGTGGCTGAAAGGGAGGCCCAGTCTCCAGGGAAGCCCCACAACAGTCCTGTGGAGTACAGCAAACATTCACCCCCCCGCCCTTCTCCAGCGGGCCTGACTGCGTGATGGGCAGAGTGAGTGGCCAGGCCCTGGGCCTTCAGACAATGGCTGGGTAGTGGCCAGGCTCCGGGTCTTCGGACAATGGCTGGGTCTAGGGCCTGAGCTCCTGCCCACTCCAGGGGACTCAGACACCATCATGGACCCACAATTAAAATGACAGACGGAGCCTGGCCTGAGTCCATCTGGCAGAGGCCCTGTGCCCCACACCCATCTGCTGGACGTTCTGGCACAGCACTGGACAGAGGCGCCCAGCAGCTGCCAGACAAGCCCTCTGGCCCCAGCCGTGAGCAGGAGATTAAGGCAGAAAAGGCCAAGTACAGTCCCTGGGAGTCTTCCCCACCTCAGCCAAGATAGCATCTGGGGAAGACTGTAGAATCTGGGCTACCACCAAGGACTTCAGGGCTGTACGGGCGATCTGACCCCTTTCCGTTTTCCACTCTAGAAACCAGATGGACTCTGGGGACAACAGTGGTTGTCGGCTCAGCCTCAGGGTGCCCAATGGCAGTGTCCTGCCAGGTGTTGTCTCCGCACCTGCATCAGCTCACCTGACGAACACGCTCTTCCTCCCGTCTGTAAAGAGGATCAAAATTAGACTGCGTGTTCTTGGGAGAAGAGCAAATACATAACCAGCGCTTTCCCTCTGAGCGAAGGGAGTCCTTCCTGCTTGGTCACAGGACAGTCTTCAGAACTCTGACTGCTTTGTTTAGGCTTTATTTTTTAGAACAGCAAACAGCACAAAGCACAGAGATTTCCTATAAACCTTCATCCCCCCCACGGCCCCCCACCAGAGCAGTGCATTAGTCACAACCGAACCCACATGGGCACATCACCACCCCCCAGGTCCGGAGTTCACAGCAGGGCTCACGCTCGGTGCCGTACTCTGTGGTTTGGGCGAATGTGTAGTGACATGTTGACACGTATCCACCACGACAGCATCACCCGGATTATTTTCCCTGTCGTAAAAGTCCTCTGTGATCCACCTACACATCCATCTCTCCGCCCAACTCTTGGCAACCACTGATCTTTATACTATTTTTATAGTTTCGTCTTTTCCAGAATGTCATATAGTTGGAATCATACAGCTTTCACTAAGTAACACGCATTCGACGTTCCTCCGTGTCTCTTCATGGCTTGACAGCTCATTTCTTTGTAGTGCTGAACCATATTCCACTGTGTGGATGCACCACTGGTTTATGTATTCATTTGCCTACTAAAGGATGTCTTGGTTGCTTCCAAGTGTTGGCAATGATAAACAAAGCTGCTATAAACATCTGTGTGCAGGTTGTTGTGTAGGCTGAAGTTTTCAAATCCTTTGAGTAAATACCAAGGAGCATGACTAATAGATCTTATGGTTAAGAGTTTTTAGTTTGCAAAATGATGCAACCACTTGGGAAGACAGTTTGGCAGTTTCTTATAAAACATTCTGCAAATGGCAAAACTATAGCGACAATAAAAACATCAGTGGTTGGCAGGGGCTTCAGCGGAGGGAGGAGTGAGTACGTGAAGCTCACGGGGACAGTGGAGCTCTTCTGTATGACACAGTAATGACAGGGACACATGTCACTGGACACTTGTCAAAACCTGTGTTCAACACAGTGAACCCCAATGCAAGCTATGAATATCCATTAATAATAATGAACCAGGCTGGGAGCGGTGGCTTATACCCGTTATCCTAGCACTTTGGGAGACCCAGGCGGGCAGATCATGAGATCAGGAGATGAAGACCATCCTGGCTAACAAGGTGAAACCCCGTCTCTATTAAAATACAAAAAATTAGCCAGGCGTGGTGGCACGCACCTGCAGTCCCAGCTACTCAGGAGGCCGAGGCAGGAGAATTGCTTGAACCCAGGAGGCAGAGGTTGCAGTGAGCCGAGATCGCGCCACTGCACTCCAGCCTGGGCGACAGTGCAAGACTCCATCTCAAAAAATAATAATAATGTACCAATATTGGTTCATTGTACCACACTTGAGGCAAGATGTATGTAACAGGAGAAGCTCTGTATGAGGGGAGAAGCTGGCACACTCTTTACTTTCCAATAATTTTTCTGTATTGTAGAGTAAAACTGCCCTAAAACATAGACTATTAACTTTTCAAAAGTGAAATAAATCCTGAGTTCATAAGGATATCATCAACTGAAAATGGAAATGACAAGGTTTTAGATTTTGATTCCAACCATGAAGGAGTAAGGACTTATGATCCCACAATAAAAACCTTAAGAATTGGACAGAAATAAGAAGCAAATGTGTCGGGCATTGCACAGGAGGGTGCAGGACTGTGATCTTTCACCCGGCGGAGACGCACGCTGAGCTCCTCATCGGCTGCTTTCTAGCTGTGTCCACTGTCAAGTTGCTGCCCATGGCAGTGCAGCACACACAGAAGCTGCTGCCTCGCTGGGGTGCTGAGGACAAAAGGCAAGCATGGGGGCTGCGGCAGTGGCTGGAATATGGGAGATGGGGATAGCAAAGGCAAGAGCTAAGAGGAGACAGGGCCCCCAAACTGCAGGAAGATGTCGGCCAAATACTATGCTGTGCATGCAAGGACTCCATTAGAACGGCCGAGAGAGAGAGAACTACTGGGGTGTATGAGATGAACAGACACGCTGAATGTCAGGTGGTACCATGAGGCGGGGACTGCTCACAGGCCACAGTGGAGGCCCCTCACTCAGCACCCAGGGTGTTCACTTGAGACCCATGAACGGCTACACCTGAGGAGGACAACATTAAGTTCTAGAGGAAGGGATAGTGAAGACTTTCCTTGACAAAGTTCGACCGAGCCATGACATGAAGTTTCAGTAAATCAGATGCCTGCAGAAATAAAAACCAAAAACAACAAACACAACACCCCAAATTCTTAACAGCACAGCATATATAGTCACGTGCCACACGACGACATTTCAGGCAAAACAGACGTGCCATATACTACAGCCATCCCTTAAAATTAGAGTGGAGCTGAAAAGTGCCATCACCCCACGACGCTGTGGCCTCATTAGGCAGGAGTGCAGTTGGTTCCTCCCACACTTGAGGTGAAACTGGTGTAAACTCACCTGCTGCACTGCCAGTCACATCAGAGCGTAACTCGTATAATTATTTATAATAGTAATACCTGACGATAATAAACGATGGTGTTACTGGTTTGTGTATTTACTATACTATTTTTTACCATTATCCTAGTGTATTCCTACTTATAAAAAAAAAAAATTAATGTAGAACAGCCTCAGGCAGGTCCCTCAGGAGGTGTCAAGAAGCAGGCATTGTGATCACAGCAGAGGACAGCTCCACGCCTGTTACTGCCCCTCAAGACCTTCCAGTGGGACAAGTCGTGGAGGTGGAAGACAGTGGCATGCACGATTCTGACCCTGTGCAGGCCTAGGCTAAACGTGTGTGTGTGTGTCTCAGTTTTTAACAAAAATGTTTAAAAACAAAAAGAAAAAAGAAAGGAAAAGAAATCTTAAAAATGAAAAATTCTTATAATAACATAAAGAAAATATTTTGGTGCAGCTGTATCCAATGTGTTTGTGTTTTAAGCTAAGGTTATTACAAAAGAGTCAAAAAGTTAAAAAATAAATCTAAAGGTTTATAAAGCAAAAAAGTTACAGTAAGCTAAGATTAATTTATTATTGAAGAGATAACTTTTGTTATATCATAAATTTAGCACATCCCAAGTGTACAGTACTTACGAAGTCTACAGCAGTGCACAGTAACGTCGTGGCCTTCAGATTCACCCACCACTCACTCACTCACCACTCACTCACCACTCACACCACTCACTCACCGCTCACTCACCCACCACTCACCACTCACACCACTCACTCACCGCTCACTCACCACTCACCACTCACCACTCACTCACCACTCACCACTCACTCACTCACCACTCACTCACTCACCACTCACCACTCACTCACCACTCACTCACTCACCCAGAGCAACCTCCAGTCCTGTCAGCTCCGTTCATAAGTGCCCTACCCAGGTGTGCCACTTTATGCTTTATACTGTATTTTTACTGCATCTCTTCTATGTTTCAATGTGTTTAGACACACAATTGCCATTGTGTCACAACTGCGTAAGTATTCAGCACAGTCATGCACTACACAGCTTTGTAGCCTGGGACCAATAGGCTGTACCATACAGACTAGGTGTGCAGTGGGCTGCACCAGCTATGTTTGTGTAAGTACACACCATGATGTCCATACAGGGAGGAAACTGCCTAGCAACACATTTCTCAGCATGTGTCCCTATCATTAACTGCCGCACGACTATCCAATGAACATCATACAAACAAAAAAATACTGCACATACGTAGACGCAGAAAAACATGCTCCAATATCAGAAAACAAACTTAGTCCATAAAAATAAAGAGATGGCAGACATACTGGGGTTATTGGGCAGGGACTTTTAAAGGAGATATTATAAATTTGTTAGAAAATGAAAGGAAGGCTGGGCGTGGTAGCTCACGCCCTGGGAGGCCAAGGCAGGTGGATCACTTGAGGCCAGGAGTTCAAGACCAGCCTGGCCAACACAGTGAAACCCCATCTCTACTACAAAAAATACAAAAACTAGCTGGGCGTGGTGGCAGGTGCCTGTAATCCCAGCTACTTGGGAGGCTGAGGCAGGAGAATCGCTTGAACCCGGGAGGCAGAGGTTGCAGTAAGCTGAGATCGCGCCACTGCACTCCAGCCTGGTGACAGGGCGAGACTCCATCTCCAAAAAAGAAAATGAAAGGAAAACTGAACAAACTGAACATAATGAGTGAACTCATCAGAGGATCTAAATAAGAAAATGGAAACTATAAAAATGAGCCAACTAGAAATCAAGAAATGAAAAATAAAAATTTCTGAAAAGACAATTCACTGGATGGGCTTAGCAGCAGAACACACACTACAGACAAAGCAACCAGTGAACTAGAATGTAGATCAACAGAAGCTATTCAAACTATGCACAGATAGAAAAAAAAGCTTAAAAATAAAATCGCAGAACCAGAAAGACCTGTGTGACAATCGTGAGTGGTCTAAAACATGTTTAAGTGGAGTCCCAGAAGAGAAGAAAGACTCAAATGGGAAAAAGTTAAATATGATGGCTAACCATTTTCTAAGTTTGATGGCTAGTGTCAATCACACATATAAAGATGCTCAACAAACTCCCATAAAAAAACAGAAGAGAAGAAAACCATACACATACACATCCTAGGCAAACTGCTGAAAATCAGAGACAGAGAAAACTTTCAAAGCAGTAGGAAAAAAATACATCGCACAAAGAGAATGAACACAGTAAGGAATGACCTCTCATCAAAAACAGTGGAAGCCAGAGGCAAAGGAATGATATATAACATGTGGGCAAAAAATCCCAAAACCTCTAACCTAAAATTTGAGAGAGAATTTCAAAATGGAGGCAAAATAAAGACATCATCAAAATTATCTATCAATAAAAATGGAGAGAATTCATACCTAGCAGAACTGCACTACAAAAAATGTTAACAGCTGGGCACAGTGGCTCACGCCTATAATCCCAGCACTTTGGGAGGCCGAGGCAGGTGGATCACCAGAGGTCAGCAGTTTGAGACCACCGTGGCCAACACGGTGAAACCCAGTTTCTACTAAAAATACAAAAATTAGCCAGGTGTGGTGGTGGGCATCACCCCAGCTACTCAGGAGGCTGAGGCAGGAGAATCACTTGAACTTGGGAAGCAGAGATTGCAGGGAGCCAAGATTGCGCCATTGTACTTCAGCCTGCAGGACAGAGCAAGACTCCATCTCAAAAACAACAACAACAAAATGTTAACGGCAAATCTTCAGACTGAAGAAAATGATGCCAGATGGAAACTCAGATCCATGAGAAAGAATACAGAGTGCCAAAAACAGAAAACAGTAAAGAATATTTCCTTATTCTCAATATTTTAAAAAGAAATCTGACTAAAGCAAATTATAACAATATGCTTTATTATATTATATATTTTAAAATTACATGATTTATAGTGTAAACCAAAAATAAACCTCTAAGCACCCTGAATGACTGAATGGACTCCCCTTTTGGCCAAGGGGATCCCAAAGAAATGGGAGAAATGAGTTCAGGCCATGACAGGAAGGGGAGGGGTTGTACATGACCCCCTCATTATAACTATAATGCTTCATTATACCTCCTCCCTTTGGAGTTTACACACAACTGACCAACTTTCACACTAGAACAGAGATGGTAGGACTGACAAAACGGACTCTTGGTAGCAACAAGATTCCAAATTCCAACCTGACTCTGGTATGGCATCACATGACGGAGAGCAGGCCCTGAAGGAAATCAAAGTATTTTATCCCAAAATTGATATATTCTGAAATGCCCTTGCAAAGCTGTCTCTTTTCAGAGAAATTCGCATTCTGTAGAGAATTTCCTTCCCTTACTAGGTCTTTTCCGGAAAGTCTGACCCTTATTACACCTATTCTCTATGAGGCCCTCTACCTGGAGGCTTCATATACATGACAAGAACCTTGGTTTCCACAACCCCCTTATCTAAACTCAAGCATTTCTTTATGCTGAACTCAACTCCTCAGGCAGAGCTTAACCAATTGCCAGTCAGAAAATCTTTAATTCACTTATGACCTGGAAGCCCTTGCTTTGAGATGTCCCACCTTTCTAGGCCAAACCAATATATACCTTACAGGTATTGATTTATGTTTTTGCCTATAACTTCTGTCTCCCTAAAATGTATAAAACCCACACTTTGGGTACATGTTCTCAGGACCTCTCGAGGCTGTGTCATGGCCCATGGTCTTTAACCCTAGCAAAATAAACCTCTAAATTGACTGAGACGTGTATCAGATACTTTCTGGCTTAGGACAGCATGTGCAGAAGTTAATTATATGGCAACACAACCTCCCCCAAAAGGGAGCAGTTAAATGGAAGTATATTGTTGTAAAGATCCTCACAGTAAACGTGAAAAGGTGTAATATAAATCCGAGTGAACGATGGCAAGGTTGTATACTGCAATTTTTAAAACAACAATACAAAGCACGGCTAAAAGATAAACAGGAAATGAAATTCTAAGGAATAACTGATCCATATTAAGGCAGGAAAAGGAAAAGATATAAAAGAAGAGAGGGACAATTTAAAAAACATATAATAAGAAGAAAGAATAAACTCAACCAAATCAGGCATTACAACAGGTGTAAACAGATTTAACACTCCAGTTAAAAATGTACTGCTAGACTAGATAACCAAAGCATGACTCAAGGCACATGCTACTTTTAGAGAATCACTTCAGATACAAAGGCACAGACAGTTAAAACAATGAGAAAAAATATGGCATGCAAATACTGATCCTAGCAAGCCAACCTGGCTCATCAATACCAGACAAACCTGGTGTCAGGACAATGGGTATCAGCAGGTAGAAAGGGAAATGGTTCACAATAAAAAAGGGTCAGTTTGTCAGGAAGATGTAACAGTCCTAAATGTGTTTGCTGTTTCTGTGCAAAGGGACTGTGCAGATGTGATGAAGGTCACAGACCTTGCAATGGCGAGATTATCCTGGATTATCCAGGTAGGGCCAACTCTAATCACTTGAGTTCTTAAAAGTGGAGAATCTTTCCAAAGTGGGTCCTGTGGCTGACACAGGAGGTGGAGGAGGACTCAGGAGCACTTTTAGAATCGGAAAAAGACAATGAGGGGAGTCCTCCCCGTGAGCCTCCAGAAGGGATGCAGCGCTGCTGTGGAGAGCCCAGTGGGCCTCCTGCTGTCGGGGTTCTCATCAGCAGAACTGAAAGGTGATGAGCTTGTGCTGTAAGCCACGGAGTCTGTGGTGATATTTGGAAGTGGCCATATGTAGCAAATGCAGCAGGAAATAACAAATAGAAATGGAGACTGATGAAAGCACAGTGAACAAATAGTAAACAAAATAAAGAAAAGAAGGTTAATATAAAAATACGAAAAAATGGAAAAACCCCTAGACCAAGAGAAAAAGAAAACAAAATCACAAAATGAAAGACAAGTTGTCAGTACTGATCTGGTAGATATTAAAATGATAATGTGAGATTACTATGATGACCAACTTCACGCCAACATATGCATCAGTTTAGATGAAGTAGGGCCATTTTAAAACTACAACTTCCAAAATTTATACAAACTATAAAAGGAAATTTGAATATTTCTATATAAACCAAAAAATGAAATTTGTTGTCAAATACCTTCCCAACAAGAAGACTCAAGGCACCGGCAACTTCTGTCAAACACATAGAGACGTAACAACACCAATCTTACACAAGCCCTTTCAGAAAACAGGGAAGAGGGAATAATTCCAAAGTCATTGCATAAACCAACCATAGCTCTGAATTTAAAATCTGACACAGAGATGAGAAAAATGAAAATGTGTCCCATGGCCATAGCTATAAAAAATCACTACCAAAATATTAGCGAAAAAAATGCAAGAATTGGCTGGGCACAGAGGGCTCACGCCTACAACCCCAGCACTTTGGGAGACCGAGGTGGGAGGATCGCTTGAGCCCAGGAGTTTGAGACCAGCCTGACAAACATGGCAAAACCTCATCTCTATTTAAAAAAAAAAAAAAAAAAAAAAAATTAGCCAGGCGTGATGGTGCACACCTGTAGTCCCAGCTACTCAGGAGGCTGGGCTGTGAAGACTGCTTGAGCACAGGAGGCTGAGACTGCTGTGAGCTGAGATTGTGCCACTCCACTCCAGCCTGGGCCACAGAGCGAGACTCTGTCACTCACACACACACACACACACACACACACACACACACCCCCAAGAATCGAATCACAACCAAGTAGGGTTTACACCAGGAATGCAAAATTGGTTATATATTGTAAAATCTGGCAATATGTAATTTGCCATACTAATATAAGGCAGTAAATTATTATTTCAATAGATGCAGAAAAATGCATTTAACAAAATTCAATAAAGTGCATAAAACTTCACAATAAATCTTTTTTCTATTAGGCTAAAACTTGCTTTCCAGTGGCATCACCCTGATTACTGATGTGCTTGATCCTTCAGAGTTAACTGGTTAGAAACCCTGATATCATCTGCAAAACCCCTTGGCCAAGTAACATGGCAAAATCACAGGGGTGATGTCCCACCTTATCAGCAATCCCACCCACTCTCAAGAGGATGCGTGTATGCAAGGCTTGTACATCCGTGAGCAGAAGCCTTAGGAACCCCTAGAATTCTGCCCCCTCAAACCTCATCAGCTGGCTTCCTGTGGGAGATGCTGCAGGGAGGAGGCAGCAGGACAGAGGGCCCTCCCCCGACCCGGATCGCAGCATAGCAGCTGCTGGCATCTGCTGCGCTTAGTAGCTGCTGTAGTGGCAGTGGCAGGAGGGGAGCAGAGGCAGCTCCTTTTAGGAGAGTCAAGCCCTGCACAAATCAGATCCTTCACGTGGATCCAGAGCCAAGCACAATAGTGCTTCCAGCGCAGCAGCTGGCCCAGGCTGACAGGCCCAGCCCAGAACCACCAGCAACTCCAGCCCGAGTGAGCCCCTTCCTCCTCTTGCTCGCACACCCCCTCTTTATCTCCCATACTCCTCAGCCCTGCATCACCTTTCTAATCAACTCCCGGTACTCAACATGCTCTCTTTAAATGCTTGGAGTGGAAATGGTTTTCCTAAGTGAACCCTGATGTATAGAGTCATCGAAATAAATTCTAGATAGATTAGAGATGGAAATGCAGAGAGATAATTACTACGATAAGTCATCTAATATTTATATAATTGTAAAATGATAAAGGCAGAAAATCACAAATGATAAGTGCTCTTAGAAATCTTTTTTTTTTTTTTTTTTAATACTTTAAGTCCTGGGATACATGCGCAGAACAGGCAGGTTTGTTACACAGGTATACACATGCCATGGTGGTTTGCTGCACCCATCCACCTGTCATTTACATTAGGTATTTCTCCTAATGCTATTCCTTGCCTAGCCCCCCACCCCCTGACAGGCCCCAGTGTGTGATGTTCCCCTCCCTGTGTCCATGTGTTCTCATTGTTCAAATCCCACAATATGCGTGAGAACATGCTGTGTTTGGTTTTCTGTTCTTGTGTTAGTTTGCTGAGAATGATAATTTCCAGTTTCATCCATGTCCCTGCAAAGGACATGAACTCATCCTTTTTTATGCCTGCAGAGTATTCCATGGCGTATATGTGCCACATTTTCTTTATCCAGCCTATCACTGGTGGACATTTGGGTTGGTTCCAAGTCTTTGCTATTGTGAACAGTGCTGCAATAAACATACATGTGCATGTGTCTTTATAGTAGAATGATTTATAATCCTTTGGGTATATACTCAGTAATGGGATTGCTGGGTCAAATGGTATTTCTGGTTCTAGATCTTTGAGGAATCGCCATTCTGTCTTCCACAATGGTTGAACTAATTTACGCTCCCACCAACAGTGTAAAAGCATTCCTATTTCTCCACATCCTCTCCAGCATCTGCAGTTTCCTGACATTTTAGTGATCACCATTCTAACTGGTGTGAGATAGTATCTCATTGTGGCTTTGATTTGCATTTCTCTAATGACCAGTGATGATTAGCATTTTTTCACATTTGTTGGCCATATAAATGTCTTCTTTTGAGAAGTGACTGTTCACATCCTTTGCCGACTGTTTGATGGGTTATTTTTTTTCTTGTAAACTTGCTTAAGTTCCTTGTAGATTCTGGATATTAACCCTTTGTCAGAGGGATAGATTGCAAAAATTTTCTCCCATTATGTAGGTTGCTTGTTCACTCTGATGATAGTTTCTTTTGCTGTGCAGAAGCTCTTTAGTTTAATTAGATCCCATTTGTCAATTTTGGCTTTTGTTGCCATTGCTTTTGGTTTTAGTCATTAAGTCTTTGCCCATGCCTATGTCCCGAATGGTATTGCCTAGGTTTTATTCTAGGATTTTTATGGTTTTAGGTCTTATATGTAAGTCTTTAATCCATCTTGAGTTAATTTTTGTGTAAGGTATAAGGAAGGGGTCCAGTTTCAGTTTTCCACAAATGGCTAGCCAGTTTTCCCAACACCGTTTATTAAATAGGGAATCCTTTCCCCATTGCTTTTGTCAGGTGTGTCAAAGATCAGATGGTTGTAGATGTGTGGCATTATATCGGAGGCCTCTGTTCTGTTCCATTGGTCTATATATCTGTTTTGGTACCAGGACCACGCTGTTTTGGTTACTGTAGCCTTGTAGCATAGTTTGAAGTCAGGTAGCATGAAGCCTCCAGGTTTGAGTTTTTCTGCTTAGAATTGTCTTGGCTATACATGCTCTTTTTTGGTTCCATATGAAATTTAAAGTAGTTTTTTCTAATTCTGTGAAGAAAGTCAATGGTAGCTTCATGGAGCTAGCATTGAATCTATAAATTACTTTGGGCAGTATGGCCGTTTTCGTGATACCAATTCTTCCTAACCATGAGCATGAAATGTTTTTCCACTTATTTGTGTCCTCTTATTTCCTTGAGCAGTGATTTGTAGTTCTCCTTGAAGAGGTCCTTCACATCACACATAAGTTGTATTCCTAGGTATTTTATTTTCTTTGTAGCAATTGTGCATGGGAGTTTACTCATGATTTGGCTGTTCGTCTATTATTAGTGTAGAGGAATGCTTGTGGTTTTTGCACTTTGATTTTGTATCCTGAGACTTTGCTGAAGTTGCTTATCAGCTTAAGGAGATTTTGGGCTGAGATAATGGAATTTTCTAAATATACAATCATGTCGTCTGTAAACAGAGACAATTTGACTTCCTCTCTTCCTATTTGAATACCTTTCTTTCTCTTGCCTGATTGCCCTGGCTAGAACTTCCAATACTATGTTGAAGAGGAGTGGTAAGAGAGGGCATCCTTGTCTTGTGCCGGTTTTCAAAGGGAATGCTTCCAGCTTTTGCCCATTTACTATGATATTGGCTGTGGGTCTGTCATAAATAGCAGGAATCAGTTTGTTTGTTTTTTTAAGCTGACTTCCTTGAAAGGAAAATGGGCAATGCAACACAAATATAAAATGCATGAAAAGCCACAAGGGTTCTTCTAAATCCTGGAGTGTGCAGTGTCCACAGAGACTGGGTGCTGCGTACAGGGGCCAATGACAAGGTGCTCGGAGCATCTGATGAGAAAGAACAGGAGCGAGGCAGGGAGGCCAGCATCCGGAGAGAACAGAGCCCAGTGCCTCAGTGCTCTGGGTGAGGGGACCAGAAGTGGAATTCTGAATGCAGGCTGCTCCCTGACCCCAAGGAGATGTGGGGTGTGGGGACTCTGCGGCCTGGGTCCCTGGCCCTTTGGGGTCTGCTTTGTGGAGGACTCTTCATCAGAGCAGCCCTGGCTGGTCCCCATGACTCAGCTCCTCATTCTAAAAAAGAGAGAATGAAATACCCACCTTTCAAGGTTGTGAAAAGTACTCTGTAATTTGCAAAGTGCTATACAAATGAGAGAACTTCAAGCCTTATTTTCCCAGTATAATTCTAGAGTAAAAATAGGAGATAAGAAAAGGGGACAGAGAAAAGTAGGAGGAATGGCTTGGCCATATTTTTCTGAAGGCATCCAGGGCCACACAGAGCCAGGGCGCAGTTACGTGCTGGTGGATCTGAGAAGAAAGGAGGACTTGGCCCTGTACTCCAGGAAGAACACGTCTCCCGGCCCCACCTCCACTTCCCTTTCTGTGCGGTGAGGGGTAGCTGGCAGCAGCCCTCAGCTCCCATCCTGCTCGAGTCTCTGCACGCACTCGGCTGAAGGGACGGAGAGGCCGCCATTCCATCCAGCACGCGAGCACAGCCACTTATCCGCACCAAGCCTGCCCCAAGGGCGATTCTGCGATTCTGCAGCAGGGTGGCTGTGCTGGGGTCTTCCCCACTCTGTGCAGAGCTGCTGGTCCTCAGACACATCACATCTGCTCTCTGCCCAGTGAGAGCCCTGGAGGCAGCAATGACAGAGGCTGAAGAAAAAACATCCCCAACAACATGACATTCGTGTGGACTGCCCTCTCTAATGCTGAGACACAGCAGCACAGGGAGGCTCCTCCATCTTCTCATGCAATGGGAACCGCGCAGACTCCTGGGTGGAGAGGCCTGGACTTCCCTGATGGCCTGCCCCCCAGCTCTGCTCTCGCCCTCCTTTCCTCAGGACCACCCGAGTGTGCAGGTGCTAGGAGGGGATGTCACCTTTGCCACCACAGAAAGACAGGAGCATGCCTGCAAGCTCAGGTGCAGGGACGAGCTGCCAGCAGCAACGGCTGGTCCTTCCAGCCACAACCTCACTGCGGAATGTGCTTGCCCCAACTGGTGACACAAAAGCAGACCGGAAGCAGTATCTTCAAGGTCCCCTAACTTGATTTTAGGCGCCTGTGTGTGCTGTTCTGCCACACTGCCCACAAGGCCTCTGAGCAACTCGTCAGCACCAACCCAGGTGGCCCTACTCTGCTGGCCGGAACCTTGAGGCAGTGGATGAGGGAGGACATGGGGCTCCAGAAGGAAGGGCTGCCCATGGCCACCTCCCCGAGGCCCAGCACACAGGGCAGGTGGGCAAGGGGGGTGCCAAATCCCTGCATGTTACCAGTCACACCCACCCATAATCTATCTTTTAATTACTTTCCTCCCCTAGACACCACCTGGGGGGTTCCCAGCTCCGCCAAGCAAACAACCAGAGTCACACAGGAATGCCTCTTCCTGTAGAAGGTAGGCTTCCGGGGTACAGCCTTAGACCCTGCCATGGGGGCTAGGCCACAGGGGTGTGGCTGTGACGTAGTGCCTGGCTAGGAAGTGCCATATGTGGCAGCCATGGCCCAAGATGATGATGCCCAGGGTGGCACAGGCCTTCCCACACATGGCATGGGGCCACAAGGCTCTCCCCACAGCAGGGCTGTGCCATCACCACGGGATCAGGCAGTCACAGCATCCAGGCAGTGGGAGGCCTTTATCTACGTCACCGACACCCTCCTGTGAGGCCCATTTCATAGAAGCACAGGGCCTGCCACAGCAGGGTTGGGATTTGAACCACACCCAGCTCTGAGCTGGTGAGCCTGACTCCCAGGAACATGGCCTGGCCTTCCCGTGCTGCCTCTCTCGGGGGCGATCCTTCCTTCCCACCCCTCCTGCTTGTGGTGGCAGCAGCAGAACTGGCCCAAGGTGAAAACTGTCATTCACACACAGGAGGTTTCAGAAGCCATCTTCATGTGGCTAAAACTGGCCAACACTGCAACCCAAGTGATTCCTGAAAGTCACTGTGATTTCGGGAGGCCGAATCCTGGCACGTGGCGACATCAGCAGGACAGCAGGCACCGGGCAAGCGGCAGTGCCTGGTGAGGACAGCAGAGCCCAGGCCACTGACCAAGGGACACTCAGGGTTGCGGGGGTGTGGAATAAATACAAGTCTTTTATAAGCAAATGCACACATTTTCACCAAACATCTCCCCCAAGACTAGGATCTTCAGTAAGCTCCTCTGCTCATTTCCGTGGTTTTTGGTTTTGCCAGTTAATCGTGCTGTTTCATGTGGTTTGATATTGTACATCACCTCAAAGCCTTTCAAAGAATAGGTGGAGTAAATCAATATAATCTACACGGATGGTGTGGGCGCTAGGATGCAACACATTTTATACCATTTTTATTAAGAATAAGTTACCAAGATGACAAGATATTATACCACAAATTCTAAAAACAGAATCCCTCCAAAGGAGTCCTGTGAACACGCCAGAGCCTGCAGCACAAAGCCCAGTGCACAGGAGGGAACCAACATGTATGTGCCAAGCGAAACAGCAACGGGGCAAAAAACGCTACAGCCACATGGGCAGCAGAGAGGGAGGCGTGGCAGCGGGCACCTGTGGGCTGGGCCTCCTGTTCCAGGCAGACTGCCACCTCCCCTGGAGGCCCACAACGCCACAGATGAGGAAGAGGAGCGCCACAGACGTCTCAAGGATGTTCAGTGCCAGGACACCCCCAAGGCACCCGCACTAAGGTCTAGGCATCCTTCATCTCAGCGAGGGCACAAGTGAGACACGGCGCAGGAACAACATCCACGGGAAGGTACTCCCCAGCAGGACCTGGGCCACCCTGAGGCAGACTCTGTGCAGGCTTCTGGGAGCAGCCATGGTGTCGTGGCACAGGGTCACCTCGCGAAGCCTGACTGTGGCAGCAAGGCCACGGGGATGCCATGCTCCAGGCTGTCGCCATCTGGGTCCCGGAGAAACTCAGGGGCCTCACGGAGCCCATATTGCTCCAGGTTCTGCTGGGTTATCCCAGGTTCATGCCCGGGTTGGCAGTGCCCAGGGACCCTGGGGTGGCCATCAGAGACAAGCACTGTGCAGGGCAGCTCAGCACACCTTCCTGCCCTCAGTGTCCTGTTTGCATTTAAACTTCATGGGAAAGCTCCCCGCACTGGCAGGATAAAACCACCACGGCTTTTCCCGACCTAACAACAGACTGCAGGATTCTTGGAGAAAGGGTCATCCTTGGATGGAGAGGCCTGGACTTCCCCTCATGGCCCAGCCGCTAGCTCTGCTCTCGCCCTCCTTTCCTCAGGACCACCCCAGTGTGAGGTGCTAGGAGGGGATGCCACCTTTGTCACCACAGAAAAGAAACAATAAAAACAATAAAAATGGCTGCTGTCATTGACCAAATCATTCTGAGGGGTGAAAGGTAAACAAAAGTCAATCTGCTTATTTTAAAGCATGGCCAGCTACATGTGCAAAAAACACACCAATACCCTTACATGGCCACCACCCGCAGCAGAAACGTGGGCTCTGCCACTCAGATTGCAGCCTCTGCCTCTGCTGAGAAAGTGAGGAGGGGACGCACTCACACAGCTGCAGGCACACCAGGCTGGAGGCAGAGATGGGCTGTTTTCTGAAGTGGCTCTGTGACAGATTTCCAAGGAACAGATGAAGTTAAAGAATCAGAACAAGTGTTTGCACAACAAAATAACTTTTGTTTTCAAATTATGACTGTGCAATGCAGACGGGAAATGTTACTTTATTGAAAACAAGAAAAATCATTAAAAAGAACTCATAGAGATTCAACAGTAAATATATAAGTATCAATGAAAAATGCACCAAGACCTAGTGAGTCCTTTATACACGACAAGGGTTAAAAGCTTTTCCCTCTGCGGCCTGCGTGTGGTTTCCCTGGGGTTAGCCCTGCTCAGGGCCCTCCGGACCCTTCCCATCCCTGCCTCCTCCCAGCACCAGCCCTGGAGGCCCTGCCTGGGGTCCTCAGGGTTGGATGCCCTTCCTGCTCCTGCCTCCCTCAGGGTCTCTCCTCCCCCTGAAGGAGAGGAATATCCCAAACACACAATCTGATCTCCTGCCCTGCTTAGGGCCCCACCATCGTCCCCGAGCCTGGTCCTCCTCCTCCCTCAGCCCGTCCCCATCTCTCATGTCTCCCAGGGGCTCCTGTCCCTTTTCCAGCACAGCTCGCTCTTGCTCTCAGAGCCCTCTCTGCAGAGCCTTCTGGGCCACGTGCCCTGACACTCACACCACCTTGGGCAGCCCAGGTGGCCGAGTATCTCCACAGGACAATGTAGGCACTCAGTAAGTACAACTGTTTTTAATGAACAACAAGCTAAGAAGAGGCGAGTGAAGGGAGGTGATGCCATCAGGGCTGTCTTGAAAGATCATCCTGACCATGGAAAACAGGACGCTTCAGGAACACAGCAAGGGGTGGTGCTGATGCAGGGGCCGGACGGCTGGCTCACCCCCAGCCCCAGCACCCAGCTGCAAGCCTCTGCACCCAGCCACGGCCACCCCACTTGCATGACAAGGCAGAAACAGTGCCCAGCTACAGAGCCACTACTAGCAGAACATGGGCAGAAAGTTCGCACTGGGTCAAGGCCTCTGCCCAGGATGGCATCCAAGGGGTCTGAGGTTTAGTAAAGGAGGGAGCCCCTCTAGCCACCCAGCCCAGAAATCACTGCTGAATCACGACGATGCCTTCAAGGAAGAGGAGGGGAGACCCTGAGAGCCACAGAGGGACAGTCAGTGTCACAGGACAACAGACTAGTTCCACAGATGATGCTGAGATGTTCGGGAGGGATCACAAACATGATTAACCTGCAGAATCTGATGAAACTGAGTAGATCATGGGGAATAATCATATGGGTTTGGATCTCCACATACTGTTTTTCTGTTTCCACACTGGACTATTTAACGTTGCCTCGCATGTGCAAGCCAAATACTTGCTAATGCAACAAATTAGCAAATGCAGTGATAGGCTCTGAACAGCACATACTGCCTAGAATTCCTTCCAAAGAAAACTGCAGCTAAAGGCAGAACATGAGCAAAAGGCATATAAGCAGAGTGCATCCAGGAGGGTCTACTGAACCAAGTGTGTGACAATAGGTGTGGCTGTGAAGGCGGGTCAGTGACCAGCACCTGGCCGGACGCTGTGGGCATGGCATGGCGGCCCCCCTCTGAAACCCATGTCAAGAAGAGCAAATGTACCAAGGCCATGGAACCTGGGTGTGTCTGTGGCCCTGTCCCTGTGTCTGCCTCAGCTGCCACCATCTGCTCCCCCGCAGCTCCTTGTGCGCCCAGGGGCACTGCAGTCAGCAGGGAGGGGCCAGCCCACACACTGGCTCTCTTGTAGGACGTGGGTAGATAAGGGCAGGACTCAGAGAGACTGGCCACCGGTGCTGTGAGTGGGGACAGAGAAGCAGCTAAGGCAAGGCTAGCGGCCAGGGTCCCCACAAGGCTGGCCATCAACACTCCAGGGTCATCACGACACCCCCATCCACACAGGGATGTGGATGTGACCTCCCGCAGGACGCAGCGGCAGTGAGAGCCAGGCTGGGGGTGTTGCAGGTGGCATGACAGGAAGATGGGTGAGTGGGGAAGTCACAGGTGATAGAACGACGGCTGGTGCCATTGTCACAGTTGGAGAGTGGCCACAGCAGAGAACGTTCCAGGGTCAGAGCAAGTGGGTATGCTGGCAAGAACGGGTGGCCATGCACAACGGGCAACAAGTCCTGGAGGAGGCGGTGGGAACCCCATGCTAGGGTGCCCTATCTACCGGGAGCATGCAGGACTGGGAGCAGAAGTCAAGTCAGTCACTGGGCAGCAGGACCACACAAATGAGGTCAGGGAAAGACATCCTCCTCCTGGGCTGTGGCCTAGGTGCAGTGAGGCACATGGCCCAGGTGGGAAGGCCACCTCACCCAGGCTCAGGAGGGCACAGGTTTGTACCAGGCTGCATGTGGTACTTGGCCCAAGGGCCCAGCACGAAGGGGTGGCAGGTGACCAGGGCAGGCAGCTGAGAGCAGAGGGCAGGGCAGGAGGCATCAGCAAGGCTGGTGGTGTTGGGTGGGTTAGAGGAATTGCAGGGAGGGGGCCTCAGGGTCAGGTCAGGCACACACCTAGGGACGCCCAGGACACGCCTGTTTGGAGCCAGTTGGGCCCAGAGCTTGGTGCTGGTAAAGAGGCTCTCTATTTACCCTCAGGTTCCAAGGTCTTTTCTTTTGTCTACAAAGGCAACATCATCTGCACTTCACAGAAGCCCTGGCTCAGGGTGCACAGGCTTGCTCCTACATCCTGCTGGGCTGTGTGAGGGGCAGCCCCAATCTGGACCTGCTATCTCTGTGTGTGGATCTGCCGGGAGCCTCTGGCTTGGCCTGGCGCTCCCAACAAAAAGCTGCAAGAGAGGAGCGGCTGCCTGGCTCCTTGGCCTGCACCTTGGGAAGGCCCCACCTGCAGCCATTACTCTGCGCTCCTGCAGCCTCCTCCAAAAAGGCAGCTGCACTGAAGCCAGGCCACGGTTCATGGAGAGAGAGTAGCACAAGAACCATCGCTGGGTGGTTCTCACAGCGAGAGAACAAGCTGTGGGCAGAGGGCTGGGGAGCTGAGAGGACCCTCTCCAACAGCTGCCCAAGTCACCAGCAACCAGGCATTGGAGAGCCCGACGCCAACCTGGTGAAGCTAGCACAGCCTCTGTATCCACACTGGACTACTTAATGTTGTCTCGCATGCACAAGCCAAATACTTGCTAATGCAACAAATTAGCAAATGCAGTGATAGGCTCAGCCACAGGGACATCACCTCAAGAGGCTGCTTGTTCTCGCTCATTATTTATTTCTTAATCATATTCTGAGGCATTAATTTTGTTGTAATTAAAATTCCAGTTTGAGAAAAGCATTTGAGAAACTAAAACAAAGCCCAGTTCCCAGCACCCCAGGCTCTGGGTGGCCCTGCCGAGGACGCGTGCCTGGCCTCTCAGGACCAGGCACAGACAACTTGGCCTGGCCGCCCAGGTGGGGTCACAGCATCACCTGCCAAAGTCTCGCAGAAGATCTGTTCTGAGGAGAAGGCTGAAGAATTCATTCTGCAGCCCTACTCCCTTATCCAAGGGGGTACGTTCCAAGACTCCTAGTGGCTGCCTGGAACCACGGACTATACCAACCCCTGTTATAAACTGCCCTGTGATAAATTTTAATGTATAAATTAGGTACAGAAGGAGATTAACAATAATAAAACAGAACAATTTTATCAATATGCCACAAATAAGGCCGGGCGCGGTGGCTCACGCCTGTAATCCCTGCACTTTGGGAGGCCGAGGCGGGCGGATCACGAGGTCAGGAGATCGAGACCATCCTGGCTAACACGGTGAAACCCCGTCTCTACTAAAAAACAAAAAATTAGCCGGGCGCGGTGGCGGGCGCCTGTAGTCCCAGCTACTCGGGAGGCTGAGGCAGGAGAATGGCGCGAACCTGGGAGGCGGAGCTTGCAGTGAGCCGAGATGGTGCCACTGCACTCCAGCCTGGGCGACAGAGTGAAGACTCCGCCTCAAAAAAAAAAAAAATAAAAAAAAAGTTATGTAAATATGGTCTCTCTCTTAAGATATCTCACTATACTGTACCATGGGTGACTGAAATCACAGAAAGTGAAACTGTGGACAAAGAGGGACTACTGTACTCATTGGACAACTTGTTACTGTGATATAATTTCAAACCTTGAAAAAAGTATATGAGTATTACAAAGAATGTCTACATATCCTTTACCTCATTTATCCAATTACTTACATTCCAGCCCAACTGTGTGTCATGAATTCGTCCATGCACACATTCACTCTCTCTACAGATCCATGCATTCATCCATGTATGCATCCATTCACTCTATGGATCCATGCATTCATCCATCCATGCATTCACTCTGTCGATGGATCCATGCATTCATCCATCCATGCATTCACTCTCTATGGATCCATGCATCTGTCCATCCATGCATTCACTCTCTATGGATCCATGCATCTGTCCATCCATGCATTCACTCTCTATGGATCCATGCATTCATCCATGTATGCATTCACTCTCTCTACAGATCCATGCATTTCTCCATGCATGCATTCATTCTCTCTACAAATCTATGCATTCATCCATTCACACATTCACTCTATGGATCCATGCATTCATCCATCCATGCATTCACTCTCTATGGATCCATGCATTCATCCATCCATGCATTCACTCTCGGTGGATCCATGCACTCATCCATCCATGCATTCACTCTCTATGGATTCATGCATCTGTCCATCCATGCATTCACCCTCTCTATGGATCCATGCACTCATCCATCCATGCATTCACTCTCGGTGGATCCATGCACTCATCCATCCATGCATTCACTCTCTATGGATCCATGCATTCATCCATCCATGCATTCACTCTCTCTATGGATCCATGCACTTGTCCATCCATACATTCACTCTATGGATCCATGCATTCATCCATGTACGCATTCACTCTCTCTACAGATCCATGCATTTCTCCATGCATGCATTCATTCTCTCTATAAATCTATGCATTCATCCATTCACACATTCACTCTCTCTGTGAATTCATGCATTCATCCATCCATGCATTCACTCTGTTGATGGATCCATGCATTCGTCCATCCATGCATTCACTCTCTATGGATCCATGCATCTGTCCATCCATGCATTCAGTTTCAATGGATCCATGCACTCGTCCATCAATGCATTCACTCTCTCTATGGATCCATGCATTCATCCATCCATGCATTCACTCTCTCTGTGGATCTATGCACTCGTCTATCCATGCATTCACTTTTTGTGGATCCATGAGCTCGTCTATCCAGTCTATTCATGTATTCACTCTCTCTATGGATCCATGCACTCATCCATCCATGCATTCACTCTCTCTATGGATCCATGCACTCATCCATCCATGCATTCACTCTCTCTATGGATCCGTGAACTCGTCTATCCATGCATTCACTCTCTATGGATCCATGAACTCGTCTATCCATGCATTCACTCTCTATGGATCTATGCACTTGTCCATCCATGCATTCACTCTGTGGATCCATGCTTTCATCCATGTATGCATTCACTCTCTCTACAGATCCATGCATTTCTCCATGCATGCATTCATTCTCTCTACAAATCTATGCATTCATCCATTCACACATTCACTCTATGGATCCATGCACTCATCCATCCATGCATTCACTCTCTATGGAACCATGCACTCATCCATCCATGCATTCACTCTCTCTATGGATCCATGCACTCGTCCATCCATGTATTCACTCTCTATGGATCCATGCATCTGTCCATCCATGCATTCACTCTGTGGATCCATGTATTCATCCATGTATGCATTCACTCTCTCTACAGATCCATGCATTTCTCCATGCATGCATTCATTCTCTCTACAAATCTATGCATTCATCCATTCACACATTCACTCTATGGATCCATGCACTCATCCATCCATGCATTCACTCTCTATGGATCCATGCACTCATCCATCCATGCATTCACTCTCTCTATGGATCCATGCACTCGTCCATCCATGTATTCACTCTCTATGGATCCATGCATCTGTCCATCCATGCATTCACTCTGTGGATCCATGTATTCATCCATGTATGCATTCACTCTCTCTACAGATCCATGCATTTCTCCATGCATGCATTCATTCTCTCTACAAATCTATGCATTCATCCATTCACACATTCACTCTATGGATCCATGCACTCATCCATCCATGCATTCACTCTCTATGGATCCATGCACTCATCCATCCATGCATTCACTCTCTCTATGGATCCATGCACTCGTCCATCCATGTATTCACTCTCTATGGATCCATGCATCTGTCCATCCATGCATTCACTCTGTGGATCCATGCTTTCATCCATGTATGCATTCACTCTCTCTACAGATCCATGCATTTCTCCATGCATGCATTCATTCTCTCTACAAATCTATGCATTCATCCATTCACACATTCACTCTATGGATCCATGCATTCATCCATCCATGCATTCACCCTCTCTATGGATCCATGCACTCGTACATCCATGCATTCACTCTCTATGAATCCATGCACTCATCCATCCATGCATTCACTCTCGGTGGATCCATGCACTCATCCATCCATGCATTCACTCTCTATGGATCCATGCATCTGTCCATCCATGCATTCACTCTCTGTGGATCCATGCATTCATCCATCCATGCATTCACTCTCTCTATGGATCCATGCACTCGTCCATCCATGCATTCACTCTATGGATCCATGCATTCATCCATGTACGCATTCACTCTCTCTACAGATCCATGCATTTCTCCATGCATGCATTCATTCTCTCTATAAATCTATGCATTCATCCATTCACACATTCACTCTCTTTGTGAATTCATGCATTCATCCATCCATGCATTCACTCTGTTGATGGATCCATGCATTCGTCCATCCATGCATTCACTCTCTATGGATCCATGCATCTGTCCATCCATGCATTCAGTTTCAATGGATCCATGCACTTGTCCATCAATGCATTCACTCTCTCTATGGATCCATGCATTCATCCATCCATGCATTCACTCTCTCTGTGGATCTATGCACTCGTCTATCCATGCATTCACTTTTTGTGGATCCATGAACGCGTCTATCCAGTCTATTAATGTATTCACTCTCTCTATGGATCCATGCACACATCCATCCATACATTCACTCTCTCTATGGATCCATGAACTCGTCTATCCATGCATTCACTCTCTCTATGGATCCATGCATTCATCCATCATGCATTCACTCTCTATGGATCCATGCACTCGTACATCCATGCATTCACTCTCTCTATGGATCCATGTATCTGTCCATCCATGCATTCACTCTCGGTGGATCTATGCACTCATCCATCCATGTATTCACTCTCTCTATGGATCTATGCACTCGTCCATCCATGCATTCACTCTGTGGATCCATGCATTCATCCATGTATGCATTCACTCTCTCTACAGATCCATGCATTTCTCCATGCATGCATTCATTCTCTCTACAAATCTATGCATTCATCCATTCACACATTCACTCTATGGATCCATGCATTCATCCATCCATGCATTCACTCTGCTGATGGAATCATGCATCTGTCCATCCATGCATTCACTCTCTATGGATCCATGCATCTGTCCATCCATGCATTCACTCTCTCTAAGGATCCATGTATCTGTCTATCCATGCATTCAGTCTCAATGGATCCATGCACTCGTCCATCAATGCATTCACTCTCTCTATGGATCCATGCATTCATCCATCCATGCATTCACTCTCTCTAAGGATCCATGCATTCACTCTCTCTATGGATAAATGCACTCATCCATCCATGCATTCACTCTCTATGGATCCATGCACTCATCTATCCATGCATTCACTCTCTATGGATCCATGCATCTGTCCATCCATGCATTCACTCTCGGTGGATCCATGAACTCATCTATCCAGTCTATCTATGCATTCACTCTTTCTATGGATCCATGCACTCGTCCATCCATGCATTCTCTCTCTATGGATCCATGTACTTGTCCATCCATGCATTCACTCTCTGTGGATCCATGCACTCGTCCATCCATGCATTTACTCTCTATATGGATCCATGCACTCACCCATCCATGCATTCACTCTCTCTATGGATCCATGCACTTGTCCATCCATGCATTCACTCTATGGATCCATGCACTCCTCCATCTGTGCATTCATTCTCTTTACGGATCCATGCACTCATCTATCCATGCATTCACTCTATGGATCCATGCACTCGTCCATCCATGCATTCACTCTCTCTACGGATCCATGCACTCGTCTATCCATGCATTCACTCTCTGTGGATCCATGAACTCGTCTATCCAGTCTATCCATGCATTCACTCTCTCTATGGATCCATAAACTCGTCCATCCATGCATTCACTCTCTGTGGATCCATGCACTCACCCATCCATGCATTCACTCTCTCTATGGATCCATGCACTTGTCCATCCATGCATTCACTCTATGGATCCATGCACTCCTCCATCCACGCATTCACTCTCTCTACAGATCCATGCACTCATCCATGCATGCATTCACTCTATGGATCCATGCACTCGTCCATCCATGCATTCACTCTCTCTATGGATCCATGCACTTGTCCATCCATGCATTCACTCTATGGATCCATGCACTCGTCCATCCATGCATTCACTCTCTCTATGGATCCATGCACTTGTCCATCCATGCATTCACTCTATGGATCCATGCACTCGTCCATCTGTGCATTCACTCTCTTTACGGATCCATGCACTCATCCATCCATGCATTCACTCTCTGTGGATCCATGCACTCGTCCATCCATGCATTCACTCTCTCTATGGATCCATGCACTTGTCTATCCATGTATTCACTTCCTGTGGATCAATGCATTCATCCATCCATGCATTCACTCTCTGTGGATCCATGCATTCACCCATTCATGCATTCATCCATTCATGCACACATTCACTTTCTCTATGGATCCATGCATCCATCCATCCATGCATTCACATTCACTTTCTCTACAGATCCATGCATCCGTCCATCCACATATTCACTCTCTCTGTAGGCCCACACCATCTGAGAGTGTTTACCAGACACCATACTCTTTCACCCCAAATACTGTACCATGTGTTTCCCCAAAACAACGTACAGATAACCACAGTACAATGATCAAAATCAGAACATGAGCACTGAGCCGGTACTGTCACCTAATTCTCTGCTGATTCTCCATGCTCTGTCCCCAGACACATTACAAATTCATTGATTAAGCCCTCATATTTAAACTTTACATAAAAATAACACAAGAGGGCCTTCAAGAGCTATGTAATTAGAAATGCTATTATAAATCATGCTTCCATTCTAAGAGGTTTGGGAAACAAATTTCACGCAATTCAAACCCCATATAAAGTTTTTTAAAAGACAAAAGAAAATAAGAAACTAAGTATCATCTTTACTGACAATAAACACACTATAAAAACATGCTAACGAAAAACACAAAAACCATAATCTAGTATTTTTTTAATAGGCTAAAAGGCATTAATGGTGCAAAAGGTGAAAAAATACAAATCAGAATTAGAAAAACTAAAAAACTGAGGTCACAGAACTACAAAATACGTGGGAATAGAAAGAAAAATATTTAAAAAATAAAGATGAAATCAGAAGACACAAAAAACCCAAAAAAACACAACAGACAAAAAATACAAAACTTTAAAAAATTTTTTAAAAAGCAATGAAAATAATTCAAGAGAAGTGATACACACAGAAGACAGACAAGGAAGTGCAAATACATGTGAACAGCATCCCAAAGAGGAAACTGAGGCAGGAGACACAGCAAAATCTCCCAACCAAACTGTAAAAAGCTCTTCCTAAATGAAAATAAAAATAGTTAAAACTAAGTGCAGGTTGGATTTAATTTTCTAACACTTTACTTATGATTGCACATCTGTTTCCTGAGGGTACAGTTACCTATACATTTTTTTTTTTTAACAATTCTTGCACAATTTCTACATGACAATATTGCTGAGCTCATCAGACAATCTGGAGAACTTTTGTTGTTTCTTCACTCCAGGATGGTTTACAGACCTCACACATCATCCTTCTTTGGGACACGCTGAAACGCACCTGCAGAGGGGATCGCCAGGTGGTGTGAGTGCAGCCCTCTGAATGGGTTTTCAGCCACTCTCACAATTACAGGTCTTTTCAGACTTGTCACATACATTGAGGCAGTTTTGTTGATTTACATCTTTGTAGAAAACTGTTCACTCAGATTTCCAAATTTCTTTGCACAGAGGCTGTAAACAGCAGTCTCTTAGAGTGTTAACAGCTTCCTACATGCAGTGCTATTTTCCTGTTTCCCAAGTTTTAAGGTTTTACACCTTCTCTTTCTTGATCAAAGTGGCTAATAGTTTAAGTATTTTATTGATTCTTTTTCAGAATTTATTGCACCAAGCAATAAGTTTCCATGCTCTACCATATTAACCTCTACTTTTATCTTCATTCATTTTTCCTACTTTGTCTTGAACTGGTTTTAACTCTTTCTCTAATCTTTAGAGTCACATGACCAGTTCATTCATTGTAAACGTTTCTGGTTTTCCAACATTTTCTTCTGAGAATTGCTTTTGTGACATCCCTCATGTTTGACATGCAATGTTCTCTCATCTTCATTACTTTTTAAACAGTATGCTTTATTTAAAGGCATTCCAAAATTCCCAAGTATATAATGACGTCTGGGTTATTTTTGGCTATCATTTTGTGGTTTTTTTTTTATCATTTTTACTGTACTTTATGATTTCCGCTTTTGAAAATTAAGATTTTCTATAAAATCGAATACATGGCAGAGATATTTGTGAATGGTCCTGGAGGGACAGAGAAGGTAAAGAAAAAAAGAAAAGAAAAGAAAGCAAAAAAAAAAAAAAAAGAAGAAAAAAGAAGAAGACAAGCGTCCTCTGTGTCCCCTTCCAAAAAGAGAGTGGGTTACAAACGTTCTTCAAATTTCTCGTAAACATACGGACATTCTGGTCCCCTTGATTTGTCAATTGAAATTTCCCATTATGGTACTGAATTAATCCATCTCTTATTCTTAGAATTTCTTCCTACAGGCCGGGCACGGTGGCTCACGCCTGTAATCCCAGCACTTTGGGAGGCCGAGGCGGGCGGATCACGAGGTCAGGAGATCGAGACCATCCTGGCTAACACGGTGAAACTCCGTCTCTACTAAAAAAAAATACAAAAAATTGGCCGGGCGTGGCGGTAGGCGCCTATAGTCCCAGCTACTCGGGAGGCTGAGGCAGGAGAATGATGTGAACCTGGGAGGCGGAGCTTGCAGTGAGCTGAGATCCGGCCACCGCACGCCAGCCTGGGCGACAGAGCGAGACTCCGTCTCAAAAAAAAAAAAAAAAAAAAAAAAATTTCTTCCTACATAAATTTCACAGCTATGTAATTATGTACATAAAAGTTCACGATGATCGTATTTTCTTAGAGGATTATAACTTACCAACATGAAGTATCTTTGTCCCATTTAATGCCTTTCATCTTTTTCATGAAAATGTCGTTGCTGGTCTGCTTTCTAGTGGCTAGCATTGCTCAGTGCCCTTCCCATTAACAAATTCTCTGTTTCTGACTCTTTTTTTTTTTTTTTTTGGATGGTCTTGATCCATCCAAAAGATCCAAGCCAGGATGGTCTTGATCTTCTGACCTCGTGATCCGCCCGCCTCAGCCTCCCAAAGCGCTGGGATTACAGGCGTCAGCTACCACACCTGACCTCTGGGTCATTTTTAAGACAATCTGAGGTCTGCCTCTTAGTAGAGAAATCTAACCCTGTATTTGAATTATCATCTACATAATGTCTTGCCTTATATATTTTCTATGATTTCAAATGTTTTCCCTTCTACTACACCTTTTGGTGAACTGATGAGGTTTTCTTTGTTCTGAAATTTTTCCTGTTCAAGATGTGAAGTCATGCATCCGTCCCTATTCCTCGGGGGGCTCCTATTTACTTATGTATGTTTAGAGACGGGGTCTCGCTCTGTCACCTGGGCTGGAGTGCAGAGGCACAGTCATGGCTTGCTACACCTCAAACTCCGAGACTCAAGCGATAATCCCACCTCAGCCTCTGGAGGAGCTGGGACCACATGCATGCACCACTACACCCAGCTAACTTGTAAATTTTCTGTAGAGCCAGGGTTCCTTGTAAATCATTTACAGTCGTTCCTTGTAAATCATTAATCCATTTAAGCCTTCATTTCTACACTATGGAGGAGACTAGCATCTATAAATTCCCCCTGAAAAAAAAAAAAACAAAACCCTGAAGTTTAGTAAGCTTTCATTTTTCTCCTTCTCATCATTATATATAGATACATATACTTGAGATTTTGATTTCAAATAGTATTTTAATTTGCATACCAATATACACCAACAGTGATTTAGACTAGTACGTGTTACTCTGGATACTTTCCTCACCATTATTTGTGGAATCAAAACTTGTTTTCTTTCATAGATAGTTGTCTTTTTCTTAGTTTTGTCAGGGTATTAGGGATAAGGCTGGTAACCTCTGAGTCCTTCACTATCTGAAGGCACTTTTCCTTTGCCCTTCAATTTGAATTCTAGTCTGTCTGTGTCTAAAATTCCAGGTTTGAAATCATTTTCCCGAGTATTTTGAAGATACTGTTCCAATTAAATCTAGAGTACAATTTCTCATTGAGAAGCCTGATGCCAATCACCAGCCAGAGCTTTGCAGAGGCTGACTATTGCCTCCCGTCTCCTCCTGCAGAGCCCCTGTGGAGTCTCTGCTGTCCACAGTATCTGGAACTCCGAACTCGGTCCTCACAGGTCCTGGCAGCCGTGTTTTCCCCATGCCCACTCAACACTGGTCAGTCCTGTGATGCGCTCTGTGCTCGGGGAGATGATCTTCTAGGATGTCTCCATTGTCTTCCCCTCAATCTTCTCTCTTTCCTGGTCCTCAGACTCCTGTTAAACAGAATATGGAGCTTCTCAGTATCGCACTCAGCCTCAGCTTTTCCTCTCGCTCTCCTCGCCCGTCAGTCCTGGAGCTCTGCATCAGCGAGTCTTGGACTCGCTGGTCCTCAGTCTGCGCTCGGGAATAGCTCTCGGTCTTTGACGTCTGAGTGCAGTAACAGCTCTGGGTCTGCGTTCTCAATAGTCCGTGGCTATTCACTCTTCATGCTGCCCGTTCTGTGAGTCCTGCCTTCCTGGCTGTGCCATTTTGACCGTCCACTCTTCAAGGCCTTTGGTGCTCCCTTTGAAGGAGCCGTGTGTCTGACCTAGTCTCCATCCTGAAGGCGGCCCCATGTCTTCTTTCTGCCGTGCTCACTGCTGCTTTCTCCTGCTGCCAGTTTCCCTCCAGCGTGCTGTGGTTCCCAGCTTGTCGGCAGTTTTGCTCTGGAGAGGCTTGGTTTGCTCATCCTGGATGCTGTTCCTGTCTACTTTCGTCAGCCTCGGGTATTGCAGCGGGGGGAGGGAGGGGTGTCTTTGGACTGCATGTGACAATCTTTAGTCTCCTGGAATTGGCTCCCTGTCCCTCTCTGGAGTTGGTTGCTGGCCCCAGCACACCCTCTGACTGCCTGGGCCCAAAGTCGGGGGGTTTGAGGGGGATACCTGACTCTGCTCCTCTGAGTTAGTGCTGCCAGCCAACCCTCTCCAACTCCCTGAGTCCACTAATCTGAGCTGAGCGTCCTAACTTCCACTCTTCTCTGCGTGTCTTCTGTGGTGTTTTGATTCCACAAACATTGCCTATTTCTATCTCTCTTTTTTTTTTTTTTTTTTTTTTTTGAGACGGAGTCTCGCTCTGTCGCCCAGGCTGGAGTGCAGTGGACGGATCTCGGCTCACTGCAAGCTCCGCCTTTCGGGTTCACACCATTCTCCTGCCTCAGCCTCCCGAGTAGCTGGGACTACAGGCGCCGCCACCTCGCCCGGCTAGTTTTTTGTATTTTTTTAGTAGAGACGGGGTTTCACCGGGTTAGCCAGGATGGTCTCGATCTCCTGACCTTGTGATCCGCCCATCTCAGCCTCCCAAAGTGCTGGGATTACAGGCTTGAGCCACCGCACCCGGCCGCCTGTTTCTATCTCTTAATAATCAATCAAGACATCTGGTCCTCTGACTGCAGTCATCCCTGTCTCCTAGAACATCATGAATTTCTGTTGTTGCTGGTGTTTTAAAATTTCTGTCTTTTCTAGAGATTCTGGTTCAGGGTGTCAGTAGATTACTGTTCTCTGGTGACCATCCTGTTACAATCACCAGAAGACCAACTTGTGTTGTCTTTTTTAAAAAAGAAAACTCTACTTAGGTTTTCTTTCCACACACAATAGATAAGCTAACCTCTTATCCCAGAGGGGCTTCCTGGGAGGGCCCCCACCTTCTCTGCACCTTCATCACTGCCAGACGCTGGCATCGGTGGGCCAGCTGGACCCTCCACTGAGCCCGCCCCTCCTGGCATCCCAAGGCTGCCCCAGCGGTTCTCCTGCCCTTGCTGCAGCTCTGTGGGTTGCTGCAACCGGCACAGAAACAAGCTACTGTTTCTCCCACTTTCAAATAAAGGCTGGAAACATAATTTTTAAAGTTCTGGTTGGTAAGATTAACCTCAACACAGTAGTCTGGAGCCCCGGGCCTGGCCTCCAACTGCTTCACAGCCTGGCGCTGGGAAGGGTGGCCCTGCAGTGGCCTGGGCCAGGTAGGCTTGGAGTCAGCTTGCCTGAGGTCCCAGCACAGAGAAGACGGGAGAAGCAGGACTCACACCCAAGCGACTGAAGCAAGGAAAGGAAAGGCTGTCAGCCTGAGGGCGGGCACTGCCCTAGGATGGGGACTGGGCATGAGGCTCCTGAGTGCAGCCCAGGGCTGGAAATGAACTGCATCCTCGCTTTCAGGAGCAGGACCTAACTATGTAGTTGCTTTATGTTTATTTAAGCCTTACCCTGCAATTTCTCTGTTGTCTGTAATTACCCTGAGCCACGACCTAACACTTGCTGTGCAGTTAGTCAAGCGGTTGACAGTTACCAAGGAAACCAAGTAGTACTATTCTCTAAGTTGAAGAGGTAGTTGTATTTTAAAAATTTTTCTTAGTTGTATTCTACTTTGATAGAGATTGACTTATGATTGCCACCAACTGGAAAAAGAAAGTTGTTGGCGGCCACATGCCTTCCGGCTGTTGCACACCTCCCTCCCGAGCTTCTCTCCTTCCCTAGCCCAGATCATGCCACGAGACGATTGTCTCCTCTCTGCCTTCGTATCTGGCTCCCCACTTGCTTCCTTGTCCTTGCTTGACAAAAGTCACACCCTATTAAAGTCTCACTCCTGCCAATTCCGTGCCTAGCCTCTGGAGCTGCACACAACTGGAGGAGAACACAGACGGTTCGGTGTATACCAGACCAGACCGCAGGAAGGCCACACACACCAGTGACAACACCCACTTCCTGGCCTGGCCATGCTCCCAGCCTTCCAAATTCTACTGCACGCACCTGACACTGAACCATATGAAACTGCCTTTTATCGTACGTCAAAAACATATAAATATGCATATCTCATACCGATTCCTGTCTTCAAACCTCCCCCTTCCCATGCTGGGCTGACAACCAACACAGCCTTGTTGTGAGGGGCTTCCTGGGATGGACCCCACCATCTCTGCACCTTCACCACTCCAAGATGCTGGCCTCGGTGGGTTGGCCAGCCCCTCTACTGAGCCTACCCCCGTCTGGGCATCCCAAGGCTGCCCCAGTGGTTCTCCTGCCCTTGGGAGAGCTCTGCTGGTTGCTGTGACCTGCACAGAAACAACCTACTGTTTCTTCCACTATTTCTTCCAAGTAAAACTGTGGCTTCCTTTTCCCCTACTACTCTCTTTTCCTTTGTAGTAAAACTCTTCAAAACTCCACCTTGCTGCCCCAGCCCTTCTGCTGTCCTTCTCCGTCTCCAGAGCACCCCGCTTTTGCTTTTGTTGCCTGCCAAGTCTAAAACTGCTCAAGACCCCCAAGGACCTGTGTGAGCACTGGTGTCTCATTCCTGGCTCTCCCCTTACCCGACCTGTCCCCAGGATTGAGACTCTCTGTCCTCTGTGATGAGGCAATGCCCTCACTTTTGTGTCTCCTGGGTCCCTCGCTGGTCCCTTAGGCTCAGACTCTGCTTGTTCCTCTGGTGCATCCCAGCCTGCCAAGGGAGGGGTGCCCCAGGCCTCGGTCCTCGCTCCTCTTCTCTCCGCAGACGGCCCCTGGACCACCCATGCCATTTCCTAGCATAAAACATCATGGAGGGACCAATCAGGCACAAGTCCACCTCTCCTGCGTCTCTCTATCCAACTGTGTGCTCACTGCTCTGCCTGAATGGCACAGCGCCTCACCTTGGCTGCCTTCGTCGCAAGTGCTGGACACAACTCCGTCCCTCCTGCCAATCGGGCCTAGAGCCCCTCAGTCACCTCAACTCCCTCGTCCCACAGGTCACTTCCACTCCGTTTGAAGGTCCTACCTGCAAACTGATCCCGAATCTGACCCTCTCATGGTGTCCTTGGGACCACCTCTCACCTGGGTCCAGGTAGAGCCTCCTCGCTGGTCTCTGCTTCCCCGCTGGATCCCCTGAGAGACTATTCTTTTTTGTTTTTTTTTTTTTTTTTGAGATGGAGTCTTGCTCAGTCACCCAGGCTGGAGTGCAGTGGCCGGATCTCAGCTCACTGCAAGCTCTGCCTCCCGGGTTCACGCCATTCTCCTGCCTCAGTCTCCCGAGTAGCTGGGACTACAGGCGCCTGCTACCACACCCGGCTACATTTTTTGTATTTTTAGTAGAGACAGGGTTTCACTGTGTTAGCCAGGATGGTCTTGATCTCCTGACCTCGTGATCTACCTGTGTTGGCCTCCCAAAGTGCTGGGATTACAGGCATGAGCCACCGCGCCTGGCCGACAGACTACTCTTTACCCAGACACCAGAGCAATTTGGCGAGAACCTAACTCGGCTCAGGTCCCTCCCCTGCTCAAGACAAGAAGCAATGGCTCCCACTCAGAGCAAAAGCTCTTAGGACGCCAGGGGGCCACAAATGACCTGCTCTTCACCTCCTGGAACTCATCCCCTGAAGCTCTTCTCTTCCTTACTCGCTCTACTCTGGCCACACTGGCCCCGGGTTGTTCTCCACCTTAAAGCCTTCATGCTGGGGGCTCCTCTGCCCAGACTGCTCCTCATCCATGGCTCACACCCTCATCTTTCCTTTAACATCACCTTCTCAATGAGGCCAACCCTGACGGCCCTATTGAACACTGGCAACCCCCAACTGCATGTATGCATGCACACACGTGTACACATACACACATGAAAAGACACGATCACAAACACATATGCACACACTCGTGCACTCATAGGCACATAAGCACACGTACACATGCACCCACTCATGCACACATGCACAACTCACATGCACACACCCTCGCACAGATGCAGGTACACTACGTGCACAATCACACACGTGCATGCACTCACATACACACGTGCACACACTACGTATGCACAAACATGCGTGCACACTTGCATGTGCAGACACGTGCACCCGCATGTGTGCACACACTCACTCACTCCTGGCCTCTGCTTTGTGCCCCATCCTTGATCTGCTGAGCATGCCATCTCCTTTTCTCAGGTATGAAGCACACACAGGACGGCCAGCTCTGGGGACACAGCCATTTGTGTGCGCTCACTGAGAATGTGTTCCAAGCCTAGGACAGAGCCGGGCACAGAGCATGTATTTAGTTACCGTTGGCTGAATAAGTCTGTTGGATCTGGAAAGCAATTCAATTCTTCCGACCTCATTTAGAATTATTCCTAAAACCATTTCTAACTGAAACGTGTCATTAGCTCCACTGTGTTTCTAACCTGAGGAGAACTGCCCTGTGACTGGCGAGTCATTCACATTCTGCAGAGATGAAAAGTTTACAGTCACCACATACTCCAGATCATGTTGTTTAAGAAATACAACACCTTTTTCTCATTCCACTACAAATTACCCTGTAAAAGGAAATAGACAAGAAGCAGGTCAGCACGAGAGGCTGTTAGCATCGCCTCTGCAGGGGCCCTCATGGCGGCCCATAGTGAGTGAGGTCAGTGGGAGTAGGTGCAGTTCAGGGTTAAGAACCTCGAGAGAACGGTCAAGCAAAGGGAGCAACCGGAAGTCAGGATCGGCCCCATGGGGTGGGAAAAAAGGGGGCGGGGTGTGGGCTGAGGTAGGTCAGCCGACAGCACTGAGGTCAGGGACAGGCAGGCATGGGGGCGAAGCTGGGAAGGGCAGGCAGGGTCACAGGTGAGCCATCATCTGGAACAGGACGGGGCCGGGCAGGCAGGTCACCAGCAGGGGTAGACGAGAGTACCTGGGAGTGTCTCCTTCTCCCGGCCTGGGGCCGCCTGTCCTGCCAGCCCACCTGCTCCCCGAGGGTGAGACACTGTCCATCTACCAAAAAGCAAGGGAGAAGCGTCACGTTACCTGACGAACTTGGCAGGGCCGATGCCAGGCACACCGCCCACACCTCGCGTGATCCTCCCCACCCCTCACCCGTTTGACTGTGGGGGGTTCACGGGACACCTTGTTACTTGAATTCAGTACTGCATCCTCCAGCAATGGTCAGACACGATTCTACAGGTCACAGCAGGTCACGGTAAGGAGACACCAGCTATTCCTGGCTAAGCCCTCCTGTCAACTCCTGACAACTGGTGCCCACCCTGCAACTGTAGGTGCCCCCACCTTCCCCCATAGGTCTCCCCACTCTCTCCCCGCCTTTGCTATAGTCTGCTAAAAAGTTACCCTTTACGTGCAGGTAGCATTACCTGAGCTATACCGCAAAGCCTCATCTCTAGCAAAGCTTTCAGCTTTTCCTGTTGCAACAGTCCACATCCTCAGTTATAGCAGAAATACATTTTTAAAAATCTAGTAACACATTTGTGAAGCGTCCAAGGTGCCTGGCATGCTGCAGACCCCAACCAAACTCTATCATCTAATGGAGCCAAGTGATGGAGATGCAAGGCCCTACCCTGTGGACAGCCATTAGCCCTAGCCTGGGATGTCCCCCACTGCTGTGTGGACAGGAATGCCAGTGCCCACCAGTGCCCAAGCAGGGGGACTCACTTTGTTCCCTGGAGGCCCCTCTATAGAATTTAGGCAGCAAGGAAACACTTCCAAAAAATTCGGATGAGGCCAGGCAGAGTGGCTCACACCTGTAATCCCAGCACTGTGGGGGGCCAGGGCAGAAGGATCACTTGAGTCATGGCTGGTCTAGAATTTGAGACCAGCACAAGCAACAGAGGGAGACCTAGTCTCCATTTAAAAAAAAAAATAGCCAGGTGTGGTGACACGCACCTGTAGTCCCAGCTGCTCGGGAGGCTGGGGTGAAAGGATCACTTGGGCCCAGGAGGTTGAGGCTGCAGCGAGCTATGATCGCGTCATTGCACTCCAGCCTGAGCAACAGAGCAAGACCCTGTCTCAAACAAAACGAAACTCAGATGAAACGTCAAGATCCAGCTGTTATCCTAATGAATTACATTCCAGAAACAGGCACTGATTATGAACACATGCAAAATCTTAAAAAGGAGGCGAAACTATTTTCAAGCATTTTATGATTTCCAAGAACATTCAGGTTTATTACAATATACCTAGTATTTACCAGATTAAAAAGCAGGCACTATTATCATGATTTTTGTAGATGAGGATCAGGGTCAGAGAAGGAAGCAGCTGGGATGGATCAACAGCTGGAAATCCTTTGTGCAGAGTTGCAGCACAGGCCCTTTCCATCCCAGCAGGCTGCATGCCACTAGGGGACCCATGGACTCTCGTGGAAGGAGGCAGGAGACAGGTTCTAACAATTCCTTCAGAGGGTGTGGGTGAATTCAGGACACATTGCTATTTAGAGCATTTTAATGACTATTATTCTGTGTTCCTAGGAGCAATCATGGTACCAGAACATTCCTGCTCTGCAGGCACCCCCAAGTTGCGGGTGAATTACTTCACATCATGTCTCAGGTTTCCCAATTATTAAACAACAGGAACATACCATGAGTTGGAATGAACGTAGCAATATATGTAAATTCTCTTATTAACAATAATAACTCTCAAAATTCTTTGTGGCTTAGGTGGTTTTCGTAACTCTTCAAAATGATACTTAAGGCCTATAATCCCAGCACTTTGGGAGGCCAAAGTGGGCAGATCACCTGAGATCAGGAGTTCAAGACCAGCAACGTGATGAAACCCCGTCTCTACTAAAAATACAAAAATTAGCCGGGCATGTTGGTGGGCGCCTGTAGTCCCAGCTACTCAGGAGGCTGAGGCAGAAGAATCGCTTGAACCCAGGAGGCGGAGGCTGCAGTGAGCTGAGATTGTGCCATTGCACTCCAGCCTGGGTGACAAGAGCAAAACTCCATTTCCCCAAAAAAAAAAAAAAGATACTTAAATATAAGGAGTAAAAATGTCAACAATGGAAAACAAGACTCTCTCCTGTTATGCAGAGCTCACTGTCACTATTAACATTCCCTGGTGGTCCATTCAGGAATTTTCTACACAGGTAGGAGCAAAATGTTCATGCCTTTTCTATACCTGGCATGTTATTCTTTACAATCAAAACACCTTAAAATTTTTTTGAATCAGCACATTCAGAGCTACCTTGGCACAAAAAGTGAAATATTGTACACTTTTTATTTCGGAGATGTTAGCCTGAATCTTCTCCACACTGGACTCTGCAAATTACATCCCCATCAAGGTAGACAAGGGGCTCTTTCACACCACTGCTTACACTATTCACTCTCCAATGTTTTAGCCTTTGACAAACTGAAAAGAAAAAATGTTACCTCATCATTTTAATGTTTTAAAACTATAAAACTGCAACCATTTTTAGTGAGTCTGAGTTCTTCTCTATGCTCACTGAACTCCGTGCTTTGTGTGTGTGAAGTCCTGCTCACGGCCTGGTCCGGGAAGCAGAATAACTGATGGCTCCCCAAGGGGGAGGAGGAAACCGCCATCTTCACACCCTCGCCACTGCTGGAGGGAGTAGGTTATCCAGCTGGTTTTGGTTCTTTTACTGGTAATCACTGAACGATGTCCTGAAACCCCTACTTGCTCATTAGTTGGCCCCAAGAGCACAAGGCTATCTTTCCGACCCTGGCCTCTGCAGCTGAGGCCGTGCACTGACCTCCTCCATCACCATGGCTACCTTGTGAAGCTTGCAACGTTAAAACCCTGTCCCCACCCTGACTTCTCACTCCACTGTGCACTGTGCCTCTGGGAGGCCACTGCCACTCTCTGTGACCTTCCCCCATTCTCCATTCCTCTTTTGGCATCTGGTTCTATCTCCAGGAGCTCTTTCAACAATGCTTGTGAGAATCACTTTTCCCAAGTTCTTATAGGTTGAAAATGTACTATTGAGAATATCATTTCTTTCTCTAAAGATTTTTGTATACTTTGCTACACTTTTTTCTACCATGAAAATTGTGGCAAAAACAACTCCGACCAGCCTGATCATCCCTTATACACAACACAGACATCAACAGAAAAACAGCTGAAAACCAAGGAAAGCTCTTCATGAAAGAGGAGCTCCAAAAGGCCAATCGCACATGGAAAGATGCTCAGCCTCATTAGTGACGGATTGCAAATTAAGATTTACAAATTAAAACCAAAACCATATTGCTGAAATTTTACTCCATATAGTTTATTTAATATATTTTTGGGCAAAAATGTCATTATCTGGGCAAGAAAGGCAGAAGATGCTGCTGTCCAAAACTTGGTATGGCTTTTGAAGAGCAATTATGGAGGAAAGTGGTTGCCTGAACGGCCATCATATGAGATCAGTCTGTATTTTACTAGTGGGAGTACAAACTAGAAGAGAAAGCCAGAATGGCATCAGTCAGCAAAGCTGAAGCTCCACATAGCCTGCGACACAGCAGTTCCGCTCAGCGACACGCGTCACAGAGAAGTGTGTGCTGCGCCCACCACGAGCTTGTGCCAGATGCTGGCTGGGCTCCTCGGAGAGCAATGGACCATTTTAAAATCTGGTTGCTTTTAAGATTTTTTTTGTCTTTGGTTTGCAACAAATAATGATATGCCCAGATGTGAAAAGTTTGCTTTGCTTGTTTGCTTGCTTTTTTTAGTTGTCCTTTCAGGGTAGGCTGTTTCATGAATTTGAATATAAATGTCTTTTGATGCTTTAGGAAAATCACTGGTCTTTATCTCTTCAAATATTTTTCTGATCCCCTGCTTCCTAGGATGCTCATTACATGACACTTGACCACTGACTCCATCCTATAGGCCTCTTGCACTCTACCTTGAATGACTCCATCCTTTTTTCTGCTTCAACACGGACTGACTGCACTGAACTGCCTCCCAACGCACTGTGCCTGTTTTCTGCTGTGTTCAGTCTTCTGTTAGACACGTCCAGTAAATTATTAATTTCAGCTCCTATATTTTTCAATTCTAAAACGTCCATTTCTTTTTATAGATTATTGCACTTGAAATTCTCCATCTTTTCATACATTTTTCTGTCTATTTCTCTTTTTTAAAAAACATACTAATCTTAGTTATTTCAAAGTTCTTATCTGGTAATGCAATTATATAAATCATCTCTGGGTCTATGTGTCATGTTTTTATCTCTTGTCTTTCACTTACTGTTCTTGTTTTAGCATGCTTCAAATTTTTTTACTGAGTAGTGAACATCATGGTTAAAAAATAATTGAGACTATGGACAATATTATCTTGCTCCAAAAAGGAATGCTGCTTTCTTTTGGGGGAAAAAAAATCAGCTTTGAGATATACAATGGAATACTGAATGAACTACTGATACATATAATGGCATTGAGGAATCTTGAGAGTTATGATGAGTAAGAATAGCCAGACCAAAAATCCTAAGTATATATATTGTGCATTTCCATTTATAAAAACTTTCAGTGAAAGTAAATTCTGTAGCATCAGAAGGCAAGTAAGTGGTTGCCAGGGAACTGACATATAATAAAATGTACATATTGTAAATATGCAAATTGAAATGTTTTAACATATGTACACACCTTCATTCAGTATTCCATTATATAGATGTACAACAATTTGTATAGCCATTCATGTATGGATGGACATTTGCAATATGAACAAATTGCTACAAATGTTCCTGTTCAAAGTTGTATGGAAATATGCTTTCATTACTTTTGGGTAAATACGTTATAGTGGGATGTTGGTAGGTACATATTTAATAAGCTCTTGGTTTGATTGCCAAAATGTTTCCAAAGTAACTGTACCATTCCCCATTCCCACCAACAGTATATGAAAGATGCTTCCCATCCTTGCCCATACTTAGTATGATCAGTTACACCAAGTGGCTTTTCACCGTGGTTCTCATTCACATTTCCTTGAAGACAATGATGCTGAGCATCTATTCATGTACTTATGCGCCAGTCACATGTCTTTCTTTGTGAAATGGATTTTCAAATCTTTCAGTCATTTTTATTTGTTCTTTATTTCCTTAGTACTGCATTTTAAGAGTTCTTTACACATTTGAGATACATTAGTTATGTGATTTGCAAACGTTTTTCCTGGTCTGTGGCTTATTTTTCCATTCTCTTATCCATGTAAGAGAATGTAGTGAATTTTTATAATATTATGTTGAGCCTGATAATCCATTTTGAATATAGGTTGGACTTTCTCATACCAGGAGCACGGCTTGGTCATCCTTGACAAATTTCCAGTTCTCTACCTCCTCCCAGGTCCTCAAGGTGATTGATCAGATATCTGCCTCACACCATAGCCTCCTGGTGATCACCTTCCTGTGGGACAGCTAGACACAACCTAGTTGATTCCCCCACTTACCCCCACAGCCCAAATGACTGCCCAGATATACCCCACTGACACCTTCTCAGTCAGTGTGATCCCACGGACCTTGTGGCTGCTTGATCGAAACCCACCAACTAAAATTCCCTGCAGGAGAAACCAGCTTGAGTAATGTCCTAGACTCCAATAAAACTGTTGGCCCATCAGTCCCTGGCTCTGTCTCTCTCTCTTGCTCCCCACCTGCTGGTTGAATGCACGTGTCCCACATGGCTTCCCCCTGCCTACTGGCCCTGCATGGCTGTCTTATTCTCTCTGGCATCATATTACACAATACAAATGCTTCCATTGCTCCATGCTCTGCTGTGCTGTCTCCTGTGTGTTTCACCTGAGCCACATACCCAGACCCAACTCTCCTGTCCTGATCAGGCCTCTCCTAGAGAGTGGCTACCCTGGTAAGAATAAACTAAACACAGTCAAACAAGGGCCGCAAGGACATCAGCCAGTATAAACAAGTTGTGTGTGAAAGGGACACCTCATCACAGGTTGGACCAGGTGCCTAAGTAGGCATTAGACCACCTGCCAGGATCAAGAAGAACCCCATTAAAGCACACTGTAAACATTTATGATCCTGGAGCCCCATCAGATCATTGCTAGAATGTATCACCTCTTTCCAGAGAGAGACTTCAATACCAAATCAGAGGGAAAAAATCACAACACTGTATCTTGAAGAGCAGAAAATTTTTAATTTTATGAAGTCCAATTTATAAATTTGTATATTTTAGGAATAATGCTTTTAAAGTCATAACTAGGAAAACATTGCCTAATGCAAGATCATATGGTCATAAAGAATGCCTCATCTTTTCTCCAAGAAATTATATATTTTTGAGTTTTAGAGATCGAGATTCCTGATCTACTGTAATTTTTATAAATGATAAGAAGTATAGGATTTTTTTTTCACCTGGATATACAATTATTCCAGGACCATTTGTTTAAAAAGCTATGCCTTTTCCCACTAAATTGCCTGGGCACTACTGTTGAAAATTAATTGACCATGTATGTGTAGTAGACCTATTTCTGGACTTTCTATTCTGATCCACTGATCTACTTGTCTATCTTAACAGCAATACCACACTGCATTGATTATTGCAGCCTATAATAAATCATAAAACCAAGTATTGTTATAGTCAAATGTCTATAAAAAGCCTTCTGGGACTTTGATTGGGAGTTCATTGATTCTATTGATCAATTTGGGGAGAATTAACATCTTAACAACATTGAGTCATCTTAACAACGAACATGGTATATCACTCAACGTATTTGTCTTTAACAATTTCTGTTGGCAATTTTTTGTAGTTTTCTGTGTTCAAGTGTTGAATATCTCTTGTCCAACTTAGATTTCTAATGTTATTAAAAATAGTATTTTTTCATGGAAAGGAGCTTCAAGATGGCTGACGAGATGCAATTTATGCCACCTCCTCCACTTTGAAGAAACAAAAGAATGTATAGTCACATTTTGAATATATTATTCAAGAGAGAATGTGAATTCAACAGAGAAGTAACAGGAAATACAAAAAGAGAGTTAAGGACAAGGAAGAGGGGGAGCCTGCCTGGCTGGGATTGGTCAGGAGCCAAGAGTGACTTCCCAATACAAAGAAAGGCTGAATGAGAAACTTCCAGTGGCCCACATCCCTACCATGGAATCATGCAATTCTGGCCATGGGAGACTCCCTTAACCTTCCCCAGTCCCGAAAATAACACCAGGAGCTGCCAGGAGACTGTGGGACAGAGCTGCTCCAGGGAGGGGGCTCATGCTGGGTCCCACGACTCCCTGAGACCTAAGTGGCTACAGCAAGGCACCATTTTCAAACCTAACCTTTGCCAGACTGCATGATGTCCTAGGGCCCAACAGGGCTGCTACTGAGGCATTACGGAAACTCAGGCTGTCGCTGCTGGGACTGGGGAACAAGCCAGGAGTGTTCCTACAGCTGAGGATAAGAACCAAGTGAGGCACAGCCTACTGCCACCAGGGCTGGGGGACAAGCCCTGTGGGGACTGGGCGCTGAGAGGGGTGTGCATTCCCTATCCATCAACCCAGACTTTGGCCACTGAGGATGGACCCACCCACTCCAGTGACAGGGCCTCAGTGCAGCTGCTCCCACTCTTCACCCAGCACTCCACCTGGGGCCTGAAGATTGACCCACCCCCGCCAACCAAAGCTGGTATCTGCCCTCACTACTGGGGGGTCTTGAGCACAAGCCCATCCAGCACAATTTCACCCTCTTCCCCTATTCCAAGACAGAGCATGTAGCCCAGGGTCCTGGGCATTGCCCAACCCAATCCACCATTGTGGGTGCCTCAGCACTCCTTCCTGGGGCCTGAGTTTGGGTCTCATCTCCCAGTTGCTATCACCTCAGCTGGCACCTACGTGCAAGCACCACCTGTGGGTCTGGAGACTGGCCCTCCCTGCTCATCACAGCCACCACCAACATAAATGTACATTGCCTAGGACCCAGAGTATCATCCCACCACTGCTATTGTCATCGCCCATGCCAGTTTCCCAGGGGCCCAAGAACCCACCCACCAGCTTGGTCCACTGCTGCTATTACGAGGATCCAAGGAAGACACGTGGAGGCCCAATAATCGGTCTACTGGTAACCACTAGCACAGGTGCCAGGATATGCCACCCTGGGACAAAAAGATGGGCACGCTCAATCCAATGCTGCCTCTAGTGGGGCCTTAAGTCTGGCTCGCCTGGCATCCCAGTCCCCAGCACAACTTCAGCACAGCCTCCACTACTAACTGCACCCTAACCTACTGAGGAAATCACAGACACCACTAATGCTGTTGACAGACAAAGATATCATACAGAGACTTCCCTACTGCATGCACCCAGAGTAAAACCCAGAATATCCCAACCAACACGATAGATTCACCTTCAGGAAAAAGTCCTCCCTATGAAATGAATTCAAAAATAGGAAGACGCAACTGTTATACCAGAAGTGCAGACATCAAAGTATGAGCACAAGAAACATGAGAAAGCAAAAAAAAAAAAAAAAAAAAAAAAAAAAAAAAAAAAAGACCCTCCCCAAAGGAACACAATAATTATCCATCAATGAGAGATCTTAATCAAAAACAAATATTTGAAATCCCAAATAAAGAATTCAAAATATTGATTTTAAGGAAGCTCAGTGAGATACAAGAGAATTCTGAAAAATAATACAAAGAAATCAGAAAAAGAATTCACGATATAAAAAGGAAATTTACAAAAGAGACAGATACTTTAAAAAAAACCCAGAAATTCTAGAACTGAAGATTCATTAAAGGAGATACAAAATACATTTGAAAGTGGCAACAACAAACTAAATCAGGCAGAAGAAAGAATCTCCGTACTTGAAGACAAGTCTTTGGAAATAATCCAGTCAGATAAAAATAAAGATAAAAAATAATACGGAAATCCTTCATGACATTTGGAACAACATAAAGTGATAGAATATTCTAATTATCAGTATCCCCAAGGGCGAAGAGACAAAGGAGGGCCTAGAAAACCTATTTAACGAAATAATAGATGAAAACTTTCCACATCTAGCAGAAGATTTAGACATTCAGATAAAGAATGTTCAGTGATTCCCAGGCAGACACAATGCAAAAAGGCCTTCTCTATGGCATATTATATCAGAATCTCTAAAGCCAAAGATAAACAGTAAATCCTAAAAACATCAAGAGAAAAGCATCTAGTCATCTATAAAAGAAATCCCTTCAGACTGACAGCAAATTTCTGGGCAGAATTCTTACAGGCCAGAAGACAATGGGACGATATACTCAAAGTATTGGGCAAAAAAAAAACAAAAAACAAAAAAACCTGCCATCCAAGAAGACTATATCCAGCAAAACTATGCTTTGTAAATAAAGTTCTTTCAAGACAAGCAAAGGCTGAGGGAATCTGTTACCATTACATCATCCCTACATGAAATGCTCAAGGGAGTCCTAAACCTGGAAACACAAAGATGACATTTACCAACATGAAAATACATGAAACCATAAAACTCAGTAGTAAAGTATCACACAAAGAAGGAAGAGAAATGACTTAAATGGTACCACTAGAAAAATCCACCAAATTAATAAGAGAAAAAGAAACAAAGAATACATAAAACTAGAGAACAACTGTACGACAGAAACAAACCTGTCACATAATCATCTCGAATGCAAACAGGTTAAATGCCCAGAAACAGAATGGCTGAATATATTTTAAAAACATGATCCAACTAAATGCTGCTTGCGAGAAACTAGCCTTGTTGGTAAAGACACATATGAACTGAAATTAAAGGGATGGAAAAATATATTTTGTACAAATTGGAAACCAAAAGTGACCAGAAGCTACAGTTATATCAGATAAAATAGACTTTAAGTCAAGAAAGGTAAAAGATAAAGACAAAGAAAGTCATTAAATAATGATAACTGGATCAATCCAGGAAGAGGATATAACAATTCTAAATATATATGTATCCAACACCAGAGCATCCAGATTCATAAAGCAAATATTACTAGATCTAAAGAGAGAGAGAGAGACTCAAGTACAAAAATAGTGGGGGACTTCAACATCCCACTCTCAGCATTAGACAGATCATCTAAAGAGAAAATCAACAAAGAAACATTAGATTTAAATTGGACGTCAGACCAAATGGATTTAACAGACATTTACAGAACCACTGTACCCAACAACTTCAGAATATACATTTTCATCAGCACATGGAACATTCTCCAGGACAGACTATAAAACAAGTCTCAACAAATGTTTAAAAATTATATATCAAGTATCTTCTTAGACCACAACAGAATAAAACCAGAAATCAATACCAACAGGAACTTTGGAAACTACACAAACAGATGGAAATTCACTATGTTCCTGGGTCAATAAAGAAAAAATGAAAATCAAAAAAATCCTTGAAACAAATGAAAATGAAAACACAACATTTCAAAACCGTGTGATACAGCAAAAACAGAGCTAAGAGGGAATTTTATAGCAATAAATGCCTACCTGAAAAAAGCAGACAGCTTACAAACTAACAATCTAATAATCCATCTCAAGGAACTAGAAGTGCAAAAACAAATCGAACCCCAAATCAGCAGAAGAGAAGAAATAATAAAAATCAGAGCAGACTAAATGGCATACAGACCAGAAAAACAATACAAAGGATGAATGAAACAAAAACTTGATTTTTCAAAAAGATAAACAAAATTGATAAACCACTAGCTAGACTAACCAAGAAAAGAAGAAGGCTGGGCACAGTGGTTCATGCCTATAATCCCAGCATTTTGAGAGCTGCAGTGTGGGAAGACTGCTTGAGGCCAGGAGTTCAAGACCAGTGTGGGCAACATAGCAAGACCTTATCTCTAAAAAAAATTTTTTAAAGTTAGCCAAGAGTGGTGGTACCCATCTGTAGTCCTAGCTACTTGGGAAGCTGAGGCTGGTGGACTGCTTGACCCAGGGGTTTGAGGCTGCAGTGAGCTGTGATCATGCCACTGCACTCCAGCCTGGGCAACACAGTGAGACCCTGTTTCTAAAAAAATTTTTAAATGAAAAAAAGAAGAGAGAAGAACCAAAGAAAACAATATCAGAAGTGAATAAGGAGGCATTACAACTGATACCACAGAAATACAAAAGGTCATCAGAGACTACTTTATAAAAAAAAACCTATATACTCACAAACTAGAAAACCTGGAAGAAATGGATAAACTGGAAATATACAACCTCCCAAGACTGAGTTAGGAGGAAATAAAAATCCTTAACAGACCAATAAGGAATAGTGAGACTGCATCAGTAGTAAAAGTCTCCCAATACAGAAAAGCCCAGGTCCAGATGAATTCACAGCAGAATTCTGCTAAAACTATAAAGAACTAATACTAATCCTCCTGAAACTATTCCAAAATATCAAAGGGAAGGCAATTCTTCCTAATTCATTCTATGAGGCCAGCATTACCCTGATACCAAAACCAGACAAGACTACAACAAAATAAAACTACAGGCCAATATCCCTGTGTTCACACAGACACAATAATGCTCAACAAAATATTAGCAAACCAAATTCAACAGCACATCAGAAAAATAATACACCATAATCAAGTGAGATTTATACCAGGAATACAAGTATGGTTTAACATACGGAAATCAATAAACATGATATATCACATAACAGAGTGAGTGATAAAAACCATATGGCCATCTCAATAAATGCAAAAAAGCATTTGATAAAATTCAACATCTCCTCATGATAAAAACTCTCAACAAACTAAGCATAGTGGTAACATACCTCAAAATAATGAAGCCATATATGACAAAGCCACAACCAACATAATACTATAAAAAAGCTGAAAGTGTTTTCTCTAAGAATTAGAAGAAGATAAGGTATGTACTTTCACCACTCCTATTCAACATAATACTGGAAGTCCTAGCCAGAGCAGCCAGGAAAGAGAAATAAATAAAAGGAAACCAAATAGAAAATGAGGAAGCCAAATTGTCCTTCTTTGCTGATGATATAATTTCATCCAGAAAAAACTGAAGACTCCACCAAAAAAACTTTTTTTTTTTTTTTTGAAATGGAGTCTTGCTCTGTCGCCAGGCTGGAGTGCAGTGGTGCAATCTCGGCTCACAGGTTCAAGGGACTCTCCTGCCTCAGCCTCCCAAGTAGCTGGGATTATAGGTGTGCACCACCACACCCAGTTAATTTTTTTTTTTTTTTTTAGTAGAGACAGGGTTTCACCATGTTAGCCAGGATGGTCTCAATCTCTTAACCTTGTGATCCACCCACTTCAGCTTCCCAAAGTGCTGGCATTACAGGCGTGAGCCACCATGCCCAGCCCAATAAAACTTGTAGATGTGATAAATGAATTCAGTAAGTTACAGGATACAAAGTCAACATACAAAAAGCAGAGTAGCATTTCCATACACCAATAGTGATCTAGTCAAGAAAGACATCAAGAAGACAATCACATTTACAATAGCTACACAAAATACCTAGGAATAAATTTACCCAAGGAAACGAAAGATTTCTATAAGGAAAGCTACAAAGTGCTGATGAAAGAAACTGAAGATGACACAAATGGAAAAGCATCCCATGTTCATGGATAGGAAGAATTAGTATCATTAAAATGACCATATTGCCCAAAGCAATCTACAGATTCAATGCAAGCCCTATCAAAATACCGACCTCATTCACAGACTTAGAAAAAAAAATTCTAAAATTCATATGGAACCAAAAAACAGCACAAAGAGCTAAAGCAATCCTGAGCAAAAAGAACAAAGCTGGAGGCATTACAGTATCTGACTTCAAAATATATAACAAGGGTACAGTAACCAGAACAGTATTGTACTTATATAAAAATAGACACAGAGATCAATGGAGCAGAATAGAGAACCCAGAAATAAAACCACAAAGTTTCTGGTTTAATAGTCCCATTAAAAAGTGAACAAAGGACATGAACAGACATTTCTTAAAAGAAGACACACAAACAGCCAACAAGTATGTGAAAAAATGTTCAACATAATCTTCAACAAAGCTGACAAGAACTTACACTGGGGGAAAAGGACACCCTCTTCAATAAATGGTGGTGGAAAAAATTGGATAGCCACATGCAGAAGAATGAAATTTGACCTTATCTACCACCATACACAAAAGTCAATTCACAATGGATTAAATACTTAAAATGTAAGACCTGAAACTATAAAAATACTTAAATGTAAGACCTGAAACTATAAAAATACTAGAAGAAAACCTAGGGAAAACTCTCCTGGACATTGGTCGAGGCAAAGAATTTATGACTAAGACCTCAAAAGCATAGGCAACAAAAGCAAAAATAGACAAATGAAACTATATTAAATTAAAAAGCTTCTGCACAGCAAAGAAAACAATCAGCAGAGTGAAAAGACAACCATTGAATAGGGAGAAAATATTTACAAATTATTCTTGTGACAGAGAATCAACTTCCAGAATATAAAAGGAACTCAAACAATCAAAAGGGAAAAAAACAAACAGTCTTATTAAAAAGTGAACAAAGGACCTGAACAGACATTTCTTAAAAGAAGACACACAAAACAGCCAAGAAGTATGTGAAAAAATGTTCAACATAATTAATCACCAGAGAAATGCAAATCAAAACCACAATGAGATGTCATCTTGAACCATTCAGAATGGCTATTGTTAAAAATAGAATGGCCATTATCAAAAAATAACAGGTGTTGGTGAGGATGCAGGAAAAAGAAAATACTTACATATTATTGGTGGGAATGTAAACTAGTACAGCCAACACAGAAAACAGTACAGAGATTTTTCAAAAAAACCAAAAATAAAATTACCATTCAATCAAGCAATCCCACTACTGGGTATCTACCCAGAGGAAACAAAATCCATATATCAAAGTAGTACCTGCACTCCCATGTTTATTGCAGTACTATTCACAACAACAAAGATATGGAATCAACCTAAGTATTGATCAAAGGATGAATGAATAAAGAAAATGTAGTATATATACACAAAGGAATACTATGCAGCCACAAAAAAAGAATAAAATCATGTCAGTTGCAGCAACATGGATGGAACTCAAAGTCATTACTCTTAAGTGAAATAAGCCAGGCACAAAAAGACAAATATCTTACATTCTCACTTATATGTAGAAGCTAAAAAATTTGATCACATGGAGGTACAAAATGGAAAGATAAATACTACAGACTAGGAAGGGTGAATGGGGGTTAGGGGAGAGGATGAAGAGGAAAAGAAGTGGGTTATGAACCTTCAGTAAGATAGAGGGAATAAATCTAATAATATCAGAGTAGGGTGAATGTATTTAACAAAACTATATTGTATTCAGGTGTTGGACACCTTAAATATCCTGACTTGATTACTACACATCATACACATATAACGAAATTTCACATGTCCCATAAATTTGTATAATTAAATAGCTTAATGAATAAAAAACGAATAATTTACTTTAATATTTAATTATTTGCTGCTAGTATGCAGATATAAAATTGATTTTTGTATGCTGATCTTATATCCTGTAGCCTCGATAAACTTACTCATTAGTTCAGAAGCTTTGTTTTGATCCTGTAGGACGTTCTACAGGGCCAAACACGCCGACTGAGAGGAAAGACAGTTTTACTTCTTTTTCAATTCCAATGCCTCTTTCTTTCTTGCCTATTGAACTTGCTAGAACCTCCAGTAAAATACTGAATGGAAGAGGTGAAAGCAGGTTTCCTTGCCTTACTACTCATCTTAGGGGAAAGTATTCAGTCTTGCCCCATCAAATACGAGGTTAGCTCTAGATTTTTCATAAATGCCATGCATCTGAGTAAGTTTCCTTCTATTATCAGTTTCCTGAACATTTGTATCTGAAAGGAGTGTTGCATTTTGTCAAATGATCTCACTGCATATTCTAAAATGATAGTTTTTCGTTTTTAGTTTGTTAAGATGGTGAAATATACTGATTAATTTTAGACAAAACTATGCTCTGAAAATGCTCAAAGCTTACATTTACTTTTCAGTCACCCACCACACTAAACTGCTAATTAATGCTAAATGTTTGGCCAACCAAAATCTCTAAGTCTTTATTGAATACCCACCATGTGCTTCAAACGGAACTTTAGTGAACTCACTGTGAACATGTGTCCCATAGGACCCTGTGTGGAATATTAATTAGCCCACTGTCTAGTCTCAAAATACATAATCTGCTGGACATAAACATGCAAAAAACTTAATGTTACAATATTCAAATCCTGGTTCAAGGCAACAAGAGCAGCTGGATCGTAAAGCACCAACAATTCTATCAACGCACAGCAATGCAGACCCCTGGCTGAGCCAGGGGGAAGAGCAGGCCTTCCGGCCAGGATATGAGTACTGGCGAAGGCAGACGGGTGACTCAGGCACACACGTTTATGCTCCATCTTTCCCAAATTTCCACTGAATTGAGTGAAGAAATCAGGAAAACAAGCCACTGGAAAGCACAGATGCAGGGCCCTCCACAAGCTCCCATGTGACGGCATGGGAGGTGGGTTCCAGAGGCCCCTCTCCTGCCCTTCCTGAAAAGCAGTGTGCCATGGAGGCAGTGGGTGAGGGAGATGCTGGGGATACGTGGCTGCAGAGGCTTGTCCCGGCCACACAGGGTGCCACACAGGACCAGAGGCCACCAAGCCCCCTTTCAGCACCTCAGAAGGCTGGGGGGCCCAGAGCTGGTATGAGGCATGGCCCAAGTGAACTTTCATCCAGCTGAGCTGAGGGTCAGAACAACCTTAAAGGGGATCCCTGTGAAAAATGAGAGAGCACAGCAGAAAATGTCCACACGTGCACGCTGGGAAGAAGACAAGACCAGCACTGACTTCTCCTTCAGGGAGCAACAAACAGAAAGAAAGAAACACAGAAGCCATAAAAAGTTTCTGCCATATGGAGAAAAATACAACAACACAGCAGAAGGTAGAAGAACACATGTTCAGAAATATGTACAAAAAGAAACAGGTGATTTTAGTCAATGGCCTGCTATGTGCTTTCAGAGACAAGAAGGAAAAGAAAAACTCGATGAAACAAGAGATTAAAAATCGTAAAATGGTAGTCTAAAAAGAAGGGAAATATGAATAAAAAATATATTTGGCTTTAAAATAGCTTTAGATAAAGTCTAGAGGAACTGTAATCATGAGAAGAAATGATCAAAATTACAAATTTCATTTACTTTCCATATTCTTAATCTTCTGTTTGCTTATTTGACATCAGGGGAGAGGAGGCGCTCCTTTGGCAGAGTTCCGGTGCGCTGTCCGGACAGACACAAGGAGCGGGGAGGCAGGGTGACCCTCGATTATCCACCATGTCCAACACGAGGCCGCCACCTGCCGAACTCCCTGCGTTCACCATGTCCTGTGTGGTAAGCACTACTACCCCCATGGTCCACTGTGCATCTCGGGGCTAGAACAAAACCTCCTACAGGCTAACAATGTCCAGAAAAGTTCTTCCATCTTGTCTTCCCGCAGGCTTAATAATAAAGTGTATTTTTCCTAACAAGAGACACAGTTTCTGCTGGGCTGAACCACAGAGCTGCCGTGCTGTTAAGTTTTCTCTGAAATATGTCACGTCACATTTCTATCACTTGCGAAACAAGTAGCCCATTTTCTCTCTCTGAATATCACACACTAGTTACACGGCAGAGGCCTGCCTACAAGAGACAGCCAGCCAGGGTGAAGACCTGGCAAGGCAGAAATGCAGGACTTTAGGACCCCAGAGAGAACTTGCAATAATGGGTGGGGCAGAGGCAGGCTGGCCTGCATGCCAACCCAGAGTTTCAGAGAAGGCAACCTAAAAGGTCCAGACACCAGTTCTCTCTTCTGTAGGGGGAACGCAAGACCTGCCTGGATAGGTGGTTCTAAGAATTAAACTGAACAAAGCACCATAGGGGGCGCCCATTTGAAGATCCCTTTCATTTCAGAGATGCAGGTGCTCCAGCCGCACGCACGGGCGATGCGACCACAGTCCCAGCACAGGCAGCAGACAGCCCTGCGTGAGCACCCACGTCTTCTAATGGTGAGCACGCACTGTCACCTGCACTCAGGGACAGGTTTGGGAGGGCCAGCTTTTACCCTGAGGAATAGGTCGTTCAACACTCTCTCAACTGTAGAAACCTGTGTCCACTCAATTCAAATCACAGAATAACCATGAGAGAGCGCTGTGGGAAAACAAACCCATCTCATGCCACCCACAGTGCCTTGTGGGGCTCTGGAACTGAGCTGGGCCTTAGCCAATGCCCAGTGAATGCAAGGAGACAAGGATTCAGTGGAGAAACAAATGAAAGAGGGGCAGAGGCTGAGCTAAGTCAGCACAGGCAATGCAGTCTGCAGCCAGTGCCACACGAAGCCTTGAACCCTACTTCTGGTAACAATTCCCAAACAGCCCTGAACAGAGAAGCAGAGGTACCATCCTCCTGGAACACCCGACACATGCTCACCTCCTGCCATTGGCTGTCATGCCCTGATTGCGCCCTGAAGTTCTGGCATCCCCGAGTCAGACAGAAGAGGCAGAGGTGCCTGTCGTGGAGATGAGGGGACGATGGCACAGCAGGCCAGGGGTGCCCGGCTCCCTACTCACAGGCGGGCACAGCACATCCTCAGCCAGGCCTCCAACTGCAGATGGCGCCCTGGGAAAGCCTGCTGCTGCCGTGGGAAGGGCCAAGCACACCAGTGCAATGGGGTGAAAGTAGCAGGAGGCAGAGCCGTCAGCTTCATGCAATGTGTGCACTCAACTGGAGTGTTCTGAGCCATCTTCAATGCTTCCTTTGCTCAACAAATTTAAATCTCCACAACTCAGAAAGGAAAAGTCGTGCTGCTGTATCACACTAAATCAAGTTGAATTACCAGGAAGCTATCACACAAGAATGTGGTAATGATATACTGGAAAATGTGAATACATCTCCCCTCAAATGCATCTGCTTTGACACCCCTAAGACACCATGACCGTGCCCCACAGTCTGATGCTCAGTAACAAGAATTCTGCCAATGATTTCCACTGAGCAACTGAAATGCCTTCAGGAATTTACTGTAAGCAAAACCAAAGCCAAGTATAACACAATATAACAGACGTGAGAGTCTCGCAGTGCTGGAAACCTTCATCTTGTCCAAGTGCTTTCGCTGAGAAACATGGGGGTGGCTCACTGCCACCCACGCAGGAAGCATCAGCAAAGGCCCACAGCAGCGCTAGGCCTCAGCAGGCACCATAGCGGCCACACAGAGAGGTGCCCCACAGCCCAGGCTCTCCCTGCCAAAGGGTGAGAAGGCAACTGCCCCAGAGTGTGCCCCAGTGCAGCTGGGAGGGAAGCAGCCAGCCACCTGCAGGACAGAAGCTGGTGCATTGCGGCAGCAAGGACACTGGCACCATGGCCTTTGGCCAACGTGGGTAGCGGCACTGGTCCTAAAACTATAGGCATCCTTCTCAAACAATCAAGCAAAAAGCAAACCTGCTAGAGCTCACTAAACACCAGCAGGATCTGCGCCCTTGCTCACACTGCCTGCCCCTCTGACAGCCCTCTCTCTGCCTGCTCAGGGCCCAGCACAGGCCCCCTCCTCTCTGAGAGCCTGTCAGTGCCCTCTAGGGCACCACCTGCAGGGGCCTGGGGACTGACATGAGCACCGGAGCAGGAGCAGGGGCCCTGCCATGGCCTCCCGACTGGCCAGCACAGAGCTGCCTCACCACAAACGGTTGTTCTGTCCTGAGCAAGTCCTTTTACCTCTCCATGCCCCACTTCTTAAAATGGGGATAAAAAAGTGCTACCTCGAGAAGGCAAAACAGTGCAGTGCAGCTGCTGTGGAAAACAGTCTGGTGGTTCCTCAATCAGTTAAACACAGAGTTTCTACATGTCCCCCAGGTCCAATCCTAAGGAACTGAAAAGAGGTGTCAAACAAAAACTTGTACAAGAACGTTCGTGGCGGCACTATTCACAACAGCCGAAAGGCAGGAAAGAAACAGTCACTAGCCAATAAGTGGATGTGGTATATTCATACAATGGAACAGTATTCAGCCATAAAAAGGAATGAAATTCTGACACATGCTACGACGACGTAGATCAACCTCAAAAACAGGATGCAAGTGAAAGAAGCCAGACACTCTGTGGTTCCATTTATAGTAAACACCCAGCATGGGCAAATCCGTACCCAGAAATTAGACTGGTAGCTGCCCGGGGCTGGGGAAAGGGGGATTGTGAGGGACTTAACCGGCACAGGGCTTTACTTTGGGAGGATGACAATGCTCTGGAAGTAGGCAGACGTGGTGGCTGCAGAAATGAAGACTGCGCTCAATGCCACTGAGTTATACACTTGAAAATGGCACAGCTTATGTTACGTGAATTATGCCTCAACTAAAAGGGGGGAAGGGAGTGACCCCTCACAGAGCTGCTGTCAGGATCAAAACTGAGTACTGTGTTAGTGAGTGACTGTGTGTGTGCAAGTGGACATGTTTCTAGTCAGTGTCTGACACTGTAATGATACCACTCTTCTTCTTGTTGTTGTGTTGGCTTTCTCATTTGTTTTTTTCTTTCTTTAAAGAAAGAAAGAAAAAGCTCTAAATAATCCACAAGTTAACTGGCTATGAAGCCCTAAGGTGGAAAGGAGACTCTCAGGATAGGCAGAGTCCTGGCAGCCACACACCCTTCCTGTTGAGAGGAAATCTGCCTCTTCCCTCCAGCCTTTTCAATCACCACTGAGTGACAGGTGACAGGGACATCTGTGGGCATCTGCTGGGGCCTGTGCTCACACAGGCCAGCTGCAGGTTGCTTTCCCAAAAGTGTAACCATGATGTAAAACACAGTGCTTTTGTCTGCTCAGCTGCCATAACAGAACCACACAGACTGGGGGCTTACACAGAAGCTGGAGATCGAGATCAGGGTGCTGGCTGGGTTGGAATCTGGTGCCGGCGCTCTTCCTCGTTTTTGCAGATGGCTGCCTCCCTGCTCTGTCCTCACATGGGTGCAGAGAGAGACAGCTCTGGCATCACTTCCTCCTCTTACAAGGCCACAGTCCTGTCAAATTCAGGCCTGCCCTTATGACCTCAGTAACCTTAATCACCTCCCAAGGGCCCCATCTCCAAAGGCAGTCACACTAGGGGTTTGGGCTTCAACACATGAACTTGGGGGCACAATCCGGTCCATAGCTGGTGGCATCTGAGGAGGAGAAAGTCACCTGAGGCACAGCAACACATCAAAGGCATGGCCAGCCACTCCAGCGGCCCGTCTGCAGGGCAGGTGCCTCACGAAGGACTGCTGGTCGATGCCGCTGCTCCCCACACCCTCAGCCTGGGACTGTGAAGCCGTGGATGACAATACTGTATGGACCCACATCAGTCTCACAGGAGACTAGACCATGGGAAAAAACGCTGCTTTAAATGTGCCAACATTTCCACATTTAGAAGGCACAGTAGCCCACATCCAACATCAGTGACCATTAACGTTACTGCATTCATCCTTCCAGGCTCCGGGAGACTTCTGAAGGCATCCACTGAGTACACTATTGTTCAGCACAGTTATGAGACTGAACAAAATCTGAGCCTTCCCCAATCTCAGAACATGAAGGAAGCGCGTCGCCAGTGCTTGTTCAGGAGGAATGATTTCTGTATTTTATTATCAGCACCATCCGCAGTTACTCCAGTGAACAGCTGTCCCCATGGAAGTCCCCACAGCCCTAAACTGAAGCCGATATCTGGACATGAGGGGCCTCCTAGGGACCGGCCAGGAGGCAGGAGCCAGGAGACAAGACCCTGACCCCTCAGGAAGGCAGGCAACGGAAGAGTCGCGCTGGCAAACCCCCCAGGACCAGAATGGCACTGTCCTCAGTGCCCTCACCAGTCCTAGGAGCCCCACCGGGAGGGGCAGCGTGCACCCTGGGGGCTGGCAGGCCCAGCCCGCTGGGAGAGCACATTTGCAGCTCCTCACTGTAGCTGCTGACTTGGTTTGACTGAGGGGTTTTCTTTATTTGAGCTGTCCTCCTATTTAACTTGTTGTTTCTACCAACTTCACTTCAGGACCATAATTTTTATGAAACAAAAAATCTGATTACCTCACCTGTTTTCATCTGGCCAATGCCCACCCCAACCTGATGATGCAGATGGCGCTCTGGGAAGGGTTTCCCAGGCCCCAGCCTGGCCACCCTCTCCTCTCACCATAGACATCCTGGCACCCATGGAGGGTCACCCTGGTGCCCAGTCACCCAAGTCCACAGGGACATCTGCTCATGCCTCTCTGTCTACCCCCACCTTCCCCTAAAGGGCACCATCCCCAACTCAGCAGCTGCACTCTGACCCCACACCGTGCTGTCAGGCACACCCATGCCCTCTGCACACATACCAGGTGTCCATTCTATGGGCTGTACACATGGACAGCAGCGAGTCCACATCTCACCACAGGATGGCCCAGGCCCCACGGCCCACCCTGGGCCTCAACCACTGATCCTTCCTGTCCAGCTCCAAGGCTCTGCAGCCAAACTCCCAGACCTCCTCCCTTCCAGGAGCATCTCCAGCATAGCCCCTGCCCGTTCCCAGGAAGCGCACATCTGTCTCCACACTTGTAATTATCACTTAGCAAACACACAGATGATGGCACCACTCTTTCCCTTGCCAGAATGTGGTAAATGGAAAACTAACATTATAAAGCTATTTTTTACATTCTATGATTTGTTTTAAATTAAAAGCATGAAAACACTCTTGAGTTGGCTGACTCCATGTACCCCAGGTGTACTCCTAAGCCCATCTGCCTGCCCACCTTCCAGAAAACTGCAGCGAAAGTTTCTCTGCAAGCCCCCGCCTTCAGCCTGCAGCTGAAGTTTCTGAGAGAGGCTTCATGGTGGGCAGCAGGGTTAACGGAAGTGGTCAGAAATAGGGTCAGAACATGCAGCACCGCTCACTCAGTGGTTAACTAATACACAGCCAGCTTGTTTTGCTCTAGCACAATTGTTGTATTCAAGAAACTCTGTATTACTGGCCGGTCACGGTGGCTCACGCCTGTCATCCCAGCACTTTGGGAGGGTGAGGCGGGTGGATCACCTGAGGTCGGAGTTCGAGACCAGCCTGGCCAACAAGGAGAAATGCCATCTCTACTAAAAATACAAAATTAGCCAGGCGTGGTAGCACATGCCTGTAATCCCAACTACTTGGGAGGCTGAGGCAGGAGAATCGCCTGAACCTGGGAGGCGGAGGTTGCAGTGAGCCGAGATCGTGCCATTGCACTCCAGTCTGGGCAACAAGAGCAAAACTTTGTCTCAAAAAAAAAAAAAAAAAGAAAAAAAAGAAACAGAAACTTTGTATTACAAAAGCAATTATCTCACTAAGAACAAAAGGGAGGAGCTAGAGAGCATCACTCACAAATAATAAAGCTATTTTTTTTTCTGCAGATGTTTCAACAGGAAAAGCCATGTATGACATTCAAAACATTGTATTAGTAGAAGCTCAATTAATTGTTTAATGCAGACAAAAATCAAGGCTAACTAAAAGCAGATTAAATGATCCAGTGATCAACCTAGAGGTTCCCACGGGCAAAGGCAAATAGAGGGAGTGCCATGAAGCAGCCTCTGGGGAGAGAGAGGAAGGAGGCCTGCCTGAGAATTCGCTCTGTGTGGACACTGCCCACGTGCAACCAGCGACACTCGTCAGGGCGCTGATGAAACCAACCGCCAGCGAGCAGCACAGGAGACCCGTGGGGAGGTCGCGGCCCTGGCTCTGCCACCTCCCTGCTCCGGGACCACACTGATGGGCTCAGGCAGACGATCCTGATGCTCGACCATGGCCGCATCTCATCTGGGGGTGCCCTCTGCTGTTATTATCCTCCAGGTGTTCAACCCAAAAAAATCTTTGCAGTGAACTTTGCCTCTTCCTGTTTCTCCTGAGGATGCTCCTCTACCCCGAGTTTAGGAGAAGAGAGGGAGAGGAGCAACAATGAACGGCAAAGGAAACACATCCATCCACAGGCAGCCCCTTCGCGCCTTCTCCACTGCACCCTGAGCCCCACGGCTGAGAAGCCATGTCCTGAGACTGTGCCAGCACCGCACGCAGCGCCTGGTGTATGGTCAGAGCACAGCGTGAGTGGAATGAATGCTGAATAAATAATTATCATCCTACACATCTTCTAAGCCAGAAATAGAGAAATGTTACAGCCCTCAATGGTGAGAACTGCAAAACCTCAGCCCTGCAAAGCATGCCCCATGTAAGGGCAGTGCCACTGCTGCTTGTGCGGCTCAGCTGACTGAGCGGAAAGCCAGAGGGGGCACCTCTGGAGAGTTACCGAGCACTGCTGCTCCAGTGACCAAACGTCCAGCCTTCTAAGAGGTATGTGTCAACCTCAATCCTAAGCAAGCAGCAAGAAGATGTAGATACATACTGTCTCTTTAAGCTAAATTACCTAGAGAAAACCTATTGTAAAAGAAAAGGCAATGAAAGTAACCACAAAAGTGATGAGACAGAAAAGCCAGGGCTCATATGACCCCCTGGAAGGTTTGCCGCTGGCCTTACCTACAAGGCAAATGTGGAAAATCCGGGAAGTCCTCAATGACAGTGAGGTGGTTTGAGAAAATGCCCACAAATTGTTGGATACATCTCTCTTAAAAATGCAGAGCACAGGCCGGGCGTGGTGGCTCATGCCTGTAATCCCGGCACTTTGGGAGGCTGAGGCAGGCGGATCACTTGAGGTCAAGAGTTCAAGACCAGCCTGGCCAACACTGCAAAACCCTGCCTCAACTAAAAATAATAAAATACAAAAAAGTTAGCCAGGTGTGGTGGTGGGCGCCTGTAATCCCAGCTACTCAAGAGGCTGAGGCAGGAGAATACCCTAAACCCGGGAGGCAGAAGTTGCAAGTCTGAGCCAAGATCACGCCACTGTACTCCAGCCTGGGTGACAGAGTGAGACTCTGTCTCAGAAAAAAACAAAGAGAAAGAAAAGAAAAGAGAAGAGAAGAGAAGAGAAGAGAAGAGAAGAGAAGAGAAGAGAAGAGAAGAGAAGAGAAGAGAAAAAAGGTGGAGCACAATTCCCTCCCTTAACAGTGGACTGACTTGGTAACGCACATGGAAAGAACACAGTGTGGCAGAAGGGACAGGGTGTGACACCTGAGACTAGGACACGCAGGCCCCGTGACCCCTCCTTGCTCTCTCTCTCTCTCTCTCTCCCCCCAATCGCCTGTTCAGGAAAAGCAAATGGCAATGCCACACAGACACGCACGCAGCCCTGTGGGGAGGCCGCAAGGTGCTGGGCTGAGTCCTCCTGCCCTTGCCCTGTGAGAGTACCCTGGAAGTGGGCTGTCCAGCTGGTGTGCAGCCTCAAGAGAGACCCCAAGCCAGACCCACCCATGAAAGCTATCCCTGAATTCCGGACTCATAAAATCTCTTAGATAATACATAATTTGTTGTTTTAACCCACTCAGTTTTGTGTTGGTTACACAGCAATAGAAAATAAAGAAAGGAGGCAGATAAAATCGATGGCGAAACGATTGCAAAGAAAACCGAATACACAATGCATGAGCCTGCGTCAGGAATGACCATGCGTTCCACAGAAGAGTCGCACAGAGAGAGACTAGTTACAAGATGCTGTCAGGATAACGGGAGCTCCACTGGGGCAGCTGGGCTTTCCGACATCCTCCCTGGTTGTGGTGGCAGTGGTGGTGTCTGCTCCAGGTCAAGGCTGGCAGAGAGGAGAAGGGAGGGCCAGCGCCTCAGGCAGTCACTGCACCCTCAAGGCCCAGGACACCCACGGCCACAGGACCAGCATCCCACGGCTCACCTACTGTCCTCACCAGAGACCAACCACACCCACAGAAAGGCCAAGAGGCATTCTGGCAACACAAACCTCACTAACAAAGAAACACTATTTGAGGAAAGCCAATGTGATGAAAGAGAGACGCCAGACTGAAAGGAGGGACAGTCATCTGAAGGAGGGACACAAAGCAGGCGGCAAGCGCTAGTTTACACATACAGGGTGACCATCACATGCTCTGTCCAGGCAAGAGAGGCAAGCAGCCACCCTGAGAAGGAAAAAATGCTGTCAAAATAGAAACCCAATATGTGAACCTAAGAGAAGAATCTAAGAGAAGAACAGACACAGCTTGCGAGCAAACAGACAGTGAGAAGATGAAGCCAAGGCAGTCTCCAGAATGCAGGTGACGGGAAAAAAGAGAAGGTAACAAAGATCCAAACAGGTCCAGAAGGAATGACCATGGAGCGGAACGAAAGAAAACAGCATTCAAAAAAGCAATAGAATAAAATTCCCCGAGCTAAAGAAATAAGTCTTCAGAGTGAAAGGATCCAAGGAACAATGTCCTGCTTTAGTTCAGAAAATCCAGGGCTGAGGAGAGAGCCCTGAAAGGCTCAACGTGGCAACATTGTGTGCTAAAAGACAGTGGAGTTCTGAGGGGCAGCTCTTTCCACTGAACTTTTTTTTTTTTTTTTTGAGATGGAGTCTCGCTCTCTGGAATGCAATGGCGTGATCTCAGCTCACTGAAACCTCCACCTCCCAGGTTCAAGCGATTCTCCTGCCTCAGCCTCCCGAATAACTGGGATTACAGGCACCCACCAGCACGTCAGGTGAATTTTTATATTTTCAGTAGAGACAGGGTTTCACCATGTTGGCCAGGCTGGTCTCAAACTCCTGACCTCCAGTGATCCGCCCCCACCTTGGCCTCCCAAAGTGCTGGGATTACAGGCATGAGCCACCGCACTCAGCCTCAATGGAACTTTTAAATCATCTAGCCCATCAATATTTTAGACATTTCCAATATATCTGGATTTATTTACTATTTTATGTTGTGTTTTCTACTTTTCTTATCTTTCGGTGTTCAAGTATCCTCTCTTGCCTTCTTTTGGATTTTTCTCCCCATTATACATTTTTTTCTTTTTACTTTTTACTCTAGACTTAATTATACAACTTATCAAAGCCTAATGTCCCCACACTCCACCCACACAATCCCAGGACCTTAAAACTCTTTAATTCCATTCCCTTCCCGCTGACATGACCTTGGTGTCAATTATGTTAGTTCCATCATTTGCGGTTTAGTCCAGGAGACATCTGCCTCAAGCCTGTTCAATTCACTCACAAGCATACAACTTTGTTTATAATGCCTTCTTAGAGCTCAGACTTTCCATAGAAGACAACCTTCTCTCTTCCTGAAATAGGTCCTTTAGAAATGCTTTTAGTAGCCAGGCATAGTGGTGCATGCCTGTAGTCCAGGTACTCAGGAGGCTGAGGCAGGAGAGTGGACTGAGCCCACAAGTTCGAGGCTGTGGTGCACTGTGATCATGCCTGTGAGTAGCCACTGCACTCCAGCCTGGGCAACATGGTGAGACCCTGTCTCTAGACAAATAGAAATGCTTTTAATAAAGTCCTATAGGTGTCAAATTATCTCCACTTGTGTTTGTATAAAAATGTGTTTATTTTTCTATCATTCCTTAAAGATATATTAAGTATATCAGTTAGTGCAAAAGTAATTGCAGGTTAATGGCAAAAACTGCAATTATGTTTGCACCAACCTAATAGAATGTCATTCTTTTCTCTCCGCATGTTAGATATTATCCAGCTATCTTCTCCTTTCCACTGGTGCCAGTAAGAAGCCATGTCAGCCTTAATGGTGCTTCTTTGAAGGCAATGTCTTTTCTCTCTGTTAAGAGCTTGTACTTGTCTTTAGTGTTCCAGAGTTTCACCATGATATGTCTAAATATAGACTTCATTTCACCAGGTTGGTATTTGTTAGAGTTTTTGAAACTGTAGATTGGTGGCTTTCACCCACCCTAGAAAACTGTTAGCCATTATTCCAAATGTTACTTTTACTCCATTGTCCCCCTTCTCCTTCTGGAAAACCAGTGAATTGTATGTTATAACTTGTCCACGTCTCTCCATGTCTGAAATCTTCTCTTGCATAGTTTATATCTCTTTGTCCCTCTGGGCTGTGTTCTGTCCGTCTACTGTGGATTACAGTAAAAACCACAGAAGGAAGGTGAATATGAAAAGAAATGACGAGAAGTACAGAGTGAGAAGGTCTGACATAATATAACTGAGGTTTTCAAAGAAGAGAAAAATAATGTGGCGAAGGTGATATTTGACAAGACAAAAAACATGGAATGTTAGTAGAAGCTGTTCCAGATGATATCAAACAAAAACTCAGATCCACACAGGAAAAAAATCTTATAACAATTAAAGAAACGGAATTCACAGTTGAAAAACTCTCCAAAAACAACAACAACAACAAAAACTCCAGGCCCAAATTACTTTAATGACAAATTCTAATAAACAATTAAGAAAGATAAAACATGATTTCACACAAACTCCTGAAAACAGAAAAGGAGGAAATCCTTCCCAGCTCATTTTATGAGGTCAAATTTATCTTAACAGCAAAACTACACAAAGCCACTTCAAGGAAAGAAAATGACAAACCCAAATCCCCCATGAATATAGATGCACAAATTCTTAACAAAATCCCTTTACTGTAACACATCATAACTAAGTAGGATTTAACTTGGAAACCTTCACTCAACAATCAAAACTCAAAGTAATTTGCCATTATATAGATTAAAAATGAAAAAAACATACATTATTTTAATTGATGTAGAAAAAATATGTGACAAAATTCAACTAGCATTCATGATAAAATTTTTCAGCAAATTCCTTAACCTGATAAAAAGCTATCATCATACTTAAGGTGAGAAACCAGATGCTTCCCCCAAGAGCAGAAACAAGACAAAGGTGTCCATTTTCACCATCTCCAATCAACATCCCACCGAGGATCCCAGTAAGTACTGCACGAGAAGTAAAAGAAATAAAGAGCCTATGGGTTAGAAACTGTAAAAAAATAATTAGAGCTACAAAACAAGTTTAGCAAGATTGCAAGATACCAGGTCAATAAATAAAAATCAGTTGTATTTATTATATATATTAGCCAAGTAAAACCCAAAATAAAATTAAGAAAACAATTACATTTATAATAGCATGGAAAAGCACAAAATACTTAGAAATAAGTTTAACAAAAATGCAAGACTTGCACTGTGAAAACTATAAAACATGTTGAAAGAAATCACAGACGGGCTAAATAAACATAAAGCCATCTCATGTGCCTGACTGAAAGACTTCATATTGTTGTCATGACAATACTCTCCAAATGTATCTACAGATTCAAGGCAATCACTGTCAGATCTGCCATTATTTATTGAAATGGCAAGCTGATCATAAAATTCACATGGAATGCAACAATGACCAAAAAAAAGTCAAAATTTCGGAAAAGAAGAACTAAGTTAGAGGACTCACCCCTGTCAATTTCAAAACCTATAAATCTCCAGGATCCAAAACGTAGTACTGACTTAAGAATATACATAGACTGGTCAGACACGGTGGCTCATGCCACTTTGGGAGGCCGAGGCGGGCAGATTGCCTGAGCTCAGGAGTTCGAGACCACCCTGGGCAACATGGTGAAACCCCGTCTCTACTAAACTACAAAAAATTAGCCAGGCATGGTGGTGCACACCTGTAATCCCAGCTACTCGAGAGACTGAGAGGCACACGAATCAGTTGAGTCCTGGAGGTGGAGGTTGCAGAGAGCTGAGATCATGCCACTGTACCCCAGCTTGAGCTACAGAGTGAGACTCTGTCTTTAAAAAAAAAGAATATACATAGACCAATGGGTTAGAATTGAGAATCCAGAAATAAACCCTCCCATCTATGGTTAAATGATTTCTGACTAGAATATTAAGACCATTCCATAGGAAAATAATCATCTTTTAAAATATAAAGTGTTGTAATAACTGAATATCCCCATGCAAAATAATGACTCTGGACCCCTACTTCACACCACAGACAAAAATTAATTGAAAATGGGCCAAAGACCTAAATGTAAGAGCTAAGACTACAAATCTCTTAGAAGAAAACACCAGTGTATATCTCCATAACCTCGGATTAGCCAGCAGTTTCTTAGCTATGACCTTAACTGCACACAACCAAAGAAAAAATAGGTAAAGTGAACTTCACTGAAATTAAAAACTTTTGTTTGTCAAAAGGTACTACCAAGAAAATGAAAAGACAATCTACTAAATGAAAGAAAACTGATAGCCATCTTATCTCTGAAAAGTGTCTAGTATCCAGAATATATATTTTTTAAAAACCTACAACTCAACAATAAAAAGAACAAACAATTTAAAAGTGGGCAAAAAATGTGAATAGACATTTTTCCAAAGAAGATATACAAATGGTCAATAAGCACAAGAAAAGATGTTCCACATCACTAGTTACCTGGGGAATGCTAATCAATACCACAGCACGATACTACTTCATAAAGAAATAGAAGATGGGTGTTGACAGGGATGTGTGGAAACGGGAAATGCTAATCAATACCACAGCACAATACTACTTCATAAAGAAATAGAAGATGGGTGTTGACAAGGATGTGTGGAAACTGGAACACTCACACAGGTGGGTGGGAATGTCAAACGGGACAGCATCTGTGAAAAACCACTTGGCATCTTCTCAAAAAGGTAAACACAGAGTTAAGATACGACACTACAATTCTACTTCTACATATAAACTCAAGCTAAGTTAAAATATATGTCCATATAAAAAACTTGTACAGGAATGTTTGTAGAAGCATTATTCATAATGGCCAAAAAGTGTAAAAAAACTACATACCCATCAACTATAATGGATAAACCAAATGTGGTCCATCCATACAATGGAATATTATTCAGTCATAAAAAGGAATAAAGTACTAACACATACCACAACATGGATAAACTTTGAAAATACGCTGAGTGAAAGAAACCAGACACCAAAAGCCACATGTTGTATGATTCCATGAATACAAAACTTCAGAGCAGGCAAATCCATAGGAACAGAAAGGAGGAAGGAGTGGGAGTGACTACTCCCGGGGTTGTTTTACCGGTGGTGATGGTGATAATAGCTGCACACACTAGTGAATGTCCTAAAAACCACTGAAGTCTATGGTGTGTGAATTATATCTTAATACAAACAAGATAACATGGAAATAAAAGTTTTACAAACATGCAAATTCTCCCCAAATTGTTCTGCGGACCCAACACTATCTCAATCAAAATCTCAGGGGTCTTTTTTTGTAGAAATTGACAGCTGATTCTAAAATTTATATTTTAGAATCAAAGCAAAGGACTTTATAGGAAAAACAATTTTGAAAAAGACCTACATTAGAGGACTCATTGTACCTGATTTAAAGACTTATTATAAAACTATATAAACAGAACACTTTGGTGCCGGTGAGAAGACAGGAATGGAGTGCAGTGGACTGGAATACAGAGTCCGGACAGATGCCAGCACAGATGGCTGCCTGGTGAAAGAGCAAAGATGACCAATGAAGAAAATAACAGATTTCTGAACAAACAATGCTCAAAGAAATGTACATCCCTGGGGGAAAATGAACCTCAACTCTAATCTTGCACTATATATTTTTAAACTGGCTCAAAATGATGGGGGGTGGGGAATAGATCAGAGACCTAATTAAAAGACCTAAAACTATATAATTTCTAGGAGAAAACAGGAGATAATCTTTGTGACCTTGGGAATGTGCAGAATTCTTAGGACACAGGGAATACAAACCATAAAAGACAAAAATTGACAAATTGTACTTTACTAAGATTAAACACTTCTGTTTCTTTAAAGACATCAAGAAAGTAAAAATTCAGGGCACACTTTAGGATCAAACATTTGGAAAATACATCTGATAAATGGCTGGTATTCATAGTATATAATAAACCCTCACAAATCAACAATAAGAAAACAAACAGTACACAATGTTTTAATTTTAACGGGCAAAATGTATGAACAGACACTTCACCACAGAAGACATACAGATGGCAAACAAGCATGGGAGAAAGGTTCCGTATCACACGTCACCAGGAAAATGCAAATTAAAACTATAATGTGATACCACTACATGCCCACTAGAAAGGAGAAAATTTTAAAAGCTGACAACACCGAATGCTGACCATTTATTTCACAAGCAACAGGAACTCTCATGCACTGCTTGTGGGAATGTACACTGACTGGTGCAGCAACTTGGGACAATGCATTCGTTGGGAGTTTCTTACAAAATTAAACACACACTTACCATATGATCTAGAAAAGCCCACTCCTATGTATTTACCTATGAAAAACGAAAACATACATCCACATAAAGACCGGTACAAGAAAGTTTATAGCAGATTTATTCATAATCTCTAAAACTGTAAATCTCCAACTTTCTATCAATAGGTGAATGGATGTATAAATTGTGGCATATTTATCAAAAATTACTCAGCAACAGTATGAATGCATCTCAAAAGTATCATGGGCAAGGGATAAAGCAGAATCAGAACGTCACATACCGTATGATTCCACATTCTGAGAAAGGCAGAGCTGCAGTTAAACAGATCAGCAATTGTCAGGGGCTTCAGGGGAAGGGTCAGGAGGGAACTTTGAGCTGGTGAAAATATTCTATATATAATATGATTGTGTTGACAGCTAATATCTGCATATATTTGTCGAAACTCATAAAACTGTATCCTTAAAAGGGTGAATTTTATACTATGTAAATTATATCTCAATATACTTGATGTTAAACAAGATACCAAGAACAATCCCAAGCAAGATAAATACAAGAAATCTACACTTAAATGCACCATAGTAAAATTGTAAAACACCAAAGACATACAGATCTTAAAAGTAACCAGAATTTTAAAAGAAATTCCTTGAACTGGCCGGGCACGGTGGCTCAAGCCTGTAATCCCAACACTTTGGGAGGCCGAGACGGGTGGATCACGAGGTCAGGAGATCGAGACCATCCTGGCTAACATGATGAAACCCCGTCTCTACTAAAAAATACAAAAAACTAGCCGGGCGAGGTGGCGGGCGCCTGTAGTCCCAGCTACTCGGGAGGCTGAGGCAGGAGAATGGCGTAAACCCGGGAGGCGGAGCTTGCAGTGAGCTGAGATCCGGCCACTGCGCTCCAGCCTGGGCGACAGAGTGAGACTCCGTCTCAAAAAAAAAAAAAAAAAAAAAAAAAAAAGAAATTCCTTGAACTGAGTATTATTTAAATTGAAAGATGGCTTCTCAACAGCAATGGAAGCCAAAGACGGTAGAATACAATCTCTTCCTTACTCTAAGAAAATAATCCTCCACCCAGAACTTCAACCCAGAGGAGCAGGAGTTAGTATTAGTTTCTCTATTACTAGATTTTCAAACTCTCTACTAAACTCTAATGTGGGATACACAGGCAATTACCATTTAAGTCTTTATGTGGCTGTGAGAAGATACAAGGTGTCATGCTAAATTTAAAACTCATGAATATTTTCTAGCTATTTTCTAGCTATGTCAACAAGGAATATTTTTTCAATGCTGCTGAAAATCTGAGATAATTTCTGGTGGGTCACAAATAGAAACACCAGCAGATTTGGGTAGGTTAGCAGTCCTAATTTAAACAACCACGGCAAAAGAAACGAGCCACTGACATTAATCACCAAAATAAAAAAAAACTGTACTGGCAAAGATACAACAAATAAGTCAATACCTTAGATTTCCAGGACACAATTTAAAAGTTTTCTTGGTTTTTCAGCATCAATTTTTTACTGGGTACTTGAACTATTCTTATCATAACCATTTTCATTATGATAATATTATATGTATGTTGAACAAAGACTCATCACTACTCCTAAACTTGTACTCCAAGCTTTTTCTATGCCACATGCCAATATTTTTCTATGAAAATTTAATTTTGGAAAGAAGTCTTGGGTAAAACAATTTCAGAATGACTTAATAAGTAAAATATATTGTACTTATTAAAAATTAAAAATAAAATACAGGTTTTGAAAAAAAGAAGGTAGAAGGTTTCAGTTAAAAATAGTTTTTTAACCACATTCTCACCACGATGCATTTTAGAAGAAGCATTATCTGTGGTAAAAGTGGCAACAAACAGTAATGAATGTTGTGAGATATGAGTAAATCTAAACAGGCACCAATGTATAAAATGTTAGAGAAGGCTGCACGATATTAAAAATACAACAGTTGAGAATGAAAATGCCATTCAAGTCAGGAGAGAATCATCAGAGGTGAACATGTGAGATTCCTGCATTCTCTGGAATGTGGACAGAGTATTAATTCTGGACCTTGATAAATTAAGCTTACATATAAGACAAACACAAACAATAAGAGAAATCGAAATTATACAGTGAAGGAGAAAACTGATGAGTAAAACAGTCATCTGTAAATCAAAAGAAGGGAAGAAAGAAAAAATAAGACAGTTGAGCTAAATAGAAAGTCCAAAATAAAGTGGTAGAATGCAGTCCAAATTACAAGTAATTAAAATAAATGAAAGTAAAGTAAATGTTCTAGTCTTTAAAAGGCAGATTGTCAGGAAGGATAAAACAAAAATCCATTACAACCCATTTTAAAAGATTCACTAAAACATAACTCAGATACAGAGATACTGAGAAAAGGGGAAAGAAAAATATATACTAGGCAAATACATCAGACAAAGTTTGCTTTAAAAACAAGAAGCACTAGCAGAGATAGACTACCTTACATAAAGATTAAAAAGTTCAATTTATCAGCAAGATACTACAACAATTCTAAACTTACATAGACCTAAGAGCAAAAATGAACAGAAATATAAGAAAATAGGCAAATCAATTAATCCAATCATACCAGCATATGTGAACACAACTGTCATAGTGGCTGATGTATCAGTTGGAGAAACATTTTTCTTTTCTTTTTTTTTATTTTTTGGAGATGGGGTCTTGCTCTGTCACCCAGGCTGTCATGCAGTGGTACGATCATAGCTCACTACAGCCTCGACCCTCCTGGGCTCAAGGATCTTCTTGAGCTCTTGAGTAGCTGGGACTATAGGTGCACACCACCATGCTCAGCTAATTTTTTTTTTTTTTTTTTAAATTTTTGGAGAGACAGAGTTGCTATGTTGCCTAGGTTTGTCTCGAACTCCTGGCCTCAAGCAACCCTCTCACCTTCAGCCTCCCAAAATGCTGAGATTACAGGAGGGTGCCACAAAGAAAAATATCTATGAGGACAGAGAAGACAAGATTATTAACCTTCACTTAATGGCCATATACAGAAAGCGTATATTCAAAATTGTAGAATAGATTCCACTCTCAGATACACAGGCCATTTATGATACGTGACCATATGTGAGCTGCCCTTTGACTACAAACACAAAGATCACCTGGTCCATAATGCAGTGAACTTAGAAACTAAAACACTTAAAATTATTTATATATAAACGTATATTTTTACATGGATTTTAAAGCTCTGTGTATTTGGAATTGAGAAATACTTCTAAGTAACTCATAAGCCAAAAAAGGAGTCACAGTAGAAACAAGATAACATTTATAAGTTAAGGATAATAAAAGTACTATATATCTAAATCTATGCACTGCAACATACTTTGAGGGAAATGTACAACTTTAAATGCTTATCTACATTTTTAAAAAGCTGCATATCAATGAGCAAACATCCAACATAAATTTGAAAAAGAACAGAAACATGAACTGGAAAAAAAAGGAAGAAATAAAAACATAAATTAATGAAGCAGAAAAACATCCCATAGAAAAAAATCAACAATTGAAAAATTCATGAAAATAAACTAATGAAAAATTAAACTACACAAGTACTAGAATAAAACATGAGTGATTTCCTCTTTAATCTGGGTGTAGAAAAGGCTTTCTAATTGTGAATTAAAAATCTAGATAAAAGACAGATAAATTTGACTATAAAAATTAAAAAATCCTTGGCACAGCAAAATGACATGAAAAAATTTGACAGAAATACTAAATGGAAGAAAATATTTGCAATGTATTCCACAGTAAAATAAATAATATCCCTAAGATACCAATAAATAAATAAATGTTTAAATTGAGGGGACAAAAAAGACCAAAAACTGTGTAGAAAAATGTGTAAAATACATGAAAAGAGACATAAAAATGTCCTTAAACATATAAAAAGATGTTCTACTTCACTCACAAGAAGAGAAATGCAAATTAAAACTACACTGAGCTACACTGTTCAGCCATCACTTTGGCAAAAATTCATGAGCTGAAGAACAGACCCCATGGTGTGGCTGTGGGTGGTGAGGGCGGTGGCCACCCCTTGAAGGGGATTTGCAACTGTCTAACTGAAGTAGGAGCACTGAGCACTGCCACTGAACCCAACTATCACACCGCTAAGGCCTTTCCAGGAGATACAGTCACACAAATACAAATGCACAAGGCTATTCACCACTGCACTGTGTGTAACTGCAAGATATCATAAACTACGTCATCATCCCACCATCACGAAACCCAAACGACGATGCAGCACTGGGCAGCAGAGGAAGCAAAAGGAAGAATGAGGATGATCACTCCGCCCTGGTACGGGGCGACTCCAGGGATGCTGTTTAATAGAAAACACAAAGTACAAAAAGGGAGATGTAGATGGTGGCATGGCACTGTGAATGTAATTAATGCCACTGAATTATACACTTAAAAACAGCTAAAATAGCAAATGTAATATTATATTCATTTACAATAAAAATAGTAAAAAGAGAACATATGTAGCAAGATACATTATGTACATTTTAGGTGAGAAAGAAGAGAAACAGAAAACATACATATGGAGGGCTAATTGTAAAAATGTGTTTGCCTAGAGGTATGCCAGCAAACGTTTAACAAACAGCTCCTGGGGTGGGAGGGAGGACCTGGCCTGTAGTGTTTGCCAGTTTCCTTCCATGTGCAAACCCTCCCACTGTGGGCGATTGCCAACCTACTGCCATAATGTCACTAAACACAGAACTGGGAAGAGATGTGCAGCTCCAGGAGCTGGTGAGAGACCACTTTGGAACATCACTGTCATGTACAAGGCGTGGGGATAACAGGAAGAGAAAGGACATTGTGGGACTCGTCTGTTTTATACACGCAGATATATGCATGTATATGTGCATATATACACACACACACACTTACATGCATGTATATTTACACAGAGGTGTGTATGTGTACATGCACATACTTCCCAGCTCTGACCCCTAACAGTGTTAGAAGCAAAGACACCTGACAGCAATAAGCCTATCTCGTACCCAGATATTGTTCCTTGGTAACATTTTCACACTACAAAAACTAGAGCCCTTCAAACATCTATCTGGTGGACTCCAGGGTTGGGTAGGTTAGGTACAAGATGGACCTGAAACATTATATGGAAAAGTTAGGAAACTGTTTCTTTAAATGAGGCAGATGGTAGCAGGAAGAGAAAGGAAGCTGGGAACTAAAGAGGGAAGGAACCGGGAACTGGTCTGGTGGGCTCCCACTGATCAAATCTAAGAGAATTTGAGCACAAAATCCTCAAGGACAGTGATGAATGAGACACTAGGACAGCGGTGAATTAAGACACAGGAGTCCAGGACAAGAACTTGGTAAGAGATGAACAGATAAGCAAATGGGGAAGAAGGGAGGGGCCTGCTCCCAGCAGATAGCTAAGTCTGCACGGGAGCTGCACAAGCGCCACTTACAGCCATCACAGTAAAGACGGGTCTAGGCAGAAACCAACCACGGCTAAGTCCAGGGGAAATGTCACGAGATGTAGGATTTCCACATGGTCTTCCAGGGGCTTCCTGCAGATGGTTTATTAGTCATGAGTGGTAACCAAAGTCGGGAGAAGCCAAACAGCTCTGCAGTGAGTCAGCAACCTCACACCCCAAGGTGGGGCACAGGGTTGCTCTGCACCTGGCGAGGTGAGGCCCTGAGGAAGCACAATCCCATGGAGGCAGGCACCAGCCAAGCGTGCACCACTGAATCCTATCACAGGAGTCCCCGGACACGCCCCAAAGGAGGAAACGTCTACTTATTAAAAGAGACTATTTTTCAAAACGTCAATGTCATGAAAGTGACAGAAAGGCTGTGGAAAATGTTCCTGATTGACAGAGACAACAGACATACAAGTAGGTGCCAACACCTGATCCCAGACCACATCCTGTGCTGCAGGGAAAACAATATAAAATACATTACTGAGGGAACTGGAAATACTGGGGTGTAGCATTAAGATGGGTTTTGTAAAATGGTGCTGTGGTGATGAGAGGACACCCCTATGCCCAGGAAACAGTACCTCTCCACCCTCCAAATAACTCTCTTGACTCCTCAGGGACCAATGTCTAGCAGCACCCACGTGCTCTCTGTCTCTTAATTTTCAAAGTTTCTCTACTAACTCATTTTCAGGCTTTAAACACAACCAAGTAGCTAATACTAAAGATGCAACCCAAACACCTCCCTTCTAGGCCCCAAGTTTTCAGAGTCAAACATTTCACACAGCCATCTCCACCCCTCCCTCTCCCTCACTCCTCAAGCTGGCGCAATCTGGCTTCCTCTGCACCTTCTCAAAGTGACTCAGGACCTCTCGACCATCCCTGTGCCAAGTCCAATGCCATCTTTCAGCTCTCATCTGCTGTGCTTTCCTCCCTTCTCAAGCTGGAACAAAGAAAAAGTGCTTCCTGGTGATGCAGCATGACTGAGGGGTGCTCACACAGGCACTCTCATTAAATGCTGGTGAAGGAGTAAAATATCCGTGACTCTGGGTGGTAATTTGACCATGAGTACTTGAGATGTGAACTTCTTACAATCTAATAGTAACAAAGTGAAGGAGAGAAGGTTCTGAAAAGGGGGAACCATGGGCTGGACTCTGCTCCAATGCTGACTCATCTTTAGTTTCTTTACTGATAAAAAGGGTTAATTCTCCAGGGTTTTGGGGAATTACAGGAATTAAGTGAGGAACCTTTGCAGCAAATATAGTAATGATTAAGGAAACCATCTTCTCACAGGTCATATGTTTGTTCCTAGAAAGACATTGGTGGTTCTTGCCCTCTTTGTAAAAGCTGAAACAACCTTCCCCCAAGGGTCAGGGCAGCAACGGGTCAGAAAACCCAGTCTCACAGATGGAAAAGCAGCACAGACAGGGAAGGAACCCAGCCGAGGTCACGTGGTGATCTGGGAGCAGGGACGGAAGCAGAACAGAGTCTCTGGATTCTGAGGCTAGTCCTGCTCCACCAGCCCAGCTGGGTCCCTACCGGACACTTCTCTTCCCAGGACTTGTGCTCAGACTCTGCCAGCTTAACACAAGTGCTGTGCTCCTAACAACAGCTGCCCCCAACTGCAACCAGCCCTGCTGGATGTGGCCAGAGGCACAAGCTCAGCAAAGAAGGTACACGTGGATGCAGCCGTGTTCGGAGGAGTCCCATCTTGGGTTTCTGTGAAGGCAGAGGCTGGGAAACAGGTGGGTAAAGTCAAACCCATTTACTCACTACCAAGGGAACAAAGCTGTAGGGCTGTAGCTCAGCCTGTACCTCAGAAAAGCAAAATGGCCAGAGCACTTGGAGTAAAGCTCACACCCACACCGAAAGCCTCAACCTAGCTCTATCACTGACTGCCCTTCATCGCCAAAGACAGGGTGGCCTCTGTGACACAATTCGCACAGGGCCTACGGCACAAAGGCAAGAACGCTACACAGAATGAAGTAAGCTGTCAAGTGTCACCGCAGATCCAGAGGAAGACGACGGAGGCCTGGGAGGAGCAGGAGACTGGGATGGATGTGGCTCACCATGCACGCTGACGAGCAAGTGTAGACAGGCTGTATCTCCAATGAACGGATGGTGCCTTTGTAAAATAAAAGCACACAGAAATGCTGACTCCCACCTGTCTAAATGTGCACACAGAGGAAATTCTTCTCCATCTGACATGCCATCCCCGGCCACCACGGACCAGCAACAACGGCTCTCCAGATCCATCACTGTCTCTGCACGCAGGGTCGCCAGACAGCCTGGCAGCACGGCACGGAGGAAGGATGAGTCATCACGAAAAATGATCATCCCTCCATGCCAGGCTGCAATCTGATCTCAACCTCCGGGAGGGCAGCACTCTCCAAATCCCTGTGAGAGAGAAAAAAGCAAAGCGGAGAAGGTCCAGAAGGAACGCTACCTAGCCAAGGAGAAAACTCAGAGGAGGAAGGAAAGAAGGGCACCAGTGCCATGAGACCTCCGCTGGGCCCATGGCAGTCTGTCCTCCCTCGAGAGGTGGCTACACCATTTCCAAATAACCTGAGATTCGCTGAGGCTGCAGAGCTTCTGCTGGCTGGCGAGGAGCGGAGTAAGGGCAAGACCTCAGCCTCTGTGACTGAGAGCATGTGAAAACGCCCTGCCCCAGCCGGCCAAGACCTCCAGGTCTTCCCTGGCCCTCCTAGTTCTGGGGCCCACATTTCCACAGTGAAATAGTGCCGCCCATCCCCACAGGCCCTGGGTCTTGGCTGGGAGGGCTGGAACAGCCCGCAGCAGCGCCCATGAATGCCAGGGTTTGTGCTGGCTAGAATCCAGGAGATTCAGCAGGCCCAGAACTCACCCCCCAGCCTGTGCTCCTCTTAGAATAAGGATGCCCGGTGGGCTCTGCAATTGATATGGCTTGGCTGTTTCTGCACCCAAATCTCATCTTGAACTGTAGGTCCCATAATCCCCACATGTTGTGGGCGGGACCCGGTGGGAGGTGATTGAATCATGGGGGTAGGTTTTTCTCATGCTGTTCTCATGGCAGTGAGTGAGTCTCACCAGAAATGATGGTTTTATAAAAAGGCAGTTCCCTTGCACATGGTCTCTTGCCTGCCACCAGGTAAGATGCACCTTTTATCCTCCTTCCCCTTCGGCCATGACTGTGAGGCCTCCCGAGCCATGCGGAACTGAGTCTTTTTCTTTATAAATTACCCAGTCTGGGGTATATCTTCAGAGCAGTATGAAAATGGACTGATCCAGTGATGCTGACACAACACCGTGTGGGCGCTATGTCTGCCGTCACACAACGCCAACACTCTTGCAAGTGTGCCTCACTCTGAAGCGTGGGTGACCCCAGGTCCTCACTCACTCCTCTCCTGGCCACTATTCAGTGCCTCCTATGTCCTCATCCTTGCCTGTGGAGGCAGAAGCTCTTGCCCTGTCCTCTCCTCCCCTTGTCTGTGAAGACAGAGCTTTGGCTGAGCCCAAGGCTGCCCAGGGGGAGAATGCGTTGCCCAGCTCCTCTGCAGAGAGGGTCGCCTGGCACATGTTAGACACACCTGGTCTCAGATACCATGATACAAGTCAGCATAACTTGGGCCTCCAATTCTTAAAATGAAGTTGCCACCTGTTGCATCCACAAGCTAGAACACACGAGGTGCACCTGGGTTCCTTCCGACTCTGCAGTCATGACAACATAGCAAGAGACAGAAACCACACACCAAGTATGGCAGGCCACCCAGAGCCCAGGCCACGGAGGGCCTCACAGAGCCCAGCCCTCCCATCCTGGAACGGTGATGTCAACAAGAGCATCTGACCTTATGAAATAAAGCTGGTGGGTCTGGGAAGCTCTGTGTTTCCGCGGCTTACACTTTCCCCCGGGTTCAACTCTTCCTCTTGGCACATGGCTCTCTGTATGCCCCACACCGTCCCCTCAGCTGTGAGCTGGGATTCCAAAAGCCTCCATGGCACGTCTCCTACGGGTCTCACACAGAAGTCTGTCTGCTCCCCGCAAACGCCAGACTGTTTTTCTTCCAATGCGATCACTCCATCTCCCAGGACCACAGGCAGCATACAACCCCATGGGGTCCCTCTGGGCACCTTCTCCACTGCTCACACTGCACCCTGTTGCTCTGTGACAGCCTGTGACATGCCCACAGTGGGCGCCACTCTTCCATCCCCAAGCCCCACAGCCATCTCCTACAAAACACCCACAATCACAAAGGGCCCAGTTCCTCTCTGACCAACACAGGGCAAACATGATACTTAAAAAGTAGAAACCTAACAACAAAAGAATAGTCCTCCTAGACAGGACTACCAAGAAATTAATCTTTTAAATTAAAGAATAAAAACATGAGCGACAACAGGTCAGTACATATAAAGCCAGTAGAACAGAGTTAAAAGTGTCTTAGAAGAAGATTGAGAGTCAAATGCATTAGCTGGAAAATAAATGAAAATGTTCAAAGAAGCACTCAGGAAACTATTAAAATAATAGCATTAACTTGAAGAAAAAGAGAATTATAATTATAATGTACGCTAAAATGAGAAATTAATAGTAAAATTATAAATGATCAATATAACTGAAAGCTATTTTGGAGAAAAAATTAGACAAATGTGACTAAAATGCTGAAATAAGTATTTGAAATAAAGGGAACACAGTAACAGATAAAATGACTGAAAAACTAGGCCCGGCATGGTGGTCTACACCTGTAATCCTAGCACTTTGGGAGGCCATGGCAGGAAGATCGCTTGAGGCCAAGAAGTTTGAGACCAGCTTGAGTATCTAAGCAAGACCCCAGTCCCTAAAAAAATTTTTTTAATTAGCTAGATGTGTTGGCACATCCCTGTAGTCCCAGCTAGTTGGGAGACTGAGGTGGAAGGATCGCTTGAGCCCAGTAGTTCAAGGCTGCGGTGAGCTGAGATCAACATCCAACAGAGTGTGGCTCTGTTTCTAAAAAAAAATAATAAAAATAAAAATTAAATTAAATTAAATTAAAAATTTTAAAAGACTGAAAATGACAAGAATACAACATATATATTACATACATACGTGTGTGTATATATATAACATATACATTTTTACCTATATACCTAAAAACTTGCTTAAAATTGACTATTTCCTGAGAAAAAACCATTGGTGTATAAGAAAATGTGTATAAAATCAATAACCATGGAAGAAATTATATAGACACTAAAAAATCAGTCTCCAAAATAGACTCCAGGCTTAGCGGCTTTGATAGATGAATTCTATCAAAGGTAGAATTCTCTCAAAGGCTGATAACATTTGCATTTCTAAACAGAGGACAGGAAAATTTGTTATTTAAATAAAGTATAGAAAAACATGAGAAGATTCTCAAATAATGTTATGAAAGCAAGCTATATATTACCAAAATCATATAAAAATTAGAAAAAAAGAACCTTATAGAGCAATATCACCCTAGCCATAACCCTCACAATAACCCTAACACTAACCCTAATCCTAACCTTTACAATAATTTGAACACTAACAGTAACCCCAACCCTTATGCTAGCCTTAACTCTAGCCCTAACCCTATTATTAACCCTTATTCTAGTCCCAGTAAGATACTGGGAGCATATTATAATTGGAAGAGCTATGGCTTAACAGTATTTATTCCAAGAATCAACACTTGGAATGTCAGGAACAGAATTCACTCCATTGAGAGACAAAAGCAGGAATCACATGACCGCCTAAATAGTAGCAATGAACACATTTAGTGAAATGCAGCTTTCATTTTCGATTTTAAAAAACACATAACTTAATAAATAGGAATAAAAGAAAACTTCTGTAGCTTAATGAAGAATATTTACCAGATAGCTACGGCAAGCAAACTTCATGGTGAATGCATTTGGGTCAAGGTAAAAATAAGTCAAATTTCACCCGAAAACCCTCTTGCAAATAAAACCATTTTAACACATGCCCACATTCAAATATATAAAAACTGATAGTTTTCCTATATAATGTTAAATATTTGATAAATGCAATGGGAAAAGTCCCAATTACAATAACCAAATAACACAAATTAGTTGGAAAAGAATTTGAAAGATAAAACCTATAGCAAGAAAGCTATGAAATGTAACTGAAGGCTAATAACAGAATAAATGGAAAGAGGAATTCCTTTTCTATATAGGAAACTATTTAAATATTGTTAAAATATCAGCTGTTTATAATTTAAATTACAGATCTGATCCATTTGAAAAGAAACCTCAATATGATTAACTTTTTAAACTTGAAAATCATTCTAAAGTTCATTAGAAAGTAGGTAGCCAAGAACCACCAAAATGTTTTTTGAAATATTGGTTACCTTTATCAGATATGGAAATATACCATGAAACTAAAATAATTAAAACAGTGTACCAGCACTACAACAAAGAGGTCAATTACAGAATTCAGAAACAGACACTAAAATACACAATATTTTCATATGTGGTACACATACATAACAGAAGTTGCAGCATGAATCATTAGAAAAATGAAGTATTTTTTAATAAATGGTGTTTCTAATATAAGAAAACTAACTTAGATCTAAGAACATACACCTAACTAAATCCCAAGAAAAGGATTTTCTAAATGTAAACACAATAGAAGATGACATCGCAAGGGAAAATACTGAGCGAGCCACCCAAAATGCTACAGATGAGACGAAAAGGTGCACGACTCAACTGGGGAAAATTCCTCCCACCAACATAAAAGCAGAGTATCTTCAATAACGCAAGAGTGCTTATGAGCACGGGGAAAACGACATTATTGTTAAAGAGCTAAAGCCACGTGTGTTCAGTTCGCTTCTGCATTTTGAGATGGAGACGTATGCAGCACCTGGTGTGTCAGGATACAACAGCACAGGTGCTCTGGTACAGCTTGTTCCAGTACAAACTTGCACTTTTGAGATCAGTCTGGCAATTACACATTATGCCTCTTTTAAATGTCCATGTCCTCTGACCCAGGAATTCTGTAGGTGTGAACACTGCCTACAAAAGAGAGGAAGCTGCTGTGGATTTATGCACAAGGATGTTTACCTTGTATTATGGATATTAGTGGAAATCAGAAAAAAATAAACAAAAAGGGATTAATCCAATAAATGATACCTAGATCCATACATGGGAAACCATGCAACCTTCTAAAAATAATGTTTTCAAACTAGGTAAGGTCGAACACTTTGCAGAATACTATTCAGTTAAAAAGCAGGGCATGGAAGTGTGTCCTGCATGCCTGACGCAGACAGTCTGGACTGAAATTTCCCCACAGCCCCTGGAACACTGGGCAAGAGGCACTCACCAGGCCTAACGCTGCAGAGCTCAAGCAACCTGAGTAGAAAGCTCTGCCTCAGATTCACCAAGCCAGAGGCTGGGCCTGTGCAGTGGAGAGGACCAGAGGGCAAGGGCAGTGGAAGTCTGACCTGGCAGGAGCAGGGCAAGCAAGGGAACTCAGGGCCTGAGGTTCATCAAGTTTTTACAAAACAGTATTTGCCCATATAACCTTTAAAATTTTTTTATTTTTAATAAAACTATAAATATACAGTTTTTTAAAGCAAATAATTCGATAAAGCTTATGAAAAGCAGTGGCCCTGCCCCTCCCTTGTCCCCCACATCACAATCTTTCCGTGAGCTCTTAGCCTCCTGTGGCATTTCTTTATCTCCATATTTCTAATCACTGAGTTTGCATTTGCTATTCGTGATCTTACAATTTTATGTATCAGCTGTTAGCTTCCTGATACAAAAGATGAGCACCAACTCTCCTGAGCCCCTACCTCGCCCTCCTCCCCACTCTCCAGGACTCCCCTCGCCAGCTGTGCACCTGGTACCTACACCTGATGCTGCAGCTCCCTTCTTGCACAATGTTTCTGTTTCTCGCAGGGAATCAGGGTCTCCCGACTGCTTTGCTTGGTGCTCTATGAACTTAGGTTGATTTCTTTCCAAACTCCTAGCCATGGGGCTGACCACTGCAGACCCACTCATCCTGACATCACCCTCCAAGCCTTTCTTGGAGCCACGCTCCAAGGCCCCAGCGTCCAGCTTCCTCACCCACCCAGTGGCTCCTTTCCCTCCCTCCTGCATCTGTTCCTAGGTTCCCAGTGTTCTGGGGCCAAATAAGGAGGGGCTGGGGTGAAGCTATCCTGTGCCCTGCTTTCCGTTTAGGACAGTCCCCCAACACACGGCAGGCTCCCAGGTCACCTTCCAGGGCGGAACCAGACTGGGTAGGAGAGGGCTGAGAGGCTGACTCCTTCTCAGACAGGTCTTCCACAGCTTTCCTATGTCCACACTACCTCTACTGCCTCCCCAGGTTCAGCCGCACAGTAACGCCATTCCGAAGACGTGGGGGCGCTGTCTGCAACACAAGAAACTCACTTCCCAGTCCCCTCAACACACACACATACAACAGATGCACACACACCACACACGCACACACCTTCCACACACACACGTGTGCGCACCTATATACACACTCACCTGCACACACATACACACGCACGTGTACACACAGACCTGCATGGGTAAATACACATGCACACACACGCACACTACACACACACCACACACACACACACTCACATGCACCTCGCAGCTTTCTAGGTTCAGATCTGCTCTGTTTGTCCATTTGCCTTTCAACTTTCAAAGTTCTGTCATCTTCTTTCTCAATTTCTTGGTGATCGAGACCATCCTGGCTAACACAGTGAAACCCCATCTCTACCAAAAATACAAAAAATTAGCCAGTCTGGTGGCGGGCGTCTGTAGTCCCAGCTACTCAGAAGGCTGAGGTAGGAGAATGGCAATGGCGTGAACATGAGAGGCAGAGCTTGAAGTGAGCCAAGATGGCACCACTGCACTCCAGCCTGGGCAACAGAGCGAGACTCTGTCTCAAGAAAACAAACAAACAAACAAACAAAAACTTTAAGAAGCATATAACCAATTCAGTATTACAAGAAATAAAAGACCTCAAAGTAAACAAAAATCTTCAACAAAGTGTTCATTACTACTTATTTCCCGATCTTGCTGTAGCGGAAAAACAGCCCCGCGATGGGGCTAGGAGTGGGCTCTGGCACTAACCAGCTACGGGAGATGGGTCCCTACCTGCAAAATGAAGTGGCCCTCAGAGGCCCGCACAGACCACACACAGCCCAGGGAAGGCCCACCTGTGCTTCTCCATGAGGCCTACGTTCATTGCTGTCTCTCAGGAGGGGGGAAGAGTTCTCCAAGACATGGGAATGGAAAAACAAAGTGCTTCCAAAACTACTGGCTCCCCTGGGAAACATCCACTCAGATGAGCTCTGCGCTGCTTCATCACCACAACCCAGAATCCCACAGGGAGAAGTTGCAGGACTCACTCGACAGAGCCCACGAGAGGAGAGCCCTTCTGTTCCAACCAGCTCAGCGCTCACAGCACCTCCCTTCCCACCAGCAGAAGAGGCCGCAGGTGCTTATAAAAGTTCCCTGTGTGTACTGAACACAGGCCTCAGGGAATTTCCAGAATCTGCCTGCTGCAGCCTCCAGAACCCACGTGCTAGCAGGCGATGGTTCCACCTGCACTGCTTGCTCTGCCTCTCAGCCTGGCTGCCGGGGCACAGCTTGCAGGAGGTCAGGCTCGCCCCACCCCAGCACACTGGTTTATTTCCAGAACTGTAGGCGCAGTCTGAAGAGCCTACAGTTAGGCTCAGAAGAAGAATATGGACAACGCCAAAGTCAAAGAGAAAATGGGAACAGCACATAACGGGTGTTGCTTATCTGTCTGAGTCCCAGAGGCTCTTCCCTTGAGATTTTGGTGAAAATTAGATCCAGATTTGTAAGATTACGAAGTTGGCCCCAAGGCAACAGGGATTTGGATTCCTCTAAGAAGCAGGTATTACAGAAGCTTTAGTTAAAGCCACAACAGTAACTTAACAGGGAGAAGAGACTGGCTGGCTCCACACTCCCACACCCACCCTGCTGGTAGAGGCTCCCCTTAGCCCCCAACACCGTGCGGACTGAGAACACCCACCCTGCTGGTAGGTTCCCCTTAGCCCCCAACGCCGTGCGGACTGAGAGCAGCCTCGGGATGACCTGTGAGGCCCCTGACGTGCCCCAGCTGCACTCTCACCTCCTGCCCCGCAGCCTCCTCACTGCTCCATGGATGCACCAGGCACGTCAGACCCGAGCTTCTGCTCAAAACCCCCTTGGCCCTGCAGCCCCTTACTTACCTCCTGCACCAAGGGGCTCACACCTCCATCTCTGGCAAGACTCACACAGATGCCCCATGTCTCAGGGCTGACCTGACGGCCTATTCACATGGCACGAGGACTCCCACACCCTGCCCTTCCCTGTTTCCTCCACAGCCACTGTCAGCCCCTGACATGCCACAGAATGAACTCACTGACTAAATTTATGTTTTCGAGTCCCCGGCAAGGATGTCAGGATTCTGGCAGTGTGCCTGGGACATCACAGGCACACTGTAAACATCTGCTAAACAAATGAAGGAACAAAGAAAGTATTTGTTCAAGTAATTTGTTGGTAAGAACTCTCCTCTTAGGATATTAGTCAGGGTTCCAGTCACCTGCAAGCCCAAGCACCTACATGCACGGGCCCCCAACCCCCCCCAGCCATCTCTCCGAGGGGCTCCCCCTGCCAACTCCCCATGCCATCTCTCTGACCAGGGCGCTGCCCTGCTGCAGCTGACATCTCTGGAAGTCGGTGGGCAGGGCCTGCAGCACTGTCTCCTCAGGATGCACTGTGCTCAGGACCTCACAGCAGCCCAGGGCTGCCATCAAGCACACGAGGAAGGCAAGACACACTGGGAGTTCCGACCAACATCACATCAACAAGGCAGCTCTTCTTATTCTACTATTGTGAAGTTGGAAGACTTGGCTCAAATCCCAGCCCCACCACTGTCACCAAGATAACCTGAGTGAGTTACTTCACCTCGCCAAGCCTCAGGGAATAACAATCCCTATCTCAAAGGGGCACTGGGAGGATGAAGGGAGTGATTCTATGGAAGTTATCAAATCAGGGTGGCTGGTACTACTTCACCAGCATCAGCAGTCATCATGACTACATTAGTTTTCCACGCAAAACTGCAAATATACAGCAAGTTCCTGCTGAAAACGTTTTGAAAATGACATTTATAAGCTTTAGAAAAAGAAAGACATCTTAAGGATAATTTTAAAAGGAGTCATCTCAAGGTAGTTTTACAAAACTAGAATTGAGACCACAGTGCATTGTCTGAGACAGGTGTGTGTTGCTGTGTGCTGGCCGGTGCCAGGTCCTTTCCACAGATGTCACCCACGCACCGTGTGGCTTCAGGCATTGTGGTGCCTTCACGGCCACCGCACACACAGGCACTATCGGGCAGGGGGCACTGTCGGCACAAGAACAAAGGCGTGCAGTAGGCTCCAAGAGTGCTAACAACTGGCCCTCCAGCTCCTGCTGGTCTACATGGTCAGGTTAACTGTGAAGAAAGGTTACCAGAGAAAGAGGAAACTGCCTCTTTGAAAATCTTGGTTCCACAGAAGCAAGAACGGAAAATGCGTGTCACTCACACTACATGCTCTCGGCAGTAGTGTGACCTGAGGCAGGTTCCTCATGAGACATAAAACCAGGATCCAGGGGGAAGGCAGAGACACACGGCTTCCACTCTGCTGACACAGAAAGAGTCGTTTAGTCTAAAAATATCGCCTGTGACACCATCATAAAAAGCACTACTCACACAGAACCACGTGGGGAGCTTCTCTCTCGTAGACAGTCCTGTAAACAGTTGAAGGAAAAAACAATTAAAATTGGAAATCACAGGCTTTCCAAAGAGAGAGAGAAATCACAATCATCTTTCACCTTAGACACCAAATTTTATCAAACCAAAGTCATCTATTAAAAAGATATGTTCATAAATCAGTTATTGGGAAGGTCAAAGACAGTTTCCCAGAGAAAGAATTCCATAAAAAGTGATTCAATTCTAAACTGAGTCTGGAACATACACGATACTGATAAAGACTTAGAGCCGCAGGGTCCCTGAACCTTGACCCACAGTCCTCAGCCTGATTGAAGTCTGGGGCACAGCTGATTCTCAAATCCCTCTGAATCTATGGGGGACGGTAAGAACGCAGGGAGAGGATAGGGGACAGTATGGCCCAGGACACCCACAGTCTCACCCCTGAAGGGCCTTCACCTGGACCACAGGCCAAGGGTTCTCCCTGTGCAGATTGCATCAGCAGGTAAACACCGCGCAGAGACTCCTACAGACAGCCAGCCTCTGTCCAGTGATGCCCAAAGACTACAGAAACATAAGAAAGCCTGGACAGATGACCATGGTCAGCTGTGACAGAGAAAGAGTGCGACTGGGGTGACTCTCCCACCTCACTTAAAAGTCAGACAAAAGACATGAAATGAGGGTGTTCAGACATGGAGCAGCAGGCAGCACAGGACAACAATCCCCAGAGAAGGGAAGCAAATGGGATGCATCCTACCAATGCCGCAGCCTACAACCTGCGGAAAGTGCTTGGGCCACAGCACAGGAAGGGGGAATCCAGGCAAAGCCAGGGGAGTTGGAGACGGAGTTGAGAATTCAGGGAGGCAAAGGCAGAGAGGAAAGGGAAGAGATGCAACTGACATCTCTGGAAGTCGGTGGGCGGGGCCTGCAGCACCGTCTCATCAGGATGCACTGCACTCAAGACCCCACAGCAGAGCAAAAGCTAGAATTAGAGGGCAGAGTACCAGAAAGGAATGCCCTGCACAGAGAAACATTCCAGAGGTCTGTGGTGGATTCCCTAGAGTCTCTGCCTGGACATGAACGGGCACATGTGAGTGAGTTAACTACCAGAGGCGGGGGGAAGAACCGATAAAAAGAAAAAGTAGGGACAATAGCCATGGCTCACACAGTTCTGGGAAGAGTTCATACTCCCAACAACTAGACTGCAGGAGCCTTGCAGTACAGGGGACACCACCACGCGGAGCACTGGGAAGGGCATTGCCTCAGTAACAGGACTGCATGGGCAGCAGAGTAAGCTGGGGTACTGAGAGGTGACAATATGCTAGCAGCCCTCACTCTCAGCGCCTCCTCAGCAGGCCTTGGAGTCCACTCTGGCAGTGCTTGAGGAGCCCTTCAGCCTGCCACGGCACCGTGGGAGCCCCTCTCTGGGCTGGCTGAGGCCAGAGCCTCCTCCCTCTGCTTGCGGGGAGGTGTGGAGGGAGAGGCACCGGCGGGAACCGGGGCTGCATGCGGCGCTTGGGGGCCAGTGCGAGTTCCAGCAGCGGGGGGCGCAGGCTCGGCGGGCCCTGCACACAGAGAGCGGCCGGCCAGCACCCCCGCCCAGGATACTGAGGGGCTTAGCACACGGACGAGCAGCTGCGGAGGTTGTGCCGGGTCCCCCAGCAGTGCCGGCCCGCCAGCGCTGCACTCAAATTCTCCCTGGGCGGGCCTTAGCTGCCTCCCAGCAGGGCAGGCCTCCGGACCTGCGTCCCACCATGTCTGAGCTCTACCCCCTCTCCCTCCCCCGCATGGGCTCCTGCGAGGCAGAGCCTCCCGATGGGTACTGCCCCCTGCTCCATGGCACCCGGTCCCATCAACCACCCAAGGGCTGAGGAGTGCAGTGGTGGCTCGGGACTGGCAGGCAGCTCTGCCTGCTGCCCCAGTGCAGGATCCACTAGGTGAAGCCAGCTGGGCTCCTGAGCTGGATGGGGACTTGGAGAACTTTTATGTCTACCTAGAAGATCCTAAATACACCAATCAGCACTCCATGTCTAGCTCAAGGTTTGTAAATACACCAACTGGTACTCTGTATCTAGCTAATTCTGTATCTAGCTAACATAGTGGGGACTTGGAGAACTCTTCCCGCTAGGCACTCTGTGTCTAGCACTCTGTGTCTAGCTCAAGGATTGTAAACACACCAATGGGCACTCTGTGTCTAGTTCAGCACGCTGTCAAAACGGACCAATCAGCTCTCTGTAAAATAGACCAATCAGCTCTCTATAAAATGGACCAATCAGCAGGATGTGGGTGGGGTCAGATAAGGGAATAAAAGCAGGCTGCCCCAGCCAGCAGTGGCAATCCACTGGGGTCCCCTTCCACACGTTGGAAGCTTTGTTCTTTCGTTCTTTGTAATAAGTCTTGCTGCTGCTCACTTTTTGGGTTCACGCTGCCTTTATGAGCTGTAACACTCACCACAAAGTGTGCAGCTTCACTCCTGAAGCCAGCGAGACCATGAACCCACCAGGAAGAATGAACAACTCCAGACGCACTGCCTTTAAGAGCTGTACCGCGAAGATCTGCAGCTTCACTCCTGAAGCCAGCGAGACCACAAAGCCACCGGGAAGAAGGAACAAACTCCGGACACACCATCTTTAAGAACTGTAACACTCACCGCGAGGGTCCGCAGTTTCATTCTTGAAGTCAGCGAGGCCAAGAACCCACCAATTCCAGACACAGTACTACACTAGGTGATGCTTAACAAAGTCAGCAACAAGCCGCCAAAAAATCTGAACTTTCCAAGTAACTTAAATGCATTCCAAAACATACTTCAAAATATTTTAAAAGAATACAGAGTCCAACAATACAAAGTTGACAATGTCTTTCATCCATCCAAAACTGAGTAGGTATGCAAAGAAGCACAAAAATATATCTCATAATGAGATTAGTTGATCAGTAAGACACAAACCCAGTAATTATATACACAGAGATCATTAGTACACAAAGACATTAAAATAGCTATTATGCACTTTAGGACGTAGAGGCGGGCAGATCATTGAGGTCAGGAGTTCAAGACCAGCCTAAGCAACATGGTGAAATCCCGTCTCTACTAAAAATACAAAAATTAAGCAGGCATGGTGGTGGTCGCCTGTAATCCCAGCTACTTGCGAGGCTGAAGCAGGAGAATTGCTTAAACCCAGGAAGTGGAGGCTGCAGTGAGCCAAGATCATGCCACTGCACTGCAGCCTGGGCGAGGGAGCTAGACTGCGTTTGAATAAATAAATAAATAGGCCACGTGCAGTGGCTCATGCCTGTAATCCCCGCACTTTGGGAGGCCAAGGCAGGTGGATCACAAGGTCAGGAGATCGAGACCATCCTGGCTAACACGGTGAAACCCCGTCTCTACTAAAAATACACACAAAAAATTAGCCAGGCGTGATGGTGGGTGCCTGTAGTCCCAGCTACTCGGGAGGCTGAGGAAGGAGAATGGTGTGAACCCAGGAGGTGGAACTTGCAGTGAGCCGAGATGGTGCCACTGCACTCCAGCCTGGGCGACACAGCGAGCCTCCATCTCAAAAAATAAATACATTGTATATGTAGAAGACAATACAGGAAAGCATAAAATGCTAAGGACAGACAAGAAAAGTATTTTTAAAACACACAAATCAAGCATGCAGAGATGAAAAATGTATCTGAGATTTTTAAAAATATGCTGACTGGGATTAACACCATATTAGACCACAAAAGAAAAGATCAGTCAATGTACAGACGGAAAAATCTGCGCAGGCAGAAACTACCTAAAATAAAACAAAGAAAGATTCTCTACTCCCAAAAGACAAAAATGTATGTGTAATTGGAGACCCAGAAGCAGGGGATGAGACAAGCCAAAAACATATTTTAAAAAATAATGACAAAAGGCAGGGCAGAGTGGCTCAAGCCTGTAATCCCAGCACCTTGAGAGCCCAGGAGTTTGAGACCAGCCTGGATAACATAGTGAGACTCCATCTCTACAAAAACATTTTTAAAAATCAGCCAGGCATGGTGGCACACACCTGTAGTCCAGCTACTCAGGAGACTGAGGTTGGAGGATCACCTGAGCCCAGGAATTCAAGTCTACTCTGAACTGTGATTGCACAACTGCACTCCAGCCTGGATGACAGAACGAGGCCTTGTCTCTAAAACAGACCAAAAAAAAAAATTACAAAACGTTTTCAAAAATGGATGAAAATTTAAGCCCATATATAGATTCAGAAAGGTCAACAATCCCCAACCAGAAATAAATAAATAAATAAATAAATAAACTAAACCAACGCACGTCATAATCAAATTATGTTAAAAAAAAAAAAATCTTATAAAGGCAGCCAGAAAAAAAGAAACATTATGGCAAGAGCAGCTAAAAATCTACTCATTTGCTGCTCTTGCCACAGAAAAACAAAACAAATAAAAAATGGATATTGGCCGGGCGCGGTGGCTCAAGCCTGTAATCCCAGCACTTTGGGAGGTCGAGACGGGCGGATCACTAGGTCAGGAGATCGAGACCATCCTGGCTAACACGGTGAAACCCCGTCTCTACTAAAAAAATACAAAAAACTAGCCGGGCGAGGTGGCGGGCGCCTGTAGTCCCAGCTACTCAGGAGGCTGAGACAGGAGAATGGCGGGAACCCGGGAGGCGGAGCTTGCAGTGAGCTGAGATCCAGCCACCGCACTCCAGCCTGGGCGACAGAGCGAGACTCCGTCTCAAAAAAAAAAAAAAAAAAAAAAAAAAAAAAAAAAAAAAAAAATGGATACCTATGTGAGATGATGGATATGTTAATTTGCTTCACTACAGGAACGTTTTTATTATCTGCATTTTATCATATTGTGTACCTTAGATATACACAATATAATTTTTTAAAATAGGAAACCATGTACAGAGACAAGCACAGACAGGGTGAACAGAGAACTTTTCAGAAACAGTGCAAGTCAGAAGCCAATTGAATTCTATGTCTAAAGTAATGAAACAAAAGGCTACCGACCTGGAAAACAAAACATAGAAAAAATAACTTTCAAATATAAAAGTAAAAAGAAGACTTTTTCTAACAAACAAAAGCTAAAATAATTCATTATCCAACATACCTGAACTACAAATAATATTAAAAGAAGTACAAAATACAAAAGGAAAATAATACCAGAAGGAAATCTGGATCTACAAAAAGAAGTGAAAACCGTTGAAACAGAAAATATGTAAAATATAAAAGCCTCTTTTTCTTAATTTTTTAAGATTGTTTTCAAATATAATAGACTATGTAAAGCAAAAAAAAAAAAAAAAAAAGCAATGTATTGTGGGGTTTATGACAATGTCGAAGTGAGGTGATAAGGGCATAATGTAATAGCCAGAAGTAAGAGAGAGTATACTTTTGTAATGTTCTTACACCATATGTGAACTGGCACGATATTACTTGCAGATGACTATGGTAGGTTAAGGAAATATACAACAAATCCTAAAGCAACCTCTAAAAACACAGAGATAAAGCTAATAAGCTGCAACCCAATGTCCTCAGGTTTTCAGGCATACACTGTAAAAGTATCCACTTGTAACTGTTGGATCTTGAGTTGTTTAAGAAAAGTTCCAGGAAGAAGCCCAGTGCTGGCAAAACAAAAACCAATTAGATCCAGAGAGGCCTCAGATGGAGATGAACTTTGGCAAACTCTCCTCATTACCACACTAAAAACTCCACTAAAATAAGAGAAGAGCTTATTTGCCATCGTGTATACACCTGTGATGTATGTAGAAGCATGACTGACAACAGTGCCTGTGCTGCCTTGACTGTACCTTCTACACACAATGATTCAGCTAACGAGCTTAAAAATGGTGTTTTCAGCGTCGTTCAGGGAGGCGCTGCTTTGGAGAATTATCCCTGGTGTCCTCCTTACTTGTTGCAATTTTAGATTCACTTGTTAAATCCTCCTTGGTTGAGCTTGTTGTACTATTGGTGGCCAAGCAATTGAACCCACCCATTGTGTGGGCAACAAAGCTAGTAAAGGTAATAAAACTTATCATAAAAAGTACTCAATCCAAAATAAGGAAGAATGAGAGGAAATGGGACTCTAATAACAAGTGGGAAAAATTGAAATCCAATAGCAAAAAGACAGTTTTATACCCAACCATATCAATAATCACATTAAATACGAATGGTCTAAACATCCCAATTAAAATGTACTTTTTAAGACTCGATAAAAAAACAAGACCACACAATAAGCTATTTGTAAGAAACCCACTTTAAATATAAACATACACATAGGTTAAAAAAAAAGGATGGGGAAAAATGTGCCATGTTAACTCTAATAAAAAAAAAGCTGGAGTGACCATATTAATATCAGAAAAAGTAGATTTCAGGGTACATAATATTACCACAAGTAAATAAGGGCATTATATAATAATTAAGGGGTCAGTTTATCAAGAGAAAATAATAACCCTAAATGTTCACACACCTAATAAAGAGCTTAAAAATATATAAAGCAACCCCCTACCAGACAGACAAATCCACAATTACAATGGAAGCTTTCTACACTTCTGTTTCAATAAGTGATTTTGTAAAAACCTACACAGAAGATCAGTACGGGATACAGGAGACCCAAATAACATTATCATCCAACATTATTTAACTGACATTTATAGAACACTCCATACAATTATAACAGAATATGCCTTTTTTTCAAGTGGTCATGAGATATTTTCAAAGGTAATAATCTGAAAATTTTGAAAAATTTCAATAAAACTTTAAAGGAATAAAAAAAAAATGCTTCCTGACCACAATGGAATTAAATTAGAAATCAATTAAATTAGAAATCAGGAACAAAAAAGTATTTGGGAAATCTTCCAAATACTTGGAAAATAAATAGCACATGTCTAAATAACATATGGGTCAAAGAAAAAAACACAATGGAAATTAGAAAGCATTTTGACCTGAATAAAAATGAAAACACTACATATCAAAATATGTGGGAGGCAGTAAAAGCAGTACCAAGAGGGAGATTAATAGCACTAAATGATTATATTAGGGGAATAAAAGGTCTCAAATCTATTACTTAAGCTTACTAAAACAGAGCAAAGTAAGCAGAAGAAAGGAAATAAAGAATAGAAATCTATAAGCTGAAAAGCCATTTTAAAAATCCTTCTGCAGGAGACTAAAGTGGGAAGATCACTTGAAGCCAGGAGTTTGAGACCAGCCTGGGCAACACAGCAAGACCTACTCTCTACAGAAAAAAATTCTGTTACATTAGCCAGGCGTGGTAGATGGTGGAACATCCCTGTAGTCCTAGCTACTCGAGAGGCGGAGGCAGGAAGATCACTTGAGCCAAGGAGTTCAAGGTTACAGAGCAAGCCTCTGTCTCTAAAAATATATAAATAGAAGTAAAAAATACAGAAAATTAATGAAACCGAAAGTTGGTTCTTTAACAAGGCAAACAATATTGATAAACATCTAGCTGCACTGACCAAGAAAAAAGAGGGAAGGCCGAAATTACTAACATCAAGAATGAGAAATAGAACATTATACAGACACAAAAGATATTATAAAGACAATTAGGTCAAACCACAATGTGATACCACTTCACACCAGAATGGCTATAATCAAAAAAGTCTAACGGAAGTGTTGATGAGGACCTGGAGAAACAGGCAACCTCATACATCGCTGGTAGAAATGAAAAATGGCGCTGGTGGAAATGAAAAATGGTGCTGCTAGGGTGGAAAACAGTCTGGCAGTTCCACAAAAAGTTAAACATAGAATCACCATAGGACAGCAACTCCCCTCCTAGGTACAGACCCAAAAGAATTAAAAATACAGATTTAAGCAGATACTTGTTTCTAACAGTGCTATTCACAACAGCCAGCACAGGGAAACAACCCAAATGTCCATCAGCAGATGAATAGATAAACACGTTTGGTATAGCCATACAATGGAGTATTCTGCAGACATCAAAAGGAATGAAGTAAGGCACGTGTTACAGATGAACCTCCAAACGGGGCTAAGTCAAAGAACCCAGACGTAAAAGGTTATATATTGCATTATCTCTTCAGATGAAATATCTAGAACAGGCAAGTCCACAGAGACAAAAAGCAGGTTAGTGGTTTCCAGGGCATAAGGAAAGGGGGAGACCAGGAGTGATTACTTAATGGGTGGGAGGTATTCCTCTGTGGTAACAAAAAAGTTTTGAAAATGTCTGAAACTGGGTACTAGCTGTACAACATTCCGAATGCACCAAATTGTACACTTTAAAACGGCTAATTGCATTTTAAGTGAATTTCACTTCAATAAATAAATACAATAAGCGGATGCTATGAACTACTCTGCATGTCAGTAAATCTGCCAACTTAGATGGAGCAAGTTCTTACAAGAATCAAATCATCGAAACTCACTCAAGGAGAATTAAATAATCCTATATATATACTGAAGAAACTGCATTCAAGATAAAACCTTCCCACAAAGAAAAGAGCTGACTGAGACGACTTCGCAGGTGAATTCTATAAAATATTCTAGGAAGAAATAATATCAATTTCTTACTAACTCATCTGGAAAACTGAAGATGAGAGAATATTTCCCAATTCATTCTATAAGCAAGCATTAACATGCTACAAAAATCAGAAAAAGACACAGAAGAAAATACATCAATATTCCTCAGAAATATAGATGCCAAAATTCTTAAATTTTAGCATATAAAAATCCAACAATATAAAATAAATACATGCAGATAAAATGGGTTTTAACCCAGAAATGCAACTGGCTTACTATTGTTTTTTAAAACAATCAACGTAATTCACCATATAAACAAAAAAGAAACACCATATGATCATCTTGATATAGAGAAAACACTTGACAAAATTCAGCATTAACTCATGATAAAAATCCTCAGCAACCTGGGAATTTAAGGACTCTTTCTGAACCTGATAAGGACCTCCAGTTGAAACATACAGCTAACAGTATACACAGCAGTGAAAACTGAATGCTTACCCCTAAATTCAGGAACAAAGTTACACTGTCTCCTCCAAGCACTTCCTTTAACAAGATACCAACCTCTACAAGTTGATCTATCAATTCAGTGCAACCCCAATCAAAACCTGAACTAATCTAATTCTAGAATTTGTATGAAAATACCAAGGAAATAAACCAGCCAAAGAACTCTGAAAAAGAGAACAAAATGGGAGGGCTTATACTGCCCGATTTCAAGATTTATTATAAAGATCAATAAATTGACCCATGGAATAGAGTACAGTCCAGAAATAGTCTGCACACAGTATTAACCATGTTTTTCCTTTTTAATATCTGATGCTTTGACATCCAGGGCCTTGCTGACCCTGGAGGGACTGCCCTCCAAGCGTTAGCCAATTCCTAGAAATAGCAAACAACCCACCCTGGAGTGTACCTTTCAAATATAAACCCACCAACCCAGAGCCCACACCCCAACCACCTCCTCCCACATGGGGCCACTCCCCACCTGCCCCAATCACCCAAGGCCAGGCACCAGACAACTAGGGACAGACTCTACACCCAAGGGCCTGCTGAAATGATTCAAACTGCCACTCCTAAGCCTGCTCTCCGTGCCTCACCCATTCCTCCCGTGGAGACCACAGTGAGACTTTCTCTGCCCACTTTGTCCCCTTGCTCCCTCTGCCTCTTAACCTACCCGGTGCTTCCCATGTGGCCCTGCCTGGCAGCCGTGCTCCTGTTTCCAGGGAGCTGTGGGTACAAACACTTTCTTCCTTCATGACAGTCATTTCTATGTCTCATGTCTTAGCACACTGGATTAAAACAAATCCCAGACATCCTCAAAACACACACATACGAACAAGTGATTTTGACAAAGTTTCCCACGCAACTTAATGAGGAAAAGATCATCTTTTCAAGAAATGGTGCTAGAACAACTGGAAATTATATTTTTAAAAAACAAGAAAAGTAAGAACCTTGACATTTTCTTTGCATCCAATATAGAATTAATTCAAAATAGATCATAGACTTAAATGTAATAGTCAAAACTATAAAGATTGTAGAACAATGAAGAAGAGAAAATCTTAAAGACCTTCAATTTCACAAAGAATTATTAAGCATGATACAAAAGGCATGAACTACGAAAGACAAAAACTGATGTTGGAGGTTACCAAATTTTAAAACTTTTCATCTTCAAGTCACTGTTATAAAAATGAAAAGTCAGGCTACAGACTGACAGAAAATATTTGAAAAACACATACCCCATAAAAGACTGTATCCAGAATATATACAGAAAAAAATCTCAAAGCTCAATAAGAAAATAAACAAGCCAGTTTTTTATATGAGCAAAATATTTGATCAGGTACTTCAAAGAAAATATACAGATGGCAAATAGGCACATGAAAAGATGATCTGGCCGGGAAAGCGCAACACATGCTTTCCAGACCAGCCAGGCCAGCCGTGGGAGCCACACGCGGGTCACTGTCCTCCACATCCTGAATGCCGTGGTGGAAGGCACTGGAAACACAGGCAGGCTTCAAGCGGGAGATGCAAACATCAGGAAAGGTCGGCACCATCTGCGACACAGGGACAGATGGACATGCCTAGCGGGATCATGGGCCTGCAACCCACTGACAGGGGAAAGCAGGGGATGGGGCATGTGAGCAGGGCCAGGCAGGATGCTGCCAACGCTCCTTGAGCACACAGAGGTCCAGGGCATGAGCACCAGGATGGAGTGGAGCAAGCCCCACCTGGAGTTCCAACCACACTGGTCTCTTCTGGGCTCCAGCCACAGGCCCCTGGGTATTGGACCTGGGCCTCTGCTCCCCTCCTAGGTGAGCCCACCCAGTCCATAGCCATGCTCTCTTTCTCTACTGATAATTTCCTAAATTAATCTCCTTGCCCCTGCTGTCCCCCATGAGCTCCCATATCCACTGCCTACCTGGCCAAGCCACTTGGACGTCTATAACCTAAAGTCCAAGACCAAATCATTAACCCCTCCCACCTTGGACCTGACCCTCCCCAAGTTATCCCCCATGAGTTGTTCAGGCCCCTCGGAGTCAGGTCGGAGTCCTCCCTCCAGTCCTGTTGGTGGCCTCAGCACATATGACATCTCAGCAGGCCTAACCACACTGCCTGGGTACCTGCGGCCTCCGTACCAAACCTGCGCCCCAGTGCCTTCCCCACAGCCAGGGTGAGCCTGTGCTGTGGGGTCTGGGGCCATGCTGTCCACTGCCCTGAGGGTGACACCTGACCTCCTAAGGGGACCTGCCCTCCTGACCTCATCTCCTGCACTGGCTTCCTCACCCCAGCTGCCCCCCGCCTCCTTTCCTTTCCTCCACCAGTTCTTTGCCCCATGCATGCCTCCTGCCTAGACACATGCCTGGTTCCCTCCTGCCACCCAGTTCCAGCACCTCCTCCTCAGAAAGGTCTCCCTTGCCCACCTTCCAGGCAGCCCCTCAGTCGCTCCTGCTCAGCCTCCCTGCTCTCCGTCTAGCATGTGCCTGCTGTGTTTGTAAGTCACTTTCTTTGGTTGTGGGCCCTCTCCCCGCCCACTAGAAATAAGGCCCATGGTAGTGAGAACCTTGCCTGTGTGTCCCCTGCCACTCTGAGACTGGGAAGAGCACTGTGGAGGCAGGCCCCCAGCAGAGGCTTGATGGAGAGAGGACAGGCAGGCACTGTCCCCAAAGTCTTCTCCCTAAGTGGCAGGTCCTGAAGGAGAATGGGGCATTAAGGACAAGCTTGCTGTGAGGCCCAGGGCATCTGTGCCTCCACATCTGTGGGCACTCTTCCTTTTCTAAAAATCACAGAATGAAATAAGATTTATTGGACAAGGGAAAGGGAAAACCCTGAACCTACCACAGGACACTTATAATTCAATTCATCAGAAAAAAAGCCACCATCAGAAACTGTCTGATCAGAAGTCATCTGCTCAGAGTTCAGGGCGCTTCCCAAGCACAGGCCGCAGGTGGAAGCTACCACAGACCACGCCCAGCCAATGTGCTGCAGCCCAGGGCCCAGGCTCTGGCATTGCCCCTGGTTTGCAAACACACCCTAGCATCACAGGGGAAATCACACAGCCACGACAGAATTTCTTCATTAGAAAGATATTTTTAAAACACAGCCAGTAATAAGGCAAAAAAAAAAGAAAAAAAGCAAAATGTTATACCTTCTGCAGATTTAACCATGATACAAACTGCCATACTTACGGCTCGAAACAGTTTATTTGAGCTATTACCTGTAACTTTCATCGTTTAAGTTATAGAGGAAGTTCATGGAGTACTGTAGTATCCCAATGACAGCGTCTCCTGAGAGTCAGTGCCTCCCTTACAGAGAGGCTGTCTTGTCCTCCTGCCACCCACTTTCACAGCCCAACAGCCTGAAAACAATAGCAGACAGAGTGCCACTCCAACTGAGGGAGGGCGGGTTCTCTTTTAGATCCCACTGAGGCACCGCACCCTTGCTGTTCCCCATCACCGCCCACACATGTACATGTCTCACACCGCTTCTCATTCTCACACTTACGGTGACACCGCTAACACTTCACATCAGTTTTAATGTTCGTGTTACAGAGCAGCCTGGCCCGCCACCATGAAGGCAGCGAGATTCCCAGCTGTCCCCACCTCGCCTGGCAGGGGCAGGGCTGGGACTCCTTCCAACATGCAGTGTTGGCTTCTGGGGCTGCCCCATTGGGAGAGGATGAGCAAGCAGATAGCAGAAAGCAGCAGAGTGCGGGCAGCCCCCAAGTACCACCCTGTGGAGTGTTTTAGCCCGCCACTTCCAAAGACTGCATTCTCATGATTCGGGGTCACACTGGGGGAGGGGTGGGTCACAGCTGGACACCCCTGGAAATGCAGCTCTTAGGAATTTGCTCATAGGTTCCATTTTTGCTACATGTGTTAACAGGAGATCAGACTTCAACAGATCTCAATAAAGGAAGATGAGCAAATGCTATGTTTTTAACTAAGACCTAAATAGGCCACAGCAAGGATCTGACTTCAGGAGGGGAACAGCCTTGACTCTGAATTTCTCCAGATCTGGGGGACAGAGTGTCTCATTAACTCACCCGCTCCAGGTGAGTGAATTGAGAGTTTTACAGTGCCAACAAGAAGCAGGATGTGAGGGAGCTAGAGTTTAAAACAGCTTATGATGGAAAAGGACGGGCAAGGAAGATTCAACTTAATTCCTATCACAGAATCCACCAGTAATCACCATTTCTATTATAAATAATTACCACCCTCAGTGATGGTCTTAGCGGAAAGAAGAAGGAAGCAGTCAGCAGGTGGACTTCTTTACTCCTCCACCTCAAAAGTGGCACGGCCATGACATGACTGACAAGACCAGGAAATGCAGATCCCACAGACCCTTAGCTGGACCCCCGGCCTGTCATCCAACCTGCGTGTTGTGCCGGCTGTGCTCCCTTGCTGGGACAGCAGCCAGCCCCTTCCCTCCTTCCAGACACTCGACAGCAAGTTTCCTCCATTTAGACGTTCAGCCTCTGCCCACAGTGTGTATTTTTTATTTCACTTTCCTATTTAAGATAGATCATACTTCAGGTATGTGTGAATACAGATACATATACCCATGTTTCAATCTTATAAAATTACATTGATGGGCTTTACTCACTATCAACTTGTAATGATTTATAAAATGATTTTTGTTTCAATGTTAGCACATGAACTTATTAAAAATTTAAAATTCACTATTTTTACTTTCCTTTTTTCTGAATGGATCACTCTCATTATCAGAACTGGACACAGGAAGTCTGGCCTCTCACCAGGGTAGTGAAGTTGCCTAAAATGTATCTGCTACACTCTCTAGACAACTGCCCATATGATCACCAATCCCTGATGGAGAATCAGTTCTGCAGAGCCCTGCCCCAGAGCCTCCCTCAACAGCAGGCCGCCAGGCCGCAGACAGCAGGCCATGTGCTCAGAGCCACTCTCTAGGACGCCTGTGTGTCCCCTGGTTGCCAAACACATGCCAGCTCTCTGTGCAGAAAGCTGGAAAGAACAGAAAAGTCCAAAAAATATCTGTAAAAGCATCTCCACTTCCCAGATAGAAATGATGATAGCAGTAGAGTGTATTTTCTTCTAGTACTTTCTTATTATTGCATTTACCTACATACTTTATTTATTTATTTATTTATTTTTTTGAGACGGAGTCTTGCTGGGTCTCCTAGGCTGGAGTGCAGTGATGCGATATCAGCTCACTGCAACCTCTACCTCCCGGGTTCAAGTGATTCTCATGCCTCAGCCTCCCAAGGAGCTGGGACTACAGGTGCGTGCCACCATGCCTGGCTAATTTTTTTTTATTATTATTATTTTCAGTACAGACGGGGTTTCACCATGTTAGCCAGGATGGTCTCAATCTCCTGACCTCATGATCCACCCGCCTCGGCCTCCCAAAGTGCTAGGATTACAGACGTGAGCCACTGTGCCCGGCTACATTTATCTATATGCATTTTTAAAACAAAAATGACATCACATATATGTTTGCTAAGAAAATGCAGTAAATCTGTATCTGTAGTATTTGTAGAAAATATTTATAACAGGTTGTTTTTAGCCTTTTAACAATATTTATTAATAGTCAAAGAAAATTGTCTATGATGGGCCGGGCGCGGTGGCTCAAGCCTGTAATCCCAACACTTTGGGAGGCCGAGACAGGTGGATCACGAGGTCAGGAGATCGAGACCATCCTGGCTAACACGGCGAAACCCCGTCTCTACTAAAAAATACAAAAAACTAGCCGGGCGAGGTGGCAGGCGCCCATAGTCCCAGCTACTCAGGAGGCTGAGGCAGGAGAATGGCGTAAACCTGAGAGGTGGAGCTTGCAATGAGGTGAGATCCGGCCGCTGTACTCCAGCCTGGGTGACAGAGTGAGACTCCGTCTCAAAAAAAAAAAAAAAAAAGAAAAGAAAATTGTCTATGAAAATCTCTATTATTTAAGATTATCTGGATTGCTTTTACGCTTAGAAAAATACTTCTGCATTTCAAAGATCAGGTTAATATTCACATAATTCTTCTCCTATATTATTTATCCTATGAGTATAAAAGTGATATACATTCATTTAGGAAAACTTAGAAAATTCAGAAATGTGTGAAAACAAATAGCAGAGTGACCTCAGCTCTCAGCGACAGATGCTGTAAGCCTTTGGTTGTACCTCTACACACACATACTCATGCACACATATATCCACTTACATTTTATGTCACGTAGGCCATTTTTACCTACACTACTGATTTAGGTGCCAATATACTGGGTACATTTTTTTCATGTCATGGATCATTCCTATAAACACTAATTGCTGTCTAATATCTCATTGTGTTGTGAAGCACAATAACTGATTTACTAAATCTTTTATTACTGGGTATTTGGGTTGCTTCCAATTGTTAATTATTTAAATTACTGCTGTAGTGAACATACTTCGTACATAAATTTAGTGCTTATCTGATTATCTCCTGAAGATAAAGCCATAAGAGCAGAATTTTCAGCCAGAGTGCATAAATATTTTTAGAGCTTCTCACACACTTGAACAAAGAGCCCCCCAGAAGCTTGCTTCCCTACAGTCGTCCTCTGAGACACGCGAAGTGACTTCAGTTTCTGTGATTTCTTGCCAAAACTCTACCTTATCAACCTTCTCAAAACACATGCAGATGAGATCGTGAAAGAATAATGCACACACATTTGCTTAATCAACAGTAAGACTCAGTCCCCTCCCTATCTATGGACCTCTGTGAAATTCGACAGGAAAATGACAAAGTGGACCAAATGGAGCACATGGAGCATGAAAAGAAAGTGGTACCAGTAGCTTCTGGTCAAAGCTCAACAAATTTAAGCAAATACATTTAGATAAGAAATTCTGATGTCTTTAATATTAGAATAACTTTTAAATGAACCTAATAATAATCAAGTCATTTAATAATAATTAAATTGAGGTCAGGAGCTGTGGAAATCATTGTGAACTTGGGACCACAAAAGGCTTATTTCCAGTTCTCTCACCAAAAATGGTCTCCACAAATACTCATGGTCAGTCCTGCAGCCAAGAGTTTAGACTTTTTTTTTTTTTTTTTTTTTTTTTTTTTTTGAGATGGAGTCTCACTCCGTTGCCCAGGCTGGAGTATAGACAGTGGCGCAATCTTGGCTCACTGTAACCTCCACCTCCCAGGTTCAAGTGATTCTTATGCCTCAGTCTCCCGAGTAGCTGGGACTACAGGTGCCTGCCACTATACCTGGCTAATTTTTGTATTTTTAGTGGAGAGGGGGTTTCGCCACATTGGCCAGGCTGGTCTCGAACTCCTGGCCTCAAGTGATCCTACTGCCTCGGCCTCCCAAAGTGCTGGGATTACAGGCATGAGCCATCCCACCCGGCCTCAAATACAACTTTCTATACGTGCAAACATTATTGGCCAAGTAGCTGCTTCTGCAACTTGAGACAAGAAAAAATCAGAGGGCCTGACACAGTGTTCTGACCAGAAAGCAAGGTACCTTCAAATATCTGGGGCAGCACAAGGCAGCACAAAGTGGCAGCTGCAAGGGCCCCCACACCCAGCCAAGCTGTGGCCATCCTGGCATTGGAGAGAATAAGTAATATTCTTGTTTAAGTTTGAAGCAGGAGCTCAGATTCAACTTAGGTCCAAATCATCTTAGAACATGCAACCAAGTCACCTGTCCTAGACTAACTGGTCTAAAACATGAAGCCTGCACCCTGCTGATCAGGGTGCAAGTGCTGAGCTGCTGGACATTATCCGCACCAGAGAGGTAAGAGAAGCATCCATCAAAACCATTGCAACCCTACAAAGGTAAAGGTACAGAGGTGATGGAGAATTAAACTACAGTGCAGGTGTTTTCAAAATGCTAAACAATCATTGTATTTCTGAATATTTTTACTGCTAAGGCATTTAAAAGAATAATTTACTCACACTGCTTAAATCGTTTTTAAAAATTGATTAGTGGCCGGGCGCGGTGGCTCAAGCCTGTAATCCCAGCACTTTGGGAGGCCGAGACGGGTGGATCACGAGGTCAGGAGATCGAGACCATCCTGGCTAACACGGTGAAACCCCGTCTCTACTAAAAAATACAAAAAACTAGCCGGGCGAGGTGGCGGGCGCCTGTAGTCCCAGCTACTCGGGAGGCTGAGGCAGGAGAATGGCGTAAACCCGGGAGGCAGAGCTTGCAGTGAGCCGAGATCCGGCCACAGCACTCCAGCCTGGGCGACAGAGCGAGACTCCGTCTCAAAAAAAAAAAAAAAAAAAAAAAAAAAAAAAAAATTGATTAGTATATGTTTTTATTTTTTAAATTTATTTTTTATTACTTTTTTATTATACTCAAGTTCTGAGATACATGTGCAGAACGTGCAGGTTTGATAGAGTGGATAAAGAAAATGTGGTACATATATACCACGGAATACTATGCAGCCATAAAAAAGAATGAGTTCATGTCCTTTGCAGGGACATGGATGAAGTTGGAAACCATCATTCTCAGCAAACTAACACAGGAACAGAAAACCAAACACCGCATGTTCTCACTCATAAGTGAGAGTTGAACAATGAGAACATATGGGCACAGGGAGGGGAATATCACATACTGGGGCCTGTCAGGGGATCGGAGGTAAGGAGAGGGAGAGCATTAGGAGAAATACCTGATGTAGATGATGGGTTGATGGGTGCAGCACACTACCATGGCACATGTATACAGATGTAACAAACCTGCAGGTTCTACACATGTATCCCAGAATTCAAGTATTTCTAACATATTTTTGAGCCCTAAATAAAGTACAAGCAGCAGTGAGTATTCCTCTTTAGGCACAAAGGACCGGTGGATGTTAAAGACCTTTGCAGTTGTCCTGCTGGCTTATCTCTGGCGGGCCATTTGTTGATGCCTTCTCTATTCGTCCCTCAGGCCAGAACAGGTTTCCACTTACTCTTATTGGCTTTGCAAGTTGGTAGGTAATGATTTTGCCTATAGAGGTTCAAAAATCTGGCAATCTTTTAGTTTCCATATTTGGTGTTCATGACATAGTATGTGTATTAGTCCATTCTTGCACTGCTATGAAGAAATACCTGAGACTGGGTAATTTATAAAGAAAAGAGGTTTAATTGATTCACAGTTCCATATTGCTGGGGAGGCCTCGGGAAACTCAGAATCATGGCAGAAGGCAAAGGAGAAGCAGGCACCTTCTTAACAGGGTGGCAGGATGGAGAAGTGCCAGATGCTTATAAAACCCTCGGATCTCGTGAGACTCACTCACTGTCACGAGAACAGCATGGGGGAAATCATCCCCATGATCCAGTTACCTCCACCTGGTCCTGCCTTTGACATGTGTGGATTTTGGGTAATAGGGATTACAATTCAAGATGAGATCTGAGTGAGGACACAAAGCCTAACCATATCAGTATGTCTTGGAGAAGACACACTAAAAACCCTCTGCCCATATCTCCTGCCGCCAGGTATGGCTTGTTCTCACTACTCAGTTCCTCAGTTGTCTTCTTTTAACTCTCTCTGCCCATATCTCCTGCTGCCAGGTATGGCTTGTTCTCACTACTCAGTTCCTCAGTTGTCTTCTTTTAACTCTCTCAGTGATGGCCCCTCTGGCCTCCCTGAGAACATTTGCTGTTCTGTCCTTCATCCCCAAAAGCGGCCCCAAGTTACTCACATCCACTGAGAAGCCCCTTCCCAACTGCCTCAGCCCTAATTCTAAGGTAAAGCCAACCTTGCTGCAAGGTGAGGATTACGAATGGTCAGCCAGATACAGCTAAGCTAATCATACAACATGGCTTATTCCCTGAATTCAGCCAGGCCAGGTTTAACCCAAGACAGAACTTTCTCACACACTGACCTCCCATCCCATTAGCTGGACTCTAGGTTTGCTGCTTGGCCCTGCTTAGCACAAGTCCCACACAGTTTCCACTTCTTTATTTTACAGAGCATCTTGATATCAGATGAATAAACAGCTCTGCACTGCTGTTCTTTTCCAAACTTTGTTGGCCAGTCTTGTGCTTTTATTTAATTGTGACATTGAGAAGCAGTTCATCAATTTTCATAAAATATCCTGTGGCAATCACATCCATTTTTTGAAAAGTGTTCATTATAAAACATAGGACGCAGATGACATCCGTTGAGAATGGCAGAGTAATAACCACTAACAGCTTACCTCTCCATAAAAGCAATGAGAACACTGGCAAAATTGTCACAATTAACTTTTTAAGAGCTCTGGAAATTCAAAGGCTTGCAGCAATCCAAGGATCACTGATTCAAGAAAAACAACTGGACCTTAGCAAGAACGGTGAGCTTTGTGGCATTTTAACTTACCCTACTTCCCTTCCCTTCCTGCGAGCTGCATCCAAGCCTTGAAAACCAAGAGCCCAGCAATCAATGAGAACCAGCAGCCTGGCGGGCATGGAAGGGGCAGAACAAGACAGGAGTCTTTCGAAGCTGTGAACACCTACCTTTAAAAAAGAAGCAAGATCTCAATTCGATAACCTAAACTTCCATCTTAAGAAATTAGTAAAACAAGAGAAAACTAAACCCAAAGTAAGCAGAAGGAAGGAAACAACAAATACTATGGCAACAAGAAATTAAACACAGAATAGAAAACAAAACCAAAAGTTAGTTTCTTGAAAAGATCAACAAAATTGACAAATCTTCACCTAGACTAGCAAAAAAAAAAAAAAAAAGAGAGAGAGAAGACTCAAATTATTAAAATTAGGAACGAAAGAGGAGACATCACTACCAACCTTGCAGAAATAAAAAGGATTATAAGAAAATACTATAAACAATTTTATATCAACAAAAAACCTAGATGAACAAATTCCTAGAAACATACAGAAACTACAGAAATTGACTCAAGATAAAAGAGAAATCTGAACAAACCTAAAACAAGTGAAGAGATTTAGTAACCAAAAAACTTTCCACAAGGAAAAGTCCAGGATCAGATGGGATTACTACTGTATTCTGCCAAACATTTAAGTAAGAATTAATAACAACCCCTCACAAACTCTTTCAAAATTACAGACAAGAAAAAGATACTTCCCAACTCATTTTATGAGGCCAGTATTACCCCAATACCAAACCCAGACAAAGACATCAAGAGAAAACCAAAGACCAATGTCTCTTATGAATACACACGTAAAACATCACAACAAAAATATTAGCAAAGCAAATCTAGTAATATATAAACAAGATTATACACCATAATCAAGTGGGGTTTATCCCCAAAATGCAAAGTTGGCTTAATATCCAAAAATCAATCAATGCAATACATCACATTAATGGAATAAAGGACAAAAACCACATGATCATCTCAGTAGACACAGAAAAAGCATTTGACAAATTTCAATATATCTAATGATAAAAACACTCAAAAAAACTAGGAATAAAAGGAAGCTTTATTAACTTAATAATGGATATCTATGAAAAGCTCACAGCTAACATCATGATCAACAGCAAAAGACTGAAAGCTTTTCCCCTAAGATGAGAAACAGGACAAGGATGCCTGCCCTTGCCAGTATAATCAGTGCCATATTGGAGGTTTTAGCCAGGACAATTAGGCAAGAAAAAGAAATACAGGGCATCCAGACTGAAAATGAAAAATACAAATATCTCTATTTGGAGATGACATGATATTGCATATAGAAGAAATCCACTAAAAAACTAGTATAATAAAGTTCAACAAGGTGGCAGGGATCAATATACAAAAAGTAATTGTATTTCTGTACATTAGCAATGAACAATCAAAAAATAAAATAATATAAAATTCCATTCATAATAGAGCAAAAAGAATAAAAAAACTTAGGAATATATTTAATTTTAAAAAATGCAAGACTTGTACACCAAAAACTACAAAAAAGGGAAAGGAATTAAACAAAACCTAAATAAATGGAAAAACATCCTATGTTCACCAATGGAAAGATGCAGTATTATTAAGAAGGCAGTATGTCCTAAACTAATCTACAAATTCATGCAATCTCTATAAAAATCCCAGCCGACTTTCTGACAGAAATTGACAAGTTGATCCTAAAATTCATATGAAAACTCAAGGGACTCAGAATAGCCAAAACAATCTTTAAAAAGAAAAACAAAGTCAGAGGACTCACATTTCCCAATCTGAAAACTTATTACAAAGCTACAGCACTCAATACATCGTTATATGAGCATGTTCTGGACTGAACTGTATCCCCACAAAACTCATGTGTTGAAGACCTAATCCCCCAAATCACTATATTTAAACATAGGAACTTTAAAGAGGTATTAATAATTAGGATTAAATGAGATCATAAGGGTGGGGCCCTAATCCAAAAGAACTAGTGTCCTTACAGGAAGAGGACTGGTATCCTTACAGCAAAAGAACTGTGAAGACATAGCGAGAAGATGTCATCTCCAAACAAGTAGAGAGTCCCCAGAAGAAACCTAAGCTGCCAACACTTTGATTTTAGACTTCTGGCTTCCAGAACTATGAGAAAATACATTTCTGCTGTTTAAACCATTCAGTGCAGCATGTTGTTATGGCAGCCCTAGCAGACTAATTCAGGGTATAATGATGTAGATATAGATATATTCTCTCTCCCTCCCCATATATAAATCAACAAATTAACCCTTACATTAATAGTCAACTGGTTTTGACTAAGACTGCCAAGACAATTCAATGGAGAAACACTATTCATTTTAATAATTGTCCCAGTGTGCTGGGACAACTGGATATCCACGTGCTAAAGAATGAATCTGGAACCCTATTTCATACTATATACAAAAATTAATTCAAAATGAATCAAAGACCTAAGGGCTAAACCTATTGAAGCTCTTAGAATAAAACGTGAAAAATATGAAAATGTGACCTTGGATTAGGCAGTGGTTTCCTAGATATGACACCAAAAGTATAAACAATGAAAGAAAAAATAAATAAATTGGGTTTAAAATCAAAAACTTGTGTGCTTGCAAGGACATGATCAAAAAAGTAAAAAGTCAACCCACAGAACAAGGGAAAAATTTGGCAAATCTAGTAAGGAACTAGTATCCAGAATATATAAAGAATTCCTATAACAATAAAAAGATGACTAACTTAAAAATGGAAAAATGATTTGAATATACATTTCCCCAGAAAATATATGCAAATGGCCAGTAAGCACATGAAAAGCTTTTCAACAACATCAGTCATCAGGGAAATGCCAATCGAAATAACACTGATATACTACTTCACATTCACTAGAACGGTAATAATCAAAAAGACAGACAATAACAAGTGCTGGTGAAGACATGCAAACTTCTAACACTCATAAATTGCTGGCAGGAATGCAAAATGATGCAGCCAATTTGGAAAACACTCTGGCATTTTCGTCCCATTTCTTGGGGAAGGAAAGAATGGAGAGTGACTGATAATGTATATGGAATTATTTTCAGGGTATAAAGAATGTTCTGAAATTAGTGATAATAGTTACACAACTCTGTAAATATATTAATACCAAAAACTACTCACTTGGACGCTTTAATGGGTGGATTTTATGGTATGCAAATTATACCTCAATTCAAAAAAATAAACGTAACAGACATCTATATGCCTACCATGAAGATTAAAAAGTTGTCAACATTTTGATTTGCTTTGGATCTCTTTTAAAAATGCCTGCAGATACCACCAAAGCCCTATTCTCCACTGATACCCCTCCCTCCCTATAGGAAGGCAGCCATATAATCTACAGATGGTACATCAGTACTCACATTCACGTGTACATATCTTCACCAGCCACGTGCATATCCAAAAACAACAATGCCAAACTGCGTTTATCCTTTTGCAACCTGCTTTGTTAACACTGTTACTGAGATTTATCCATTTTGATACCCATAGATCTAATTCATTCATTTTAATGTTGAATAGTTTTTGACTATGTGAATAAAACAAATGTCCGGTTCCCCTTACTGAGGCCAGATAAACTGTTTCTACTGTTTTGCTCTTACAAACACCATAGGTCCACATCCTTGGGCACCCACTAGTTCTTCTAGGGCAAACGCCTAAAAATGGCATCGGTGGGTCATATTATGTGCACAGTTTCAACTTTACCTGAAAATGTGCCTCCAAAATAGTCTCCAAAGTGGTTATAAAAATGTGCACTCCCAAGAGCAAGGTCCCCACATCTCACCAGTACGTATTAACTGACTTCATGCTTGCCAAGCTGATGAATGTGAAATGGTGTCTCACTGTTTTAATTCATATTCCATGGATTCATCTCAAAAATGAAGTTTCCATATACTTATAACCTTTCTGGCTTCTTCATTTTGACTTGTCATTTTACAGCCTTTTATCCACTGTATGCTTATTCTTTCTAGATCTTTGATATTAATCCTTTTCAAGTTATATGATTTTCAAACGTATAATCTTATCTGTAGTTTTTCCTTTAAGTCTATGAATACCCTGCAATGTGAGCTTCATCATTGTGAATCTGCATATGCATGTGTGTGTGTGTTTTCCCTGAAACAGGTTTCCTAGAGGACTGGACTAAGGGTTAAGAGAAATAGAACCCGGGCCGGGCGCGGTGGCTCAAGCCTGTAATCCCAGCACTTTGGGAGGCCGAGACGGGCGGATCACGAGGTCAGGAGATCGAGACCATCCTGGCTAACATAGTGAAACCCCATCTCTACTAAAAAATACAAAAAACTAGCCGGGCGAGGTGGCCGGCGCCTGTAGTCCCAGCTACTCGGGAGGCTGAGGCAGGAGAATGGCGTAAACCCGGGAGGCGGAGTTTGCAGTGAGCTGAGATCCGGCCACTGCACTCCAGCGTGGGCGACAGACCGAGACTCCGTCTCAAAAAAAAAAAAAAAAAAAAAAAAGAGAAGTAGAACCCAGTGTGGACTAAAGCTTTTGGCCTAAGCAACCAGAAAAAGGAGCTGTCCTGGAATACTCAAGAGTTCAGTTTTGGACATATTCAGTCTCAAATGCTTATTAGACTTGCAAATGGAAATGTCAAACAGGCACTGAGACAAATTAGTCTGGAGTTGATGGGAGAGTCCCAGAGCAGGAGTCATCAGAGCACAGCCAGTATTTAAAGTTGACAGAAGAGATGAGACCCCAAAGGGGAAATGGAGGCACACCCAGCCACGCTGAAGAGAACGAAAACACAGAGCATAGGCAGTGCATTCAGAAGAATGTGTGGGAACTACCAGCCCTTAGAGGAAAGACGAAACAAGAGGACAGAAGTGTACGATGTTTACATTCTCCCATCCCCAAAACTGAAATAAAGGAAGAACACAACTGGAATTTGACCAAGTGGCTCTGCCCATACCCCACCCCTAGCTGTCCTGGCAACAGGCCCCCTTCATAAGACAACAGTAATAATATCGCATGCAAATGAAGAAAACAGAAATCAGAAGCAGGGCCAAGACAATAGCACTGGCTCCTCCTTTGGGAAAGTTCTGGGAGGAGATGCTGAAGCAGACTCACATGGCTGCACATCTGCAGCGTCATTCTCATCAGCACCAGCACCAGCACCATCGAGAGGCTGCTGGAATGGCAGGTGCTCTAAAGAGTGCGTGCGGCCTGTCCTGTGCTCCCTCTGCACCATGCAAGTAGTGGAGCATGGCGTCAGCAGGTGCAGGCACATCTTCAGGGAGCCCACACTGTCTCAGGAAGAGGGGCAGGTACATGCATAACCATGTGCAAAGTAAGGAAGAAATCTCGCTCTGCCTTCATAAGGTGGTCATTAGTGAGGGACAATATTCAAAAGCAGGCCCTGGGTAGATAAGAACACTGCATGGACAGACAAAGTGTGTCTGTATGGGGCCATGTGGCCAGGACTGCTTATGCAGTCTGCAGGAGGGCAGTCCTAGCAGGTAGAAAGCAAGAGCAAGGCCAGTGGCTCATCCCAGTTTGTCTGGATCATAAACCAACTAAAAGGCAGAAGTGGTAGGTCAAGCTAGAGAGAGTGCCTGCAAGCCAAAGCCAGAAGATATAGAATGTGAGGCCAAGGGGCTTGCTGGCTGGGCTTTATCTGGAAGATAAAGGGACACTAAGCACAACTTTTGGCAGTAGTGGCATGTTGAAATCTGGAATTCATTACTACTGGAAGTAATTTCCTAAAGTCTTCATAATACATTTTATCCCAAAATTCCCATGTGGTCCTAGAAGCTGGCCTCTGTAGCTTCCTGCAAAGGCATTAACAGTTCAGTGGAAATGACTCATAGAAAGAGCAACCCTCAGCCACGTAAGGTGGCTCACACCTGTAATCCCGACACTTTGGGAGGCCAAGGCAGGAGGATCACTTGAGCCCAGAAGTTCGAGACCACAACAACACAGCGGCAACTGTGTGGGCAACACAGTGAGACCACCACCTCTACAAATGATTTTCGTTAATTAGCTGGGCGTGGTGGTGTGTACATATGGTCCCAGCTACTCAGGAGGCTGTGGCAGGAGGATCACTTCAGTCCAGGAAATCAAAGGTTGCAGTGAGCCATGATTGCACCACTGCACTCCAGCGTGGGTGAAAGCGTGAGGCCCCATCTCAATAGAAAAAAAAAAAATGAAAGAGAAAGAGCAACCTTCACAAGAAATGTATAATAATCATCATCATAATTAGTATATAACAGCTCCGGCTAATAAGATGCTGACCACAAACCAACGTGTACAGTGTCACTAAAGATTCTGAGACAAATCATTTGGAAAAGTAAAAATTTACCTGAAAGAGGAATAAAAGAGTCAGTTTTCCAAACTGGATCATCACATTAAAAAACACATCAAAATTAGGAAACTGCATATTCAAACAAGATACTACCTCACACCTGTTAGAATCATTAATATCAAAAAAAACTGAAAATACTAAATGTTTGCAAGGATGTAGAACAGCAAGAAATCTCATTCACTGCCGGTGGAAATGCAAAATAGTACAGCCACTTTGGAAGAGAGTTTGCTAGTTTCTTTTTTTTTTTTTTTTTTGAGACGGAGTCTCGCTCTGCCGCCCAGGCTGGAGTGCAGTGGCCGGATCTCAGCTCACTGCAAGCTCCGCCTCCCAGTTTCACGCCATTCACCTGCCTCAGCCTCCTGAGTAGCTGGGACTACAGGCGCCCGCCACCTGGCCCGGCTAATTTTTTGTATTTTTTAGTAGAGACGGTGTTTCACCGTGTTAGCCAGGATGGTCTCGATCTCCTGACCTCGTGATCCGCCCATCTCAGCCTCCCAAAGTGCCGGGATTACAGGCTTGAGCCACCGCGCCCGGCCAAAGTTTCTTATAAATTAAACATACTTTTACAATATGATCCAGCAATTGTGCTCCCTGGTATTTGCCCAAATGAACTGAAAACATATCCACACAAAAACCTGCACACAAATGTTTATAGCAGCTTTATTCATAACTGCCAAAAACTGGAAGCAACCAAGACATCTTTCAGTAAGTGAATGGATAAACAAATCAAGGTACATTTATACAACAGAATATTATTCAGTGATAAAAAGAAATAAACTATCAAGCGATGAAGACAGATTAATTTTAAATGCATACCACTAAAGCTACATACTGTACCACTCCAACTATATGACATTCTGGAAAAGGCAAAATTAGAGAGATGGTTAACAGATCAGTGATTATCAGGGATTCAGGGGCAAGGGTAAGGAGATGAAGCACAGGGGATTTTTAGGTCAGTGAAACTACCCTGTATGATGCTCTAATTATAACTACAAGACATTAAGCAGTTCTCAAAAACCACAGAACTTTACAACACAAAAATTAAAACTTAATGTATGCACTTCATTTTAAAAAATAATTTAGGAGGTCCAAGCTCAAGACAAGATGTGGAAAGTGACAAAACAATCTGACTGTATTAAAAATATATTAAACAACCTTACCAAAGGGGTTGGAGAATAAGGTGCTGACCTAAGTCATTTTAAAAATGAGTAGAATCTCTAAGGTGGAAGGAGAAAAAGGAACTGTAAGCACTGAAGTACATAAGCACTGTACTCTAGTTGATAAAGTTGTTTACCAAGGAGTACAAGATAACAATCCTCATACTGCTATACGTGTATACTGAAAGTGAACAATAAAGTAAATGAATAGTGGATGGTGCAAACCAGTTTCTCACTGTTGGAGTGAGAGGCCAGCAAGGGGAGAAAGCTAGAACAATCCATGCAGCAATGGATTCAAGTTACAAATGTCAGTATGAACTAATGCTCAAGAAAGGTACAGATGATTACATATAGGAATATCTATAGATGTAACAGATGATTACATATGGAAATATCAATAGATGTAACAGATGATTACATATGGAAATATCTATAGATGTAACAGATGATTACATATGGAAATATCTACAGATGTATATATACACAGGTTAGCTCAAGAAAGGTACAGATGATTACATATGGAAATATCTATAGATGTAACAGATGGTTACATATGGAAATATCTATAGATGTAACAGATGATTACATATGGAAATATCTATAGATGTAACAGATGATTACATATGGAAATATCTATAGATGTAACAGATGATTACATATGGAAATATCTATAGATGTAACAGATGGTTACATATGGAAATATCTATAGATGTAACAGATGATTACATATGGAAATATCTATAGATGTAACAGATGGTTACATATGGAAATATCTATAGATGTAACAGATGGTTACATATGGAAATATCTATAGATGTAACAGATGGTTACATATGGAAATATCTATAGATGTAACAGATGGTTACATATGGAAATATCTATAGATGTAACAGATGGTTACATATGGAAATATCTATAGATGTAACAGATGGTTACATATGGAAATATCTATAGATGTAACAGATGATTATATATGGAAATATCTATAGATGTAACAGATGGTTACATATGGAAATATCTATAGATGTAACAGATGGTTACATATGGAAATATCTATAGATGTAACAGATGATTACATATGGAAATATCTATAGCTGTATATATACACAGGTTAGCTCAAGAAAGATACAGATGGTTACATATGGAAATATCTATAGACATGTGCCTACATACAAGTTAGTTAGTATACAAACATATATCTCCTTTGCTCTGTCAGCTAAAATGGCCTAAAAGCAACAAAACTCCCATAGCAACAAATACATTCAGCACCTAGATATTGGCTTCTTATATTATTCTCCAATAAAAGGAACCAGGACTCCTTGGAGAAATGGCTGATCCTACCACAAGGGCAGGAAATACTATACACAAAATGAGCCTGGAGCATCATCACTTTCAGTAGTACCAGAAAGGAAAGAGGTGCTTAAAAACAAAACACACACGCAACGATGCGGGTATGTCAAAGGGACACAGGAACCAACTGAAAGTGCTCCCAATGGGCAAAGCTGGAGCAATTCGAGAGAAAAAAAATGCAACATGGAACTATAAACCCAAGAATTTTTTTAAAATCCATCAGTTCATACTGAAATAAATAAATGATTGGAAAAATAAGTAAGTGGGAGAGCAGATAAATCTCCCAAGATAATACTAGTCTAAATCATTTATATAGACACTCCATCCTCAGTGAGGCAGAGCACAACCCTCCACCCTTTAAGTGTGCACTACACAAGATGACTTCTGTCAAACAGTACAGTATGGAAAGACAGAGAAAAAAAGAAGAGTCACTTTACAGTGAAGAAATCTGACAAACACACCTCAGCCAGGTAATCAAGGTCACCATGAAGAGTGATTAGTTATGTTGACAGTGAGCTTCCTTGACATGTGATAGCACTGGCAGTTTATCTCAGTGGTCTTCATCCCCAAAACCTATAACTGGCCAGGTGCAGTGGCTCACGCCTGTAATCCCAGCACTTTGGGAGGCCAAGACGGGTGGATCACAAGGTCAGGAGATCGAGACCATCCTGGCTAACAGGTGAAATCCCATTACTAAAAATACAAACAATTAGTAGGGCGTGTTGGCGGATGCCTGTAGTCCCAGCTACTCAGGAGGCTGAGGCAGGAGAATGGCGTGAACCTGGGAGGCAGAGATTGCAGTGAGCTGAGATTGCACCACTGTACTCCAGCCTGGGCGAGACTCCATCTCAAAAAACAAAACAAAACAAAACAAACAAACAAAAAACCCATAACTAATCACGAGAAAACACCAGATCCCAGCAGATCCCAACTGAGACACATTCTACAGAATACCTGCCCACTCCTACTCAAAATTGTCAAAGTCATCAAAAACAAGGAAAGTCTGAGAAGCTGTCACAGCCAAGAGGAGTCTGAGGAACCACAATGATTAAATATAATGTGGGATCTTGGCTGGGATCCTGGAACAGAAAAGGACATTAAGGGAAAACTGAAGAAATATAAAATATGGACTTTAGTTAATAATAATGGCTTGATATTGGTCCATTAATTTTGACAAATATCCCTTACAGATGTAAGATGTTAAACTGTATGTGGGGTTTACAAAGATTCTCTGTACCATCCTCATCATAATTCTGTAAATCTAACACTGTTCTAAAATCTTAAAAAATACTTTTTAAGAAATAGTAGGCCGGGCGCGGTGGCTCAAGCCTGTAATCCCAGCACTTTGGGAGGCTGAGACGGGTGGATCACGAGCTCAGGAGATCGAGACCATCCTGGCTAACACAGTGAAACCCTGTCTCTACTAAAAAATACAAAAAAACTAGCCGAGCAAGCTGGCGGGCGCCTGTAGTTCCAGCTACTCAGGAGGCTGAGGCAGGAGAATGGCGTGAACCCGGGAGGCGGAGCTTGCAGTGAGCCGAGATCCGGCCACTGCACTCCAGCCTGGGCGACAGAGCGAGACTCTGTCTTAAAAAAAAAAAAAAAAAAAAAAAAAAAAGAAATAGTAATTAAAGAAAAAAAAAGGCCCCAGTCTTAGTCTGAACACATTGGGAAAACAGCAGTTCTCACAGCAGTGTCAAATTCTGAAAAGTCGTCCCCTATCTTCAGACACTGACATTGCGGAGGTCATGGTAACAGTGTCTTTAGAAGAGGAACCCAGAGGAAGTACTCAACATTTCATCATTTGAGGCACCCAGTTAGACGCCGTATGTCTAAGATATAGAGTGTTTCCCCTCTGACTAAGGTATGTGATGTACTTAGTCACAACTGAAGCAGAAAACGTCAGCCTTGCCCCCAGATATTTCCTAATTCTTACAGTGAATACTCAGCTTAAGCGGCTGAATGTTCTGAAGACAGGCTACCAATTTTGGACCCTGCCATAACAGCAGCCCCTTCTGCTGAGAACTTACAGCATGCCAGGCACTTCCTCTGCATGGCTGCTCTCCTCATGCCAGCTCAGCAAGACAAGGACTATTGTTTCTGTTTTACAGATGGGGAAACAGAGGCCCAGAAAGGCTAAGCATTTGTCCACAACTTCTACAGCTAGCAAGCAAGGGAACCAGTCTTTGAAATCCCATCTACCAGGCACTGAAGCTCAGGCCAGCTTCTTCATCCATGCTGGGTCCCTTGGCCTCTGCACACACATAGGCCTGCCAGTGGGGGCCTCGCCCAGCCATGTGCAGAGCTTTCTGGACAACTGGACATTTGTGTGAACAGTACAAATGCTCCTACGGGGAACAAAGGATTCTTCCGCCCTTGAAACAGAGCCAGGGTCTAAAAGCTTCTACAGAACCCACATGAATCACAGTCACCAATATGCCATTAGATCTTGGACATTAATTCCCTAAAAGTATTTCTGAACCTTTGAAGTGATTAACCCCTCATTGTATTAACTCCCACTCCTGCTGCAAGCTACAGTTGCTAGTTTTTCTTTTTCTATATAAATGAGACATTGATTTTTATTTCTTTATCTCATGAAGTTTGCTTAAATGAAGCTGTTTTACAAGTGATTATTTTCACTTTATTTCCTGAATTTTAGGATAATCCTTTGTCAGCTTCCAAGATTTCCATGGTTTCCAAACTTAAGCAGCAAAACAGTGGTGTTGCCCTCCTTGGCTTCTTGATCAACAGTGTCCCTCAAGGGTTCAGGGGGTCAGAGACCATGGGGGAGTCACAGGATCCCTGAAATCTCACAGCAGCAATTTAACCTTGGAATTGGATAGAAATGCAGATTCTGACCCTCCTGCCACGCCTCCTCCCACAAGGTGGCCCAGCCTCTGCAGGAATACCTTCAGACCAGAGCACCACTCCAGTCCTTGGGAAGAAAAGCTGCAACCCATCCCTCCCCTACAGCACCCACATGGTGAGCCCAAACATCCTCTTTTCATACAGAACCAGTCTAAAGCTTTTTCCCAATTTCGGCATGTGGAACCCCTAGGAAGGAGGGAAGTAGGGTATGCTGAGTCGGACTATCTCAGTAGAACTAAACTTCCTCAGTCCCATAGTTTTACTCAGTGATGAAGCAGAATGTGGGCTTTGCCACTGAAGACACCTGGGCTAAGTTCTGACACCAGTGCAGTGACCTTGAGCAAGCTTCTCAGGTCATCCTCCTCACCTGGGAGGACCAGCTTCCTGGGGCTGCACGTGCAGTCAGGATGACACCTGGGTGCTCGGCTCTGTAACTCAGAAGATCCTTCAGCGTGGGCTCTTGACACTTCCTCTGACTGCACGTGCTAGTGATGGCCCCACTCTCTCCCTGCCTCTCCCAGGAGTCCAAGAACAGGCAGGCAGCACACAGAGAAGCAGGACTATCACCTCCACTATTTGGATATTATGCTCCTAATAATACCTCTATATTTGGCAAACATCCTCTGGAATCATTCTGATTATGCCTCAGTCAAGGATCACATGCAATGATGGCCCAAAGTCTCACAAAGTGTGGACAGAGGTGCTCACTGGAAATGCGGATCCCCATGCCTCACATCCACTGGGTCAGAGACTGCACTTTATTTATTATATTATTTATTATTTATGTATTTATTTTTCAGATGGAGTCTCACTTTTTCTCCCAGGCTGGAGTGCAATGGCATGATCTCAGCTCACTGCAACCTCTGCTTCCCAGGTTCAAGCAATTCTCCTGCCTCAGCCTTCCGAATAGCTGGGATTACAGGCTCCCACCACCATGCCCAGACAATTTTTCTATTTTTAATAGAGATGGGATTTCACCATGTTGACCAGGCTGGTCTTGAACTCCTGACCTCAGGTGATCCACCCGCCTCAGCCTCCCAAAGTGCTGGGATTACAGGAATGAGTTACTGCACCCGGCCATAATCTGCATTTTAAAAACCCAGCTGACTCATGCACACTAAAGTTTCAGAAGCGCTGACCTAGATCCCCAGAGACAAAAAAGTATTCCAATTCCAAGACTTCTATCAGGGAATACTCCCAAGTAGAAAGCATTACTCCTTCCCCATTCCTGCTATCAATAATGTGCGTGCACACTCAGCATGAAGAGCAAGCAGAGGCTGACCTTAGGGGCCTAGAAATAAAAGTTACAGAAAAGGACAAAATAAACGTGCTGACAAGCCTCATAACCAAGAGATTTTCTGTCATCTTTTTACCAACCTCTTTCTAAGCAGTTTCTTGAACTTTGATCCAAACTGCAGAGATAAATATTTTTTAAAGTAAATACCTAATTCCTAGATGTCAGTCCCACTGGGAACTGAAACAGTATCAACTGAAGCACAGAGAGAGAACAGGGGCTTGCTGGTGTCCCTGACATCTGAGAGGCAGCGAGCTCACCCTGATGCTCCACATCAGCCCACCTCCCTCCACCTGGCTAGGGCTTCTCAACCTAAATGCTGAAAGACCTCCTCATGTCATTTGGGATTTGTGCTAATTGAACCAGCACTTGCTGATTAAGCCAAAAATCTTTCCTCAACTCTAGAGCATTTACAGTATATGGGCAGCGGTGGGGACTGGGGAGGGAGCTATACAGAGGGAGAGAGAGAAATAGAGATAGGTAGGGAAAAAGGGGCAGTAGAGAGAGAAGGCAGAGGGAGAGGGGAGGGAGAAAAGAGAAGGGAGGAAGAGAGCAGAGGGAGGGAAAGGAGAAGCCTGCACTAGTAGCAATAGTAAGCTCCTGTCCCACTCCAATGTGTGAGAGACTCTGCATACTGTAATGTCAGCCAGACTGGACATCCAGGCAGCACACTCAGAATCTATGAACCTGCTGCTAGATGCTGTAAGCCTGGGCAGAGGGCTCTTCTTCTGGCTACACAGTGATGTCAGGGCCCCCAAGAGATTCAACTTTCCTGGTTAGGGGACCTGGGCACTGCTGTTTTGCAAAAGCCCCCCAGATGACTAATGTGTAGTCAGAGTAGAGAATACTGCTCTAGGGGGAGAAAGAGTTTGTTCAAATTCATTACCTCTGGTGTATTGCAGCAATGAGGAGGATTTTCTAAAACGCAACATTGCTAATGTAAAGGTGGAAAAGACTCTTTGACAACTGAGTGTCTTGAACAGTGAAAGTCTGTAAGAAAGATGGAGGGTCCTCTTCAAAACTGACTTTCACAACGACATAAACACACATGTGCAAAAGAATGATCTGTCCCAGCAAGGGATGTGCTCTGTGCCTCTCTCACCTCTACAGGGACTGAATTAGTGAGCACCACGGCCAAGTCAGTATTTTATTCCTGCCTCCTGGGCTCACAGCAGGGGTCAGTAAGCCATGGCTCACAGACCATTTCTGTACAACCTATGAACAAAAAATGATTTTTATTATTTTAAAAGGCTGGGGGGGGGGCAAAAGACTATAAGAGACCACATGTGACCCTCATGCCTAAAATATTTACTATCCAGGCCTTGACAGAAAACATCCACAGATCCCTGATTTGTGGCAACCACAGGTGCCAAGAGGTTCCCTGTTTGGGTCCACACGGATGAGCACTCTCCCTGCTAATTCACAGACAGGAACACCCTGAAATGGCTTAAGCAGGTCAAGCCATGTAGAAGTGCACTCTCAGCAAAGAATCCCCAGAGCAAACACAGCCACCAATCGCTAGACTCCCCAGGGAGCCGCAGAAGCCCTTGTCTCCGTGCGCACAGTGGCCATCTTCAGCCGAGGAGGGTGTCACTTACCCACTGTGCCCGCATCTCCAGTCTGGGTCCTGCTGTGACCTCACACAGAGGCCCAAGATGCTCACTGAGACCCCTGCTCACAAGGGTGGGCCTCAAGCTGAAGGCGTCCCTGGATAAGTACAAACAGCAACAGCCCTCACTTGGCGTCAGTGGCCGACGCAGCCAGTCTCCATGAGATTCCTTGGGAACCTGGCTGATCAAGAGAACTCACAGAAGCAAATGAGCCTCACTCAGAGGACGCATCCATCACCATGCTGCACAGAGAGCAACAGCCCAGTGCTCCTGACAAGAGGCCGCAGGGGCCTTCTGGCTGGGCCCAGAGAGAGTGCTCCTCACAGCCAGCAAAGTGACCCTCACAACGGACTCTGGAATCAGCACACCAAAGCCAGAAAAAAGAGGCACACCTCCCCAAGATGGGCTCTGTGGAGGCTAACGGTAGAAACCAGGCTCCAGAGGCCAAAGAGAAGCTGGTATTTGGTTATGTCCAGAATCAACTGTCATCATGTATTCAGCAGACAGCAGGGCTCTGTGTCGTCTACCTGCACTGTATCGCATCACTCTCTAGGTCATTTGGCTCACAAAATTGATTTAGGAGAGATTATTCAATTCCATTTTACATTTTCATGTTTTGGAACTCTGCCAGCAGCAACTTCTGTTCTTCCAGAGGTCAGGAAGCTATGGACAAGGCAATCTCTTGCTGTTGTAAATGGAACTCCATATTCCCTTTATGAATTTCCTGTCAATCTTCAAATTACTTCAAATACAATTGCCCTTCACTTAGACAATGTTTTATGTCTCCATGTCTCCCTCCTTCTCATATCCGATCACCCCCTGCCCCACCCCAGTAGCAGACAGCACTCCCTTGTTGCCCCCTGGGGCACCTCTGCCAGAGAAGAGCAGGAAAATGGGGGCAGACACTGCAGCTTCCCAGTCTGCAGCTGGCCCGCAGACCACAGCAACAGAAGATGTCATGTCTTGCATTTTAAAACTTCCTGCTCTTGTTCCCAGTTCCCCCATCAATCACCATGTTTCCTTACTCTTTTCTGCAGAAAAACTATGTCAACTCCCCTCATTCCTGAGGGCTCTGCTCCACCCCAGCAGTGGTGGTCCTTCTCCCAGTCACCATTGACTCCACACTGCTCAGGGTTGCCACCAGAGTCTCCCTTGGATCCATCCCCAGCATCTCATACGACCTTCACCACCACCCACTCAGTGGCTGGGCAGTGCCCCTTGGCTTTCCTCCAGCTGACCAGCTTGTTCTTCCCAACTCCCCAAGAGAAACGTGTCTTCCCTTCCAACCTCTTGACATCAGCCAGAGGGCCAGCCTCCATCCTGGATCCTCGTCTCTCCTTGTACTCCCCACTTGGTAATTTCATCCATCAACCACTCCCAACCTCCATCTCCAGGTACTGGTCCCCTCTCCCAAACCCTGGCTCACATGTAACATCCCATTGCTGTCCCCCACAGGACATGTCCAAACTGCAACCTCACGTGACAATTGCAAAGCCATCTTCCTAGGTTATCAGGCCAAGAGCCATTCTTGATGCCTGTCCTTTTCATGTCACATGCATGTTCATGAGCAAGCTCCAGGAGATGTACCACCAAACTACACCCAGAACCCAGCCACCATGCATATCCACTGCTGCCACCCTGGGCATAGCCACCACCATCCTCCCTGGTGAATGTGCTCCTTCTTCTGTTCATGCCCCCTGAAACAGCAGGCACAATCATCCTTTTACAGGCTAAGTCTATTCATGTCACTGCTCTGCTCAAAACCCTGCAATGGCTCCCTATTTCCCATGGAGTAAAAGTCAAATTCTCCCATCAGCCTCCAAGGCCCTTCAAGACCAACTTGCCCGCTCCCAGTCATGGTACCCCAGAAAAAGATTCCTCTCAAAATACTGCTGCTCATGAACAATACACCCAGTCACCCAAGGGCTCTGATGGAGATGTGCAAGGAGAAGAATGTTGTTTTCATGCCCATTAACACCACATCCATTCTGCAAGCCACGGGTCAAGGAGTAATTTTGACTTTCAAGTGTTACTACTTAAGAAATACATTTTGTAAGGCTATAGCTGCCACAGATGGTGATTCCTCTGATGGATCTGGGCAAAGTAAATTGAAAACCTTCTGAGAGGCATTCACCATTCTCGATGCCATTAAGAACATTCATGACGCATGGGAGGAGGTCAGAACATCAACAGAGTTTAGAAGAAGTTGATTCCAACCCTCATGGATGCCTTTAAGGGGTTCCTTCCTTTACTGAAAGAAGTCACTGCGGATGTGGTGAAAACAGCAAGAGAACTAGAATCAGAAGTGGAGCCAGAAGATGTGACTGAATTGCTGCAATCTCATGATCAAACTTGAACGGATAAGGAGTTGCTTCTTATGGATGAGAAGCAGGAAAGTAGTTACTTGAGATACAGTCTACTAGTAGTGAAGATGCTGTGAACATTGTTGAGATGACAACAAAGGGTTTAGAACATTACATAAGCTTAGTTACTAAAGCAGCAGCAGGGTTCGAGAAGACTGACTCCAATTTTGAAAGAAGTTATACCGTGGTGAAAGGCTATCAAACAGCATCACATGCTACAGAGAAAACTTTCGTGAAAGGAAGAGTCCATTGATGTGGCAAACTTTAGTGTTGTCTTATTTTCAGAAATTGCCACAGCCACCCCAGCCTTCAGCAACTATCACCCTGATCAGTCAGTGGCCATCAACATCCAGGTAAGACTCTCCACCAGTGAGAAGATGATGACTCACTGAAGGCTTAGATGATCATTAGCATTTTTTAGCAATCAAGTATTTTTTTAAATTAAGGCTGGCTCAAGCCTGTAATCCCAGCACTCTGGGAGGCCGAGGCGGGCGGATCACGAGGTCAGGAGATCGAGACCATCCTGGCTAACACGGTGAAACCCCGTCTCTACTAAAAAAAATACAAAAAACTAGCCGGGTGAGGTGGCGGGCGCCTGTAGTCCCAGCTATTCGGGAGGCTGAGGCAGGAGAATGGCGTAAACCCGGGAAGCGGAGCTTGCAGTGAGCTGAGATCCGGCCACTGCACTCCAGCCCGGGCGACAGAGCGAGACTCCGTCTCAAAAAAAAAAATAAATAAAAATAAATAAATAAATTAATTAATTAAGGCACATACATTGTTTTTAGACATAATGCTATTACACACAATAGAGTGTAAACATAACTTTTGTTTGCCTTGAGAAACCAAAAAATTCACATGACTTGCTTTGATAGTCACTTTATTGTGGTGGTCTGGAACAGAAGCTGCAATAGCTCTGAGATTTGCCTATAGTTGATGTTTCTGATGAGCTTAGCGGTGAAATTATCAAGTGATTTTTTGACACTGTATATAGAAATGTGTTAACGTTAGGAAAATCTTCATAACTCAGCGAACTAGTATTTCCAAATGACTAATGCATGTTATGAAAATCATGCATGGTAAAATATTTGTTTGAGAGGCAAGACTGACAGACAATGGGTTATAATAAAGTACTACAAGTTTATTGATAGTGTTTCAGATTCCATTTTGCAACTAACCTTTAAGAAACTACCAGCTGTCAAGTTTTGATGTCCTATCTAACAAGAACATCTACAACAATCTGATAAAGCTACGAAAACACTCCTCTTGTTTCTAGTTTTCTTCACATAATTCCATCAGAACAATGTATCACAACAGATTAATGCAGAAGGACATAGGAAAATCAAGCTGTCATAGTAACTCTGACACTAAAGAGTTCTAGAAATTCTCCTAATTTATTTTTGTTTTATAAAATATAGTTCTTTTGGCCGGGCGCGGTGGCTCAAGCCTGTAACCCCAGCACTTTGGGAGGCCGAGACGGGCGGATCACGAGGTCAGGAGATCGAGACCATCCTGGCGAACATGGTGAAACCCCGTCTCTACTAAAAAGTACAAAAAAACTAGCTGGGCGTGGTGGCGGGCGCCTGTAGTCCCAGCTACTCGGGAGGCTGAGGCAGGAGAATGGCGTAAACCCGGGAGGCGGAGCTTACAGTGAGCTGAGATCCGGCCACTGCACTCCAGCCTGGGCGACAGAGCGAGACTCCATCTCAAAAATAAATAAATATATATATATAGTTCTTTTTATTAAAATGTTATTTTGGGGCTGGGTGAGGTGGCTCACGCCTGTAATCCCAACACTTTGGGAGGCCGAATTGGCAGATTATTTGAGGTCAGGAGTTCAAGGCCAGCCTGGTCAACATGGCGAAATCCCATCTCTACTAAAAATACAAAAAGTAGCCTGGTGTGGTGGCACACACCTGTAATCCCAGCTACTTAGGAGGCTGAGGCAGGAGAATCGCTTGAGCCTAGGAGGCAGAGGTTGCAGTGAGCCAAGATCATGCCACTGCACTCCAGCCTGGGCAACAGAGTGAGAGTCTGTCTCAAAAAAAGAAAGTGAAACTCTGTCTCAAAAAGTAAATAATAAAATGTTTTTATTATGTAATAGGTTCATTATTATTATAAATGAATTTCTGAATAACTTTAAAATCTCTGTGTTAATTTCAAGTAAGGTAACTATCAATAGATAGAATCCAACTTAAGAAGTTGAGAGGAAAGGGGTCCTGAATCCAAAATGTTTGAGAGCCCACTGGCCTAGTGTCATAGGATACCTTGGTGCTTGAGGAGGAAACACAAGTGGTTTTGGTGAAGAACGATGGACCCACTGAGATGATAAGCTGTCACCAGACGCTGCCTGTCCCCTTCCTCACACTGAGTCAGAGGGAAGATCTGTTTGTTTGCTTGTTTGTTTTTAGGTGAGTGCTAATAGGAAAGTAGGTTCACTTGAAAGACTAACATTGAAGGAAACTGTCTGATGGATTCATTTCAACTTTAATATTGCAAATAATTTTAGAAACTGATATCAGAATTTAATTTTCAAGGCAAAATCCCTCCAGGCGATTATGGTCTGTGAGAGAAGATTTAACCCAAATTGTTCTGTTATCCAACAACATTTATTAGCACTTGGTGGGGGCAATGTGCTGTTCTAAGAAGGGGATCAGGGATATTGCAGATGATTTTTCTGCTCCCAAGGGTTTTAGGAGGGAGAGAATGTTGGTAGGACAAGCTCTCGATGGAAAGGCTGCCTAAGAAGACGTAAAATGGTGGAGGAGATGGGAAAGCTGGAGCCACAGCAGCTCTCTACAGAAGGAGGCAGCGCCTGAGGAGGAGGGAGTGAGCAGCCTTCATGTAGGCTGGAAGCAGTCTGGCAGTTTACAGACCTAGACAGGAATTCACATCTCACTGCCTGTTATCAGGACATGGAGCTCACTGGCTGGCTCACTCACATGCACGGGGTACCTATGGCACACTGCGCAGTGGAGAAAAAAAGGTCTGTCAGCACCAGAGAGGTCGTTGTTGCTGGGCGGGCACCTTGCGGGCAACTCTCCCTGTGGAGGGTGTGGGACACAGGCCCAAGATCACAGTACAGGGGGTGCTGTGTACTCATCCTCACTTGGCCTCAGTCCTCTCCATCTATGGGCTGCTTCCAGGGCTCCTTGTGGAAATACAGCAACATCTCTTCTATTGGGAATCCAGGGAACAGGGAATTCTGATTAATGTGTTCCCTTTCAGTTTCCAGACCATTATTAGAAAATTCCTTAAGCCATAAGACTAAGTTTCTGATTTATTCCCTAGAACACATTAAATATTATTGAGTCTTTCTAAAAAGACAGGATTTTTCAGGGCCTAAGGGCATCACTGACCACAAAATATTAATAATCCAAGTGTCCTGAGAAATCATCTGGTTTAGATCTCCTGTCTCAGAGCAGAAGCACCCAGGGAGCTTTTCCTGCTATTGCAGAGCCTCCCACCAGACTCAGCAAACATTGTCACTGGCATGCATGGGTCCTGTCCCTCAGCTTCTTGACTATAGAGATGAAATCAGAAAATCTGACTCAGATGAGACTTTGGACTGTGGACATTTGAGTTAATGGTGAAATGAGTTAAGACTTTGGGGGACTGTTGGGAAGGTATGATTGGTTTTGAAATGTGAAGACATGAGATTTGAGAGGGGCTGGGGCAGAATGATATGGTTTGGCTGTGTCCCCACCCAAATCTCATCTTGAATTGTAGGTCCCACAATCCCCACATGTTGTGCGAGGGACCTGGTGGGAGATAAATGAATCATGCGGGTGAGTCTTTCCCATGCTATTCTTGTGATAGTGAGTAAGTCTCATGAGATCTGATGGTTTTATACAGGGAGTTTCCCTGAACAAGCTCTCTTATCTGTTGCCATGTGAGACATGCCTTTCACCTTCTGCCATGATTGTGAGGGCCTCCCCAGCCATGTGGAACTGTGAGCCCTTTAAACCTCTTCCTTTTGTAAATTGTCCAGTTTCAGGTATGTTTATATTAGCAGTGTGAGAACAGACTAATACACTGGGTAAGGGCTAGAGTTCCAGATATGACAAGCTATACATGACTCTGGACTCTCTTACTGTCTCTTTCTCTTAATTGGATGGCACTGAGGTTTGGTGTTGGTAACAAACAGGGAGTAGGTGTTGGTTGAAAGCTCTACCAGAGTGCATTGGAGGGAGGGCAGATTGAACTCTGCCTTATCTTCTAATCTCCATCGTCTCCTGCTATTCAAGAATCAATCGCAGGAGTCAGTGCCCTCCACAGAAGGTCTCCAGGATGGAGGAATAATGAAAATGCAGAAAGTGATGTGGAATTGCTAGCTTCTAGGTCACTTGGGAGAGCCCTAGGCCATGCCTCGCTGGGGACTCAGAGGTGTGGATTAGGTTGTCTATGCCCATTTTATTTCTTCCATTACCCTCTAACATCTTTCATTACCTTGGGGTATGAAGACTTTCCTCCATTTGTGGGCCATGTTTGAGTTGCTACATAAAGCTCAGGGCTGTGGCAGGTGATGTTAATGAGCAAGCTGGTCTTTAAATAGCACAGCTCCAATAAACAGAATCACCTGTTTTATAGCTTGCTATGGAGAAAAGTGTTCACAGAGGATTCCGAATAGCTGGGAGAATATTAGAAAGGCAGTAAAATGTTCCCTGCCCCTGCCGTGAAGCAAGACTGGCTAAGAACACATCTCACAGCAAAGACACTTCCTTTGGGGTGGACCGGAATCATCCATCATGATGCATTAAACTCAGGTTGCATCAAAATGAAGAAGGGCCAAGCCAAAATCTCCTTGATTATGGGAAACTTAGTCATTTGTTCTCTGAGTCAGCTTAATGGTGCATAATGTTCACATCACATTCTTTTGGGGCTGGGCCAAGAGGCCAGCATGATTGCCAGCAGTGCAGCAATGAGCTAATCAGCCTTTTGGCTCCCACATTCCTGGCCAAGAGCTCTTCTGGAATGAGTGCTGTCACTGCACCAGACCAGAGACCTCATGTAGACTGCTCTTTCCTTTCCTCTATGTCACATGCTGGTCCTTGCTTTCATCAGATGATCCCCAGATCCCTTCTCCCCGAGAGAGCCCTGCCAGGCTGAGGCTCTGAGATGTGATGCTAGAAATTCAGTCCAACAAATTACTTATTGAAAAGCCCTGTCCTGGTAGCTGCTTGGTGGGCGACAGCCCCCATCCTCAAGGAACATGTGTCCCCCATAATGGGAGGCTAATGCATGAACACAAGTGTCTTCAGTGCCATACAGTGTCAGGTATGCATAATCAGAGAAGAGCACACACTCCACAAAGCAATGTGGAGCGTCAGAGAGGTGGGCACTTTGGAGAAAGGGAAGGAGCCTCAAGAGGATGGCACCACAGCCTAATCTTGGAGAGGCTGTGGAACAGGCCTGGCACATAGGGATGTTGCAATAAGGGAGAGTAACTATTATTTTATTGCCTAGACTTCTGTTTTCTAACTTGTAAAATAGAAAAAAAGTTGTTTTCCACATCTCTCAGGGACTAAATTGTAAAGCCCAGGTGAGACAACAGGATAAGGTGCATGGGGAGTAGTGTGTAGGGAAGGTGGACGGGCCAGATGGGGACTCAGTATCTGGTGTCTGATGACTGAGATGCTTCAGCCTGCATGATATCTACCCCTGGCCACTTCTGAGGCTCACACAACAGAGGAGAAGTCTTCTGGACTTTGTGGAAACTAGTAGGACACAGCTGATTCTGAGCCACAGCTACATGTTCTGTTTCTGTCTTATTAATAAGATACTGTAAGTAGGAGAATAATTCCTTTGTAATTTTTTTTTTCTTTTGAGACAAGGTCTCCCTCTGTTGCCCAGGCTGGAGTACAGTGGCATGATCATGGTTCACTGCAGCCCTCACCTGCCAGGCTCAAGCAATCCTCCCATCTCAGCCTTTCGAGTAGCTGGGACCACAGGTGTGCACACCTACACCCAGCTAATTCTTAAATTTTTTGTAGAGGTGGCATCTCACTATGTTGTTCAGGCTGGTCTCAAACTCCTGGACTCAAGCAATCCTCCTGCCTCAGCCTCCCAAAGTGCTGGAACTGCAGGTATGAGCCATTGCATCTGGCAACTTTGTGATTTTTTAAAGTGGTTTGTATGATTAAGATGGAAAAGTTTTTAAAAATTAATTAGTGAGTGTATTCTCCACAAGTTTGTGCTGGAGCATAAATTTAGGGAGATATTTAGAGTAATTTTTTTATGCCATGTAGTATTCCAGTGTACATAGGTTCCATAATTTGCTTGTTTGTTTAACTAAAACAGTTGAACTGCTGACGGGCATTTGGGATGTTTCCAGTGTTTCACTATTAGGCATAAAGCTTCTATGAAATTTCTTATAGGTATCATTTGGTCAACATATGTGCATATTTCTCTTGCACATATATCCAGAAGGAAGACTGGTGTGTCATATGGTTGGTGTCGGTTTATTTTAAGTAGATACTTGCCAGACATTTTTTCAAAGTGGTCAAAGCAGGTCGCAATCAACCAGCAGCATGTAAGAATTCAGTTGTTCTACATCCCTACCAGTGCTTGCCATTTTCTGTCTTTTTCACGCTTGCCTTTCTAAAGGCTGTGGTGGTGCTTCACTGTGGTTTTAGTCTGCACTTTCCAGATCACTGACAGCACTGAGCACTTCTTCATAAGTTACTGCACATTTCAACGTCCTGTTTTGTGAAGTGGCTGCTCAAGTATCTTGCCCACTTTTTGTTGGTTGCTTTTTTTTTTTTTTTTTTTTTTGAGACAGAGTCTTGCTCTGTTGCCAGGCTGGAGTGCAGTGGCGCAATCTCGGCTCACTGCAACCTCCGCCTCCCGGGTTCAAGTGATTGTCCTGCCTCAGCCTCCTGAGTGGCTGGGATTACAGGTGTGTGCCACCACACCAGGCTAATTTTTGTATTTTTAGTAGAGATGGGATTTCACCATGTTGGTCAGGCTGGTCTTGAACTCCTGACCTCGTGATCCAACTGCCTCAGCCTCCCAAAGTGCTGGGATTATAGGTGTGAGCCAACGCGCCTGGCTGGAAAAGACCATTTTTTTCGTGCTTAATTGTAGGTGGTGCCTTTGCTAAAAATCAAATGGCCTTATGTACCAGGTTCTAGTCAGGAGACAATAATTACAGTAGTAATTTGAGTAGGGAAAATTTAATAAAAATAATAATTAGTAAAAGGGATTAACTATCAAGATGGGTAAAGGGTAAAGACCACTGTAAAGAATATAGGAATAACAAATGTAAAAGCCACTAAAGGAGAGTCCTAAGAAAAGGAATAAACACAGAAGAGGGTCTCTCTAACAAGTCTAAGATTCAGGCATTGTTACAGAGTGCATTGACCCACTGGAGAAATGCACTGAGGTACTTGAGGCTGGAGCCAATGCTGAGGTGCCTGTGAGACTCTCTGGGCAGTCATCTACTGGGGTGCTGGCTACTGTTGATAAGAAACTGCCCACTGGCTGCCATGCCATCAAACAAGAACAAAAGCCCTGGAACCTGTAAGAGAAGCCCCTTCCTCTACCAGTGTCCCTCCAGCACCCTCTGCTGACAAGCCCACCACTATGCCAAATGGTCAAGAAATTTTCTTAGGGTCCAGCACCAATTTCAACAAATGGGGCCAAGACAGGTGGGATCAGGAGTTAAGAGGTAATAACAGATAACTGGCACAGCACACCTTTTGGGTGGGTCTGTTTCTTGACTCTTCTGTTTCAGTTTCTCCATGTTATGTCAAGGCTCTGTACTGATTACCACAGCTTGATAGTATATCCTCATAATGGCTGGTGGAGATCCTCCACTGGCATTCTGCATTAAGACTGCCTGTGCTATTCGAAGTCTTTTGCACATCTTTATGCATTTTAGAATAAACACGCTGATTTACACCTAAGAAAAAGAAAACCTGCTGAAATTTCTATTGTGGTGTTTAAGTTTCATAGAGTAGTTTGGGAAAGAACTGATATTTTTATAATATTGAGTTTTTCAATGCAAATAATATGATTTATTCCTCCACTTAAGCTTCTTTTTCTCAATGATATTCTGTTGTCTTTACTATAGAGGCACTGGTTTTGTTCAATTTATTTCTAGAAATTCTTTTGATTCTACTGTTGCTGCTACATAGAAATATAATTGAGTGGTGTTTATTCACCTTCTATCCAGCAACCTTGCTAAATTTATTTACAAATTTCCATGTAATGGCATATAAAGTCTTCAACTATGATTGTGTATTTATCTATTCCTCCTTTCAGTTCTGTTTTTGCTTTTTGTATTTTAAGGAGACAATATTAGATGCATGCCTATTCAGGGTGTTACATCTTCCCACTGAACTAGCCCTTTTATAATTATGCAATGTCCTTCTTTTTCTCTGGTAATATATTTTGCCTTAGTGTCAATTTTGACTACAGTAATAAAGTTACTCCAGTTTGTCTGGGTTAATGTTCAAGTAGTATAGATTTTTCTCGTTTACTTTCAACCTAACTACATCCTTACTTTTAAAATATGCTTCTTTTAGACAGAATATAGTTTTTATTCGGTCTGACAACCTTTAGAATTTTAATTGGAGTGTTTAATCTAGATGCATTCCATTTGTATTTCTAAAATGTTCATTTTAATTCTACCATCTTGCTATTTGGTTGGTTGTTGTTTTTGTTTTTCTTTTGGTCCTGTGGTTCTCTGGTTACTTTATTTCCCCTTTCCCATCTTCATTTGGAATAATGAGGTATTTTTTATTCCGTTGTTTTAATCTCAGCTTTTTATTTATTCTAGTGTTATCATTTTAGCAGTTATCTAAGAGATTCCAATTACACTATAATTTATTATAGACTGTTTTAAAAATCTCAGAAGAGTTTAACTCCCTTTATCCCCTCCTGCACTGACAGTCATACATTTTTATTTTTACATGTTATAGATTCAATATGACATTATTTCTGTTTTAAGCAGTCAATATCTTAAAATATGTTTATATATTTACCCTTTCTTGTGTTCTTCATTCCTTCTATGCTTCCATTTGGGAATATTTCCTTTCAACCTAAAGAACTTGCTAAAAGTATTCTTATAGTACAGGTCTGTCAATGACAGACTGTCTCAATCTTTGTCTGAGCACATATTTATGTTGTCCTTCATTTTTAAAAAATATTTTCACTGAGTATAGAAATTCTAGATCGACAGTTTTCTGTCAGCACTGAAATTCTTCATCTTTTTATCCATTTGTTCCTCTTTTCCTATTTTTAAACATATTAATCATATTTGTTTTCATCAAATTTATTGGGGAATAATTTACCTTAAAAATTATATTCAATCAAAGTGTACAATTTGATGTTTTAACAGTTGTATATGATCCTAAGACAGGGCATTTCCATCACCCCCAAAAGATTACTTGTGTTCCTTTATAGGCTATTGCCTCCACTGCCTCTGGGTCCATGAAAAACACAGACATGCTTTTTGTCATTTTAGATTAGTCTGTATTTTTTATTAATGGAATCATATACTATAAACTTTTAATTCTGTCTTCTTTCACTTAACGTAATAATTTTGAGATTCACCCACGTTATTGTGGGTATCAGAACAATGTTGAAGAGAAGTGGTGAAAGCAGACATCCTTGCCTTGCTGGTAGTCTTAGGAGGTAAGTGTTCACTATTTCACCTTTGAGTATGAAGTTAGCCCTTTATCAGGTTGACAAAATTCTTGTATGTTCCCAATTTACTGAGAATTTTTATCATTAGTGGGTGTTGAATTTTGTCAAATGTTTTTCTGCAACTATTGAAATATGGTAAATTACATTGAATGATGATGATTACATTGAATGATGAGTAAACAAAACTCGCATTCTTGCTATAAACCCCATTTGGTTGTGATATTTTATCCATTTAAAATATTTCTGAATTTGATTTCATAATGTTTTAAGGATTTTAGTATCTAATTACATGAGGAATATTAGTCAGTACCTTTTTCTTGTAATATCTTCATCTGGTTTTGGTATCCGGATATTACTGGCCTCATAAGTAAGATGAGTTCAGAGGTGTTTTCCTTCTCTTCCGTTCTCTGGAAGAGTCTGGGTAGAATCAGTATTAATTCTTTTAAAAATATCTGGTACAATGCACCAGTGTAGCCTTCTGAGCTTAGAGTTTTTAACTAGAAATTGAATTTATATGGTAGATATGGGCCTATTCCGGTTATTTATTTCTTTTTGAATGAGCTTTAATTGCTTCGTTGTTTTGAATGAGCTTTAGTTTTTCAAGGAATTCGACCAATTCTTCCCAGTTGTATAATATGCTGGCTAAAGTTGTTTAGGATATTCTCTTATTATCCTTTTATTATTTGTAGGATCTGTAGAGATAATTCCTCTTTCATTCTTGATATTCATGTTTTGTGCCTTCTTTTTTTTATCTTGATCATTCTAGCTATGAGCTCATAGATTTTGTTGATCTTTTCAAAGAACCAGCTTTTAGCTCAATTTTTTGTCTATTTTAAATTTTGCTGATTTCCACGATCTTATTTTTTTCCTTCAACTTACTTTAGATTATTTTGCTGTTCTTTTTCTAGTTTTTTGAGTGCAACCTAAGGTCACTGTTTAGAAACCTTTAGTTTGTCCCTGAACTTGAGAGTGGCCTTCCTGGATTCTTCATTGAGACCCTTCCAGGTCCTTATCTCCTCAATCCTGCAAGTTCAGCCAGTTAAAGCTTCTGAGCTGATCTTTTCAGCTTCTTGCCACACACTGATGGATTCAAAATCTGGAAAACTGACTTGAGGGGGAGATGGACTGTGTATTTGTTGCGGGTCTGTTTCCTTCAGGGTGACTTTATTCCCTAGACACCTGGAGAATGTGGGAGAGTTGCCATTCTATCTCACTGGCCCATCTCCTGGCTTCCTGCACAGTTCCAGAACTTGCCAGATAATCTGATGGACAGAACAGGACTTGTGTTGGGACTCCTTTAGTTTCCAGTCAATTACGGTAGTAACTTAAGACTCCACAAATGCTCTGCTGGTTTTTCTTTTCTCCCATAGAATCCCTCAGCTTGAACCACACCTGATTCCAGGCAATGTTTGGAATTATTGGCTTATTTTTAGCTTATCTAGAAGGGTTGTTATAGCTCATATACTCTTCATTGCTTTGATCATTTTAGAAATATAGTTTTTGCAATTTATCATTTTTTATAAATCCGCTTGTTCCATTGGTGACATTGGCCTGCTCCGACTCACTGTATTCTAAATGAAGGCAGAATTCTCCCTCTCTCTGTTTAATTTAAATACAATCAAGTTCATCTATTTTAGGTGTACAGATTAGTGAACTGTGATGTATATACACACACCCACACACACATATAAATAGAGTGCTGTATAACTACATCCATAAACAAGATATAGAACATCACCCCAAAAAGTTCTGGTACCCCTTTTCATTCAATATTCCCCACTCTCACCTTCCAGTATGGGCAATTATTGATATTCTTATGTAAATAGAATCATATGATATGTACTGACTTCTTTTGTTATGTCTGGCTTACTTCTTTCATCATTTTTAAGATGAATCCATATTGTATGAATGTATTTTGTTCCTGTTTATTAGTTAGTATTGCACTATATGTTTGTTTACTTGCCTGTTGATAGATTTTTTAATTGTTCCTAGCTTTTAACTATTATAAATAAAGCTACTATGAACACTTTTGTGCATGTCTTTGCATAAGAATATACTTTCACTTTTTTGTGGGTAATCTGGGAGTGGAATGGTTATGTGGTATATGGTAAGTGCTACGGTATTTAGCTTTATAAGGATCTGTCAAACTGTTTTCCAAAGTGGTTGAGTGGTTTACTCTCCCACTTGGCCTGTGTGATGGATCCAGCTTACCACTATTTGTATCACTACTTATTTTCATTCCATTTTAGCCATTCTGTTAGATGTATACTGGTATCTCTTTATAACTTCAGTTTTTATTTTCCTAAAGACTAATTAATATAGATATTAATATCTCATTGTGCTTTTAGCTTTCATTTTCCTGAAAACTAATGATGATGAGCATCTTTTTCATATGCTTATTAACCATTTATATGTCTTCTATGATGCACCTGTAGAAATATTTTGGTATTTTTTACTGAGTTGCTGTTTATTATTTAGCTGCAAAAGGTCTTTGTATATTCTGAACGAGCTCTTTTCTCAGATATATGTAGGAAAAAAAATTTCCATTCTGTTATTTGCCTTTCCATTTTGTAAATGGTGTCTTGCGAAGAACAGAATTTTAAAACTTTGATGAAATGTAAATTAAAGTTTTTCTTTTGTTGGTGTATTGCTTTATTTTTATTTTTATTTATTTGTTGATGTTTCTAAGAATCTAGCAAGCCCCAAGGTCAGAAAGATTTTCTCCTTTGTTTTCTTCTAAAAGTTTCATGGACTTAGCTTTTATATTCAGGTTAATTTTGAATACAGTGTTAGGCAAGAATCAAGGTTCTTTTTTTTTTAATGGATATTCAGTTCTTCTGACAGTTTGTTGGAAATATTTCCCTCTCTCCACTGAAATGCCTTGACATTTGTCAAAAATCAATTGATCATACAAGCTTGGGTCTATTTTTAGACTCTGTGTTCTGTTCCATCTACATGCCTATCCTTATGCTATTATACGCTATCAATTACTGGATATTTGAAACCAGATAAATCATGTCCTCCAACTTTGGTCTTATCCAAATAGTTATGGCTGTTTTAGGTCTTTTGCATTTAAAAACAAAAATTTAGAATCAGCTTCTCAACTTCTTCCAAAAAAGCCTGCTAGAGTTTGATTGAGATAGCTTTCAATCTGTAGATCAATTCAAATTGACATATTACCAACATTGAGTCTTCCATTCAGTGTACATCATAATCTCTTCATGTATTAAGTCTTTTGTTTCTCCTAGCACTGTTTTTGAAATTTCCAGTATACAAGTCTTGCACATATTTTGTTAACTTTATCCTGTTTCATATTCTGGGGTACTATAATAAATGGCTGTTTAGAATTTTTTTCATTTCCAGTGTTAGCTAGTATACAGAAATAGTTTGCTTTATATATTGAACTTGAATCCTCGATTTAGCTAAAGCTATTAGTTTTAATAACCTTTGCTCTATGATCTGATCGTCTGTGAATTCCTATCCAATATGTGTACCTTTTATTTATTTTTCCCACCTTATTGTCTAAGACTTCCAGTATAATGTTGAATAGAAGTAGTGAGAATGGATCTTCTTGCCTTGTTTTTTACCTTAGGAGGAAACATTCAGTCATTCACCATGAAGTATAATGTTAATGTGGGTTTTTCATAAATCCACTTGTTAGCTTGAAGAAGTTCCCTTTTTTTCTTGTTTCCTAACATTTTTTTATCATCAATGTGTGTTGAATTTTGTCAAGTGTTTTACCTGCACGTATTGAGGTGATGATAGAGTATTTTTTTTTGTTCTGTTAATATTTTGAGTTTACTAAATGTTAAACCAACCTTGCATTCCTAGGTTGAACCCCATTTGGTCCTGATGGCTTATCTACCTACCTACCTATCTTCCTAAGTTTGATTTGCTGATACTTGTCATCTTTTATATCAGTGATTAAGGACTTTTATATCTATGATCCTGAGTTAAATTTTCTGGTGTTTTTTATCTTGGAATATTTTTGCCAGGTTTCATGACAGGATAAAGCTGGCCTCATTAAAGAAAATTCAGCAGTATTCCCTCATCCATTTTCTGAAAAAAAAAATTGTGAAGGAATATTTTTTTTCTCAAACTTTTTTGATAGAATTCATCTGGGCCTCAAGTTTTCTTAGTGGTAAAATTTTAAATTAAGGACTTAGATTTTTAAAGCTTTTCAGATTTTTGTGTCCTGGGTCAATTTTAGTAATTTGTGTATGTTGTTTTATTAAGGTATTGAATTTTCCTAAGTTATCAAGTTCAATGATATAAAATATTGCATCATTAGCCTTTTCAGTGTTGTAAGATCTGTAATGATGTCTTCTTTTTACTACTGATATTTTAACCTGTATTTCTTCTCTTCTCCTGATCAGTTGAGCCAGAGGTTTATTAATTTTGACTTTTTCAAGTAAAATGATTATGCCTTCATAGTCTTCTTTTCACTGTTTTTCATTTTATTGATCTTTATTCTTAACTTTATTATTTTCTTCCTATTTATTTTGGATATACTTTACTGTTATTTTATTAGCTTCTTAAGGTAAAGGTGAGAGTAATTGATTTGGGATCTTTTTTCTCTTCTGATATCAGCACTGACATCTATACACTTGTAAGTAACCACTGCCTTAGCTGTATCCCACATATTTTTGAACTTTTTATATTTGGAAATAATTGTAGACTTAACAGAAGTTACAAAAATCATAAGAAGAGTCTTCTTATCAATAACCTTATTATTGATTTCTAATTTAATTTTGTGGTAGTCAGAAAACATTTTATTATTTAACACTTTTTCATGTTTTCTTGAAATTAGTTTGTATTCTTCAGTTGTTGCTGACATATTCTATAAGTTTCAGTAGAATAAACTGGTTGATGGTGGTGTTCCACTTTTCTATTCTCTTACTGATTTCATGTCTACTTGCTTTAGTACAGGGAAAAGAGTACTTTTCTACTTTTAATTCTGTTTCATGTATTTTAAAACTTGTTTTTGGGTACATACATAGTAGGATTGTTATATCTTTTTGTTAAATTGATACTTTATCATTATGAAATATCTTTGGCTGGGGGCACGGTGGCTTACACCTGTAATCCCAGCACTTTGGGAGGCCGAGGCGGGCGGATCACGAGGTCAGGAGATTGAGACCATCCTGGCTAACACTGTGAAACCCCGTCTCTACTGAAAATACAAAAAAAATTAGCTGGGCATGGTGGTGGGCGCCTGTAGTCCCATCTACTTGGGAGGCTGAGGCAGGAGAATGGCATGAAACCTGGGGGGCAGAGCTTGCAGTGAGTGGAAATCGCACCACTGCACTCCAGCCTGGGCAACAGAGCGAGACTCCATTTCAAAAAAAGAAAAAGAAAAAGAAAAGAAATGTCTTTATCTCTAATTAGTCTTTGCATGGTATATCTTTTTCATCCTTTTTCTTCTAACCTGGTTGTATCTTTATATTTAATGTGAGTTTTATTCATATTGTTGGGTCTTGTTTTTTTATCCTGTCTTTGCCTTGTAATTGGAATGTTCTGACCACTTACTTTTATTATTTAATTTTGATACTGTTGGGTTTAAATTTACTAACTTAATACTTGCTTTTTGTTTATTTCATCTGTTCTTTGTTCCTCTTATTAGTTCTTTATCTTTTAGCATTCCATTTATCTCCAGCCCTGACAACATCACTGTATTATCCATATCTATCATAGTGGATTTTTCTTGATGGATACATGCTCACCTATATCATTTTAGTTCCTCCTTAAGAACTTTCTCTAACATCTCTTATTACCTAAATTTGCTGGTGACAAATTCGGCTTTTGTTTTTCTGGAAGTCTTTATTTCCCCTTAATTTTAAATAATATTTACTCCAGAAATAGAATTATAGGTTGACAGTCTTTTTTTAGCACTTTAAAGTTGTGGGTCCACTGGTTTTTTGTTTGTTTGTTTTTTAGGCTAATTTCTAATGAGAAATCCATGCCTATTCATTCTTATATTTCTGCCTCTGTGCTTAAGGTTCTTCTCCTATACTTTGGGGTCTCAATATGGTTTTCATTGTGCTTATCTTTCTTGAGTTTTATTAAGCATCTTCAAATTGTGGGTTTATTGCTTTTATCACATTTGAAGTATTTTCTGGCATTGCCTGCCATTGTTTCTTCAATTTTTTTTTTCTTCACACCTTCCTCTTCTCCTCTTCTGGGACTTCTAAGTTATGCCACACTGCCTGATACTGTTCCACAGGTCACTGAAGCTCTTTTTCCCTCCTTGTGTTTTAGTTTAGGTCTTTTCTATTTCTATGTTATACCACTCTTTTTCTTCTGCACATCTAATCAGCTGTTAATTTCATTTATTAAATTTTTCATTTCTGATATTTATTTCACTGTCAAAGTTCCATCTGATTCTTTTTTATATATCTTCTATTTATCTTACACTATGTTCATGTTGCCCTTTAAGTACTTCCACATATTTATAATACTTATTTTAAGATCCTTGGACAGTTCATCATCTCTACCTTTCAGGGTCTGTTCCTATAGACTGTTTTTCCTCTTGTTTTTGGCCATATTTTCTTGCTTTTTTGTAGGTTCAATAGCTTTAGATGATAGTAGACATTGTGAAAATTACATTAAGTGCCTGGATTTTGTCATTATTTTTTAAAGAACAGTAGACTTTCTTCTTTCATGCAGTTAATTTACTTGTGGGTCAGCTTTTTTAAGCTTTGTTAGATTGGATGTACAGTATCTTCTCTAGAGCTAAGTTAGCCCTACTCTTGAGGTATACCTTCCATTACCTCTACCGATTACCTTGGTGATTCAGCAGGGATGCTCCATTCTGGCTGGCCAAAACTCTAATTGTCTCTGTTGAGCAATGTAAATTGTTCACCTTAGGCCAGGCACAGTGATTCACGTGTAATCCCAGCACTTTGGGAGGCCAAGGCAGGTGAATCACTTGAGGTCAGCAGTTTGAGATCAGCCTGGCCATTATGGTGAAACCCTGTCTCTACTAAAAACACAAAAATTAGGCAAGGTGGTGGCAAGTGCCTGTAATCCCAGCTACTCGGGAGGCTGAGGCAGGAGAATTGCTTGAACCCACGAGGCAGAGGCTGCAGTGAGCCAAGATCGTGCCACTGCATTCCAGCCTGGGAGACAGAGTAAGACTCCATCTCAAAAAAAAAAAAAAAAAAATTCATCTTATAGGTTTTTTGTTCTGTTTTGTTTTTGTTTCTTGTCTTGCCTCATGGAGTTTCATGTGTTGGTTATTGGTCAGTGTTTGGCAACAGACTGAAGGAATCCCCAGTGCAGATTTTTGGAGCCGTTTTTACTTCTCTTCAGTCTTTCCATGTATCTCCTCTTCACCATCTCCAACTAATTAAGCTGCCTGAGCTTTTATCTGTTTCACCAACTCGAATGCTGTAAGGCTCTGCTTATGTTCCCCCTCATTGCCATGCAGTTTGAAAAGTACTTTTACTAAGACAGTTGGGAATTACAGGGTTTATCTTTACCAGTCTTGTGCAGCCTGTTGTCCAGTGTCTGAAGTAAATTGTCTTATATATTTTTCCAGTTTTCTGGTTGTTTGCAACAGAAGGATAAGTCCTATCCTGGTTACTCCATCATGGGCAGAGGCAAAGGTATCCTTCCTTTTTGTATTTCTTATTTTTATTTTTTTAATGGCGGTAAACTACATATAAAATTCACCATCTTAACTATTTTCAAGTGTACAGTTAAGTGGCATTAAGTACATTCACACTGCTGTGCAACTATTACCACCATCTATCTCCAGAACTGTTTTCATCTTGCAAAACTGAAACTCCGTATCCATTAAACAATAATTCCCCAGTTTTCCCTTCCTCACAACCTTTAAAACCCACTCCCCATGTTATTTTCTGTTTCTGAATTTGACTACTCTTGATATCTCACTTAAGTGGAATCATATATTATTCATCCTTTTATGACTGGCTTATTTCACCTCTCTTTGTTTTTAAAGAAAGTGTAACATTTGGTCTTTGCTTCTAATGTTAGGATGATGGTTTGTAATATTCAAAATGTTCAAGCCAACAAGCTGATATGGTAGAGAGTCACAGGGATATACGTTGATGGCTTTCTGTGGCAGAGTGGCAGGGGGCAGGGTGTGGGGAAGATAGACTTCTGTGTGTTTTATTCCATAGCTTAACATTCATCAAACCTCATGTAAATCACTATAAACACTAAGAATGGAAAATTAAGCTGTAGCATTGCCCATTCATATATTCCTCTGGTTTAGCAGACATTTTATGAGCACTGTGTTATTCTGTTTTGCATTGCTATAAAGGAATACTTCAGACTGGGCAATTTATGAAGAAAAGAGGTGTTTTGGCTCATGGTTCTGCAGGCTGTACAGGCATGGCACCAGCATCTGCTTGGCTTCTGCTGAGGCCTCAGGAAGCTTTTACTCATGGTGAAAGGTGAAAGAGGAACAGGCATGTCACATAAACACAAAGAGAGTAAGGAGGGGGGAAGTTCCATGCTCTTCTTTAAACAAACAGTTATCATGTGAATTAACAGAGTAAGAACTCTCTCATTACTGCGGGGAGGACACCAAGCCATTGATGAGGGATCTTCCCCCATGATCCAAACACCTCCCACTAGGCCCCACCTCCAACACTGGGGATCACATTTCAATATGAGATTTGGAAAGGACAAATATCCAAACTATATAAAGCAGTAAAATCAGTAGTTCTCCATCTCTCTTAAGAGTTAAACTCAGGTCCTTCCTTACCAATGGCACCATCAGAACAGATTAAATTTCATACTTAATATCCCCTTAATTTAACATATACTTCCACAGGACCTTATTACTTTTTTGTTTGTTTTTGTTTTTAGAGACAGGGTCTCACTGTCACCCACGCTAGAGTGAAGTGGTGTGATCATAGCTCACTGCTACCTTGAACTTCTGAGCTTAAGTGATCCTTCCACCTCAACCTCCAGAGTAGCTGGGACTACAGGCATGTGCCACCACACCTGGCAATTTTTTTTCTTTTTTCTTTTTTTTTTTTTTTTGTAGACATGGGGTCTATGTTGACCAGGCTGGTCTTAATCAATCCTCCTGTCATGGCCTCCCAAAGCATTTGGATTACAGTTATGAGCTACCATGCCCAGCAACACCTTATTTTATTTATTTATTTATTTATTTTGAGACAGAGTCTCGCTGTCGCCCAGGCTGGAGTGCAGTGGAGCGATCTCGGCTCACTGCAAGCTCTGTCTCCCGGGTTCACGCCATTCTCCTGCTTCAGCCTCCCGAGTAGCTGGGACTACAGGCGCCCGCTACCACGCCGGGCTAATGTTTTGTAATTTTGTAGCGACGGGGTTTCACCGTGTTAGCCAGGATGGTCTCAATCTCCTGACCTCGTGATCCGCCTGCCTCGGCCTCCCAAAGTGCTGGGACTACAGGCGCAGCAACACCTTATTTTTAAAGCACTCACGTGTATTGATTCCTGTGATAAACTTCTTCAAGGCATAGTGTCACATTCCAGGAAAATTCTGTCCTGACTTCCCATCCTGTAAAGAATCTGCCATTCCATTGCAGTATTATACATATTTGTCTATGATCTCCTGTTACAATCCAATATACCTGTTATTTTTATATCTCTCCCTATAACCCTAAAAGTATCTTTCACCTTAGATCTCCTTACTTTGCTGTGTCTAACCCAAAGTAAGTCCTCAGTAAAGATTAATTTAAGGAAGGAAAGGCATCATCACTATCCTCAATTATACGTGAACTTAGTGACTCACCTAAATCTACATGTATTATCTCCAATTCCTTCCTATTCTTTCTTTAACCCACTGCAATCTGGATTTTGTCCTATTACTCCACCAAAAACACCTTTGTGGGGATCACCAAAGGCCTCTTTGACTTTGCTAAACCCAGTGGTCAAGTCTCAATCCTATCTTATTTGACCTATCAGCAGGATCTGAACCAGGTCATTGTTCCCTCCTTCTTGAAATACTTTTTTTACTTGGCTTCTAGGATATACCTCTATCCTGTCTTTTCTCCTAGCTCTCTGATTGATGATATGCAGTATTTTGTTTTGTTTTGTTTTAGATTCCTTCCCCTATCCCAGGCCTCACTGGAAAACCCAGGGTTAGGTTCTTGGTACTCTTCTTCTAGCTCACTTCCTTAGTGATTTCACGTGGTTTCATGACTCTAAATAACTCCTATGGGCTGATGAATCTCCACTATATCTTTTCAGCCTGAACTCCATTCCCTAAACCCCAGGCTGCTGTCCATATGCCTACCTAACACCTTGATTTGGCTGTATAATTGGCATGTTTCACTTCCCATTTGAAAAACATAATTCAATCATCCTTCTGTTCCCCCTAGCCTGCTCCTCCTCATCTTTCTCTATATCAACTGACAGCACGCCACTCTCCTGCTCATCAGCCTAAAACCCTGAGACTCTTCTTCTTCTCATACTACATACCTCATACATCAGCAAATTCTACCTGCATTTTCTTCACATTATGTTCAGAGCCCAACTACTTCTTACCACCTCCACTGTTATCACTCTATGGCCGTAAGCCACCATTATTCTTCACATGGATAAGTGCATTCAGTTTTTTAATAGGTCCTCTTGCTTCAGCTGTTGCCCAGTTACAGGCAGTCAGTCCCATACCAGTCAGAATGATCTTTCTGTAGCTTAACTTCCACTTCTGGGAAGATGGAGTAGATGTGCTTTTTTCTGTATTCCTCCCACTAAGTATAACTGAAAACACTGGACATTATATATAAAACAAATCATAGACTCTGAAAGATGGCTAGAGGAAGGTAGACCAGCTAGAGACCTTGGGACCCAAGGAATGACATGATAGTGAATTCCCTGGGTGTTCATAATACCATAAATATGAATGGATGCTGGGTGGGAGGGGGAAGAAGCCCCAACAAAAGCATGTTTTATCTAGTTTTGACCAGAAAAGGGACAGCCTAGTAAGACAGAAAACTTTAACAAAATAACTGCTTACTCCAGACAAACACCACAGAAATTTTTAGCTATTGTTTTTTCAAGTACTTTTTCCAGCTTTGCTCTTTTTCTCCTCTTCTTCTAGAACTGTGATGACATGATTCTTACCTCTTTTTTTCATAGCCCCCCAGGTTTCTGAGCCTTTGTTCTTTTTTGGTCTGTATTATATCTGTTATTAGTTTAGATAATTTCTAATGTTCTATCTTTCATTTCACTGATTCCTTCCTCTGATCTCTCCATTCATCCACTGAGTTTTTTATTTTGGTTATCATATTTTCCAGAGGACAAAAGAAGAGGAAAAACTTCTGAATTCATCTTACAAAGTTAGTATTACCCTGACACCAAAACCAAAAAAGACATTACCGAAAGAAATAAAAATACAGACCTACATCCCTCATGAATATAGATGTAAAATATCCTTAGCAAAGTATTAAAAAATAGAATTCAGCAATTCCCTGACTTACAATGGTTCAGCTTATGACTTTTTTATTTTATGATGGTGAAAAAATCATATGAAACCATGAGGTTTCAGACTTTTAGCAACAGTGATTCTTTGACCAAAGACCGGTTGCATTTTTTACTTATGATACTTTCAATATACAATGGATTTATCAGGATGTAACCCCATCCTAAGTCAGGGAGCCTCTGTACAAAGAATTGTGCAACATGACCAAATGGGGTTTACTCCAGGAATGCAAAACTGCTCCAGTATTTGAAAATCAATTAATGTAGTACTTCATATTTACAAGCTAAAGAAGAAAAATCAAGTAATCCTATTGCTCAATGTAGTGAAGCATTTGACAAAATCCAACATCTATTTGTGATAAAACCTCTCAGAAAACTAGAAATAGAGGCTGTCATGGTCTGAATGTCCCCTAAAATTAATGTGTTGAAACTAAATCCCCATTGTAGTGGTGTTAAGAGTGGGATCTTCTGGGAAGTGATTAAGTCATCAGGGCTCTGCCCTGATAAATAGATTAATGTCTTATAAAAGGGGTAGAGGGAACTAGCTTAGGCCCTTTTTTGCCCTCTGCCTTCTGCCATGTAAGGACAGAGCATTTGACCCTTCTGCCATGTGAGAATGCAGCAAGGAGGCTCTCACCAAATACCAAATACTGGGACCTTGATCTTGAGCTTCCCATATTCCAAAACCATGGGAAGTAAATGTCTATTGTTTATAAATTACTAAGTCCAGGTATTTTGTTAGAGCAGTACAAATAGACTAGGACAGAGAAAAAGTTATTTGACCTGATAAATATCATCTATACAAATCTACAGCTAGCATTATACTTCATAGTAAAATAGTGAATGATTTTCCCCTAACATTGGGAATAGGACAAGGTTGCTCACTCATATTCCACAGAGTGCTAGAAATTCTAATCTGTGTAATAAGGAAATAAATACAAGACCTAAAGATCAGAAAAGATAAACTAAAATTGTCCAAATCTGCAGATGACTTGATTACGTAAAAAATCCCAAGGAACCTACCAAAAAATTCTAGAATCAATGAGTTCAGCAATGTCATAAAACTAAAGATAAACCCACAAAAATTCATTTTATTTTTGTATATTATCAATGAACACATGGATACTCAAATTTAAAATATAATAAAATCCCTGAAAATAAACAACACTTAGGTGTAAATCCACCAAAACGTGTAGAAATTTTATGCTGAAAACTACAACACTGAAGAATTAAAACAAAATAGATCTAAATAAATGGAGACATACTATGTTCATGAATAAGAACATTCAACATACTAGAGATTTCAATTTTCCCTAAATTATTATACAAATTTAATGCAACTTTCATTAAAATTTCTTCAAAAATGTGTGTATATACAGAGAAGTTAGTTCTAAAATAAATATAGAAAAGCAAAGAAACTACAATTACTGAAACATTTTTTAAAAGAGCAAAATGAGAGAAATCTCTACCCAATTTCAAGACTTACAGTCACAGTAGCCAAGATTATGTGACACTGTCAGAAGGATGGACATGTGGCAATCAATCGAACAATATAAGAAATCCAGTATAGAAAATACTATAGAGAACCACAGAAAGGTGCCCAAATGATTTTGGAGAAATGAGTTTCTCAGATGATTTGGAGAATAGCAAAGGCAACTGCTGACAGGATAGACTTTCTAAAAAATGATGTAAGAGCAATCAAATATCCATAGGCAAAAACATGAACTTCAATCTAAGTCTCACACCTTACACAAAAATTAACTGAAAATAAATTGCACACTCAAATATAAAACGTAAAACTGTAAAACTTAGACAGAATAGAAGGAATCTTTGTGATCTAGGGCTAAACTTAACACCAAACATGATTTGTAAGAACTCATAATATAGACTTCATGAAAATTACAAATATTTTATCTGCAAAAGCACTGATTAAGAGGATTAAGAGCAGATACAGGATGGGAGAAATATTTGCAAATATGATAAAAGACACATATTAGAATATAGCTATACCTCAGAAACACTGCGGGTTCATTTTTCAGGTACCATAATAAAGCAAACATTAAATTAAAGCAAGTCACATGAATTTTTTCATTTCCCAAAGGCATATAAAATTTATGTTTATGCCCTACTGTAGTCTATTGTGTGCAACAGCATTATGTCTAAAAACAATGTACATACCTTAATTTTAAAAATACTTTATTGCAGCCAGGAGTGGTGGCTCACACCTGTAGTCCCAGCACACTGGGAGGCTGACGTGAGTGGACCACTTGAGGTCAGGAGTTCAAGACTAGCCTGGCCAACATGGCAAAACCTCGTCTCTACTAAAAATATAAAAATTAGCTGGGCATGGTGGTACACACCTATAATCCCAGCTACTTGGGAGGTTGAGGGAGGACGATCACTTGAACCTAGGAGGCAGAGGTTGCAGTGAGCCGAGATTGCACCATTGCACTCCAGCCTGGGCAACAGAGAGAGACTCCGTCTCAAAAAAGTAAAAAGAAAAAAGTAAAAATAGTTTATTGCTTAAAAAAAAAGGCTAACTATCATCTGAGTCTTCAGTGAGTCATCATCTTTTTAGTGGTGAGGGTCTTGCTTGGATGTTCATGGCCACTGATCAATCAGATTGATAGTTGCTGAAGGCTGGAGTAGCTGTGGCAATTTCTGAAAATAAGACAACACTAAAGTTTGCCACATCAATGGACTCTTCCTTTCACAAAAGTTTTCTCTGTAGCATGTGATGCTGTTTGATAGCCTTTCATCACAGTATAACTTCTTTCAAAATTGGAGTCAGTCTTCTCGAACCCTGCTGCTGCTTTAGTAACTAAGCTTATGTAATGTTCTAAACCCTTTGTTGTCATCTCAACAATGTTCACAGCATCTTCACTACTAGTAGACTGTATCTCAAGTAACTACTTTCCTGCTTCTCATCCATAAGAAGCAACTCCTTATCCGTTCAAGTTTGATCATGAGATTGCAGCAATTCAGTCACATCTTCTGGCTCCACTTCTGATTCTAGTTCTCTTGCTGTTTGCACCATATCTGCAGTGACTTCCTTCAGTAAAGGAAGGAACCCCTTAAAGGCATCCATGAGGGTTGGAATCAACTTCTTCTAAACTCTGTTGATGTTCTGACCTCCTCCCATGCGTCATGAATGTTCTTAATGGCATCGAGAATGGTGAATGCCTCTCAGAAGGTTTTCAATTTACTTTGCCCAGATCCATCAGAGGAATCACCATCTGTGGCAGCTATAGCCTTACAAAATGTATTTCTTAAGTAGTAACACTTGAAAGTCAAAATTACTCCTTGACCCGTGGCTTGCAGAATGGATGTGGTGTTAATGGGCATGAAAACAACATTCTTCTCCTTGCACATCTCCATCAGAGCCCTTGGGTGACTGGGTGCATTGTTCACGAGCAGCAATATTTTGAGAAGAACCCTTTTCTGGGCAGCAGGTCTCAAGAGAAGTCTTAAAAGATTCAGTAAACCATGCTGTATCTAGGCTTTATTGTTCCAGTATAAAGCACAGGCCGAGTAGATTTAGCATACTTAAGGGTCCTAGGAGTTTTGGAATAGTAAATGAGCACTGGTTTCAACTTACAGTCATTGGCTGCATTAGGCCCTAACAAAAGAGTCAGCCTGTACTTTAAATCTTTGAAGGCAGGCATTGACTTCTTTTCTCTAGCTATGAGTGTCCTAGATGGCATGCTCTTTCAACAGAAGGCTATTTTGTCTACATTAAAAATCTATTCCTTAGTGTAGCTACCTTCATCAGTTCTCTTACATATTCTGGAGAACATGGTACAGCATCTACATCAGCACTTGCTGTTTTACCTTGCACTTTTATATTATGGAGACTTCTTTACTTAAACCCCATGAACCAACCTCTGCTAGCTTCAAATTCTCCTATACCTTCCTCATCTATCTCAGTCTCATAGAGGTGAAGCACATTAGGCCTTACTCTGGAGTGGACTTTGGCTTAAAGCAATGTTGTGGTTAGTTGCACCTTCTATCCAGACCACTCAAACTTTCTCCATATCAGCAACAAGGCTATTTCACTTTCTTATCATTTGTGTGTTCACTGGAATAACATTTTTCATTTACTTCAAGAACTTCCTTTGTATTCACAACTTGGCTGTTTGGCATAAGAGGGCCAGCTTTTGGCCTCTCTGGGCTTTCAACATGCCTTCTTTACTAAGCTTAATCATTTCTAGTTTTTCATTTAAAGTGGGAGACGTGTCCAGGCGCAGTGGCTAATGCAGCACTTTGGGAGGCCAAGGCGGGTGGATCACCTGAGGCCAAGAGTTGGAGACCAGCTTGGCCAACATAGCGAAACCCGGCCTCTACTAAAAATACAAAAAATTAGCTAGGCATGATGGCATGCACCTGTAATCCCAGCTACTCGGGAGGCTGAGGCACAAGAATAGCTTGAACCCAAGAGGCAGAGGTTGCAGTGAGCCGAGATCACACCACTGCACTCCAGCCTGGGGAACAGAGTGAGACTCTGTCTCAAAAATAAAAATAAAAAATAAAGTGAGAGATGTGTGACCCTTCCTTTCATCTGAACATGTAGAGGCCACTGAAGGGTTATTAATTGGCCTAATTTCAATATTGTTGTGTCTCAGGGCATACGGAGGTCCCAAGAGAAGCAGAGAGATGGAATGATCGGCTGTGGAGCCGTCAGAACACATAGAACATCTTATATGGGCACAGTTCATGGCACCACAAAATAATACAACAGTAACAAAGATCGCTGACCAGAGACAACCATAACAGATATAATAATAATGCAAATGTTTGAAATATCATGAGAAGTACTAAAATGTGACACAGAGACATGAAGTAAGCAATGCTATTGGAAAAATGGCACTGAAAGACTTTCTTGATGCAGAGTTGCCACAAACCTTAAATTTGTTAAAAAAAAAAAAAAAAATTCTGTAAAGTGCAATAAAACGAGTGATGCCCATATTGGGAGGCTATCAAGCTCACCATGACAGATACAAGTCTTTCACAATTCTAACTTTTGCCTGAAAATTCAATTTTATCATTTGCAACAAATACAGGCAGTTAATTCCTTTGAAGTAACAGTCTCAGTCTCAGTTCAATTTTCAGACATTTTATGCCAAAAATACAAGTCTGAATAACCATGGTTTGTCTGTCAGTTGTTCTTTAAAGTAAAAACAGTGTTCCATTAAAAGAGGAGCTAGTTTAACTCCTAACCCAAAAAAAGCACAAGTGCTTTTCCTCAAACAATCATTGTAGTTCCATCTGCCAAAGTACATTATGCAAACTTTCAATTCCATCTCACAGAATATTAAAAAGACATGTACTCATAGGTCAAAATTTAATAAAATTAATCATTCCTACGACTTCATCAAGAACATTCTTAAATGCTGTTGGCTTTTTGTATGCGAGTGGGTAGCAGTGAAGAGTATGATGACTGTCAGTAGAGTTGGTGCCACAGTCTTGATTTGTGTCAAAGCACCTGCCATTGCTTTTACACCATCAGTGCAAATGTCCACACAGTGAAAAAGGAAAGAATGGCTCCATATCATTAGGAAAACAGTTTTGACCTTATGAGTTCACTGAAAGGTTTCCAGGGACCCTGAGAATCCACAAATCACAGGAGATTTTACAGGCTTACCGTGGTTGCTATGGCATAGAGAGAGGGAAAAAAAAGAGGGTTTGAGTCCCAGCTCTGCTTTCACTGGCACTGCAATATGCCTAGTGCCCCCAGCCCTGAGCCAACCAGGAGTAAGAACCACCATGACTGCTCATCAGCTATTACTGCCCTCAATGGGTCACATTTTTTCCTCTGTTCAGCAGGAAGTTGTAAGCTCCCTTCTGGCTTGATAGTCCAATCTGGTTCTTTGCCTAATGTACACCACAAATAAGAGCATTTGGGCCTTGTCAGAGCATTTGGAACCCTCGTGGGTTCCCTTGGTGGCACGCACCTGTCTGTAGGGGCATGTTCGCTTAAATAAGATCTATCCCTGCATCAAGGACACCAAGCAGACAGGCCCAGCCCAGGGCCTCAGCCTCAGCTGCCCAAAAGGTAGAAGGCTCTGCCTCCCCACCGTGTGTGCTCACTGAACTGACCTCCACCCCACTGCCCCCATGCACTCACTTTCGGAAATGACAGGAGGAAGACCAGGGTCAAAGTCTCCTCAGTAAGTCCTGCAAAGCACAGGACCTCACCTCAACTATGCTGTTCTTCAGGTGGGAAAACTTCTTGGGACCTTACCACAGAACTCTGGACAACAGAGGCACTCCACAGGCTCCAGGGCATCCCTATCAGCTCAGGAGAAGCTGTGTCCTGAAGATGTGGTGGCACCCAGAGCAAGAGAAATAGAAATGATGGGTGCTAGGTGGGGCATGTCCAAGAGAAAGAGGCCCCTGTGGATGTCCAAATGAGTCAGGGAATGGGGAAGTCATGTGGGGCTGGATCCCTGTTCCAAGAGCCAGGGAGAAAAGCCAGTCCCAGCATGGGTCACAAACTATGGGAATCTACAGATCACATCTCATTCCAGTGCCCTCATATAAAAGCAAGCTACTACACCTTCTCTCAATATCAGCCTCCACACTAATCATATGAGTAATACATGGCTTATCTTTGACAAGACTATTTTTTTTTTTTTTTTTTGAGACGGAGTCTCGCTCTGTCGCCCAAGCTGGAGTGCAGTGGCGCGATCCTGGCTCACTGCAAGCTCCGCCTCCTGGGTTCACGCCATTCTCCTGCCCCAGCTTCCCGAGTAGCTGGGACTACAGGCGCCCGCCACTGCGCCCGGCTCATTTTTTGTATTTTTAGTAGAGACGGGGTTTCACCGTGGTCTCGATCTCCTGACCTTGTGATCCGCCCGCCTCGGCCTCCCAAAGTGCTGGGATTACAGGCGTGAGCCACCGCGCCCGGCCTGAAAAGACTATTAAACCAAAACTTTCAGTTTCGTAAGTGGACCTAAAGAAGTATGGCTACCTCAAGTTTATCAGTTTTTTAGTAAGCAACATAACCTACTTCATTATCATTTTTTTAATTAATTGGATAATTAATCAAGTGTTCTGTGAAAGGGCCATATATGCAAAGCGATCCTCAAATACCAAAGGAGCCAAGAAACCAAAGGAGGAGACAAAGAAATCCAGTTTGTTGGTATTGGGTGATTTACTGGAGAATTTACAGACAGAATCATGGTCTTGGGCAGGTGCAAACAGGTAGATTTCTGCACTACAAAACCCTAGACATAGGGTTTATATCTTGGAACAAAAGTATAGTGCTCTGGAAGATATGTGTAGGATGCTGTAATCATCACAACCTGTGATCTCTGCAACAACAAGGGTTGTTTTGAAGAAAACTTACAATGAATTGGTCTTCCTACATAAAGAGTAATAACATCAACTAAACTTTGTGGAGGTATGATCAGCTCAGGGTTAGTCAGAAGTTACATGGCAGATTTACATTTAAAATAAAGTCACTCTTGAGTCTTGTCTTGACTCAAGTCAGGATAATTCAGTAAAAGACATTACTGAGAAACATGGTTCCATTACAAAATCTCATTATCTTCAAAATTCCATAAAAACTCAAACCAGCAGTCTAGGACCCTAAGTATTATGGTGATTATTAACTGGGTTATATCACAGATAACTGTAAATTGGACTCTCTGTGTCACCATTTTGGATTGTTTCTTTTTTGCTTAAGGATAATTATAAATAGAGCTCAGAACTCTATAGAAAAGCCCCCAACTCAGTAAAACTCATAGAGAGACATGATCACTGGACCTCTCCTCTCTCAATGCTGTAAGTTTCCAAGGCTGGTTTGGGTACCTTATAGTAGAAACACATGGCCTCAGAGGATGAACTTAGTGTGCTAAATAAATCATTTACCTTCCAAAAGTACTTCAGGATGAAATAATAATGTCTTCTCTACCCAGAGAGCTTTACTATTGAATGTGTTTGCACATCAGTCATCTCATGTTGCTTCCACAAGGGCCCCAGGAGAAGCTCAGGCCAGGTACTCGTTTCTGCCTGTCTTCAAAGCAGAAAAAGACTCAAAGCAAGAAGGCCCAGGCACTTCTTGTAGGATACTACAGAGAGACAGGAATGAGTCTGGGAGTTGTCCACATCACTGCAACTTAAATGCAAAACTCTTCTCTTCATCAAAAATGTTTATCTTCATATCTCATTTTATTCAAAAAAACTGAAATGTCTTGTTTTTTCTTCTTGTAAGAAATCAGAAAAGGTTTGATTTTCCAATGTTAACACAGTTAAAAACAAAAAAGATGAACTGGCATACCACACCTTTGTGACGTCTGCTTAGAAAACTGCCACAAATGTACAGCTTCATTTCCAAACAGTGAAGAGGAGGAGGGAAGAAGAAAATGGGTCAAATAATTGCCAAAGAAAGAGTCCCAAAGAAATAGTCTAATCAGAAATTTTCTTCTTTCAAATTATCTATCATTAAACACATATTTCAACAGAAATAAATTAACACAGAATTGGGCTCTTTGAAGAGGGTGACACCATAATAAAAACCGCTGTCAGACAGCTAATAATGAGAAGACCTATTTTATACAGTGCATGTCATTTTATGAAACCGTTTACCCTTGATCACCTGAAGGCAGACCATGCACACACCCAGCCTCCAGCTCAGGAGGAAGAGAAAAAAGAATGCCAACTGTCTAGGTGACTGTTACCCATTTTGCTCAGTTGAGCATCACAGAAAGACATGAGCTTAGGCAAAAACTGGCTGGCTTGAAAGAGACAAGAAAGCATCTAGAGACAGTCCAGAAACATGGGCCTCACAATCCGGGAAAAGCTATCCCTCGGCACCCCAAGAGTAAGATACGCGACTGAACATGTTCTGAGCAGCAAAGACCCATTAAGACTCCACAATGAAAAGAGGGCTAAACTGTACACACAGGTGAGATTACAGGTGTGTCTCCCACCCACACCTATGCCTATTATATTATGTTAAGCTTCAAGTGCCCTGAGTAGAGAGAGACACATGCACAAGAAAGCAAAAATATGAAGTAGCTGGAAGATTGTGACTAGAAAAGAACTTTGGCTATAGTTACTGGCACATGAAACTATCAGACGCAAATAGATCAGAAGCTACTAGAACTGGGGAGAAACTCCATTGCCAAAGAAACATGAGCCTAAAACAGTCAGTGACCGTCAAAACAACCCCAGACCTCCAAACTTCCACAAGCAGAAAGCAGGATGTGGGATCTTGCACCCCTAATCCCTAAGGAAGATGTTCTCCCTATTTTAGTCAATTTTCTGTTGCTTATAACAGAATACCAAAAGCTCAGTAATTTATAAGGAAAATGAATTTCTTTCTTACAGTTGTGGAAGCTGAGAAGTCCAAGGTCAAGGAGGAGAATCTAGTGAGGATCTTCTTGCTGGTGGGGACTCTGCAGAGTCCTGAGGTGGTACAGGGCATCACTCAATAAGGGGCTGAGTGTGCTAGCTCAGGTCTCTCTTCCTCTTTTTATAAAGTCACCAATTCCACTTCCCTGATAACACATTGATCCATTAATCTATTAACCCATGAATGGATTAATCCACTCATAAGGGAACAGTCCTCAAGATCCAATCGTATCTGAAGATTAAGCCTCAACGTGAGTTTTGGAGGGGACAAATATTCAAACCATAGCACTCCCAAGGCCTAGCCAGATGGAGGGACAGAGAAAGGAGCCCTGGAGAACAACAGACCAGTTTCTCCTGCCCCCATTTCCAAGATAGGAGGTGAAAGAATCAGACACGCCACACTGTGACCATGATGAATGAAGACAAAAACAAGATTGTGCCAAAATCCCTCTCCCCACTGACGTAAGTGATGACTGTTTCTTTACCAATCACAGCTTTATCCTCACTCCAGTCTAACCTCCTTGTAGATAAGATTTACAGACACTTATCATAACATTGTCCCCACTTACTGATACCATCCCACTTTCTTGAACCCTCCCCCAAATCACCTAACCAAAGTCCAAATCCTGTAACAGGTTCCTTCTAATGCCCTCTTACCACAACACCCCACGGTTCCCAAGTGAGTGTCTAGTGGCCTTTGCTTAGAAAACATTGATAGATACCTTCATAATACTTGCCTGTGGGATGTTGCTCTTACTGTGGACCAAGAACTGACGTTTATCTTCCATTCTCCCCTTCCAAAATGGAAGTTTTAAAATTGCAGTTGGCTTGATTTGGCTCCACTATTGTATAGTGTGAACAGCAGATAACCTGTGTGTCAGTTCAGTCATTCAAACCACAAGAGCAACAACTGGATCTTTGATAAAGATCACACAATGCTAGAAATCCATCCTTTGTGCAAGACACAGTAACTGGGGGCAACTCTGGATTGTGTCCCTGGAGAGATAAATGCATGACAGTTGTGAAAGAAGGGTGTGCCAAGGCAAAGGACTGAAGCAGAGATAACTAACTGTTCATGAAGAACTGTGCTCTCCTTTCCCAGGACAGCATTGAAACTGGGAAGCAACTGTCAACCAGGAATAACACACTGCAGATTTCACGCCTGCATCTAGATAGAACCCTGTAACTAGATCTTGCCAGTGGAAAGTATGAAGAGATACAGATCATGGTCCTCGTCACTTTTGGGCCAACATGGCTGAGAAGCATGTGTGCCTTCTCCATGTTGCTCTCCCATCGGCCAGCTGGACTTACAGGAAGCTGGGCGTAGAGGATAAGGATGCCACCTCCATAGCAGATGGCATGACCACCCACTGTGAGGAGCTGGGCCGAATCACCACACAGAGGAAACCTGATCACTGATGAGGAACATCCACAGTGAACTGTTACATGAGCAAGAAGTAAATTTTACCATGTAAGGCCCTGAAATTTGTGGGATTGAAAGTTAACCAAAATATCCAAAAACTAGAGGCAAGAGATACAGAGTAAAAGCATGAATCAGATACTGAGAAACCACCCCTCAATTTGCACTGGAACCACAAAGGGCTAACCCCTCAAGGTAGAGAATAAGTCTTCAAAAGCAAGTCAGCCCTCCCAAGCACTGAGCCTTTGTTCTACTCATCCGGCTGTCCTTAAGACTACACTGGATTAAGTTTGCTCCTTTAAGAACCTTAGCAGTACCTGACGAAAACCTCTCTAAAAACAATAATCATCCCAAATTATTTCAAATTATTCCTCAAAAAAATTCTGCAAATACAAATGTCTAGCAGCCTAAAAGAAATCAGTGACACATCAAGGAAGAAAGAGTAGAAATCACAGCAAACAAAAACATATCTACAAAGACAAGAAGTTAGAATTACCCAACATAGACTATTTTAACAACTACACTTGTATAATTACAAAAACCCAAACAACCCAATTAAAAATCTGGCCAATGACCTGAATACATATTTCCCTCAAGAACACATACTAATGGGCAATAAGGACAAGAAAAAATGGTCAACATTACTAATCATTAGAGAAAAGCAAATCAAAACTACAAAGAGGTATCACCTCATACCCATTAGAATGGCTATCATCAAAATAATAATAAGTGTTGGTTAGGATGTGGAGAAGCTGGAAGCCTTGTGCATTGCTGAAAGAAATGTAAAATGCTGGAGCTGCTATGAAAACAATACAGTCATTCCTCAAAAAGTTAAGAAAATTATTAGCATATGATCTAGTAATTCCATTTCTGGGTATATGCACAAATGACGTAAAAGCAAGGGACTCAAATATTTGTATACCCATGTTCATGGCAGCATTATTCACTATAGCCAGAAGTAGATGCAACCCAAGTGTCCATCAAAGAATGAATAAACAAAATGTGGTGTATATATATATACACACACACAATGGAATATTATACAGTCTTAAAAAGGGAAGAAATTCCAACACACGCTACAACATGGATGAACCCTGAAGACATTATGCTACATTAAATAAACCAGTCACAAAAGGAAAAATATTTATGACTCCACTTATATGAGGTATCTACAGAAGTCAAATTCATAAAAACAGAAAGTAGAATGGTAGTTGCCAGGGATTTGGGAAAGGGAGTTATTGTTTAATGGGTAAAGAGTTTCAGTTTTGCAAGATGAAAAGAGTATTGGAGATGGATGGTTGCACAACAACATGAATGTACTTAATGTCACAGAATTGTACACATAAAACATACTCTTTAAAATGGCAAATTTTATGTTATATATGTTTGACTAAAATTTTAAAACTACACTTGCTGTAGTTAAAAACAGAAACAAGAAATTAGAAGCTACAAAAAGTAACAGTTTCAATTTTTTTAAATCTAAAACTGAAAAGTTATAAAGTCATGAATGGGTTTTAAAGCAGATTGGGTGCTGCTGAAGAAAGAATTGGTGAACTGGAAACTAGGTCAAAATAAAATAAAATATTCAAAGTAAAGTGGAGCGGCCAAAATCTAGAAATATAAGAGAGAGCATGAGAATATATGGTGAAAAATCTAACACAAATTTAATCAGAGTCCCATAAAGAAAGAAAAAGGATGATGCAGAAGCAACAGCTGAAGAAAATGGCAGTGAATTTTCCAGACTTATGAAAGACATCATGCCATAGATACAAGAAGCCAACATACCTCAGGCAGGGATGCATGGAACTTAGTGAAACCATAGAAACCTAAGGATAATTGGAAAATCCTTTATGGCAATAGATTACCTCCAGAGGATAGCAGTTACATTTACTGACTTCAGAACAGGAACAAGAAAAGCCAGATGCTGTGGAAATATATCTCCAATGTGCTGAAAAAAAATAATGTCAACATTAAATTCAATATACAGAAACAAAATCTTTTAAGAATAAACACGAGAGTGTGATATCAGTGAAAATATCAAAGTAAGAACTTCTAAAAATCCCTTCTTCCACAAAAGCAATTTTTAAATGCCAAAAAATTAGCCAAATCAACTTTTCTTTAGAAATCTAGAAATTTAACCAAAGGTCTGCCACACTCTGGAGAATATTTGTTAAAGAAAAATGATTAAATATCCTAAGAACATAAATTTTGTGGTATTTTAACTTGCCCTATTCCTTCCCCCAACCCCCAACCCTACCCCAGCTCTATAGTGGTCTTCAAAACGAACAGCCTACAATCGTAGTGAAAACCAACATCCTGGCAGCAACAGAAGAGGACAAAACAGGGTTGGAGCTCCTTCAAAGTCTTATTATTTGTTATGGCTACAAGGTTCCACCTGCAAGGTTACATTTATTTGACCTGACACAGAGCTCACTGAAAAGTATTTTCCTCAGAGGTATCTGTCAAAACAACTAAAGACAACTGTTTAATTTTGTGACTACCTGAGACAGTGGACAACGGTTGGAGCAAATAATATGTTAACCCAAAAGCTTAAAAGGAAAATCTGGGGAATGAGATGCCCACAGGGTATTAAAAACTCTGTGTATTTCTGGAAATCTAGAAGGCCATGGTGCATACATAGAGCCATGCACCTACTCAAGGTTGTGGGAATGCCCAGAAAAGAAACTGGAGTGCCCTGAGATAGCCCTAAGCTCTCACACTGAGCTGACACTGAGACTCTGCACAATCAGAAAATGAAGACTAATGTTGCAAAATGTTTGCCCTGTTTCTTTCCTGCAGACTGTGAGAACAGGCTGTTACAATGAGACTTGAAAAGTTGCCTTTGCAATTATAAACTAGTAGGTTAAGAGCTGACACATGTCCCAACACATACACAGGGTCTCTTGGGAAAGAATGTGAGACTTACTGATTCCAGGCATTTAAGGAAACCTCTGTCCAATTATTAGCTGACCACTAAGCTATTCAAGTACACAGTCAGTGAAGATACATGACAAAGAATACAGACTTTACAGAGTTAGTTCAGGAAAGTCACTACATAAACAAACAAACAGAAACTACTATAACAAGCAGCAACAACAACAACAAAAGAAAATGGAAGAAAGGAGAATCAGATTTCCAGAGTTGCCATATTATATTATTTAAAACATAAAGTTTTCAAAAAAGTATTATAACACATACAAAGAAACAGGAAAATATGGCCCATCCACAGGGAAAGAAAAAGCAATCAATAGAAACTGTTCCCAAGGAAGCCCCAGTGTTGGACTTCAAATAACCTATTGTAAACATATTTGAATAACTAAAGGAAGCCATGTCTAAAGGATTAAAGAATGGCAGTATTGTTTCACCAAGCAGACATCAATAAAGAAACAAATTATAAAAAGAAACCAAATGAAAATTCTGGAGTTAAAAAAATACAATAATTGAAATAGCAAATTCATTAGAGTGGTTCAACATCATATTTGAACAGGCAGGAGAATCAGTGAGCTTGATGATAGATCAACTGAGATTAACCAGTCTAAGGAGCAGAAAGTCAAGAAGTTTGAAAAAAAATGAACTGAACCTCAGAGCCCTGTGGGAAACTACCAAGAATACCAACAGATGGCCAACCAAGGTGGCTCACACCTGTAATCCCAACATTTTGGGAGGCTGAGGTGGAAGGATGTCTTAAGGTTGGGAACTTAAGACCAGCCTGGGCAACAGAGCAAGAACTCATCTCTACAAAAATGGAAAGAATGAATGAATGAATGAATGAGAGAAAGAGAGAAAAAGGAAGGAAGGAAGGAAGGAAGGAAGGAAGGAAGGAAGGAAGGAAGGAAGGAAGGAGGGAGGGAGGGAGGGAGGGAGGGAGGGAGGGAGGGAGGGAGGGAGGGAGGGAGGGAGGGAGGGAGGGAAGGAAGGAAGAATGGATGCATAATGAAACTCTCAGAAGGAGAGAAAATAAAGGGGTACAAAGAATATTTGAAAGGATAATAATTGAAAACCTCCCAGATCTGATGGAAAAAAATTATACATTCAAGAACCTGAATATACTTCAAGGATAAACTCAAAGATATCCACACCTAAATATATTATAATCAAACTATCAAAGACAAAGAATTGTGAAAGCAGCAAGAAAGCAACTCATTAAAAAGGAATTCTCAAATCACTTGAACCCGGGAGGCAGAGGTTGCAGTGAGCTGAGATCGCGCTATTACACACCGGTCTGGTGACAGAGCAAGACCCCGTCTTAAAAAAAAAAAAGGATTCTCAATAAGAATAATAGCGGATTTCTCACCAGAAACCATAGAAACTAGAAGGCTGTAGGATAACATATGCAAAATCATAGAAGAAAAAGACTGTCAAACAAGAATTCCATATCCAGAAAAATCATTCTGCAAAAACAAAGGAGAAATTAAGACACTCTCAAATAAAAGCTGAGAGAATATGTCACTAGAAAATCTACCTAACAAGAAACAGTAAAAGGAGTCCTTCAGGCTTAAATTAAAGGACACTAGATAGTACAGAAAATCCAGGTGAATGAATAAATAGCACTAGTAAAGATATAATTATAACGGTAAATATAAAAGACAGCATAAATGTAACTTCTGTTTGTAACCCTTTCCTCCTACCCGATTTAAAAGATAACTACACATCATCAGTGAGCAGAAATAATAATATTTCCTCTTTTCCAAATTGGATGCCTTTTATTTCTTTCTCTTACCTGACTGCTCTGGCTAGGACTTCCAGTATTATGATAAACAAGAGTGGTGAAAATGGACATCCTTGTTTTGTTCCAATTCTTAGAGGGAATGCTTTAGGTGTTTCCTCATTCAGAATGATGTGGGTTGTGGGTCTTTCATATATGGTTTGAATTATTTTTCAGGTATGTTCCTTCTATGCCTAGTTTATTGAGGATTTTTTCATGAAAAGATATTGAATTTTATTACATGCTTTTTCTGCATCTATCGAGATAATCATATGTTTTTTGTTTTTAATTCTGTTTATGTGGTAAATCACATTTAATGATTTGCATATGTTGAACCATCCTTGCATCCTTGGAATAAAACCCACTTAATTGTGGTGTATTATCTTTTCGATATGTTGTTGGATTTGGATTGTTAGTATTTTGTTGGGAATTTCTGCATGTATTTTCATCAATGATATTGGTCTCTAGTTTTCTTTTCATTTTATCCTTGCCTGGCTTTGGTTTAGGGAGAAGGTCCTCCTCCTCAATTTTTCGGAATAGTTTCAGTAGGATTAGTACTGGTTCTTCTCTACATGTCTGGTAGAATTCAGTTCTGATTCCATTTGGTCCTGGGCTTTGTTTTATTGGTAGAATTTTTATTACTGATTCAATCTCACTACTTGTTATTGGTCTGTTCAGGATTTCTAATTTCTTCCTAGTTCAATCTTGGAAGGTTGTATGTTTGGATATGATCTTGTACCTAGAAAGCCCTAAAGACCTAGAAAGCCCTAAATGACTCCTGGATTTGATAAATGAATTCAGTCGCATTTCAGGATACAAAATTAACCAACAAAAATCAGTAACACTTCCTTTTTTTTTTTTTTTTTTTTTTTTTTTTTTGAGACAGAGTCTCGCTTTGTCGCCCAGACTGGAGTGCAGTGGCGCAAGCTCAGCTCACTGCAAGCTCCGCCTCCCGGGTTCACGCCCTTCTCCTGCCTCAGCCTCCTGAGTAGCTGGGAGTTACAGGCGCCCGCCACCACACCCGGCTAATTTTTTGTATTTTTAGTAGAGACAGGGTTTCACTGTATTAGCCAGGATGGTCTAGATCTCCCGACTTTGTGATCCACCCGCCTCAGCCTTCCAAAGTGCTGGGATTACAGGTGTGAGCCACTGCGCCTGGCCTCACTTCTTTTTTTTTTTAAAGATGGGGTCTCACTCTGTGACAAAGGCCAGGGTGCAGTGGTGTGATCAAGGCTCACTGTAGCCTCAAACTCCTGAGCTCAAGTGATCCTCCCACCTCAGCCTCCCAAGCAGCTAGGACTACAGGCATGTACCACCATACCTGCCCTAATTTTTTTTAAATTTTTTGTAGATATGGGGGTCTCATCATGTTACCCAGGACAGTCTTGAACTCCTGGCCTCAAGTGATCTTCCTGCCTTGGCCTCCCAAAATGCTGGAATTATAGGCATGAACCACCATACCCCAGCAGTAGTATTTCTAAACACCAATAACCATCAAGCTGAAAACCAAATAAAGAACTCAATTTCATTTGTGATAGCTACAAAACAATAATAAAATACCTAGGAATACATTTAACCATGAAGGTGAAAGATTTCTACAAGGACAACAGCAAAATGCTGATGAAAGAAACTGTAGATGACACAAACATATGGAAAAACATCCTATGCTCGTGAAATGGAAAAATCAGTATCATTAAAATGACCATACTGCCCAAAGCAATCCACAGACTCAATGCAATTCTTACCAGAACACTAATGTCATTTTTCATAGAGTTAGGGAAAACAATCATACAATTCATATGGAACCAAAAAGAGCCCAAATAACCAAATCAAAAAGAACAAGGCTAGAGGCATCACATTACCTGACTTCAAATTATACTACAAGATTACAGTAACCAAAACAGCATGGTACTGGTATTAAAAGAGACACATAGATCAATGGGGACAGAATAGAGAATCAGAAACAAAGCCATACACCAACAGAAAACTGATTTTCAAAAAGCTAACAAAACACTGGGGAAAAACACTCTATTCAATAAATTATGATAGGAAAACTGGATAGCCATATGCAGAAGAAAACTAGACCCTTACCTCTCACCATATACAAAAATTAACTCGAGAAAGATTAAAGAAGTAAATGTAAGACCTAAAACTATAAAAATTCCACAAGGAAACCTAGGAAAGATGTAGGGACCAGTCCCACAGGGTCAGTGGGTTTTTCTCCCCGCATGTGGAGATGAGAAATCGTAGAAATAAAGACACGAGACAAAGAGATAAAAGAAAAAACAGCTGGGCCTGGGGGACCACAACCACCAAGACACAGAGACCAGTAGTGGACCCAAATGCCAGGCTGCACTGTTATTTATTGAATACAAGACAAGGGGGCAGGGTAAGGAGTGTGAGCCATCTCCAATGATAGGTAAGGTCACGTGGGTCACGTGTCCACTAGACATGGGGCCCTTCCCTGTTTGGCAGTCTAGGCAGAGAAAGAGAGAGGAGACAGCTTACGCCATTATTTCTGCATATCAGAGACTTTTAGTACTTTCACTAATTTTGCTACTGTTATCTAGAAGGCAGAGCCAGGTGTACAGGATGGAACATGAAAGAGGACAAGGAGCATGACCGCTGAAGCACAGCATCACAGGGAGACCATTAGGCCTCCAGATAACTGCGGGTGAGCCTGACTGATGTCAGGCCCTCCACAAAAGGTGGCGGAGTAGAGTCTTCTATAAACTCCCTTTCCTGGTCTGCTAAGTAGCAGGTGCTTTTCCTTGGCACTGATGCTACCGCTAGACCACAGTCCGCTTGGCAACGGGCGTCTTCCCAGATGCTGGCAATACCGCTAGACCAAGGAGTCCTCTAGTGGTCCTGTCTGGGCATGACACAGGGTTCACACTTGTCTTCTGGTCACTTCTCACCATGTCCCTTCAGCTCCTATCTCTGTATGGCCTGGTTTTTCCTAGGTTATGATTGTAGAGCGAGGATTATTATAATATTTGAATAAAAAGTAACCACCACAAACTAATGATTAGTGATACATATAATCATATCTATGATCTATATCTAGTATAACTTGTTATTTTATATATTTTATTATACTGGAACAGTTCATGCCCTCAGTCTCTGGCCTCGGCACTTGGGTGGCTTGCTGCCCACAAAAAAACTCTTCTGGACATTTGCCTAGGCAAAGAATTCATGACTAAGACCTCAAAAGCAAATTCAGGCCAGGCACAGTGGCTCACACCTGTAATCCCAACACTCTGGAAGGCTGAAGGCAGGTGGATTGCTTGAGCCCAGGAGTTCAGGACCAGCCTAAGCAATATGGTGAAACTCCATCTCTACAAAAAAAAAAAAAAAAAAAAAAAAAAAACACCACACACACAAAACTTAGGTATATTGGCACACACTTGTAGTCCCAGCTACTTGAAAGGCTGAAACAGGAGGATCATTTGAGCCTGGGAGGCAGAGGCTGCAGTGAATTGAGATCAACAATAACAAAAATAGACAAATGGGACTTAATAATAACTTAAAAGTGTCTGTACAGTAAAAATAATCATCAACAGAGTGAAGAGACAACCTGCAGAATGGGAAAAATATCTGCAAACTATACATCCAACAAAGGACTAATATCGAGGACCTATAAGAAACTCAAACAACTTGACAAGAAAAAAAAAACATAACCCCATTAAAAGTGAGCAAACATGAACAGGCATTTTTCAAAAGATATACAAATAGCCAAAAAACATTTGAAAAAGTGCTCAATATCACTAATCATCAGAGAAATGCAAATTAAAACAACAATGACATATCATCTTACAACACTCAGAATGGCTATTACTAAAACGTCAAAAAATGACAGATGTTGGCAAGTATGCAGAGAAAAGGAACACAAATGGAAGTTAGTACAATCTCTATGGAAAACAGTGTGGAGATTTCTCAAAGAACTAAAAATAGAAATAGAACTACCATTCGATCTGGCAAGCCCACTACTGGCTATCTACCCAAAGGAAAAGAAATCACTGTATCAAAAAGATACTTGTACTCATATGTTATTACAGCACTATTCACGATAGAAAGATAAGGAACCAACGTAAGTACCCATGAACAGATGAGTGGATAAAGAAAATGTAGTATACATATACCAAAAAATACTACTGAGCCATATAAAAAAATGAAATCATGTCCTTTGCAGCAACATAGATAGAACTGGAGGCCATTATCTTAAGTGAAATAATTCAGAAACAGAAAGTCAAATACCATATATTCTCACTTATGAGAGAATATCGGAGCTAAGTAATATGTACACATGGACACACAGAATGTAATAATAGACACCAGATATTTGGAAAGGTGGGAGGATGAGGGGGGTGAGGAATGAGAAATTACCTAATGGTTAAAATGTACACTATTTGGGTGATGCTTATACTAAAAGCCTAGACTTCACCAGTACGCAATACATGCATGTAATAAAACTGTACTTGTTCCCTCTAAATCTATTTTTAAATTGAAAAATAAAAATTATTAAAACAAAACTGTAACGAGTACAGATAACTGTAAAAGACAATACTTACAAATCTGTTTTGAAATGCACAGAATGTACAAGATATATACATAATTTTTTTTTTTTGAGATGGAGTTTCGCTTTGTCTCCCAGGCTGCAGTGCAATGGTGCAATCTCAGCTAACTGCAACCTCCGCCTCCTGGGTTCAAGCAATTCTCCTATCTCAGCCTCCCGAGTAGCTGGAATTACAGGCACGTGCCACCATGCCCGGCTAATTTTTGTTATTTTTTAGTAAAGACCGGGTTTCACTATGTTGGCCAGGCTGGTCTCGAACTCCTGACCTCAAGTGATCTGTCCGTGTTGGCCTCCCAAAGTGTTGGGATTACAGGCGTGAGCTACCATGCCCAGCAAGATATACTTTGTATGACAGTAACAGCACAAAGGGAGGAGGAGGGAATGGAGCTATATAGAAGCAAATTTTCTGTATACTAGTGAAATTAGAATGGTACTAATCCAAACTAAACTGTTATAAATTGCCAGCAGTAAGATCCCAAGTAACCCCTAAGAAAATAAAAAATAGTAAAATAAATGATAAGGGAAATAAAATAGTACACTAGAAAATATCTATTTAACACAAAGTCAGTAATCGAGTAACAGAAAATTCAAAAAGACATTGCATAGAGAAAACAAGAAGCAAAACAGCTGGCATAAATTTCGCCTTATCAAAATTGCATTAAATGTAAATGGATTAAACATTCCAATATAAGCACAAAAATTGTCTAAATGGATTTTTTTAATGATTCAATTATATGTAGTATATAAGAAAGACACTTAAATTCAAAGAATAGGTTGAAAGCATGTAAAACTATATATGATGCAAACAGTAACCAAAGGAGAGCTTGAATGGCTATATTAACATCAGAAAAAAATTGTCTTTAACACAAAAATTGTTATTAGAGACAAAGAATATTTTATAATTATAAAAAGGTCAATTCATCAAGAGGCTCTAACAATTATATACATATATATGTGTATGTGTATATATATATAAAATAAAGCCCCAGAATGCATGAAACAAAAAATTAAGAGAAACAAAGGGAGAATCAGACAGTTCAACAGTCATAGTTGGAAACTTCAAAAGTCCACTTTCAATAAAGGATGGAATACAAGACAGAAAATCAGAAAGAAAACAAAAGATTTAAACAATACTAATAAACTAATCAGACCTAGCAGACATTTATAGAATTCTCCATTCAAAAAGCAGAAAACATATTATTCTCAAATACACATGGAACATTCTCTAGAATAGACCAGGTGTTAGCCAAGAAAATAAGTCTCAAAATTTTAAAGGATTGAAATAATATAAAATATGTTCCCCAACCACAAGGGAAAAAAATAGAAATCAGTAACAGATAGAAATTTAAGAAATTCAAAAGTCTGTGGAAATTTAACAATACGCTGCTAAATAACCAGAGTCAAAGGAGAAACCACAAGGGAAATTAGAAAAGACTTTGAGATCATTAAAAATGAGGCCAGGCACAGTGGCTCACACCTGTAATCCCAGCACTTTGGGAGGCCGTAGCGGGAGGACTGCTTGAGCCCAGGAGTTCAGGACCAGCCTGAGCAACATGACAAGACCCTGTGTCCCACAAAAAATTTAAAAATTAGCCAGGTGTGGGGGAATGCACCTGTAGTCCCACCTACTCAGGAGGCTGAGGTGAGAAGATCATTTGAGCTCAGGAGACTCAAAGTTGAGGCTGCAGTGAGTTGTGATGGCACCAGTGCACTTTAGCCTGCATGACAGACCAAGGCCCTGTCTCACAAAAAAAAAAAAAAAAAAAAAAAAAGTAAAGTAAAAGAAAGCACAACGTATCAAAACTTATGAAAGGCAGTGAAAGCAGTTCTTACAAAATTATAGCTGTAAACACCTATATTAAAAGAGAAATATCTCAAATCAATAACCTAACGTTCAACCTTAAGAAATAAGAAAAAGAGGCCAGGCGCGGTGGCTCAAGCCTGTAATCCCAGCACTTTGGGAGGCCGAGACAGGCGGATCACGAGGTCAGGAGATCGAGACCATCCTGGCTGACACGGTGAAACCCCGTCTCTACTAAAAAATACAAAAAAAAAACTAGCCCGGCGAGGTGGCGGGCGCCTGTAGTCCCAGCTACTCGGGAGGCTGAGGCAGGAGAATGGCGTGAACCTAGGAGGCGGAGCTTGCAGTGAGCTGAGATCCGGCCACTGCACTCCAGCCTGGGTGGCAGAGCGAGACTCTGTCTCAAAAAAAAAAAAAAAAAAAAAAAAAAAAAAAAAAGAAATAAGAAAAAGAGCCAACTAAACCTTTACAAGCGGAAGAAAAAAACAAATATTCGAGCAAAAATGAAATAGAAAATAGAAAAACAACAATGAAACCAAAGTTGCTTTTTCTTTTTTTAAAGACCACCGAAATTGACAAACTTTTATCTACAATGACCAAGAAAAAAAGAGGGAAGTCAATTTGCTAAAGTCAGAAAGAAAATTACCAACCTTACAGAAATAAAAGGACTATAAAGAAATATTACGAACAACTGTTGGCCAATAGGTGAAATTCACAAATTCCTAGAAAGACAGAAACTATCAAAACTAACCCAAAAAATAGTACATCTGAAAAAAACCTAAAACAAGATATTCAGTATTTTTAAAATTTCCCACAAGGAAAAATTTAGAAACAGATGGCTTCACTATTAAATTCTACCAAACATTTAAAGAAGAATGAACACCAATCCTTCACAAGGAGAAACAGACACTTCCCAACTCATTCTATAAGGCCAGTATTACCCTAACACCAAAACCAGACAAAGAGATCACAAGAAAACTACAGATTAACACGCCTTAAGAATACAAACATAAAAATCCTTAACAAGGCCGGATGTGGCGGCTCATGTCTGTAATCCCAGCATTTTGGGAGGCCGGGGCAGGTGGATCACTTGAGGTCAGGAGTTCGAGACCAGCCTGGCCAACATGGTAAGACCCCATCTCAACTAAAAATTCAAAAATTAGCCGGGCATGGAGGCACGCAGCTGTCATCCCAGCTACTTGGGAGACTGAGGCAGGAGAATTGCTTGAACCTAGGAGGCAAGAGGCTGCAGTGAGCTGAGATCGCACCTCTGCACTCCAGCCCGGGTGACAGAGGGAGACTCCATCTCAAAAAATCCTCAACAAAACACTGGCAAAACCAAATCCACCAATATATAAAAAAGGATTATACGCCATGACAAGTGGGATTTATCTAAGAAATTCAGAGTTGGCTCAACATACAAAACTGAATCAATGTAATACATGACATTAATATAATAAACGACAAAAATAACATAGTATAGATGCAGGAAAAGCATCTGTCAACATTCAACACCCTTTCATGATAATAACACTCAACAAAATAGGAATAGAAGGGAAATTCCTCAACCCAATTAAGTGCATCTATAAAAATTCACAGCTAACTATACTTACTGGTGACAGGCTAAAAGCTTCCCCGTAAGATGAGGAACAAACAATGATGTCCACCCTTGCCACAACAATTAAACACTGTGTTAAAGGTTATAACCAGGGCAATTACACGAGAAAAATTTTTTAAAGGCATGCAGATTAGAAACAAAGAATTAAAAGCATATATATCTGCAGATGATACATTTTTACATAGAGAAAATCCTCAGGAATCCACTAAAAAACTATTATAGCTACTAAGTCCTATGCTCATGGATTGGAAAACTTAATAGTTAACCTGACAATACTCCTCAAATTATCTACACATTCAATTAATCCCCATCAAAATTCTACCTGCCTTTTTTTTTTTTTCCAGAAAGTGACAAACCAAACCTAAAAATTATATGGAAATGCAAGGGACCAGGAATAACCAAAATAAATAAAAAGAACAAAGTTGAAGGACTCACACTTCCCAATCTTAAAACTTACTACAAAGCTACAATAATCAAGACTGTGTGCTGCTGGCATAGAGACAGACATATAGGTCCATGGAATAGAGTGGAGAGTTCAGAAATAAGCCCATATTTTATGGTCAATTGATTTTTGACAAAAGTGCTAAGGCCATTCAATAGGTAGTCTTTTGAACGAATGGTACCAGGACTAGACAGCCACAGGCAGAAGAACGAAGTTAAACTCCTCCTTCATACCACAGATAAAAATTAACTCAAAATGCACCAAAGACCTAAATTTCAGAGCTAAAACTATAAAACAGATGTAGAATAAAACAGAGGTATAAATCTGTGTGACCTAGGATTAGGCAATGTCTTAAATATGGCAAAGCATAAGCAACAAAAGAAAAAAAAATAGATAAATGTGGTATTATCAAAATAAAAATCATTTGTGCATCAAAGGATACTATCAAGAAAATGAGGCCGGGTGCGGTGGCTCACACCTGTAAATCCCAGCACTTTGGGAGACTGAGGCGGGTGGATCACGAGGTCAGGAGATCGAGACCATCCTGGCTAACACGGTGAAACCCTGTCTCTACTAAAAATACAAAAAATTAGCCGGGCACAGTGGCGGGCACCTATAGTCCCAGCTACTCGGGAGGCTGAGGCAGGAGAACAGCATGAACCTGGGAGGCGGAGCTTGCAGTGAGCCGAGGTCACGCCACTGTACTCTAGCCTAGGTGACAGAGTAAAACTCTGTCTCAAAAAGAAAAGAAAGAAAAGAAATGAAAAGACTACTCACAGTTCAAGGGGAAATATTTGCAAATCATACACTTGATAAGGGACTAATATACAGAATATATAAAGAACACTTACAACTCAGCGATAAAAAGACAATCCAGTTTTTAAATGGGCAAAGGATTTATTTTTGTTTTTGTTTTCAGCTTTTTTAAAATTTATTATACTTTAAGTTCTGGAATACATGTACAGAATGTGCAGGTTTGTTACATAGGTATACAAGTGCCAGGGTGGTTTGCAGTACCCATCAACATGTCATCTACATTAGTTCTCCTAATGCTATCCTTCTCCTAGGCCCCCACCACTGACAGGCCCTGGTGTGTGATGTTCTCCTCCCTGTGTCCATGTGTTCTCATTGTTCAACTCCCACTTATGAGTGAGAACATGCAGTGTTCAGTTTTCTGTTCTTGTGTTAGTTTGCTGAGAATGATGGTTTCCAGCTTCATCCGTGTCCCTGCAAAGGACATGAACTCATCTTTTTTTACAGCTGCATAGTATTCCATGGTATATATGTGCCACATTTTCTTTATCCAGTCTATCACTGATGGGCATTTGGGTTGGTTCCAAGTCTTTGCTATCACGAACAATGCTGCAATAAATACATGTATGCACATGTCTTTATAGTAGAATGATTTATAATCCTTTGGGTATATACCCAGTAATGGGATTCCTGGGTCAAATGGTATTTCTGATTCTAGATCCTTGAGAAATTGCCACACTGTCTTCCACAATGGTTGAACTAATTTATACTCCCACCAAAAGTGTAAAAGCATTCCTATTTCTCCACATCCTTTCCAGCATCTGTTGTTTCCTGACTTTTTAATGACTACCATTCAAACCGGTGTGAGATGGTATCTCATTGTGGTTTTCATTTGCATTTCTCTAATGACCAGTGATGATGAGCTTTTTTTCATGTTTGTTGGCTGCATAAATGTCTTTTTCTGTTCATATCCCTCGCCCCTTTTTGATGGACTTGTGTTTTTTTTTTTTTCTTGTAAATTTGTTTAAGTTCTTTGTAGACTCTGGATATTGGACCTTTGTCAGATGGATAGATTGTAAAAACGTTCTCCAATTCTGTAGGTTGCCTGTTCACTCTGATGATAGTTTCTTTTGCTGTGCAGAAGCTCTTTAGTTTAATTAGATCCCAATTGTTAATTTTGGCTTCTGTTGCCATTGCTTTTGGTGTTTTAGTCATGAAGTCTTGTGCAAAGGATTTAAATAGCCATTTCTCCAAAGAAAAAACAAAAATGGCCAATAAGCAGTACATGAAAAGGGTTGAATATCATCAGTCACTACAGAAATGCTAATACCACAATATCTACTACTTCCCATCCACTACATGGCTATAGTCAAAAAACTGAAAAATAACAAGTGTTTGAGAGAATGTGCAGAAATTGGAACCCTTATAAATTACTGATGGGAATATAAAATGGTGCAGCATTTTACATTCCAAATTGTTTGGAATTTTACATTGCCAAATTGTTTTCCGAAGATGCTGCAACATCTTTGGGAAACAATTTGGCAGTTACTCAAAAATTTAAACAGAGTTACTGTATGACTCAGCAATTCTACTTCTAGTGTAAACCCAAGACAAGTGAAAACATATATTCATATGAAAACACGTACGACTTTTCATAGCATGTTGTTCACAACAGCCAAAAAACAACCAAAATGTCTATCTACTGATGAATGGATAAACAAAATGCCATATATCTATACAACTGAATATTAGCCATAAAAAGGAATGAAATACTGATACATACTACAACATGGATAAAGCTTGAAAATGTTATGCAAAGTGAAAGAAGCCAGATACAAAAGGCCACATCCTATATAATTCCACTCATATGAAATGTTCATAATGGGCAAATTCTTAGAGATGAAAACTAAATTAACAGTTGCCAGGGCCTTTGGGGAGGGAGAAACAGGTAGTTACTGTGTATGAGGTTTCTTTTTGAAGTGAAGAAAAGGTTCTAGAATTATGTAGTGATGATAGTTGCATGACCTTGAAAATTCACCAAAAAAACACTCAACTGTAAACTTTAAAAGGGTGAATTTTATGGTGTGTGAATTATATCCCACAAAATGTTTAAGTAAGTTGAAAGAATATGTTAAAAGATGAAATAAAAATATTTTTAGATTAAAAAATACATAATGTTGGCCAGGCGCAGTGGCTCACTCCTGTAATCCCAGCACTCTGGGAAGCCAAGGTGGGCAGATCACAAGGTCAAGAGATAGAGACCATCCTGGCCAACATGGTGAAATCCTGTCTCTACCAAAAATACAAAAATTAGCTGGGTGTGGTGGTGTGCATCTGTAGTCCCAGCTACTAGGGAGGCTGAGGCAGGAGAATCACTTGAACCCAGGAGGCGGAGGTTGCAGTGAGCCAAGATCGCGTCACTGCACTCCAGCCTGGCAACAGAGCGAGTCTCAAAACAAAAAAAAAAACTATATATATATATATATATATATATATATATATGTGCAGTGTCTACATCAGCTGACCTACAATAAAGGAATTTCTAAAGAAGGCCCTTTGGGCAGAAATGAAACCATCCTAGAATAAGTCAGAAATGCCAGAGAGCAATGAAGAGCAAAGACAAGTATCTGAATAAATCTAAAAGAACACTAACTGTTAATATTACTGTTAATACAATACTGTTAATGTTACCAGTAATAATACTATTAATACCAATATTGTTAATATAATACTGCTAATATTAATTTATTTCACTGAATTTAAAAAGAATATATAGAATTAAAGTGCACAATAATAAGCACATATGAAACTGGAGGGGGGCTCATAGAGTTCAAGTCTTCTAAGAAACTATGATTTGTCTAGGAGAAAGATAAAGGTATAACTACATTATCTGGATAAGTTAGTAACAATTTACACAATAACCTCTAAAAGAACGAAAAATAGGACATAATTTCCAAACTACTGGAGAAGGTGGAAAAATGGAATGATTTTTTCAAAAAATCACATAATCAGATTCAAATAATGCAAGAAAAAGAGAGAAAAATAAACATAGAAAATGTAGAACAAGAGAAATACATAATAGGATGATGAATTTAAACCCAAATACATCAGTAATTACATTTAATGTAAATGAACTGTTCCAATTAAAAGGCACAGACTGTCAGACTGAATGAAAAAAAAAAAATATATCGGCCAGGCGCAGTGGCTCACGCCTGTAATCCCAGCACTTTGGGAGGCCAAGGTGGGCGGATCACGAGGTCAGGAGATCGAGACCATCCTGGTTAACACGGCGAAACCCCGTCTCTACCAAAAAATACAAAAAAAATTAGCCAGGCATGGTGGTGGGCACCTCAGTCCCAGCTACTCGGGAGGCTGAGGCAGGACAATGGCGTGACCCTGGGAGGCGGAGCTTGCAGGGAGCCGAGACCGCACCGCTGCACTTCAGCCTGGGCGACAGAGCAAGACACCATCTCAAAAAAAAAAAAAAAATCTAACTATACTCTTTGCAAGAGACATACCTAAAGCATAAAACTATAGTAAGGTCGAGAATAACATAAAAAACAAAGATATCATGTAAATATGAGCCTAAAACATCTAGCACAGGTATGTTAATATTAACATCAGACATACCATATCATAAAGTCAAATATTCATTACTAGATACAAAGAGAAACAGTCATAATAATTAAAGTCTCCATTCATCAGGAAGACCTAACAGTTTTAAATCTGTGTGGCCCTCACAACACAGTCTCAAAAATTTGTAAATAAAAACTGACAGAACTGGAAGGAAAAATGAGACAAATCCATAATCATAATGAAATTGTGTAATTATCTCAGTGATGAATACAACAACCAAAAAAAACTAGTAAGAAAGCAGATATAATATGCTTACCAACTCAGCTAAACAAAATATGTAGTATAGTACATTGAACCCAATTATTTCCAGGCATATAGGAATATCTGAGAAAACTTACATACCATATTCTGGGCTATAAGGCAAACCAGCAAATTTCAAAGGATTAAAATCATAGAAAGCAAGATCTTTGGGCAATATAATGGTCCTGAAGAATAATAAAACAAGAAAATATGCATATGTTTAGAAATGTTTAAATGTTCTTCTAAATTACCTAGGAATCAAAGAAAAAACCATAATGGAAATTAGAAAGTATAACAATAATGAAAATGCCTTAAATCTAACTTTGTATGATGTAGTTGAGGCACTGTTTACAAGAAAATATATCACTTTAAACACACATATTAGAAAAAAAGAAAAAGCTGCAAATTAATAAATTAAGTATTCATCTCAGATTAGAAAGAGAACAGCTATAATAAAGGAAAATTATGAGCCAATTTCACTCACAGGCACAAATGCAAAAACTCCAAACAAAATATTAGTCATCAGGGCGGGTGTGGTGGCTCACGCCTATAATCCCAGCACTTTGGGAGGCCAAGGCGGGTGGATCACCTGAGGTCAGGAGTTTGAGACCAGCCTGGGCAACATGGTGAAACCCCATCTCTACTAAAAAATACAAAAATTAGTCAGGCATGGTGGCACATGCCTGTAATCCCAGCTACTCTGGAGCATGAGTCAGGGAGAACTGCTTGAACCCAGAAGGAGGAGGTTGCAGTGAGCCGAGATCATGCCACTGCACTCCAACCTGGGCAACAGAGCAAGACTCCATCTCAAAATATATATATATATATTTTATTGTTATTCTGCTTTTTATGCTAATCTTTCCTTTAGAAATTTTCTATACAAACATCCATTACTTTAGAGACCAGGAAAAATATTTTTGAATTAATCATTAATATTCTGATGGCTCATCTTTTTGAGATCCACTAGTTAATAAATGTCAAGAAGAAAAGAACAAGGGCTGGCTCAGAATAGCCATTTTATCTGAGTAATATAAGGATACAAGGCCTTATTTGTCTCAGTGTCTCTACTGGGTTGACTGAGAACAAAGAAAGGGTGAATAGGAGTAGAAAAAGATTTACAAAGATAGGAATGTGATAATAGCAATTTGTAGGCTTTTCCCCAAACATTAAAGGAGCGATCTCATACACAAATGCGTCTATAAATAGAATCCATATTGCACTTTAATGAATAATTTAAAACCACTCTGCAAACAGGGTTAAGAAAACAGGAACCTAGATGCTCAAAAATCAATAGTTCTGTCCTATCCCAACCTGGTGAGTTACAGAAGCAGATGTCTAACTTTTATATTATTTTTTAGAAATGTTGGAAGATAGATGGTTAAGCACAAAAAGACTTAAAAACATTTACTACCTTTGAGCTAATAGTTCTACCTTTAGTAAAAATTTAGAAGCAATCAGTGATACGCACAATGATTTTTGTATAGGATATTTTTCAAAGCATTATTTATTAATGATGAGTATTTTAAAGCAACATAAATGTCTAGCTATAGGGAAATGGTTCAATAAACTGGGACACTTCGGAATAGTATGCAGCCATTTGAAATCATATTTTGGAAGAACACATTATGAGACAAGGAAATGCTCATGATCTAGTAAAAGGAAAAATACTGCTTCAAAAAACATACTTCAGAATGAATCCCAACTTTAGGACATGCATATCATACAAAAATATAAGTAGGAAAAAACACTGAATATCCTTTTGTGGTAAGATTACAGATAATGTTGATCTTCTACTTTATACTTTTCTGTTTGTTCCAATTTTTCTACACAAAATATTTGTATTACTTTTATAAATAGAAAAAACATCATATAAAAGAAAATAAATAATAAGCTGATTACCTTAAATAGAGTCAAACACCCTTCATCAACCCAAATCCACTTCTAAGGGGAGGTCAGTAGAAATCAATACATCAGTTTTCTATTGCCACATGACAAACTATCACAAATTTAACACCTTAAACCAATATGTGTTTAATATCTCACAGTTTCTGTGAGTCAGGAATTTAAGCAGGCTTAACTGGGTCCACTGCTTAGGGTCTCACAAGGCTGCATTCAAAGTGTTAGCCAGGCTGTGTTCTCACCTGAAGGCTTGACTGAGGAAGAATCTGTTTCCATGCTCACTCAAGATTATTGACAAAATTTGTTTCCTTGTGCTATTGGACTGAGTGCCCCCAGCTTCCAGGATGAGGCAGATTCTACCACCCTGCCCCATCTAAAATTAGGTACGGCCAGAATGACTCCTTCTGGCCAATGAAATGTGAGCAGAATGGACTAGCGACCCTTCCAAAGTGATTAATTGCTACTGCAAGTGGCTCCATGTTTAAAAAGGTCCAGATCCAGACCATCTAAGAATCGATTTTGCCAAATTTCCAGGAAACAAAAATTCCTCCCTTTCCAAAACTATTACATTTGGGAGACCAAGGTGGGAGAATTTCTTGAGCCCAGGAGTTCAAGACCAGCCTAGGCAACATAGCAAGACCCTTCTTCTACAAAAAGAAAATTTAAAAATTATCTGAGCATGGTGGTTTGTGCCTATAATCCCAGCTAATCAAGAGGCTAAGGCAAGAAGATCACTGGAGCCCAGGAGTTCAAGGCTGCAGTAGGATATGATAGCACCACTGAACTCCAGCCTGGGCAACAGAGAGAGTCCCTGTCCCCAGAAAGAAACTATTACAAAGATGATGAAGTATCATGTTGATACCAAATCTGAATAAGGGCAATACAAGAAAAGATTATCACTGGTCAACACCTCTTATGAATATATATGCCAAAATCCTAAATGAAATATTTGCACATTGGGTCCAATAATTTAGGCTGGAGTACAGAGGCATGATCACAGTTCATTGCAGCTTCAACCTCCCAGTCTCAAGTGATCCTTCAACCTCAGTCCCCCAAGTACCCAAGTAGCTGGGACTACAGATGCATGCCACCATGCCCAGCCAATTTTTTTTCTTTGGTTTTTGTTTGTTTGTTTGTTTTTGTAAAAATGGGGTCTCACTATATTTCCCAGTCTGGTTTTGAACTCCTGGGCTCAAATGATCCTCCAGCCTCAGCCTCTCAGTGTTGGGATTACAAGTGTGAGCCACCACACCTGGCCTGATAATATTTTTTAATGTAGTACATCACAGTTTCTCCCAGGAAATCAATGATGACTTAAATTAAAAGAATAAAATATTTCATCTCAATCACAAGTTTTAAGAAAAGCATAAAATTATCTAAATAAGTACACTGTATAGAAAGCCATTTGAGAAAATTCAAAATCTATTCATGATTTTTTAAAAAAGCTTTTATTAAACTACTAGTAAATGTGATCATCCTTAACCTAATAAAGGAATCTACCAAGAAAAAAAAAAATAACAAAGTTCACAATTAAGTCTTTCACAGCATTTCTTTTAAATGAAAAACAATAAAGATAATCTTACCACAATCTCCATGCAACTTTCTCTAGTGGTCCAAGCAAAGGAAAAAAGACAAAAAAAAAAAAAAGCTCAATAAAAGATTTAAGAACTAGGGAGAAAGAAATTAAGTTATCATTAGGTACATAAAGAAACCAGAAACTGATCCACGCATTTGTGAAATCTGATGTGTTTCAAAGGTACCACTGCAGATCACTGGGGAAAGGACTGTACTCAATAAACAATGCTGATACAATTGGTTATCAATTTGGAAAAAAATTAAAATTGGATCTCTAGCTCATACCCCACACAAAAATAAGTTCCAAGTAGACTATAAAAAGCAAATATTTAAATATTTTTTAAAGAGGAGGATCTATTATGACTGATATAGTTTAGCTGTGTTCCCACCCAAATTTCATCTTTAATTCCCATGTGTTATGGGAGGGACCCAGTAAGCAGGTAATTGATCATAGGGGCAGGTCTTTCCCATGCTGTTCTTGTGATAGCAAGTAAGTCTCACGAGATCTAATGGTTTTAAAAAGGGGAGTTTCCCTGCACAAGCTCTCTCTCTTCTCTTGCCTGCTGCCATGTGAGATGTACCTTTCATCATCATCACCTTCCACCATCATTGTGAGGCCTCCCCAGCCACGTGGAACTGTAAGTTCATCAAATCTCTTTCTTTTGTAAATTGCCCGGTTTCGGATATGTCTTTATCAGCAGCATGAAAATGGACTAATACAATGACCTTGGAGTAACACAAGATTTCTTAAATCAGACTTAATCACCATAAACCATAAGGAAAAGATTGATAAATCTGACTACATTAAAACTGAACATCTGTTCATCAAAACAGCATATTTAAAAGGATAAAGAACAGGATACAAATATAATCTAGAATATGTAAAAGAACTTCTAAAAAGCTATAAAAAGGATAATCCAGACAATAAATGGATAAACAATATAAGAATACAATTTTTAGAGGAAGTTCAAGTAGCCAAAGTATGGGTGGAAAATCCTCAAACTCACTAGCCAAGGAAATGCTAATTAAAACAGTAAGATATTTAATATTTACTCAATTGACAACAATTAAAACATCTGAAGATACAAAGGATTAGTGAGGATGTAAAGAAACTAACCTCCGGAAAGTAATCTGACAACAACTATGAGGTTGGAATTGGGCCTAGCCTGTGACAACACAATCTCAGTGGTAAGTATATAGCTGGTCTACTCTTTCCCACGTGTCCAACACAGAGGAAAGATGACCCAGTGGGACACGGCAATTGGGAAGGGTAGAGGCTGTGGAAGCTGCTCAGAGAGACTGTAAGTGGGATCTGGGCCAAATAAGACAATATCAGATGCCAGTCTTGCCTAGGAGGTGAAATAGAGAATAGAACTATGCTTCTCTGGAGTGAATTCTCCCCAAGTGGCAGCTCCATCATTTTATCTTCTAAAACCAATCTAATCATGTTATTTCCTCCTTAATTTTGTCAGCTAAGACTGCCAAATGAAGAGCCCCAGCTTGTATCAGTTTCTTACTGCTGTTGGAACAAACTTCCAGACACTTAGTGTTTTAATACAACAAACATTTACCTTACAGTTCTGGAGGTCACAAGTCAGACAAGGGTCTCACTGGGCTAGAAATCTAGGACTGCATTCCTTTCCCAAGTCTCTAGGGGAGAGAATCCCTTTTCTTGCCTTTTCCAAAGGCTTCCCACATTCCTTGACTAGTGCCCACTTCCATCCTCAAAGCCAGCAATGGCAGTTAGAGTCTTCACATCACTCTGACACTGACTATTCTGCCTCTCTCTTCCACTTTTAAGAACCCTTGTGATTACTCAGAGCCCACCCAGATAATCCAGGATAATCTCCCTATTTTAAAATCAGCTGATTAGCAACCTCATTCCATCTGCTGCCTTAACTCCCCTGCCATGTAACATAACATAGTCCTGAGTTTAGGATGTGGACAGCTTTGTGAGCCATTATTCTACCTACCATGCAACTCCTCCTCCACTTTCGCCCCCCTCCATCTCCAACAGAGTTCCAACCATTTCACAATGCCCCTAACACTTCCAGCAGGGTCCCAACTCCTTTACTATGCTTCCGTACCTCCAGCCTCCACACCACTACGCACTCTGTACTCCGGTTATTCCAACCTTCCAATCTTTTTCTAATAAATGTATACCCAATCCACGCCCAATTGTAACTCATGCCCTAGGGCCCAGCCCAAAGACCACCTCCTCTCTAAAGCTTTCCCTGATTCTCGGCCCAAATGAATCGCCCCTCAACACATTTGCCTGGCTTTCTATGTATCCCAACTGCAGTACTGACTATGGCCCCCTGTAATTATATGTTTACATGTTCCTTCCTCAATCTGAACTGGTGAGCCCTTCAATAAGAACTCTGTCTCATTCCCCCATGGGTTCCCAGGTCATAGCATAGGAAATGGCAAAGAGTAGGCAATCAGGGAGTATTTCTGAAGCTTGGATGAGGCAGAAGGAAGTTTTCCTGAGTTTCTGTCAACAAAAGAGATGTCAAAAACTAACCTGGGTTAAGTGTACAACAAATGGGGCCAAAGCATTAGTTCAGATGATCGTAACAAAAAGCACCTCAACAATCCACTGCTTAGCTTGATATACAATTTACTACCATGTGCAACAATCTCTGTACCACAAGTGATATCTATCATTTTTTTTTTACTGCTAACCTGTGGGGCAATTCTAAAGTAACTGACAAAATTAACTTCAAGGCCGGGCGCGGTGGCTCAAGCCTGTAATCCCAGCACTTTGGGAGGCCGAGGCGGGCGGATCACGAGGTCAGGAGATCGAGACCATCCTGGCTGACACGGTGAAACCCCGTCTCTACTAAAAAATACAAAAAACTAGCCGGGCGAGGTGGCGGGCGCCTGTAGTCCCAGCTACTGGGGAGGCTGAGGCAGGAGAATTGCGTGAACCCGGGAGGCGGAGCCTGCAGTGAGCTGAGATCCGGCCACTGCACTCCAGCCTGGGCGGCAGAGCGAGACTCCGTCTCAAAAAAAAAAAAAAAAAAAATTAACTTCAAGAGAAAGAAAAGACTCATGTAAAATGATTTACAAAAATGTCCTCAACATTAGAGAAAAGAGAGTAGATATGGGTCTAACACAACAGGAATGCCTGACAACCACTCACTAGCCCAACACATAAACAGATCCCTTCATCAGGAAAAGCTGAGAACCAACATGCTGGAGAATGCAAAACATGCTACAGTCAACCCTTTTGGGAACAAGTTGCCCCTACATAAAGATATGCCTACAGATGTATTGTCTGTATTGTAATAAAGGTGCTATGGCTGGAATATCCCCTCCAAAACTTATGCTGAAACATAATCCTCAATGCAGCAGTATTGAGAGGTGAGGCCTTTAAGAGGTGATTGGATCAAGAGGGCTCTGCCCTCATAAAATGGATTAATCCATTCAAGGGTTAATGGATTAGTGGGTTGTCATGTGAGATGGAGCTAGTGGCTTTGGCCCCTGGACCTTAGACTTCTCAGCCTCCATGACTATAAGAAATAAATTCCTTTTCTTTGTAAATTACCTAGTTTCAGGTATTCTGTTATAAGCAAAACAAAACAGACTAAAACAAACTAGTACTTTCTTAAAAGAATGGTTGTTAAGAAAACAGGGTTTCATTTAATGTCAGTGATTTGTTACTTGATGCCCACACTCAAGCAACAAAACTCCCACCTAGAGAGACGGTGAAGACTAAGCAAAGGAAACGGAATGCTGTAGCATAACTATCCTCCTTAAAAAGAAGAATAAAATGGCTTAAGTGTTTTGAAGACATGCCCCCATTCAACAGAATTTCCCTGATCAAATTTTATTTAATCATATGAATCCTGAAATTAATTTCAAAGTACGCTGGAAAGGAAGTTTGAGCCCCCCGCCCCACGCAAAACACACCCACACACACGCACAGCCCCACACACAGCGAAACAGGTGACACGGATTCAGCACCATGGACAGCGGGCCCATGACGCCTTGCCTGTGAGAGTCACTGCCACCAGAGATGAGAGCTAAGACATCAGAGCTGCCCCAAAATCTACAGCATTTATTCTAATGTTTAAGTTGGGGCAATTCCAATACATGAGCAAGTACTGTCCTTGGTTATGGCCCAAAGCACAGCCTTCTTCACTGAGAGGATACACAACTTACATCTACTAAAATCTGCTTCAGTGATCACCTTTACAATAAAGCCCTGAGACTTTTGTAAAAACAGAAATGATTCTGCCATTGACACAGGAACTGAAATAATCAAAACTGATACACAGAATCCAAATTTGAATGGCTAGGTTGGTTCAAGAAGCTCATTGAGACTTTTTCAAATTTATAAATGCAGCATGCTCTCAGCCTCCCTCAGAACAATAGGGTAAAGGACAGCTTCTTCAAAACAGCTAACAATATATAACCATGTGTTGAATTTTTTCTCACAAATAACTAAAAATGTAACCACAAAGCTGTGTGGATTTTCCCCCACCTTAAGTATTATAAAGGTATCTGGGAAAGAGATGTTTTGAGGTCCAATATCACCGCTAATCAGCAGCAACTGTGGCAATACCAGCCAAAAAGCACTGAATTCTAGAGAGTCCATTTTTTTTTCAGTTATAAAGACCCCATTTACCATCAAAACTTTTTCAAAACCTTATAATATTGAGTATCAACTAAGAAAATACATGAAGCTATGTAAGTTCTAAAACATTTGTAATGAACTTGCACTGTATAAACAACAGCATCTACACACAAGCAAAAAAAAATACTACTCGAAAGTGAGACATCAGTTAGTCGGTCACTGCACTTGTGTGTTAAGGCCCCATGTTTTCTGATGGATCTCCAAGTCTGAAAACACCAGAACTATTTCTGCTTCTCTCATGTGAGGATCAATCAGGTCATTTCAGACCTTGCCAATGATCCCTTCAGAGTGCCACTGTTCTACAAACACTCCTTCTGGGGCTAAAATAAGTATCTCTGACATGCTTTAAGATGATGAATTGTTCCTGAATATGAAGAGACTGGGAGTTAGTTCTCTTAAATAGGGAAGCACCCTTGCACACTCCTTTGGGATCCACATCTGAGAAAGTCCAAAGAAAAGAAAAAGGGCAACAGTTTGCCCCTCAAAGTGAGTTCAATTTCGGAGGAATGTGTGAGGGCCTCTGCCAGGGAAATATTTTTGAAATGGGGGGAGTCTGTAAGTTACCCAGTCAAATCTCTAAAGGCCTCTCCGCAAGGCCCTGCTGCCCAAGATTCCTTCTGGTGAATCTCAAACTCTACAAACACTCAACAACTAAGAGTGCTATGGGCTCACATAGAGGGCTAACAAGACCTGCAAATCCAGGCTGCTCTGAAGGACGATGGAAGATAATCAACCCCGAGCCACGAGATTGAGGACCCGACTTTTGGTTAACTTTCAAATTTCTTAGGCCAGTATTTCAGAGTAGGGGGAGGGGATACTGGAAAACACCACCAGGCAAAAAGAAAAAACAAACTCTTTCGCAAAACAAGACTTCCAATTAGAACACGTGTGGGGACAATAAGAAACACGTTCTAACCACCCTCCAAATTAAAACAAAACAGCTACCAACAAGAGGGACCTGCGCGCGCCGACCGCCCGCGCGCGGCTCTCCGTAGGGTCACCGAGGGGTGAGGCCGCGCTCTCCCGGCGGCCGTCCAGGGGGAGGAGTCCCCGCGCCGCGCCCCGCCGCCCTCCAGCCGCCGCGGCCGCTCCGGGGTGCTCCCCAGATCTCTTCTCAATCAAGAGGTGAAATTTGTGCCGTTTTGAAACTGAAGCCTCAAGTAGTCCAGACGTTTTCTGACCCACGTCCGAGGCGCTCTCGGCTTCCCGCCGCAACTTCCGAATTTGGGGAAGGGGCGGAGGCGGGCGGGCCAGGCCTGGCGACCGCACCTTGAGGGAGCGCGGGTCCCCCTCGCTGCCCCGGGCCGCCGCAGGCGCCGGCGGCGGTCGGGGACGGCTCTACCCAGCCCGGGACCCCCGCCCGCCCCGGCTCGGGCGAAGTTTGCCGCGGCCCGGGGTCGCCCCGCCACTCGGCCTCCGTCGGGGACTCGGTCCCCGTAACCCGCAAGGGCGCCCGACCCCGACCCCGCCCGCCATCGCTCACTCACCTGCCCTGCGCCGGACGGCGAGCCCGCGGGCCGGCGGGGAGAGGCCGGGAGGCCCGGGCGGGATCGGGGCGGGGTCGGGGCGAGGCGGCGAGGCGGGCGAGGCGGGCGAGGCGGGTGAGAAGGCGGCGGCGGAGCCTAAGTCGGCCGAGGCGGCGGCGACCGCGGCTGAGGCGGCTGAGGCGGCGGTCGCGGCTTCAGGCGCTTCAGCCGGAGCGCTGCGCGCGGCGCGGGCCCGCCCCTCTGCGCCGCTAACCAATCTAGCGCCGGGCGCCACCGCCGGCCCCGCCCCCGCCTAAGGGCAGGCTCGCGAAAGCGGGCGCCGCGGGCCAATCAAACGGCGGAACATCGACCGGCACGGCCAATCCGAGCCCGGGAAGTTCTCTGGAAAAAGCCAACTCGAGTCAAAGGGGCGGGGGTGGGGCCGCGGGCGGGGCGGGGACTAGGCCCAAAGACGCGCAGGGCGGGGCCGAGTATTGGGCGAGGAGGAGGCGGGGCCTCGAAAGGGCGTGCTAGTCACTAGTAGTGGGCGGGGTCGTAAGCGGGACATTGAGCGGGCGGGGCAAGAATCGGGACGGGGCCCTAATGAAGTGAAGCGGGGCGGGCACGGGCAGTAGGAGGGGCGGGTCATCATTTGGGGCGGGGAAGGGGCGGGGCAGGGGCGGGGCTGAGTTCGAGGAGCCAGGCCGGGATGAGGCCTAAGTCGGGGCTGGCGGGAGACGGGCAAGAGCAGTGGACGGGGTTCGGGGTTGGGGGATTCCTGTCCTTGACGGGGCGGGGCCCAGGCTGGGGGCGGGCCTGTGGTGGGCGGGGCCACGGATGGGCGGGGCGAGCCATGGTAGGCGGGCCAGGCCTGTGGTGGGCGGGGCAGGCCTGTGGTGAGCTAGACCTTGGTGGACGGGGCGGGTCTGTGGTGGGCGGGCCGGACTGGACGCGGGTGGCCGTTGAATTCCCGGCCCGGCCGCAGCTCCGAGGGTATCCCTGCAGCACCCGCTTCCCGTTCCCTGCGGGCCTGAGGCTGGGGCCGCAGCGCCCGGCGGGCAGGGGCTCCGAGCGCCCCGTGAAGGGCGGGTCCTCTAGGGCCGGGCCCAGACACCGCCCGCCCCACGTTGGTCCCGCGGCCCCGTCCCCTCCGCCCGCCCGGCGTTCGCGTGCCCTGGCCTGGGGCGGGGCGTTGCCGGACCCCGCGGGCTGCGGGCGAGGCCGCCCTTTCTCTGGGCTGGCTCCGGGCTGTTCTGCTCCGCGCCGTTTTCCCGGTACTTCCCGCGGAGCCCGCCTCGCTGTGCGTCCCCGCCCGGGCGTTTCCTCCGCGGCGCTGAGCGCCCGCCCCGGCCTCGGGCAAGGGCAGCTGGACGCCCCCAGGACCAGGGCGCTGGGGCCGAGATGCGTCCTCCGCAGTCGCCGCGCCTGGGCCCGTTTCCCCGCGGGTCCTCGCCGGGGTGGGGGACGCCTCTGGGCGTCCGTGGGGATCTGGGGTGGGGGGCAGCAGAGCAGGAGGTGGGGGGCTGAGCCGGAGAAACGTCCTCGCCCCGCCCGGGACCTCGGACACCCCAGAACCTCAGGCCGGCAGCCAGCGGCAGGAATCGCGCCCCAAAGCCCGGGGTCCGCGCCCGTCCGCCTGCCGCGAGCGCCAGGGGCTGCCGGGTCACCGGATGCGGCCTCGAGGCAACGTCACAGGCCCCACGCACCCCCGGAGCTGGCGCGGGGACAGGGGTTCGGGATGGACGGAACCCACCCAGGGAACGCTCCGGCCGTCCACGCCAGGCGCAGGGCGGCCGTCAGCTGGGGTTGGAGGTGGGTCAGGAAGAGATGTGTCCTTTTGTCTCCAAATGTCGCTTGTGTCATTAAAAGAAAACCTTAAAATAGAGGGAAAAAAGAAAAAAAAGCCTGGGCTGGCGTGAGGAGGGGCCGTCCGCGAGCTACGGAGGCCGAGTCCGCGGGGAAGGGAAAGTGGAGCGGGGGGTGCTTGGCGAACCCGTGCTTTGGACGGGCCTGGCGGTTTCGGGGAGAATGAGAATGGAGGAGAGGGAGGCCGAGGCCCGCAGCCTGGTGGGAATGCTGAGAAGGACGCTGTGGGCAGGACCTTACTGGAAATGAACCAGAAGGGATGGTGGGCCGGGTGCGGTGGCTTGCCCCTTAATCCCAGCGCTTTGGGAGGCCGAGGCAGGAGGATCGCTTGAGCCCAGAAGTTGGAGACCCGCCTGGGAAACATCGTGAGACTCTGTGTTTTTGAAAAAGGAGGAGGAGAAGGGATACTGGGCGGCCTCAGCCTCACCTGGACTCTACGGGCAGGGGGCTGGAGGGACCGAGGGCTGCTGTGCTGGAGGCTGGAGCCGGCGCCAGGGTCTGGGCAGAGCGCTGTGAGTGCCCCCAGATTACAGGCTGCCAGCCTCCCACATCGCGGTCCTCTGCGGGAGCCTGCGGCCTCAGCTGCCTGCCCCGCCGGCTGAAAGACACAGTTAGTCATTAGGAAAGTAATGATAGTGTTTTCAGGGCAGCGTGTTGGACCCTAACGACTTTCTATTATTTCCAGTTCCTGCCAACCCTGCGAAGAAAAAAGCAGCTCATCTCTCACGCCCAGCCCCTTGACACGCGCTGATCCGGCCTCGTTCTGGGTTCTCCTGGAGCCTGCAGGGCAGCCCCGCCCCAGGTGGCAGCAGCTGGGCCTGCAGCGTGTCCCTCAGGGTGCCTGGCCTCCAGGTCCAGAGTTTCCTGCGTCCCTGAGCTCGGAGTGCGCTGTCTCCACCCTCTCATGGTCGTCAGGGTGCTAGTCCCGGCAGAAGTGCACCCAGGGGTTCGCATTTATAAATAACTCCAGGGTGTCTTGCTGTGAGTATGGAAATCGGGAAGGCAGGTTATCATCTGCTTGGAATGATGTCAGATCCAGCCCCAGGAAGTCTCCCAGCACCCAGCCTTCGTGGGCTGGGACATCTGGAGGGGTAAGGGCGGGGGCCTTCTGTAGCTCCACAGTAGACGGCTAAAGTTTGGGGAAAGCAGTTACACACAGAAAGCAATCACGGTGGTAATTAGCGTCAAAATCCTGCGAGATGTTTAGGCCTCCCAGGAGCCCTGGAGAAGCCCAGTCCTTCCACACAACCCCAGCACTCCTAGTGGCAGGGCCTCCATCCCCCTGCTGGGGAGGGAGATGGGAGTCTGGGTGGAGTGTGTGGTCTCTGTGGCCTTCAGCAGGACTGCACTTCAGGCTGAGCCTTTCCTCGGGGAGAATTCACACCTTTACCTCAGCCTGCAACCCCAGAACACATGTTACCTAGGGGCAAGTGAATACTTTGCCCTCCTGTCCTCTTCACAAAGCACTGGGGCACAAGCCCCTCTTCCAGGGACCAGCAGCACCCAGCCCGTGCTTCCCCAGGCTCCTGCCCTGCACAGGGACCGCTGCCACTGCCCACCAAAAGGCGCTGCGGGGGGGTGGGGCTGGCTCAGCTGCGCTCACAGAGGATCCTGTGATGGCCAAAGTGCTGGAGTGGAAATCAGAGACCAAGAAGCCAATTCTTGTGCCAGCTGCCCTGGTTAGGGAAATACAGAAACTAAAAATACTTCCCACTTCCGCTTCCTCCTTTTTATATCAGCCTCATCATAAATGCACCTGACCTAACTTACCTGGTGCCGTGGTGTTTGTACTTGGATTAGATGAAGCAGCTCAGGGGTCCCCTCATGCCCTCTCCTCTGTCCCCCTGCTGAAGAGGCAGCTCCCACATGCGGCACTGCCTGACTGGCTGCTGGCCCTGGGCCTGGGACACCTGCAGATAGACAGCAAGCCATGGCCAGCAGGCTCGCAAGGTGCCCCCAGCTTGGGTGATGGTGACACGCAGAACAGGGCACTTCCTGAAAGTGTGCTCTGGAAGGGCAGCGGGCACGGGTGGAGCATTGGAAAGAGACACCCAGGACAGGCGGAGACAGGCATCCGGTGTAGGTGAGGCTGCAGCCACCTCTCCTCTTCAGGGCTGGCAAGGTAACCCTTGCCTTGTGCCCCACAGCTGCCCTGCTTTCCAGGCGTCTCCCAGAAGCACACTCCGCACTGCTTCTGCATCGTGGCCACTCCCTCAGTGCCCAACCCCCTTCCCCAGCACAGAGTGAACACAGAGAGGATGGGGAGTGCCTGCTCTGCCAACGTGAAGGGCTGACAGTGACACCTGTCCCTATCATAGGCACAAAAAGTTATCCATGTTGGTAAGTTGGATTCAAGCCATGCATGGGAGCAGATGGCTCTGCCCCGAAGGGTAAAACATCGCGGAAGTGATTTGGAGCCTCACACAGAGCAGCCCATCAGCTTCTCTGGCGGCGTGCCCTGGTTTTAGCAGAAAATAATCACAGGGTCTCTAATATCTGGCTGTGGAGAATCTTGGCCCTCATCATGCCTAATGGACAAGGGGTGGGCCCTGTGTCCTCTCAGCCCTTCACGGTAAGAAGCAAATGAATCCTTGGCCTGCCCCCCTCAGACGGGCATCTCCGCAACTGGGATAGACATCTCAGGCCCTGCAGCCCATGAGTCACTGCTGAGAGAGAGAGAGAGAGAGGGAGGAAAGAGCTCCTGCTGCCACCCTGGTGCCCTTGGGTGCTTCTCAGCCCTGGGGAGCAGTCCTCCCCTGCCCTGGGCCCCTCCCCCACTGCACGCAGAGCACTCCCCCCGGTCTTTTTTATGTGCAAGGTTTCTTATATTTTGCATAAAGAAGAAATGCACATACCTCACACATGCACCAGAAACGTCACGGGTCATCCAGACCTTCCTTTTATTTTGGGAAGACTTTCAGCTCAGAGGCAGCCAGAACTCCGCCCCTTCTCTGTGTGCCTCAACGGGCTCCATTAAGACTCTAAAATTAGAACAACTCTTTGTTTTGGTGCCGAGCTACCACGTCACTCCCACCCTCCCTCCAACCTCTGCTGGGTTCTCAGGAAGAGACTGGAGGGGAAACGCAAAGCTTCCAAATCCCGCACAGAAAGTCCACCAGCTGCTGGGCAGACCAGCATGGGTGGGGTGTGCTGCAGACGCCCTTGCTTTGCCTACCGACGAGTAACACCTTAAAACTGACTTTTATATCCATTTGCAGCTTTTTCATTACGGCCACCTAAAACCTCTCTGTTGACATCAGTAATCCTCTGTAATGTTTGTAGAGATGTATTTAAACACGTGGAGCTGCTCAGCAGAGTATTCCTGTAAGAGAAAGAGGGTGGTGGGACAGGCTTGGCCCAGCCCCCCAAGCCTTTATTTACTTAGGACCCCAAATTTCTTGGTGTCCCACCTCTGCCACAGTTTAGCAAGTGCCTGCCTTCCTACTTTACTGGACTGAAAAATAAATACCAATGCATTTAGTCTCCTTGCAACCAACGACCTCTGGTAAGTGTTTTATGGTGAAAATTCAAGAACATAAATCGTGAGAAATATACCATTAAAATGTAAATTAAGGGGACAAAACCCTCCACTGTAGCTGGAGTCACAAATGGGGAACATAGGAACTTAGTCTGGCTCACAAAGGATTCTTTTTAGCCCCCTCTCTCCCAATTGCCACCCCCCGGACCACCTAGGACTAGGCCAGTCTCTGTGTTTATGGTACCTGGGGAGCCAAGGAGTTTGCAAACCTAGGAACAAAGGCTGGGCAACAAAGCTAAGGTCAGGAGGTCTTGTGTGTGCTGCCCTCTGGCCTCCCGGGTGAACGAGTCGGAAACCCCACACCCAGAGAACAGGATGCGCCCAGCAGGTGGGTTGCCACGGCAGGTTCCCTTCCTCCTTGCCTGACATCCAGATGATGGGGCCTCCTGGAAATGCACAGATATGACTCACATCTGTTGGCATCCCAAGCTCCGACCGCACCGGTCTCTCCTTTCTCCTCCGCGTTGCGGGTCCCTGCTTAAATGCTGAAGGGGCAGATGGAGGTGGAGGTGGAGGAGCCTGCTGGTCCACTCCCGAGTCCCGGGGTCAGCCATCATGGAGAGCCAGGGGCGCTCCAGGCCGCTCCAGCTGGGGAGGCTCCTTGGGGTCCACCCCACCGCATGCCCCGGCTGCCCCACTAACCACCAGCTCTATGGCCGCTGTATCAGCAGCCCTGGCCCACACAGACTCTCCTGGAGCTCAGCAGGTCTACCCTTGCCTACCTCTGGCCTAAAGGCCCCCAAAGGAGCTGGTGGCACTCACTGTGCTGGTGTGGACACTACACGGAGGGTGCTTGTCAGCTGCTCAAAGAGGGCCTGACAGCAGCTTCAACTCCACCCCAGCAGGCTCCACAGCTGCACCCACGCACGACGCTACTGCTGTTCCTTCTCTCTCTGGTGGCTGACCCTCTGCAGCAGGCAGAGCACGCTGTGCTGATCCTGGGAGCAGTCCCGTCCAAACCACTGTGGAGCTGCAGCACGGCCGGCACCGCGGTCCCGGGCTACTGGACACATGGAGTGGCAGGGCGCTGAGCTCCCCGGCACAGACTGCAGGTGCAGAACGGCGCCAAGGACGGGAATGCTCCTGGCTGGAGAAGTTGTGCCCGGTCACCAGCATGCCCACGGCCCTGTGCCTGGCAGCCCTTTGGGAGGACTGCAAGGAGGCAGCGTGAATGCAGGGAAGAGGGCTGGAGCCAGGTCGCCACTTCGTGTACAGGGGCCCAGGGGAGAGCAGTCCCTGCTGGCTGCCTGGCGCCAAGCTGAGAGCAGAAATGCACAGCCCTCCCCCAAACACATGCACACCACACACATCACACACATACACATATCACACACACCACACCACACATCACACACATACACATATCACACACACCACCCCACACACATCACACATACACATATCACACACACCACACCACACACACATCACACACATACAAATATCACACACACCACCCCACACACATCACACACATACACATATCACACACACCACCCCACACACATCACACATACACATATCACACACACCACACCACACACATACACATATCACACACACACCACACACATCACACACATACACATATCACACACACCACACCACACACACATCACACACAAATATCACACACACCACACATCACACACATACACATATCACACACACCACACACACATCACACACATACAAATATCACACACACCACACCACACACATCACACACTTACAAATATCACACACACCACCCCACATACACATCACACATACACATATCACACACACACTACACACGGACCATCACACACATCACACACATACACACCACACACACACCACCACACACACATCACACACATACACATATCCCACACACACCACACACATCACACACATTCACACACCACACACACATCACACACATTCACACATCACATACACACCACACCACACACATCACACACATTCACACACCACATGCACACACCACATACACATCACACATATGCACACCACACACACATCACACATATACATGTAGCACATGTATGCACACTACATATAAACATATACACATCACACACATATCACACACATTCACACCCACACCACACACATCACATCCATACACATAACACACACACACATCACGCATACATACATGCATCACACACATACATATATATGTATATCACACACATATACACATCACACACATTCACATACACACACATACCACACCACACACCATACCACACACATGTACAAGCACATATCACACACACCACACACATACACGTATATCACATACTCCACACATTACATGCAAACACATCACATGCATACGCATATCACAGACACACCACACACACATCACACACACACACATACTATGAATCACACACACAGACACACCACACATACACATACGCACATAACACACACACACACACACACATATCACACACATACACACCACACATCACACATACATATCAGATACAACACACACATGCATCACACACATACACACACCACACATACATCACACACAAACACATCGCACATACATATCACAAACACACATCACATACATATCACAAACACATACATCACACACACACACCACACACACCACACACTCATCATACACAAACGTCACACACATACATATCACACACAACACACACATACATCACACACACACACCATACACACATACATACCACACACATATGTCACATACAAACACATATCACACACACCACACATGCATACACACCACACACATAGATCACATACAAACACACCTAACACACATACATATCACACAACACACACACCACGCATACATACACACACACCACACACACATACATCACACACACATCACACACGTACACACTCTACACAGATTCCACAGCCTTACACATGCACACACACCCTCTGAGACCTCCAGCCTCAGAGACCCACATGCCCCAGAGAAGACTCAGCTGCATTTCCAGCCCACCGCTCCCACAGCAGCAGCCAGTTATGGCAAAACGTCTCGTCTTCTGCTAGTCCCCGCCAACAAGAGTGCTATTCTTTGAAAACAAAAAGAAGTGAAACCTTGCAGGAAGTTCCCCAGGGATAGCACACATTTTAATGTGATTACTAATTGGCTCCAGCCCTCAAACCAGCCTCTGTTTTCAAACTAGATGGAGCTGATGTCACTGCTTTGGTGGGAAGGGGACGTGGTGGGAAGGAGGCAGGAAACCAGCCTCAAGGAGCCCGACAGCAGCTGCCGCAGCAGATGTAGGGTCTCACCTGGGGCAGATCCGCACAGCCTCTGGCCCAGGAAGGTAGCTATGGAGTGGTACCCATGTTCACCTCAATCTCCACCAGCACGGGGACCAGAAGCACTGCACCAGCGTGGCTGGAACAGCAGCACAGGCTCCCAACCCCACACTGCTCTCGGACTACTGAGGGTGTAGTCCACAGGGCCTTGAGTGCTGGGGGCTGCTGTATTGCTGCATCCTAACCAGGCCTGGTGAGTAGAACACAGGGGTGCCCTGCCGGCCCTAGGAGCTAAACGCTGCGGTGCCCTGCCCACCCTAGGAGCTGAACACCATGGTGCCCTGGCCGCCCTAGAAGCAAAACACGGCAGTGCCCTATCTGCCCTAGGAAATACCTGTGCACGGGACACTGGGAGCCAACCCAGGAAGACTTAGGGGCCTACCCAGGAGTGAAGACGTGGGGGATCTAGTGACTCGGGGCATGCCAGGATATGTCTTCTAGGTAAATGGCAAGTTGTTCACCTTGAATCTTCTTCCTTTAAGGAGGCGGCACCGGCTTTGGTGGGCCTCTGTAGATTTCAGAGATAGCGTATGCCACAATTGGAATGAGTTCCAACCCACCTAGTATCAGAGCCAGGAAGTGCCTGTTTCCAGTGGGACCCAGAGCAAGGGAAGGCTCCGCATCAGGTCCAGGCCACAGTGCAAGCTGTTGAGCCACTTGTTCTGTGGGATCAGCAGAGTCAATGGTTCTGGAAGTTCCTCTGGAGAGAACAGTATGGCAGTGTTTCTGGTGAATCCTGATACGACAGTCACAGAACATCCCTTGGAGTTCTCAAGCAAGGCCGTGCCTTCAGTGCCAAAGAGCTACCCTCCATTTCAAAAGCAACTGGGCACGCTTGGCGTTAGCAGAGGCTGACTACACAACTCACAGTCAAGTGACTGTGTGAGCAGAGCTGCCGTGCTAGCTATCATCAGCGCACCGAGCCACAGGAGGGCGAGTGCAGGGACAGCCCAGCACACGAGGGAAACAGTCTGAGCAGGTTCAGAAGGCACAGGTGAGTTTCAGGTGCTGCGGAGTCCGTGCTGCCTGCCTCCATGCACCGTTACTCTTCCTCTGCTTACAGCCGCACTCTCGCGGGGGTTCCCTGTGGTAACTGACAGAGGAAGATGGAAACATTAACACACACCGAACACCGTGGAGATTGGGGTTGGGGGGCCACACTCTGAACTCACGGAGATGGGGAGTGGGCAGGCTCCGAACACCGTGGACACTGGGGTTGGGGGGCCACACTCTGAACACACGGAGATGGAGAGTGGGCAGGCTCTGAACACCGTGGAGATCGAGGCTTGCTTCTGCACCACAGGGCCAACGAGGGGAATGCCTGCAGCCGACCGACTCGCTGGGGCACTTCGGGATCTGCGCTGAGTGGCAGCTGTAATCACAGCAACCATGACCCATCCAATGCAGGACGACCGAGGCCTGGGTGCTGTGGAGCGAACAGTTCGGACCAAGGCTCAGCTGAGGGAGGCCAGTCTAGAATGTGGGGAGGGCAAGGAGAGGCTAGTGTGGGGTTTGGCCCCAGGACTAGTGGTGTCAGCAGGGACCATAGCCTGGTGTGGCAACCCTTTTAATGGCTTTTCAGTAGATTACAACCAGAGAGCCTCTGGAGGAATTGCACTTGCACCACCCCTCAGGAACCAGGGCCGTCCATTTCCGGGTGAGACACGCAGGGTGGGCTGTCATCTGTTCCAGGGCCGTCCATTCCCCGGTGAGACATGCGAGGTGGACTGTCTCAGGTTCCATTCAGGTCACTGAGGCTGGCATGGTCGCCTTGCTGTTGGGCTTGAGCAGCCGTCATGAATGTCTAGCCCGGCTCCTGCATACACAGCTGGGTGGCTGCTGTTGCTCCTGCAGCCGTGACCAGTTGCTGGGTCCCTGGGGAGTTGTTTCCAGGTCCACTCATCAGGTATCAACAAACCCCAACAACGCCCAGCTCCGATTGCACTGGAGGCCTCTTGCTTACTTTCTCAGGGCTCTCTTGTTGCCTGTGATGGGGGAGACGCATGAGAAGCTGTCTGCCACCTGCATTCTGAGGTGTGAGATGATGGAGCAACAGGAACTGGGAGGTCCACCCTGTCCCACTCCTCTCCCTGCTCCACTGATCAGAGATGCAGGAGCTTCACACAGTCCCTGAGGAGAAGCATGGAGCCAGCCATCAGCCTGCAGTGGACCTCCCTGAGAGTCGCTTCCCTGCTTTTCTTGCCCTAGTCCCCTCTTCCCTCACTCCTGCTTCCTGGGATTGCACTCCCCAGAAAAATGCAGGCACAAGACTTTTGCCTCAGGCTCTGTTTGATTGGGGAGCTAGGCTAACAATACACAACCGCCATAATAAAGTGTTGGCTATCCAGCCTTGTTCAAAAGAAAGAAAGAAAGGTATAGAATCATGGTGTCAGAAAACAGACACAATTTGACTTCTTCTCTTCCTGTTCGAATACCCTTTATGTCTTTCTCTTGCCTGATTGCCCTGGCCAGAACTTCCAATACTGTGTTGAATAGGAGTGGTGAGAGAGGGCATCCTTGTCTTGTGCAGGTTTTCAAAGGGAATGCTTCCAGCTTGCCCATTCACTATGATATTGGCTGTGGGTTTGTCATAAATAGCTCTTACTATTTTGAGATATGTTCCATCGATACCTAGTTTATTAAGAGTTTTTAACATGAAGGATGTTCAATTTTATCAAAGGCCTTTTCTGCATCTATTGAGATAATCATGTGGTTTTGTCTTTGGTTATATTCATGTGATGGATTATGTTTATTGACTTGCATATGTTGAACCAGCCTTGCATCCCAGGGATGAAGCCGGCTTGATTGTGGTGGATAAGCTTTTTGATGTGCTGCTGGATTTGGTTTGCCAGTATTTTATTGAGGATTTTTGCATCGATGTTCGTCAGGGATATTGCCCTGAAGTTTCCTTTTTTGTTGTGTCTCTGCCAGGTTTTGGTATCAGGATGATTCTGGCTTCATAAAATGAGTTAGGGAGGATTCCCTCCTTAAATTTAGAAAACTCCATTATCTCAGCTCAAAATCTCCTTAAGCCAACAAGCAACTTCAGCAAAGTCTCAGGATACAAAATCAACGTGCAAAAATCACAAGCATTCCTATATACCAATAATAGATGAACAGAGTGCCAAATCATGAATGAACTCCCACTCACAACTGCTACAAAGAAAATAAAATACCAAGGAATACAGCTAATAAGGGAAGCGAAGGACCTCTTCAAGGAGAACTACAACCCACTGCTCAAGGAAATAAGAGAGGACAAAAACAAATGGAAAACATTCCATGCTCATGGATAGGAATAATTAATATTATGAAAATGGCCATACTGCCCAAAGTAATTTATAGATTCAATGCTATTCCCATTAAACTACCACTGACATTCTTCACAGAATTAGAAAAAAACTTTAAATTTCTTTTTTCTTTCTTTCTTTCTTTTTTTTTTTTTTCTTTGAGAGGGGTCTTGCTCTGTCACTCAGACTGGAGTGCAGTGGCGGCATGATCTCGGCTCACCACAACCTCTGCCTCCCAGGCTTAAGCGGTTCTCTTGCCTCAGCCTCCCAAGTAGCTGGGACTACAAGCGCCTGCCACCACACCCAGCTAATTTTTGTGTTTTTAGTAGAGATAGGCTTTTACCATGTTGGCCAGGCTGGTCTTGAACTCCTGACCTCAAATGATCCAACCACCTTGGCCTCCCAAAGTGTTGGGATTATATGCATGAGCCACCATGCCTGGCCTAAATTTCTTATGGAACCAAAGAAGAGCCCATATAGCCAAGACAATCCTAAGCAAAAAGAACAAAGCTGGAGGCATCATGCTACCTGACTTCAAACTATACTATAAGTCTACAGTAACCAAAACAGCATGGTACTTATACCAAAACAGACATATAGACCAATGTAACAGAACAGAGACCTCAGAAATAACACTACACATCTACAACCATCTGATCTGCAACAAACCTGACAAAAACAAGCAATGGGGAAAGGATTTCCTATCTAACAAATGGTACAGGAAGAACTAGCTAGCCATATGCAGAAAACTGAAACTGGATCCCTTCCTTACATCTTATACACAAATTAATTCAATATGGATTAAAGAGTTAAATGTAAAACCCAAAACCACAAAAACCCTACAAGAAGACCTAGGCAATACCATTCAGGACATAGGAATGGGCAAAGACTTCATGAAAAAAATGCCAAAAGCAATGGCAACAAAAGCCAAAGTTGACAAATGGGATCTAATTAAACTAAAGAGCTTCTGCACAGCAAAAGAAACTATCGTCAGAGTGAACAGGCAACCTACAGAATGGGAGAAATTTTTTGCAATCTAGCCATCTAACCAAGGTCTAATATCCAGAATCTACAAGGAACCTACATGAATTTACAAGAAAAAAAAAAAAAACCAACCCCATCAAAAAGTGGGTAAAGGATATGAACAGACACTTTGCAAAAGAAGACATTTATGCAGCCAACAAACATATAAAAAAGGCTTTACATCGCTGATCATTAGATAAATAAAAATCATAACCACAATGAGATACCATCTCATGCCAGTCAGAACAGGGATTATTAAAAAGTCAAGAAACAATAGATGCTGGAGAGGCTGTGTAGAAACAGGAAAGCTTTTACACTGTTGGTGAGACTGTAAATTAGTTCAACCATTGTGGAAGACAGTGTGGTGATTCCTCAAGGATCTAGAGCCAGAAGTACCATTTGACCCAGCAATCCCCTTACTGGGTATATACCCAAAGGATTATAAATCATTCTAGCATAAAGACACACACACACGTATGCTTATTGAAGCACTATTTACAATAGCAAAGACATGGAACCAACCCAAATGCCTATCAATGATAGACTGGATAAAGAAAATGTGGTACATATACACCATGGAATACTACGCAGCCACAAAAAGGAATGAGATCATGTCCTTTGCAGGGACACAGATGAAGCTGAAAACCATCATTCTCAGCAAACGAATACAGGAACAGAAAACCAAACACTGCATGTTCTCACTCGTAAGTGGGAGCTGAACAATGAGAACACATGGACACAGGGAGGGGAACATCACATACTGGAGCCTGTTGGAGGGTGGGGGGTGAGGGGCAGGAAGCTAGAGGATGGGTCAGTAGGTGCAGGAAACCACCATGGCACACGTATACCTATGTAACAAACCTGCACGTTCTGCACATGTATCCTGGAACTTAAGGTAAAATAAAAAAGATTTAAAAAGAAAGAGAACTTCGTCAGTGCCCAAAAGAAGCAAGACGTCACAGCCCGAGTTGTCATGGGGGCTGATGCTGGGAGCAGCCCTGGGAAGAGGGACCAGAAACAGGCCCTGGAGAGGTGAGGGTTGGGTTTTATTTCAAATGGGGTAAAAGAGATGGCCCTGGCCTGCCACAGCAGGGACAGCAGCCTCCTATAGGGTCATTAGGCCACGAGGGCTCTGCCCTCATCCATGACATTTATTTTCTTTATTTTTTTTGAGGCAGGGTCTTGCTCTGTTGCCCAGGCTGGAGTGCAGTGGCACAATCATGGCTCACTGCAGCCTTGACCTCCTGGGCACAAGCGATCCTCCCACCTCGGCCTCCTGAGTGGCTGGGACCACAGGTGTGCACCACCGCGCCCAGCTAAGGATACTGGCAAGGTCAGCGCCCTGAGGGGCCATCTCATCCATGAAAAAAGACTGGGTAAATTCTACCCACGGTTCTAAGATATCAGTTTCCCTCTGCCTAGAGATCTTAATGGAAAACAAAACCCTCCCCAAAGAGATAAATGAATATGTGACATGTGACAATGTGAAATCTGATTTTCCACTCACCCTTGGTGTGTGGATCTCAGCGAAGAAAGTAAAATGAAAACTTGTTTAATGTGATTGAAGTCCCTGGTGCCTGGAAAGAAGCAAATACATGTCTCCCTGGAAGGAAACTCCTGCAACCTGAAAGACAAGCTTGTTCTAAAGATGCCCAAGCCCCACGAGGGAGAGAAACACACGAGAAAGCATCGAAGGGCTGAGGAATGTAGGTTTTGTGTCCTCCAGAGCTAAAGATGCATTAAAGAATCAAAACAATAATAAAATCAAGAACAACACGAATAAACAAATGGTTTAGAAATGAACAACATAATCACAGAACCTCAAAACTCAAAAGAAAGGCGAGAACCAGATGAGACACCGTAGAAATGAAAACAAACAAGCTAGAATGCAGAAAGGAGAAAATTATCCAGAAAACAGCAGAGAAAGGCCTTAAAATATTCAGGATCTGGGTCATGACGAGATATGAAAAGCAGAATGAGCCACGTAGCAGAGGCAGTGTCTGTCAGTTCCTGCTGCTGTAACAAAATGCCCGAGGCCGTGCGAGCTGTAAACAGCATGAGCTTATGGCTCACAGTTTGGAGGCTGGAAGTCCAAGATCAAGGTGCCGGCAGGTTTGGCGTCTGGTAAGGGCTGTCTCTGCTTCCAAGACCGTGCCCTATGGCTGCATCCTCATGTGGAGGATGATGGCAAAAAGGGCCTAGACAGTTGTTTTGAGCCTTTTTATGAGGCACTCACTTCATCTGTCAGCCTGGGCAACATAGTAAGACCCTGTCTCTACAAAAAAAAATTTTTAATTAGGCTGGGCACAGTGGCTCATGCCTGTAATCTCAGCACTTTGGGAGGCTGAGGCGGGTGGATCACCTGAGGTCGGGAGTTCGAGACCAGCCTGACCAACATGGAGAAACCCCATCTCTACTAAAAAAATACAAAATTAGCTGGGTGTGGTGGCACATGACTGTAATCCCAGCTATTCGGGAGGCTGAGGCAGGAAAATCGCTTGAACCCAGGAGGCGGAGGTTGCTGTGAGCCAAGATCTCACCATTGCACTCCAGCCTGGGAAACAAGAGTGCAACTCCGTTTCAAAAAAAAAAAAAGATTTTTATTTTTTTATTTTTATTTTTTTTTATTTTTTTTTTTTTTGAGACTGAGTCTGGCTCTGTCGCCCAGGCTGGAGTGCAGTGGCCGGATCTCAGCTCACTGCAAGCTCCGCCTCCCGGGTTTACGCCATTCTCCTGCCTCAGCCTCCCGAGTAGCTGGGACCACAGGCGCCTGCCACTTCGCCCGGCTAGTTTTTTTGTATTTTTTAGTAGAGATGGGGTTTCACCGTGTTAGCCAGGATGGTCTCGATCTCCTGACCTCGTGATCCGCCCGTCTCGGCCTCCCAAAGTGCTGGGATTACAGGCTTGAGCCACTGCGCCCGGCCAAAAAAAGATTTTTAAATTAGCCAGGTATGGTGGTGCGTGCTGTAGTCCCATCTATTCAGGAGGCCGAGGTAGGAGGATCACTTGAACCCAGGAGGTCAAGGCTGCAGTGAGCCAGGATTGCGCCAATGCACTCCAGCATGGGTAACAGAATGAGACTCTCTCCAAAAAGGAAAAGGAAAGAAAGTCACTCCTGAGGACAGAGCCCTTGTGGCCTAACGACCTCCTAAAGTCCCATTTTTTAACACTAGCTCAGGTTCCCACACATGAATCTGGGGGACATGCATTCGAACCACAGCAGGCAGTGATGAGAGAGGGGAAGAAGATGAGGTTCAAAGAGATGGTGACTCAGAATTCTCCAGAATGTGGAATGCTTTTGTCTACTAGGGCTGCCATGAGAAGTGCCACAGACTGAGCAGCTTAAACGAGGCACATTGTCCTGGAGGCTGGACGTCCAAGGTCAGAGTGCCACGGGGCCGGTTCCTCTGGGAACTCTCCCCTGGGCTTGCAGATGCGTCTTCAACCTGAGTCCTCACAGGGCCATCCCTCTTGCGTGTCTGTGTCCTCATCCCCTCTTCCTGTAAGGACATCGGTCATACTGGGTTAGGCTCACCCTAACATCCCCATTTTAAATCAATGACCCATCTCCCAGTACAGTCCCATTCTGAGGTCTGGGGATTAGGACTTCGACGCAGGAATCTGGTGAGGGGGAGGACCCCATTCAGCCTGTAACAGAAAGCGACTGAAGATAGAAAAAGAGGAAAGCAGCATTCTTAGGCTTGGGCAAGATTAAAACACAAAATCTCAAAAGTGAAGAGGAGCTTGAAGGTAACTGGAGAGAAAAGGTAAACGCCGTCAAGGAGGAGGGACCAGAGCGACAGGAGGGGCCAGCAGCAGCCTCAGATGCCAGAGAAAGAGCGACCTCTTCCCCGCTAGGAGGGGAGCGGACCCCCGAGAACGGGCCCAGGAGGGGAGCGGATCCCCGAGAATGGGCCCAGCTGAACTGTCATCCAGCTGGGAGCTGAGGTCAGTGTCGGTCCAAAGTGACCACTGAATGTTATGGCCCAGCAAGAAGGAAACTGAACCCAGAAGGAAGCCGTGGGATGCAGGGACTGGAGCACAAAGCCTGAATAAGCCTGGGGCATGAGATGAGCTTCTCACTGAGGGGTGCGGGGACTGTGGGCAAGACAGGCTTGAGACAGCAGAGCCTCGTCTACAGGATGACACTGGGGATTCTTGCTGTCACTCACTGACCTGACCCTAGGGCTATGAAGCATTGTTGTGGTGGCCCGTCTGCCACGTTTTGGAAACAGCCACCGTTTGGCCACAGGTGGCAGCTGGGTCTGCCTTGGAGGCCCACACGGGCTTGAAAGCTATCCTAGATAGTTTGTCAGGAAGTTCCAGGTTTCGGGGACCCAGGATGTGGTTCCCCGGGGAAGGAGTGTGGGATCCAGGTGGAGACACCCGTTGGTTGGCCCCACGGATTTCTGTGGGGTCTATGTCCTATTACGGGAGAGGCAGGTCGAACCAGACAGGCTCTGGGTGAAATCTCTCAGGTCCAGGTTACATGAGCCTGACGGCGTGGGTGCACACACATCTCACTCTGCTTTCGGTAACTATCCTCCACCAGATGGATAAGTGGCTTTTTTTAAAATTATACTTTAAGTTCTAGTGTACATGTATACAACGTGCAGGCTTGTTACATATATATACATGTGCCATGTTGGTGTGCTGCATCCATCAATTCGTCATTTACATTAGGTGTATCTCCTAGTGCTATGCCTCCCCCCACCCCTACCCCACAACAGGCCCTGGTATGTGATGTTCCCCACCCTGTGTTTAAGTTTTCTCATTGTTGAATTCCCACCTGTGAGTGAGAACACGTGGTGTTTGGTTTTCTGTCCTTGAGATAGTTTGCTCAGAATGATGGTTTCCAGCTTCATCCACGTCCCTATAAAGGGTATGAACTCATCCTTTTTTATGGCTGCATAGTATTCCATGGTGTATATGTGCCACGTTTTCTTCATCCTGTCTATCATTGATGGACATTTGGGTTGGTTCCAAGTCTTTGCTATTGTGAATAGTGCCACAATAAATACATGTGCATGTGTCTTTATAGCAGCATGATTTATAATCCTTTGGGTAAGATAAGTGGCTTTAAGAGACACGCACACACACAGCCCCACAGGCTGGAGACAAGGCAGCAGCTCACACCACACGCGGAAGAGAAGGCACTGACCCTGCCGGCTCTGCCGCCTGTGGACGCCCACACAGGCACCATCCTCACACTCCAGGCAGGCCTGAAAGCGGGGCGCTGCCGGCGGTCTTAACAAAAAGCAAAAGAGCTGACATAATCTCTCTCCCTTCCAGGTAAAAATGAAGTTTTTAGCAATCACTGAAAAGTCAGCTGCTTTTAGAGGCAGGTACTGGGAGAGGCTGCTGGGGAAGAAACGTTTGCAACAGTTTCTGAATGTCATGTGACCTTCTTGCCAAAACCTGTTAAACTTGTCACATGTAACAACTACCATATTTACTCATCCTTAAAATATAGAAATGTTTTCTCTAACCTGTTAAAAAGTTTTCTAAACCAAAGGTTTCAGTGAAGCCGTTTGTTAAAAATATACGAATGCAACTCTTTCCAATTATTTTGCAAGAACCGGGATTGGTATCAGGGAAGACAGAAATTTACCAGCTGAATTTCACCAAAAGCCAGTGCATAATTGATAGATGGGGTGAAACCAATAATATTATGATTCTGTACGTGCAGCCAACAATCCACTTTTTTATTTGAATTTGCATATTTTTGAGGTCTTCTTTTCAGCTGTAATAGCCAACTATTCAAACAAGCTAGTCTTAAACCAGACTCTGGAAATCACAGTTTCACAGCGTGCTAAACCAAGGTGTTTAAGATAAGGAAGCTGACATTAATTCACTAAATAGGATTATGATTATTAATTTTACATTAGTAAAATGTTAAATTGAGTGCACAATGTTTTTAACAATAAGTGAAACATTTGGAAATATTGTTTATTCCATTTTATCTCATCCTTTTTCATGTGTGTGCATGTTTTTAGTGTGTTTTTAATTAGATTACATGTATTTGGGGAAATTTGCTCAGATGTTTTTACTCATGAGCTGAATGACCAAAAAAGTTTAAAGACCACTCATCAAGCTAAAGAATTAGAAAAAAAATTTAAAGAGCTAACAAATACACAAAATGCCGAGGAGAAATCGGAAGCAGCAGAGAAGAAAGTGCAGGTGGCCAGGAGTTTCATCCAGAAGCTGTTTTTGTTCATTCATTCCCACAATGAATGTACAAGTAAAGCCCTGCCTGGGCCTCCAACTGGAAAACACGGATAATAACAGTCCGTCTCTGGGTCTGGTGGGAGGATGAGCAAACAGACATAAATCATCAGTGCCCAGCACATGGCAATTGCTGTGTAAAGGCTGCCGTTCTGATGAGGTTGAACTGTATGAACTTGCCACTGTTTAACTGTCTGACCCACAAATCAGTATTCATCATTCTCCCAATGGCAGAGACGAGGAAAATGAGGCATGGAGGCATTAGAGGAACATGGCAGCTCATACTTTCCAAAAAATGCAGTGTTTCCTGGCACAGATTTCCTGCCCATACATCCTTCCAGAACTTGCTACTGGCCCACGAAGAGGCAAGGCCTGTGTCCGCTCCCCTTGACCCCAACTGGACTTGTGGCCTGTTTCAATTCAGAAGACGGAGTGGGCGATGCCCCGTGACTCCTGAGGTCAGGCTAGAAAACACAATTCAGCTTTTTCCTGGCTCTGTCTCTCTGGGGCCAATCCCTCTGGAGCCCCGAGCTGCCATGTAAAACACCTGCCTGCCTGAAGTGAACCAGGCTGGAGACCGCGTGGAGGTAGACGGGGCTCCGCAGGGCCTTTGCAAAAATTATAACTGAGGAAGTGATGAGAGTGAAAGAGGTCAGACCTCACCACCTCCATCTTGCTTCTAATCCTTAAGCTGCCCTTGTTCATTCCTGGGTGTAGGCTGAACTAACCTAGGGAAGGAGTTCAGTTCATGGTTTGACTCGGCTGAACTAACCCAGGGAAGGAATTCAGTTCATGGTTTTGAATCTGAAACAAAATTGATAACAGCCCTTTCCTGAAAGGACCGCCTTCTTGCCTAGGGACCAGTCTGCCTTTGCAGGACTAACAAATTAGCTACAAGATTAGAAATTACGGTTTAGGGGGTCAGGCAGCCTCTGGCTGCAAGAGTCTGAACTTCCCCAAATTGTTCCTGGGGATAACATCAATATCATAAAACCTAAGACCAGTGCGTGAGGTATTCTGCAGACCCTGCACCCGACCAGTCATCTGGCTCAGCCTGGTCTGCCGTCACAGCCAGAAACAGAAGACAGCAAGAAAAGCTCGCTTTGACTCCCTATGATTCCGTCTCCAGCCTGACCAAGCCCCTACCCACCAAATTATCTTTAAAAACTCTGATTCCTGAATGCTTGGGGAGACTCATTTGAGCAATAATGAATCTCGGGTCTCCTGCATAGCCAGCTCTGTGTGAGTTACTCTTTCTCCATTAGAATTCCCCTGTCTTGATAAATCAGCTCTGTCTAGGCAGTGGGCAAGGTGAACCCACTGGGCGGTTAGAGCTCCAGTCCCAGATACTGAGTCTCCCCAGCCCTGGGTCAGGCACAGGTGAATGAGCCTCCATGGTTCCCCAGCACCATTCAGTGCACGCGAGAGCCAGCCAGCTGAGCCCTGCCAACACAGAACCAACACAGATAAGGATACACACCACTGCCATTGCTCTAAGCCACTAGGTGTCGGGCTGCTCGTTACCCAGCCCTGTGTAACTGGAACGAGGAGCTTTGCTGAGTCACCACAATGCTGGTCAATGCTGCAGCCTCTGCTGCCAGCCCAGGGGCAGCTTTCGTGCCTGGGGCCCCGGAGAGAAACACCACAACTCCATGGGTACCCCGCTTCCCAGTTCACAAGCCCTTCGTCCATGGAGAGCCTGTGAGGGGGCTCGAGGGAATGAGAAGGGACGTTACCTCTCACTGACTCAGCAAAACCCTGAAGCACCTCCCGGGCGCCATGCCCTGGGAAGACAAGGGTGTGTAATGTGGGGTCCCGTCCACACGGGCTCACAGTCCCCAAACACTGAAGGGAAATTGGCTGGTGGCATCAGTGAGGCTGGTGACCTTGGTTTCCGAGGAGAGGAGGCTACCCAGCTCCCATCCCCAGGACCCCTGCCCACTCCCGGCCAGCTGGTCACCTCGTTCACCTGATCACCTTGCTGAGAGCACTGTCCCAGGAACGTTACCACATTTCACTTACAAGCAAAAGAAAAGAAACAGCAAAACAAGCCACACACCCCCAGGTGCCCCTGCTCCTTTAAAGCACTTTAAAGCAGAATTTTAATCAGTCCAAAGCTAGGACAGGTCCCCATAAGCCCTTGGATTATCAGCTCAGTGTTACAGCTGCACTCTGTAATGTCCTGTGACGCCCTTCCCAGGATGTGAGGCCCCCAGGACTCCTCACAGAGCCAGTAACCCCCGGCGCCCCGGCACCCTGCCACATTGCGTCATTCTCCGTGACAAACGACACTCATCTTGGACAAAGCTGGGCATTAAAATGTTCAAGGGAGAAAAGTCTGGGGAAGATTCTGACGAGGATGAAGTGACTGATCCTTCCTGAGAGTTTATATCCCTGTGCGGGGAGGCTTCGGATTAAAACCTCGGTCCTCGAGACGTGGGGCATTGTACTTCCTGCTGCCTGTCACTGGAAACCAAAGTATTTGGCTTAAGCTTATTTTCTCTCTTTAAGCTCCCGGCACGCAATTTGCTTGAGAGTGATTTTACAAAGCAAAGATATTTATTTCCTGAGTTATGGGAAATCTGTCCCCCTCCGAGTGACCTGCTTCTGGGAGAAGTTAAAGAAGGAAGTCCAGGCTGTCCAGATGAGGCTGCTGAGCCCTCAGGGTGGCCCAGACACGACACCACCTCGGGGTTGAAACTTGAGTCTGCTCAGTGGCCCACACCAGATAATTCTTACCTGTGGGTATAACTGCACTGTTTTTGTTAAGCGTTATACACATCCCAGGAGCGGGGCCTCAAAACTCCTTGTCCTTCTCCTCCCAGGCACCCACAGTCTCCCGAGTCAGGGTCAGGTTTGCCGGGGTGGACACTCCCCTACGTGAGTACCTCCAGCTGCCTGGTCAGCACCCACTGTCTCTGGGCCTCAGTTTCTCTCTCTACATGGAAGACAAGGACGTCCATGTCCTGACTTGGTCTCAAGGTCGCTGTGAGAACCGAATGGCATTGCAGGCCGGGAAGGTGCTTTAAGCAGACCTGAGCGCTGGCTGTCCGGTGAGCGGCCAGGCTGAGCAGCAGAGGGAGCCGGCTTGGGGCAGCCTTCCTGTCCAAAAGCTTCCTCCTCCATTTTCCCATCTCCAGGACACACCTCTGTGGCTCTGGTTAAACCACAGCGCGTGGTGTCCTGCAGGCTCTTGAAAAAACCTTGTGGAGAAGAGTGAAGAAAAGGGGCAAAGCAGAGAGGCAGAGCGGATCAGGGGAATAGGGAGAAAGGAGGAGAGGCCTGGGTGGAGGGAGTGACTGCCCCAGGGCCTGAGGAAGCAGCACCTCTGCCATCGCTCTAGGCTTCAGCTTGCAGGAGGGTGAGGAGTGAGAGTGGGGCGGACCCTGCGGCTCCTTCCCATGGGTCAGGGCCACCAAGGCTGGTTCTCATGGCATTCTCTGCACTGCTGCGAGGTCTCATTAAGTGCCCTCATCTCTCATCCATGTGGGGTGCCCCAGACGAACACAGAAACCACAGGAGGACAAAGCCACCTCCTGGCCCCAGGGCTGCAGGCGGGAGTGGAGCATACAGACCCTGCTGGGGAGCCCACCCTGGGCTGATGGTCTGTGCACAGGATGCATGCGCGTGTCCGCCCTCTGGTCCGCTGAGCGGATGGAGCAGTGATTCTAGGAGCGCCGATGGGGGTCTAGAGATCCACGTCCCCAGCAGCCACCTTCCTGGAGGAACCCGCCCCCCATGACCCACCCTCACGTCTGCAGGCCCTGACGGGAAACAGCAGAGACCCCCGGGCCACTAGACATCAGGAGGGAGTGACCTGCCCAAGACCACACAGCCGGGATGATGCCATGTGGGACACGGGTCTGGGTACCTCTGCCCAAGGCATTTTGCATCCATGTAGATAACTTACAGAAACCAACACTCATTCCAAATACCAAAACTTTAACGATGTCTTAACCATTTAATTTAAAAATGTGATGTAAATATAGTCTAAGTATTCAGCTTTTTTGAAGCCTTGTGACACGCAGCATCCTTTAAGGTGACCTGTCATGCACAGAAAACTGTGGGTAGGCGTGGATCCCGGCCAGGAGCCCCGCGGGCAGGGGCTGGCGGGAAACCGGGATCTTGCATGGGAAAGGTAAAAAGGGGGCATTTTCAGCAGACTCAGCTTCTCTGGGTGGGCGAGGTGGACATGGGCTCCTGGGAAGCCTGTGGTGCAGGTGGTCAGTACGTACAGGGCAGCCACCTCACCCAGGACAAGGCAGCTGTCGGCTGGGGTACAGCTGCCGGGTGGTCCTCACCACCCTCCGCCTGGCCCGGGACAGACTCTGTAGTGCAAGAACTGAGGGGCAGGAGGGGCTGGGGAGGCCAGCGGGGACAGGGTCTGCCAGCTGGGGCTGCTGGGAGGTGAGGGATGTGCAGACCGTGTCATGAGAAATGCCAGATGTGTGTGTTCTGCAGTGGTGCCCATTAGTATGAATAACTTTGGAATACACGTGTTGTCCTCATTTCAGGACAGTCCAGGAGTGGGCTGACTGTGGGAGAGGCTCTGTTAGGTTCCATGAAGCTCCCTGGCTTTCATAAATCCCTGGGAGGTCTGCAGCAGCGGAGGTGGCGGAGGCGTGGCCTTTGTCTGCACTTTTTATTCTTTAACTTTTGTTACAGTGTTACATACAGAGAAGTGCACAGAGCAGAAGGGATGGCTAGCAAGTTACCACGACGCCCGGCAAAGCAGCAGAACTCTGGACATCCACAGCCCTCCTGGCGCCCCGCCAGGGCCACTCTGTTTTTCATCTGGGTGAGTTTCCCACAGTGGTTTCCTCTGTTCCCCACGCGGTAGTCACCTGCATCACCGTCATCAAGTACAGCTGCAGCCTGCTCGCTCCCACGCCTGCTTACTGTGTCGTCTGTCTGGATTTCTCTCCCCTCTGCTGGTGAGCCTGTGGCCGTTCCCCCTTCTTCCACGTCTGAGCACACACGCGTGCACCTGTCTGTGGTATGGACCTAGGACATGAATTGCTGGGTTGGCACCAGCGGACATGCTTGGCTTTAATGACCGGGGGCCAGGCAGTCCTCCAAGGAGGCAGAGCCAGTTCACATTCGTGCCCGCCATCTGCTGGGGTCCTTGTCACTCCACGGGGTCATCGACAATGCCATAGTTTAGCCATTCTGCCACGTGGTGGCATCTGACTGAGCTTTAACTTGTGTTTCCTTGGTGGGTCCTGAGGCTTTTCACCCTCTGACTTTTTACCACACATTTGAATGTCCTCTTTGGTGAAGTTGGACATGTCTGTCCCCTTTCCCACTGTGCCGTTTCCCTTCTGGATTTGCAGGACTCCTGCGTGTTGTCTGTAAGACCTCCAAGGCTGCACGCACTGCAGACACCACCCTGCACTCCGTGGCGAGTCTGTTCACTTTCTTTTCTATTTTTTTTTTTTTTTTTAATATTTTTGAGATAAAGTCTTGCTTTGTTTCCCAAGCTGCTGTGCAGTGGCAGCATCTGGGATCACTGCAGCCTCCGCCTCCCGGGTTCAAGTGATTTTTGTGCCTCAGCCTCCCAAGTAGCTGGGATTACAGGCGTCCACCAAGACACCCACTAATGTTTGTATTTTTAGTAGAGACGGGGTTTCACCATGTTGACCAGGCTGGTCTTGAACTCCTAACCTCAGGGGATCCACCTGCCTTGGCTTCCCAAAGTGCTGGGATGACAGGCGTAAGCCACCACACCCAGACCCTGTTCACTTTCTTAATGGCATCCACTAGACAACAAAAGGTCTGAATTCTAACCTTACCAGTTTACCAATCTTTGCCTTTATGTTTAGTGCCGTTTGTGTATCTCAAGGTCGTAACTATATTTTCTTAGAAAATTTTATTTTGTCGGCCAGGCACGTTGGCTCACGCCTGTAATCCCAGCACTTTGGGAGGCTGAGGTGGGTGGATCACGAGGTCAGGAGATCGAGACCATCCTGGCTAACAGGGTGAAACTCCGTCTCTGCTAAAAATACAAAAAATGAGCCGGGCGTGGTGGCGGTGCCTGTAGTCCCAGCTACTCGGGAGACTGAGGCAGGAGAACCTGGGAGGCGGAGCTTGCAGTGAGCTGAGACCACACCACTGCACTCCAGCCTGGGCAACAGAGTGAGACTCCATCTCAACAACAAAAAAAGAATATTTTGTTTTGTCTTTCACTTTGGAGTCTAGGATGAAACAAGGATTTTATCAGTCAGCTTTTGCTGGATAATGAACCACCCCTCAACTCAGAGGTTTCAAATAGCCCATGTCTGGGCGGGGCTGGCTCTCCGCTGGTCTCTGCAGATGAGCGTTTGGCTGGAGACTCAACGCGCCACTCAACTGTCCTTTGTTTCACTTTCAATTTTTCCCTCTATCTGTGGCTTTCCACATTTTCCCTCGAGGTGAGGGTGAGGTTTCCTTTTAGTTTATCCCGCGTGGTGTGTATGGGGCTTCTAGAATCTGGGGTTTGGTATCAGTTTTACATAATCATCAGTCGTTACCTCTTTACATATGTCTTCTGCTCATACTCTCATTCCTTCCCTTCCAGGACTCAAATCCCACCTGTGAAGCCTCCTGCTGTGGCTGGTGCCCTCTCTCTCTGTCACGGTTTCTAGTCTTTGTCTCTTGCATACTTCACTCCGCTAACCTAAAGCACTTGCCCGTTACATGAATAATGCACAGTAACAGTTACGCTGACTGACCCATAAATACCCTGGCCCAGCCCCAGGTAAACTGCAGGACTTCAAACTGAGTTGAAAGGGAAGCCCCAGGTCGGGGTGCTGGCCAGGCCTCTGCCCTGCGGGGCCCGCCCGTCTCGCAGGCATGGTGTGCACTGTGTGTGATGTGGCACCTTCTGACACTCAGCCTGCAGAGCTGATGTGGAGGGTTGCTGGGGTTCGTCCTTCCTCACGGGTGGAGGGTAAACATGTCCACACAGGAGGAGCTCTGGTCCTCTCACTCTGTAGATCCTAACAGACACGCAGGCCCCCCAGCTGGACCTGGTCTCACTCTAGATCCCAACAGACACGCAGGCGCCCTAGCTGGACCTGGTCTCACTCTAGATCCTAACAGACACGCAGGCCCTCCTGGTCTCACTCTAGATCCCAACAGACACGCAGGCCCCCTAGCTGGACCTGGTCTCACTCTAGATCCTAACAGACACGCAGGCCCTCCAGCTGGACCTGGTCTCACTCTAGATCCCAACAGACACACGGGTCCCCCAGCTGGACCTGGTCTCACTCTAGATCCTAACAGACACACAGGTCCTCCAGCTGGACCTAGTCTCACTCTGTAGATCCTAACGGACACACAGGCCCTCCAGCTGGACCTGGGCTCACTCTAGATCCTAATGGACATGCAGGCCCTCCAGCTGGACCTAGTCTCACTCTAGATCCTAATGGACATGCAGGCCCTCCAGCTGGACCTGGTCTCACTCTAGATCCCAACAGACACACGGGTCCCCCAGCTGGACCTGGTCTCACTCTAGATCCTAACAGACACACAGGTCCTCCAGCTGGACCTAGTCTCACTCTGTAGATCCTAACGGACACACAGGCCCTCCAGCTGGACCTGGGCTCACTCTAGATCCTAATGGACATGCAGGCCCTCCAGCTGGACCTAGTCTCTTCTTCTCCAGCATCCCATAGAAAGTGGTCTTGGGCTGGTGCCGAGGGAATCTGTGCGAATGAGTGAGGAAGAAAGCACCTTCTCTCTGCTCTTCATTGGAGCCCTTCTGGGAGAGCCCAGGGGCCTGGGACAGCGCCACTCCCTAAAAGCCAAGCCATACACCCAAATCCCAAAGCTTCCTGAGATTCCGAAGACTTCTGACTTACATCTCATTTTTGCCCTAGGAGGTTTGAGGAGGCAGCCTCTGTCAGACTGAGGGTGAGTCACTTCCGGGTTTATTTAAAGTCTGATGCTCCTAGTGTGAAATGTCCCCAGCTAATAACTGTCTGAGAAGAACTGGAATGTCGTCTTCCTACGCTCTGTAAGCCTCAGGTTCCCCCACACCCCCAGTCACCTGAAACGGCAACCTCAGGGCATCAGACGGCCGCTCCACCTTCCTGCTCAGAAGGGCATTGCGTCATCCTGGCTCTGAGGCTGCTCCCAACAGGGAGGCACATCTTGGGCCTGCTGCCCAGGAGCTGCTCTTCCCAGCCCTGCACGGTGACGTACTTGCCACTCCAGCCTGAGCTCGCTCACTAACACCAGCTGCTTCTCCCCAGCTCTACATAAGAGCCTGCGACTGACAGGAGAACACTGTGGCGACCTCGTATCGTTTTTGGAGTGAAGAGGCAGCGAGGCCGGCAGATGGACAGAGGGACGAGGCGAGCAGCGGACCCTCACAAGGAGTCAAAGCTGGACAGAGAAACTAAACCCAGAGAGAGCAGGCAGAAGGGAAAAGCAAAATGGGACATCAGTGAGAGAGAGCAGCCGTGCAGTGAGAAAGCCAACAAAACGGAAACCCAGTTCTTTGAAATGATCAATAAGATTGATAAAGAAAACACAGAGGGGAAAAATGAGCAATGAGCAATGATGGCTACTTTCTCAGGAAAGAAGGTGCGGACACCCGGCAGGTCTTACAGGCACCAGAAGGTTACGACAAGGTTCTCATAAGCAATTTCATGCCTGGTGAAAGCGCAAATTCCTTGAAAAACATAACCTATCAAAATTGACACACACAGATATAAAAACTCTGACATACCTACTGCCATACTATATCCATTACAGAAATTTAACCTGTAATTAAACAGATTCCACAGAGAAAACTCCCAGCCCTGAGGGGTCACCGATGCGCTCCAGCAAACCCTTAAGGATGAAGAACAAATGCAGTGTTGCCCGTGTTCCCACGGAAAGCCCTGTGCTCAGAAATCCTAAACCCGGTTCCGGCCGCGTTCGCACGGAAAGCCCTGTGCTCGGAAATCCTAAACCCGGTTCCGGCAAATCAGACTCAGTGACATATGAAAAGGTGGCTGGGCGCGGTGGCTCACACCTGTCATCCCAGCACTTTGGGAGTCCAAGGCAGGACTGCTTGAGCCCAGGAGTTCAAGACTAGCCTAGGTAACATAGCAAGATCCCATCTCTACAAAAATGTTTACAATTTAGCCAGGTGTGGTGTCATGTACCTGTAGCCCCAGCTGCTCCAGAGGATGAGTGGGAAGATCGCTTGAGTCTGGGAGGTCAGGGCTGCAGTAGGCCATGATCTCGTCATTGCACTCCAGCCTGAGCAACAGAGCAAGACTCTGTCTCGAAAACAAATAAATAAATAAAATTAAAATTAAAAGGCCAAGACCAAGAAAAGCTATCTCAGAAATGCAAGATTGTTTTGACATTCAAAAACAATCAATATCACTGGTAAAATAAAAAACAAAAACCATATGATCAACTCAATAGACTCAGAAAAAACATTTTTCTTTCTTTTTTTTTTTTTTTTTTTTTTTTGAGACGGAGTTTCGCTCTTATTGCCCAGGCTGGAGTGCAGTGGCACGATCTCGGCTCACCACAACCTCCACCTCCCAGGTTCAAGCAATTCTCCACCCTCAGCCTCTCAAGTAGCTGGGATTACAGGCATGTGCCACCACGCCCAGCTAATGTTTTACTTTTAGTAGAGACAGGGTTTCTCCATGTTGGCCAGGCTGGTCTTGAACTCCTGACCTCAGGTGATCCACCGGCCTTGGCCTCCCAAAGTTCTGGGATTACAGGCGTGAGCCAACATGCCCAGTGGAAATAACATTTTATAAAATTCAGTTTGTTCACAATAAAAACTATCAACAAACTGGAAGCAGTAGGTTCCCCAGTCTCGTAAAGCATATCTGTGGAAAACCCTCGGCTAACATCAAAACTTCCTAGTGAAGTCACCTGGCACTCAGCCACCTGCCTGGAGAGAGGCGGCATCTTCACTCAGAGGTGCCGCAATAACTGGGCATCAATAGGGAAAATAAGGAACGTTGGCCCTTCTTCGGTGCTACACATGAAAGCTAATTTGAAGCAGGTCATAGATCCAAAGGGAATGGGGCACAAGGGGCACAAACATGATCACACTTCTAGAGGAAAACACAGGAGAGGCCTCCGGACCAGGCACTGGTGAGGATTTCTTGGGCAGAACTGAAAAATCCCACTGATGTAAAATTAAACATTGACAAATTGGACTTTAAAAAAGTTAAAAGCAATTTCGTGCAAGATGGAATAGACAAATTTGGCCAGGCATGGTGGCTCACACCTGTAATCCCAGCACTTTGGGAGGCCAAAGTGGGCAGATGACCTGAGGTCTGGAGTTCAAGACCAGCCTGGCCAACCATGGCGAAACCCCATCTCTACTAAAAATACAAAATTAGTCGGGCATGGTGGCACATGGCTGTAGTCCCAGCTACTCAGGAGACTGAGGCAAGAAAATCGCTTGAACCCAGGAGGCAGAGATTGCAGTGAGCCGAGATTGTGCCATCGCCCTCCAGCCTGGGTGACAGGTGAGACTCTGTCTAAAAAAAAAAAAAGAAGAAGAAATAAAGAAAAAAGAAAGAAAGAGACAAATTCCTTGAAAAACACAACCTACCAAAATTGACACAGCAGATATAAAAACGCTGAATATCTGTGACAATATTGCATCTACCACAAATTCATCAAGAGACACCGTCAAGACAATGAAAGAGCAAGCCAGAGTCTGGCAAAGACGTTTGTAATACATGTATATGGCAGAGGATTTCTGTACAGATAGATAACGAATTACGAGTAATTAAGAAAGCGACAAACAACTGAACCAAAGCATTGACAGTGCCTTGAGCAGGTGCTTCCCAGGAGAGCACATCCGGGCAGCCCTAAGCATTGAACACGTGCACAGAATCAGCATTCATCAGAGGAATGCAAATCAACACCACCGGGAGACACCACCACACCCCCACCAGGAGTACGAACGTTAAAAAGACTGACAACACCAAGCACCAGCCGGCGAGGACGGGGAGCAGTAGGAAGTCCTGTACGTTGCTGTGGGAGTGTGAACGGTACAATCACTTTGAAAATCATTTTGACAATTTCTAATAAAGTTAAACGTATGTCCACCCTGTGGTCCAGCAATGCTCCTTCTAGGTGTGTGCCCAAGAGATGGAGGCATCTGTCTACAAAAAGGCTTGAGAACAATCTTCACAGCAGCCTTGTGCATTACACCCCAAACTGGAAACAGTGCCAGCATTTAGCAAGAGGAGAATGGATACGCAAATCAGGGCCCACACACGGGGTGGGGTACTGTGGTAGGCACAAACACTGCGCAAGTCTCAAAGCTCAGATTGAGTGGATCAGTCAGATTCTATAGCACAGGACACACCGAGGGACTCCACTTTATTCGAAGCTCGAGAAAGGAAAAACGAGTCGCTGAGCTAGAAATCAGACTGTGAGTATCTAGTAGGGGTAGGGTGGGGAGCTGCTGCCTGGGAAGGGGCAGGAGGAGACTTCCTGGGAGATAGAAATGCTCCATATTTTGCTCGAGGGGTCAGTCACATAAGCGTATATATGTGTGAACTCTACTGTGCTGTAAAGTTACAGTGGATGCATTTTACTGCCTGTAAACTGCACCTTAACATAAAATACAGCAGGCACCCCTCAAAGTCCAAACTAACATGCACAAGTATATAAGCAACCTGAGGGGCGTGGGTGGGAGCGGAGCTGCCCAGGGCACAGTGGAGCATGACTCAGGCAGAGCGAGGCTGCAGCTGCCGCAGGAACGCCCGCCGCCCACCCTGAAGTCAAGTAGGACACGGTGATTTCTCCTAACTCGAGAATAGCAGGGATAGCTGCGGCTTGGACTTTGATTTCTCTCTCAGGCATTAATAATAGAAAAGGCTCATAATGTTCGGTGTGGAGTATTTTTAAATGGTTGGCATTTCGAAAGTGAATTCTCTTTACTCTGACTTTTCCGTTGTTTTCTGTTTTTTCCTCCAGCTTTAGTGAGGCATAATTGATACATAATTACATGTAGTTACGCTGACCCCGTTTTAAAGTGCACGGCCTGTTGAGTTTTGACACATGACACCCTGAACCCATCTCTGCAGCTCTCAGAGTTCCCTCCCTCCTCTCGTGGTCCCTCCTTCCCCTTCCTCCTCCCTTCCCTCCCTCCCCTCCCTTCCCTCTTTCCTCCCTCCTCCCCTCCCTCCTCCCCGCCTTCCCCCCTCCCTCCTCTCCTCCATCCTGTCCCTCCTCCCCTCCTCCCTCCTTCCCCTCCCTCCTCCCTCCTCCCCCCTCCTCCCCTCCATCCTTCCCTCCCTCCTACATGTCCTGGATCCACAGCAAGTGCAGGTCTGCCTCCTGCCACTGCTGGTGAGTTTGCTGTAGGATTCTGGATACATGGGATTATACTGTGTAGACTTTTTCATCTGACTTCTTTCATTTGGCAGAATTATCCTGAGGTCCACGCATCAGTACTTCCTTCCTTTTCATTGCTGAGTGCTACAGTCATGCGTCACTTAATGACAGGGAGACTTTCTTTTTTTTTTTTTTTTTTTTTTTTTTGAGACGGAGTCTGGCTCTGTTGCCCAGGCTGGAGTGCAGTGGCCGGATCTCAGCTCACTGCAAGCCCTGCCTCCCGGGTTCACGCCATTCTCCTGCCTCAGCCTCCCGAGTAGCTGAGAGTACAGGCGCCCGCCACCTCGCCCGGCTAATTTTTTTTGTATTTTAGTAGAGACGGGGTTTCACCGTGTTAGCCAGGATGGTCTCGATCTCCTGAACTCGTGATTCGCCCGTCTCGGCCTCCCAAAGTGCTGGGATTACAGGCTTGAGCCACCGCGCCCGGCCGACAGGGAGACTTTCTGAAAGATGCATCTGTAGCAGTTTCGCTGTTGTGAGAACATCAGAGGCAACTCACACACACCGGGACAGTAGAGTCTGCGACACACCTAGGCCATTAGTGCAGCGTGTCACTCCTGGGCTGCACACCTGTGCAGCATGTGACTGCACTGAATACTGCAGGCGACTGTAACACAGTGGTATTTGTGTATCTAAACATAGAAAAGGTACAGTAAAATATGGAATAAAAGAAAAAAGTAGGGGATAGTGATGTCAGTGAAACAGCTGACTAGAAGCCCCCAGCACTGGTGTCCCTCACAAAGACCCAGAACAGTAAACAAGCCAGGAAATGGTTTTTCTGTTTTTTTGAGATGGAGTTTCATTCTCATCGCCCAGACTGGAGTGCAATGGTGTGATCTAAGCTCACTGTAATCTGTACCTCCCAGGTTCAAGTGATTCTCATGCCTCAGCCTCCCAAGTAGCTGGGATTACAGGCACCTGCCACCATGCCTGGCTAATTTTTTATTTATTTTTTATTTTTAGTAGGGATGGGGTTTCACCATGTTGGCCAGGCTGGTCTCAAACTCCTGACCTCAGGTGATCTGCCTGCCTTGGCCTCCCAAAGTGCTGGGATTACAGGCGTGAGTCACTGTACCCGGCCACAAGCCATGAAATGTTAATGAAAATCCCCACAGAGAGCTCCAGAACACATCAGAGGAGCCACAGCAACCCTGGCGAGCCCAGAAATTCGTGATAATCACAAAAAGAACATAAGGAAACGCCGGGACCCTGCCACCCCATCCCCTAACCAGGGTCAGCTAGAAGCCAGGAAAATATCTCCCTTCAGTGAGGAGGTAATCAAAAGGACCCCAGCAGCCCCCACCAACACCGTGGACACCCACCACCCTCACCCTTGGGGTCCCCTGCAGTCCTCACAGGCGCGAAGCCCAGGGTGGAGTGAGCTGCCTGGAGGCCACACCGCGGTGCTCCCGCCGGAGAAGGAATCGACACTGTGTCTGCCCCCATGGCCCTCTCGGTGCCCTCCTGGAACTGGAACTACCGTGGAGTGTCTTGTTCCTGGGGGAGCAGCCCCAGCTCCCCTTCACCCCTGAGGCTAACCCGCTGCCCAACCACCCCAGCCCAGTGGCCCCACATCCCCCAGCCAAGCTGCAGGCAGCTGTTACACCTTCTCTGTGGGGCCAAGCAAAGGTGGGACCACTCCACTACCCGCTCTCGCCCCCTCAGGCTGGAGCTAAAGCCATAAACTGCCTCGGGGAAAACAATACCTTGGTTGCTTAGAGCAGTTGTACCTCCTGGAACCCAAGTTGAAGAAGCACTCTGCATCCAGGAAAATGATGCCTGGGCCACCCAGGACAGTCCCGTCCCTCAGGCCTGAGCGGAAGCAACAAACCACCCCAAGGGGAATCGGAGCCTGGCTGAGCGGAGCAGCTGCACACTCCAGGGCTGAGCTGAGGCAGTGCCCTACATCCCAGAGAAACAGAAGTAGCTGAGCCCAGACATCCCACCCTACAGGCCAAACAACTCAACTGCTTGCTTCCTTGGAGCTGAACTATCCCCCTAGAGTCTAAGGAATCCCCTGGCTAGTCTTCCCATTACGGGGAAAATCAGAATAGAAGAACCCCAACAGCCCTTGAACTGAGGACGTTAAAAACCTACACTGTCCCCACCAGTGTCACAAACTCCTACAGCCTAGGCTACTGGGGGTCCACAAGCTGCAGAGACTATGCCACTGCACTGATCTGGAAACAGTCACCATACCCTTCCCAAATGGCTCGCTAAAATCCACTGCAGGTAAAAGCTTTTCTCTATGAAAGCCACTCTAGAAAGTGAAAGAAGCAACTGTTCCACCAGATACATAGACATCAACACGGGGACACAAGAAACAGAAAAGGACAAGGAAATATATCACCAAAGGAACAAAATAACTCTCTACTAACAGGCCCCAGTGAAGAGGAAATCAACTAACTGCCAGAAAAGGTACTCAAAACAATGATCTTAAGGAAACTCAATGAGATACAAGTAGATAAGACAAGTCAACAAAATCAGGAAAACAATTCATTATGTGAACTAGAAATTTAACAAAGAACTGGAAATAATAAAAAGAGCCAAATAGAAATCCCATAGCTGAAGATTTCAAGCAATGAAATAAAAATGACAATAGATAGCTTCAATAGCAGACTTGCTCAAGCAGAAAAAAGAATTTCTGAACTTGAAAACTGGTTATTTGAAATTACCCCATCAAAGAGAAAAAGAAATGAGAATGAAAGAGAGTGAAGACAGCCTACAAGGAGTATGTAACACTATTAAGTGAACAAATGTTCATGTAATGGGAATTTCAAAAGTAGAAGAGAAGGAGAAAGGCAAAGAAAACCTATTTAATGAAATAAGAGTTAAAAAATTCCCAAGTCTGGGGAGAGATATGAACACTGACATTTAAGAAGCTCAAAGTCCCAGAGTAGATTCAACCCCAAAATGTCCTCTTACAGGCACATTATAGTCAAACTTTCAAGTAAAAGAAATAATCTAAAAATGTCAAGAGAAAATCAAGTCACATATAAGGGAATCCTCGTTAGACTGACATAAGATTAGTTATGTTCATTCTCTCCTGCCCTGTAATGGTGCACATGCCTGTGGTCACAGCTACTTGGGAGGCTGTAATGGCAGGAGAGAATGAGATAAGATATTACAGGGCGGGAGAGAATGAGATAATATATTCAAAGTGCTGAAAGAAAAAAAAAGTCAGTCAAGAATACTATACTATATATTCTTCAGAAATGAGAGAGAAACAAAATATTTCCCAGAAAAGCAAAAATTGAGGGAAATCATCACCATTAGACTGATCTCACGAGAAATGCTCAAGGGAATCCTACATCTGGAAGTGAAAACGTGACAATCACTATCATGAAAACACACAAAAGTATAAAACTCACTGGTAAAGCAGATATACAAAAGAGAAAGAGAAAAGAATGAAACCCCATCACTACAAGAAACCACCCAACCTCAATGATTAACAATGAGAAGGAAGAAAGGAACAAAGAAACAAAGGATCTACAAAACAATCAGAAAACAACTAACAAAAGCATAAAATAAACCCTCACCTACCAATAATAATCCTGAAGGTAAATGGATGAAATTCCCCACTTAAAAGACACAGACTTGCTGAATGGATTTTTTTTTTTAAATGACCTAACTATATACTGCCTGTTAGAAACTCACTTCACCTATAAATACACATACAGACTGAAAGGAAAGGGATGTAAAAAGATATTTCATCAACCCAAAGTGAGCAATAGCAGCTATATTTCTATCAGATAAAACAGACTTTAAGTCAGAAACTAAAAAGAGATGAAGGTCATTATATAACGATAAAGGGACTGACTCCACAAGAAGATATAACAATTGTAAATATATATGCACCCAACACCAGATCACCCAGATATATAAAGCGAATATTATTAGATCTAAAGAGAGAGAGAGACTCCAATATACTAACAGTTGGGGTCTTCAACATCACACTGTCAGCCTTCGCCATATCATCAGATAGAAAATCAACAAATAAGCATTGGATTTAAACTATGGTTTAGACCAAACGGACCTAACAGGCATTTACAGACCATTTCATCCAACAGCTGCACAGAATATACATTTTTTCCTCAGCACATGGAACATTCTCCAGGATAGACCACATGTTAGGCCACAAAACAAGTCTCAACAAATTTAAAATAATTGAAATACCAAGTTTCTTCCTCTCCTCTCCTATCCTTTCCACTCCCTTCCTTTCTTTTCTTTCTTTCTTTCTTTCTTTCTTTATTTGAGACGGAGTCTCGCTGTGTCGCCCAGGCTGGAGTGCAGTGGCCAGATCTCGGCTCACTGCAAGCTCCGCCTCCCAGGTTTATGCCATTCTCCTGCCTCAGCCTCCCGAGTAGCTGGGACTACAGGGGCCCGCCACCTCGCCCGGCTAGTTTTTTGTGTTTTTTAGTAGAGACGGGGTTTCACCGTGTTAGCCAGGATGGTCTCGATCTCCTGACCTCGTGATCCACCCGTCTTGGCCTCCCAAAGTGCTGGGATTACAGGCTTGAGCCACCGCACCCAGCCTCTTTTCTTTATTTTTAAGAGATGAGGTCCCACTCTGTTGCCCAGGCTGGAGTGCAGTGGCATGATCACAGTTCACGAAGCCTCAAACTCATGGACTCAAGTGATCCTCCTCCTCAGCCTCCCAAGTAGCTGTGACCACAGGCATGTGCACCACATCTAACCAATTAAAAAAAAATTCTTGTAGAGGTACAGTCTTGCTTTGGTGCCCGGGCTGGTTATGAGCTCCTGGGCTTCAAGCAATCCTGCCTTGGCCTCCCAAAGTGCTGGGATCACAGGCATGAGCCACCGCACCCGGCCCCAGCTAGACTTTAAAATTTTAGCCATGCTAGTGTGAATGTCGTGGTGTCTCATCTCTGGTTTGATTTGCATTTCCCTGATGAATAATGATGTGCAGATCCACACTGATCTTTGATCTCATCTCCAACATCTGGTGAGCTACTTTGAGGAAAACAGGTAAAAACTGAGATGAGAAGAGCATAGGGAGGAGTGTCCATTGGGGGAAGAGTTGAACCTTGGAGTTGATTTGTCATCCTGTTCTTAGCCACCTCAGAGTCTCTGGGAATCCCAGGGTGCAGTGCCTGCCAGGGTCTCACATGACATAGGGGTGCCCCAACCTCACCCGCCCACCTGCCGACCGACGGCTTCCTGACCAAGCCCAGTGGGTTAAAAGAGGATGGTGGATGAAGGGGATGTTTCCAAGAGGGCACTTTGATAATGTCTCTCTGGTCCAAGTGGCCGACTGGGAGAGCCATAGAGGATGCCGTAGAGGATGTGTGGGAGGAGGGTCACTGTGTGGGTCCCCTCAGTGGGGACGGTGTGGGTCATGTCACCCTCGCTGTGGGCCCTGGGGACCCTCCTCTCGGGCTGCTCAGACCCACCCCCTGCCAGGTCCCAGGTGGGGCCGATGAGGCCATTCCACTGCCACACAACATCTGCATCAGAGACTAAAGTAACACAGCTCGAGGCGGGACGGGCTGGCTCTGCCCAGTGCACCATGTAACAGCAAGGACAAAACTACACAAATCCCGGCCGGCGCGGTGGCTCACGCCTGTGATCCCAGCACTGTTCGAGGCCGCGGTGGGAGGATCACTTGAGGTCAGGAGTTCCAGACCTGCCTGGCCAACCTGTGAAACCCCATCTCCACTAAAAGTACAAAAATTAGCAGGGCGTGGTGACACGTGCCTGTGATCCCAGCTACTCGGGAGGCTGAAGCAACGAATCACTTGAACCAGGAAGGCGGAGGTTGCAGTGAGCAGAGATCACGCCACTGCATTCCAGCCTGGGCGACAGAGCAAGACTCCGTCTCGAAAAAACAAAAAAAAAACAAAAAACAAAAAACTGCAAATCCCCATTAAACACAAGCAGCTGAGTCTGCTTTGCACTCCGTGTCAAGGTCAGGCTGCCTCTGGGGACCCAAAGAGACACGGATCCGTCAAGGGGTTTGCTTCCAAGAGAGGCCAGGTCCATCACAACGTTAAAGCCACATTTTCTTAATCCAGTCTGTCACTGATGGATATTTGGGTTGATTCCAAGTCTTTGCTATTATGAATAGTGCCGCAATAAACATACATGTGCATGTGTCTTTATAGCAGCATGATTTATAATCCTTTGGGTACATACCCAGTAATGGGATGGCTGGGTAATATGGTACTTCTAGTTCTAGATCCTTGAGGAATCGCCATACTGTTTTCCATAATGGTTGAACTAGTTTACAATCCCACCAACAGGGCAAAAGTGTTCCTATGTAAATGACGAGTTGATGGGTGCAGCACGCCAACATGACACAAGTATACGTATGTAACAAACCTGCACGTTATGCACATGTACCCTAGAACTAAAAGTATAATAATAAAATAAATAAATAAATAAATAAACCCCAGAATTAAGTAACAAAAAACAAAACAAAACAAAACAAAAACAAAAAAAACGTTAAAGCCTGACCCACCATGGAGCCTTCTTGTCAATAACTTTCTTTCCTTTCTTTTAAATGCCAGTGGAAACATCTGTCTCTCCCGACACTTTGCCTGATGTGGACAGTTTCCAGGTACTTGAGGCTGCTGACCCAGTCACTCCCTGCCCTGGAAGGAGATACTGCTGAAGGATGTTAGGTCCTTTCCTTGAGATGTGCAGGTATTTAATTGTGCGAAAGCATGCAGTGATTGCTTCTCTGTGAGGTCTTTATGGAGGACTCTGGTCTTGGCAATTCTGGGGTCTAAGGAGAGACGAGTTGGGCTCAGCCTCTTCCTCTCACCCCACGTCTGCTGCCCAGCCATGCTGGAGGTATCTGCCATGTCTGCCACAAGCTCAGAGAGGAGAATTAGAGAGCCACAGTAGAGGATGCAGGGATCTTGAGCAAAGCCATGTCCTCTTCAGCAAACAGCTCTCCTCTCCTCCCTCTGTGGAAATAGCTCTCAGACTGGTCGCGAATCCGAGGTTGACCAAGGAGCTGTTTGGGGGAACACCAGGTGTCTTGGATGATTTGTGTTGGGAGGTTGGGTGATTTATAAAGGAAAGGGGTCTATTTGGCACACAGTTCTGCAGGCTGTACAAGAACTATGGCACCAGCATCTGCTTCTAGTGAGGCCTCAGGAAGTGTCTACTCATGGCAGAAGGTGATGGGAGCAGGTGCGTGCAGACCGTATGGTGAGAGAGGGAGCAAGAGAGAGCGGGCAAAGGAGGTGCCAAGCATTTTAAACAATCGGTTCTTGTGAGAAGGAATAAAGCATGAAAGCATTCATGACCACGAGGACAGCACTAAGCACTCACGACCCAGGCACCTTCTGTCAGGTCCCACCTCCAACACTGGGGTTCAAAATTTCAACACGAGGTTGGGGAGACAAATGTCTGAATTATAGCACCAGGCAAGTGCCATCGCAATGAGGGTTACAGGCTGGCACTTCCAGCAGCCCCCAACATCAGGAGGAGGCAGTGTCAGGAGACCAGGCTTGAGAGGGTCTCCAGGTGCACGTGCCGGTGCTCTGCCATCTCCACGTGACCTGCAGACGGAGGAAGAGAGGTTCCCACCTTGGGCAGGTGGCTCAGCTGAACATGACGCTCAGCGTGTATAATTGGGATTTGCATAGTTTTTTTTTTTGAAATGAAGTCTCCCTCTGTTGCCCAGGCTGGAGTGCAGTGGTCCAATCCCGGCTTACTGCAACCTCTGCCTCCCGCCTCCTGGGTTCAAGTGATTCTCCTGCCTCAGCCTCCCAAGTAGCTGGGATTACAGGATGGATCCTGGTGCATCACAGGCAGTCCTGGAGAAAGTGGAGCTGGGGTCCTCCTGGAGGGAGACGCGTGAGTGTTGGAGTGGTCCACATCCAGGCAGGGGCGGCCTGCAGATGGGATGGGGGACAAGACCATGACTCCAGCCCCACGGGAGTCTGAGGAAGGAACACATAGGTGACTGGGAGGGGCCAAGTTCAGTCCACGCTGTGTGATTGCCAGCTCCTCCCCAGACTGTCCCAGAATTGCTCCAGGGGCCATGGCAGCCCGGAGGGAACAAGGCATAGCATGGGCAACAGGCCCCTCTGTCCGCCAGGAGCAGCCAGGGCCATGGGGGCCTGGGACAGGGTCGCGCTGGTTCCTCCATCCTGGGGGGGCTGGAGTCACCCTTGCTCTGGACACGGACCTGCATTCCCTGCCTGACTCCCCGCTGGGAGCTTCTGGCAGCTCCTTCGATGCCAGCAGAATTGACCCCCGGGCTCGCGGGGAGGATTCAGAATCAGGTGGGCTTGCTGGCTTCCCAGAGGCCCAGCGTGCAGCCGGCTGGGGAAAGCACAGGGTGCTGGGTGGTGGAAACTCGACTTGGATGACCCACTCAGGGCCAGAGCTGTCCCAGCCAGGGAGCCCGACCTCGCTGCTTTCAGAAGTTTTAGCCGAGGGAGTGAGGACTCTACCAGGAGACATGTTAGGTCCCCACAGTTGAAAGCTGAGGGTGACCGTGAGGGTTCTGGGAAGTGCGTCCTGCTGGGGGAAGGTCCCTGCGGACGTTACTGTGGTTCCCAGGTGACCAACCCTCACGATCAGGGTGCTGCCCTCTTGCCTACATTCTGGGGGGAGCCCCCTAACCAGATCCCTTAGTGGGGATGGTGTGGGTCACCTCTCTCTTCAATAAACCCTTATCTGCAAAGCCTTGAGAGGCTGCAGACGCTGCCCCCCCCCTTGTGAGGGCCCAGCCGCAGGAGCACAGCTCAGAATACTGTTCCTGCTCCAGGGGCCCATGTGCAGCTCGCCGACCTGATCCCGCCCTCCCCCGCTCGCCACAGCCATAGTTAGGGCGCTCTGAGCGAGTGAACTTTAGGGTACATCCCAGGATGCCAGATGCTGAGAAGGGAGATTGCTGGGACTGGGAGAGGAACGGGCATCATCTGGAGTCCCGGACTGGGGCTGGGGGTAATTTTCTGCTCCCCCAGTAAGAGAAGGGCTGACCTAGTCTTGTGGGAGTATCTGGGAAAAAGTGAACAGTGCTGTGCAGTCAGCGTGTGGCTGTGTCACTTTGGTCAGACTCTCTTCCTATGCTAGGGGAATTCTCACGGTCTGGAGGCGGAAGCCCAGGCAAGCCAGCGGGAGGCAGGCAGGCAGGGCTCCCCTGTACCTCAGGCCCAGTACCAGCCCCTTCCACGCTGCTGCAGGCTGCTCTGGCTGTGCCTGTCAGGATGAGGGGGTTCCCTGAAGCCCTGGCTCCACCCTGAAAGCCCATGCAGCTCCTTGCCATGAGCAGAGGGATTTGTGTCAAAATACTGCTTCGGATTGCATATCCATGAGCGAGACCAGCACTCCAGGCCATGAGCTGAGCGTGTCCTGTGGGTCTGTGTGCTTGCTGGAAAACTGCCAGAAATGGCTCCAGGGTAAGAAATAAAACGTTGTGTGTTCATTTTCCCCAACTGGGGTTTTGTTTTCTCCACAGAGAACCACGGATTATAGAAGTGATGCTGACAACAAACCAATCTTTGATGTCTACCTGGAAGATGCAAAAAGACAGCAGGTGGGTGAGGCACAGCGGCTCATGCCTGGAATCCCGCACTTTGGGAGGTGAGGCGGGCTGATTACCTAAGGTTGGGAGGTCAAGACCAGCCTGACCAACATGGAGAAACCCCATCTCCACTAAAAATACAAAATTAGGTGGGTGTGGAGGCGCATGCTTGTAATCCCAGTTACTCGGGAGGCTGAGGCAGGAAAATCACTTGAACTTGAGAGGCGGAGGTTGCGGTGAGCTGAGGTCATGCCATTGCACTGCAGCCTGGGCCACAAGAGCGAAAGTCTGTCTCAAAAATAAATAAATAAAAAGACAGCAGGTGATGTGGTTTGGACCTGTGTCCCCTCCGCCCAAATCTCACCTCGAATTGTAATCCCCCACGTTGGAGGAGGGGCCTGGTGGGAGGGGATTGGATCATGGTGGTGGTCCTTCACGAGTGGGTTAGCGCCAGTTTCTTGGTGCTGTTCTCATGATGGTGAGTGAGTCATCGTGAGATCTGGCCGTCTGAAAGTGTGCGGCACCCCCTCTTTTTCTCTCTCTCCTGCTCCCGCCATTGAGACGCCTCACACTCCCTTCCTTCCACCATGGCTGAAGGTTTCCTGAGGCCTCCCTAGAAGCGGAAGCCGCACTGCTTCCTGTACAGCCTGCAGAACCGTGAGCCAATCAAACCTCTTTTCTTTATAAAGTGCCCAGACTCAGGTATGTCTTTTTTTTTTTTTTTTTTTTTTTTTTTGAGATGGAGTCTTGCTCTGTCACCCAGGCTGGAGTGCAGTGGCACGATCTCAGCTCACTGCAAGCTCCACCTCCCGGGTTCACGCCATTTTCCTGCCTCAGCCTCCCAAATAGCTGGGACTACAGGCGCCCGCCACCACGCCCAGCTAATTTTTTGTATTTTTAGTAGAGACGGGGTTTCACTGTGTTAGCTAGGATGGTCTTGATCTCCTGACCTCATGATCCACCCGCCTCGGCCTCCCAAAGTGCTGGGATTACACGCGTGAGCTACCACGCCCGGCCCTCAGGTATGTCTTTACAGCAGTGTAAGAACAGACGAATGCACCAGATCTTCAGGACAAGCCCGATTTTGTTGGTTACGAGATGCATGTTTTTCATTCTAGCCCCCCCGAGACCTGGATACATTGCACAGGTGTGACAGCAGGTGGCAGTGTGGAGCAGCGGTGTGACACCTGCAAGGCCCTCTGTGGACACCACACAAGGGCAGTCCCCGCGTCCCGGAGCCTGTGCAGTGTGACGGCTGTAGGTACCTCTCCAGCCAGCACTCCACCCGTGGAATTACAGCCTACCGAAGCATCTCTGCTGCATTCGTCAGCTTGATAAATGTCCGAGAAATGAGCCAAGACTAGGGACCATCTCTTCCAGCAGCTTCTCACCATCGCAGCTTCTCACCATCGCACACACTTTGCAGGGCCGAGGGCTCTTCCTGGCCCATATCTAGCACCTAGATTTTTTTTCACTTATGTGTTGAATATTTCATGGGTTCTTCTCCCCCAGAGGCCTCAGAGCACTCCCAGAATTGGAATGGAAATACACAGTGTGTCCTTGTCAGCTGTCCAGGCCGCCGCGTTCAAAGGGCAGGACATAGCAACTTCCGCTCAAATTAGAATGATCTGTCTTGTCAAGCGGAAGATGGTTGTTGGGACTTTGTGTTTTTAAAGTATTGCCTTAAAAAGCAAGATTAAATGAACGCATGAACGCTTGTGCAGTACGGCAGGAAAATCCCGGGGGTCTGCCTGGACTGCTTGCCCCAACCCTCTCTACATGTGGGTTCTGCTGCAACATTGAGGAGAGAGCAGGGGGTGCTCATCTCCAGGCCATCAGCAAAGATGTCAGACTGTGCTTGTCCCACAGGCCTGGCCGGCAACAGCAGGGTCTCCCCCAAATGGGGCTTGCCAGCCTCACTGCTGCATGTGGCTCTGGGAAGGCCTGTGGGAGCCTGCTGGTCCCCATGGCCTGGCAAGCACCTGCCCAGGTAGGCTGAAGTGCCCCCAGGACCTGTGGCTAGAGGAAGCCTGCTGGCGCCTAGGAGATCTGGGAGAGGAGAACTGGACAGCTCACCCACCATGGCCAGCATGAAAGGCAGCTAGTAAGTCCCCCTGCACTGTCAGCCTCTGCTCAGAAGTCTCTGGAGTGATGTCCAGGTACTGAGGGAGTACACTGATGCTGCACTGATGCTCAGCCAGGAGCAACTGGAGCAGAAAGCAGCAGTCATGGGAAGATGCCTCAGATCACACACATGCACAGACACACACATGCACATACACATGCACACACATGCACATGTACACACATGCACACACATGTACAGACACACATGCACACATACAGATGGACACATGCACACAAGCACACATACACACACATGCACATACACATGCACACACATGCACATGTACACACACATGCAGACACACAATGCACACATACAGATGGACACATGCACACACACATGCACAAGCGCACATGCACACACATGCACAGACACACACATGCACACACACATGCACAGACCCATAGACATGCACACATGCAAATGGACACATGCACAGATGGACATGCGCAGACACACGTATATGCGTGCACACATGCACAGACATGCACACGCACACATGTACAGACACATGCACACAGGAGCGACTGAAACTCACAATAAAGCAGGAACAAGTCTAAGGTTCCATAGACGTAGCTCTCGTCTAGCAGACGCTGACCAACTCTCCCATTAAAAACAACAACACAAGCTAGAAAAAACTATCTTAAAATGTCTGTTCAAAATCAATGGAGAATTCCTAAAGCAGTGAGGATTTGGGGGGCCAAGGTCTGAAAGAAGGGAAAAGTAAAGATGATGGGCCGACGCTTGGGGCAGCGTGGATCCGGGCTGACCAATCACTGGGGAAGCAAAAGCCGAGGTGAGCCATGGGAGCTGGCCTCGGCTCTCAGCACTCATGGGGCCAAAGGAAACGAAAGAGGGGCCCTGAGAAGCCGAGAAGCCCCTCAGCTGTTGGTGGGAACCCTGAAGGGGAACCAGCCTGACCTGACCCTCCCAGAGTCTGCCGCTGGGTCGCAGGGGTCTCCCTCCCTGGGTGGCCACAGGAGCGAGCGCCACTCGGCTCCCTGGAGACGGCACCACTGGTGGCCTGAGATGGCCTCTGAGACCTGTCCTATGAACGTCTGTCACTCAACCAAAAATGCCAAGGGCTACAAGATGAAAATCAACCACAAAAGGTGAAGGAGAAGAAGCAACGCAGAGAAGCTACAGAGGGGTGGGGGCAGGGGAATGGAGGGAGGTGACCCCGGGCAGGCAGGGGAGTGGAGAGGGTGACCCCGGGCAGGCAGGGGAGTAGAGGGAGGCGACCCCGGGCGGGCAGGGGAGTGGAGGGAGGCGACCCCGGGCGGGCAGGGGAGCGGAGGGAGGTGACCCTGGACGGGCAGGGGAGCGGAGGGAGGTGACCCTGGACGGGCAGGGGAGCGGCCACCCAGAGACCTGCGCCCATGATGAGGGGCTCATAGGGTGGAAGGGAAATGACCCCCCAGGTGGGGTGGGAGCTTGGGGATAAAGGAAGGAACGCAGAGCCGGGAAGCGGGAGTGAATACACAGACGCACACATGGTAGAAAATAATGATAATGTGCCCGGCACAGGGGCTCACACCTGCAATTCCAGCACTTTAGGAGGCAGAGGCAGGAGGATCACTTGAGCCCAGGAGTTTGAGACCAGCCTGGGCAACACAGCGAGACACTGTCTCTACCAAAAATTTTTAAAAATTAGGCTGGCATGGTCGTGTATGCCTGTAGTCCTGGCTACTAGGGAGGCTGAGGTGGGAGGATTGCTGGAGCCTGGGAGTTGGAGGCTGCAGTGAGCTGTGATGGTGCCACTGCACTCCAGCCTGGGTGACAGAGCAAGACCCTGAAAAAAATGAAAAAGAAAATAATAACAATAGTGATTTCCAGAGTTTGACACGTAAGTAGAGTTAAATACGTAAGAACAACAGAACAAAGGGTAGGATGGAATAAAGGGGGAATCTAAATATTTGGTGGTCCGGTAAGAGATGGCAGGAAGAATTTACGCTGGACTTTAACATGGATAACTACTGAATGAACAGTAACATAACTGGCAGGCTAGGAGAGGATAAACATGGAATAAAAAATAATTGATCTGAAAGAAGCCACAAGAAGAGAGAAGAAGGAACAGGGAACAGGTAGGAAAAACAGAAAACAATTCATAATGCCAGAATTCAAACCCAGATAATGAAATCAAAATAAAAGAACCAGAACGTTCAATTCAAACATAAAGGTGGTCAGACTGGATCCTGCAGGAGACAAGCCCTCAATGTAAGGCCACAGAAGGATAAATGGAGAGGGAGGTCTGGAAAGCTGGGGTGGCAGCATTAACACCAAGCAGAGGAACCACAGGCAAGGGGCTCAGCAGACCGGGGTCAGCTGGCGGCATGGGCCCCAGCCCACGGGAACATGCCAGCCTCAAACTACAGAAAACAAAGTTGCAGAGTCCAAGAGAGAAGCAGAGAAATCCACAATCATATAGAGAAATTTAAAACATCTCCTGGTCACCAATAAAGCATGTGTATTAGTCCCTTTTCATGCCACTGACAAAGACATACCTGAGATTGGGAAGAAAAAAGGTTTAATTGGACTTACAGTTCCACATGGCTGGGGAGGCCTCAGAATCATGGCAGCAGCAAGAGAAAATGCGGAAGAAGGAAAAGCAAAAACCCCTGATAAACCCATCAGATCTCGTGAGTCTTATTCACTCTCACGAGAATAGCACGGGAAAGACTGGCCCCTATGATTCAATTACCTCCCCCTGGGTCCCTCCCACAACACCTGGGAATTCGGGGAGATACAATTCAAGTTGAGATTTAGGTGTGGACACAGCCAACCCATATCAGCATGCAAGGAAAATACTAGCAAGCGTAGGCACGATTGGAATCAATCACCTCACTGACGTTTAAATCAATGCGCACAGCAGGCGTATCCCAGGGCTGAGCAGCAATCAGTGCTCAAACGATGGGGCCATGGGGCGACGGGGCTGTGGGGTGACGGGGCCATGGGGTGCTGCTGGGCGTAAACCTAGGCGTCACAGTGTTAACGGTGGAGGGTGTACAGGTTCTTGGCGCCTTCAACAAAGAATTGGACAAAATGCACAAAGCAACGAATGAAGGAACTGATTGAAAACGAAAGCACCTGCCACAGTGTGGGAGCCGCGGCCAAGCATAGGGGCTCAAGGGCCCCCATTACAGAATTTCTGGGAGTTTAAATACCATCTAGGGGATTCCATTGGCTTCTTGGGGGTACGCCCTATGTAACTGGAGAGGATGAAGTGAAGTTACAAAGTCATTTACTTGGCCCACGCCCTATGGAGAGGGTATTTCCTGTCTTAGCTGAAGTGTGAACTGCCTTATGCTCCCTGCCTCCAGACCCAATTTTCCTGCCTTAACAGGTGCAGGTTTCCCTGTCAGCCTGCCCTGCACTCCTGCACTCCTATCTGATCTCCGGGTGTTATCTTTAAATCACTGTCAGATTCGTGTAGTGATTTCTGTAAGTTTAGATTTTTGCGCCCTTGTTCCCAAGCAAAGTTGGCTGATGATTTTCTTGCGCTATTGACGGGGACCCCGTGTGACCTCAACCAGGCCCTATGAATGGGTGGCCATGGGCGGTCCACAGTTGACTGACAGAAATGTGGACGCATAGTTTTCTTCTATTTCAAGCACTGTCATCGTGAGCATCCTTGTGCATGTGTGTGTTGTACGTCCACGTGGTGTGTTGTGTGTGTGTTACTGGGAATTCTGTGTTTGGATGGATTTTTTTTTTTTATTTTTTAGACTGAGTCTCACTCTGTCGCCCAGGCTAGAGTGCAGTGGTGAGATCTCGGCTCACTGCAAGTTCTGCCTCCTGGGTTCATGCCATTCTCCTGCCTCAGCCTCCCAAGTAGCTGGGACTACAGGCGCCTGCCACAATGCCAGGCTGATTTTTTGTATTTTTAGTAGAGACGGGGTTTCACCGTGTTAGCGAGGAAGGTGGATGGGTTTTTTAACCGACGAGATCCACAGAGCCAGAGCTCTGAAACAGCTATCTGGTTCTTGTGACAGTGAGCAAAGAATTGCAAACACCAATGTAAGCTTAAAGCAAGGTTGATTGAAATTTGCAGTAATACTCTCTCAGAGGGTGTGCAGGCTGATTTCTGTGAAGTGATGTCAGTACCTGGTTACAGAGTTCAAGGTGCTTCTGTGGGGTGTGTGAGGAGGAGCTGAGGTTTGGGCTGTGTCTGAGTGACAGAGTGATGTCATTTGATTGGCAGTTTATGATGATATAGCTAAAATTAAACTGTGCATATTTTTACCCATACTTCATTAAGAAAAGCCCAGTGCGGGGGGACCACATGTAAACGTTATTACAGTTTTAGGTTACTGGGCATATGCTGCTTTAGGGCAATTTCCACCTATGCCCTGGTTTCCCCTTCCACAGGACATGCTGGCCACAGGTTTTACTTCAAACTCTGGCCCTCACGGTGGAGTTAGGGCAGAGTGTTGTATGTGTGTGTGGTTTGTGCATAGTGTGTGTCTATGTGGAGTGTTGTATCTGTGTGTGTCTATGTGTAGTGTATCTCTGTGTGTGTCCATATGGAGTGTTGTGTGTACCTGTGTATCTGTGTGTGTGCCTATGTGGAGTGTTGTGTGTCTATGTGTACTATGTGTGTGTATCTGTGTGTGTGTCCATATGGAGTGTTGTGTGTACCTGTGTATCTGTGTGTGTGCCTATGTGGTGTTGTGTCTGTGTGTACTGTGTGTGTGTATCTGTGTGTGTCCATATGGAGTGTTGTGTGTACCTGTGTATCTGTGTGTGTGCCTATGTGGAGTGTTGTGTGTCTATGTGTACTCTGTGTGTGTATCTGTGTGTGTGTCCACATGGAGTGTTGTATCTGTGTGTGTGTCCACATGGAGTGTTGTGTGTATCTGTGTGTGTGTGCCCGCGCATGCAAGGGTTTCTCGGGCAGGGCCTGGGAGGCGCGTCCCAGGCTTGGCGCGCATCTGCCCCGGGGTCCCCACGTGGCCCGGCCCTATCACGGCCTAGAAATGCCCCAGCACCTCCCGCGCGGGCGGGACATCGGAATTTCCCAAACTTCAAGCCGGGCGCCGTCCCCTGTGCGAAACCCCCGCTCCCTGCGAGTGGAAGCCGCCGCCTCGCCCGCGGTGGGTGCCCCGGGACCCCTGCCGCCCCCGCCCCGCCTCTCCCGCAGGCGCGCGCTTCCCCAGCACCGAGGCTCCCTGCACCCGGGCGGTGCTCAGCACGAAGCCCGACCGCCCCAGACCTCTCAGGCCCTACGCCGTGGCGGTGTCCCGTGCCAGGGCGACCTCCCCGAGGTCCCCCACAGAGTCTTGGGAGAGGACCCCCGGGTTTGCCCTGGGGCAGGAGCCTGGGGGAGGGGCGGGCCCGAGGCGGAGGTGGGGGGCGGGGTGTCTCAGGCCCCGCCCCCTCCCGTCTCCGCCCCGCCCCAGCCCCGCCCTCTCGTGTCTCCGCCCCGCCCCCTCCTGGCCCCGCCCCGCGCCCCTCCCTGGGCCCTTTTCCGTCCTGGGTCCGCTGGCTGCCGCCGCTGCGGACCGGAGCCCTCCCCGCGGTCCCTGCGCCCCTCGCGCTCCCGGGGCGGGCACGGAGCTCTCGGCAGCCGCGTCCCCGCCCTCCCCGCCGGCTCCAGAGCGAGGGCTGCTGCGGGCCGCGGGCACCGGGCTTGGCCCGGAACCTCAGAGGCGGCCGGGGCCGAGAGGGAGGGAAACCCGGGAACGGGCGGCCGTGCGCTCTGCGGGGTCTGGGCTCGGCCGCGCCCTCGGGCCTCCTTCCCCGACGCGGGGTCGCACCCGGACCCGGAGCGGCCCCCGTGGTTCCGCCTGGTCCAGAACGCTGGGCCCCCTTCTGTCTCCCCCGCCTTCCTACCAGTGCGGGAAGCGGAACGAGGACTTTTCGAGAAGACCGGTGGCTGCGCTTCCCACCGGGCAGGTTGGACCTGAAGACTCGTCGGTCCCCAGAGAACGCGCGGCACCGTGACCGACACGCTGCTGTCCCGCCTTAGAAGGCGGCCCGGCCCGCGCGGGACCCGCAACCTGGGGACCTTCCCCGCGCGCCGGAGGGGTCTGGGTGGAGCGGGAAAATTACAAATAAAAAAAGAAAAGGCGAGAAAGGAAGAAGTCCGCTGGAGAACTCCGTGCGAAGGCCCCGCTCCCACACGTCCCCGGCCTCAAGGGGAGACGAGGAAGACAGCGGCCCAGCCTGGGCCTTGGAGTATCGTGACCCATTAAAGAACTAAACGTGGTGTTACAAATAGGTGGACCAGACACCATCAGAATTGTTTGTTTTTAGATGGAGGCTCACTCTGTGGCCAGCCTGGAATGCAGTGGCGCGATCGGGGCTCACTGCAACCTCCACCTCCCGGGTTCAAGCGATTCTCCTGCCTCAGCCTCCTGCAGCCTCCTGTGTAGCTGGGAACAGGCACGTGCCACCACGCCTACCTACTGTTTGTATTTTTAGCAGAGACGGGGTTTCATCATGTTGGCCAGGCGGGTCTCAAACTCCTGACCTCAGGTGATCCACCCGCCACAGCCTCCCAAAGTGCTGGAATTAAAGGTGTGAGCCACTGCACCCTACCACACCGTCAGGATTGAGGAGGCAGATATGAGAAACATCTTAGGAATAAAAAAGAATAAATGAATTTGAAAACAATGAATAGGCTAAGCAGCAAATTAGATGCAAATACATATAAAATTAGTGAACTGGAAGATATATTTGAAGAAGTCACCCAGAATGCAACACAGACAAAGGGTGAAAAACAAGTTTTCTTTAGTGGTTGGCATTGTGATGGAGTAAAATGGCCCCACATGGCCTAACTGGGGCTCTGGGGGGGGGGGGGAAGTGTATTAAATGGGTCAAGGTAATAGGGAAGAGATGTGAATGGAAAGGTACCATTCCTCAGACTCTGAAGCTTCAGAGAATCTAAGCAGTGTGTTTGAAGAAAGCCACATCTGGATACATCTGTTGTACTGGAGATTCTCAAAGACAAAGAGATTATAAAAGCACCTGGAGAGAAGAATGAGTAGCTGTTAAACAGCACTGAAACCAACACCTAAACAGCAATAGGGGAAACCGTGAGAAGCAGTTTGATTCTCCTTATGAGAATCTAATAGCCTGATGATCTGAGATGGAACAGTTTTGTCCTGAAATCCTGAAACCATAGCCCCGTGCCACCCCTCATCTGTGGAAAAATTGTCTTCCATGAGACTGGTTCCTGGTGCCAAAAAGGTTGGGGACCATTGCTTCATAGCACCTAAAATTACATTATGTTTTTGTTGACAGAGTTTTCTAGAGGGATCTGCAAGAAACTGTTACTATTTATTGCATGGGGAGGGAAGCTTGGGGTGATTAGAATTCTTTATTTCTCCTGTGTTGATTGCACTTTCTACATTGTATGTATGTACCTTTAATATTTTATAAATATGTGTTTTTCAGAAGAGACATGCTGACATAGGACACATAGGAAGATTTAAAATAAAGTGAAAGAAAATATATATTAAACCAATATTACCCATTAGAAAGGTGCTGAATTGCTATGACTGTCCCATGAAATAGACTTAAAAGCAAAAAGCATCGTGAACGTTAAAGATGTTAAGAGGAAAAAAAAAAAACTCATTCATTTTTCTTAAAAAAAAAAAAAAAAAAAAAAAGATGTTAAGAGGAATGACTCACCAGCAGGACAAAAACTGTGATGGACAAAAACTGTGGACATGAGGAATGACTGTGATGAATCCATATGCACCTAAGAACATGGCCTCCAAACACAGAAAGCAAACACTAATGGAACTGTGAGTCCACAAGAAGTTGTGTATATCTATTTCACTGACAAGACAATAACAACAAAAATTAGGATACCAAAGAATGAGTTGAGTCTGTTTGTATTAATTTGAAAAGATCTCTTCAATGTATTATTTATTCAATATGCCAAGATGCAGAGCAGTATTGCATAGTGTAATCTCATTGATGTGTTAAAAGTATACATGTGCACAGGTGTGCACACAGGCATGCACGTGCACACACACACACACACATGCCATTTGGTTCTGCACATACATGTTCTGCAAGGTTCCAGTGGGGAATGGAACCAGAGTTTGTAGGGATGGGGAAACAGAAACTTGTATCTCAAATTTTACTTCCCTTATGTTTAAATTTTGTCATGCACATGTATTCGTATTATACCATTTTTTTAAAAAAAAAAAAAAAGGAAAAGAAAAAGTCAGTTTAAAAAATCTGAGTAACTGTCCCTGCAAAAGGCATCCAGCTGGTTTCCCAAGTGCTGTCAAGTCAAATTGGTGACAGAAATAATCGCCACAGTCTATTTTCAATGGAGAGAAGGAACACAGTTTTTGAACATTAGTCTATTTACTTTGAAAACTGAAATGTGTATCAAGATATGACAAACCTTACAGTGGGGAGAAGTTTGTGCGAATTCTCTACCATTTCCATTTAAAAACTTCTTTATCTCTAATTTTCACAGCCTGGTCTTACCTTTCCAAGTTTGGTGGTGTGAGTTAAGATAAAGGGATCCTTAGACCCTATTGTTGTCAGTGGAACTGGTGCACACCACCCCTGCTTGCAGTGAGTCACACAGAGTTTCCCCACTGCAGGGTACAGAGACTCACGCCATTTTGGTTTTGGAAAGGAGGCACCTGCCCTTGTTACCAGGTACTTTCTCTGAGGGCCACGACTCCCTCCCCAGAGCCGCGCCCACCATACTCTCCAGAAAAATACCAGGGGTTTACCAAAGACCGTGCAGAGTCAGAAGCCTTGGTAACCTCACGTCTGTGTGGAGTACCCAGGAGGTCCTCAGGGCCCCTCCTGCTTGCTCTGTACAAGGTCACGGTCCTTCCCAGGGGCTCCTGCTGTCCCTAACCACATAACGCTGACCCCTAAAGCAGCTGAGGGACTTGCTCAGTTAAAAAGGCTGGGCTGGGCCAGGTGCAGTGGCTCACACCTGTAATCCCAGCACTTTGGGAGGCCGAGGCGGGTGAATCACGAGGTCAGGAGATCAAGACCACGGGGAAACCCCGTCTCTACTAAAAATACAAAAAATTAGCTGGGCGCAGTGGCGGGCGCATGTAGTCCTGGCTACTCGGGAGGCTGAGGCAGGAGAATGGCATGAACCCGGGAGGCGGAGCTTGCAGTGAGCTGAGATCCGGCCACTGCACCCCAGCCTGGGCGACAGAGCGAGACTCCGTCTCAAAAAAAAAAAAAAAAAAGGCTGGGCTGGGCAGACGGTCCTCTTCCAAGGCGGCCTCCTTTTCACTTGCTTGTCTGATGTACCCCCCACCCTGGGCTCCCTCTCCCCACATGGAAGCCCACCCCCCAGGCCTCTCCATGAGCCTGGGCTCCACCCAGCACGGGTTCTCGGGTAGATGGACTTCCTGTGTGGCAGGAGCTTCTAGACAGCAGGAAGGGGTGGCCATAAGCCAGTTCCCAAGGACAGGCGGCTCTGCTGTGTGCTGCCCATCAGCCCGGCCGTGGGGCGCACTGGACTCGGGGCCCCTTTATGGGATGAGGGCTGTGGCAGCTGTCTCTGGGGAACATACTGGCCACAGTGAATCACGTGCTGGCATGTAGGGTGCACTCACCTTGCTCAAAGCCCCAGTGACACATCCCAGAATATCGCTCCAAGTACATGATCTCATCATCCATATGGGGTCCAGGTGAGGCTGAGGCTTCACAGGTGTGGATCCCCTCAGTCTACAACGGGACATAATAGCTACAAATAGCACTCCCTACTCCAAAGAGAGGCACAGGTGCTAGTGGCCGCTGGCCCACAGCAATTCTGAAATCCGTCTGGGTGCAGGCCACCAGTGATAGCACCAGAGACCCGGTCAGTGGCTTTGCTGTGCCAGACGGTGCAGGTCCAACGCCCACCTCACGTTGACCCTCCTCACCCAAGGCCTTCTCTGAGCCCACGTTCAAATCCAAGCAGGCATCTGACGAGGGAGGTTAGAATTCGTCACTGCCTTCCCTTCACAAGTCTGCTACAGTTCACACCTGGCTTCGCACTCACTGAATGGCGTGGCGCATGGGCCTGTCTCCCACAGAGATTCTCCTGGGACTGCGGCGTCACCTCCTACTTGCTCGTCCCCACCCTCCCAGTGCTGCCGGGCCTCCTGCCCCGTCCTTGCCATCTGGGATTTGTCCCCTGCCAGATGTGTACTCCCAGGGTGGCATCCTGCCCTTCTCCTGCAGTCACAGCTGCAGGGTGGCAAAAGCACCTGGAATGGGGTGGAGCCTGTGGTCCCAGCTGCAGGGTGGTGAAAGCACCTGGAATGGGGTGGAGCCTGCGGTCCTTGCTGTAGGGCGGTGAAAGCACCTGGAATGGGGTGGAGCCTGTGGTTCCAGCTGCAGGGTGGCGAAAGCACCTGGAATGGGGTGGAGCCTGTTGTCCCAGCTGCAGGGTGGCAAAAGCACCTGGAATGGGGTGGAGCCTGCGGTCCCAGCTACAGGGTGGTGAAAGCACCTGGAATGGGGTGGAGCCTGCGGTCCTTGCTGTAGGGCGATGAAAGCACCTGGAATGGGGTGGAGACCATGACCAGCTCCTCCTGCACCCTGTGGGGAGTCTGGCAGGGATGTGACTGCCATCCAGAAAGCCTTGGACCTGTGTGGCCCTGAGACTGGTTCTTACCAGCAGCACTTGGCAGGAGAGACGCAGTCCACGCCACTTTTAGAGGCTTTTAGAGGCAGCTGTGTCTCCATCAGGCTCAGGAGATGGTGGGGCTCAGCCACCAGGTAGGCAGGGACCCCATCTGGGACCACAGGGGTGGAGAACACTGTTATGCGTGAATCGTTTTGTACCTTGGGGCCTGTTTTTCACACACCCAGCCTGCCCTGGCAGCACAGAGGACCTCCGAGAATGTGTGTGGAACGAATGAGTGAATGTGGAATCTGGTGGCTGGCATTGGGCACGTGTCTGCTGCAGCTGAAGCCCAGCCTCACATTCCAACTGCCCCCCCAATGGCCAGATGCCCAACAAGGAAGGTGCAGCTGGCACCAGAGGTCTTGGGCCCATGCAGGAACCTGAAGAAAGTTCTGGAACAGGGCTGCTGGCTTTGCATGCCATCAAACCCACCGTTCATGCACCTCGACTCTCCATTCAGTACTGGTACCTTCAGGCAGAACCTTGCAGTGTGCAGGGCTTCCACTGTCCCTGCCACCAGGAAGCTCTCCTTGGCTCACATTGAAATGAAGCCGTGGCCAGAGTTTACACAAGTGGCCAAAGGCCAAGTGGCTGAAGCTGCCCACTGGGAAGGATGTCAGAGGCAAGGGCACCCGCATCCCAGGGGCTCCACATCCCAGAGTCACCAACATCCCAGAGGCATCTGCATCCCAGGGTTGTCCACATTCCAGGGGCACCCACATCCCAGGGTTACAGACATCCCAGGGGCACCCGCATCCCAGGGGCACCCACATCCCAGGGGCACCCACATCCCAGGGCGCCAGCATCCCAGGGGCACCCGCATCCCAGGGGCACCCGCATCCCAGGGGCACCTGCATCCCAGGGGTGCCGTGCACAAGAGGTGACCCTCCCCTCCCCCAGGAGCACTCCTCTCCAGGAGCTGCAGGCCAGGGTGGAGAGAACCCCATCTGGATTGGGAGTGTCAGGGCAGGGAGGGCCCCGGGCTAGGAATGCACACTGTGGCAGCGGGAGCCCTGACTCCCTGATTCGAGTGGAGTTTGGCAGAGACACCCTGAAGACGCAGCACTTGGGCGCAGAGCTCCAGGCTGAGTGGGAGGGACGTGGGTGCAGGGTGGTGAATGGATGTCCAGCCAGCGCCAGGGAAAAGTCCCATCAAAGTGACAGACTCTTCGTAGAAACTGGCTCAGGGCCAGCTCCAGTCGAAGGACAAACAAGAGGTGAGTCCCAGGCTGCCAAGGCAGGCGGGTCTGATGCAGGGCTCGTGGGTGTCTGGCGTCCAGGCACTCGGGCCAGAACCTGCAGCAGGTTCAGAGACAGCTGCGCCACGCCCTCACATCTCCACCAGGAAATCGATTTTGGAGCTCAGAAAGAAGTGGGCCTGGGACAGCCACCTACACAGGAGGCCCCGTGGCTGAGGACGGGCCAGAGTCACATGGGGAGGACACTCACCCACCTCTGCCTGCTGGCCTCGCTGCCTGCACTGGGGCGCATCTGGGTCCCAAGTGGAGACCACACCTGCCCCAGTACCCAGGCCCCTCCCAGGCTCCCTGAAGGGCAGTGAAGGCTCAGGAACTTTCCAGGCCACACCAAAGCTTCTTCCCCACTTTGGGTGTGAGGCCACACACCTTCCCCCAAAGCTGGTGCAGACATCGCAGTCACCACTCACATGACCCCGAGAGGCAGACTTGGTCACTGTCCCCGCTCACCTGACCCTGGGGAGTCCAAGCACATGCAAAACTCACCTTCAGCCTGGCTGTGCCCTAACTCCAGGTATCCAGGGTCATGTGGGCAGGATCTGAGCATCAATCAGCAACCCACCCACCTGCCCCGGGGCTGTGCACTGGCCAGCACTCGAGGCCCTTTCCTGAGCCGGGACGTACCCCACACAGCCCACCTGGGCCTCCTGAGCAGGTGGATTGTTCTCCCCCTCCACGGGGCTGTGCCCTGGCCAGCACTCCAGGCCCTTTCCTGAGCCGAGACGCACCCCACATAGCCCACCTGCGCCCCCTGAGCAGGTGGACAGTCCTGCCCCTCATGCCTGTCACCCTCCTGCCTGTCACCCTGAGAACTGGTTCTCACCACTGGAGTCGCCAAGCTCCTCCAGGTCCTTTAGGGGCCCCCAAGTCGCCACCTCCTTGGTAACCCCCAGTCTCCCCCAGGCCAGCTCAGGGCCCACAACATTGTTGTAATTACTTTTAAATCATAAGAAAAAAGAAATTTTAGGTCAAATAAAATGTTTTCATATATAATATTAGCACATTTGGGCTTCTTATCAACACAGATGTAAAATAGGATTTTTGATGTTTTGTGGAGGGAGGGCCCACGGAGGCAGAGTGCTTGCCCCACGGCATCTCATGTCCTGGCCACTGGGCCACGTGGCTTCCCAGCTGGGCAGGACCCTCACCCTCTAACTCCTGGGGCTCCCAGCCTTGGCAGGAGCTGAAACCTCATGGGTCCAATTGAGCCTCTGGATTCTTGTTGAACAGAGCTCAGGAAAGACTTTCTGATTCTGTGAAACCTTGCGGGTCTGGCACAGCTGCCCTCTTCTTCCTGCCGAAAAGTGCCAATCACTCCCTGGTGTGGTGGAGCTGCCAGCCAGCTGGGTGGCTTGTGGCCCAGAGCCAGCAGCACTAAGCAGAGCCCCCCACCCTGGGAGTGCCTGGGGGGCTAGTGGGGAGGGGTCCTCAAGCCCCTCCAAGGAGTGCCCAGGCAGTGCCATGTGGTCCAGAGAGATTTAACCCCTGCCCAGAAGCCATACGAGGCGGGCAACTGCTGCTTCCCACGGGGCGAGGGCCGCTCGCCCAGCCCACTGCAGCCACTGGCAGGAAGGCATGGGCTGCCCCGTGTCAGGGGAGGGATGGCGCATGGGCCCGGGTCGCTCTGACAGGTTCTCCTCACCGTGAGAAGGGATGGCATCGTGTGTTCAGAGGTGGGAATCAGTGTCAGGTGTTGCTGGGTGCCGTGGCACTTTCCTCTGCAGCCCGAGGCTGCCTGGGGAGAGGTGGGAACTGGCCTTTTGTCGCTCTCTGCAGCATTCCCTGCCACAGGCAGCTCCCCAGACGCCACCTCTTGTTCTGGGGCCCTGGCCCTGCCCCAGGGGGAACTCAAGGGTTGTCTCACCCCTAAAATCAACCTGTAGGTCAATGGCCCCGAAGACCCATGGAAACCAGGAGCCTACCTCAGGCAGCTTCGGCCTCATTTTGGAGGTTCCAGCTGAGCTGAGCCAGCAACTGGACAAGCCCACAGGCCCCGCAGTGTCCTTCCCAGGTGGTTCCAGGGCCTCCACAAGCTGCGTGGGGTGGGGAGCACGCCTTTCCCTGGCAGAGGCCGGGCGCTGGGTGGGGCGGAAGGACAGCCAGGGTCTCTGATGAAGGAGAGAAGACTTTTATTGTCAATGAGAAGAAGACGGAAACAAGGGACAAAAAAGATGTTATTGGTGAAAGCTTGGGGGATTCAGCCAACTTCTATTTCTAACACGTGAAGGACGAGAAAAGGCTTAATCAGCTAATGGAATACAGGTTGGGCCACTAACGCGGTGTGAGGGGCCAGGGAGACGGCGTCCGTGTTCGAAATGTAAATCAGCTGTGAAGGCGCCAGTCCACCAGGGAGAAACCAAGCCGTGACGCCAGAGTTGCTCACAGCGCCAGCCCTGCAGGCAGGGGAATGAGCTGGGCCAGGGCGCCATGTGAGGGGGCAAGGGGGGCCAGGGCGCCATGTGAGGGGGCAAGGGGGGCCAGGGCGCCATGTGAGGGGGCAAGGGGGGCCAGGGCGCCATGTGAGGGGGCAAGGGGGGCCAGGGCGCCATGTGAGGGGGCAAGGGGGGCCAGGGCAGAGAGTTTAGTCCCAGGGTCCTCCTGCATCTGCAGCTCACGCAGCTGTAGACAAGGGCAGGATGAGTGGGGGCGCCAGGCGGGGGCCTCCAGGAGGCACTGAGAGAAGGCCCAGGGGGCCAGAGTGGAGCCTGTGAGGTCCTCCTCGGGATGGATGCTCCAAAGGCCAAGGCTGTTGGCGGCAGTTTCACTGATGTCCGCCCAAGGCTGTTGGCGGCAGTTTCACTGATGTCCGCCCAAGGCTGGCGCTGTCCAGCTGCGCATTCAAAGCCCCCTCAGCAGCGAGAAGGCCACTATCCCCACGGCAGGAACAGAAACCCACCTGGACCACTATCCCCACGGCAGGAACAGAAACCCAGCTGCAGGGAGGGAAGCCAAGAATCCCCAGGGCATGCCCAGCAGCGGGTGGGGAGCTGGTGGGAAAGGGGCTTCGTGGGGAAACAGCCTGGCCTGCTCTGGGTCTGGGTGGTGGGTGCACCTGTGCATGAAGTTATCAGAACCCAGAAATAGACACCTGGTTTGTGCATTTTAGTAGAAGCTAATTAACCTCAACAACCCACAGGTACATAAAATTCTCGGAACCAGACTGCCAACCTGTTGTCTCTGGAGGCAAATCCAGGAGCCCCCCGGGCACTGCTGACTCACCGCGCCCCACCGGAGGGCACAGGTGAGCTCCTGTGCCCAGGTGAGTGGATGTGGGACGTACTCGTCCAGCAACGGCGGCGACTGCCCCTCTGCAGTGCTGGGGTTGTTACTGTGCATGTCTGCAGGGGGCCAGCCCGGACACAGGGCAGGGCCTCGCCCACCCACCTGGGGGGTGCTGCTTTAGGGAGCAGGTCACACTTTGGGGGCCACCTGGCGAATGCTAGGGTTCTTGGTTCCCTAAGGAGATGGGAGGGGCCCAGTGGTGCATGCTGTACGCTGTTTCGTGGGGCTAGGTCATCCTCAGAAGTGCTTACGGCCACGTAGGTGTTCTCCGCAGAGTCCACCAACCTGTACAAACTCAGAGGGGTTTTAAATTATTCTTTTTTTTTTTTTTTTTTTTTTTGAGATGGAGTCTTGCTCTGTCGCCCAGGCTGGAGTGCAGTGGTGCAATCTCGGCTCACTGCAAGCTCCGCCTCCCAGGTTCACGCCATTCTCCTGCCTCAGCCTCCAGAGTAGCTGGGACTACAGGCGCCCGCCACCTTGCCCGGCTAGTTTTTTGTATTTTTTAGTAGAGACGGGGTTTCACCGTGTTAGCCAGGATGGTCTCGATCTCCTGACCTCGTGATCTGCCTGTCTCGGCCTCCCAAAGTGCTGGGATTACGGGCTTGAGCCACCACGCCCGGCCTTAAATTATTCTTACAATTTTTTTTTTTTTTTTTTTTTTTTTTTTTTTTTTTTTTTTTTTTTTTGAGACGGAGTCTCGCTCTGTCGCCCAGGCTGGAGTGCAGTGGCCGGATCTCAGCTCACTGCAAGCTCCGCCTCCCGGGTTCACGCCATTCTCCTGCCTCAGCCTCCCGAGTAGCTGGGACTACAGGCGCCCGCCACCGTGCCCGGCTAGTTTTTTGTATTTTTTAGTAGAGACGGGGTTTCACCGTGTTAGCCAGGATGGTCTCGATCTCCTGACCTCGTGATCCACCCGTCTCGGCCTCCCAAAGTGCTGGGATTACAGGCTTGAGCCACCGCGCCCGGCCTATTCTTACAATTTTTAATGAGGTAGGAACTAAAACAGAAAAACTTGAACCACCAACCACCAGAAAATGCCCATCACTGGAGGCAGGAGCTGGGCTGACTCCTCCTCATCCTGTGGGCATCAAGTGGCCGGGCCCACCGTCCAGCCAGGCGCTCCAGGGGAGACCAGCAGGGAGACGGCCGCTGCTGTGGGGTGGGGGCTGTGTGGGAGACACACCTGTCATTGCCGGGGCAGGGCCTCCACGCCCTCCCCACCAGCCCTGTGGCCCTGTGACCCTCCGAACAGTGCCCGCTGCCTCTGCCTGGGGGTGGGGTCCGCGTCGGTGTTCTCTGCCCCTGGATGGGGGGCAATGCCCGATTCTTGGCTGCTCGCTGAAGTGGGGGTGGGGCTGGGCGCCTGCGCACTCCCGGGGCGCGCAGAGGTCAGGGAGGTCCTCCGCAGACTCCCAGCCCGCACAGCTGCAGCCGGCTGGCCACCCACAGCTCCGGGCCCGAGAACGGTGCCAAGTCCTCCTCAGGTCCTGGTCCCCATAAGAAGCACTGGGCAGTTAGTGGATTTCCCCTACTCTAGGGGAAAAAGGATGGAATCTAAAACGTGGGACTGTTCACGGCTCTCTCAGGAGGGCACAGCAGGGAATCAGCAGCTTTCCCCCAAGATCAGTTTAACGTTGTGAAAAAGAAGCACGCGGGTCGCTCCTGCAGCCTTGAAACGTGATGTCCCGCAGGCCCCGGGGCTCACTGAGGTCAGAACCACCTGACAGAGCCGACCCCTCCCCACACATGGGCAGCCCAGGGGACTTGAGAGCCTGGCTGGGTGTGGGGCAGGCTGCTCAGGGCAGGAAGTGAGGAAGTGAGGCCCAGGGCACAGCCCTGGGACAAAAGAGTGTGGACGGGGAGGAGGGTGGCCGGAACGCCCACTGCCTCTTTGGCTTCGCTGTCCTGCCAGGGTGCAGGTGTGGGACGTCTCTCCCAGGTGGTCGGCGTCGCCGCCAGTCTGGCCTGTTAGCTCAGGCGGCTCTGCAGGGGGAGATGCAGCCAGTGAGGAGAGCCCGGCAGAGCCGGAGAAACTGAAACGCAGGGTGTGCAGCCGCTGCTGGCCTTTACATCTGTGGGAACAAGCAAAACGGAAAAATACTGAGAGGCCGAGAATAAACCACCATGAGGCCATTCGAAGGCCCCTCAGCCCAGCAGGTGGAAGGTGGTCCCACCTAAAACTTCTGGGCTGTGACAAACAGAATGGGCGAGGGCTGGAAGCCTCAGCATCTACTACGATGAGGCAAAAAGCCACGAAAAGAGGAGAGTGGGATAAGAAGCAAGGGCTACAGCTGAGTTCCAGAGAAATGCGGGTCACAAGGCCAGGAGGCCCTTCCTGGGAGCCAGTCACAGACCAGACACGGCTGCAAAGCGGACCTGACCCGGAGGCCGAGGCAGAGAGGTCGTGCTGCACGAATGGAGAGTGAAAGCAGCCAACATCCTCGGAGGAGACAGAGTCCCACTCAAGTAAGGGCTCTCGACATTTTTGGGGAATAAACAAAAACATTTGAATGGAAAGAAAAATAACTGAAAACATAAGTGGAAATGTTTTCCTCTGGCCTCAGAAGGATCTGTTGACGCAGATGGGGACGTGCACTGTGTTGCTTTAAGGAGTCAAAGCAAAGAAACACAGACACATGCTGAGAATGAATCTGAATCACACGAATTTTGGAAACATCCTACGTGTGTCTAATGAAGAAAAAAAACCACAGGGAAAAAGATAACCAAAAGAAACCAAAGCTGGCCTGTCCTCAATCTTCCACCCGCTACCCCACGCCAGGGTGTCTCTGTGTGGGAGAAAGAAGAGCAGGACCCAGGGAGGGGGGTGAAGCTTCCGCGTCTGTAAGCCTGTTTCCTCCTCTGCAAGATGGAGCTAATTACAGCTCCCGCCCAGAATGCTGTTGGGAAGACGAAGCAAGTTGCTGCCTGTGGAGACCTTGGCACTGCCCCAGGTAGGGTCAGGCACTGTATTATTATATCGTTATCATTGGCATGTATGAGCCCACAGAAAGACAACTCGAGCAACCCGAGAGCTTGATGGCCTCTCTAGTACTAAGAATGTGCCATTTAGTGCTGGCATCAGATGGGGACTTTTATGTTTCAAGAATGCCCAACTCAAACCAGCTTAAACACGCATTTGTTGATTAATATTGACTCTTATAACTAGAAAGTCCAGAGAAGAGCAGGCTTCGGGTACAATGTGATCAGGGTTCCGGTAACATTTATCTGCAAATCTCTGCTATGCTGTGCTCCACCCATCTGTCTCTGTCTTACCCTCAGGGATGCTTCCCTCCTGGTATCAAAGTAACCGTAGTAGCCGGGCACAGTGGCTCATGCCTGTAATCCCAGCACTTTGGGAGGCTGAGGCAAGCAGATCACTTGAGGTCAGCTGGCCAGCATGGTACAACCCTGTCTCTACTAAAAATGTGAAACTTAGCTGGGTGTGGTGGTGTGTGCCTTTAATCCCAGCTACTGGGGAGGCTGAGACAGGAGAATCACTTGAATCTGGGAGGTGGAGGTTGCAGTGAGCCAAGATCGTGCCACGGCACTCCAGCCTGGGCAAAAGGGTGAGACTCTGTATAAAAACAAAAACACACAAAAAAGCAGCACACACACAAAAAAACTGCAGTAGTTCCAGGCTTCACACCCACACCCCACACCAGGGACAGCACGAGCTTCTGTCCTATACTTCCAAATAAAGATCAGGAACTGCCCTGATGGTTGAAGGGCCATCCGCCGGAAGCTGGGATCTGTGCGGAGGCTGTGCTGACTGGCTCAGAGCATCAGGGCACCCCTCCAGCAGGGGAGTGTGCGCGACCAGCACTAATGGGGAAGTCACTGAACCCTGAGGATAGGCAGTTGGCCTGCAAACCCAGACTCCATGCAGCCCCTTCTCCCTGGTAAGAACCAGACATCGGGCTGGCCACAGCCGTGGCGACTTCAGAGCTGAGCCAGGGCCTTGCCTCCTCCAGCACCCCACGCCAGTTTCTGTCCTTTCCAGAGTGTTGAGTCATCCTCCAACGCATCTCTCCTCTCAGGGTTCAAGTCTCCTCACTCCTCTTACAGCAGCCCCTGGGGCTGCTCTGTCTGCATGTACCTAATAGCTGGCCTTTGACTTGCACAGCTGGACAGTTCATGCTGGAACAAACTTTTACCTGTTCTCCCTGGAAGGAAAGCTGCAGGGACCCACACGAGACCTGCAGCCTTGCTGGTGTCCTCTGCAGGTGCTTCTTTCTTTCACACGATAGAAAATGGTCTCTTTTTCGTGAACTTTGTAGAAACATTGAATCAGTCCGAAGAGCCCCAGGATGGTAGATGGGAAGGGGACACTTCGACCGTAGGGTGCAGGAGGCTGGGGCCCAGAGAGAGTAAATCACGCTCTCAGGGTCACAGGTAGCCGCGGTTCATAGAACCGGATCTCATCCAAAACAATAGCCCATTAACAGACCTTTGAGTAAAGAACGATTTCATGAATCACGATGCACCGGCACACTCTGTCTTTTCTAATTGGAGTGAGGAGGGAAGCGTGTGCTGTTAAAGACGGCGTCCGTCTGGAAACGCCGCACATTCGTTTTGACAGGAACAGGGCAGGCAAAACAATCTGATTAGTGACCCTCCGGGAGCTGCGATCCGATTAGGCCTCCCAGGCGCCTGTGCTGGCTGCCCCTGGGCGGAGGTGGCTGGAGACAGCAGAGCGGGCGGAATCAGGTCTGGTTTATGTTGAAGACTAAGATGCATCTCTGGGGACGCTTGCCAGTTTCTTCTTGGCCTTGGCAGCTTTGTTAACCTGGCAACTGGAGCAAGAGAGAGGCCCATTTGAAAAATTAAAGATGTGACAAAGGAAAAAAAAAGTCTCTGGAAATTTCCATCTGAGTTCTGGAGACCAAATCTGTTTCCCCCCATCAGGACAGCAACTGGGGCTGCTATCTTCCTGCCAAGAAGCTCAGCGGGGCACGTTTCCACTCAGCCTGCTGAGGAGAAGTCAGCTATTAGCAGTGTTATTTTTTAAACATGAGACGCGTTCTAAGAGAATTCGGAAGACATATTTGTCTTAAAAATTATGACTCATTCGATGCAAGCTGTTTGTTTAACAAGATTGGGTGAAATGAAATCCGCTCCGATGACAGGGCTTCTGTTGGAGTGTGCCACTAGACGGTCTGTGTTTACAGACTTGAGAGTTAATCATTTTAATCTCAGAAAGAACTCACAGACTTCCAGGGTGAATGCTAAAGGCAGTGCTGTGGTCCCCCTGTAACACCAACAATCCTCAGGCTTTACTCCAAAACCCACATTTCCAACTCTGGGGTTCCTATGTGCTTCCCCCACCCTGGCTTTGCTTTATTGGGAACACAATTGCACACGTTTAAAGTGTACAATATGATATGTAGGCACTTGTGAAACTCTCACAAATCTAGATCATGAACATATTCACCCCAAAATATCTTCCTCCCCCTTGGATTCTCTTATACTGCTCCCTTGTCCCCAGGCAGCTGTCGGTCTGTTTCCAGAGCTACCAACAGATCCCCACCTTCTAGAGTTGTATAGAAATGGACTCAGGGGGCCGGGCATGGTGGCTCATGCCTGTCATCCCAGCACTTTGGGAGGCTGAGGCTGGCGGATCACCTGAGGTAGGGAGTTCGAGACCAGCCTGGCCAACATGGTGAAACCGTGTCTCTACTAAAAATACAAAAATTACCCGAGCGTGGTGGTACACATCTGTAGCCCCAACTAGTGGGGAGACTGACACAGGAGAATTGCTTGAACCAGGGAGGTGGAGGTTGCAGTGAGCCGAGATCATGCCATCACACTCCAGACTGGGCAACACAGCAAGACTCCATCTCAAAAAAAAAAAAAAAGGACTCAGGCAGCACACACTGTTGTTAGACTGGCCTTAGTCACGAGTACAATCGCTTTGACATTCATTCACGGCATTGTGTGAGCCGGTCACTCCTTCACCGAGTCATGTGGATTGGTCATTTACTTTTTTTTTTTTTTTTTGGAGATGGAGTCTCACTCTGTTGTCCAGGCTGGAGTGCAGTGGATGCTATCTTGGCTCACTGCAAACTCCACCTTCCAGGTTCAGGTTCAAGCAATTCTCCCATCTCAGCCACCTGAGTAGCTGGGATTACAGGCATGTGCCACCACGCCGAACTAATTTTGTATTTTTAGTAGAGACGGGGGTCTCTCCATGTTGGTCAGGCTGGTCTTGAACTCCTGACTTCAGGTGATCTGCCCACCTCAGCCTCCCAAAGTGCTGGGATTACAGGCGTGAGTCACCGAGCCTGGCTGGCAGTGTATCTCTTGAGGAGCGTCCGCACCACTTTCTAAAGCAGTTGTGCTCTCACATTCCCGCCACAGTGCACGGGTGTTCCAGCTGCTTCCCCTCCTCCATAGTACCTGGTATATGCAATCGTATGCATTTCAGCCCTTCTAGCCATGGGTGGTGCTGTCTTACCGGGTTTTAATTTCCGCTTCCCTCATGAATAATGGCACTCTTTCATGTGCTTATTTGCCACAACTAAACTGTTTATCATTTTTTCTAGTGTAGTTTTTTTCTTTTATTTATTTTTAAATCCTTTTGTTTGTTTGTTTGAGATGGAGTCTCTGTCATCCAGGCTGGAGTGGCACAATCCCAGCTCACGGCAACCTCCGCCTCCCTGGTTCAAGCGATTCTCCTGCCTCAGCCTCTCAAGTAGCTGGGATACAAGTACCCGTCACCATGCCTGGCTAATTTTTGTATTTTTAGTAGAGATGGGGCTTCTCCATGTTGGCCAGGCTGGTCTTGAACTCCCAACCTCAGGTGATCCACCCACCTCAGCCTCCCAAAGCACTAGGATTACAGGCATGAGCCACCTTAAAGTACTTTTTGTAACAGATTCAGATTCACAGAAAAATTGTGAAGACAGTACAGAGAGTTCCCACATACCTGGTACCCCCACAGCTTCCCTCATTATAAACATCTTCTATTACTAGGATACATTTGTTACAATTCATGAACCAATATTGATACACTGTCGCTCTCCAAAGTCCCTACCTTATTCAGATTTTATGTTTTTCTCTAAGGCACCTTTTCTGTCCCAGGATCCTGTTCGGAATCCCATACTACATTTAGTCATCTTGTCCCCATAGACTTCTCTTGACTGTGACAGCTTCTCGAACTTTTCTTACTTTCGATGGTCTTGTGTTTTGAGGAGGACCGGGCAGATATTCTGCGTGTCTCTCAGTTGGGATCTGCTGGAGTCTGAGGTTTTCTCGTGATTAATCTGGGATTACGGGGTTTTGGAAGAAGACCATTGAGGTAACCTGCCATTTTCAGCCAATCATGTCAAGGATCCATATGACCAACATGATTGTCACCATTTATGAGGACTTTCATCACCTGGCTGAGACAGTTCACCCATGTCCTTGCTGACCGTGTCCTTTCCCCTTCCAGAACAATCCTCTTGGAGGGAAGTGGCTGTGCCCAGCCTGCATGCAAGGACTGGGGAATTACCCCCTTTTGAGGCAGAGTGTCTACGTAAATTATTTGTAATTCCTCCACACAGATTAGTCTCTTCTTCATTTCTTTGTGGTATATTATGGCATCCTTTGTTTAGATTGGCATGGATTTGTGGGTATTTACACTTGGGTCATGTTGCAATAACATTTCTTGATTTTGTTGCTCACACTGTTCCAGCATTGCCCGTTAGGAGCTGTTCCAGTCAACTCCTGTAGCCCTTTGACACGGCCCGTCAGTGTGAGGTTTGTTTTGGCATCTTACTACTACCTTTTACTAGAAGATGCTAGAGGTCTTACTAGAAGTCTCATCTTGTATATTACTGGCCCCAGCTCTGGAATCCAACAGTTCTCCAAGGAACCCTGGTTCCTTTCACTGAAGAAGGGTATTGAAAACCAAGATCTGAGCATGAGATGTGCTTATAGCTAGTGGGGTGTTGTTGCTGCTAAACCCTCTCAGCTCACAGAGAAGAAAATATATATGCAGGTGTTAACCCATGTGTATATGCATATCTAAAACACTTCTCCGGGTAACCATCGAAATCTATACTGGGCTAAACATCAGTTCATACCAATGTCTCCAACTCAAATCTAGCACCATGTGGATCATCCCAGCTGCCTCTTGCTTCTGTAACCTCCTAATAGTGAGAAACCTGTCTCCTACCATCTGCTATCCATGTATTTAATTGTTCAATTTCAGTATACATGTGCTGTGGTGTGAATGTGTTCCCCAAAAGTTCCTGTGTTGAAACTTGACCCCCAGTGAAGCAGTGTTGAGAGGCAGGACCTTTGAGAGTTGATTGGATTAATCAATTCATGGATGAATGGGTTATGCAGGGAGTGGGTTAGTTCTCACGAGAATGGGTCTGTTGGAGAAGCGAGTCTGGCCATCTCTTGTAAGCACCCTCACCATCTGATGCCCTGTGCCACCTGGGACTCTCCAGAGAGTCTCCACTAGCAAGAAGGCCCTGACCAGATGCAGCTCTCTGACGTTGGAACTCCCAACTTCCAGAATGGTAAGAAATAGATTTCTTTGAAAAGTACCTAGTCTTGGGTATTCAGTTATAGCAACAGAAAACGGACTAGGACAATATTATGGTGGTGTCGGAACTGTTAACTCACACCTCAGTGGGAGACAGCTTTGTCAGCTAGAGTCCAGTGCTTATGTACTGTTCCTTTGCCTGTAGTCTCACAGACTCCACTCATCCTGAATTAGGTCACTGCTTTCCCCCTACTCCCTTCAGTGAGGATGTTTCATGCATTTATAATACAGTTAGATGGTTTTGTCACATTCTGGATTCCATCCTGAGGTCCCTGAGCTTCCTAAATGATTTTTAAATTTGCATACGATGAGATGTATTCTTTGTACTATAAAGTTTCACAGGTTTTTGATAAGTTTGGAATATCACATATCCACCAATACACTATCATACAGAATACTTTAACTGCCCTAAATAATCTCCTGTGCTTTAGCTATTCAGTCCTCCAGCCCTTCCCACAAACTCTTCACCACTGATCGTTTTGCCAGCACAATGACTGTGCCTTCTCCAGAATGTCATGTCATTGGGGTTATATAGTGTGTAGTGTTTTCTGCCTGACTTCTTTCACTGTCTTATGCTTTTAAGATTTATCAAGGGCCGGGCGCGGTGGCTCAAGCCTGTAATCCCAGCACTTTGGGAGGCCGAGACGGGCGGATCACGAGGTCAGGAGATCAAGACCATCCTGGCTAACACAGTGAAACCCCGTCTCTACTAAAAACTACAAAAAACTAGCCGGGCGAGGTGGCGGGCGCCTGTAGTCCCAGCTACTCAGGAGGTTGAGGCAGGAGAATGGCGTGAACCCGGGAGGTGGAGCTTGCGGTGAGCTGAGATCCGGCCACTGCACTCCAGCCTGGGTGACAGAGCGAGACTTTGTGTCAAAAAAAAAAAAAAAAAAGATTTATCAGGAATGTGTTTCTGTATCTATTGAACATATGGTTTTTCTTTATGTTTATTGTGGTGAATTCCATTGATTGATTTTCCATTGCTAAACCAACCTTACATGCTTGGCATAAACACCAATAGGTCACAATGGAGTTTCTTTTTTATATGTTTTTGGGCATAATTTGCTAACATTTTAGTTGAGAATTTTTGTATCTACATTTAACCAAGGACAGAGCAGGATGAAATATTTAAAGTGTTGAAAAGGCCGGGCGTGGTGGCTCACACCCATAATCCCAGCACTTTGGGAGGCTGAGGTGGGCGGATCAGGAGGTCAGGAGATTGAGACCATCCTGGCTAACACGGTGAAACCCTGTCTCTACTAAAAATACAAAAAAATTGGCTGGGTGTGGTGGAGGGCGCCTGTAATCCTAGCTACTCAGGAGGCTGAGGCAGGAGAATGGTGTGAACCCAGGAGGCGGAGCTTGCAGTGAGCCGAGATGGTGCCACTGCACTCCAGCCTGGGTGACAGAGTGAGACTCCGTCTCAAAAAAAAAAAAGTGTTGAGAATCCCACCAACTTCGAGTTCTATATCCAGTAAAATTATTATTCAGTGTAAGGGAAAAATAAACATGTTCTCAGACAAATGAAAATGGAGAGAATCACCAGCAGACGTGCTCTGCCAGAAATAGTAGAAGTTCCTTAGGAAGAAGGAAATTATATAGCTCAGAAACTTGAATCTACATAAAGAAACTAAGTGTTTGAGAATGAATAAATATAAAATCCTCCCCCCCTTATTCTTAGTTTATCTAAAATACAGCTATTTATTAAAAGTAATAATAATGATATTGGGTGATTATAGCATATAGGAGATAAGTAAAACCAATGACAGCAATGTGGTAAGGGATGGGAGAGGATTGGGAATATTCTGTTACAGGATACTTGTACCTGGAGCAACATAGCGTTATTTGACGGTGGATTTAGATGAGTTATAAGTGTATATTGCAAACTCTAGGAAAACAACTTAAAATTTTTAATAAAAATTGATATGCAAAGAAAAGAAACATGTAAGATGGAATGTATATGGAACCATGTAAGATGCTCAGTTAAAACCAGAGAAAGCAGAAAAAGAATCTCAAATTGTGTTTTCATCTTCAACCAGTTTAAAATACTTTCTAATTTCCTTGTTCATCATTTCTTTGACTGGTGGGTTATTCAGATATCTGTTTTCAATTTCTAAATATTTGGAGATTATTGAGAAATCTTTGTATTATTAATACCTGATATATTTCCGATGGGTCAAAGAACATACCCTGGTGCAGTGAATCCTTCAAATTTATTGGAAATTTTTTTTTTTTTTGAGATGGAGTCTTGCTCTGTGGCCCAGGCTGGAGGGCAGTGGTACGATATTGGTTCACTGCAAGCTCCGCCTCCTGAATTCATGCCATTCTCCTGCCTCAGCCTCCTGAGTAGCTGGGACTACAGGCACCCGCCACCATGCCCCGGCTAAACTTTTTTGCTTTTTTTTTTTTTTTTTTTTTTTTTTTTTTTTTTTTTTTTTTTTTTTTTTTTTAGGAGAGATGGGGCTTCACCATGTTAGCCAGGATGGTCTCCATCTCCTGACCTTGTGATCCGCCTGCCTTAGCCTCCCAAAGTTCTGGGACTACAGGTGTGAGCCACCGCGCCCAGCTGGGAATTGTTTTGTGACCCAGAATACGGCCTATTTTGGTAAATTGTTGGTTACAGATGAGAAGAATGTGTATTCTCCTGTTGTTGGGTGACATGTTCGATAAATACTAATTTGGCTGATTGTATCCTTCAAGTCTTGTCTGCCTTTACTAAGTTGTCTGTCAATTTGTTCTGTCAGTTACTGAAATGGGGTTTTGAAATCTCTGACTATAATTGCTGGTTTGTCTGCTTCTCCTTATGTCCTAGCTGTTTCTCCTTCATGTATTTCGAAGCTTTATTATTAGGTGCGTACATGGTTAGGGTTGTTAAGATCTCTTGATGAATTGATCCCTTTGTTATTATAATCCTCTTTATTCCTTACAATGTTCCTTATCTGATACCTACTTTGATATTGTAATAGCCACTCCGGCCATCTTTTGTTTTTTTTTTTTTTTGAGACGGAGTCTCGCTCTGTAGCCCAGGCTGGAGTGCAGTGGCGCGATCTCGGCTCACTGCAAGCTCCGCCTCCCGGGTTCACGCCATTCTCCTGCCTCAGCCTCCCGAGTAGCTGGGACTACAGGCGCCCACAACCGCGCCCGGCTAATTTTTTGTATTTTTAGTAGAGACGGGGTTTCACCGTGGTCTCGATCTCCTGACCTTGTGATCCGCCCGCCTCGGCCTCCCAAAGTGCTGGGATTACAGGCGTGAGCCACCGCGCCCGGCAATCCGGCCATCTTTTGAATAGTGTAATGCTACATATTTTTCCATCCTTTGATTTTAAACCAATTTGTATATTTACATTTAAAGTGTTTTTCCCTGTCAGCAACATAAAGTTGAGTCTGGCTTTATCTAATCATATAATTTCTGCCCCATTTGAAATGTTCAGGCCATTAGAACATAATTGTGATTACGAATATGATTGGGTTTAAATCTATTATCTTACTATTCTTATATTTGTTCCATCTGTTATTTTTTCTTTTTTCTGCCTTCTTTTGCATTGTGTTTTTAGTCCCATTTATCTTCTTTGTTGGCTTATTAGGTATAATTCTTTTTTCTTTTATGTGTAGCTTTAAGATAAATAATATACATCTTTAACTTATACAGTAATGTGACATTAAAATAGCATATTTCCATTCCCTCTCACAGCTTTAGTGCTGTTGTCAAACATTTTTAAACCTCACACACTTTTTTTTTTTTTTCTGAGACAGGGTCTTTCTTACTCTGTCATCCAGGCTGGAATGTGGAGTGCAATGGCATGATCATGCCTCATTGCCACCCTGACCTCTTGGGCACAGAAGATCCTCCCACCTCAACCTCCCGAGTAGTGGGAACTATGGCACGTGCCACCATGCCCAGCTAATTGTTTGTATTTTTTGTAGAGATGGGGTTTCACTATGTTTCTCAGGCTGGTCTTAAACTCCTGAGCTCAAGCAATCCGCCCATCTCATCCCCAAGTGCTGGGATTACAGGCGTGAGACACCATACCTGGCCAAAGTCACACATTTTTAAACCTCACAATACATCATTAGGTTTTTTCTTTTCATTTTAAGCAGTTGGTTATCTTTTAATGAGATTTTAAAAGTAAGTTTTTAATATTTGTCCACGTTTTCCATTTCCAATACTTTTTATTCCTTTTTCCAGATTCAGATTGTCCTTCTGTCTGAGGACTGCCTTTAACATGTCATATGACATTTGTCTACTGTTGATGAAATCTTTCAGTCTTTGGATGCCGAAAAAAATCTATTTCACCTTCATTTTTAAAAGATGTTTTTCTCAGGTAATAAAATTCGAACACTTTTTAAAAATCTTGGTATTTTCGGGCAGGCACGGTGGCTCACGCCTGTAATCCCAGCACATTGGGAGGCTGAGGTGAGTGGATCACAAAGTCAAGATATCGATCGAGACCATCTTGGCTAACATGGTGAAACCCCATCTCTACTAAAAACACGAAAATTAGCCGGGCGTGGTGGCACATGCCTGTAGTCCCAGCTACTTGGGAGGCTGAGGCAGGAGAATTGCTTGAACCTGGGAGGGGCAGCTTGCAGTGAGCCGAGATCACACCACTGCACTCCAGCCTGGGTGACAGAGTGAGACTCCGTCTCAAAAAAAAAGAGAGAAAAAAAAATTATATATATATATATACACACACACACACACACATATATATATGTATGTATGTGTGTATATATATCTGTTGGCTGTTGGTACTTTATTTTATTTATTTATTTATTTATTTTTGAGACGGAGTCTCGCTCTGTCGCCCAGGCTGGAGTGCAGTGGCGCGATCTGGGCTCACTGCAAGCTCCGCCTCCCGGGTTCACACCATTCTCCTGCCTCAGCCTCCGGAGTAGCTGGGACTACAGGCGCCGCCACCTTGCCCAGCTAGTTTTTTTTTTTTTTTGTATTTTTAGTAGAGACGGGGTTTCACTGTGTTAGCCAGGATGGTCTCGATTTCCTGACCTCGTGATCCGCCTGTCTTGGCCTCCCAAGGTGCTGGGATTACAGGCGTGAGCCACCACGCCCGGCCGGCTGTTAGTACTTTAAAGAGGTTGCTCCATGGTCTTCTCACTCGCATTGTTTCCAATCAGAAATCCATCCTTATCCTTATCTTCATTCCTTTGTATGCGAAGTTTTCTCTCCCTCTGGCTGGTTTTAAGAAATTTTTCTTTAACACCAGTTTTGAGCAGTGTGATTATAATGTGACTTGGTGTTGTTTTCTTAATATGTATTGTGCTTGGGATTTATTGAGATTCTTGGATTTGTGGTTTTCCCTTGTTCAAATCCTTGTTTTACAACTTGATGTGTCCTAACATTACACACATATGAGGACACTTTAAGTTGTCCCGTAGCTCACTGATGCTCTGCTCACTTTTTTAAGTCTTTTTTTTCCTGTGTGTTTTATTTTGTACAGTCTCTCTTGCTGTTGCTGTGTCTTCAAGTTCACACATCTTTTCTTCTTCAATGTCTAATCTGCGGGGATCCCATCCAGTGTATTTTTCGCCTCAGACATTGTAGTTTTCATCTCTAGAAGTTTAACTTGTATTCTTTTTGAATCTTCAATGTGTCTCCTCCTAATACTCTTTTCTTTGCCATTTTGAACATAAAAATGTAGTTATAATAATTGTTTTAATGTCCTTTTCTACTAAATCTACCTTCTTTGTCATTTCTAGATCTGTTTCCATGGATTAATTTATATCCTCATTTTGGGTTACATTTTCTTTATTTTTATCATTATTTTTTTGCATGCCCACTAATTTTTGATTGCATGCCAGACATTATGAGTTTACTTTGTTAAATAATTGACATTTTTGTCTTCCTACAAATATTCTTGAGCTTTGTTCTGGAATGCAATTAAGTTACATGGAAACAGTCTGTTTCTTCCAAGACTTGCTTTGAACTTTTCATGCAAGGTCAGAACAGTTTTTAGCCTAGAACAAGTTCATCTCCCCTACTGTGGCAAAGTCTTGTGAGTGCTCCACTCCACGTCCCATGGGCCATGAGATCTCCTCTCTGACTGGCGGGAACAGGCAGCATTCCTGGCTGTGCATGAGCTCCAAGGGTCACTCCTGCTTCTTTCTGATGGTCCTTCTCTGGCCTTGAGTATTTGCCTCTCACACCTGCACTGATCCGTACACACCTAGATTACCAGAGGAGGATCTTCCACGATTGTTGGAATCTACCGTAAGTTCAGCTCCTTCCTCTCTGATCCATTCACAACTAGATACCGGAGGAGGATCTTCCACGGACTGTTGGAATCTACCGTAAGTACAGCTCCTTTCCGTCTGGGACTCTGTCCCGTGATTTCTGGCCATCTTTGCCTCTCGGGCTCCCAGCTTTGTTTCCTCAGCTGTAGGAAACTGCAGTTCTGCCTGGATTCCTTTTCCCTGTGCTGCGTCCTGGAAACTTTCTCCCTGTCATGAGCTCTGGCAGCTCTAGGTCTCAACCTGTTTGTTTCGTGTCTCTCAGGGAGCACTGCACCACAGTGCCGGGAGACCAGGGTCTGAAAACATTTTGCTTCACGTATTTGCCTGTTTTTTCCGTTGTTTCATGGGGGAGAGAGAGTCTAGGTTCTGCTCCCCCACGCGCTGTAAGTGGATGTTTTCAGAACTTGGCCTTTTGAAAAACCTCCTGGAGACCGTCATAAATGTTCAGTAGTCATGAGGGTTTCCCTTTACGATGCTGATATGGCGCATGTGTGTGGTGTTGTGTCAGTGTGATGTGCATGCATTTCTGGAAGTCGTTTTTTTCTTTGAGATGGAGTCTTGATCTGTTGCCAGACTGGAGTGCAGTGGCGTGATCTTGGCTTACTGCAACCTCCACCTCCTGGGTTCGAGTGATTCTCCTGCCTCAGCCTCCTGAAGAGCTGGGATTACAGGCACCCACCACCACGTCCAGCTAATTTTTGTATTTTTAGTAGAGATGGAGTTTCACCATGTTGGACGGGATGGTCTCAATCTCCTGACCTTGTGGTCCGCCCACCTTGGCCTCTCAAAGTGCTGCGATTACAGGCGTGAGCCACTGCGCCCAGCCTGGAAGTCATCTTTCTTTGCTGTGCAGGTTCCCACCTTCACTTTTTATTATTACTATTTTTTATTTATTTATTTATTTTTGAGATGGAGTCTCGCTGTGTCCCCCAGGCTGGAGTGCAGTGGCACAATCTTGGTTCACTACAATTTCCGCCTCCCAGGTTCAAGCAATTCTCTTGTCTCGGCCTCCCAAATAGCGGAGATTACAGGTGCATGCCACCACACCTGGCTAATTTTTGTGTATTTAGTAGAGATGGGGTTTCACCATGTTGACCAGGCTGGTCTTGAACTCCTGACCTCAGGTCATCTGCCCGCCTCAGCCTCCCAACGTGCTGGGATTATAGGCGTGAGCCACTGCACCCAGCCTCACCCTCACTTCAAGTGCAGAGTCCAGCACTTGTAGCTGGAACCCACTAGGCCAAGAGTGGGAACACTGGGAGGTGCTCCGGGCCCCAGACCTGCCATATGTAATCCTGGTTCAAAAGAAGGACAAAGGCAACACTGTTCTAACTTGACAGAGATTGATTTATTGCAAGTGAATGGCATGGCAAATTATTGCAATAGAATACTCAAATATTTATTTTATATTTTGTCAATTATTTTTAGCGCATCTTTTATGGTCATTACTCATTCCTGTTTTACTTTGATCGTGCTTGTCTGAAGGCATTCGCCCCAAGCTGGGTGTTGTTCAGACCTCTTGCCTCTCTCATCTTCTCAACAAGACTCGGTGACATTTGCTCTCTCCAAGTGCACAGTAGTGGAAAATACTGTGGTTCACATGGCAGGGAAAGTGGATTAGGCTCGGTCGTTTGTTCCCGTTCTTTCCTTCTTCCTTTGCACATGGGTGGCTGGCAAGCAGCTTTGTTTAGAAGGGCAGGGAATGACCACAGCAGTGGTAAGAGCAGCAGCTGAGGCTGAGCCAGGCCACCAGCATCCCCTCTGCCAGCCACGAGAGCGCCTCTTTATCAGGGAGAAAGCAGGATCAGAGAGGCCAGCTCAGAGGACAGCACCGATTCTCCGGGGCTCGGGCATCTCTCAGCTCCAAGCCTGGGTGCTGCTCTTCTTGTTTCTCTGTTTGACCTCAGCCTAGCATTGGGTTCGTCCTCCTCGTTGGCACTTGGCCACTGCTGTCACCACTCCGCAAGGCCCCTCACCTTTGTCGTTCCTCCTCTTGGTCCCTCAGATCCTCATTCCCAACCCTGACCCCCGCCCCCTACCCCGCGTGGGCGGCTGTCCTTGCTGGTGTTGTCTCTTCCCTCCTGTTCGGGAGGAGTGTCTCTTTGTTTGGACTCTGACTTCGCTTCCTACCAGGGTGCCAGTGCCACGTCCCATTCCCACATGGTGTCTCCAAGTTCCCTCCCTGCTGCGTGGCGGATTAGCTCCTGTGGGGGCCATGGTGGGCACCCTAGTGGGGGTGCCAGTGCCACGTCCCATTCCCACACGGCATCTCCAAGGCCCCACTTGCCGCGTGGTGGATTAGCTCCTGTGGGGGCCATGCTGGGCACCCAGTGCGCTTTGCCTGACCCTCCCCAGGTGCTGGACATGGAGTGTCCTGCTCCTGCCGGCCTCACCGAGCTGTGGGCATGTACCAGTGTGGGCCCTGTGTGGCTGTGGGAGGAGTCCTTGGGGGATGGGTCCTGGAGAGGACTTGCCGTGCCCTGGCGTTCCCACCTCTCAGGGCCAGGCTGTTCCCCAGGAAGGCTGCATGGTTTATGCTCCACGGGTGACCCCAGGGCTCCCCTGTGCCCACGTTCCGGCCACACCTGGCACGAGCCAGTTTCCTACATTTTGGGAGCGGGGGGTATGACGTGCTGCCTCTGGCAGAGTAAGCTGCATTTCCGACGTTTGGGCCCCTGTGGATGGTCTGTTCACATGCGGATCCTGTCTCTGGGGCTGTGGCTGATTGCCTGAGGTTTACCTGGGCCCACTGCCCATGTGGGGGGCTGTCTGCCCCCGTCATCACCAGAACTGGACGTTACAGTGAAAATAAATCTGCTTGTCACACCAGGGGCCATTTCGACAGCAAACTCCATGTCTAGCAATTTCTGTTAAAAATACCCTGTGTGAGGGAATGATGGGCATTTGAGTGACTAGTTCTTCACTGCTGTTAATGAGGAACACAGAAGCTCTGTGTGTGCTGATGTGGAACCACCTCCGAGACAGTCAGTGAGAAAACTGGGTGTGCAGGTGTGGCCCCACGTCCGGAGGTCCATCGGCACACCCCGGGCTCCACGTTTGGCCGGACGCTCCCTGGACAGAGCTGCAAATCAGAATCCACAAGTACCTTCAGGGGCCTCCATAAAATAAAGACTGAAAAACAACTGGAAAAAAATATATAAATCTTAGCAAATCTTTGCAAGTTGGAGCTGGAGGACGTGGCATTCCCGTGGTCTCCGGCGGACCCTGCCTACTGCTGGTCCCCATGGGAGGACTTGCCCACACCCCTGGTCATTTTCAGTGTGTGTGTTTGTCTCCTTGTTGGTACATGGTGACACCTCACCGACCTAAATACACAGACGGGGGCAATTGCCTGATGGACCCAGGACACTGACGCTCACCCAACCTCAATGTTGTGACGTTTCCACACAGCTGAGGGGCTGGCAGTTCTTCACGGTGCCTTTTGACTTAAAGATGTTTTTAGATTGGATGCAAGTACGTCTGTCTTTTCCTTTGTGATTTCTGCTACTGGCATCCCCAAATGTATGTAGTTATTGACTTCCACATGAAAATTCAACTTAGGCCAGGCACGGTGGCTCACGCCTGGAATCCCACCACTTTGGATGGCCAAGATGGATGGAACACAAGGTCAAGAGATCGAGACCATCCTGGCCAACATAGTGAAACTCCATCTCTACTAAAAATACAAAAATTAGCCAGGCGTGGCGGCAGGCGCCTGTAATCCCAGCTACTTGGGATGCTGAGGTAGGAGAATCGCTTGAACCTTGGAGGCAGAGGTTGCAGTGAACTGAGATCGCGCCATTGCACTCCAGCCTGGAGACCTAGCCAGACTCCATCTAAAAAAAAAAAAAAAAAGAAAAAGAAAATTCAATTTAACTGAAATGTGTTTTCTTGTGTGCTGAGAAATTGGAACACAGCTCTCCATCTTATTCCAAGCAACCAGGTGGCTGTGCTCTGTCCTGCCCTGGGAACAAGCCTGCCCTGACTCCCTCAGATTCCCGGCCTCAGGGCTTCCTGTAGCAGCTCCGCTCCCTACCTGTGCCTGCCCTGGCTCAAACCAAATGCAGTCCTCTCACACATGTATTTCTGGAGCTGAACTTGAGTCACGCTGGCCACATGCAAAGAAGAAACACCCTCTGCAGCCTGGTAGCAGCCCCACCATCTGCATCCCTGGGAGGATCCCCAGGACTCGCCGGCCAGCACCCCTTCTGTGGCACCACTGCCTTCCTGGGTTCTCAGGGGATCTCACTGCAGTGACAATGGGGCAAATCCTTCCCCCTTCAAAGGCTGAAGTGCTCACTCAGGATTTCTCAGCAGCCAGAGCTGCAGGCCCACACCCTGGGGCCAGGCTGCAGAGCAAGCACGTCCGAGTCCCAGCTGAGGTCCAGCCAGCCGTGGCCCACCTGGGCTTGGGGGTCTCAGTCCGTCGTCTTGGATGCTGAGTGTCATGCACTTGTCTGGCCTGATCTGTCACCAGCCGTGTGGAGCCCGACTAGACAGCCTTAGCCCTAAAGGGTTTTCAGAAGCCGCTTCCAGTCTCTCACCAGCATGGGACTTGCTAACCACTGAGATCAGGCTTGGAGATGATACCGCCGCTGTCTGAATATGGAGCCACTCGGCACAGACTGCCTTGGATGGCACGACCCTAAAAATAGGTGGCCTCCTGGTCATGCCCTCCAAGGAATGATTCTGTCAGAGACGCAGGAGGCAAGTATGGGCATCGCACTAACACTCCCCACCCCACTGGGCTCAGGAGGCCAAGTCCGAGTGCTGAGGGCAAGGCCACCCCCACACCCCGCTTCTCCGCAGCCGTCTGGGCTGCATCTGTGCTGCATCTGTGCTGTTAGTTGAGCAGAGGGCTCAGTCTGAGCCAGGACAAGCTCCTCACTAGCATCCCTGAGGGTCACCAGAGCCCAGGGCAGGGTTCAAGAGAGGCACACCGTCTGAGTGGGGTGGAGGGTTGAGGCTCCCCGGAACATCCCTTCTGCTCAATTGAGGGCAGTGAGTGGCCTTGGTTTGGGCCCCTGCACCCTGGTCTTGGTCACCGCACAAACCCCCAGCCCTCACTCCTCTCTGCTCTGGCCACGAACCACTCCAGGGCTGTGACTGAAGCGGGACACTCCAGGTGGACACTCCCATCTCTGTGGCAGAGGCTACCAGCAAGGTGTGCAGGGCCCGGGGTTCAGGGCCAGGCGGGGGCCACGAGGCACAGGTCAGCATCTAATTCACCCAGAGTGGACGAGAAGCCTCAGGAGAATGTGGCAGGGGCTACGGGGTCAAAGCCAGGGACTCCAGCGTGTCACAAGACCAAGGTCTGGCTCCACTGATAGGGAAGACCCGTCTCCTGGGGCTGCTCTCTGAGCCCCAGTGCCCTGGCCTCGGGTTCTCTATCTCAAATCGCTTCCTGCTGCCAGGGCTCCAGCAGCCCCAGGGCCCAGCCTCCAGCTCTGTTCTTCCTGAGTCCTGGGCAGCTCCATGCAGTGGGTGCTGTTGTGCAAGGAGCTGACATGTGGGGAGGCAGTGGCTGGTGCCCAAGTCCTGGCAACAGGGCAGTAGCCAGGCCAGGGAAGCCTGGGAAGGCTATGAGGTGTCCAGAGGCCCTTCGGAGTGGCCAGGCCTCTGAGACACTGTCCCAGGAGACACATGCAGGCTGGTTGCAGTGCAGGGCCCCCAGGAAGCCCCGGTCACAGGTCTCCCACGCCACCCTCCACCCCGCCTCTCTCCCTATCCAAGATCTTCCAGGGGACGTGAGAGAACACTTAAAATACTTTGGTGCAACAGAGACAGATCAGCCATGGAGCCCTTGACAACGTCCTGTTCTGTCCTGTCTGCGGCAGCTCCGGCCACGTCCCTGGCCCCGACTCCGTGTCTCCTAAAGCCATGGCTGCAGACGGGTGTGTCTCTCGCTGGCTTCATCTGCACGGTGTTTTGAGAAGAATTCAGTTAGCTTTAATTAGTACAAATTTAATCAATTTTAATTAATTTTAACTAGTTAATTTTAAGTCTTTAATTAGTTAAGAAAGGCAGGGTTTCACATAAGAATTACAGATTTCAAGCTTCTCTTTAAAAGTTGGAAGCATCAAAAATCCAAGCCCACAGCCCGGCACTGGTGGGGAGCAGTGGGCGGTGGGGGGGACTGCTGACCCGGGGCCTGGCTCAGAGCAGCTTCCACCCTGGGCCCTCACAGGCTCAGCTGCCCTGCAGCCAGAGCTTGAGCGTGCAGTCTTGGGTCGGCCTGGTCTTTCTGTGTGTGGGGGTGGTGGAGATGCTGTTGTGCTCAACTTAGCAGTCTCAGGTCTCCCCTGACTGCAGGCCATGAGGACCTCTGCTGGTCACCCCCCTGGTGACTGGAGCTACCCTCTTCTGGGGACTGGGACCGGAGCATCCTTGTGGCCTGGAGGGGACCCTGCTGGTGGCCGCCCGACGCTCAGGCCCCTCTTTCCAGCTCTGTGTGCCCCACCCCAGCTTCTGTTCTCGGCTTTGATCCGTGACCTCCGACCTTCAGAGGGTTAGGGCAGGGGTCTTCCTGGAAACCTCATGGGAGCGTCTGTCCCGTGGCCACCTCCCGGGCGTAGACCTTGCTCCATGCGCACCGTGGCCACCTCCCTGGTGTAGACCTTGGTCCATGCGCACCATGGCCACCTCCCGGGCGCAGACCTTGGTCCATGCACACCGTGGCCACCTCCTGGGTGTAGACCTTGATCCATGCACACCGTGGCCATCCCCGGGGTGTAGACCTTGATCCATGCACACCGTGGCCATCTCCTGGGTATAGACCTTGGTCCATGCGCAGCATCGCAGTGATGTCACTCACTGGGCCCGCGGGGACCACGTGGATCCAGCCTCAAGGTCCGCGACCCCCTCCTGGCACCTACAGGACCGCGCAAGGGCGGCAGCTGGGCCCCTCGGGCTCGCGCGAAACTCTGCGTGTGTCGCTTTCTGCCAGCGCCCGCCGTTCGCGTGTAGACCACCCTGAACCGGAGGCTGCGGTTCCAGGCCCCGGGCCAGCCTCAGGCGCTCCCCACGCAGGCCGCGCGGCCCCCGCCGCCGCCCCCTGCACCTCCGTTCCCTGCAACCTGCGCCGCCACCCAAGCCGGTTCCCCTTGCCCCCACAACCGTCCCCAGCCCCCCACACCGCCGCTGCCCCCGCCCCGCTGCCCCCGCCATGCTGCCGCTGCCCCGCTGCCCCCCGCCATGCTGCCCCCGCCCCGCTGCCCCCCGCCATGCTGCCTCCGCCGCCCCCTGCAACCCCCACCCGCTCCGGCAGCGCCGCCCCCTGCGCGGTGAGGCTGCTGGGCTGGGACCCGCGGAGGCTCCGGGCGCCGCTCGCCCCCTGGTGGCCGCTCCCCGCGCTGCGTGCGGGAAACCCGAGGCCCCCGGGAGCGCACGAGGCAGCCCCAGATCACCTAGACGTGTTCCCAGGACTGGGCGCGGGGTTCTGGAAACATCGACCCAGGGAATGGACCGAAAGTCCTGACGTCGTCAAAGGGGCTGCTGCTGGGGAGAAGGCGAGGGGCCTCGCCACTGAAGCCAAGAACAGGGCCCGCTGCTGGGGCTCCATGAATCCGGACAGTTAAAAGCAGATAAAATGGGAAAAACCCAGACAGTAAGAGGAAGGTTCATTTGTCAACTTTTCATAGCAATGATAGTAAAAACGATAGCACAGCGGCTTTAGTCACCACAGCCAAGCGGAAGGAGACGTCCCAATGTCCGTCCGTGAATGAAAAATGAAAAGGTGGAGACGCACGCAGGGAGGATCGCCGGCCCGAAAGGAAGTTCCCACGCGGCTGCCCCGTGCAGGGACCCGGAGACATGATGCTGAGCGCACCTGGCCAGGCACAGGAGGACGCCCACTGTGCGCGGTTCCACTTGGAGGCCCCGCGGTGGCCAAACCCGGCCGGAAAGTGGGATGGGGACGCGGGGGATTCGGAGGGGGCGCGGGGGATCGGGATGGGACGCGGGGGATTCGGAGGGGGCGCGGGGGATTCGGAGGGGGCGCGGGGGATTCGGAGGGGGCACGGGGGATCGGGATGGGGCGCGGGGGATCGGGATGGGACGCGGGGGATCGGGAGGGGGCGCGGGGGATCGGGAGGGGACGCGGGGGATCGGGAGGGGGCGCGGGGGATCGGGAGGGGACGCGGGGGATTCGGAGGGGGCGCGGGGGATCGGGAGGGGGCGCGGGGGATCGGGAGGGGACGCGGGGGATTCGGAGGGGGCGCGGGGGATCGGGATGGACGCGGGGGATCGGGATGGGGCGCGGGGGATCGGGATGGGGCGCGGGGGATCGGGAGGGGGCGCGGGGGCGGGGGATCGGGAGGGGGCGCGGGGGATCGGGAGGGGGCGCGGGGGATCGGGAGGGGGCGCGGGGGATCGGGATTGGGCGCGGGGCATCGGGAGGGGGCGCGGGGGATCGGGAGGGGGCGCGGGGGATTCGGAGGGGGCGCGGGGGATCGGGAGGGGGCGCGGGGGATCGGGAGGGAGGGCGTGGGGATTGGGAGGCGGGACGCGGGGAACTGGGATGGGACGCAGGGGATTGGGATGGGGGCTTCGGGGAATTGGGAGGGGGCGCGGGGGATTGGGAGGGGGATGTGGGGGTTTGGGGGTGAGTGTGTCCTGGGTGCTGAGCTTCAGTTTTGCAGGATGAAAGAGTTCTGGAGATGATGGGGGTGATGGCCGTACAACAGTGTGAATGTCCCTAATGCCATTGATGTGTGCAGTTAAAAATAGTTAACATGGTACATTTTATGTCTCTTTTACCACAAAAAAATACAAAATAATAGCAACAAGGCCTAGGGCTGGCACTGTGATGGGCCGGGCTGCCTGTGGCTCCTCTGGACTTTATCCCAGGGACCCTCGTGGGCTGGAGGGAGGATGTGGCCTGGAGTCATGTCCTACACACAGCGCCATGACCATTGCACAGGTCCTAAAGGTCAGCGGCTCCCGTCCCCTTAGGCTGGTGGGAGGGATGCACTGTGCTGGGAAGGACCAGTAGAACTTGCAGGGCAGGACCCAGCCCCAGCCTCTGCTTACAAAACAGCGCCCAGGGAAGGGCAGCAAAGGGCCCTGCCCTCCAGGCCCAGCCTCCAGCGAGGCCCCGCTCCCGTCCTGCCCCAGCCCTGAGCCTGGCCACCTTCGACCCTGATGGAGTCCTCTTTCTTCTCAGCGTCGGTGCTGAGGCCTCCAGGTGAGCGAGATAGTGGAAGCTCATGGTACTGTGAGCACAGGCGCCTCAAGCATGAGGGATCTGCCCCTGTGATTTGCCTGGAGGAAGAGCTTTCATTGCGCGAGGTCTTGTGTAAAAGTGAGCACACAGGGGGCCCCAGGGAGAGCTGGGGCTGGCCCTGCCCCGGGTGCCCTGTTCTGGGCGAGAGGCCGTCTGCTGTGCTGGTGGGTGTGGATCATAGCGCACAGCCGTCATTTGTGCAGTGTCCTCCTATCAGCACAAACGCAGGGACAGGGTGGACGGGCGGACCAGCCCAGAGACTCCGTGTCAGGTCAGACTCATGGCCCAGGAACCTGCAGGCTCGGCATTAGGGGTCTGGGACCACACCCAGGGCCAGGCTGTGACTGGCCCCACTCCACTGAGACCCGCCCCACTCCACTGAGACCCGCCCCACTCCACTGAGACCCGCCCCACTCTGCTGAGATCGGCCCCTCCCTGCTGGGGCTGGCGCTGCCCCGGGTGCCCTGTTCTGGGCGAGAGGCCGTCTGCTGGTGACTGCGGATTATAGCACCCGCTTATCTCTCATCCACATGGTCTCGAGACCCGGGCCTGGGTGGGGACGGGGCATCTCTGCACATTCAAGGGCTGTGGTCCTGGCCTGGGCTGAGCCTCCAGGTGGGTGTGGCTCTCCCCTGTGGCTCTCCCTGAGGCCCCTGATCCAACAGTCACAAATGTCCACGCCGCCTGCTGGTGGCACAGCCTGGGGGTCTCCCTGGAGCAGACAGGAGGGCAACTTTGCTCTTCCCCTGGGATGCTCCTGAGAGCTGGACCGGCCCAACCCCTGCTGCTCAGGCCAGGAGGGAGGTCCTGAGGCCAGGACGCAGCTCCCCTGGGCGGGCACAGACATAGCAGCAGCAGCCCAGCCTCTTCTTGGGCCCATCACAGATCTCTTTGGTCTGGCAGTGCCCATGCCCACTCCCTGGGTCATTACCGGCTTCTCCTGAGGAGGCCGTCAGTCCCCACCACACAGCCAGCCTCACGGAGCGGTGGAGACCATGGGTCAGGCACTTGGGTGGACACCTTTTGTAGAAAAGCAAATTTCACCCCATGCTCTGAGGGACGCACCTGAAATAGCCATAAGGAGGCTGTACAGGAAGCCGAGGGTCTCAGGCCGGCGCAGCGGCAGAACATGCAGGTGATGCGGGTCCATCTCCACACTGCCCTAAAATGTGGACACGAAGGCGTGGACATGCAGGGAGGCGTGAACCCCAGTCACAGAGGGCCCTCGACTCTGGCAAACTTGACACATACCCCAGAAAATGCAAATGAGGCTATGAAAGACTGAAATCCCACTGTTTGCAATTTAGATTTTATTGTTCATAGAAAACACGACGTGCATAGAGAATACGCATTTTTTTTTTTTTTTTTTTTTTTTTTTTTTTTTTTTTTTTTTTTGAGACGGAGTCTCGCTCTGTCGCCCAGGCTGGAGTGCAGTGGCGCGATCTCGGCTCACTGCAAGCTCCGCCTCCTGGGTTCACGCCATTCTCCTGCCTCAGCCTCCCGAGTAGCTGGGACTACAGGCGCCCACAACCGCGCCCGGCTAATTTTTTTTTGTATTTTTAGTAGAGACGGGGTTTCACCGTGGTCTCGATCTCCTGACCTTGTGATCCGCCCGTCTCGGCCTCCCAAAGTGCTGGGATTACAGGCGTGAGCCACCGCGCCCGGCCGAGAATACGCATTTTTCAAAAGCCCATGAAAAAGTTTAAAAGATAACCCAAAACCAAGCCACAAATCGAAGCACAGAACAATTTCACAGAATGAAAACCTGCTTAGGTCACCTTCTTTGATCTTTATAAAACGACATATTAATGAAACCAACAAACAACAACATCTGGCCGCTGGAAACATTTGAATCATTCTCTCAAATGAGTCATGAGTCCAAGAGGAAATCAAGCAAAAATCATGTCCTACATAGAGGCTGACGGCAACAAATGTAGTGACACAGCGTCTATGGGTTGGCCAGAGGTGCCCTGTGAGAGGAATGAATTATTAAATGGTTTATTATTCCTAGTTTTATTCGAATTAAAGGAACATAGCAGTTAACTCAGAAGCCAGAACAGAAAAGGAACAACAAAATCAACAGGAAAAAGAAAAAATGAGAAAAGCAGAAATTAATTAATTGGAAAGCAATTAAAACTTGATTTTTGTTTTGTTTTGTTTTGTTTTGTTTTGTTTTCCTTTGAGATGGAGTCTCGCTCTTGTCGCCCAGCCTGGAGTGCAGTGTCTCGGCCCACTGCAACCTCCATCTGCCAGGTTCAAGCTATTCTCCTGCCTTAGCCTCTTAAGTAAAACTTGACTTTTTAGATCCAAAAGGTAGTTCCTTGAAAGAAAATAAGAGGAACAGAGAATGCGCTGGCCAATTTAACCAAGAAATAAAACGAACTTCCAGTGCTAGGACTGAGAAAGGGTGCCCAACCCAGGTGCAGCTGGGACTGTGAAGAACAGGAGAGGGACTAAGATGAGGGGGAAGGTGGAGGAGGAAGTGGGTGTTTCGGGGAGGAGAATGGAGGCGGGAAGGTCAGGGAGGGTGGCGGAAGGGAAGGGGAGGGAAAGGCAGAGGAGAGGGGAGGAAGGCAGAGGAGGGAGGCAGGGAGGGGAGGTGGGTGTAGGGGGAAGGGAGGTTGAGGGGAAGGCGGAGGAGAGGAGAGGGGTCTGCAGATTGCACGCCCCTGCACCACTGCGTGTGAAAATTGAAAGGGAACGCCAATCATCCAGGAACACGTGAATACTGAAACATTCTGAAGACGACGAAACCTGCGTGCGACAAACCCACAGAAGCCCGAGGCCTGCAAGGCTGAGCCTCTGAGCGAGGCCGCCGTGATCCTGAACCGTGGATGGAGTGCTGGCTGTGGTCTCCCCTCGGCTGGGAGAACTGAACTCCATCCTGCCCAAATCTGCCTGTTTATTTCATGCGGTTCCACTCCGGATCTAATAAGACGGTGCAGTCAAGGAAATTCCAGCTGGAGAACCAGCCCTCTCTGCCTGGAGCCGTTCACTTGCTTGTGGACAGGGTGGCAGGTGGGGCCTCGGGAAGAAGGGAGCACGGAAGACCCGGTCTCCATGGGGTCTGGCATACGGGGGCCTGAGGTGTCTGTGGGGGACAGAGAGAACCACCAGCTGCCACCTGGGGACACGGTCTCAAGTGACCCTTTGGGGCTCAGAGGCCTCACGGGGCAGGAGGCGCCTCCCCAGGAGGGAAACACCCCAAACCACGAAGGTGACCAGGGCAGTGCACGGCGTGTGGGAGAGACCAGGAGGAGGTGCCAGCCTGGGCCGGGTGGGCAGAAACAGGATGCACAGGAACCTGGGAGGGGCTGGGATGGGGTGGGCGGTACCCCACACTGACCCCCACTATCTACTTTTGGCCAATCCTGCAACATCCACATGTGCCAGCCTGGCTGGGGAGAGACAGTTCCCAAGGTACTGGAGAGTTCGGGGCTCTGCAGCCTGGGAGGGCCGCCCTGGGGCTGAGAAAGGGCAGAGATGGGGGTCTCTGTGGGGACAAGATGTGAAGGAGGACACATGGAGACCTACCTGGCCGAAGCACACTGGACCTGCACCCCACCTGCAACCAAGAGCCAGAGTGTGCGCCCAGCTGTCCCCTCCCCGCTGTCCACCACCCACCACCTGTCCCCCGCCCCTCCCCCGCCCCCTCCTCACCACCCACCACCTGTCCCCCTGCCCCTCCCCCGCCCCCCTCCTCACCACCCACCACCTGTCCCCCTGCCCCTCCCCCGCCCCCGCCCCCCTCCTCACCACCCACCCACCTGTCCCCCTGCCCTTCCCCCGCCCCCGTCCCCCTCCTCACCACCCACCACCTGTCCCCCTGCCCCTCCCCCACCACCTGTTCCCTATGCCCCGCACTACCCACCACCTGTCCCCCTGCCCCTCCCCTGCCACACCACTGCCCTTTTCTCCCAAGGCTGAAGCCGTTCTGGGTTTTCCTTTGTAATCAGCTGAGGCCTGGTTTTTCTCCCAAGAGACACAAGAGGGTTTGGAGCATTCAACCTGTTTCCAGGCCTTTCACCCACTTCCACCAGTGCAGGCTTTTAAAAAACAATTTTATTGAGGTGCAATTCACATGCCATAAATTGTACCCATTAGAAGCATTTGTCAAACATGTCTGACAGGTGAACACAACCATTAACCTCTACCCCCATCAGACACAGAACAATTCCACTGATCCCGAGTCTCCACCACAGGCACCTGGTCACCTGCCTCCTTCCAGGATGGAGCCTCCCTCCCCAACAGATGGACTTTCCCAGGCTGGACTCTGGCCCCCTAGCACGAGGATGCTGAGACTCACTCCGTTGTTATTTCCTTTTAGTCTGAGTAGTCCCTGTTATGTGGATGTACTGCATGTTTATCCCTCATCCCATAATGGATATTCGGGTTGTTGCCAGTTTTTAGCAGTTACATGAGAACGGGGTACAGCCTGTGTGCATGGGCTTTTGTGGGATCATGTATTCGTATCTCTTCAGCAGATGCCTAGGAATGGAACTGTGGTTCATAAAGCAGACACATGTTAAACTCCACAAGAAGCTGCCCCACTGTTTTCCAAAGTGTTTCAAAGTGTTTGTAACATTTCACATCTCCATGTATTGCTCCACAGCCTTGCCAACACTTAGTATTGTCAGCTTCTTAAATTTTAGCCTTTATAGTGGGAGTGGTTTGGTACCTCAGGCCTTAATGACAAAGGATTATGATATTATGTATATTTTCACATCTTATTTAAGTGTTCAAATCTTTTGTGCATATATATATATATATATATATATATTTTATTTTTATTTTTATTTTTATTTTTTTTTTTTTGAGATAGTCTTACTCTGCCACCCAGGCTGGAATGCAGTGGCGAGATCTCGGCTCATTGCAACCTCCCCTCCCAGATTCAAGCAATTCTCCTGCATCAGCCTCCTAAGTAGCTGGGACTACAGGCACCCGCCACCACACCAGCCTCATTTTTGTATTTTTAGTAGTGATGGGGTTTCACCATGTTGGCCAGGCTGGTCTTGAACTCCTGACTTCAAGTGATCAACAGGCCTCAGCCTCCCAAAGTGCTGGGATTACAGGCCTGAGCCACTGTGCCCGGCTTCTTTTGTGTATTTTAAGAAGTGGGCTGTTTTCTTATTACTCAGTTGTAAGGGACAGTTATGTGTCTGGATACAAGTCCTGTATCGGATACAAGTCCTGTATCAGATACAAGGAATATGAATGTTTCCTCCCAGGTGTGGCCTGACATTTTGTTTGCTTCTTGTGTCACTTGATACAGATCTGCAAGTTTGACAGTATTAGCTTTTAATTTGGGTCTATCAGCCGTCTCAAATCAGTGTTTGTGAAAGGGACGTGGTAAGTCTAATGTTCATCTTCCCCTGTGGATATCCAGCTGTTCTCGAACTATGTGATCTAGAGACCGTCTTTTCCCCAACTGAATTAAATGGACACCCTTTTTGGAAATCTGTTCTCTGTGTGGGTGGTCCTATTTTCGGACTCCACCAGCTTCCCTTGGTCTCCATATCTCTGAGCTCTCCAACGTCGCTCTTCTTAGTCACAATTGTTTTGGCTATTGTAAGTCTTTTACATTTTCACCTTAATTCTAATCAACATCTCAATTTCTAAAAAATAAGCCTGTGAGATCTCTATTAGATTGTGCTAAATCTATGGATCAATTTGGGGAGAATTTTCACCTTAAATAAAGTGCCCTCCAATTTGTCAATGAAAAGAGTCAGACTATGTAAAATATATGAAAAGATTTATGCTGAGCCAAATATGAGTGTCCATGGCCCTTGACACAGCCCTCAGGAGATCCTAAAACATGCGTCCAAGGTGACTGGGCACAGCCTGGTCTCATACATTTAAGGGAACATGAGACCCAATCAAATACATGTAAGATAAACACTGCTCTGGTCTGGAAAGGTGGGACAACCTGGTGGGGGCTGGCTTCAAGGTTATACGTAAAGCTAAAAATGTTGGGATTGGTAATTGGTTGAAAGAGTTATTATCAATAGAAAGGAATGTCTAGGTTACAGTAAGGGGTTGTGGAGATCAAAGTTTTATCCACAGTTGAAGTCTCTGGGTCGCAGGCTTCAGAGACTAGATTCTAAATGATTCTTATCAGACTTAAGGTCTGTGTTGACGTTGAAAGCTGGTCAACTTTCCCTGAATTCCAAAAGGGGGTCAGGTATAATGACGTGTATCCATCCCTCCCTTCCCCTCGTGGTCTGAACCAGTTTTTCAGGTTAATTTTGGAATGCCCTTGCCCAGAGGAGTGGTCTGTTCAGAGGGCTGGGGGCTCAGAATTTTATTTTTGGTTTACACAATCCATGAACAAGGTCTGTCTCCCCCATTTGTTTAGCTACTCATTAATTTCTCTCAGCAATGGTCTGCAGCTTTTGGTATAGGGAACTTGCAAATTTTTCATTAAATGCATTCTTAGGTATTTTCTGATTTTCAATGGCATTGTAAATGCCGTTTTTCAAATTCTGTCTTCCAATTATTTGTTGCTAGATTATAGAAGCACAATTACTTTCTTATATAGACTTAGTGTCTTGTGACCTTGCTAAATGCCCTTATTATTTCTAGTATTTTTGATAAACTGTTAGGATTTTCTGCCCTGGCAATTGCATCATCTGTGAACAGAGACTCTGCCCCTTCCTTCCCAATCATTTTGTCTTCTAACATCATGCACAGGTTTCTCAAATAGCTTGCTTGCAACCAGGATGCACGCCTATGATTGCAGAGCTCAATGCAAACCTCTTCCGACCCCAGGACGTTCCTGTAGCTGGGCATCACTGCACACTCCACCTGCGGGCAGGAGGGTTACCACCTCCGAGTTCTGGAAATGAGGACCAGGCTGGGTAGGCTTCAAACTCCACCTTGCACTGGCCAGATTTCCACTGGTTATTTTAATGTTTTCTTAACACTCTCTTGTTAGATGACATTACTCTAAACAGCTGCCTTGTGATTCCAAAGAGGTTCAAACCTCCCGCTTTCCCTAGTAAAGATGGGCTATTTAAGCACAATTTTGTGAAAGTCTGGCTGTAGGGAGACGTGGGGGCATCAGGATTCAGTGTTCTGCTGCTGGGCCAGGCAGTGCTCAACTGGGAGTGGCTGGGCCTGCTGGGGCCACTGTCCGGGGCCCCAGTGGGGCTCGGGATTCAACTCCATAGGACCAGGTGGGACATGTTTCCAGAGAAGGAGTGTGGCAGGCACAGGCCCAGGTTAGCCCCATTGCTGTGACGGGCTGTGACAGGCTGTGAGGGTCCTGCGCTCACCTGGGGGATGCGGAAGCCGGGAGCTCCCGGGCTCCAGGCAGGCCAGGGACAACACTTCTTGCTCTAGGCTTTGCTTCTCCGCTCAGCTGCCACGGGGCTTCTGGCTTCATAGAGAAGGTGCTGAGGACGGTGGCCTGGCTCAGCCTCTGAGAGGATGGGGGCCACAGCTGCAGGCCGGCCTGGGCCTGGGGGCCAGTGCTGGGAGGCCTGACACAAAGGCCTCCATGTCAGCCCCCTTCTCCAGATCTTTGGGCCCCTAGGTCCTTGTGGATGGGCCACCCCTGGCCGCTGGGAGTGTTAGGAGGTCAGCTCGTGGAAAAAGTGGGGGTGAAGGCCCGGCGGGAGTTGGGGGTGGAGAGAGGGGCAGCTACAGCAGAGACCCCCTGGCCAACAAGCAAGGCAAGGCGTTTACAGGGCACATTGCACCTCTACCAAGCAGATTCAGATGGGAGCAGAAGCACCTGTCATTCGGTGAGACTGGGGCGACGCCTGGAAGGGTGGGAGGAGAAACTGTGGCTGAGGCCGGGTGCAGGCCAGTTCACTGTACACGCTGGGGCACGGCAGGCTGGTCCGCACCCGTCTTCCTGCGTATGGAGTGCCATGTGCATGTGAGCATACATGTGTATGTTTCTGGGTCTCGGTATGTCTGTGTGTTTACATCTCTGTATCTGTGCATATGTCTCGGTGGTGTCTGTACGTGTATGTGTGCGTGTGGGGGCTGTTTTTGTGTTGCTGTAAAGGAATACAGAGACTAAGTATTATACAGAAAAGAGGTTTAATTGGCTCACGGTTCTGCAGGCTGTACAGGAAGCATGGTGCCCGCATCTGTTCCTGTGAGGCCTCAGGAAGCTTCCACTCATGGTGGAAGGTGACAGGCAGCCAGCATCACGTAGCGAGTGGGAGGAGGGGAAGGAAAAGGGGAGTTCCCAGACTCTTTTAAACAATCCACTCTTGAGTGAGCTAACTGAACAAGAACTCACTCATCACCAAGGGGATGGTGCTAAGCCATTCACGACGGATCCACCCTCATGATCCAACACCTCCCACCAGGCCCCACTTCCAACACGGAATCACATTCCAACATGAGATTTGGAGGGAACAAAGAATCCAAACCACATCAGTGTGTGCGCGTGTCTGTGCATGTCTGTGTCCATCTGTGTGTGCACGTCTCTGCACGTCTGCGTGGATCTGTGTGTCTCTATGCATATGTGTCCATGTGTTAGCATTTGGTCCAAGCCTTGCTTCCAGAGCCACAGCAGCCACAATAGCACCAGCTGAGGGAAAGGGCTGTTTGAATGCCACTGCCTCCCTGATGCTGACGGGGACCTTAACCACAGGGACAGCCCGGAGTCTCTCCAGCCAAGGCAGAGGATTGGCCGGTTGGTCTCAGAAGGCAGTGGGTGGGCAGGGTCCTCATTCTCTGGCCGAGATTTCTTGGGCCTGGACTACGGGTGCTAAGGCTGCCGAGGAGTGGGGGCCCAGGAGCTGGGGATGGTTCACTGCTGTGGGGTGGGCTGCAGAGCCCACCTGAGCCCCTCCAGGAGGGGAAGGGGATCTCTGTGGCCTGCAGCCCCCAGACATCACTGTATGTGGCTGGAGCCTACAGGCTGGAGGGCTGGGATCCACACTGCTGGGCCCCTGCTGATCACTCCAGCCCAGGGCTTCACCCAGGAGCCAGCTCTCCTTCCCATCCCTAATGCTCAGGCACTTAACTATTTGACAAACCAATGATGAAACATGCAAGGACGGGGACCGCTGGAGCCTCGTGAGGCCCCAAGCACAGGATCCATTCCCAGATGCCAGTGTCACTCCCAAGTCACCTGCTTTTGTAAGTCTCTTATTTTGGGTGGAGCCCTCTGGAAGCCCACGCCCTGCTGTCTGTGGCCACTCCTAGCAGCGAAGCCTCGATGGAGGTTTCTGTAAGGTCTTCACGAGTCTCCTGGCTCCTCCCTCAGAGCAGCTGCCTCCAGATTACAACTACCACGTGCCGTTGGTGGCTGCAGCCCCACCCCCCTACTCTAAAGCAGCTCCTGCAGGAAACCTGGGCCTTGTGTGGCTGGGGAACTCCCAGGACTCCTGCCACGCAGGTGGACCGGAGGACGGCTTGGGCAGGCCCCTCGCAGGCAGGGGAAGATTCGCTTGGCTCCACCTGGCCGGAGAGATAGGTGAGGGACTGGCCTTTGTGGGTCCTGTGGGGTCCCCTTGGGGCTGTGGCTCTCTGCCTTGCTGTTTCCAAGCGGGAAGGGGTCTAGGAGCCCCGCTGCTGTTCATCCCCGCTTCCTCTGGGCTTCCTGGCCTGTCCTGCACATAAAGGGAGCACGCTGCCCTGGAGAGCTGGCCCCATGGCCCGCTCCTCTTTGCCTGGAGGGAAGGAAGGCCTCCTCCTCCTTGGCGTTGCCCCTCCTGCCTTCCAGCAGGGCCAGGCTCTGCCCGCCCGTGGAGAAGGCCAGTACTGGGGAGACAGCCAGGGCTCCCACGAAGCAGGGAGTCCCTCCAGGCGAGGCGCTCCATCCTGTAGTGCTCCCTTAAATTCTGCAAGCTACCCCAGATCCCCTGTTTCCAGCCAACAAATCCTTTTTAAGTTCCTTTGAGATTTGTTCGTGTGGACTCCGGAAAGAAGGCCCAGGCCGGAGCTTTGGGCAGGCGGCCATTTAGGGCAAGGGCGCTGTGCCGGCTTCCCAGTGGGGCTGCCCGGTTGGTGGGCAGGAGAGCCAGGGCACCCCCCACACCAGAAGGCAGGTCGTGGACTGTGTCGTCTACACCCGGGAAGGGGTGCATTCCAGGGGCGCTGCTCCAGACTCGCCACTCACCTGGGACTCGCAGTCTTGAGTTGTGGGTACCAGGGTGGCCATCCCCTTCTGTTCTGTGCGGCTGACTTCCTGGCTACTCCTTAGCCTTGGGGCCCCCACAGCCCTCGGCTTAGCTTCCCTCCCCATAGCCAGGTCTTGGATAACTCCAGGGTAAAGTGACGCTGTGGCCCCCCACTTCCCCTGGGTCCTGCACAGGCCTGGGGCTTTCGGCGGCGCTGTCTGCTGCAGCCCCGCGCCTTCCTGGGAGAGTGGCCCAGGCCTCCCTTCCTGAGTGTGACTGCGCTGCCGTCCCCACCTGCCAGGCCTGCGCGGGTCTTCCCCGGGCTCTCCCTGCTGGGATGGGGACTGGTGGCCCCGGGCCGCGTCCTGGATCCGGCTTGCTCCTTGGTACAAGGCCGGTAGGGTCACCGTCAGGCAGGAGGGCGGGCAGCGGGGGTCCTGGGGGCGCCGGATTCGGGGCCGTGCCGTCCCCCCCAACAGCAGGCTGTGCGTGTCCCTGTTGGAGGCCCACGAAGGCAGCTCAGGGCCACCCCTGAGGGCGCGTGGGCCCGCCGCGCTCCCGGATCTGGCTTGCGACAGGCCGGGAAGGCAGGTGTTTAACGATGCAAAAAGGAACGCACAAGGCCTCGTCGAGGAGGTGGGGGTCGGGAGGGGGACTAAGGGGGGACTGGGGGTGGAAAGAACGCGGGGGGAGGGATGGCAGGGTGCCCGCCCGAGGGACCCACACTTCCGCGCACGGCGCCCCAGGATGCTGACGCCGGCGGGGGTGCGGGCCCGAGGGGCGGTCGGGGTCAGGTGGCGGCCCCAGGGGCAGGGCCGCAGCACGAGGGGCCTCGTGACCCGGGCAGGGCGAGGCCGGCGCCGGGGCTGGGAGAGGGCAGTGGGCGGGCGCTGCCGTAGGTGGGAGGATGCCCGTGGGGACGCTCGGGCGGCTGCGCCCCGCCACGCGCGAGGCCCCGCCCTCAAGGCGCGTTCAGTGGGACGGACCCGCCCTCCCCGCAGCCGCGCGCCCGCCGCGCCGCCTTGTGGGCGCTGTAGTCCCGGAGTCCGCGTGCGCGGGGCCGGGTCCCGGGAGCCCCAGGCAGCAGCCTCGCCGAGCCGCAGGTACTGGTGGCGAACGGGGCCACGGGGCCGCGTGTCGGGGGCTGCGGGGTGTCTCGGGGCCCTGGGGTGAGTGCAGGGCGCGGGCCAAGGTTTGCAGGACCCTGTGAAGTTGAGTGTCGGGGGCTGGCGCTGGGGTCCGCGGGGCTCTGGCCCGGGCGCGGTGGGCTGAGAGCCAGGCGCCTGGCAGAACCATTGCAGTGCAGCGGGTTTCCCGCCGCTAACTTTCCGCCCCAGCCTGCTAATGGGTTGGTGAGGCCCGCCCCCCAGCCTGCCCTCCGCGTCATCCTGGGGCGCCAAGTCCCACCTCCGGGTCTGGAGGAACGCGTGGATCCGGAGTTCGCGTCCAGGCACGTGCTGCTTCGGGACGGTTCAGCCGGCGGGTGAATCCTGCCAGCCACGCGTGGGGCGGGCCCCTGGCACCTCTCCAGGCCATTCTCTCCTGTGCCAGAAGCTTCGTAGGTGCAACTTCCCCTTGGAGCAGCTGTGAGTGCAGATCCAGCAGAGCAAACCCGAGGCGTCTCAGAGAGAGCCTGGACAGCCGCTGCAGCCTTTCCCGAGTAGGTCCTAACAACACCCCTGCACTAGGGTCCTGTCCATCAGAAACTCCTGTCCTGGGGAGTCTCGCCTGTCTGGCCTCAGGACACAGGCTAACTAAGGTGGCCCCAAAATCCAGAACGCATCCAGAGGGAAGGTGGGAGAGTCTTTGGAGGTGCCTGTTGGCAGCCCTGTAAAGAGGTGGCCTCCCCCCACGGAGACCCGAGGATCCCTGTACAGCCCTGATTCAATCAGCAGAGCCGAGGCTGCTCTGGCCCAGTGCACCTACCTGCCCTGTCCAGGCCTGGGAGACAGGCTGCATCTCACTGGCCGCCTTTGCCTGGGTGCCACCTGTGCACTGCTTGTTGCAATTGCTAATTGCTTTCTTTCCGAAGGGGCTTTGGTGGATTTTTACAATACCAGATAGTACAGTTTTCTGTGCTGGACACAGATGAGAAACAGTGCTCGGGTGTTTGGGCCTGCAGCAGTGATAGCCGGAGGGTCTAATTATGCTCTTAGGAACCCTGAACTTGGTCATCTGAACGGGGGTGGGAGGGTGCGCAATGCTTTCTTCTTCTTCTTCTTTTTAAACTAGCAGGCGTTCTAAAAACGTGCCGAACATTCTTGGTTAGCCTTCCAGAGTAGGAGCTCGTTTAAACACGGAATGATAGGTGGCGTTTGCTTTTGTTTTGATTGCGGGTCTCCAGCCTTCTCAGGTGCTTGGAAGGACAGAGCCTGGGCCGGGGTGGTCACTGGGGACAGGGGGGCTGGGGATTTCGGGGGGCTGTTACAACCTTCTCCTGAAGCAGGGATTCTCACTGCTTCCCCGTGGCCCTCCTGTCTGGCTGGGGACTTCCTTCAGATGCCGGGAAGAGACCTCAAGCTGTATGGGACTGGGCTGGAGTCTAGGTTTCCCCTGGCTTGGGGCTGCATTTCTATGATGGTGACCAAGTTCCCTATCTTTCCTCTTGGAGGTGGTCTTGGCCGTGCTGGCCAAGCATCTGCCAGTGGGCTACGTTCACTGCACGTAAGTTAAGCATGCTGGCGGCAGAGGCTGTTAAGACCAGCAGCACCCGCTTTGCTGGCTGAGACTCTGGCTGTCTCTCCAAGAAAGGAATGTTCTGGTCGCTTCTCAGAACAGGGGGCCGAAGTACCTGGGGCTCCTGGGGGTCCTGTGGGTGGGGATCTGACTCCTGGGGCCGTGGACTGTGGGCCCCAGACCCTGGGCTTAGTTCAGCTCCTGACGGCTCCCCGTTGTCTGTGGTGATCTGGTTGCTCTGGGTGTCTGGGGATCAGTGCACCTGTCTAAACCTGCTGACGGGTGGGAAAGTGAGCTTGATGGGGAGTCCCAGCGCCGAATGGGTCTCCCAGTGAGGAGGGGTGGGTGTGGTCCGAGGTATGTCCAGCTCTACCCGTGGCCTCTCTGGGCATCAGGGTCCCTGGTAATGGAGCCCAGCCTTTGTGCACTGATCTTCCCAGCTGTTGTCACAGGCCCTGGGGAGGCGTGGAAGGCGAGGCCGAGGCTGGTGACTGTCAGATCTGCCTCAGCCTTGCAGTGGCCCCTGCCTGCGCTTCCTCCTGCCTGGCTGGCTGTTTTCATTCTGGCCCTTTGAGAACTTCTGGAGTCCCGGCTGCCTTCGATGGGGGTGCTGGTCCCATCATCTTCCCAGCCGTGCCCTGCCGTGGAGCTCTGGAAATCTTGAGGTTTCCCTAACCCTTCCCCCGCTTCCCTGTGGCCCCCACGGCAAGCCCACTAGCCTCTGCCTCTTAAGGGCTTCCCTGCTGTCACCTGTCTGTGTTCCTTTGTCACAGATGTGAGTGTGTAGAGGTGTGAAGACAGGACCCGGGATGTTGCTGATGGCTTTGCCTGCGTGGCCTGGGGAGGGTCTCCCTCTGTGGACCCTGCAAGCCACCTCTTTCCTAAGCCTGTGTGTCAGGTTGGGGGCAGTTCAGGGACCACTTGCAGCCTGAGTGGTCTCTGATACTCGGAGACTGAGTGCTGAGAGCTTGGGGCAGCTTTTCCTCAGAGTCCCTGGACCCCCAAAGCCGGCCCCACATCGAGGGATGCTCTGAGCCCGTGCTGGAGGGTTGGAGGAGACTCTCCCCAAATCCAGACCCTCTGCAGAACCCCCGCCACCCTCCCAAGCGGGCCCTGTGGCGAGGCACCGCTGTCCGACTGTGTCAGCCCAGTGCAGACAGGACGGCGACCCCGCCCCATGCGGCTGCCCAGCTGCCCTCTGCATGTGCTGTGTCCCCACCCCACCTGAGCAGCAGGCGGCCTTTCCATGAGCACTCTGCCAGGCCTGGCCTCCGGGAGCAGAGGTCAGCTGATACAGACCTGAGGTGCACCCGTGGGGGACCAGGGCTGGGTCCTGGCCTCACTGGGTTGGCTTGGGGGGGGCCCTGACACACTTGTTTATGGCGGCTCACTTTTGACTTACTTGAAAGAGAACTTTACACTGAGGCCTTAAATGGAAACCAGCACTACGTGGCACCTGGAGACATGATTCTGATAAGTGGACAGGCTGCTACCCCGCAGCTAGAAGGCACGATTTGTGGTGGCGAGATGAGCTCTTGCCCGCACCAGAGAAGCCTTTGTCCTGGGCAGAGTCAGGACTGAAAGAGACAAGCCCTCGAGGGGGCTGCGTACTGCTGCTGCTCTGCCACGTGCCCTGGCCGTGTGGGGCGGGGGTGCTGGTGGGACGGTCCCCAAGGTTGGATGCATGTTGCCTTGTGGATGAAGGCCCATGGTCTGGGGTGCTCCATTTGGAACGTGTCAGGTCCACCCATGGCTCCTGCCAGCTGCTTCTGTCTAGGATAACCTGCCTCCGGGGATGCTGGGGTCCCTGGGCTCAGGGGCTGGGCCTCAGCTCCATCCCATCCTCCCTCCCATGCATGTTTCACCCCTGGCTGCCCTCAGTCCCCTCGAGGACCCCTGCTTTTTCCTCTGCCCTTCCCTCACTGTGGACTTGGCCTGCATGCCCTCCTGCCAGGGCACGGGGGCCGGTGTGTTTCCCACGCTCGTGTGCAGGATCCGACCCCAGGCTGATGGGGACCTGAGGCTGGTACCTGCAGCCACCCACTGTCGGCCACCCGTGGTGTGACCAGGTGTGTCCCTGGCCTCCAGCAGCGTCTGTTCTGCCTGTGCCCTCCCCGGGCCACCTGGGTGCCGCTAGAGCAGCAGCAGGCATGTGGGCTGCCCTTAGGCCTGCGGGGTGAGGTGTGCCCGCCTGGCCGCCATAGCCACACATGCTGCCCAGCAGTGACATGAGTCTGGTATGGCCCCAAACCTAAATTTTGTTAGTTTAGTTAATGTAGTAAGTCAATTAGTTAATTAATTTGGTTTTGATTGGCATTTAAATGACTCCACGTGACTGGAGACTTCCCTTAGCCTCAGAGACCCTGGAGGTGGTGACAGCCTGGCCTGGGGGGACTCCGGAGCGACTCAGGTGTGGGTGGCTCGCAGTTTGGTGCGCAGGGCGAGGACGGTCCGGGGTCTGCGTTCGTCTCCAAGGTGGTCGGTTCTGAGTGGCGAGGAGGAGGCCGGCACTGGGCCTCATTCTGCGGGGTGGGGAGGCCTGCAGACCGTCTTCCGAGCTGCCCTGACCCCACCCCTCCTTCCAGGCAGAGTGTCACCGTCGTCCCCTCTGGAGCTGCGTGTGACCTGGGCGGCATGGTGCCCTCCGGCCCAGCGGCGGAGAAGCAGGTGCCCGTGGAACCTGGGCCTGACCCTGAGCTCCGGTCCTGGCGGCGCCTCGTGTGCTACCTTTGCTTCTACGGCTTCATGGCGCAGATACGGCCCGGGGAGAGCTTCATCACGCCCTACCTCCTGGGGCCGGACAAGAACTTCACGCCGCAGGAGGCACGTGGGCGCCGGGGCGTGGGGGCGGCTGCCGTGGGTGGGTGGGGAGCAGCTTTGGGGGCCAGGGCGCTGTTCCTGTTGGAGGCGTGAGCACCCGAGGCTGGAGAGGGTGAGTGGCCACGTCAGCTGATCGTGGTCCCGGAGGGAACCCGGCTGGGGTCTCACACCCCCTGCAGCGGGCACCATCAGATGGAGGGGCCCGGCTGCGGCTTAGTGACCAGGCTAGATAAAAAGTGATATTGTTCCTCCCGAGAGGTAGCCTGCCCCACCCCACCTGCCAGGCTGGGCTCATCGGTCCTCCTGGTGAGGAAGGCCCACGTCCAACCCTGCTGGGCACCTGCCTCCAACAGAGACTTAGTGGCTATTTACCTAAAGAGATCATTGAAGGAATTTTCTCATTTTACTCAGCCATGAGGACAAAGGGTCTTATTGAAACTGTTCTAATAGACTTACGCCCAGTCACGGGTCTCTCAGGCCACGTGAACGGTGGAGCCAGGAGTGGTGGTATCTGAAGCAGTTTCCTCCTGGGGCTGTGGGGTCCTTGTCCATATGGCATATCCGCACAGAAGGAGCCTGGAAGGTCTCACAGGCTGCCAGCCCAGCTGATCACCCCGACACCCCATCTCAGGGCCCGGGGCCTGCTCACCTGCCCATCCCAGCCGCTGTCCCCGTCCTCTGCAGCACAGCCACCTGGCCCCTGCACCCACACTGCTGTCGCTAGGCGTGCTTCTTGTTCCCTGCGTCTCCTGGCCGGAAGCCGGCCCCCACCCCTCGCAGACCCTAGAATTGTGAAACTGATGTGCAGCCGAGGGGTGTGCTTGTGGAAAAGTGGAGTGCTGCCCTTCCCGCGTGCCCGGCTCAGAGCACCGTGCGTGTGTGACTGTCTAGTCCCACGGCCAGCACTGCTAGCCGCCAAGGCAGGGTCACTTTCCAGGTGAGGACAGGGTCTTGCTGGCTCTGGCTGTCGGTGGCAGGGCTGGGGCTGGAGCGGCAGAGCCATCTCCTTGACCCCTCATGAAGTGCCTTCTGCTCCTGGCCATTCTGCCCCTCTCCCTGCCGCCCACTGACCAGATGGCATCTCTGCTCTTAGTGGAGGGCCACTGTCAACCGCCAAGGTTATTTATAGGGATGAGCATTATGTGTGGCGTTTCCCTTAAAATAACACAATAAGAAAAGTCTCTAGAGCGAAGATGTTTAAATCCCATCTGCCTGCCCTCTCATGTCGCCCATTAATGGATTACAAAGTAGATTCCAGAAATTAAGCCATTCCACCAGGCCTTGGATGTCATCAGAGGGACGATGGGTGCAGGCGCTCTGCGCACCTGCCACTTGGCGGGGCCCCCTGATCTCAGCCCCTCTGGCTACAGGAGAGGCCGGAGAAGCGCTTTATCACTCCCTACCTCCTGGGGTCCAACAAGAACTTCACACGGGAGCAGGCACGTGGGCGTCGAGGTGCGGGGGCGGCCACCGGTAGGTGGACGGGGAGCAGCTTTGGGGGCAAGGGAGGCCCAGCCTGCCAGGACTTGCCAGCCCCTGTTGTTGCCGGCCTTGTGTCTAGGAAGTTCACGTAAGTGGTGTCTTGTGACCCAGCTTTCGCAAGTTGCTCTCCTGCCCAGTCTGACTTAAGAGATGTTCCACGTGGGTTCAAGGGTGTTCTTAAGCTGCCCCTACCGGGTTGAACTACAAGGTGCTTATCTGGTGCTTTGCTGGAGGCGATTAGGGGATTCCGGTTTCTCCCACTGCTTGTTGATGGCTTCGGGTAGAGCATGAGCCAGCAGCCTCAGGCGGTGGGCCTTGACCCAGCTGGCCCGGGCTGGCATTTCCAGCTCACTTCTGGGGCGAATGCTGCTTCCTCCGCAGCCTGCCACGGGCTGCCTGTGTTCCCCTCACCAGCTCGGGTGGGCTGCTGAGCGCCAGCCATCTGGCTGCGGTGAGGAGCGTGGTTTCCTTTGCTCACATTTGCTGTGCCTCCATTTCTCTCTCCGTGGGCTGGTGTTTCCTGGCATCCCTGCGGTTGCTGTCCTCCTTGGACCTGGTTCCCTCTTCTGCTTCCGGGGGACCCCGTGCCCTTGGGATCGGACTGGCTGTGTGTTACATATGGTGTTTCTCTGGAGTCGTTTTGAATTTGGCCAAATTTCCCTCTGGGGTTTCTGCTTTGAGTGGCAGCTGAGAGCGCTTTCCGCGGCCGAGTCCATGAGGTGCTCCTGGGTGGGTTGCGGTTGCCTGGAACCCCACTGGAACTGTGCTGTGTGGTGGGAGCTGCAGCCCCCACCCTCCTCCAGGGAAACCCCCGGCCCAGGACCCTGTGCATAGCCATCCTTCCTGACCTGCGGCCCATGCCCCGTCCCCAGCTGGTCCCTGTTGGGTGCCCTTCTCTGGCATCCAGTTCTGCTGCCCCACGCCCGGCCCTGCCCTCACGTCCTGCCTGCCTTCGGGCCTTGCCCACCTTCCCACCTCCCTGTTCAGAGAAGCCTCCCTGAGGCTGTCCAGGTGTAGATTTGGGCGCAGCTCCCTGCACTCTGCCCATGCAGCCTGGACCCCAACCATGACCTGTGGAGAACAGGGCCGACGCCAGGCTCAGGCAGCGGGAGGCTGTCCTCGTGTCAGAGCCGTGGCCGCCTGACAGATGCCACCTCCCTGCTGGGACCGTTGTGGGGGCCCCTCCCCCAGCAGCCTTGTAAGTGGGTCGCAGGTCACAGCTCTGGGCAGAGCCTCCCTGCTGTCTGCCTGCCAAGGCTGAGGAAGGGGGAGTAGGGGCCATCGAGGAGGTGCAGGGAGAGGAGCAAGAGGGCCCTGGGTGGGTGTTGGGGAGTGTTCAGGCTCCACCTTGACCCCGTGGTCTGCCAAGGGGGAGCTCTGCACTCAGTCCCTCAACTAAGACCAGGAGGTGCCAGATGAGGCCCCAGCCTGCAGAGCCGGTTCCTGGTGGAAGAGGAGAGTGAGGTGGGTGAGGCTTCTAGGACACCCAGTGCCCTTTTCCAGAGAGCCGTGGGCTCTGGGGAGAGCCTCTTTGCTGGCTGTCTACCATTTTGACTCTGGGCTGTGGGCAGGACCTGTGCCCTGGCCAGGGCCTGGGGCGGTCATGCCCCCGCGCGGCCTCCTGTGTCTGGGGGTCAGGGGTCCCTGAGGCCCTAGGAGGGCCCCTGCCTCTGAGCCGCTTCTTTCGGAATCTGCAGGAGTTCCCTGGGCTGGCCCCGAGGAGGAGCCTCCCCCAGTCAAGCAGGCCATCAAATGGGGCTGTTTGATGTCCCCAGGACATTGCTGTAAACACAGTGCAGAAGCCGATGACCGGCCCTGAGGCTCTCTGTGACCCGGCATGGTCACTCAGCCTCCTGGCGCCTGACCTACCCTCAAAGAGTGTCCAGGAATGTCCTGAGCAGGATGGAGTGCGGGAGGGACCTTGGGTGCCTGGTGCTGCTGGGACCACAGCCTTCGGGTCAGCTTGGTCTCCATGAGGGTGCAGGCTCCGGGGTGCGACCTCAGGGTGCCCTGAGGTGGGGTCTCTGGGCAGCCTTCCCCTGAGCCCTTGGGAAGCTTCTCAGCATGCTGGCCTGGCTGCAGGGTCCTGTTCCCCAGCTGTTCACAGTAGCCGGTGGCCAGACTCCGAGCACATCGGGCCACACATCTTGGGTGTGCCAGACACGAGGCTGAGAGGCCCTGGGGAGGAGGCGTGGCTCGGCGCCGCACCCCTGTGCTGACCCAGGGTTTGGTCTTCTCAAGTGTGGCTGGCAGGGGCTGAAGTCACCTGGGGCAGCATGAGTAGGGCTGTGGGGTTGCTGGTGGTCAGGCCTGAGTCAGGTGGGGCCTACTGGAGGCCCAGAGTCCAGCAGGGCCCTGCTGGCCCACCTGGTACCAACCTCCAGCGGATCTGAGGTGGGGTCTGGTGGGGCCTCTGGGCAGGGCCACCTGCTGAAAATGCACCTGGGCCCCAGGGGAGGCTCCAAGCATAAGGTGGCTCCCACATCAGTCCCCAGGGAAGGGCAAGGCAAGCGGCTTGGGCCTCACGGGGGTGGGGCCTCTTCCTCTGGACTGTGCCCAGGTGAGCCCAAGTGTGCCTGCAGAAGCCCTGGTCCCTGCCAAGCCAGCTGGGGACATTTGGTGCCTGCCTGGAGTAGAGTCTGGGGCAGTGCCCTCTGACCTTGTCCTGTAGGAGGCAGCACCCCCAGACCCATGCCCAGCTCCACATTCCCATGGAAGGTGGATGTGTGTTGAGCCCACAGACACGGAAGCCAGGCCTGGAGTGTCCACCGGCAGCTCAGTGGCCAAGGCTGTGGAGCTGGGTTCCCACATAACATGTGATGGAGGAGGTGGGGGTGGGCAGGCCGACAGCCTGTGCTCCCCCTCCTGGGTGGGTGCAGGGCGGCTGCAGGGGCGCTTGTCCCCCTCCCTGCTCCTGGGTTGGAGCCTGGCCTTAAAGACCTTGCTCTGGGGACTAGTGTGAGATGGGAGTGCGCAGCCCAGGGCCCTCTGCCCTTCCCCACGCCCTCTCTTTCCCCTTCTTCCCTTTCCTGTCTTTCTTCCCCTGCTGGGTTCCCCACAGTCCCTCCCACGAACCTGCTGTTCCTGATCTTGCTCTTCCTTTCTGTGCCTTCTGTTTTTGTCTCTCTCCAGGAAGGATGGAAGGACCTTGTGTTAGTGTGAATGTGTTACGGGTTACAGCTCTGTTTTCCATATTGTTTAAGATGAAATAAAACTATGTTTTTATGCTATTAAAAATAGAGAAGCTGGCTGGGTGTAGTGGCTCGCGCCTGTAATCCCAGCACTTTGGGAGGCCAAGGTGGGCGGATCACCTGAGGTCAGGAGTTCGAGACCAGCCTGTCCAACATGGTGAAATCCCTTCTCTACTAAAAATACAAAAATCAGCCAGACATGGTGGTATGCAGCTGTAACTCGGGAGGCTGAGGCAGGAGAATTGCTTGAACCTGGGAGGTGGAGGTTGCAGTGAGCTAAGATTGTGCCACTGCACTCCAGCCTGGGTGACAGAGCAAGACTCTGTCTCAGAAAAAAATAAAAATAAAACTAGAGAAGCTTAGATGAACAGGATTGTTAATAACGATTCCTTCTGTGGCTACTGTCAGCTTTCTGCAGGCAAACGCTCCCAGGCTCCTGGGACGGTCGGGAGCCAGAGGTCCCTGTTCAGAGAGGACGATGCAATGGGACATGGGACAGGGGCATGTTGGGGAGAGGGGTCACACCAGGCAGTGTTGGGGTAGGTAGCCGTCAGCAGCCATGACCTCGGGCAGGCAGTGTCCGCGGCAGCCCCAGCATTGCTAATGCCTAGTGGGGCGCCCGCCCACCTGTCCGCAGGTCACCAACAAGATCACGCCGGTGCTGTCGTACTCCTACCTGGCCGTGCTGGTGCCTGTGTTCTTGCTCACCGACTACCTGCGCTACACGCCAGTGCTGCTGCTTCAGGGGCTCAGCTTCGTGTCGGTGTGGCTGCTGCTGCTGCTGGGCCGCTCGGTGGAACACATGCAGCTCATGGAGTTCTTCTACAGTGTCACCATGGCCGCGCGCATCGCCTACTCCTCCTACATCTTCTCTCTCGTGCGGCCCGCGCGCTACCAGCGTGTGGCCGGCTACTCGCGCGCTGCCGTGCTGCTGGGTGTGTTCACCAGCTCCGTGCTGGGCCAGCTGCTGGTCACCGTGGGCCGAGTCTCCTTCTCCACGCTCAACTACATCTCGCTGGCCTTCCTCACCTTCAGTGTGGTCCTCGCCCTCTTCCTGAAGCGCCCCAAACGCAGCCTCTTCTTCAACCGCGACGACCGCGAGCGGTGCGAAGCGTCGGCTTCGGAGCTGGAGCGCATGAACGCCGGCCCGGGCGGGAAGCTGGGGCGCGCGCTGCGGGCGGCCTGCGGGGACTCCGTGCTGGCGCGGATGCTGCGGGAGCTGGGGGATAGCCTGCGGCGGCCGCAGCTCCGCCTTTGGTCCCTGTGGTGGGTCTTCAACTCGGCCGGCTACTACCTGGTGGTCTACTACGTGCACATCCTGTGGAACGAGGTGGACCCCACCACCAACAGTGCACGAGTCTACAACGGCGCGGCCGATGCTGCCTCTACGCTACTGGGTACGCGCGCCCTGGTCCCCGAGGCTCCCCGTTCACCCCCTGCCCCGTGGATCCTTACCCCGGAGGCTCCCCTTTGCCGCCCCATGCCCCGTGGATACCTTAACCCAGAGCCTCCCCACCACCTCCCTCTGCCCCATGGATCCTTCCCCCGGAGGCTCCCCCTCCCCGCCCCCTGTCCCATGGATACCTTCCCCCAGAGGCTCCCCGCCCCCTCCCCCTGCCACGTGGATGCTTCCCCCGGAGGCCCCTCGCCACCTCCCCCTGCCCCGTGGATACTTCCTCCAAAGGCTCCCTGCCACCTCCTCCTGCCCCGTGGATCCTTCCCCCGGATGCTCCCCCTCCCCACCCCCTGCCCCGTGGATACCTTCCCTCAGAGGCTCCCCACCACCTCCCCCTGCCCGGTGGATGCTTCTCCCCGAGGCTCCTCGCCGCCTTCCCCTGCCCTGTGGATCCTTCCCCCGGAGGCTCCCCGCCACCTCCCCCTGCCCCGTGGATACCTTCCCTCAGAGGCTTCCGCCACCTCCCCCTGCCCTGTGGATCCTTCCCCCGGAGGCTCCCCCTCCCCGCCCCCTGCCCCGTGGATACCTTCCCTCAGAGGCTCCTGCCACCTCCTCCTGCCCCGTGGCCCCCCAGGGCCGCTGCAACGCCCCATCCCTCCCGTCTCAGGTGCCATCACGTCCTTCGCCGCCGGCTTCGTGAAGATCCGCTGGGTGCGCTGGTCCAAGCTGCTCATCGCAGTCGTCACGGCCACGCAGGCCGGGCTGGTCTTCCTTCTGGCGCGCACGAGTAGCATCTGGCTGTGCTATGCGGCCTTCGTGCTGTTCCGCGGCTCCTACCAGTTCCTCGTGCCCATCGCCACGTGAGTTCCAGAAGGGTGGGGAGCCGGGGGTGGGCAGGCACCAGGATCACGCCCTGCGCTTCGCGGGGTGCTCCCATCTTCCCGCCACGCCCCAGCGACTATGCCAGTGCTGGCCCCGCCAGCCACCTGGAGCTGACCAGGGTCCCCGCTTGTCTCTCCCTGGGACCTGGGGCATCCCTGCCTGTGCCATCCAGCTGCTACCCCAGGCCCTCCGCGCTCCTCTCTGAAGCCTGCTGGGCTTGCTGCCCTGCTCCCAACCCCATCCTCCAGGCCCCATCCAGGCAGGAGCCGGAGCATGCACCTGTGTGAGTTCATCCTCAGCTTACACTCACACCAGGCACTCACACCACACACACACACCACACGCTCCCACATGGACACACACCACACACTCATGAACACACACCACATGCTCACAGATGGACACACGATACAGACACACCACACTCTCACATGGACACACACCACACACATGAACACACCACACACATACGGACACACCACACACACACAGACATGCACCACACACGCGAACACACCAACACACGGACACGCACCACACACATGAACACACACGGACACACACCGTGAACACACCACACATATACGGACACCCACCACACATGAACACATACCACACACACACACGGACACGCACCACACACAACACACCACACACACGGACACACCACACACATGAACACCACACGCTCATACATGCACACCCACCACACGTGAACACATACCACACACTCACCAATGGACACTCAGCACACACTCTTACCACACGTGCACGCATGGACAAACACTACACTCACACATGGATATGTCACACATGGACACAGACTACACACGGACACCACACACGGACAAACGCACACTCACATGAACACACCACACACTTGGACACACACCACACGCTCACAGATGGACACACTATGCACAGACACACACCATACGCTCACACATGGACACACCCACACATTGACACACCTACCACATAGACCACACACACTGACACACTCAGACACTGACCCTGTGTGCTCACACCCGCCCCTGCCTCCCTGGACCTGCCCCCTCTTTCCTGCCAGCTGGGAGGACTTTGGCCCCAGCTCCCCTTCCTGGGCCTCCACTCCAGGGTGGCCTCCGAGCCCTGTCTCCCTCCCTCCATGGGTCGTCCCCCTGAGGCTTACGCTGGCCACGAGCCTGTTGAGCTGAGAGCACCCTGCCGACCCTTGCATTGTGCCCTCTGCATTGGTAGCCTCATCCCTGCAGCATTCTGCCTGGATGTGCCCAGCCCCGTACTTCCCCGTCCTCCCCACACGCAGGCAGCAGTCTCCTGGCATGGGCAGCCCGGCCCACCCTTCTCTCCTGCCCCTGCCATACTTGAGGCCCCTTTTGCTCCTGTGTGGCCGCCTTCTCCATGCTCCCTGAGGCCCACGCAGGGCTCTTGCTGCCCCCAGCTCCTGAAGGCCCCCCTCCCTGACCTGCCAGCACGGTGGAAAGGGCCAGGGCCTCTGCTGATGTGCCGTCCCATTGCTGCATCCAGGGGGACAACGCCTGAAAGGTTTTAGTTATAAAGTCATTGATGCCCATCGCAGAAAATCCAACACGGTGCAGCAGTGTGCAAAGCAGAAAACCGCCATCTGCTACGGGGAATCCCAGCATTTTCTGCTTGTCTGTGTTGAGTTGATGTCAGACACAGACGTAGGTGGTCACTCCAGGTCATGAGTGGTGGGCCTTACAACCCATCCCCGGTCTGTGGGTAAAGTCACCATTTCCATTTTTCTTACAACAGAAGAACACTGAGATGAATGCCCTTCTACCTACATTTTTCTTTCCAAATTCTAATAATGGCCCTCAGGTGGATTCCTGGAAGGGGAATGGCCAGGTTGGAGAGTCTGTGCTTTTGAAAGGTTTCTGTCGATATTGCAGGTACCCTGCAGGCTGGCATGCGGGCTTTCTCCCCATCAGGATGATGGAGTGGCCTTCCCACCCTCCCTGAGCCCCTGATGGACCAGCTGGGCTCCCAGCCTTTCCTTCACAAGAGCGAGGCTGGCCGGCCTGCTGTGGACTGAGTGGCCCCTGTGTGTCTCCTGACTGTGTTGGGACTCACTTTCCTCTCTCCTGATCGGGGGAGCACTCATCTGTATCATGTATTTTCAATCACCTGTGCCCCTATCATGCCCCACACTCGTTTGCCTTTAATTCAACTCCCAGTGTTACTCAGTGTCCTTGGAAGCACCCTGGAGGCTGGCCTACCCAGCGCCGCGTCCAGAAGCTCGTTTGTGCTGGGATTTCCCTGCTGTTCATCTGCCCTTTGTCCTGCTGACCTGCTCACCCGGACCTCTGCGTGCTTCTCGTCCTCACTGCCACCCGCCTGCCCGCCCCCCTATCTGCACTGTCCCCGCTGTCCCCCCATCTCCAGTGCCTGGCAGCACAGACACCTCTGCCCTTCTCTAAATAGAGAGTTTCTGGCATTTTTGTTTATTTTTTCTTCAGGTGAACTTTAGGATATTTTTTTGTCCAGTTCTTTTTTTTTCTTTTTTTTTTTTAAAGCACTTTGCGGATTTTAATTGGAACTGCATCTGAAGACTAGTTTCTCTGCAGAGCACCAGAAGCCTTGTATGTCACCTCTCCATGTCAGGAATATGGTGCCTTCATTCCTGGACATGTGCATGCCACCGCCTACTTCCAGGGCTCGCGGTAACTGGCTGCCACTCACCTCCAGGGCCTGCCCTGCCTGGCTGCCACTCACCTCCAGGGCCCACCCTAACCGGCTGCCACTCACCTCCAGGGCCCCCCCTACCCAGCTGCCACTCACCTCCAGCGCCCACTGTATCTGGCTGCCATTCACCTCAAGGCCTACTCTGCCTCCATGCCCACCCACCTCCCACCCAGCTGCCACTCACCTTCAGGGCCCGCCCTACCCTGCTGCTGCTCATTTCCAGGGCCTGCTCTGTCCAGCTGCTGCTCCCTCACCGACTCTGGTTTCACTGCTCTTCTAATTTATCGAACATTTAACCATGAAAGACTTTCGTTCCAGACTTTTCTGTCTGTGCCCAGGGGTTCTCTTGATGATGATTTTCCGAGCGTTTTGAGATGCCTGTGACCTGGTCCGTCCCAGAGCTCACGGGAGCCCTTCTAGGCATCTTGTTGAGTTTGTGTTTTGTGACACCCATTGTACAGGTTCAGCATCCCTAATCAAAACAGCCAGAATTCAGCCGGGTGCGGTGGCTCACGCCTTTGATCCCAGCACTTTGGGAGGCCGAGGTGGGCAGGTCACCTGAGGCCAGGAGCTCGAGACCAGCCTGGCCAACATGGTGAAACTGTCTCTACTAAAAATACAAAAATTAGCTGGGCGTTGTGGCGCATGCCTGTAATCCCAGCTACTCGAAAGGCTGAGATAGGAGAATTGCTTGAACCCAGGGGGCAGAGGTTGCAGTGAGCTGAGATTGTGCCATTGCACGCCTGGGCAACAGAGTGAGACTCCATCTAAAAAATAATAATAACAACAACAACAAAAAAATCCAGAATTTGAAATACTCCAAAATCTGACAGTGTTTGAGCTCTGAGAAGACAACGCAGTGGAAAATCCCACACCTGACCTTGTTTGACAAGTCTCAGAACACGGTCAAAAGTTTCTTCATGCACAAAATTACTCCAGAACTCAGGGTGAGGCCCTGGGCAGTAGCATCCCCTTTAGCTTGCAAATGTCTGTTAGGTATTATATAAAATCACCTTTTGACTGTACGTATACCGTGTATATGGGCATAAATGGATTTCATGTTTAGACTTGGGTTCCATCCTCAAGGTATCTCCTTATGGATATGTGAATATTCCAAAATCCAAAACCTCTGGCCCCAGGCATTTTGGATAAGGGACCCTCACCCTGTACTGAGCCAGGGGGATACAGCAGCTTCCAGAATGGCCCCTCGAGGGTGGGTGGCCTGGGTGTTGGCTCCTGCCTGGGAGGGGCGGGCATATGTGGGAGAGATGGGGGCCTGGTGGGGGGCTTATGCGTGCCCTGGGACCTCATGGCTGCCCGGCGAGTCATGGGCTGGTGGGAGCCGGGCTGCAGGCTTTTCGCTGTTGCTGCTTCTCGTTCTCCCAGCAGCGCCTGATCTGCCCGCTCTTCCTGTTCAGCTTTCAGATCGCATCTTCTCTGTCTAAAGAGCTCTGTGCCCTGGTCTTCGGGGTCAACACGTTCTTTGCCACCGTTGTCAAGACCATCATCACCTTCATCGTCTCGGACGTGCGGGGCCTGGGCCTCGCGGTCCGCGAGCAGGTGAGCCCATTTCAGGCCTGCATCCTCAGGGAGGGAAGCTACTTGTGGGGACGTTGCCAAGGCCTCCTGGTGCCCTCCTGATGTGGAATCCGCTGTGGGCCGGTGGCACATGGTGCGGGCCGGGGGCTTCCAGTGGGACACACCAGGCCAGCGAGAGCAGGAAATGAGAGAGACCCCAGCAGGGCTCAGTTGTTGGGGGTGGGAGCCTCTGTCAGGCCCTGGGCCTTGGTGGAAGCGACTGAGTCTCTGCTCGCCAGGGTGGACCTGTCCTTGTCTCTGTTCTCGGCCTGTGGCTGCCGGAACTGGGTGTCCTTGAGCCCTGGCTAGAGGCCACATGAGCTTTGTTCTCTTCAGGAAGGAGAGCTGAGCAGAGCCACTCAGCAGCGTTGGCATGCAGGCTTCTGTGGGTGCCCTCCCCTTCCCCACCTCTGGCAGGCCTTTGCTGCTTCTAAGAGGAGCTGGAAAACACACATTTAACTCCTGAGGGTCCCAGCCAAGGCCGGGTCTCCAAGTGAGCTGGATACAGCCATGGTGGGCGTGGTGTGAGAGGTCCTCCCGGGCTCCTCAGGACTGCCCCGCCCCAGCCTGCAGCTAGACAGATGCGCTTGGCAGGTGGGACAAGGGCTTTGTCCACCTGCGGCCCAGGTCTCACTGGGCAGGAGGACTGTCAGGGCTGGCCCTGATCCTCTGAGGGTGCCGCGTCTGTTCAGCCTCGGTGACTCTGGAGCTCAGGATGAGGCCTGGGCAACAGCAGGCATCCCCTTCGGCTTGCGAATGCCTGTTAGGTGAGGGTGGCTGTTGCTCACTCATCGAAATGCATCCTTCAGCCCAAGAGTATCATTAGGGCCTGTCCACACTGGCAGGCCACATGGCCCCGTTCCACAGAGCCCTCCGGGTGCAACGCCCCTGACCCAGGTGTGAACACTCAGGGCGGTGACCCTCCGATGGGTGGGGGTGAACACTCAGGGTGGGTGACCCTCTGAGGCCCGGGGGTGAACGCTCAGGGTGGTGACCCTCCGATGGGTGGGGGTGAACACTCGGGGTGGTGACCCTCTGAGGCCCGGGGGTGAACGCTCAGGGTGGTGACCCTCCGATGGGTGGGGGTGAACACTCGGGGTGGTGACCCTCTGAGGCCCGGGGGTGAATGTTCAGGGCGGTGACCCTCTGAGGCTTGGGGGTGAATGTGTCCAGGCCTGGCCTGGGTGGACACAGCCTCCTGGTGGCCGGGCTGGTCTCAGGTCTGCAGAAAAGGGGCCCAGAAGGCTTCTGTTGAATGCATGGCCCCGGGGGGGGGGGGCGCTGGCAGTAGTCCAGCTGGCCTTGGAGGGGCTCCAGCACCCCGTAGGAAGTCCTCCCCATTCTTGGAGCCCCTAGTTACCTCTGTCCCCAGACAGCGGTGGCTGCCAGCGTGTATGGGCAGGGTGGGCCTGTCCCAGGGAGACTCCAAGGGCCCTGCGTGGCCCCCGCCAGGCTGGGCCTGGCTTTTGACCTGCCTCTGGGTGCTGACTGCCCCTGACTACTGTGCCCCCCCCCACCTACATCCCTCTGTGACCGCCTCTTGTTCAGCCCCCGGCAGCTGGAGGGGCAGATGCCTGAGGGCCCTTTAGGGACCCTGTGCCTGTGCTCCCCTGCAGCTGCCCTGTGGAGGGGACCCCTCACAGTGGACTTCTAAGGGCCCATGGGGGCTTGGTGCAGGGGGTGGTGCAGTTCTTCCCGAGAGGGCTGCTCACGAGGAAGCCCTTTCTCTTCCTCAGCTGGTCCTTGTCCTGGTGTGGCCGTGGAGGCCGTGGGGAGATGGCTACGGGGAGGTGGAGGCAGGTTCCGGCCTGTGGCTGCCTCTTGTCACATGGAGAAAAAGCACAGGGACTTTTCTCAGGCTGGTTTGATTTCCAGGTTAAAAAGTAACTAGTGGGGCATTTTGCTCATGGCTAGACATCCTGTTGGGTCTAGAGGAGGTGGTGCCGGCTCCTCTTGCCCCCCTGCCTGTTACTGGGTGCCGAGTGTCCACTCTCGCTCCTCCAGCATGGGGAGAACAGCTGGAGGAGTTCAGGCTTGATTGCAGGTAGAGTCTGGAGACATGTGGGAGCCGTGTTGGAGCACGGCGGGGCAGACAGGCCTGGAGCTTGCCTGGGTTTGCCTGCTTTTTAAATTAAGCTTTGTATTTGGGTAATCTTATATTCACATGCTGTTTAATAAATAATACAGGGAGATCCATGTACCCCATACCCAGTTTTCTCAGTGGTCACATCTTACAGTTCTGCAGCACATCACAACCAGCGTGGTGACAGTCATGATCCAGAACATTCTACCCCACAGGGATCCCTCACGCCGCTCTTTATAGTCACGGCCCACCCTGCTCCCAAGCCTCACCTCCTCTTTAACCCCTGGCAACCACGACCCTCTTCTCCACTTGTATAAGTTTGTCATTTCAGGAGTGTTATATAAACACAGTTATGCATTGGGTATCGTTTAGGGATTGGCGCTTTTCACTCAACATTGTTCTCTGAACATTCATCCAGGTTGTTATTGTGGCTCTAGCTGATTCCTTCTTGCTGCTGAGTGGTGTTCAGGGTGTGGATACAGCACACTTTATTTAACTATTCACTATGAAAGACGTGTTTCCAGTGTGGGGTATTACAAATAAAGCTGCTACAGACATTCTTTTACAGGTTTTTGTGTGAATATAGGTTTTCCTTTCCCTGGGACACACGCCCAGAAGTGCAAATGGTGGGTCACCAGGTAGTTGCCTGTTTATGAAGAAGCAACCCACTTTCCATAGCAATTGTACCTTTTTGTATCACCACCAGACTTTGAGAGATCAGTCACAGTGTCTTCAGTATGTCATGTTGCTACCTGTTTTTATTTTGGCCATTGTGATAGGTGTAGTGATATTTGATTGTGGTTTTAATTTGCATTTCCCTGGGGGATAACGTTGTTTTAATTTGCATTTCCCTGGTGGATATTGATGTTGAACATCTTTTTATGTCCTTATTTTCCATTTGCAAGATCTTCACATCTTCTGCCCATTTTCTCATTGGATTGTTCATTTTTATACTCTTGAGTTTTAAGCATTGTTTGTGTACTCCAGATTTTAGTCCTTTGTTGGATATATACAGTTTGCAGTTTTTTTCAACTCTGTAGCTTGTTGTTTCATCTACTTAACATGGTCTTTTATAGAACAAGTATTTTTTAACTCCCATGAGGTCTGATTTAACAGTTTTTCCTTTTATGGAAACTCTTTGCCTAGCCCTAAATTCAGAAGATTTTCCTTAAATTTCTTTTTTAAAGTTTTGTGTTTTTACATTTAAGTCTCTGATCAGCTTTGAGTTAATTTTTGTATAAGATGTGAAGTTTAGGTTGAGGTCACTTTTTTTGGCCTGTGTATCCATTTATTCCAGCATCGTTTGTTGAAAAGACTTAGCTCTCCCCATTGAATTACTTTTGTACCTTTGTCCAAAGTTGGGCCTATTTATGTGAGCCTGCTTCTGGCCTCTTTATCCTGTTCCATTGAACTATGTGTTTCCCGTTGTACCAATATCTCACCATCTTGGTTATGAAGCTTTCTAGCAAGTTTTGAAATTGGATGGACTGATTCCTCCAACTTCTTTTTATTCAAAATTGTTTTGACTATTATAGTTTCTTTGCCTTTCCATATACATTTTAGAGTAATCTCGTCTATATCTACAAAAATTCTTGCTCAGATTTTGTTGGGAATTGCAATTAAGCCAGTATATCAATTTTGGGAGAACTGACATGTTGATTGTGTTGTTTTCCAATCCATGAACAATGGCATATCTTTCCAATTATTTAGATCTTTGATTTCTTTCAGCATTTTGTAGTTTTCAGCATATGAGTACTGTGCATGTTTTAGTTTATGCTTTTTTTAAAGTAAATCAAACCGTATCTTGAAATTTGTTATCTGCATTAGTCTGTTTGGGCTGCCATAGCCAAATATCACAAACTGGCCGACAAACAGCAGAAATGTGTTCTCTCACAGCTCTGGAGGCCGGAAGTCTGAGATTAAGGTGTTGGCAGGTTGGTTTCTCCTGATGCCTCTCTTGGCTTGCAGATGGCATTTTCTCCCTTTGTCTTCATATGGTCTTTTTTTCTGTGTGTGGTCCTCCCTGGTATCTGGTTTTTTTTTTTTTTTTTTTTTTTTTTTTTGAGAGGGAGTTTCCCTCTTGTTGCCCAGGCTAGGGTGCAATGGTGTGATCTTGGCTGATCGTAGCCTTCTCCTCCCGGGTTCAAGCAATTCTTCCTCAGCCTCCCGAGTAGCTGGGATTACAGGCATGTGCCACCATGCCTGGCTAACTTTGTGTTTTTAGTGGAGACTGGGGTTTCTCCATGTTGGCCAGGCTGGTCTCACACTCCAGACCTCAGGTGATCTGCCCGCCTCGGCCTCCCAAAGTGCTGGGATTACAGGCGTGAGCCACCGTGCCTGGCTAGTGTCTGTCTTCTTATAAGGACACCCAGTCAGGTTGGAGTAAGACGCCATCCTTATGACCTCATTTAACTGTAATTACCTTTTGAAAGGCCCTATCTTCAAATGCAGTGACATTGCGGGTTAGGACTTCAACATACAAATTGGGGGATGGGTTCACAATAGTGAACCCAATAGTGAACCCAATAGTGTATATGTGTTCATTGCTAGTGTATAGAAATATAGTTGATATTTGTGTGTTTATCTTGTATACTGCAATTTTGCTGAGCTTACTTATTAGTTCTAGGAGGCTTTTCTGTTTTTTGGTCTTTGTTTTTTAAATTCCTTGAGATTTTCTATGTAGATAATTATGTCATCTGCAAAAATTTCTTCCTTTCTGATCTGTATATCTTTTATTTCTTTTTCTTAGTGCACTGGCTGGAACTTTATTAATTCCTTATTTCTGCTTACTTTAGATTTATTTTGCTGTTCTTTTCGTAGGTTCTGGAGGTGAGCTATTGATTTGAGACTTTCCTCTTTTCTAATTTATGCATCTAATGCTATAAATTTCCCCACTTAGTACTGCTTTAGTTGCATCCCACAAATCTTAATAGGCTATGTTTTCATTTTCATTCAGTTCAGTGTGTTTTTTGATGCATTATTATCTCAACTTTTGTTGTTTAATTTCCAAGTGTTTTCAGATTTTCCTGTTACGTTATTAATTTCTTTTTTGATTATATTGTGATCAGAAAACACATTCTATAATTATTTCAGTCCTTATAAATTTGTTAAGATTTGTCTTATGACCCAGAATATTATCCGTTTTGATATACTGTGGACACTTGGAAAGAATGTATATTCTGCTTTCGGGTGGAGTGTTCTGTAAATGCTGATCGGATCCTGTTGGCTGATGGTATTGATTTCCTCTCAGTTCTTGTGGATTTTCTGTCTAGTTTTATTATTGAGAGGGGGTATTGAAGTCTCCTAAGTATAATTGTGGATCTATTTCTCCTTTCAGTTCTGTCATGTTTTTGCTTCACATATTGGTATCTCTTTTGTTTGTTGCATACGCGTTTGGGATTGAAATTTGTCTTAGTGGACTGACCTTCTTGTCAATTGTGTAATAGTGGATTGTATTATGTCCTTCTCTGTCTCTGGTCTTTTTTTTTTTTGCTCGGAAGTTTACTTTACCTGACATTAATATAGCCACCCCTGCTTTCCTTTGATTAATGTTTGCATGATACATCTTTTTCCATCGTTTTACTTTCAGCCTTCCTATCTTGGTATATTTGAAGTGAGCTTCTTATAGACAGCACGTGGTTGAGTCATGTTTTAAAATCTACTTTGCTAATCTCTGTCTTACAGTTGGTGTATTTAGACCATTTATATTTAATGTGATAATTTGTATATTAGGGCTTAAGTCTGCCATTTCGTTTTTAATTTTTTATTTATTCTCTGTTTTTAGTTTCTGTTTACATTTTTTCAGCTTCCAGTGGGTTACTTGTACATCCTTTCGAATTTTGTTTGGTTTATCTATTGTGTTTTTGAATGTACTTAGTATAGCTTTTTTGGTTGCTTTATGTATTACATTACTAGTTTGAGTGAAGTATAGAAACTTTGCCTGCCTTTATGTCACTTTATCATCTCCCGCTTATAGTACAATTATCTTAAATATTTTCTCTACATACCTTTAGTGCTACATAAGAAAATATTGTAATTTTTGCATTAATCATCAAACATATTTTAGAAAACTCAAGAAGGAAAGTCTGTTTTATTTACCCATAATGTTGCCTACTATGGTATTTCCTCTTTCCTGTTATTTCAAGATTCTTTCCTTCTTTAGTAATTTCCTTTCTGTTTAGAGAACTTGTTTTTTGTGGGGTTTTTTTTGGCCATTATTTTAGATAGATCTGCTGGTTATGAATTTCTTCTCTTAGTTTTTCTTCATCTGACAGTGTCTTGATTGCTCTTTTATTCTTGAAGGATGTTTTCACTGGATATAGGATGTTGGGTAGACTGTTCTTTTTTTTAGCCTGTGAGAAATGTGGTGCCCCTTCCTCATAGCTTTCAGGATTTTTGATGAGAGATTAGTGTTATTCAAATTGCTTGTCCATGAAGGGTCATTTTTCTCTGGCCACTACCAAGATTTTTTTTATTTATTTTTATCGTTAGCTTATAGAAGTTTGAATATGGTATGTGTTGGTGTGATTTTGTTTGGGTTTTCTGTTTGGGGTTTGCTCAGCTTCATGAATCTGCAGTGTACGTCTCACCAAATTTGGGAAGTTTTCAGCCATTATTTCCTAAAGTGCTCTTTGAACCCCACTCCTTTTCTCCTCTTTTTCTAGAACCCCCGTGTCACAAATGTTAGGTTCATGTTATGAAACCCCACAAGGAATGAGACTTCGTTCATTTTTTTTTCAGTCCATTTTTTCTTTTGTTCAGGTTGGATAATTTATATTGTTCTACCTCCAGTTCATTGATCATTTCTCTGCCTCTTGTATTTTGTTGAGATGATTCATTAAGTTTTAAAATTTTGGTTATTGTACTTTTCAGTTCTAATTTTTTTTTATTTCTCCCATTTCTTTGCTGAGACTGTGTTTTTTCATTTGTTTCCAGCATGTTTCTTATTGTTCACCGAAGCATTTTTATGGTGGCTGCTTTAAGATCTTTCTCAGCGAATTCTACCATTCCTGTTGTCTTAGTGTTGGTGTCTATTAATTGTTTTTCAGGTTGAGATCTCTGTGGCTTAGTGTGCCAAGGGACTTTTTAGTGAGATGCAAGCATTTTGGGTATGATGTAATTTCAGCATCCTGTCGTGGCTGACGCAGCTCCAGCAGGTCGAGTGGGGTGTGCACCTCGCTACAGGGAGGAGGGGTGGAAGTCCAGGCTCCCACTCAGCCTTCGTGACACCTGAGTGAGGGTGGGTGGCTGGGTGGGGGCTCCTTCTTGTTGCCAGGCAAGGATGGGAATCCAGCTCCCCTTGTGGTCCCCTTGATGCCCCTAGGGTTGGGACATTCTCATTATTCCCGGGTTGGGTGAAAGTCTGGACTCCCTGCTTGACCCCCTCTGATACCTCCCAGCATGGAGAGGGGGATGGGCACCCCATTACTACTGGGCGAGGATAAGAGGCCACGCTCCCCACATGGTCTTCGCTGACCCCATGCGGCTTCAGGGTGACAGTCTAGGCTTTCCTGTGGTCTCCGCTGACTCATGTGGGTGAGGGTGGGCGTCTTTACCAGCCAGTGGGAGTGAAAGCTGTAGTGCCCACTGGTGGTGTCTGACACTACCCTGCAGGGGACTTGGGGGTCCTTGTTACAGGCTGGGGAGGGTGAGGGGTCCTTGCTGACGTGGTGGGTGGAGCCGAGGTCTGGTGTCTGCGGGGAGCAGGGCGATTCCTGTCAAAAGGTCTTTCCTCATGTTGGGCTGCCCCTTCCCTGGGTCTTAGGCCAGAGAGAGCTGCTTTCATGGGCTCTTTTTTCTGCATCTGTTGGCATTTCCAGCCTGCTGCCTTCTTCAGTTTCAAAATATCTGAGGCGAAAAGAAAAGGCCCCAGGGGCCGGGCGCGGTGGCTCAAGCCTGTAATCCCAGCACTTTGGGAGGCCGAGACGGGCGGATCACAAGGTTAGGAGATCGACACCATCCTGGCTAACAGGGTGAAACCCCGTCTCTACTAAAAAATACAAAAAGCTAGCCGGGCGAGGTGGCGGGCGCCTGTAATCCCAGCTACTCGGGAGGCTGAGGCAGGAGAATGGCGTGAACCCGGGAGGCGGAGCTTGCAGTGAGCTGAGATCCTGCCACCGCACTCCAGCCTGGCGACAGAGCGAGACTCCGTCTCAAAAAAAAAAAAAAAAAAAAAAAAAAAAAAAGGCCCCAGGAAGCTCTGCGTGGCTCCCCAGACCCCACGGGCCCAGCCGGTCTGCCCGCCTCGCTCCCGCTTTCAGAGTCTTCCCAGGTGTTTATCTCAGTGTCTTGGGTAGGAGAAGAACAGGGAGAAGTGTGCCAGCCCCATCTTCCTGAGTTTGCTTTAAAAACAGTTTTCCTGGAAGGGTGCCGGTGCCGACGGGCTGCAGGGATTCTGGCCTGCGGGTGTGGAGCGGGGGCCTCGGGTCTTGGGCGGGACTCACTGGGCTCTGCCCACAGATGTCCTGAAAGCACTGCAGCCTCCTGAACCCTCTGCACCTCCGGGAATGATCAGGTCCCTCCCTGGTGTCCCAGGGACATCTCCAGTCCCTCCTGCCCCTGGCAGCTGTGAGAATCAGGAGAGATGTGGCCACTGCTGGTGTCGCTCCTTCTGGTCATCGTAGCACAGCTTCCACTGCTGAGGTGGAGACGGGCTTCGTGTGCAGGCTGCTGAGGGGTCGCTCTGGGCGTGAAGCCCTGGGGAGTAGCTCCCGGTCACCCGCTGTGGCTGTCCTCACCCTGATCTGCCAGGCAGGACATTCTGGCCCTCATGGGCGTTCTCTTGTTGTCTCAGCACCATGGATGGGCAGCAAGCACCACCAAGCAGGGGCCTCAGGAGCAGACACTGCAGGCCATGCAGAGCCAGGCCCCCTGCCAGGTTCTGAGGGGTTCTTGGGAAATGGTGGGAGCCCCTCTTAAGGCCTGTGCCAGGCCGTGGCGGGAAGGGGGGCTCTGGTGAGCACTGTGGCACCTGCTCCTGGGGCTGGCCTCTGGCTGCTGTGCCATGTTCAGGGTCAGCCTCTGAGCTGGAGGAGGGTGAGCCTGGGAGCAGGCGTTGGTGTGTAGGGTGCCATCATCCCAGCCAGGCCCTCCCCACCCGCCTCACCTGCCTCACCTGCCTCACCTGCCTCTCTTTCCAGTTCCAGTTATACTGTGTGTACTTCCTGATCCTGTCCATCATCTACTTCTTGGGGGCCATGCTGGATGGCCTGCGGCACTGCCAGCGGGGCCACCACCGGCCGCTGCCCCCGGCCCAGGACCTGAGGAGTCCCGTGGAGGAGAAGGCAGCACAGGTGCTGAGTGTGCAGGACAAGGGCCTTGGAGGCCTGCAGCCAGCCCAGAGCCTGCCGCTCTCCCCAGAAGATGGCCTGGGGACTTTGGGGCCAGCCTCCCTGGAGCAGAGACAGAGCGACCCAGCCCCAGCCCCGGCCCTGCAGGCAGCTGGATTCCTGAGCCCAGTGACAGCCCCTTCTGCCTGCACTCCGTGCTCCGCCCAAGCCTCAGGCCCTGACACTGCAGATGAGACCTGTCCCCAGCCGGCTGTCCATCCTGGTGTCAGCAGGCTGGGTTTGCAGCGTCATCCAAGTGACAGTGTTCAGAATGTGAACCAGTGACTCTTGGGGGCCCCTGTGGTAACTTTGCAGGTGACCCTCGGTACGTCCCTGTGACCCCTGCCTCGAAGGTCACTTGCCTTAGCCACAGGGGCCTCTGCTTATCCTGCTGGCAGGTCCCCTGGGATTCCCCCCACCCTGTGCTGCACTCTAGCGGTGGCCACAGCCTGCTGGCGACACTCAGGGCAGCTGCCTGGCCATGCTGTCCCTGTGCTGTGCCCCGCGGGCTTTGGTTAAGAGGTGGGTGGTGGGCTCCTGTGTCCACCCGGCCTCACTGGCTCATGCCCCTTGCGGGGCTTGAGACAAATCCTCTGTGCCCCTCTGGGCTGGTGAAGTGGCCTTAGATACCAGCTCAGGGGACACTGGCCACACAGGAGTTCTGAGCCCTCTAGGGCAGGGTGGGAGCCTAGGCCCCTGGGCATAGCTGAGCTGTGACATTGCTGGTCATCCTCGGTGCTCTTGCGTTTTGGAAGATGCTCTGCTTTTTTTTTTTTTTTTTTTTTTTCTCTTTGAGACAGAGTCTTGCTCTGTTGCCCAGGCTGGAGTACAGTGGCGCGATCTTGGCTCACTGCAAGCTCCACCTCCCGGGTTCACGCCATTCTCCGGCTTCAGCCTCCCGTGTAGCTGGGACTACAGGCGCCCACTGCCACGCCTGGCTAATTTTTTTTTGTATTTTTAGTAGAGACGGGGTTTCACTGTGTTAGCCAGGATGGTCTCGATCTCCTGACCTCGTGATCCGCCCGCCTCGACCTCCCAAAGTGCTGGGATTACAGGTGTGAGCCACCGTGCCTGGCCCTTTTTTTTTTTTTTTTTTTTTTCTGACATAGAACGAAGAACTGCACGTGGCTTCTCTGTCTCTGGAAAAACCATCTCAGGTTGGCAGCAGACGCACCCTCATCAGAGGGGGTCAGCGGCTCTGGTCCTCGGAACTGGTTCCTCTCTCCCACCCTAAGGGCAGCCCTCCATGGTCCTGTCTGTCCCTCTGAAGTGTGTCCATCCTGACCTGCAGGTCCTCAGCTGCTCCCACGCTCATGCCAGCCCGGAGAGGACTGGTCCCGATCACTGCAGACGTGCTGGCCTTGGTGTGTGCGGGGCTTGCCTGGGCTGGGGAGCTGTGGGGGAGCTGCCTTCGTGGGGGGCGCTGGGGAAGTATGTCCCAGCGGCCTCGGGGTGTAAGGAGCACTAGTGCCTTGCCCACAGGTGCCGGACCATCTGATGTGATGCGAACGGTCTTCCCACATACATCAAACACACTTGTTACGTGAGTGTGCACAGGGCTTCTGATTCTGGGCCGGCCTGGCCTGGGGGTTGAGGGTCGGCAGTCAGTGAGGAAGCCAGAAGAGGCATCCCAGCCTTCTCCCCCTACCAGCCCACTCAGGGCCTTGCTGCCCATGGGCTGAGCCCCCCTACTACCCTAGTCAATGGCCATATCCTGCAGGGCCTCTGCCACATCTCAGCGGCCCTGGGTGAATGGCTGGCTGCTCACCAGCTCCGCACGGAGAGCTGGGGACAGAATCTCTGGCTGGGGAGGGGCCGCTGGAGCTGCTGGACCCTGGGGTCTCCCGAGGTGGCTCAGGGGAGCAGGCATCTTGGGGTACCCTGGGTTGAAGCAGAGGCTGCACGTGGAAGATGGCCCGAGTCAGCGGATGGTGCTGGTCAGACAGGGCCGTGGTCGTGGGCGCATCCAGGGGCCCTGTCACGGCCACCCTGGGGACCCTGCTGGGAAGGGTCTGCACCAGCCATTTCCTGGGCTCGTAGATCTAGCAGGATGTGATGGGTGGAGGTGGGCTGGGCCTGTGCCATGGGCCAGAGCGTCACTGGGGAGGCCCACGCTGTCATCAGAACCCTCCCCCCAGTGCCTCCCCCACCCAAGGGCTTGCTCCCTCCGCATCCTGCTCACTGCACCCACCGCCTACCTGCCTCTGAGTCCTGCACTCACCTGGCCACCAGGACAGGGATGGCTGTCAGGATGTAGTGCTCCCGGGAGCAAGCCAGGTGCTGCTGTGAGCAGAGACTTGAGAGTGTTGGTGCGTGTCCACACACCTGTGCATGCCTGTGTACACTATGGATGCCCATGCACACCTGTGTATGACTGCACACCTGTGCATGCCTGTGTACACTATGGATGCCCATGCACACCTGTGTATGACTGCACACCTGTGTATCACTGCACACCTGTGTATAACTGCACACCTGTGTATGCCCAGGCACACCTGTGTATGACTGCACACCTGTGTATGCCCAGGCACACCTGTGTATGACTGCACACCTGTGTATGACTGCACACCTGTGTATCACTGCACACCTGTGTATGCCCAGGCACACCTGTGTATGCCCATGCATGCACACCCCCATGTAACTCCATGTGCACACTTGGGTTCTGCCAGTGGGGCAGTCCAGGGATAAAAGACTCCTGAGGACTCCTTTTGGAGAATTGTGTCCGTCCTGTGACAGTGAAGGCTCTTGCAAACCAAGAGTCAGTGTAAAAGGTCACTTTTATTTACTTGTCTGAAGTGGCTTCACATCACACACAGTTATAGAACCAGCCCCACCGGTTTCGTCACAGTCCCGAGGCAGGTATGTGCTGGCGTGCTGTGGTCAGCCTGGCACTGCCCTGAGTCCACTTGTCCCTCCACACAACGAATGACTGGTGTCGATGCTGCCAGATCTCAGGGGTGGCTGTGACAGAGGACCTCGTCGCACCTCGTGGCTACTTTGTTCGCCTGCAGGGCAGCCTGTGTGCACCCCGGGTGTCCCCTTCAGTCCCAAGGAGGGCAAGGATGTGGGTTTCCTAGGAGACAGCCGATGACTGCCCTGCATCTGGAGCCAGCCTGTCCATGGGCAGTGCACAGATGGCAGCCCTTCCCCACTGCCCTGTGCGCTGGCTGCCGCATGTCCTGTGCCAGCCTCAGCCTCTTCGACGTGGCCTTGTTCCATCCTGGCACTCAGCTGGACAAGTGCTGGCTGAGCCAAGTCCCAGCCGGGGGCATGAGATGGGGGCCCTGGATGGGAGGCTGCCAGACCCCAACTCACAGGTCCCTCGTATCTCCCAGCTTGGACTTGGCCAGCGTGGAGCTGTCTGCTTTGGATGTATCTCATGGCTCATTTGGGAGGCCAGCCCCAGGCTCCTGTGCGTGATGTTGGAGGACAGGCCAGAGCCGGGGTTCACAGTGGGCCTCTGAGCTTGGAAACCTGCTCCCGCCTGGGGTTGCTGTGAACAGCCCAGAGCTGAGCAGAAGGGGCTGCCCCAGCCCCAGGGACCTGAGCCTCCCTCCCATCAACCGCAGGGCAAGCACACCCCGGAGGAGAGCCCAGGTGGCCCTGTGCTGAGTGTGGCCTCAGCTCCCATTGCCTCACGGGGCCCGTCTGCTACCAGGTCTGGGTTTTGGGCACAGAACGGAGGTGCGAGGTGGGAGATGAAATCGGCGCCTGCCGGGGTGAGCACAGCTTCCCAGAGGAGGAAATCCTGGAGAAATCAAGCCGTGGTCTGATTCAGGCCAAGAGGCTGCACAGGGCATGATACTGCAGCCTGCCTGACCCAGGCTGTGTGACCCAGGCCGCGCCAGCTGGGCTCACAGCTCGGGAGAGCTGGGGCAGATGAACGTCAGCAGCAGGCTTCCATTTTAAACTTTTAAAAAAATACACTCTTTGGCTTCCTTTTATTTCTTGAGGATTACATGACACGTGAACTATACAGGAAAGTATGGCCGCCAGGTCCTGGGGCCGGGGGCTGGCCGGCCGCTCCCTGCCCACAGTGGGTGCTTCCTCCGAGCCGCCCGTCCTCTCCGGCCATCTGCATCCAGGCGGCGGCTACTTGGAGGCAGTCATGAAGCTGTTCTCGATGCAGAGGACGATATAGGCGTGGTGGCAGCTTGCGGCATTCTGCCCTAGGAGCCTGCCCCCCAGCAGGGAGGAGGCCTGACCTGTGACCGAGGGAGACTCTGTCCGCCACGTCTCGCAGTAGCTCTCAGTCAGCCTGCGCCCGCTGGGGTCCGAGCCATGCCACACGCTCTTCTGGGGCCTGTAAGACGCGCCAGGCCGTCAGTCACACCCAGACCTGCTCCGCTTAGGGCAGAGGCCACCCCCCAGGCAGGAAAGGTGGAGGCAGGAGGCTGGCCCTAGGGGTAACGGGGCTGCAGAGGCTCCCACAACCTGGAGGGCCACGTGGCCTCCCTGCTGGCTGCCTGTGGAGGGAGCTGCATCTCCCAGACTGCACCCCATGCTGCTTCTGCCAGACACCCACAGCAGAGGGGAGAGGGCCCAGGGCTTGGCCTGGCTGGGTGGACCCGGCCCTCATGCCTGCTAAGCAAAGGCTTCCTGTGGCTGCCTCCCTAGGAAGCAGCTCCACCTCCTGGGCTCCTGGCTTCCGGCCTGCCCTGTGGCCCGGCCCAGTTCCGCCCACAGCGCTCTTGTCAGAGACCCTTGGCAGGTGCATCTCCGTTACAGCAGATGGCCAGACGCTGGGGATACGCTGTGTGGCACCCCAAAACACTCCTAAAAGCATGAGTGTTGGAAGAATCGGGGCGCTCATGTGGGGAGGGCACAGCGACATTTGGGATGAAGCGTTCTTCTGGACACCCTGGAAATTTCTGTCAACATTTTAAGGGCACACATGCTCGGACTCCGTGTTGTCCTCTGAGGAGTTTATTCTCGGTGAATAAACTCACTGCGATGCCTACATGGCTGACCATGGGTTTGGTGACATCCTGGGAGACGTGGAGTCTATCTGCCATGGGCAGAGGGCCGGGGGCGCTTAAAGGTGTTCTTAGAACTATATTCCTCTCAAACACATGCTAATGATTACTTATCAGAGCAGTTTTCATTTTTCTCAATGCTCTTTTGGATTTTGTAATTTTTAAGTAATGAGCATGTGTAAGATCTGTCCCCAAACTCAGGGGGAACTGCTCTTAAGAGCACTGGGCACACGCCTGCCCATCCATCCGTCCTCCTGCCTGCCAACCTGCCCGTCCACCTTCCCTGGCTGGGGCTCTCAGAGCTGCTCACACGGCACTGGGAACCTACCAGGTGGGGTGCCTCAGGACGTCCTTGCCGTCAAAGGAGAAGATGCGTGCCCCGGGCTTCAGCGGACCCTCAGAGCCTGCGAACAAAGCCTCCCAGCTGGGAAACAGCAGCTCATCCTGGAGGAGAAACCGTGTGTGTGGGCGGAGGGGCTTCTGCAGCCCTGGGCACAGCCCACCGGTGAACGAGCGCAGGGAAGCCAGGCCTGGCCAGGCAGCCTCTGCAGACTCCAAGAGGCCTCGGCTAAGGCAGGGGACGCTGTCCCTTCACGCCAGGCTGTAAGAGGGTGGGGAGCGCCGGGCCGCAGCTGCCTGCTCCCAGTCCTGGACCCTGGGTCTGTGACTCCTCTGCTGTTGCTTCTGGGAATGTGGTCCTCCCCAGGGCACCCAGAAACAGCCCAGTGCACGAAAAGGAGCCACAGAATAAAGCAACATGGAGGGGGGTGCTGTGGCAGAGGGGCCACCAGGCCGGGGGGCACTGGAGGCCCAAGGGACGGTTCCTGATTCCAGGCTTGTGAGGCCCGTCACCTGTGTGGACACTCGGGCCAGCAGCACGGGAGCCTCTGAGAGGCACTGCTGGGGGAGTGGGGGTCAGGGGACCACGTGGGGGGGCCTCATGGAATGCCCTGGGGGAGGCGGCAGCGCCCAGGGATGCAGAGGCCCTGGCCTGAGCCTCGTGGGATGTGACCCACCCGGAGCCTGCCCTGAAGTCACCAGCCTGGGTGGCAGTGTCCACCATGGCGGCCTCCAGAGGTCCTTGAGGGGAGCCCCCCGCTGGGAGTTCCCCCAGAGGTCAAGTGGGGGGCCGAGAAGCCCATGCCCTCAGGACTGGACTGACCCACCTTGAGGTTGACGATGGGCACGGCTGCGCGGTCGGCACGGCGCACGATGCTGTACAGGTCCTGCAGCCGTGAGGACAGGAAGGCACGGAAGGTGCCCACCAGCCCCACGGCCCGTGCCTGCTGGAAGCACTGGAAGTCGGCCCCGCGGATGCCCCGCATGCCGCCTGGCAGCGGGCTGTTGAGCGCAACCAGGTGGAGCTGTGGGGAGAGGGGCACATCACGGGCTGTGTCCCCTGCTGCGCCCTGCACCCAGGCCCTGGGTGCCCCACTGCGGCCCTGCACCTGTATGGACAGGCACGGCCAAGGCGGGCTGAGTGGGAAATGCCCAGCAACACACTGAGGGGCCCAGGCAGCAGCCCCCATACCCTGCCGGGCCAGAGCAGCCCCGGCCACGTGGGTGCCCCCAGCTGCCTCTGTAGGCGGAGGCACGCCGGTTCCTCAAGGACGTGATAGGGGCTGGACTTTCATGACCGCTGCTTGGCCACCGGAGGGCAAGTCCCAGGCTGAGCCACCAGACAGCCACCCATGGCCGAAGCCTGGGACCCCCAGCAGCTCTGCAGGGGCTGGGTCCTCTTCTGCTGCCCCGAGAGCCGAGGGGCCAGATGGAGCCAAGCCCACTATGGGGGGCACTCACCACGGGCTGGAAGTCGCGGTGGGTGTGGGCGGGTGGGCTCGTGGGGAGCGCCGGACGCAGGTGCACGTAGGAGCTGTGGTGCGGGGCTCCAGGGTAGGGCTGGGGCTCGGGCAGGCGAGGGGGGCTGGCCAGGATGTCGTCTGCCCGCCAGGGCCTTGCGGTGGGGTGGGGGAACTCCCGCCGGGGGTAGGGGTTGCTGTCGTGCAGCTGCACCACAGGGGGCTGCAAGGCAGCCACTTCGTTGTCCTGCAGGTGGGAGATGCGGGGCCTGTCGGCAGGGGTCCCACCGCTTGCCCCTCCTCCATCTGTGTCCTCCTCTGGGCTGTGTGAGGGGCTGCGCTGCAAGCTGGCAAGCAGGGTGCTGTGCCGCCAACCCTGGAGCTGCCCTGGGCTGGGGGGCAGGAGCAAGGGCGGGGAGTCCTGCCTGCCGTGGCGCTGGATCGTGGTCACCTCTGCTCAGGCCCCCAGACCCAGCCGTGCACAGAAGCCGTGGCCCTCACTGACCACGTGCCCTGACCTGCCCTCTCCTTGCTGTGGCTCCAATTTAGGGCCCCTGACCTCAGCGTGGCGACCTCCGACCTTCTCATGTCCCTGAGCCCTTGCTCTGTCTCCCTCAGAGGTGACCTCCACCCTAGAAATCCCAGTCCCCAGGTCTGCACCCCAGTCCGATTCCCCTGATTCTGTACCTTTCTCCACAGCCCTGAGCCCCTCCTGACCCAGCTGCCATCCACCTGCACTGCGTTCACATTGCTGTCCCCACTGTCCGCTCCACAGGGCCTGGCTGTGTGCTACCCAGGGCAATATCCATGGCCACTCGGCACACAGGAGGGGCCGTGACTATTGACTGGCTGAATGAATGAATGAATGAATTGGCAAATGAGTGAGAGCAGACTGGGCTGAACCCTGTGAGGAGACCAGCTGTTGCAGAGCCCAACACTGCTCCACATCAGGCTTCACTCCTGAGCCAATTAAGGAGTCATCACCTGTACTCAAGGAGGTGCCAACAGCAGCTGGACGCAACACTTAGGAAAACAAAAATATTCACCCAGCTTTGCACCATCCATACACCCACCCATCCACTCACTCACCTGTCCACCATCCATCCACCCATTCATCCATTCATGTACCTGTCCACCATCCATCCACCCATCCACTCACCCACCTGTGCACCATCCATCCACTCACTCACCTGTCCATCATGCACCCATCCATCCACCTCCCCATCTACCTACCCATCCACTCACCCACCTGTCCACCATCCATCCACCCACCTATCCACTCACCCACCTGTCCACCATCTTATCCACCCACCTATATCCACTCACCCACCTGTCCACCATCCATCCACCCATTCATCCACTCACCCACCTGTCCATCATCCATCCACTCATTCATCCACTTATCTACTTGTCCACCATCCATCCACCCATTCATCCACTCATCTACCTGTTCACCATCCATCCACCCATCCACTCACCCACCTATGCACTATCCATCCACTCACCTACCTGTCCATCATCCACCCATCCATCCACCTCCCCATCTACCTACCCATCCACTCACCCACCTGTACACCATCTACCCACCCACCTATCCACTCACCCATCTGTCCACCATCCATCCACCCACCTATCCACTCACCCCCCTGTCCACCATCCATCCACCCACCTATCCATTCACCCGCCTGTCCGCCATCTTATCCACTCACCCACTTGTCCACCATCCATCCACCCATTCATCCACTCATCTACCTGTCTACCATCCATCCACCCATCTATCCACTCACCCACCTGTCCACCACCTATCCACTCACCCACCTGTCCATCATCCACCCATCCATCCACCTCCCCATCTACCTGCCTATCCACTCACCCACCTGTCCACCATCTACCCACCCACCTATGTGCTCACCCACCTGTCCACCATCTACCCATCCACCCATTCACTCACCCACCTGTCCACCATCCATCCGCCCATCTTATCTACTCACTCACCTGTCCACCATCTACCCATCCATCCACCTCCCCATCTACCTGCCTATCCACTCACCCACCTGTCCACCATCTACCCACCCACCTATGTGCTCACCCACCTGTCCACCATCTACCCATCCACCCATTCACTCACCCACCTGTCCACCATCCATCCGCCCATCTTATCTACTCACTCACCTGTCCACCATCTACCCATCCATCCACCTCCCCATCTACCTACCTATCCACTCACCCACCTGTCCATCCACCCATCCATCCATCCACCTCTCCATTGATTCACCCACCCAGTCAGCCACCACCCTAGAGATATCCATTCTTGTGTCTGGCACTTTGGGAGAGGGAAGGCAAAGAAACAAGATGTGGATTTTGGCCCCAAGGATTTTGACCCTGAGGAGGGCAATGAGTGGCAGACACAATTGGGAAAGTTGAGGGATGAGAGTGGCTCCTTCGTGAGGCCAGCAGCTGAGACGGAGTTAGTGGGGTGTCCCGCACTGAGACGGAGGTAGTGGGGTGTCCCGCACTGAGACGGAGGTAGTGGGGTGTCCCGCACTGAGACGGAGGTAGTGGGGTGTCCCGCACTGAGACGGAGTTAGTGGGGTGTCCCGCACTGAGACGGAGTTAGTGGGGTGTCCCGCACTGAGACGGAGTTAGTGGGGTGTCCCGCACTGAGACGGAGTTAGTGGGGTGTCCTGCACTGAGACGGAGGTACTGGGGTGGCCTGCACTGAGATGGAGGTATTGGGGTGGCCTGCACTGAGATGGAGGTATTGGGGTGGCCTGCACCCGTTTTCTGCAGCAGAGGCCGATGGTGAGCCACATGCTCAGCTCCAGGACTCCAAAGGACCACGTGTTGTTCCCCAAACAAGAGACAGCACATACCCCCTCATGTCCTGACCACCCACCAGTCTCAACAGAGAAAGCGCTCCTTACCGTCCCTCGTGGAAGTGGCGTCCGGGGCTCCAGCTGGAAGAAAGCAGAAGGGTCATCCAGGACCTGCGGCTGGGCCTGAGCCAGGGTGCCCTCCCTGCCCAGCACCCGCCTCTCCCTCCCCAGCACCTGGCCCTTCCAGACCACAGAAGGGTGCCCTCCCTGCCCAGCACCCGCCTCTCCCTCCCCAGCACCCGCCTCTCCCTCCCCAGCACCTGGCCCTTCCAGACCACAGAAGGGTGCCTTCCCTGCCCAGCACCCGGCCCTCCAAGCCTGTACCAGGGTACCCTCCCTGCCCAGCACCCGGCACCCCCAGCACATGTTTGCTAGGATGCCATCCTCTGCCTCCTCCTGTCAGGACCAAAGCCCCTGAAAGTTAGGGTGGGGCTGCATCTCAGTGCCTACGAGGACACCTGGCACACAGTGGGCACCAGCTCGGCATCTGCTGTGAGACTGGCAGCCTCTCCCTGGCCAGATAAGGGACTGGAATGGGATTCACAGTCTGGGGGGCTGCAGGGGCCGGCCCAGGCCCGGGTGGGGGCCGGTGGCGAGATGGAGGGAGTGCTAGAAGGAAGGTGGGAGGGCTGCAGAAGTCAGGGCTGTGTCAATGCACAGTCTGCCGTGGAGGCTCCCACGGACGTCGCAGGCCGTTTCAGTGGCACGGGGCTTCTACCAGTCCTCACCTTTGCCACATGAAGGCAAACAAACCTTCCCCGGGGCCCTGCAAGCATGGCCACGCCCACCTGGATCAGAGTGGCCGCTCCTGCCATCCAGGCCATTTTGGGAAAGCAGGAAAGGGGCTGGCCTGGCCTGGAAGGGGCCATCCCAGGTGTGTCTGAGGAGCCAGGCCGGTGAGCAAGGCCCATGCTAAACAGCGAGGACACATTTCATCCCATCTCAGTGTTTATAATGTGAGGTGCAGAGCCGCAGGACAGCCTGCATCCCAGCAGGGGCCGTGCTGTGGACATCACGTGGCCCCGGAGGGCCTGAGCCCCACTCCCGCCTTGTCCCGTCAGACACCTTGTTTTTTTTTTTTTTTTTTTTTTTTGAGACGGAGTCTCACTCTGTAGCCCAGGCTGGAGTGCAGTGGCCGGATCTCAGCTCACTGCAAGCTCCGCCTCCCGGGTTCACGCCATTCTCCGGCCTCAGCCTCCCAAGTAGCTGGGACTACAGGCGCCCGCCACCTCGCCCGGCTAGTTTTTTTTTTGTATTTCTTAGTAGAGACGGGGTTTCACCGTGTTAGCCAGGATGGTCTCGATCTCCTGACCTCGTGATCCACCCGTCTCGGCCTCCCAAAGTGCTGGGATTACAGGCTTGAGCCACCGCGCCCGGCCAGACACCTTGTTAACGGGCGTGTGAGGTGATGTTTATCTTTGTAAATGTTCACTGTGACGTGACCCGCCAGGAGCCCCTCACACACGTGTTCATCCGCTTCCAGAAGTTTGAGCTCACTTTTCTCTAATCCCAAAACTGCTCACAAAAGTATTTTACTAAACTTTGCAGAAAGTTTGAAAGTTTAAGAAGCGCTGGCTGCCACCTGCCTCCATCCCTGTCTGGGGCCTGGGCCTCTCGCCTTAAGCCCCAGGAGGCAGCTTGGGCCCTTCCACAGGTCAGGAACGTGCCATGCACAGCACTCACCTGGACCTTCCGGAACCCGTTCCGCACACGGACGTAGAGCTCCTCCTGCTCGGCCACGAAGATGAGCCAGCCCTCGGGAACCTCGTGCACCTGGCCCAGCATGGCCTGGCGCGTGGCCCAGAGCCTCACCTGCTGGGACCCAAACGCAGGGGCGTGGGGCTCGAGGTGGGAGGGCACGGGGCAGGGGCAGAAGGAAGAGATGCCCGTTTCAGGGCGCAGGGCAGGGGCAGAAGGATGTGATGCCCGTTTCAGGGCGCTGGGCAGGGGCAGAAGGAAGGGATGCCCGTTTCAGGGCGCAGGGCAGGGGCCGCAGGGCTTTGGGCAGGCATGGACTGAGGCGGCTGCCCCCATGAGCACCGTGGGGACCCCTGCCTGCCTCCAGCCCTTCAGCCTCCGTGGACAGTGCATGGGCCCTGGACACTTCCCAGCTGGTGGTCGTCCTCCTGGGCCCACTGGATCCCCCCATGGCCTGGCCCCGCTTCCACCCCGGAAACCACATCTCGGCCTCCTGTGCATCTCCCTGTGGGGTCCGTGGGACGGTGCCTCTGAGGGGCAGGGGCTGCAGAACCAGCCAGGGCATGGGACCCAGGTGCCCAGCCGGCTGCCTAGATACTCACCCCTGAGGAGGTGCCCATGGTTCCAGGAGGCCCAGGGGGCCCAGGGGGGCCCGGAGGGCCGGGAACGCTGATAGCTGCAGGAGAGAAACCAAGGTGGGAACGGGAAGCCACACAAGGCGGCCTCTGCCCGGGGCCCACTCCCCACTGACTTACTCTGCCTGTGAGGGCCGGGAAATGAAGGGGGCCCTGGGGGGCCAGGGGGGCCTGGGGGGCCGGGAGGGCCCTGGCGCCCCTCGTAGCCGATGCCGGGGGGTCCCTGAGGTCCAGGTGGGCCAGGCTGGCCCCGGATGCTCTCTCCCTTGGGACCCTAGGGACGGCGACAAGAGACGCTTCCTGGTTACCTCGTGCCCTGGGCTGGGGGTGGGCAAGCTTGTGGGGCTGGGGCTGCATTGGGCTGGGGGCGGGCAAGCTTATGGGGCTGGGGCTGCATCGGGCTGGGGGCAGGCAAGCTTGTGGGGCTGGGGCTGCATCGGGCTGGGGGTGCATCGGGCTGGGGGCGGGCAAGCTTGTGGGGCTGGGGCTGTAGCTACCAAGACCCCCTTGATGAGCGCAACCTCTGAGTCACTGGTCTTCTCCCTGCCCACACCATAGCCTGAGAAACCCCCACACCATCACCCCTTCTTCCCTGAGGGTGCGATCCCGGGGCAGAGACCAGCTATGACCAGAGAGACCAGCAGAGACCAGGGACCTGACAACAGTGTGGGCCCCCAGGCAGGAGCTGGGGCCCATGGCTCTCTGGAGTCTTTCAGGACTGATGGGCCTAGACCCCGATCTAGGGGTCAAACCCAGCCCAAGAGCAGAGGTGGATGCGCTTGGCCCTGGCAGGAGGGCAGGCCATGGAACACTGCAGGGGGACGGGGCATGTCCGGGGCCAGCGCACCTACACCTGGGCGGCCTGCTGCGTCCCCACACGGGGAAAGGGCCGTGTCGGGACTGCTGAGCTTGCAGGGGCGGCTCCGGCCTTGGCGGGCGTCGGTGGCCGGGCTGGACCTGCCCTCAGCTCTGCACCCAGACCCCTGGGACATACGCTCTGCCTGCACAGGGTGGAACTTACTGGAATCCCAGGGTAGCCAGGTGGGCCTGGGGGACCGGGGGGGCCTGGCAGGCTGGAGCCAAAAAAGCCGCCGCCCCCGGGCTCACCCCTTTCGCCTTTCTGTCCTGCATCACCTCGGTCTCCCTTCTCCCCCTGTGGATGGAAACACTTGTCAGACACGAGAGCCCCAAACCCCTACAAGCCACAGGTGACCTCCCATCCCTCCCGAGCCAGGGTACAGCGGTCAGAAGCTTCTGGAGCCTGGAGCCCAGGCCTGGGAGCTGCTGGCTGCGGAGAATAGGGCTCGACTCCCCACCTCCCACTGTATCAGCCAAGTCCCCAAAAACTGAGCTGGGGACAGGAACGTCCTGAGGGACGCCCTCGACGCCCTCTGGAGCCAGCGCTCCTCTCAGGGCTGAACAGGAAGGGGTCTTGGGCCGGATGGCGCAAGGAATTGGGAGCAGCCACCCAGGGGGATGTACAGGACCTTGGGGGCCCTCAACCCCACCAGGGAGGTCACCCACCTTCATTTCAGCCTCCAACTGAAGGAAGTCGAATGGAAACTGCCCTGCGAGAGACAGACAGGTGGGGTCTCGCTGAGGTGGCGTCTGACGGTGCCGGGCTCCCCCTGCAGCCCCCAGCACTGGTGGGTTTGCGAGGCGCTTCTAGCCATTACCGTATTTCCCGGTAGAGATCCCATATTTCATTAGGTTCTTCTTAGTTAACTGATACTTTCTGATGTTTTTGTCAATGGTGTCTTTTTTTTTTTTTTTTTTTTTTTGAGGCGGAGTCTCGCTCTGTCGCCCAGGCTGGAGTGCAGGGGCGCGATCTTGGCTCACTGCAAGCTCCACCCCCCGGGTTCATGCCATTCTCCTGCCTCCACCTCCCGAGTAGCTGGGACTACAAGCGCCCACCACCACGCCCGGCTAAGTTTTTGTATTTTTAGTCGAGACTGGGTTTCACTGTGTTAGCCAGGATGGTCTCGATCTCCTGACTTCATGATCTGCCCGCCTCGGCCTCCCAAAGTGCTGGGATTACAGGCGTGAGCCACCGCACCCAGCCAATGGTGTCTTTTTAAAACTTCATTTTTAATTGTTTAGGACTAGTTGGTGGTTTTTCTAAACTCCCCTTCCATCTGGTGACCTCGGTGAACCCTGACGGTCCACCTGCAGATCCACTTGGGCGGCTTATGTGGGAAATGTCCTTCCTTCCCTCGTCCTGTCCTCCCAGGGTGGGCAGGCAGCTGTCTTGGCCCTGACTTGAGGTCCCCACACCCCCTCCGAGGGTGAAGCTGTGGAAGTTCCAGGTGGCTCCTTCCAGACCACGGAGGAGCCCTTTGCTGAAATCGCTCCTTGTTGCTTCTCTCCTTTCCATCAGCCTTGGCAGAGGTTAGGAATACCGTTAGCCTTTTCAAAGAATTAACTTCGGATTTTTGGACTTTCTTGATCCTTGCTATTTTTATATACATAAACCATACATAATTTCTCTTCACTCATTTTTGATCTTTAATATTTCTTCCCAACTATTTTCATCAAATAAATGTTTGTTGTTCTCTAACAATAAATGCTGTTTGTTCTTTAGCATCTTAGACTGATGTGTGGAAACAGGTACTATTTAAAGCTGTAATTGTGTCAATGGAGATGACAAAACCCGTTCTCCCTCCAGGTGGGACCTTAGACGGCCTTGAGCAAACCTTCTCCTGTGACTGTTCCCCTGGATCCCTGACTGGGGTGGAGACAACCTCACTCTTGGAGGCCGTGCCCTGTAACCCAGAAGCCTCTGAGCAGGGGGCTCCACACCCCCAGGGCACCCCCAGGGCACCCCCATCCCACAGGTGCAGTCCCTGGGGTTGGAGGTCATGGCGGCTGTCAGGACCCATGCTTCCTCCTGGGCTGGGTCCTTCTGCAGAGGGAGGTGACCGGCTGTGGAGGCCCCTGAGGCTGCAGTGTGAGGACTAAGGATGCCCCGGACGCATCTAAGCGCCAGGGGTTCCTCACTTCCACCTGCTTCTCCTTGACTCATGAGCCTCCCGGAAGGGCACTGCCCTGTGGGCATTTCCCACTTGCTTCGGCTGCACCCGTGAGATCACAGTTCTGGAAGCCAGGCCTGCATTCAGCCTAGCCTGGGCCCCTCCGGGGCAGACCCTGGTCCCAGTGCTGGGGGCGCGGCCTGGAGACGGTTGCAGGTGACGCCTGTCAGACCTGCTGTTCAGATCTCCCTGGGCTGAAAGTCCCCCTATAATGATCGATTTGTGTTTTTCTTTTTCACTTTGCCAACTTTTTACTTGTCATATCTTGAGGGCTATCTCAGTAGATGCACAGAAATGTAGAATTACTGAATTTCTCTGGTACACTTGCTCCGTTGTCTCAATGAACATTTATTTTTGACCATGTTTCTTACTCCAGGATACACTTTGCACGCACACACACACACACCAAACCACACCCCCACACAACACACACCCTCCCCACACACGCCAATGACACACCCAGCACCCACATAGCCACACTCCACACACACCCCACACCAAACACACCCACATACCCACACTCCACACACCCCCACACTATACACCCAACAACCACATACACTCCACACACACCCTCACACCACACTCAGCACACCCACATATGCACACTCTACCCACACCCCCACACTACACACCCCACACACCACTACACACTCAGCACACCCACATATACACACTCCACACACCCACACTACACAGCACACCCACATATGCATACTCCACACTCCACACACACCCACACCCACACACTACACACCCAACACCCACATACACTCCACACACCCTCACAGCCCCACACTACACACTCAGCACACCCACATATGCATACTCCACACTCCACACACACCCACACCTGCACCCTACACACCCAGCACACACATACACACACTCCACACACACCCAAACCCACAACAGCCTCTGGATGCCTTGACGTCTCCAGCCCTCGCGTTCAGGGACCGTCTCTTGTAAGGAGCATACGGTTTTGCTGTATCCCATTGACAATGCCTGTCCTTCAGGGGATGTATCTACTCCAGTCACACTTACAGCACCTGCAGATGTATCGGAGCCTAAATCTACTGTTTTATTCCCTAGTTTCTGTTCATCCCACCTGTTCTGCATTCCGTTTTCTCTCCTGTTTTGCCTTCTTTTCGATCCACTCTGTGTGTTTTAAACGTCCTGTGTGTGCCATCCTGCCTGCTCTCCTGCCTCTCCACCGGTGTCAGCTCTGCATTCCTCTCCAACCTCACTGTCCAACAGAGTGAGGACCACCGCCACTCCTCAGGGCGCTGAGACCACGGCAACCTGTAATTGCACTGTCGCTGGGACCCTGTGCTGTGCAGCCTTCGCCAGTTCCTGCAGGAGCCTCAGATCCCACTGTCACTGGGACCCTGTGCTGGGCAGCCTTCGCCAGTTCCTGCAGGAGCCTCAGATCCCACTGTCGCTGGGACCCTGTGCTGGGCAGCCTTCGCCAGTTCCTGCAGGAGCCTCAGATCCCACTGTCACTGGGACCCTGTGCTGGGCAGCCTTCGCCAGTTCCTGCAGGAGCCTCAGATCCCACTGTCGCTGGGACCCTGTGCCGTGCAGCCTTCGCCAGTTCCTGCAGGAGCCTCTGACCCCACTGTCGCTGGGATCCCGTGCTGGGCAGCCACACCAGTTCCTGCAGGAGCCTCTGACCCCACTGTCGCTGGGATCCCGTGCTGGGCAGCCACGCCAGTTCCTGCAGGAGCCTCTGACCCCACTGTCGCTGGGATCCCGTGCTGGGCAGCCACGCCAGTTCCTGCAGGAGCCTCAGATCCCACTGTCGCTGGGATCCCGTGCTGGGCAGCCACGCCAGTTCCTGCAGGAGCCTCTGACCCCACTGTCACTGGGACCCTGTGCTGGGCAGCCCATGCTGGTTTCCACAGGAGCCTCCGACCCCACTGTCACTGGGATGCCAGTTCCCGCCGGCGCTGTCTCTCCCCATCTCTGCACTCCTTTCCCTCGGCCTCAGCCTCCCCCTGAAGTGCCCTCCACCAACGACACAGCTCGGGTCCGGAGTGGCCAGCCTGCGTGTCATCCTCGTTCCGAAGGCTACGGGAATACCATTGGCTGTCGGAGTCTACACTGGCCTTTCTTGGATATTTTGGAAACCATTTATGGTCTTCTGGCTTCTCCCATTTCGTTGATTCATCTCTTGTCATTCTTATTATTGATCCTTCGAATGAGGGGAACACTCTGAGCCTTCCTTGGACGTTCTGCCTGCAAACACTGTTCCCTTTGGAGCCCTCGGAGCCCTCGTTCTGGCTCCCAGGGACAGGCAACCCCGTGTCCACCAAAACCTATAGACAGGTCTCAAGCTCCAGCTGTTCCGCCGTCAGCCCTGGGTTTGTCCCGACACCTCTGAGCCTCCCAGCTGTGTGCTGCCATCTCCAGGCTTCCCGTGGCTTTTGAATGTGACCTTTGGAGTTCAAGGCGGGTCCGATGACCCCATGAGCTGGGCCTCCCGGTCGGGTGTGTCATCGGCCTCTCCTCCGGGCTTCTGGTCAGCGCCAGCCATCTATGCCCTGCTCACTCCTTCCTGGGCGTCGTGTGTGACGCTGAGAGATCCAAGGATGCGACAGGTGCGTCTTCCATCTTCCCGCTCGCTTTCTGCCTGCCTTTTCCTCCACAGGCCTTAAGGATGTCCCGGCCTGACTCAGCCTCTGCCTGCCTGGTCCCTTCCCACTCCAAGCTGCAGCCCCGGCTACAGCAGGTATTGCAGCCTCCTCAGCAGGGGACCCTGGTGGCGAGAGGGGACCCTGGTGGCGAGAGGGGACCCTGGTGGCGAGAGGGGATCCTGGTGGCGAGAGGGGACCGTGGTGGCGAGAGGGGACCGTGGCAGCGAGAAGCGCCCGAGGCTGGGCTGGCTCTCTGGGCTTTTGCTCTGCCAGCCCCCAGACATCCTCAAACAGTGGTTTTCTCACATTTTATCCAGCTGTTCTCGGTGGTCTTGGCAGGACATCCAAGCAGCCCCACCACCCTCAATGGAGGTAGGGCTCAGGGGGCAATTCTCGTCCTTCAGGAGGAGCGGGGGTGTTGGGCTCACCCTCCGGACAGCCTGTTGGGCAACGCCTCCTTCCCACACGAGGCCCTGGAGAGTTTCTCAACAGAAGGTCTTCCAGGGCCAACCCCCAGCCCCATGTACGGGAGGGGGCGTCTCAGGACTGCCGGCCCCGTGGAGGGGAGGGGAGGGGAGGGGGCGTCTCAGGACTGTCGGCTCCATGGAGAGGAGGGGAGGGGTGTCTCAGGACCGCCGGCACGCCGAGGCTGCTGTGTCTTTGCACAGTGCCCATTGGGGTCTAGTGCGGAAGGGCGGCCGCCTGCTCCTCAGGAGATGGGGTGATGGGGGTATCTTGCTGGGCCTGTGCCCTGCAGCCACCCCTGCCTCCAAATCCAGGTCCTTTGATGGCCACATCAACCCAGAAGGGGCTTCCTTCCTCCCACAGGGTGAGGTGGTCACCACCCAGTGAGGGTCCAGGAGTCGCCGGGGGGCTCTGGGTGTGAGCACGCTTCAGTGCTGGCCACGCCACGGCTCCTCCGCCTGGGAGGCCCAGAGGTGCTCACCTGGTGGTCCGGGGGGGCCCACTTCTCCTTTGGTGCCCTTGGGTCCTGGAGGGCCCTGATTCCCTGGAGGAAGAGAGACCCAGTGCCCATCACGGAGTGTGCCAGGGAGGGCTCCAGGGTGGTGCCCCTCCTGCCTGAAATGCCCCAGTGCCTGGGGGCCTGGATGGGGGGCATCAGATGGACGTGCGGACAGTCAGGGTAGGAGCTCTGGGAGAACAGGGGCACCCCGGGTCCCCCTCAGCAGGCCACGTGGAGGCCAGGCCACATCTGCAGGGCACGTGCTGACCAACGGCAGGGATGGGGCTGCTTCTACTCTGCTTTGGGCAGAAAAGCAAAGTCTAAATGGAGAACAGCAAATGGGGCCACCCCAAGGTCAGGTCCTGGACAGCCGTGCTGGGAGGGCCCCCAGGAAGGGCCAAGATCATCAGAACTGGGGCGTGGACTGGGCGTGTGGCACTGGCCTTAGGGCACTGGGGGAGTCTCACTGCTGCTGGCGCGGAAAGGAACGTGGGGCCCTGGAGCATTCCTTCAGAGCCTGTATCCCCAGCTGTGAGCCCGGGGCCCTTACCTGGCAATCCTGGAGGCCCGGGGCGGCTGGACTCAGCAAACACCTGCAAGGATCGGGGAGAGGTGGCTGTGAGGGCAATGTTCTGAAATGAAGGCCGCCACCACTCAGGGGTCCCCAAGCCCAGAAGCACCAGCCCCTGCATGAGGCCACATGGCAGCCACTGCTAGTCAGAGACGGGAGGGAACAAGGGTGCAGAGAGCAGGAGCCACGGCAGCCACCCCTAGTCAGAGACAGGAGGGAACGGGGCTGTGGAGAGTAGGAGCCACGGCAGCCACCCCGTCAGAGACGGGAGGGAACAGGGGTGCGGAGAGCAGGAGCCACGGCAGCCACCCCTAGTCAGAGACGGGAGGGAACAAGGGTGTGGAGAGCAGGAGCCACGGCAGCCACCCCAGTCAGAGACGGGAGGGAACGGAGCTGTGGAGAGTAAGAGCCACGGCAGCCACCCCGTCAGAGACAGAAGGGAACAAGGGTGCGGAGAGCAGGAGCCACGGCAGCCACCCCTAGTCAGAGACGGGAGGGAACAGGGGTGTGGAGAGCAGGAGCCACGGCAGCCACCCCTAGTCAGAGACAGAAGGGAACAAGGGTGCGGAGAGCAGGAGCCACGGCAGCCACCCCTAGTCAGAGATGGGAGGGAACAGGGGTGCGGAGAGCAGGAGCCACAGCAGCCACCCCAGTCAGAGACGGGAGGGAACGGAGCTGTGGAGAGTAAGAGCCACGGCAGCCACCCCGTCAGAGACAGAAGGGAACAAGGGTGCGGAGAGCAGGAGCCACGGCAGCCACCCCTAGTCAGAGACGGGAGGGAACAGGGGTGTGGAGAGCAGGAGCCACGGCAGCCACCCCGTCAGAGACAGGAGGGAACGGGGCTGTGGAGAGTAGGAGCCACGGCAGCCACCCCGTCAGAGACGGGAGGGAATAGGGGTGCGGAGAGCAGGAGCCACGGCAGCCACCCCTAGTCAGAGACAGGAGGGAACGGGGCTGTGGAGAGTAGGAGCCACGGCAGCCACCCTGTCAGAGACAGGAGGGAATAGGGGTGCGGAGAGCAGGAGCCACGGCAGCCACCCCTAGTCAGAGACGGGAGGGAATAGGGGTGCGGAGAGCAGGAGCCACGGCAGCCACCCCTAGTCAGAGACGGGAGGGAACAGGGGTGTGGAGAGCAGGAGCCACGGCAGCCACCCCTAGTCAGAGACGGGAAGGAACAGGGGTGTGGAGAGCAGGAGCCACGGCAGCCACCCCTAGTCAGAGACGGGAGGGAACAGGGGTGCGGAGAGCAGGAGCCACGGCGTGATGCCGCTTGGCCCTTATCGGTCACTTCACCTTGCTGAGCCTGGGAAAAAGGGGGTGCTCCTAGCACCCTTGGGCTCCAGCTCTTAGCAGAGTTTCAGCTGGAAGCAGCTCCACACCCAGAGAGCCCTCCCTTCCACATGCCTTCGCCTTCCTCGGGAACTCAGTTGCTAATCCACCGCCCACCAGACGGGCCCATCCCGGAAGGACCCGCGGACGCAGAGGCCAGGGAAGAAGAAGGCCCAGCCCCTCTGTGGGGCTCCATGTAAGAGCCAAGGGCAGCCGCAGGACAGTGGGCGCCCTGGGGACTTACATTGCTGTCGTAAACAGGAGTCCCTGGAGGGCCTGGGGGCCCTGGAGGCCCTGGGGGGCCGGGCATTCCCTGTGGGGAGGGCAGAGAGCTGTTAGTCAGGCTTATGGCCTGCCTGTCAGGCAGCAGGTGGGAGCAGGGACAGTTCAGAAAAATCAGAAAAATCAGAAACCTGACCAGGCAGACCTCTGACCAGGCAGAACCGAGAATGTAGTGGGTCACTCGGGCCACGGCTCCCTGAGGACAGGAGCTGGCCCCGGCCCCACCTCATCCCACGTTGGAGTCGTGCACAGACGTCCCTCGGGAGGAGTGAAGAGGCCACCGGGTCTGCGTCTCAGGTAAAAGCTGACTGAAAATGCCCCACCCTGCTGACACCAGGGAGACAAAGCTCTTGGCTCAAAAGCAGCAGAGTGGATGCCTTTGGGCTGAGCGGGAGAACCCCCAGCATGGAGGGCATGCAGGGCATGGCCCAGGCCCATGGACGCCCTGCTGAGAATCCATGCTGGCCTGTTGTGTGTGTATGGGTGCACATGCGTGCATATATGTGTATAGGTGTGTGTGCGTGTGTATGTGTGCATGAGTGTACGTGTGCAGTGTGTATGCCAATCATGGAGTGAGCCAGGGAGGGCTTACATTCATGTATGAGTATATGGATACGCATGTGTATATGCACACATGTATATAAGCATCTGTATACACTTCTATGTATGTGCATGTGAAGAGGCACACATATGCACAAATACATGTGTATATGTGCACATATGTGGAGTGTGTGGGCATGTGTACATGTGTGAGCATGTGTGGATATGGATGTGCATGAATGCATGTGTATGTGTGCACACATGTACGAGTGTATGGGCATATGTGCATGCATGTGTGAGTGGGCACACGTGTGCATGTGTGTGGACATGTATGAGTGTGCATAGGTATGGCAGGGACCGGCGCAGTGTGGCCACATCATGTATGAGTGTGCATGGATATGGCAGGACCAGCGCAGTGTGGCCACATCATGTATGAGTGTGCATGGATATGGCAGGACCAGTGCAGTGTGGCACATCATGTATGAGTGTGCATAGGTATGGCAGGACCAGTGCAGTGTGGCACATCATGTATGAGTGTGCATGGATATGGCAGGACCAGTGCAGTGTGGCACATCCTGTATGAGTGTGCATGGATATGGCAGGACCAGTGCAGTGTGGCCACATGGCAGGGCTGCTTATAAGTGGCCCCTTAGAGGAGCTGCAGGACCCCAGGCTGTGGCCAGGCCATTCCCAGGTCCTGGTCTCCCAGCCACCCAGGCCCCCCTTGAGGGACACTCACCCTCATGCCAAATCCAAGGTGGGCATCTCCCGGCTCCCCTTTCTCTCCTTTTAATCCGTTCATCCCGGGGCGACCCTGGGGCGGAGCACAGGGAGTGGGGACTGCTGGGCTCTGGTCATCACTAGCCACGTTCCCGCAAGGTGGCTGCAGTAGCCCCACACCAGGGCCAGCCCACACTCAGCCTCAAACGTTCCCAGCCCTCAGGCTACCCCAGCCCTTCTCGCCCCTCCTTCCTGCTCAAGAACCCTTTTGGGAGGAGGTGACTGACCCCAGCACACACAGGCCCACTGCCCTGTCTGCCCCCAGGGCCTCCTCCTGGGTACTGGCCCCTCCTGGTGTATTGCCAGCCACATCCAGGACGAGAGCTGTGCCCAGGCCGGTTCTGGGGGGAGGAAGCGGGTGCAGTGGCCGTCCACTCCCCTCTGGGCATGTCACCCCCGTGGGCCTGGGCTGCTCCCCACCTGCCAGACCCCATCTGCTGCCCCCACTGGAGACCCCAGGTCCTCACCGGCCGTCCAGGGAAGCCAATCTCTCCCTTGTGCCCCGGCCGTCCGTACGGACCCTGCGAGAGGAAGAGAGCCAGGCTTAGCAGAACAGACCCCGGCCCTTATCCACGAGTTGGGGGGTCCTGGGGAAGCGAAGGGGCCGTGCAGAGTCCATCGCCCTGGGCCACGCGTCAGCTTGGAGGAGCCCGCTGCAGCCTCACACCGACACCTGCCCCACGTGCTTTAGAGCTGCACTTGGGAGATGAGCCCTGGGCTGCACAGCACGAACTCAGCAGCTGTGGGCGACCGTGTCCTTGGGGGCCGTCATGCCCAAGCTCGGTGCAGAGAAAGCCACAGGCCGACTTACCGGGGGTCCTCGGAAGCCCGGCTCTCCCTGAGCAAAAAAAAAACAAGAAGGCACAGTTAGATGGCGGCTTATGCCCCACCTGGCAGCCTCCCTGAGGACCCTTGTGGCCCCTTTGGGTGCACTGGGCAGTCCTCAAGGCGCAGGCAGCCCTGGGAGGATGGGAGCTGCTGGCAAGGGGAGGTTCAGGATTGGGGTTTGCATCCAGGTTGGTGCAAGCATAGGGTATACCCCGGGGCCCTGAAGCAGGGGCGGAGGGTGTGTGCTACAGTGTCCTGGTTGCCGCAGGCCCCGGCTCCGACGCACAGCTGGGTGGGACAGTGGAGCTCTCGCTGGGCCTGGGGATCCTGTGTCTGAGGTGCACCCCTAAGACCCCGGAGGGCTCACGGCTCCTCTGACAGTGGGAGAGCCAGTGCTCCACACCCCAAAGATCCAGGTTCCTCCCCAGGACCCTCCCCCAGGGCTTGTCTGGGCGGCTGCCTGCTGGGGTGGGGACCCAGGCACAGGCCCCTTGACGAACTGACTCCGGGCCCTGCCATGCTCAGGGTCCTGCAGGCACCCTGGGGCTGCAGAGAGGAAGGATCCTGCGGCTGCTGCCCACAGCATCAGGGCCCCCAGGAAGAGGTTGGAGGGGCAGCAAGAAACCTGCTGAGGCTGCGGTGGTACAGCCTGGGCTCCTGCACCCCACAGGCCAGGCCCCAGGGAGGAGCGAGTTCAGAGCCGCAGCCCACTGAGAACCTCCCTTCGGCAGGGTGGGCTCAGGGGCAGGGAGAGGACGAGGGCCCGGCGGGACCTCCAACATGGGTGCCAGAGAGGAGGGGCCACGAGGGCCAGGCCAGGATGCTGGAGCCCTGCTCGGGAGAAGCTCGTGCGTCAGGAGCCAGACCCTAAGGAAGACCCTCCCCAGGCTGTCTCCACGGCCCCAGGAGCCCCCACGCCCGCTGGAAGGAGGCTGCCCGGCCCTCACCTTGGCTCCTTTCTGGGCAGGGCCCAGGGCACTGCCGTCGGGGCTGAAGACACTGCCCGGTTCACCCTTCTCACCCTGGAACAGCAGCAGGTCCGGCAGGGTCAGGGCCAGCTCCTTCCCACAAAGCCTCACCCAGAGCCCCGAAGGCAGGGCCACTGTGACTGGGCCTCGCAGCCCGGGGTCCTCTCACGGGAGGTGACCACAGGGATGGCAGGGTCTCTGCGACTGAGCCTCACAGCCCGGGGCCCTCTCACGGGAGGTGACCACAGGGATGGCAGGGTCTCTGCGACTGGGCCTCGCAGCCCGGGGTCCTCTCACGGGAGGTGACCACAGGGACGGCCCGAGCGCGGCTGTACTCCTTGTGAGTCACAGTAGCAGCCGGGGGGTCCCGGGTTTCTCCCAACAGTGGTAGGCTGGGGCCACCACTGCGTCACAAAGTGGGTTGAGGGACAGTACCTGAGCCCCTTACCTTGGGTCCCGGGGAGCCTCGTTCACCCTTAGAGCCCAGGTCGCCCTTGGGTCCTGCAGGTCCCTGGAAGGGAGGCCAGGCAGTGAGGCCCGAGCGGCCAGCGTCTCCCCCATCTCTGACAGCTGCTCCACCTCCCTGGACAGCTGCCCCCTGGCAATATGCCTGCCTTGTCGGCCCCATCAGGGCCCCTCTCGACCCCAGCCTCACTCCGGACACTGCAGGCTTCCGCAGGTGACCCCCCAGGGCCCCTCTCGGCCCCAGCCTCACTCCGGACACTGCAGGCCTCTGCAGGTGACCCCCCCAGGGCACCTCTCGGCCCCAGCCTCACTCCGGACATTGCCAGCCTCTGCAGGTGCAAGGAGCTGCCTCAGCCTCACAGGTGCCCACCCAGCACGGGGCCTGCCAGGGGCTCTTGCCCACATCCTGCTCCCATCACTTCCTTGGGGCAGTGACTGTCGCTATCCCTCGGGCCTGACGAGGCCCACCCCAGCTTGACCAGGCTGCTCTGTGCTACCAGGAGGAGACCCCTCCCCAGCAGGGAGGGCAGTGGCGGGCAGCACGTAGCTCTGGCGCCAGGTTACTCACGGGAAAGCCTGCGAAACCCGGCCGGCCCTGGGAAAAAGGGACAGCGTCAGCCGGGGTCATCACGCACCCACGCGGCTGCCCGGACCCCACCCAGCCTTGTACCAAGGTCCCCACATCTTAGAAGCCGGGCAGGCACGTACCTCAGGTCCCGGCACGCTCAGGACGGCACCCTGTCCACCAGTCAGCAAAAAGAAAAATCGGAAACAAAGAGCCGCATTTAAAATTAAACTGGACTCCCCCCGAGCGACTTACAAGATCAACAAAACACCAAAACAGGAAAATATTGCTTTCCACACTCTTTCTAGGCCTGGGGCGTCCCTCCTGCAGCGCAGACGCCCCGCGGCGGACACAGACTCCAGACGCCCTAAGACACTTTTTACTTCCATTTTGGTTTAAAATGCTCCTTCCTCTGCTAGACTCTCCCTTGCTTGCCGGTGGAGGCGGCTCGGCTGGCGGGGGGCTTTTCTGACGTTCCAATGACTGGACCGTCACGCCGAGGTCCCTGTGGCCTCTTGGGCTGCTGTCTCCCGATGCCTGTCTGCCTGCTCCGAGCAAAGCCATGAGGGGGCAGGCCCTCTCCCGCCTTTCCCCAACCCCACCCCTCCTCTCGAGACTGTTATGGTCCCACCTCCCAGGTGAGGAGCCGGAGCACAAGGGTTAGCTAACTTGTCCAGTGTCACAGACGCTGCCTGCTCTCAGCTCTGCCCTGGGCAGCCCCTTCCACTGGTGGCCACAGAGAAGCAGGGATCTGAACCCCTGGCCACACCCAGCTCTGCTCCCCTAGGCCCTGTGTCTGCCTGGGGCTCAGCGTCCTGCCTAGAGGGGGGCTTGGTCCCTGTGTTCCATGTGGCGGGGCTGGGTGGGGATGCGTCTGCCTCTGTGAGGCCAGCGGGACACGCTGCTGGCAGGCGCAGAGGGTGCAGCCGACGGGCCTGATGGACGGGCTGCGGTGGGGAGGAAGGTTCCGGAACCAACACAACTTTCACAGAGAGCCGAGGGTGCGTCTGCTGCTTCTGACGGGGCAGCTGGGTGACTGCACGCAGCTTTGGGGCCACAATGTCAAGGACACAGAGACTGAACCCGATGGGAACCTCTGGCCCCCTGTGCAGGCCTCATCCCTCCAGTGTCTCCATCACCACATGGAGCTGGGCTCCCCGGGCGTCTCTGACCGAGGGCCTCTGCAGCCCCCACTGTGGAGCTGGAGTGTGGCCTTGCAGTCAAGGCCTGTCCTGACCTGGGGGTGTGGGGGCTCAGGGAGCGATCTCTGCACCCAGTGGGGTATCTGGACAGATTGGGCGCCCACCCACGCAGCGTCCTTACATCCTGCTCCGACACGTAGACCACAGGCCCCGGGGGTCCGGGGGGTCCGGGGAGGCCTGGCTGCCCGACTCCGTCCTTCCCTGGATCTCCCTGGAAAAGGATGAAACGTGTCCAGCATTTCATCTCAGCCACTCTGGCCAGGACCCCAAAGTCCACCTAGTCCTGGAGGGGGTGCCCAGCGCCCACGGGGGGTGAGGAGGCGCCCAGGGCTGTGGACTGTGGCCTTGGAGCCCCCTGCCAGGCAGGGCAGGCTCCAACAGGGATGGCCGAGCCACACACACTGCCCCCAGCCTGAGAGCCACCCCTGTCAACTTGAGGGTCTTTGCCCCGAGTCTCTGAGGTCACATGGGTGGCAGGGGCACGGACCTGGGGGCAGCCGAGGCCAAACCTTCCAGATGTCCCAGCGCCCCTCACCCCATCCACCCGCCCCAGGGACACTCACCTTTTCTCCCTGGCTGCCTCTGTCTCCTTTCGGCCCCTGAAGAGATGGGAAGGAAATGGTTCACCACCGACAGAAACAGGAGCCCCTGGCTCCCCGTGAGGGATGGCTGCGATGAGGATGTGGGGTTATTTCCCGACCGGCTGGGGCCTGGGAGGGAGGCAGCCACCGAGAGTCCTGGTGGACACTTGTATTCGGCTCCTGGCACTCAGAGACCCGGGAGGGCACACGGAGGCCCAGGGACCCGGGAGGGACACACCTCCTGCCAGCTTCCATCTTGGCATAGTCCCTTTGGGGCTCCACAACCCCCCTGCACCCTGGGCCCACCAAGGTGGCTCACCTGGGGCCCAGCAGTGCCCTCTCTGCCAGGGAGGCCGGGGAACCCGGGGGCTCCGTTTGCTCCAACTTCTCCCTGAAAGGGTCACATGGAAGACACAGGGCATTGGCCACACGCCCAGGAATGGGGGGACCCCCACGAGGAGTCTGGGGCACCCGTGGACGTGGCGGTGGCCTGGGCTTCTCTATCTCACCCCTGTGGGCTTGAGCAGGGGCTGTGGAGGAATGGAGGAGTTGGGGGGGAGTCGGGGGGGGAGTCGGGAGGAGGACGTGGGGAGGAGGAAGTGGGGGAGAGGGAAGTGGGGGAGAGGGAAGTGGGGGAGAGGGAAGTGGGGGAGAGGGAAGTGGGGAGGGGAAGTGGGGAGGGGAAGTGGGGAGGGGAAGTGGGGAGGGGGAGGGGGGGGGAGGGGGAAGTGGGGGGGGGAGGGGGGGAGGGGGGGGGGGGGGGGAAGTGGGGAGGGGGAAGGGGGGAGGGGGAAGTGGGGAGGGGGAAGTGGGGAGGGGGAAGTGGGGGACGGGGAAGTCGGGGAAAAGGAGAGGCGGGAGGCCGGTGGCAGGGGCCAAAGGGGCCTGCACCGTCAGACAGCTGGGAGGAAGGAAGACCATGTTCCTGACGCAGCCAAACCAGGGGGTACCTGGGGTTGGGTGCCCTGCAGGTGGGTGTTCTGGGGGTTGCCTTTGAAACCAGCATGTCTTCAATTATAAATAAACAAAGCAGTGCGAGGAAGAGCACGAGAGGCTGCCCCGAGCGGATCTCCACAGACGTCCGCCTGGGCTCTCCCTGCCTCTGCCTGGCCACGTCCCCATCCAGCATTTCATCTCAGCCACTCTGGCCAGGACCCCACAGCCCACCCAGCCCTGGAGGGGGTGCCCAGAACCCACGTGGGGTGAGGAGGCTCCCAGGGCTGTGGACTGTGGCCTTGGAGCCCCCTGCCAGGCACAGAGCTTACCTTGGCTCCCTGCAGGCCAGGCACACCAGGATCCCCCTAAGTGAATAAAGCAGGCTTGGTAAGCACCTGCTTGAGCCAGCCCCGTCCTCAGGCAGCGTCCACCCCGGGGGCAGGGAAGGGCGAGTTACCCAGGATACATTTCACCACCCTCCCCCAGCCCAGAGCCGAGGGGTCCCAGGGACACTGAGCAACTTGTGCAGGGACCCCATGGTCCCCGCTGAGATGGCCTCATTTAAACAATTCAAGAAAGCGAATACATGGATCTTCCAAAAAGCCTTTTGTAATGTTCCAACGTCTTGCAAATGAAAGCAAAGCATTCTCAAAGGAGCGGGTGCCACGGCAGGGGCTGGTGACAAGTGAAAGTCCAGTCCCAGGGTGGGCCCCACGTGCCCTTGGCCCCGCACACAGCAGAGGACACACCGATGAGCGCGCAGTGGGGTGAAAGGCAGCTGCTGCCCAGGGCCCAGGATAGGAGCCTCCAGGCTTCACCCCTCAGGCACCTGCCCTGGAAGCTTCGGGGCCTGGGCAGGGGTGGGGTCTTCAGGGCCAGGCTGGGGGCTGGTGTCCCCCAGGGACAGGGAAGCAGAGGACAAAGCTCCTGGGTCCTACAAGGTCACCACGCCTCTGTCCCTGAGCCCAGGAGCCCACCTGTCCCTGAAGCTGAGGTAGGGACCCCGGGTTCTTCTCCCATGCCCCTCTTTTCAGCCCGAGTCTGAGAATACGCTTCAGGTGTGTGAACCCAGGAATCTTGATTCCTGGGCTTCGGAGAGAGAACGGGACAATGGCGCCTTAACGCTGGAAGTCTGGGTTGGAGGAGGGTGCGATTTTTTTTTTTTTTTTTTTTTTTTTTTTTTTTTTTTTTTGAGACGGAGTCTCGCTCTGCCGCCCAGGCTGGAGTGCAGTGGCCGGATCTCAGCTCACTGCAAGCTCCACCCCCCGGGTTCCCGCCATTCTCCTGCCTCAGCCTCCCCAGTAGCTGGGACTACAGGCGCCCGCCACCTCGCCCGGCTAGTTTTTTTTTGTATTTTTTAGTAGAGACGGGGTTTCACCATGTTAGCCAGGATGGTCTCGATCTCCCGACCTCGTGATCCGCCCGTCTCGGCCTCCCAAAGTGCTGGGATTACAGGCTTGAGCCACCGCGCCCGGCCCGAGGGTGCGATTATTTCCGTTAGGCTTTTTTGCTGTATTTTGCAAATTTCCCAGGATGAATTCATCCTACTCCTGCCATCAGAAAACCCGAGGAAAGGCCCTGTCTCCCCCAGCCCCGGGGTGCCGAGGCCAGGGCTGAGCCAGCGACCCCCAAAACCCAGGCACATCCGTCACTGACCTTCAGTCCTGGCAGGCCAGGGGGTCCCTATCAGGGCAGAGGAGACACAGCGTTAGTGCAGCTGGAGGCCCTGCTGTGAGATGCTTCTCCCACAAGAAAAGCCCGCTGGTAACAGTCAACAATTAAAAATGTGTGTGTAAAAGGAAATGTACTGACTTAAAATGGTAAAGCCATTCTAACTTATTATGGAATCAATTAGTTTCTGCCTAATTGAAATTTCTCATTCATTTTGCTCAGAGTACGAAATGTGTCCCAGACACCCATGCTCTCAACAGGCTGCGCCTCTGAGCGTGAAGCTGGACGCTGTGGCTTCAGCCGCCCCATGTGGCCCTGGGGGCTCCTCCATGCTGGCACCACGGGAGAGATGGTGGTGTGGAGGGGACAGCGGGGGTGGGGGAGGAAGGGGCTGCCGGCCCCTGGGTCTGCCCCTGACACAGCTGAGCTGTCTGAGCAGTTGTTTTGGGATTTTGGTCACTCTTTGTTGGCCCTAACCCTGAGCAGTACATATGTTAACAGTAGAACAAGGTGGAGATTTCATAGGAATTTCAGATTCTACTCAGGCCGAACATTTGTTACTTCCCAAAATTGGGGCCACAAAAAGAATGTGATGACTTGAATTTCCCCAGAAAGGCCTGTCTTTCGGGCGGCATGCGGCCCCACGGTCCTTTGTCTTGACCACCCACAGTGTCTCCCACTTTGCAGACCAGGCCCTCATCCCGTGACTTTACTTCAATGAAGGGGCATCTCCCAAGAGCGAGGGTGGCCCACGGTGCACAGCGCCTGCCACATGCGGCCCTCACAGCTCTGCGGGGCAGCGTCCGGCCCCATGCAAGGCTGGTGGCTCTCAGGGACACCCTCCTGCCCCAGACAACACTCCCTCAGCCCTCAGAGCTGGCCATGCCCAGCTCACAAGAGTACCTGCGGCCCATCGGCGCCTCGGGCTGTTGACCAGAAGGGCCCCCCGGAGCCTTCCATGTCATCCTGGAGGAGACACACAAGACACGCGTGGGCCTGTGTCCCTTCTTAGGGAAGGGCCCCTCCCTGGGGCTGGCACTGACCCCTCACTTTGGGGCCACGGTGGCCTGGGGAGCCTCCATTCTCGGAAGGGGACTGTCTACCTGGTGGCAGGGCCGGGGCGGGGGCCCCCAGGGGCAGCCCATCTCGGGTCAGCTCATTCGCTCTTGGTCAGGGCACAGGTGCCAGGGTATGGCTGGGCCGAGTTCCCCATCAGCACCGTGGGGCACGGGCGACGGGAGAGAGACTCGAGCTCCACCATGGGGAATATGGAATCGTGGGCCAAGGCAGCGCCAGTGAGACCACCGCGCAGGACGTGCTGCTCTGTGAGTGAGATGCCGGGGTAGCAGGGCTGGGGCAAAGGCAGCCCCCAGCACTCCAGGGGGTCAGATGTAGGCGGTACTCACAAATCCAGCGGGGAGTCCTGGTCCTGGTGGCCCAGGGGGCCCAGGGGGGCCTGGTGGTCCAGCGGGTCCAGGGGCTCCTGCCAGGCCGCTCTCCCCGCGAGCGCCAGCAGGACCAGGGTCTCCCTTGCTCCCCTGCGTGGGGTGAGGAGAGCGTGTCAGGACCCAGCCCAGCCCAGCCCCCGCTGGCCCTGCAACCCTGGTGTAGATATGTTTTCTTATGATGCTTTCTAAACCCTGCAAATCAAAAGGTAAGGAACATTCTGCAAAGCAACGCAGACCTCACAGCAGCCTTTCTTCTAACTTTATGCTGGAGAGATCTGTGTGTGTGTGTGTGTGTGCACATATGCTGGAGATTGTGTGTGTGTGTGCGCGCGCGCACATATGCTGGAGATTGTGTGTGTGTGCATGCACGCATATATGCTGGAGATTGTGTGTGTGTGCGCGCATATGCTGGAGATTGTGTGTGTGTGTGCACGCGCACATATGCTGGAGATTGTATGCGCGTGTGTGTGTGCACATATGCTGGAGATTGTGTGTGTGTGTGTGCACATATGCTGGAGATTGTATGCGTGTGTGTGTGCACATATGCTGGAGATTGTGTGTGCGTGTGTGTGCGCACATATGCTGGAAATTGTGTGTGCATTGTGTGTGTGTGCGCGCGCGCACATATGCTGGAGATTGTGTGTGTGTGCACATATGCTGGAGATTGTGTGTGCACATATGCTGGAGATTGTGTGTGCGTGTGTGTGTGCACATATGCTGGAAATTGTGTGTGCACTGTGTGTGCACGCGTGTGTACATATGCTGGAGATTGTATGCGTGTGTGTGCACTGTGTGTGTGTGCGTGCGCGCGTGTATATGCACATGCCTTCACTCCCAGCCTGTGTCCTCTCAGCCCCTCCTGGTGCTCTCACCACCTGACTCGCTGCTGTCCTCTTCCTCATGCCTCTCCCCACCGGCCTTCCTTCCCTCATCACCCCCAGCCTGGGGCTTGGCCGTGCTCTGGGGGAAGTTCCCTGTTAGTGCCAACCCTGTCCAGCCCAAGGCGAGGAGTTCTGGACATGATTCGAGTGGGCGGCCCACATCCTCGAGGGGACCTCCGGGGCATGTGTGGTCGTGGGGTTGGCACAGATGCCAACTGGAGGCCCGGGACCGGCTCCCAGCACCTCCTCTGCAGGGTTCCGGCTCCTCCTCCAGCTCCACTCCAGCAGAACAGGAGGAGGAAGTGGGTCGTTGTGGGGGCGTCAGATAAGCTGTCTGGTCAAGCAGGCTGTGGCCCAGACCTCAGGCTGCCCGAAGGAAGGCTGGGTCCATGGAGAGTGGCTGCCCTGAGTCCAGAGGGTCTGAGCAGACTCTGGACCAGGCCAGGGCCACCAAGGACACCCCAGTTGCCTTCAGCGCTCCCTCCGAGTGCCCCCAGACGCTCATGAGCCTGCAGGGCAGGCGGATGGGGCTCGCCTGTGGGAGGATGTTGGGGGGCCCAGCTCAGGACCCTCCCCAGGCCGCAGGCGACCTCTCCACCTGCAGTGGCCCAGCCCCTCCTCCCGAAGCTCCCAGAGCTGCTTTATCGCACTCGCCACAGGGAGCTCGTTTCCAGAGGAGCTCAGCTTCCAGGACACATCTGCCCTCAGTTCACCAGCAGACCAGAGCTCGGTGGAAGCCACATCGCAAGAGTGACAAGGGCCGAAGCCACCCCACCAGAGTGACAGAGGCCGCTGCCAGCAATTCCGGCAGGGTGGACGGCTGGCAGGATTGGGGGTCAAGGCCAGCCCCAGGAGAGCTCACTCCCTCGACCGTGGGGCCCCCACCCTCCTTGGGGGCACGACCACTGAGTGGGCACCAGGGGCAGGGGACGGCTGTGCCGGGGATTCTGCTTGTACCTTATGTCCTGGGGCGCCTGCTTCACCCTGTACGGAAAAGAGCAGGGTCATGACAAAATCAGGCCCGCAGCACAGAGGACAGAGGGAGGCGCGCCGCCCTGCCAGGAACTACGCCCCGACCCGGATCCCTGCTTTGCTGCCTGTGCTGGTTTAATAGTTTCTGAGGCTGTTGCCACTGTCATCCCCCTTTCTGGTATGGTTGGGGTCCTGAAAGGGAAGCCACAAGGGACGCCACGCCTGATCCCAATGCTGGACCCGGCTCCACGTGGAGCCTGGATGCCTCCCCAGGGAGGGTCCTTCAGCTCAGCCACAGGCTTAGAGCCGCAAGGGGCATTGACAGCCATTGACCCCTGCTCAGCCCAAAGCAGAGCAGCTCTCATCTGAGGTCACGCTGGAGACCGCTCCCCAGGGAGCTGGACGGAGGCGCCTCCCGCCAAGTCCACCCACAAACGCCCGGGGCCCCAGCTCCTGGCGTCAGTCCGACAGAGGCTCATGGCCACTGCCCCGTAACCAATGTGGAAACTTGGAGTAAGATCTCAGATCTCGCGGGGCGCCCACGTTCTTAAAACCCATGAGTCCGGCATCATCACGGTCCATAATTTCTACCTGAGCGCCCAGGTCAGGGCGACCTCCAGAGCCCGAGGCCCCAGGCTGTGGGGCTGTGATGGGGGCAGCTATTCCTGGCACTTCCCCTTCACGGACGTCACCAGGCACCCCTGGACCCCCAGGGCTCGGCCAGCCCTGGCCACATGGTGTGGTGCCGGGCCCCATTCACCCTAGACTCGAGGGGAGACTTACCAGGCTGCCTTTCTGCCCCGTCCTTCCTGGGGGCCCCTCTTTTCCTGGAGGGCCTGGGGGTCCCTGGAGGAGAGCAGAGCATAGTGGATCTTGATGGCATTCAGCTACTGAAACGATTTCTGGGTTAACAGGTTATCTGGGCTTCCACAGGTGGCCCAAAGGCAGGACACTGAACGTTCCCCAGACACAGGGCCCGGGTCCCAGGGCTCACGGGAGACCCCACGGCCTGTGCAACCCACAGTTTCACGGCCACATTGGCAGGATGAGATGGCAGGGCCGACAGCACCATGGCCGGAAGGCACTTAACACCAGGGCTGGGGTAACCGCTGCTCCCTCTGAGAGACGGTCTGGCCACACGTATGAATACGGATTAGGCATATTCTTTAAGCCCAAATTGCCCCTTAGATTGGATGCTGGGGAGGGCTTGCCACGCGGCACCCAGAGAGGCCTCAGAGCCAATGGTGATGGCAAACGCCCATCAGGAGGGTTGGCTGGCTCAGGTAGGGACTGTCACGGAGGCAGGGGCACGTCATGGGTGACCTAACCACACACTCCCTGCCCTACACGCCACAGCATGCTACTGAGTGACCTCGGGCCACGGGATGCCAGCGCAGCGTGACCCAATTACGGCAGCCACGTCTGCAGGCACCTGCTGCCCGTCATATGTGGCAGAGCCAGTGGGGAGCCTCCCGCGGGGCCCTGAGACCCCATGAGCTGTGCTGGCCAAGCAGGCTCCTCCCTCCCCTGGCCCTCCGGCAGTGCTGACCTCGGCCCTCCCACCCCCACCCATGGGAATTGCTCATGGAGACACTCTGTGCAGTCCGCGGACCCACAGGGCCAGAAGTCGGAGGCCTTGCTTGCAGCCACCCCCACTGGTCAGCACCCCCAGAACCACGGGGTGGCCACTGAGGTGCCTCCACACACCCCAGGGTGGCCCCGAGTCTGGAGTTGTCCGCCAACTCCCAGGGGAGATGAGGTGAGGGGTGGGGACTGGGGAGACCTGAGGTGGGGCAGGGGTCCCACGTGGGGTGTTCACCCCCCACTCCCAGCAGACAGGACTCCTGAGGCAGGACTTACCGGGAGGCCGGGAAACCCGGGGGGACCCTCGCGCCCAGGCACACCAGGAAGGCCGGCAGGTCCTGGGACGTCAGAACCGTTCACCCCAAAGCGGCCTGGCTCGCCGGGCAGGCCTGGGACACCGGGGGGTCCGGGGGGTCCGGGGAAGCCTCGAGGACCCTGGACATGGGCAAACACAGATGGTCACAGCCCATGTGGCACCCACCAGGGATGACCACCACTCCCAAACCAGGCCTCGTCCCCACCCCCCACAGGATCCCAGCTGAATCTCGGGGGTCCGTGGCCTGTTCCTCATGGGCACAGACATCAGGCAGCGCCGCAGGTTAAGGGCCACTCACCCGCAGGGCCTCCAGATCACCACCGAAGCCAGATCCCTCCATGTCAATGAAGGTCTGAGGAAAAGAGCCAAGAGACGCATTGCCCCGAGCTTGGCCCCCGCCTGGCTACTCCCGGCCCCCGCCCCGCAAGCTGCGAATCAAGCTGTTTCTACCAGGAGCTGAGAAACCACAGCCCCTCTGCTGCCCCCAGAGAAGCCTGAAGGCAGGTGGGTGGGAGCTCCCACCACACGTGTGACCCCTCAGCTCAGCTGAGACCCCATGCAAGCCCCTGAGGGTGGAGCTGATCCTCCTGGGCCAGATGCCCTCCCAGAAGCAGTACCTGCTTTTGAGGATGGCAGAGCCCAGGTCACAGGAAGCCAAGGGCGGGACTCACCAGCTTGTCGTGTCTGAAGGAGGGTCCTGGGGGCCCCGGAGGCCCTTGGGGTCCTGGGGGTCCTCTCGCTCCAACCCCGGGGTCTCCCTGGGAACACAAGACAAGCTCGTCACACCCTGGGCACGCACGCAGCCCCCACCTCGGGCCAAGGGCCAACACAGGAAGGGGCCCCGCCGAGCCACAAACACTCACCTTGTCACCCTTGGGGCCCACGTCCCCTGGAGTCCCGGGGAAGCCCTGCGGCCCGGTGTCGCCCTGGAACACAGCAGCCGGGAGCCCGGTCAGGGGAGGCACCCCACCATGGGCCACAGCCTGGCACCCTCAGTGCTCTTCCCCCAGGCAGGGGACAGACGGGAGCTGAGCTCTTCAGGGGAGTCTCCGGGGCCCGGAAAGTAGGAGGGTGCCAGGCCCAGCAGATTGTCTCCCGCCTGAGCCCATCTCGCCAGCCACGCCTGGGGGAAGCTGTGGGGAGCATCCCTCGGGAGGTCACAGCAGGTCCCCCGACGGCCTCCACAATAGCCGGTGCTTGGGTTGTTACATATATGTGTGTGGATGTGGTATGCACAGTATGTGTGAGGGGTATGGTGTGTGCATGTGTGATATGTCTGTGTGACGTGAGTGTGCATGTATGGTGTGCATAATGCACGGTGTGTGCATGTGTGTGCACCCGTGGTATGTGTATGTGTGTAGTGTGTGGCCATGTGTGGTGTATGCCGTGTGTGCGTGTGGTACATGTACGTGTGTGCATGTGCCCACCTGTGGTGTGTGTAATGTGTGGTGTGTGCACACGTGGTGTGTGTAGTGTGCATGTGTCCACGTGTGGTGTAGGGGGATGTGGTGGGCAGAGCATCTGCGTGTTTGCTGCACGGGACAGCAGGTGAGGGCCTCGTGCCTAGGTGAAAGTCAGTGTTTTGAAGTGTCCAAGTGATGGTGACAAAGTCGGGCAGGATTTCCTTTTCTGGATGGGAAAGTCTAAGATCAAGCCTGTTGCTGAGCCCTGTGGATCCTCATCCCACCCACTCACACATTCACACACGCAAACACTCAAACACATATGTGCATGCACACACGTTAACACATGCACACACATTCATACACGCACATACAAACACACATGGACATGCACACACATTCACACACATGCACACATACACAAATGTGCACACACATTCACACATGCACATACTGAAACACATTCACACACTCAAACACACACACACATATTCACACACACATTCACACATGCACGCGCACACGCAAACACACGCACATTCACACACGCCCACACATTCACACACACGCATGCACAAACATGCACACACATTCACACACGTGTGCACACACGTACCCACATTCACTCACACATGCTCACACTTGCACACGTGCACACACATTCAAACACAGGCACATGCACACACACGCACATGCACACACGCACACACACGTGTGTGCCCTGCTGTGGGTGGGCCCCATGGATCCTCATCCCACACTCACACACGCGTGTGTGTACCCTGTTGCAGTGGGTAGGCCCCGTGCCGCCCCCCCAGCCGACTGCCCTGCTTAGTCTGCCATGGTCCTCCTCGCAGGCAGCTTGGCTGTGGGGTTCCAGGCGGTCGGTAATGACTGTTCGGTGGGCACCATGAGATGCCCTCCCTGTCCTTTCAGACTTTCTAGACTGTTTTTAACTTGAACCCTCCCGTCCAGCACTCGTGATGGCCCCACTTTCTGCCGAGTGTTACCATTTGCCGGGCAGGCTATTCCCAGATCTTTATTCGCAGTCTACCACGTCATTTCACTGTGCTTGGAAACGGTGTTTGCTGATTTTTAAAATCTGAACTGCGTGTTTTGAGACAGAAGCTCTGACTTTCCAGATCCCCTGGTCGCTCCGCGCCTCTCTCCTGTCTTGCGCCCCCACCCTCCGACCTCCTTTGTCTTTGCTGTGCGTTTTCCAAAGGTTTGGAAGCTGTGTCTTTTCTTCTTCCTGGTGGTTGTGGCCTAAATGTCTCCACACTAACACGTGACTACCTATTTCCCACCAAGCTACACTCTTCTTTACAAAATTTCATCTTCAAAATGGTTTTGCTGTGTAGTCCCCTCCTAAAAAGAGTGTCCCCAGCAACACAGCCCTGGGGTCTAAGCAAACATCACAGATAACATGGGGATCAGAAAGAAGCAGACTTACCGGCTTTCCGTCTTCACCAGGGTCACCCTGGGTGTGCAAGAGAAGCCGTGAGTGATCGGAAATGCCACCTCCAGCCCCACCCAGGGTCTGCACATGGAAAGGCACCGCCTGCTCCAAGTCCCCCCGAGGTGGCAAAGATGCCTTCCCCGGATGTCCCGGGACCCGCGCCAGGAGCCTCCTCGCACCCACAAGGGCTGTGTTTGGGCAGCTCCGCCTCCCACATCTGACCACCTTCCAGCACCAACCCCACGCAACGGTGGTCCCAAGGATGCTGCTGACCTGCCCCGATCCCAGCTCAGCTCACTCCCACGTTGGCCGCAGCCTCTCCCTGTCCTGCCCGAGCCCCCACCTCCAGAAGGGGCTGGACTGGAGGGGCACGAGGACTCACCGGCTCGCCATCCCTTCCAGGGGTGCCGTCCCTCCCTGGCAGCCCTGGAGGTCCTTGCGGTCCGGGGACAGGTTGCAAGGCTGGGCCTACAGGACCCAGGGGACTGACCGGGCACGGGAGACCCGGGGGACCAGGCAGGCAGGGGGAGCCTGGGGGGCCTGCCCGGCCAGGCGGGCCTGGACTACCTGGCTCCCCTTTCTGCCCCTTCAGGCCGCCCTGGGAATAAAGAGAACACAAGGGCCCGGGCTGGGGTGAGGCCTCACACACCCTGCCCACGTGCCCCGCTGTGCCCTACAGAGTCCCGGGCTGGGCTCTGCTTCCCACGGGGGACACGCAGGGTGGATGCATGCTGGCACCGTGCGCTGGGCACAAAGGAGGCACGGGCACAGAGGGGCTTCATCAGGGCTCACCAGTGAGTGGCCCGAAAGGCCACGGGTGCTTTGGTTCAGAATGGTTCCGGAGCACAGGGAGGTGGCCTTACCTCTTTCACGCGGCCCCCAGGGGTCCGGACACTCCCGTCCCACGTGGAGACAGAATCTGAGCCAGGAAGTGTCTGAGCTGAGAAGAGAAGCAGAGGTGGCCACTGTCAGGCCCCCCGGGTGGTCCCAGCTCTGCTCTTGGCATCCCAGATAGCCCCGGCAGCCCCAACGCGTTCAGTCCTGGAGCCTGGCCGGACACCATCAGATTCCCAGCCTCAAGCTGCACTCCCCTAAGCTCTGGCTCCCAGGCACAGGAAACAGGGAGAGAGAATTTAAAATCAACAGTGAGGCCGGTGTGGCCACCTAAGCCGATGACAGCTGAAACCTGGGAGATGCTTCCTGAACTTGTTACAAGAGACCCTGGCCCCCCAAAATGCCTTCTTATCAGCCAGCATGCTTTGTCCCTTTTCCTCTTTCCCTCTTAACTTTTAATTAAAATAAAAATGAAAACCAACAGAAATTTGCAAGAGAAGCACAGTGAATACCCAGAGCCTGTACCCACAGCCACCATCCAGGCCTCGGCATCTCCCCACCTGCCTCACACACACACACACACACACACACACACACACACACACACAATACACACATACTACACACACACATTACACATGCACATCACACACATACACTACACACAATACACTACACATACAACACACACCACACACTGCACACCACACATACACTACATGCAACACACACTACACACAATACACACCACACACTCTGCACACATCACACTATGCACACACCACACACACCCACACATGCATACACCATACATGCTACACACACATCACATAAACATCACACGCGTCACACAAACATGCACATCACACCACACATCACACACACATCACACACGTGCCACATATTACACATACATGCACTATATACACCACACACTACATACACCATACATCACACACATACCTCAGCATCACACAAACATGCATGTTACACACCACACTCACACACGCACCACACACACCCCACACCACACCACGCACACACATCCAGAAAAGAGCTTACCTCCTAATGAAGTCACTGTGGTCTGCTCCTCGATTTCTTCACTTCTGGAATCTTCCGTGCTGCTGCCTCCAGCCAAGGGTGGAGCAGTGACCGGGGGTGGCGTGGGGAGCCTCGGTTTTAGGGCTGTGCCCTGGAGGACGAGAGAGGAGATGGCCTGTTATTCAACCAGCAGATGCCCGGCAGAGCCTTGCTTGGTTTGTGAAACGAAATACTTAAGATTGCAAGAAGGATAAAGAAAAATCCTCTGAAACAGGAGGGCGCTGCAGGGCTTCGTGCAAGGGGCTTCCTTCCGTGGGCTGCAAGGGTGTGGCCGCCTGTGGGCTCCCCGGCTCCAGGACCGTGCCTGCCATCACCACAGAGGCCTCCTGGCGCCTGAGAGGCCATGCTGGGAAGCTGATGTGAACCTGCAGAGGGTCCCTGCAGGGGCCACATTCCCACGCCCGTCTCTAACGGAAAGCACGGCGCCTCAGTCCTGGGGCTGGGGCCTCCCCGCTCCCTGCCCCTCCTGTGTTTTCTCAGGTGGCCCGAGCTGGGGAAAGCCCTTCCTCATGCTCCCTGCACCGCCTTCTCCTCCTGGTCGTCAGACTCACACACCCGTTCATTCCCTGGTGGCCACCCATGAGCTAACGGAGGGATGGGGCGAACGGAAGGCCAAGGTCGCCTCAAAGACCAAGGAATGTGCAGGGCAGGACCTCGTTTAAAGGAATGTCCTCTCACCAGAGACACGCGGTGGTCAGGCAGGACTGGAGTGGGGCCTGTCCCCAGGCTCGGAGCGTCTGCCCAGCCCAGCATCCCGGTTCCCAGCCGGGAATGTGTCTTCATGGCATAGAGGCGGCTCTTGGAGCCACATCTGTGTGTACACACGTGTGCACTGCACTGCTGGGAGGGGCTCTCCCGGGACCCTGCAGGGTGGGCTGGGCCTCGTCCGGCTACTCACCATCTCCTCCCTGAGAAGCTCCTGGGTGTCAGCGAGCCCGCTGCCAAAGTCTCCAGATGCCTGAGGAGTTTGAAAAGGGAACGGCTGGAGAGATGGCAGCCAGACCAGGCCCCGAGCCCAGCAGGCCTGGGAAGCAAAGGAGGCTGCTCTTGCCTCCTCCCAGCCCCCTCCCGCCTTGTCCAGCCCTCTCTGGTGCTCTCGGAGGGGCTGCTGGGGTGGGCACGCTGGCCTTCCCTGCCCAGGCACCCTCTGAGCTTCAACAAGTCTTGTCCAATCGGGTCGCGGACAGTGATGCTTCTGAAACTGCCTCGGCCAGTGGTCAGACACGCAGAGGCGGGAGGGGAACACGCTCCTCTCCTCCGGCCAGAGCCCTGCCCTGGAGGAGGCCCCACCACAGATGCTCCCCGCACAGGTTTCCCCAGCGCAGGCCCTGCTGGGCCCAGGCCTGGGCCGAACCCACACCAAGGCGGCTGGACGTTTTAAACTTCATGAAAACCCAGAGGAGAATCATCCTCAGGGCCCGCTAATGACCCCTGAAGGCAAGGCAGGCCAGGGGAGGGGGTGCAGCGCCTCGGAGACCCCCAGCACCCGGCAAGCTGTACCAGGGCACAGCCTTGTCATGGCCGCCATGTGAACAATCTGGCATCTTCTGGCATGTTCCAGGCAAAAACAACGGACTTACCAGGTGAAATATAGAAAAAAACATGAAAGCAACATGGATGTGCACACGCTGCCCACAGTTCAGCCATGGTGTCTCCTGCCCACGCCGCCCAGGAGTGAGGCTGTGGGTCCACGGCCACGTGGGGCACGCTGTGATCTGGGCCCCTGAGTGAGAAGAATTCCCTGCTCTTCCTCACACCTGGGGCCGGCGGACTCCCCTTGGCTACGACAAGATTCCACACACCCCACCAACACACACGTTGCACAACACATATGCCGCACAACACACACGCCACACAACACACAGACACAAACACAGAGACACACATGAGATTCCACACACCCCACCAACACACATCCCAACACACACACACCCCACCAACACACACCCCACCAACACACACCCCACCAACACACAGGTACGGAGACACACATGAGATTCCACACACCCCAATACACATGCCGCACAACACACAGGTACGGAGACACACATGACACCCCATTCCACACACATCCCAACACACACACCCACAACACACACACCCCAACAACACACACCCCACCAACACACATCCCAACACACACACACCCCCCAACACACACCCCAACACACACACACCCCACCAACACACATCCCAACACACACACCCCACCAACACATACACACCCCACCAACACACACCCCACCAACACACACCCCACCAACACACAGGTACGGAGACACGCGTGAGATTCCACACACCCCAATACACATGCCGCACAACACACACACCCCACCAACACACACACTCCACCAACACATACCCCAACCACACACACACAACACACACCCAAGCAACACACACCTCAACACACAGGTACAGACACAGAGACACACACACAAGATTCCACACACTCCAATACACATGCCACACAACACATAGACAGAGACACACACCACACAGAGATTCCACACACCCCAACACACACCCCACTGACACACCCCAACACATACCCCGACACACATACCCCACTGACACACACACCCCAACACACAGGTACAGACACAGAGACACACGGATGAGATTCCACACACCCCAGCAACACACACGCCATACAACACACAGACACAGAAACACATGCACCACGCAGACATAGACACAACACACAAGACAGAGACACACACCACACATGCACACAGACATGCACACATCCACACACACAGACACACCACACACAGACACACCACAGACACACACACAGAGACACACCATATCCACACACAACACCCAAGACAGACACACCAGAGACACACCACACAGAGACACACTAAACACACATAGACACCACAGACATGCAGACACACCACACACTTGCACACACAAGACACAGACACACCACACAGGGACACACAAAGGCACACCACACACAGACACACCACACAGAGACACACAAAGGCACACTACACACACACACAGACACATCACAGACACACATGACACACAAGACAGACACACCACACACCACACACCCACACACACAAGACACAGACACACCACACAGACACACAGAGACACACACCACATATGCACACAACACAAGACAGACACATCACACCGATATACACACACAAAAACACAGACATGAACACATCCACACACAACCCACAAGACAGACACAGAGACACACCACACAGAGACACACTACACACACACAGACACACCACAGACATGCAGACACAACACACAAGACACACACACCACACACACATACACAAAAACAGACATGCACACATCCACACACAACACCCAAGACAGACACACCACAGAGACACCACACACACCACACACACCACACAAAGACACACACAGAGACACATACCACACACAACACACAAGACAGACACACCACACAGACACCACACACACACACCACACACAAGACACGGGCACACCACACACACACACTCTTTGCTGAGCTGCCTCACATCCTCCGTCTCACCAGCTGCCATGAAGGGTGGTTCTGGTGTTTATTTTATGCTTTGTATTAGTTTTTATGTGGGAAAGTTTAAGGCAAGGAAGGGCTCCGAGGTGTTACAGGAGAGCACGGAAATGGTATCGCAGCTTCCCGGTACCCAAAGTGGCATCTTTTGGGACTTTTCCTGTCACAGCCCTTGGCCCTGAACTCCACGTGCCAGGGGTTGAGGGAGACCCCGCCCGGGACCCGGCTGTCACTCACCCCATCTGAGTCATCGCCTTCCTCGTCCAGGCAGTGCATGGGGCCCACCTGGGGGTCCCCGCGCACCTTCAGCTCAGCGATCATCCCCTAAATGCAGACAGAGAAAGCGGTCATCAGCGGTCCTGAGGCAGCAGCGGCAACCCCAGCACTGCCTGAGCTCCAGATTTCGGCGGGCCCACGGAGGGCAGGAGCGTCTCGGGGAGCGAAGGGGTCTCGGGCAGCCTCCTGGGGGTGCGGTATGCCTCATGGTAGGAAGACGTGGTGAGACCCAGGGGGGTCCTGGGCGCTTTCGTGTGGAAAGCACCCAGCTGGGCGGAGGCTGCTCCCTCAGACTCGGCTCATCTGAGGCGGCTGATGGGCCACCTGAGTGCTATGGGTTTAGAACCACAGTGGGCGTGGCTCGATCCAAGGCCTGGGAGAGAGGAGCAGATTCGAGGGGCTGCAGGTTAAATCCCCCAACCCCAAGTCCTGGGAGCTTTACACAAGCCCCAGGCGGCCTCATCTCCCGACTTGGACCAACCAAGGCAGCACCACAGCTTTGCTTTCTTTGAACTTTACCTTTTCATAAAAAGCAAAACCCAGAAGCCAAGGACCAAAATGCCGCAGGTGTGGGGGAGTTTCCTGGATCTCTGCACCCATTCCGTCTGGAGCCGATCTCACTCACCCACCCACCCACCCACCGCTCCCTCCAGCATCCTCAGTCCTGGGCTGAGTGCCAGGGTGCCTGCCCCTGCCCTCTTAGGTCCTGGCGCGGCTGGCAGTGTCTCGTGAGACGCAGGCTGGGGACTCTGGGCAGGGACACAGGAGGGCGCAATGTCCTAAGCCTCAAGCCAGCAGCTTGTCCGGGGAGAGGACACTGGGAGGGGCTTTGGCAGGAAGAGGGGCTGCCAGGTGGGGGCTGTGCACAGGACCAGGGGCTCCACTGGCCGCACTGCGAGTTCTGCATCCTGGCCTAGATTTCAGAGCCAAGTGAGGCCAGGTGGAGCCTGGGGATCCCCACGCCAGCTGGGCCCCAAAGCCCGGGCAGGTGGCTCAGGAGTGGGGCCTGAGCCTGCAGGATGGGGTGTGAGTGCTGAGTGTATGGGCACATGTGTGTGAGACCATGCATCTCCGTGGACACATGTGTGCAAACATGAGATCATGTATGCATGTGTGTGTGAGTTCATGCATGGGGCATGTGGACCCCGTGAGCCCCCTGGGTGTGCACGGGTTTCCCACAGAACGCACCAGCGGTTCTCAGCGTCACACCGCAGGGGAGGGGCATTGCCTACAGTGCCCTGGGTAGGCCGGGGCAGCACCGCGGGGTCCAGGGTCCACCGTCCACCAGGACCTGCTGCGTGGGGGCAGGGCAGCAGCCTTCACATTCAAGAGGCTCCAGGTCATGCCTGGGGAGGAGCTGGGGTTGCATTCTAGCCCTGGGGCAGCCCGGGCAGGGGAGGGGTGCCAGGGGTGCATCTTAGGTGGTCTTGGTGTGGGGGAGGGGCTGGGCATTCCTGACATCCATCCCCACGCAGACACGCCCGTGAGGCCCTGACAACCTGACAGGTGGCCGCCATGCTCTCCGGCCACAGCGCTCTCCTGAGGGTGCTCCCGAGGGTGCCGACGCCTTCTGCTTGGGGCTACAGGGTGCCTGGGTCGGGGGCAGCTACAAAGGGCAGAGCAGCTCCGAGCCTGTGGCGGCCACTGGCTCCAGGGGTGGGGCAGATGGCACTAGTGCAAAAGCCACAGGCCCATTGCAAATATTTAAGGGACTTAGGACTGAAAGTTATGAAATCCGGAGACACCGAAACAGAGATCACAGGAATCCTGTTAGGGAAAAGCGTGTAAAATGCTTCCCAACATGCTGCAGCCTCAGCGCCCTGGAAATCAGGACACAGCTGGAAATGACGTTCACAACAGCACAGCTGGGGGGTGCATGATTTCCCCGGAGACGGCCACTGACAAACCCGACCCAAGAAAGTGAACCTGAAAAGACCAACAACACCGCAGGACTCTTACGACGAGGAACACAACCAACGCTCTGGAGGGCTCTGTCGGACCCCGCGGAGGCCGGGGGTCCCAGGCACCATCTGTGGCAGCGCTGGGGGCACTGCAGCCTCGTGGAGTCTGAGGAGGAGGAAGCCTCGGTTTCCTCCCTGCTCCCAAAGCTCTGTGCTTGTTTCTGCCAGAAATGATGAGTCACACAACTCGAATGTTTCTTTCCCAAGAATCTCAATTCAGACGTCTGAGAAAATCTTGTGCTGAACAATTCCACCTTCTTCTCTACCACACAAGCGTGTTTCTCCTCTCCCCAGCTGGAATCTCATCTAAGACCCAAAGAGAAAGTTCCTGACACCTGAGGCCTGCAGGGACCTGACACAGAGATCAACTGACATGGCCTTCGGCACACGGCCCGCGGCGCGCCACCCACGCCCAGCAGCACACGGCCCGCGCGCGCCACCCACGCCCAGCAGCACACGGCCCGCGGCGCGCCACCCACGCCCAGCAGCACACGGCCCGCGGCGCGCCACCCACGCCCAGCAGCACACGGCCTGCGGCGCGCCACCCAGGTCCAGACCCAGGGCCCTCTAGCTCCCTCCTGTTCCAGCTCTCTGACCTTCCAAGGTTTCACTGGGCTGTTGTAAATCATGGTGTCTTCTCCAGGCCAGATTTAACCACATAAGCACATCAAATCCCAGCCGGGCGCAGTGGCTCACACCTGTCATCCCAGCACTTTGAGAGGCTCAGTCGGATCACCTGAGGTCAGGAGTTCGAGACCAGCCTGACCAATATGGTGAAACCCCATCTCTACTAAAAATACAAAAATTAGCCAGGCGTGGTGCCGGGAGCCTGTAGTCCCAGCTACTCGGGAGGCTGAGGCAGGAGAATCACATGAACCCAGGAGGCAGAGGTTGCAGTGAGCCAAGATCACCCCATTGCACTCCAACCTGGGCAATAGAGCGAGACTCCATCTAAAACAAACAAAACAAAAAAACCCCAAAAAAACCATACATCAAATCCCAATGGTCAAAAAAAAAAAAAAAAGAAAAAAAAAAAAAAGACAAGGTGAAAATAAAGTCTGCAGCATGCGAAACCAAAGAGCAGTTTCTTTTATATGTAAGGAGTTTGTAAAAATCAATGAGAGTTGGGCCCACCGAAAAACACAGAGAACATAAACCAGTCAGTCACAAAGAAAGAAATACAATAAACAAGTGGCAACGTGGAAGTCTGTCTTCACTAACAGTCCAAGAAATACAAAATTAAACACCCAGACCCCCTTTTCCTACACATCTAACTGGGAAGTGGGACTTCGCTGATGAGGAGGCCTTCACTGCAGGGCGGCGGCCCGGCTCTCCCCAGCACCATCGGGCACAGCTGTGCACCCACGTACCCCAGCTCTCGGCACTTGGCCGCCTTTCCTTACAGCGTTAAAGATGTACAGCACTTGTGGGCGACTTTATTCCACCAAGAAATGGCTGGGGATTCACACAACAAACTGCCTCTCACAGGAGGGGGTGACTCTGACTTCTTTCCCGGCAATCATGTTTGTGATCAAGAGGAAAACAAAGAGGCCCAGTTTGGTGTCAACGTCCTAGCGGCTCCTGAGCTCTGAGGGTTAAAAGTTCCTGCCAAAGGTGAAAGGTCAGCTTGCAGAACCCCCAGACACCAGGACTTAGAACAACTTCAAACAAACAGCCCTTGTCAGGGCAACAGTTAACCTTCTGTCCCCTGTGGCAGGTCAGGGCAGGGGCGTCCCAGCTGCGGGCCAGCTCGAATGTTAGAATTCAGGGACTTGGGAGACAGTGCCAGCTGAGGTCACCCACACGGCTGTTCCCAGCCAAAGGTTCCCAGAAATGCAGGGGCTTTGGACATAGACCCCACATGGGTTTAGGGCTCTGTCCGCTCCCCCAGCCCCAAGAAATGAAGGCACATTGGAGGGACTTCCCGGAGACTCAGGTGGAGACGGCCACATGCCAACACCGCTGGGGGATCCCACCACGTGCTCCGAAGTGGAGTCTCACAGGCCTGGGGCTGCCGCACCCTTGCTAAAGGTGCTGACCTGCAGGGCCGCCCTGAGCCCCTGGTCCCAGCCGGTGTGGAGTCACCACAGGAGAACCCTGCTGGGACCGACACCCTGCTGCCGCCAGCTTTGGATCACTCATCGTTTTCAACAAGGACCCCAGCTTTCATTCTGCATGGGGCCCCGAGGCTTGTGGCTGGGCCCAGACTTGGTCCCCACTCACCCAACCGGCCGGTCAGAGGTCGGGAGCCCCAGTTCACCACGGGGCTTGGCACAGGCCTGGGGGTGTCTCTGGGTCACGGGGTCACAGCTGGGGTGGATGTCTAGTTACAAAGTCGTTCAAATGGGGCCCTCCTAGGCTGGGCCTTGGTGTCTCAGAGAAACCACAGAAGCCCAGGGCAGCCCTTCCTGGGGGCACAGAAGCCAGAGAGCCAAGAAAGTGAATGTTACCCCAGCCAGGCCGGCCAAGAACCTGGGAGGCCTGCACCGGAGGCCAAGGCTGACCACAGCTGGGGTGGGGCTCTCCTCTTCAGGCTGCAGCTCTGTCCCTGTCCCCAGTGGCCACCGCCACCCCACCCTACCCTGGCTGTTGCAGCCCCCCGGCAACAGCATAGTGGGGGTTACCTGGAACTTGTCAGGGTCCGCTCCTCCTGCCTGAGCCACGAAGAGCCCGGCGCCGGGCTCCAGCTCCAGACCCCGTGAGGACCGAGCAAGCGGCATTCTCTGGAACTCCTCACAGTCCACGTAGAGGGCCACGTAGCCACCCTCCACACTGAGCGCTAAGTGTGTCCACTGGCCGACGAAGGCGGGGAGCCGGAAGCTGGCGGCTGTGTGGGTCTGGCCTGCGCCTGGCTCCGTGTAGAGCAGGGAGATGTCCTGGTGCCCGTCCCGCACCCCAGAGAGCTTCACGCCCAGCGAGACCACTGCCTGCGCCGAGTCTGTGATGGCGAACAGCACCCCTGGGCCCTCCGTGGCCGGCTGGATGTGGAACAGCAACGAGAAGTCGCGGAAGAAGAGGCTGGGGAAGTGGTACCGGGCCACTTGGCCGCTGTTGGCATCTGGCCCAAAGACGTAGGCCAGCCCGACGTCGGGGTCATCCGTCTGGGTGATTTGCTGGGGTGGAGGGTCCCCAAGGAGCTGCAGTAGCCCCACCTCCTCGCCGACGCGCTCTGAAAAAAGGAAGACAGCTGGTGAGGTGGCTGTGCAGGACAGTACCAGGGGCCACCGATGCCGCCTGGAGAGGTGGCCAGGCAGGGGCACAAAGGGGAAACTGAGTCTGAGAGGGCTTTCCACGCGCCTGGCAGCCTGCCCTGATGCCCTGGGCTCAGCCGCCCAATGACCACCCAACGGCCACCCTAGTTCACTCATTCCCAAACGACAGGCGCGCTCCATGCAGACACCTGCCTGCAGGGGACATGGTGTCCACAGGCTCCCGTTCGCTGCTTTCAGCAGGGATGGGCACAGCCAGTGGGGAGAAGGGGCCAGGGACTGGCCGGCACCCCCGCCGAAGCAAGGAGCTGTGAGAGGCGGGGCTGGCAGCCCTGTGCCCCGCCCACCCACTCTGCCCCTGCTGGTGCAGCCCAGGCGGGCAACCCAGCATGGCCTCCACTGTGAAGCCGCAGCTCCACCGCAGGGAAGGAAGGAGGCTGACTCCACACCCCAATGTTCTTGGAAGCCTCGGCTACGGGGCCTTGCCCAGAGCGGCTGCCTCGGCTGGGGGTCCACGTGGCGTCTGAGAGGCACCGTGTGGGATTTCACCCAGCGCTGTCAGGGCGCCAGCTCACTCACTGGGTGTGGTGCCTCATGTGGCAAGGACAAGTAGTGTCTCCCCACCCCACCGTGCTGATTCCCCTCGGGGCCACAGTCACCCCTTGGAGGGGCTGCACGCCTGATACGTACCTGCCAACATGCTGACGCCCATGTACCTGCCAACGTGCCACGGTCTCCCCACCAGCCCCGCTGCTCCCTGCAAATGCCCCGCAGCGCTGGGTGACTCACTCCACTCATTCCTGCCCAGGCAGAGCTTGACTTCACTTCAACTCAGTAGCCCAGGGTCAGAAGGAGCCCTGTCCATCCCTCTCCCAGGGAGCCCAAGCCAGGACGCAGCCCCAGTGCCTGGAGTTCTCACACCTCGTTTCCTGCCCACGGGAGGAGCAGCACCCACTCAAGGACAGACCCTGCTCAGAGTGACTTCCCAGCACACCTGCCATGCCAGGCAGAGCACGGGCTTTGCGGCCACAGTCTGGGCCAGGGACTTGCCCCAAGGCCCTACTCCCGTGACCGTGAGGCCCCAGACAGACTGGACACGGTCTGCTTCCGACAGAGTGTAACGGTTACTCCGGGACGCCTGTGCGGCGGGCTGGCTCCTGGTCGAGCTCTCCTGTGGGAAGGGGCTGCTGATGCCCAGGCGTCCTGAGGAAGGCGGGGGCGAGCACCTGTGTGCATGTACCTGTGGGCTGGGGGCCCTGTGGCTGGGCCAGGCTGACCTGGGACAAGACACAAGGGAAGAAGTGCTGAGCCTGGACATCACGAGGGAAGCAGTACCTCCAAAGAGCTCACAGAACACAGAACCAGCGGAAACAAGAGTGCAGACCCCCCGGCCCTGGCACACGCCGTGGGCACCTCCAGCGTCACTGCTGCCCCCGCGAGGCCCTGACTTCAGCATGAGGCGGTGTGGCGGCCTGGACTCCCTGTGGGCCCTACCCTCGTGCCGACTGGAAGCAGGGCCAGGCACAGAGTGGACAATGGGCTCTGTGGACAGCAGCCTGGTCCGGCGCCTGCACCCTGAGGCTAGGGGCAGAGGGGTCCCGACGGGCTGAGCCTGGGCTCTGAGGCCAGCAGTCATCTCCCCCTCAGACAGAGGCTGCCATCTACCCAGATGGCAGCTGTTACAATGATCCTTTCTTAGAAGAAGTGCCCAGGCCCCACATGTCCACGCCAGGGCTGTGCTAGATCAGGAAATGGGACTCTCGGCCTGGGGGCCAGATGCCCTGGCAGTCACCCAGCTGCCCCCGAGTTCACCCGTCAGCACCAGGCGCTCCAGCCGCTCCTCAGAACTAGCCCAGCCTGAGTCCCCGGGGCACGGGGCCTGGAGTCTCTGCCGCCCCTTTGAAGGGGTCCTGAGGAAAAGATCCAAGGCTGCCTGGCCAGCCCCCTGCCCTCCCACACAGCCACCTCCAGTCCTGCAGAGCCAGGGCTGCTCCTGCCTGCATGGGGCAAGCCGAATTGGGGAAGCCTAGTCCAGCCAGGTGGGTTTCATGTTGCTCAGGCAACACCCAGTTCAGCACTCAGAGGCCCAACAGCTTCCAAGACACAGGGTTGATGCAAACTAGAAATCAAAGCAATCTCATGGGTGCTCCGAGAGAAAACGGCTCTGAGACGGGACGTTTCCCTCAGGCCAGGGGAGCCAGCACAGCCTGTCCTTCAGCCACCTGGGCCTGTTCAGAAATCCAAACATACAGCGGCTGGGGGCCCATGGGGGCCAAGGGCAGGTGGGCTGCGGCATCCCCAGGGCGTGACCTCGAAGCCCAAAAACCCACAGCATCTATGCCATGGTAGCTGAGACCTCAGGGTGCGGCCACAAAAGCTGCCCTGTGACTCCCAGGACCAAGTGCCCTGGAGATCTGTGTGGCACTTGCACGGCTGCCCAGGTCCATGCCAGCAAGTGGAGGCCACATCAGTGGTTCTGTGAAAGCTTTCAGGGACCCTGGAAGCCTCCATTTCAAGCACGCACGTGCAGGACTCTCGTTAAACGGAGACGTCACAATTGATACAGAAGAGGCAGAAGAAGGACAAAAGCCAGAACATGCAGTCAGTGACCACAGTGGCACGAGATGGCAGGGCAGGTGCCAGAGAGCCGGTGGTTTTGGTGCCTGGGGCATAGGACATGCAGACCACATTGGTGGGCACAAGCAGTGGATGAAAAACAGCGGCAGCAAGAAAAATCCAGCTCCACCTTGTCAAAAATGTTAGCTAAAGTAACACCAAAGGCTAACGGAAAACCAGCAGGTAAATGGCTGTGAGAGTGAGCACTGCAACACTGACATCAGCCAAACGGACCCGAGCTGGAGCCATTCAGCGGACAGAGGGGACGACACGCCCTGACAGCCCTGTGGGGTCTGCTGAGCCAGAACCACCGCACACCTGCAGGCGAGGGAGTCGCTGCCAATGACAGACCCTAAGGCTCCTCGCTCAGCCCACTTTCCTGTGAAGAGAGAAAATAACCACCTCAGTAAGACTCACACAGAGCTTCCGGAACCCATCCAGAGCTTGAAGAGCGCGCCATCATCACTGCCCCATCACACCACAGCACTTACGCAGTGAAGTGCCCGGGGGCATCAACACGCCACCATCATCCCCCCATCACACTGCAGCACTTACGCAGTGAAGTGCCTGGGGGCATCAACACGCCACCATCATCACCGAATCACACCATGGCACTGACATAGTGAACTGCCTGGGGGTATCAGCCCGCCACCATCATCACCCCATCACACCGTGGCACTGACACAGTGAACTGCCCGGGGGTATCAACCTGCCACCGTCATCACCCCATCACACCGTGGCACTGACATGGTGAAGTGCCTGGGGGGACATCTTGGCATCAAAGAAAAACAGCCTCCGAACAAACACTTCCACCAATGCCCAAGGCTGCAGAGCCTCAGGGAGGGGCTAGTCTCCCTGGGCGGAGACTTCCTGCTGACACTCAGACACATTTACAACATCCAATCTCTCCACTGTCAGCGCTGACCCAAAACCCACGTCAGGCCCACACGGGCAGCTCAGCTGGTGTCCGATAAACAAAGTCTGCGCGATGAACCCACCAGTCAGGGCTGAGCAGGTGTCTGCAGGGCCATCTGTTATACAGAGAGGCAGAAATACCTACAGGTGCTTCAGTCAGGAGGGGCTGAGGAAAAGACCAGAACCACACGAAGAGCCAGGGCATCTCCCTGGAGTTAGGGAGACTCCTGAGATGCAGGATAAAGGAAAGAGGAACTTGCAGACACAGGGCAATCCCATTTATGCAAAGTAAGACTCCCATGCATATGCACACATGTGCAGCCATGCACATGGGCAAACTGTGGTGGGCCGAACCATGGCCCCAAGAATGTCCACGGCACAACAGCTGGAACCCACAAGCATAATTTTATGTGGCAAGGGGATGCTGCAGCTGGGACTCAGGCTGTGGATCTGGAGATGGGAGATGATCCACATCTAACCACACAAAGCCTTAAAATCGAAGGACAAAAGACGGTAGCATGAGGACTTGCCCAACACCACTGGCTTTGAAGGGGGAAGAAAGGGTTTTGAGCGAAGGAAAGCAGCAGCCTCTAGAAGCTGGAAAAGTCAAGAAAACGGATTCTCCTCCAGAGCCCCAGAGGGACCCAGCCCTGACAACACCTTGGTTTCAACTCAGTGAACTGGTTTCAGACTCTGACCTCCAGAACTGAAAGATAAGACAGCTGTGCTGGTTTAAGTTACTGAATTTGTGGCAATTTCTTACAGTCGCCAGTAGGAAGCTACACACCTATATGCAAATCAGCGCAAACCCATGGGGGCAGGTGGCCGCGGTGAGCTATGACAGACTCAGGAGCTATGTTCTGTCCTCTCATGTGTGGCTGGAGTCTTGCCGAGGGTCTATCTTATCTAAGGGGGTCTTGTGGCCCCAGGGCGAGCTGTTGACTTCTGGGACAGACTCCAGCCCACCAGGAAGATCTCATCCCCCAAATCCCATCCCAGAAAGAGGAAGAGAGGAAAACGGGAGGCTTTGGAGCTTCCACTGAGGGACTATGGGATCCACCTCTGCCCCAGTGCCCGGGCACTGTGCCACTCCCGAGGGCTGGGCAACCTGGAAAGGTAGTCACTCTGCCCCCACAGATGTGTGTCTCTTCCCCAGAGCTACAGGCTTCCATCATGGTTGGGCTCCAGCCCAGTTCTCAGAGCTCCAGCCTCTGAGCTCTGGACCCAGCCACGGTGCCCATAGGGAGTTTCTCCCTGCACTTGGCGTAGCTGGGTGGCATCCAGGATAGACACCTGCACATGATATAACAATGATGATGCCTCAAGACTTGATTTCTTTTCTGTTCTTTTCTTTTGAGATGGAGTTTCACTCTTGTTGCCCAGGTTGGAGTATAGTGGCGTGATCTCAGCTCACCACAACCGCCACCTCCTAGCTTCAAGCAATTCTCCTGCCTCAGCCTCCCGAGTAGCTAGGATTACAGAAACGCACCACCACGCCTGGCTAATTTTGTATTTTTAGTAGAGACAGGGTTTCTCCATCATGTTGGTCAGGCTGGTCTCGAACTTCCAACCTCAGGCGATCCACACACCTTGGCATCCCAAAGTGCTGGGATTACAGACGTAAGCCACCACACCCGGCCAAGACTTGATTATTTGACAGAAAGAAACATGTTTGAAAATGACTCTGGAGTACTCTGGGAAATGGCAGATGGAAAGCACCAGGAATCCATCTCCCTAACTAATTAACAAGTGCACGGGCAGAACTTGTCTTAGAACTCTTTTGGAACTCTGGAGTCTACTGAAAGTTTGCAATGTCCAGAGGAAGGTTTGAACAGTAACAGGTGGTTAATTTAGCTAAACCCCAGCTCTTGGCACAATAGCAGCTGCACATCCATCCCCCACTCCCATTCCCATAGCAGGTGCCATGCACGAGTTCCTGCAGCAGCGGCCACACAGCTTGTGGGAAACAGGATGGCAAAAAGGACCCTGTCCTGCAGACATTGAGAACCTGTGCTCTGATCAGGTTGCTTGGGAACACAGAGGTGCAGACAGGGAGGTGGGGCCATTGTTTTACACTCCCTCTGTTGTTGCAAGCTCCCCCTTCCAGATGAAGCGACTTCAAGTGGATTTAGATGGCTGGCACTGTTTTTTCTTCCTCATTCTTATCTTGTTCCTCCTTTGGGAGCCAAACATGAAAGAACAGGACATTGAAAAACAGCAGCATGTAAGAGTAAAATTAGAAAGTGGCTGCACACACCCAGGGAAAGGGACAGGCTCAGAAAAGACCCAAGAAGATCTGAAGTTCACACCTCAGGGAGATCTTTGGCGCAGAGACAAAAATTTTTTTTAAAGTAACAAAAAGCAGTGAACACTGGTGAAGGGTGAGAACTGACTTCCAGAGCTACATTACTGAGTTCAAATGTTCACTTTTTAACACAAAATCACAAGGCACACAAAGTGATAAGAAAGTATAGCACATTAAAAGGAGAAAAATAAATCAACAGAAGCTGTCCCTGCAAAAGACCTGATGGCAGATCTACTAGACAAAGACTTTAAAACAACTGTCTTAAAGATGCTCAAAGAACTAAAGGAAGGTGTGGAGAAAGTCAAGAAAATGACATATGAATAAAATGGAAATATCAATATAAAAACCTTGAAAGAAACCAGAAAGACATTATAGAACTGAAAAATACGATAGTTGGAATTGAAAACATCACTAGAGGAATCTGAAGGTGATTTGAGCAGACAGAAGAATAAATCAATGAGCTTGAAGATAAGATAATGGAAATTATTGAAGACAAAAGATAAATGAAAGGTGAAAAGAGCCTAAGCGGCACGTGGCCACCATCAAGAGACAAGGAAGCATGCATGCCGTGGAAGCTGCAAACAGAGGAGGAAAAAGAAAGGTGCGGAGAGACTATCTGAAGAAATAATGGCTGAAAACGTCTCAAATTTGCAGGGAGACATGAATATAAACAGTTAAGAAGCTCAGGGAACTGCAAGTAAGATGAACTCAAAGAGACTCACACCAAGGTACATTATGATAAAATTTTTAAAAAGAGAGAGAGAATCTTGAAAGCAGCAAGAGAAAAACAACTGATCATATCCAAGGCTTCTTAATAAGATTATCAGCAGATTTCTTTTTTTTTTTTTTTTTTTTTTTTTTGAGACGGAGTCTCGCTCTGCCGCCCAGGCTGGAGTGCAGTGGCCGGATCTCAGCTCACTGCAAGCTCCGCCTCCCGGGTTTGCGCCATTCTCCTGCCTCAGCCTCCCGAGTAGCTGGGACTACAGGTGCCGCCACCTCGCCCGGCTAGTTTTTTGTATTTTTAGTAGAGACAGGGTTTCACCGTGTTAGCCAGGATGGTCTCGATCTCCTGACCTCGTGATCCGCCCGTCTCGGCCTCCCAAAGTGCTGGGATTACAGGCTTGAGCCACCGCACCCGGCCGATTATCAGCAGATTTCTCATAGAAACTTTGGAAGCCAAAAGGCAGTGGACCAATATATTCAATGTACTAAAAGAAAAAAAAAATTGTTAACCAAGAGTCCTATATACAGCAAAACTGTCCTTCAAAAGTGAAGGAGAAATTGGCATTCCCAGATAAACAAAAGCTAAGGGAGTTAATTGCCACTAGACCTGCCCTGCAGGAAATGGTCCAGGTAGTCCAGCAGGTGAAATGAAAGGACACTAGTCAGTAACAGTAGGTCCCATGAAGAAATGAAGATTTCAATAAAGGTAAATACATGGGCAATTATAAAAGCTGGTATTGCAACAACAGTTTGTAACTGCACTTCTTATGAATGAACCTGGAGGATATTAAACTAAAAGAAATAAGACAGGCACAGAAGCAAATACTGCATGATCTCACTTATATGTGGGATCTAAAAAGGTCATATTCATAGGAGCAGAGTAGAATGGTGGTTGTCAGGTGCTGAGGTCTAGAAAGGACAAATATGTGTGTGTGCCACAAATATGGCTAGAAAGAAGGGACCCTCGAAGGGGGCCCAGCAGCCTGGCTCCAGAGTGCCCTTCAGCATTGCAGTAGATGTAGGACAAGCACGGGCCCAACAGGGGGGCACCAGGAGACCAGCAGGCATCCACCCTAATGGTGCAGGCCATCTGATGAGGGGTAGGGACCAGTGCCAGGATGGATGGTGCCCATGCACAGAGTGGGGTGCAACGGGGCACAGCTGCCACCCCACTCTGTGCATAGGCAATGGGGGCCTCCTTGACTTACTGTTACTAAGTAGTGTCCTTTCATTTCACCTGTTGGACTACCAGACCATTTTCTGCAGGGAAGGTCCAGTGGCAATCAACTCCCTTAGCTTTTGTTTATCTGGGAATGCTAACAGGGCACAGCCCAGGCCAGCCCATGGACAGGAGAAAGTATGACTGTGGGTTGAAGGGTACAAAGTTTCAGTTATGCAGGAAGCGTAAGTTCTAGAGGTCTAATGTCCACATGGTGATTACAGAGAATACTGTAGTGCATATGGCACTTCAAACTTGAGTAGATCTTAAGTGTTCTCACCACACTCACAACGGTAACTGGTTGAAGTGATAGATGTCCACTAGCTTGACTTTAGATATCTACAAAAACCTAATACATGTAAGGACCTGCAGGGAGCCCTGTTTGGAGTGCTGTGCTTTTCATTCTGTCTGTGCCTGGTTCAGAATCACACAAGATCTTGTACCCACAGACAACTGAACCCAATGCACTGGGCTCTTGACACTCCAGTAGGAGTTAAATGCTGAGTCACTCTTGGTGCATCTGAGAGACATGGAGAATTTATGAGAAGCTTAGCCAGCATCATCGAAAAAATATTTATAGGTTGCCAAGCGGTGAGAGATAAGAATGAGCTGTTTCTCATGGAGTGGTCTTCTCTCCTTCTTAAACCAAAGTTACATGGAAATGTCAAGCAAATCAATTTTCTCAAGTTCTGCATTTGACTAAAGGAGCAAGAGGTAGGTACCGTGTAAGGACACCTGTGCACCAGTGGCTGGCCCACGGGGTAGGGAGCAGCGAGAAAGGAGCAGCCCCTCGGGGCCATCACGGTGACGTGACCTACACATGCACTCCCGTGGCCTCCCACTGACCTCTGACTGTCCAGTGATGGGGGTGGAGGCAGAGGAAGCCCCAGCCCAGGGACCTGTGCACCACTTGCCAAGATCATGGGACTCGTACATTGGAGATGAGTGACCTGGCCGGCATGTGTGTGGACCTGCTTCCCAAGCACCCCGGTGGCAGCTGTGCCTGGATGCGCCCCACTCTATGCATAGGCATCGTCCACCCCGGCACTGGTCCCTGCCCCTCATCAGATGGCCTGTATCATCAGGGTGGATGCTGCTGGTCTCCTGGTGCTCCCCGGCTGGGGGCTTGCTTGTCCTGCATCTGCTGCGATGCTGAAGAGCGCTCTGGGGCCAGGCTGCGGGGCCCTCCTCAAGGCTCCCTTCTTGCTGCCACACTCGTGGCACGCACACATGTCTGTCCTTCCTAGGCCTCAGTTTCTCAACTGTAAACAGGAACAATACCCACCTCCCAGGTCAGAGAACGCTTGCTTGTAGGACTCCTTGGAAACATCACCTGCCTCTGCTACGGTCCCAGGGGCCAGGGTTTGCAAGAGCTCAGGAGGGGCGTCGAGAGCACAGTCCAGAGGGCCAGGCACCCATTGCTGTCGTGGGGTGACACTTCCACAGCCCTTGTGGCCTGAGCTCCGTGTGTCACTCATAGAGTCCCACTGAGACAGCCCAGGGGGCCTTCCTGGAGGCAGTGTCCCTGGCAGCCCAAGCCCAAGCCCTGTTCATTCACTCTTGGCACCTGCAATGGGGGAGCCTCCCTACCCCACCCCAACCCTCCCCTGTGTGGGGGCCTCACTCCCTTCCTTGTGGGTCTGAGGGACAAGCCCACAACAGGGCAAAACCCTCCACAGCATCCCTGCCTGTGGGCTGACCACGGGGTGCACCCTCCAAGCCTTTGAGTGCCCCCACGCCCCAGCATGGCCACACTGCCCCCCACGCTCTCCTCGAGGTGTGCCGGGGGGGTGGACACACAGGGCAGTGCCCAGGACCAGGTGGAGGGGGCATTGGAGATGGAGCCAGGCAGGAGGCAGCAGGACCCCTCCAGCTCCCCTCCCCTCAGGGGCTCATACTCCCTGACCCCATGGCCTGGAGATGCAGCCAGGGCCCTCTGTGGGCCTCGAGGGCTGTGTTCTGGTGCCAGGATCATAGCCCAGCACCCCCACTTCTGGGGCCTCACAGCCTGCCCCGAGGGGTCAGGCACCAACATGGGAGACTGGGCTCCCCCTCCTCCTCTTGCCCCTCACCCAGGGCTGGGAGTGTCCAGCCTAACACGGGGGCCCGGCAGGAGTGGGGGCTCACCCAAGAGGAGCCTGGGCTGGGGAGGAGCTGAGAGGCCAGAAGAGGGGGCAGGACCCTCCAGGCCAGGCCACACCTGGGAAGGGACTCCATGATGAAGCCCGAGGCCCACCTCTGGCCAGAGGCAATGTAGGCCACGAATGCCGACAGAGACCCCCAGGACCCTGCGAAGGACACTGCCTCCCTCACACGGAGACACTATCAAGCTGTCCAGATGTTCAGTGAAAAGTCCCCTTCAGGCTGTGCCACCGACTAGCCCAGCTGCAGTTACAGAAATTCCTCGCCCTCACAGCCCCACTCATACCCTAGCCCCTGAGCCACGCAGCTGAGCACTGACTCCCAGGAGATCAGCACCTTCCCTGAGACCGATGCTTGTTCAGAGCGCTCAGCTGATCCCAGTCTCGGGGCCTGGCGTTTCCCTTCCCACAGGCCGCAGCCCTCCCAGCCCGCCGCTGTCCTGTCTGCCTCCGAGGACAAGGTGGGCTATGCTCGAGCCTCCTGGGGCTCCAGGACACTGGACCAGGGTCTCTCCAGGCAGGACAGCTCCTGAAGTGCTGCCCTACCCACACGCTGGGTGGGGAACAAGGCTTGGCCACCAGTAGCCAGGTGGGGTGTGGCCCTAGGGGGGTTGCCTGCAAGGTGGCTGGTGCTTGCTTGGCATTTGGGTGTTCCAGGGACGGAGCATGAGTGGGACCCAGGAATCTGACTGCTTGTGGCAGTGCCAGCTGCCCTGGGGGTACCATCTAAGCCCCGAGATGCCAACAGCCATGGGCACAGCCCCTGCCACAGGAGAGCTCCAGCCCTACGCTTCCGGGGCGCATCCACAAAGGCCCCCACGCCTGCACACACCACGCCCCCCTAGCACAGTTCCTGTACCTGCCTCAGGCTCAGCCATGCCCCACTGCAGCCCTCCCTCCCTTCCTGCCTGCCCCTCCATTCCAGCCCACGTGGGCTTTGCTCCTGGGACCACGTGTTGTCAGCACCTGGCCCTGCCCTGCCTGTGGCCCCCCGGCCACACCCCGGGCCCCACACAGGGTCTGCAGTGGCTCTGGGCTTTGCTGAGAGAAATGGTCACTGGCCTGAAACTCGAGGGGAATCACCAAGCTCATCATCCCTCATGGAGCCTGGCAGGTGGGCATCCACCAGAACTTCCACTGCAGGCACCCCCACCTCCAGGTCCGGCACAGCTGCTAATCCCCACCAACCCTGTCCCAAAGCCCACAGGGCAAAGACCGAGGCTGCTTCCCCTCGGCACTATGGGGGGGACAGAGCACCTCGCCCTGTGGGGACGGGGCCTCTGGACCAAGGCAGCCGGTGCACACAGCAGGCAGAATCTGCATGGGGCAGGCACAGCTCAGGGGCCCCGTCTACCCCCAGACACAGAGGAGGGAGCTGCTGGGGTCCCTCCTGGGCTGCCCCTGCCCCTGGGAGGTTAAAGAGTTCCCCCTTCCCTCCTCTTCCTGCCCCCCAACTGCCCGGCCAGCAACAGGGCCAGGCCACGTGGTGATGGGGCAACGTCCCCTGGGCCCAGGAGCGGCCCCCACTGTGGCAGGGAGGCTGTGTGCTTCATGATGGGGAGGGGGGACATGAAAGGCTCCCTCTCAGGACAGGCCCTGCGGACCTCCCTGGTCCCCACCCTGGTGAGGGTCTCTGCACTGCCCACACGGCAACACCCTTGGCCTGAGCACGCTAAGGCTCCCAGGAAGCGGGTCGAACTGTGCAGCTTAGTGACCGGGGCAAGGTCGATGCAGCCGCACCTGAGTGGGAATCTCGGCTCCCCGGGGTGAGTCACGCCACTGCCCCACGCTTCAGTTTCCCCTCTGTGACTCAGGGCTTGGCAGGGTATCTCGGGACCTTGCTGAGGACTAAATGTGCTAAAATGCCCAGGAAGCCCCAGGCCCAGGCAACGCCTGGATACATCGGCTGTGGTTCATCCACCCTCTTCCCGTCCAGACGCCGGCCTCCTCCCCGCACAGGATGCCTCACTCCCAGCTCTCCCGCCTCCCGAGGGCCATGGGCCCCTGACCGTAGAGACTCAGTGTTGGGGGAACCTGTACCAGGCTCACGTCAGCCCTGACCACGCTTACCTGGCAAGGCAAAAAGGAAAGGGTGGGGAGAGCGGGGCCGGCCAGTTACCTGCAGCCGGCCCAATGAACACACAGTACCCGTCCTCCTGGGCTGGGAGCGAGGCACAGGCGACAGGCAGCCAGCCCCCACTCAGGTGGCTCCAGCACGTGTCCTGCAGGGCCTCGCAGAATTGGCGGCAGGGTGGCGGGGCGGGCAGCGGGACCCTGCCGCACGGTGGGGCCAGGAGCAGGCAGAAGAACCAGGCGAGGAAGGGGTGGCAGTGCGTCCGCAGCAGGCCCCCCACACCTGCGCCGCAGCCTGCACCTGCTCGCCGCTCTCATGGTGGAGGTGGTTGGGCAGCCAGGAGCGCGAGATGCCCAGGCGGCCACAGACCGGCAGGGAGGGCGGCAGGGGCAGGCAGCGACCGGCAGGGGCCTCAGGGTCAGCCCCGAGCAGGGCAGAGTTATTAGCAAGACCCAGCCCCGCAGAGTTAGCCGCGTGGGAGACCCAAGCACCTCTGTCCCCGATTAAAGTGGTAACTGCGACCTGAGACGGTGCGCCCGGGAGCCCAGAGGAGAAGGCAGAGGGGGCCGCGTGCACGCCCAGGGAGCCCGTCACCAGGGGGTGCAGAAGTGGTGTGCGCAGGCGGATGTCAGGGCGTTGGAGCTGCTGGCTGGGAGCGGCTGCGGTGGGGGAGAGTCCTCGGCTGTCCGGGTCCTGCAGGCTTCCCCAGGCAGGGGCCCCGCCCAGCGAGGAGGAGAGAGAAGCTCTACCTGAGGATGGTGGTGGCACTGAGGGCCCCGTGAGTGGTGCCCAGGGGCCTGCCCAGGGAGGGAGGCGATGGGGTGGGTGCAGGCAGGGTGCCAGCCTCGGTCGTGTGGGTGCCCGGAGAGCTGGGAGCGCCACTGCTGGGCCACAGAGTGGTCCCATTCTCCCTGGGGGGTGCTGGAAGGCCCAGGGAGGGCGAGGGTGCCCACAGGAGCCTCGACAACCCGCGTTTCCGCCCGGGCCAAGCTCTCAGTGGGGACAGTGTCATTCCACAGCTGGACAAAGCTCCGGATGCCTTGGGCCACGTTCAGGATCTTGGCTCCCACACCGGCAATGTTCTCCTCTGGCATGTCCGGGCTCACGGCAGAAGTGGGGGTGCCCTGGCTGTCCTCCAGCAGCTCTGAGGGTGGCTCAGGGCTGCCAGGGGCTGTCGCTGGCTCCGTGGAACCATCCTGGGGGACCACGTGCGTGGTGGTGTCTGCTGTGGGCTGCACAGGCAGGAGCCCCTGGGGCTCAGGGATCGTGGTAGCTGCTTGGCTGGTGTCCTTATTATTGAACCAAAGCCAGTTCAGGTTCAGCAGGTCGGCCTGAGCAGCTGCCAGGCAGCAGAAGAGCAGCAGCAGGACGCGGCAGCCGCTGGGGTCGGGAGCCATCGGGGCTGTGCCGCTGGAGCCGAGGGCAGCGGGAAGGCCTTTGTGCCTGGAGGTGGGGCTAGCCAGGCTCCCGCCCTCCTGCCCTCCCCTATGCAGGCTTCCCAGCCTCTGGCCGGTTCTGTCTCCCACCCCTCACTCTTGCAGAAGGAAAGAAGGCACCAGCCTTGGAATCAAGGTGCCCAGCACCGGAGGGTTCCAGCACCCAAGGATTTTCAACTTCTTTCCCACGGCCCTGCAGCAGCCCCAGGCTCCGTGAGGACAGAGGGGCAGTGTGTGCAGTATCCGCGGGGTTCCCCATGTGCTCCGCTAGGCTCTGCCCGGGCAGGGCTGCTGAGTCTCCAGGCTGGGGTTCCAGGCCAGGACCCCATCCCAGAAGCACTGAGGCAGCGGCCCCCAGCCCCTGCTCCCCCTCTGGCCTGGAACGCCCAGAGGTGCCTGGCCCGGAGCCATTGTGCTGTAGGAAACTTGGAACTGAAAAAATGCTCAGCTTGCTGCAGTGCCAATTCCACTGTTGCAATGGCTGCCCAAGTCGTTAAGCATCCCGGGGAGGGTCTCGGGGGGCTCAGACCCCCTCAGAGCCACTGTGCCTCCCCTCGAAGCTGGGGCTTTACTTGTCTTGGACTGTGTCCCTTTCAGCCCTTCCTGACCTTCTGCCCAGGAGACCCAGCAGAGGTGGAGCCTGGGACCAGGGCAGGAATGCATCCTCCTTCCCGGCCTCAGTCTCCCCGTCAACAAAAGGATCCGATTAGACTGGAACATTCCAGGCAGTGAGTAACCCACAGGGCTGTGAATGGCATGTGAGTGGCTGCTGTGCCCCCACCAGCTGCCCGGGCACAGCAGTGGGTGCTGAGTGTGCCTTACGCCCTCTGAGGATTTGTGTGCAGCCTGGCCATCAGCCCATTTCACAGATGAAGAAAACTGAGGCATGAGCCTGGGGACCCTGCTCAAGATCACAGAGTCCAGAAGAGGTGGAGCCAGATGGAATCCAGGCAGTCTACACAGGCATGCTCACGCACACACGTGCTGTCACACACATGTTCACACATGTGTACATCCTCACACGCACATACCCACAGTGTTCACCCCACAATCCATCCCCCCCTCCAGCACTGTGCATGCCCGCTCTCCCATCCTCACACGCACATACCCACAGTGTTCACCCCACAATCCATCCCCCCCGCTGCAGCACTCTGTTTGCCCGCTCCCCCAGCTGGAGTCCCTTGTCACCCTGCCTCCTCCAGGTTGTGTGGCTGGGGTCGCAGCCACCCTCCCCCAGGGCTGGGGTCAGTAGATGTGAGAGCAGCTGTGATGAAACAGCCTCACAACCTGTCCCCAGCTGTCCCCAGGTCAGGACATGCTACAGCCAGCGGCTGATTGCTCCCACAGGGCAGGGCTGGGCTGCCTGGGACCCGGCCTCGTTTCAAGCAGCTGAGCGCCACATCCCTCTCGAGGGCAGGCGCAGGCATTCCACAAGCAAACACCTGCGTCTCGGCGAGGCCTTGCTCCCCAAACTAATCCCCACACTGCCAGAGAATAGTCTCTTTGCTTGAAAACTGACTGCCGCTGATGTGATTTTATGCTTAAACACGCCTCCGAAAAGTCTCCGAACAGAAATTCCAGAGACCGCCCCCTCCTCGCCCAGCACTTCTCGGGGAGGGAACTCTGGGCTCCACTTGTGGGGGATGCCCTGCCACACTGTCAGGGTGGGGACGCCCCCAGCCCCATCCCAAAGGCTCTGTGCTCAGAGGGTCATTCACACCCCCCACATACAGCTCCTGGGCAGAGCCAGGCACAAGGAACTGATTACACCCAGCAATGGAGGGACAGCAGCTCTGGCCCTCGGGGCCACACTTCGAGGATGGTGGCAGCCCCATCGCACTGAGCACCCACCCTGCCATCTGCAGGGTGCCCAGCTCCCTCCAACCTTCACCTGCCCACTGCACTCCTGACCCCACCCTTCCTGTCCATTGTCCAGGACTCCTCCACCTCCAAGTGCTTTGAGAGCCTCCTGTCCCCCATCGGGGTTCCCTCACCTCCAAGCACCTCCACAGCATCACACATTTCACCTCTTGGAAATCCTAGTGCAGCTCTGCCACGGCCCCCCAGCTCAGCCCCTGGGATCTGGTTCCCACCAGGAAGCACCTGGCAAGGGTGGCTACTACATGAGCCTCCTACATGTCATCACACACATGTGTGTATACACACACGCTCACACACGAACACCCACATATGCACACATCTATTTATGCTCACTCCTGCTCACACATGAACACATGCAATGCATGCTCAGCTATGCCATACGTCATGTGTGAATACTCACATGCACAAGCCCACACACGTACATACATGCTCACACGTCACACACACACGGCATATGCATACTCAGCTCTGCCACGCATGCTCACATGACCACTCACACATGTGCACACACACACACACACTTGCACACACATACAGGCAAGGACACTCACCATGTACTTGCACTCTCAGAAAGCACCCTGGTGTCACCCAAGTCCTCCAACAGCATGGCCAGGAATCCAGGTCTCCTCGGCCCCTGCCCAGCTCCGTGTAAAGGGCCTGACTATGGCTTGTTCCAGGAGTCTGAGCCCAGACGGCACCATGAGCAGCGCGGACCAGGGCTTCGGCGCGGACCAGGGTTTCGGCGCGGACCAGGGCTTCGGCGCGGACCAGGGCTTCGGCGCGGACCAGGGCTTCGGCGCGGACCAGGGCTTCGGCGCGGACCAGGGTTTCCGCGCGGACCAGGGTTTCGGCGCAGCCTCTTCCCCTTGGTGGAGGGAGCGGAAGCTGAGGCACAGGGAGCAGCGGTTGGCAGTTTCCCTGCAGCTACTTGGCCCCTCCTGGGGTGAGTGCGGCCTCAGGCCTGCTAGAGACGGAGGACACATGTCATCATGAAGGACCTTGAGGAACCGCTTGGCTCTGATGGGGCAGCTGGGAGGCCCATGATGGAGCTCACATGGGATGACCCAAGCTAAGGAGGAAGAGAGTCCACGGCTCTTGACAGAGCAGAGCCAACAAGACAGGTGAGACCCCTCCCTGGGGGTGCGCGGGACCTGGGTGACACAGGAGAGTGCCCCAGTCTAAAGTCCTTCCACCCTATTGCCTTGAGGCCTGAGATCGACCTTCCCAGTCTGACTTCGCAGAGGAAGCAGCCTTCGAATCCCACCACCTTCCCCTCTGAGTGTTCCTGGGCTGAGCGCAGAACACGGGGTCCTCATTCAACTCAACAAGGGAATGTTAACCACAAACTCCCTCAGCAAACCCCACGCAGACAAGCACATCATCCCTGCGAAGGCCAGCGGGGAGCTGGGGAAGAGCATGGCTCAACAATCCCGGGGATCCCGGAAAGGCGGCACCACACAACACAGCCACCCAGCTGCGTCCCCAGGGCCCTGGAGCCTGTGGGGCCCCTTTCTCTGGCTCTCAGTTATGACAACAGGTGGGCCAAGGGGCTCCCTTCCTGGAAGCCAAGCTGACTCAGCTGCTGTGTTGGGCATCATCACAGCCTGTCCCACTCCGCGTGGAGAGACTTGGGTTGACTCCGTGCTCTACTCCCCGGCTAACCTGATGAGAAAATGGATCTCCTCTGTTGCTAGGCTACAGTGCGGCGGCACCATGGCCCCTGCTGGCCGGCCATCTGGCCAGGGCACTAGAAATGGCTGTTGGAAGCTGTAGCCATGGGCTGCCCACATGCAGCCACTCCTGTTATCACGACCTGCCCGCTCCTGAGGGTCCTGAGGCGAACAGCTCAGAACCCTACACCGCTTAGAGGACCTGCCGTCCCCCACCGGTGCCGTCCTGCAGTGTCGGGCCCTGTCTCCTGAGGTGACGGGGCCACTGGAGCAGCCACGAGGCCCTGGAGCCTCAGCGTCCACCTGGTCTTGGTGGACCCGGGCGTGCTGTCCCACCACGGAGCGGGTGTCCTCCCTCAGCCTCTGGCATCCACACAGCCATCGAGGGCTCGCCACTGCCACGCCAGTCACGGGCTCTGAACGCTGAAGCAGCTGGCAGCAGGGTGCAGGGTGGGCACAGCGGGAGGGAGGCCTGAGATGCAGGGGGAGGTCATATGGACCGGTGGCCGTTTCAGACGCCAAGGGAGACTCCGCCCACCATGAACACAGGCGCCAAGAACTGGGCCTCCCCACGCCCCGCACCCCATCTGGTCTCCAGGAAGCCTCTTCCCAATGCCTTCACCTGCCCCGAGCCAGGGTTTGTCCTGTCTTGTTGGTCTGTCTGGTTTGGATTCCTAAATAGTGTGATCTTTTATTTTCTTTTTTAAAAAAGGCACAAACACCCACATGTGAACAGGGGAAATTGGTTCGTCAGGGGGTAAAGAGGGGGGCCCATTTCCGGGCTGAAGGCCCCAACCGTAGCTTCGAGGCTCCGGGCTGTTCAATTGTCAGAAGTGCTCCTCCTACTCGTGGCCACCCTAGGCCTCAGCCTGTGGCGGGCGGCTCTGGGCTCCCTCCCCATGGGCCTCCCACACATCAGCCCTGGAGGCTGGCGGAGGACGACAGAGATGAGGGAGCAGGGCAGCCCCCACCTGAGCCACCCCCTTCGTTCCCTCCCTGTCCTTGCCCCCAGGTACCCGCCTGAGCCCAGAATGTCCTGCAGAGACCCCTCAGGTGTGGCCTTCCTCCCCTCCTTCCCCAGGGACCAGAGACTGTCCAAGGGCAGGCCCAGGCAGGGCTCCTGGAGAGTCCACAGAGGGAAACCTGGGCCCTGAGGTCCCAGTACCCACTGCCCATGGGCACACCCCCCAGGCGGGCACAGCCAGTCAAGGTTTGGATGCCGTGGACACGTCTCCAGCCCTTTTGAAATGAAAACATGACTTTTCATCTTTCTGTGGCGCAACTAGTTTATGATTGTCTAAAGTCTCTGAATGTGCTTCCTGGACTCTGTATCTTGTGGCTACTTTTTCAAACCGCAATGACAAAAGGCCAGAAGCTCTGCAAGTGCCCCCTGAAGGCTCCGCTGCTCGGCCAGGACCTCTCACCAGACCTGGACCGGGTACAACTCGGCCAGCGGCATGACCAGCTGCCGCCGTCTGCAGATTCAGTGGCTGGAGGTGGCCGCACAGTGAGAGGGCCAGGTGGCTGGGCCCAGGTCCAGGTCCCTGGAGGGTGCTCCCCTGTCACCGAACACCACATGGACCTGAAGACCTATGGAGGCAGAGGGGGTGTGACAACACCCTGTTTAACATCTACCCCCCGCTTACAGCCTCTTTCCCCCTCTGCTCAGTGCTCAGGGTGCCCCATAAGCCCATTGTCTCCTCCACGGTGGGGCAGAGTGGAGGCTTCTGTCCCCCGATTCCACGACAAGGCTTCTCTTAGCTCTTCCCTGGATGTACATTCCTGGACTCAGCCGTGTCCCTCCCCAGGCTCTGGTGTCCCTCTGACCGCTCGGCAGAGCCTGGGGACCACCAGGTGGGGAGCCTGAGTTCTTCAACCTCTTCAACCCCAGTCCTCCGCTGGGTGATCACGAGCGGTGGGAGCCTTCTTGGCTCCTAAATTAATGCCAAGCACAGCCTGGCGCTCAGCGGGCAGCCTGCCTCTTCCCGCACCTGGCCGGCGGCAGCTGGAAGCCCACGAGAGCCAGGTCCTCCCCTTGGGCTCGGTGCAACCTCCACCGCACCCCCACGGCCCACCCTTGGGAAGGCCGCCAGAGACACGGGAGATGGATCACTGGTGAAGGGTCATGAGCCGGGCAGCGGGGCCTGAGGCAGGAGCAGCATGAGGATCAAAGCGTCGCAGGGAAAAGACATTTGAGGCATCTTCCCAGGGACAGCTGCCACCTCTACCCCTGACAGGAGGCCACAAGGAGGCCACATGGACCCCTGCTGTGGTTCTCCACAAAGCCTGCATCTAGGCCGGGCGTGGTGACTCACGCCTGTAATCCCAGCACTTTGGGAGGCCAAGATGGGCAGATCACGAGGTCAGGAGATCGAGACCATCCTGGCTAACATGGTGAAACCCCGTCTCTACTAAAAAACAAAAAATTAGCTGGGCGCGGTGGCGGGCGCCTGTAGTCCCAGCTACTCGGGAGGCTGAGGCAGAAGAATGGCGGGAACCCGGGAGGCGGAGCTTGCAGTGAGCCGAGATCACGCCACTGCACTCCAGCCTGGGCTACAGAGCAAGACTCCGTCTCAAAAAAAAAAAAAAAAAAAAAAGTCTGCATCCAAACACGAGCAGGCAGGTGGGTAAGTCCAGGCTGCGGGACAGACACCCCCACAGAAACCCAGCTGGACTCCCAGACACTCCCATGTCAGGAAGAAGGCGGTGGGGCGGTGGCGGCAGGCAGGGCTGCTCCAGAGTCAACAGACTACAGAGCAGGACACTAATGCAACACGTGGTCCCTGACGGCTCTGGGACTGCCCAAAAGACACGCAGGCCAGTGGGGCAAAGGACATTATGGAGTGCATCTGGAGACGGCCTGTCCACGGGAGCATGGACAGAATTATTGTAAACTTCTCAGGCGTGATGATGACACTGTGGCTCTGTGGAAGAATGTCCTTGTTCCTGGGATATGCACACAGAAGTGCATCTACAGGGCAATGGGTGGAGATGCTGTGGCTCACCTCAGCGAGTGTCTGTACTTGCTTGTGGATATGCAGGAGCACACATGTGTGCGTGTACATGGATGTGTGGCTATGGATACATGCATGCGTGGCTATCTGTGTGAGTGGATTGCATGTGGATTGTGTGTGCAGACAGACGAGCATGCGTGAATGTGTGCATGGGTATGTACATGTGCACACATGGATATGCATCACGGATGTGTGCAGATATGTACACACGTGGAGGTGCATGTAGATATTCTTGTGTGTGCACACACATGGATACCTGTGTGCGTGGATATGTGTGTGTATGGATATGGATGGAGAGAAAGGGAGCGCCTGGGAAAAATGTGGCAAGTGTTTGCTTGTGAGTTGAATGGAAGGTGTGTATGAGCATTTTCTGATAATCCTATCAACGTCAATGCAGGTTTGAAATGTTCTCAATCGGATGTTTGTAGAGAAAATAGAGGTTTCTTCCTGATGTCTTTTGGCAAACTCCCTATGCCAGCTCCACCTCTGGCAGTGCAGGTGACTCGGCAGAGGGTGGGAAGAAATGCTTTTCAGACCTCGATCCATGTCCCCTGGGGCTCCGTGTGGGTGTTATTCCTGGCACGCCTTCAAAGTCTTGTTACGCCTCCCAGTCCGAGGAGGTTGGCAGAAGACACTGCGTCTGTCTTCTCCTGAATGCTGCAGCAAGGAGGGCCGGTGGGTGGAGCACAGCGGGGCAGTGAGGCTCGCTGACATCTCCTGCTTGATGTTACAAAGTTCACTAAGGCAAAACAAAAGATCTCAATGTGCTCTGTAGGCTCTAAGGGAGCCATCCACACTCTACCCAAAACAAAGCAGATATTTTCAAAGACTCTAAGAACTTCAAGAGCCAAGGGGTCCCTGATTTTTTTCTTCTCCAAGATTGCTTTGGCCATTCTGGGTTCCCCGAAATTCAATTTAAGTATTGGGGTCACTTTTGACAATTTCTGTAGCCAGTGGGGATTCCAGCAGGAGTTGTGTGGACTCTAGTCGATTTAGGAAGTATTCTATCTTCCAATCCATGAACACGGGATAACTTTCCATTTATTTAGATCTTCCTTAATTACTTTCAATGCTGTTTTGTAGTTTTCAGAGTATAAGTTCTTGTTGAAGCTGTTGTAAACAGATTTTTCTTTCTTAATGTCATTTTTGGATTGTTCATTGCAAGTATAAATAAATACAATAGATTTTTCTATATTGATCTTACACCCTGCAACCTTTCTGAGCTCATTTATTAGTTCTAATAGTTTTTTTGTGGATTACTTAGAAAAAACTGTATTTTTAGAGGAACAATAAAAAACTTTTTAGAAGAAACTTTTACTTTTAAATACATATGAGATATATGATATATATATGATATATATGATACATGATATATAGCTCATATATAAGATACACATATATAAGATCTGGCCTCTAAAAATACAGTTTTACTTGTTCCTTTCCAATCTGGATGTCTTTTATTTTTTCTTGCCTAACTTTCCTGGCTAGAACTTCCAGTACAATGTTAAATAGAAGGGGCAATAGGGAACGTCCTTGTCTTGCTCCTGATCTGAGGAGGAAAGCATTTGCTCCTTCACCACAAGCATGGTGTCAGCTGTGGGCTTTGTCACAGATGCTCATTATCAGCTTGTTGAGTGTTTTCATGAACAGTGTTGAATTGTGCCAAATACTTTCTCTGCATCTATTGAGATGATTGGGTGTTTTTAATTTTTTATTCTATTGATATAATGTATTACATTGATTTTCAAGTGTTAAACCAACCTTGAATTCCTGGGATAAATCCCACTTAGTCATGGTGAATTTTTTTTTATATGTTGCTGGATTTTATTTACTAGTAGTCTACCAAGGATTTCTGTGTCCATATTCATAAGATAAATGAGTCTGCAATTTTCTTTTTTTGGCAATGTCTTTGTCTGATTATGGTATCAGAGTAATACTGGTCTCATAAAATGAACTGGGAAGTGCTTCCCACTCTCCTAGTCTTCTGAAAGAGTTTGTGAGAACTGGTTTTAATTATTTAAATGCTTGGTAGAATTTAGCTGGGAAGCTCTCTGGTCCTTGGCTTTTCTTTAAGGGTGTTTTTGGATTACTAATTCAACCTCTTCACTTGTTATAGATCTATTCACATTGTCTATTTCTTGTTGAATCAGTTTGAGTAGTTTGCACCTTTCTAGGAAATTTTCAATTTCATCTGCCATCTAGTTTGTTCATAGGATTGGATTAGAACACAGCTGAAGGACTCACACTCCCAATTTTAAAACTTACTACAAAGTGATGGTAACAGGACAGTGTGGGAGTGGCGCAAGGACAGACACATGCATCGATGCAGTGAACTGAGGGTTCTGGAATAAACTCATAAACCTACAGGCAACTCATGTTTGACAAGAATGTCGAAACTGTTCAATGAGGAAAGAGCAGCCTTCAACAAACGGTGCTGGGTCAACGGAACAGACACACGCAAAAGGGCGAAGCTGGATCCTTACTTCACACCACATGCAGCTATTAAAATTTTTATTTAAATATATTATATTAATATATATTATATAATAAATACATAATATATTATATAATATGTATAATATACAATACATACAATATATAATATATAATTATGTAACATATTATGTAATTGTATAATATATGTAATATAATACATATTATATTAATATATAAATACATATTTAAAATATTAAAAATATATTTAATATATTAAACATAAGTGCTAAAATAAAAAACCTTTTGAAGGTTTTCTTTTTCATAACCTTGCATTTGGCAAAGGCTTCTTATATATGACAGCAAAAACCCAAGTGACAAAAGAAAAATAAATTGGACTTCATAGAAATTTAAAAGTTTTGTGCTTTTAAAAGTTTGTGCTTCAAAGGATACCATCAAGAAAGTGAAATGACAACTCACAGAATGGGAGAAAATATTTGCGAATCATATATGTGAGGAAGCACTTCCATCTAGACGATGTAAAGAACTCATAACTCAACAACAAAAAGACAATAATCCAACTAAAAGTGGGCAAGAATCGGAATAGACATTTCTCCAAGGTAGAAATACAAATTGCCAACAAAAACACACACAAAAAAGATGTTCAACATTATCAGTCATCACGAAAATGCAAATGAAAACCACGAGATACTGTTTTACACCCAAGTTGGGCTGGAATCAAAAAGTCAGGTAAAAACAAGTGATGGCAAAATGTGGTGAGATCGGAACTCTCAAGGCTGCGGGAAGGGATGTGAGATGGTGTAGACACTTGGGAAAGCAGGCTGGTGGTTGCTCAAATGAGTAAACACAGCTACCATAGTCCCAGTGATTCTACCTTAGGTATATACCCAAGAGAAATGAAGACACGTCCACATTGAAACTTGTACACAAGTGTTCACAGCAGCACCGTTCATCACAGCTAAAAGGTGGACACTGCTCAGAAGTCCACCAACTGCTGAATCGACAAACACAGTGTGGTGTCTCCACCCGGTGGGGTATTATTCAGTGACAGCAAGGAATAAAGCCCTGGGACAGTGTGCAACACGGACGAACCCAGAAACCACATGCTGAGGGGAAGAAGGGAAAGGACCACACGTGACATGGTTTAATTTGTATGGAAGCTCAGAAGAGGGACCCCAGGAGATGAACAGTGGCCAGGACTGGAGGGAGGGAGGGTGGCAGAAGGGCTTCCCTCTGGAGTGATGAAATGTTCCACAGTCAACGGGGATGGTGGTGGCAGAGATTTTTGAATATACTGAAAACCACTGGATTGTACACTTCGAGTGAATTGCACAGAATGTGAATTACATCTCAACAAAGCTGTTCAAAACAATCAAGGGAGACCCATATCACAATTTCCAAACCACACAATCCTTAATGCTGCTTGATTTCTTATTACTTCCATTTTCAGTGAGAATGATTTTTTTTCACGTATTTGATGAAAGTGTTTCTCTTATAAATTCCTGTGCTTTTAAAACTCATTTTTAGAGGGGGTATTTATCAACTTCTAAAAACTAGGGTATGGACACGGAGTCATTTTTGCTGCTAGTATTGGTTTTCAAACCTAGTACCAGCATGTTCGAGGAGCACGCCACTTCCTCCTAATGGTCGAGTAGCATTTCCTCCCTGGCTCACAGCCTGCGCTCCCCATGGCCTCGCTCGCCCTGAACCACCCAGGACACGTCAAGTAGCGAGTTTCCTCCTTGGCTCACAGCCTCCACTCCCGGAGCCTCTCTCGCCCTGAACGACCCAGGCTCTCAAAGCTGCTCTCATGCCAGCTCCCGATGCTCACGGCTGGCATTTATCGAGGGCTCCTCTGTCCACAGCACTGTGGAACCATGCTCCATGCACGAGGGAGCATGCACCTCACAACTATCCTGGCACGTGCATTTTACAGCCAGAAAACCAAAAGTCCGGACAACCGGCTGACTCCAGCCCCACGCCTCGCCACACCCCCGCACACCACCCACACGAGCACACGGACCTCCATTCACTCCGCACGTCCCACACCTCACTACACCCCTGCACGTGCCTCACCACACCCACACACACCACCCACATGGGCACACGGCCCTTCATTCACTCTGCACGCTCACCCGTGCTCCTGCTGCAAGCTCAGCCTGCTCGCAGCACTGAAGATGCGTTGGAGAACAAAAGGAGAGGGTCTCAGCTCTCGTGGCTACTGTACCTGGCACAAAGTGAATGGAGAGGTGCTTTCGGGAGGCAGGAGGTACCATGGAGCACACAAGTCACATGGGAGAGGGCCGAGGACGCCACGGGATGACCACGCCAGGCCAGGATGTGCAACGGGGAAGGGGCCAAACAGAAGACAAGAGAGAGTGGCAGCATGGCAGCCAGGAAGCACATTCCCCACAGAGGGACACTGATTTCTTATGTTGCAAAGTGGCCCCCCAGTGGTAAGGCCAGACACCTACTCAGCCTGCAACATCCTGGCCACCCAAAAGAGGACAGGCAGTCCCGGCTGCCATTGGGAAGACAGTCCCCTTCCTAGGAGTCTGCAGGGCCACCAGATGTCCAGTGTCCCAGGGACACGTCTAGGGGATCATGTAGCAGGCATCCCTCTTTAGTGCTACAGTTTAGCTGTTCCTCTCCACCAGCAGAGCCCCGCAAAGGGGCATGGGCCGCATTGTTCTCATAAAGACTCTTCACCAGGAAATTAGCATTTGATTTGTGTTTTCACAGAGGCCTCCCTGGGGACCCAGCTGCAGCCCGGGATGTGACAGACAGGTACAGGACCACCCAGAGGCTTCACCCTTCGCCCACGTGGGAGAAAAAGGGCCACCTGTCGGAGAACAGTTCACCACAGTCCACACCCTGGGACCTCCTAGGTCCCGAGAGACCACGGTGCAAGGAGGGAGCCCTTGGCCGAGGCTCCCAGCCCTGGGTGGCCAGTGGGCAAAGCATCTCCACCACCAGGACTCTGCTGTGACGCCGAGCTGGGCTGTGAGGGCCGAGGAGGAAAGGTGTGGGCGGCCTTTCAAGCTGGTGAAGGCCCACTCGGTTTTCAAGGGTTTATAGGTTGCTCGTTAACTGGGTTTTCTCATGGAAGGCCCCAGGGCAGACTCACGCAGCCAGGTTCCCACAGGGCTGCCTGACCTACCTAGACCCCAGCTGTGACAGCCACACTCGTGCCTGCTGGGGCCTGTAAGCACCTCCCAGGCACCAGGACCTGTGCTGGATGCAAGACCCACGTGTCCTCCAGGAATCCGCCCACACCAGGACCGCTGCCCACACCAGGACCGCTGCCCACACCAGGACTGCCACCCTGGGGTCTGCTCAGGGCACCCAGCTAACCAGGGCAGGCTGGACCTCAATGCAGGTTGGGGTCCCAGGCCCTGCTCCTGACCATGGACCACGCCTCACCCCGGTCTGCTTCTTGCCACAGGACCGAGCCTCACTGCAAATACCTAGAAATCATCACCAATGAGGAAGGCAGGACTGGCTGGGAAGTGAGGTGCATGGAGGCGGTCAGCCTGGGGCACCATGGCCATCTCCCTGGTGGACACAGCAGGAGGGGCCTGTGTTCTGCACACCCTGGCCACCGTCGGCAGGGCAGCCCCGACCTGGGGCAGAGCCAGGCCCATGAGCTGCTGTGGGGACACTGCAGGCACCACCCTCCCAGCTCATGCCCTGGAAAGTGAAGGCAGGCGTGCCATACCCCAGCGGTTCCAGCTCCCTCCGACACCACACCCGCCCCATCTTCCAATGCTTCCGATCACTTCTTTGACAGTGGGACCCCCATCATCACGCTGGGCCTTATCCTACTGATGAGGGAAAGTCTGCAGGGCAGACCCCGGCCTGGCTGGATCTGTATGGCTGTGGGCCCCACCCCTGGGCCTGGGCATGCTTGCCCAAAGGGGCCCGGCCCTGCTACTACCTGGTGACAGAGACTACGATGTCCAGGAGGTGGTGGAGGCGGAGGCAGAGAGGGCAGCGCCTACCCAGCTGAGGACACAGGTGAGGGTGGGCTCAGGGGCAGGGACACCCATGGTGAGTGAGACACGCGGATGATGCAGAGCCAGAGAGTGAGGGGCCCTCCCCGCAGACATGACGCGTGCCTCGGTGGCTTTGCGGTTTTCATCATGCTCTGCAGTTACAAAAATAAAACTCACAGGTGGGATTTAAAGAAGAAAAAGAGCAAGGCACAGGCACCGAACGTGGCACAGAGGCCCAGGACCTGGAGCCAGGGGTCAGCCCTGCAGGGCCTGAGGAGCCCACCCAGCTACTCCCAGTGGCCCCCGGCAGGCCTGAAGCACCTGCTTTCCTCACAGCCTCACAGGCGCAGCTCTGGACCCTCTATGTGAGTGGGCAAGAAGCCAGGGGGCCCTGAGAGCCCAGGGAGGCCTCTGCTTCTGAATTTTGCAGAGCTTGGAGAAAGCAGCAAATTCCAGCCAGAGCCTGTGTGCCAGGTGAGGAAGCTAAGCTGGTGTGGAGCCGTCACACAGCAACAGCCTCAGCCAGCGTTCCCACCCCGCAGCCCCTGCCCTCGCATCCCTGAGCCTGGGGAGCTGGGCCGGAGACGTTTGCCCCATCGTCGGAGGACCGGCCCCTCCGCCAGTGCGACTCACGGCCTGCCAGCCTCCCCTCGTGCTTTCTGGGTGCTGGCCCCACAGAAAGAGTGGGAGGTGCCAGGGTGGGAGGTGCGAGGTCGGGGCGCCAGAGCGCAGCCCGAGACTTCCTGGTTTGCTTTCGCTCAGGAAGTCATTCAGACAAACCCTCCCATCTCCCAGGCCTAGTCCCCACTCCTTGCTACATTCGCAGCCGGAGACTGTAACGGACACCACAGGTTCGCACTGAGCACTCAGGGGCGCAGAGAGCGGCATTTCCTGAGCATCTTGGAGGCTGGGCTCTGTGCTTGGCACCAGGACGAGCTGCACTTCCAAAGCCAAACCCTGCTTGCTGCACGCGCCCAAAGCCGCCCAGGGTGGCAGCAGCTCCAGGGAGAACACGCTCCGAACACCGCCACGGCTCGCAGACCCGGAGGCCCGTGCACAGGATCCAGGACGCCCGGAGCCCGCGCCAGGCGCTTCCGTCAGCCAGGGACCGGCCGCCAGGGGGAGCCAGAGGCCCAGGCATTGCTCAGCAGGCGCCGAAGTCCCAGTGGGAGCCTTAACCAGAAAGTTCACTTTGCTCTTTGTTTCGTTGGACGTTTTTATTATGAGCGTAACGCACACGTGGCAACATGTAAAGGCCCAGAAAGTAAAAGGTCGTGACCTCTCTGCCCACCTGCCCGTGACCGGCGGGCACCCGGCATCCACAGCCTCTGCTCACGCACGCGAGGCACGCAGGCAGCGAGCACAGCGACCCCCACCGGAGGAGCCGAAACGGAACGCGCTGCGCCCTCCGCGCCCTGGACCACGGCCACTGGACCACAGCCACTGGACCACGGCCACTCAACCACGGCCACTCAACCACGGCCACTCGGGCCTGTCCAGGCCGGCCTGGGGTGCTGCGGCAGAGCAGGTCCCTCCCACCATGTTCTGATGGGGAAATGACCAAGGAACACGTTTGTTTAGGACAGCACTGTCCATAACAGCAACAGAAACATCATCTCTAATTAAAAACTTTGACATATAAGGGTCACATTTGTGAGGTGCCTGGTGGGGTCAGAGGTGGGTGATAAGCATGGCCCGCACCTCTGACAGCCTTTCTTTGTGCCGGGAGCGGCCCTGCCAAATGGCCATGAATGTTCCTAGGCACGCCCCGTGGCTTTCGGTATCCACCTCCACACAGACCCAGAGCAGCCCCTTGGCTCCCACCGACCCCCAGACCACACCAGGGAGCCCCAGGTGGCCATCTGGAATGTGTCTCTGGGTGCCAAGTTACATGTGGGCATCTAACTTCATTTTCTTCCTTCTGGCTGCACAGACAGACCTGCTAATGTGTCTTATAAGCCACTCTGCCCACAAGGATTAGATGCGCCTTTGTCCATGTGCTGCAGAGCTCGTGTGGCCCTGGCACCATGCAGAGGTGCCCTGAGCCTCAGTGGGCTCCTGCCGGAGTTGAGCAACCATGGAAGGGCTCAGTGCAAATGGGGTCTCAGCCTCCACAGCACACACTCCCTCTCAACTGCCCCTTTCCCTTTCTTGCCTCGAACACCAGCCCTGCAGAGTAGCCCAAAGCCCTGAGAAGGGCAGGCCATGCGGCTGGCAGGAAAAGTAAATCCAACATCGAGAAAACAAGGATGGGGTGCACAGTGTGACCAACACTCCCTGCCCAGGTACCCAGGGATGAGCTCTGGAGGCCAGGTCTGGGGTCCCCTGCCCAGCCCTGGAGTGTGAGGGTCTGAGTGTGTGTGTGTATGTGTGTGTGTGTGCAGTAGAGTGCCTGTGTGATGTTGTGGTGTGAATGGCACACACCCCACCTGCAGAACTTTGGCAATAGAACCCATCTTCACTATATACAGGAACAGATGCAGGGAGCAGAAGCCCCAGCCATGGCTCCTGCCACAGCCAGCTGCTCCCCAGCCAGGGCCCCCCCTTCCAGCCCGGCTCACCCCTAGCCAGCCCCTCCCTAGCCAGGGTTCCCCCAGCCATGGCTGCCCCCCAGCCAGCAACTCCCCAGTCAGGGACCCCCAGGCATGGCACCCCCCGCAGTCACAGCTCCCTCCCCCGACAGCTTCCCCACCAAGCCACATCTTCCTCCCATCAGGGACCCACAGCCACAGCTCCCTCCTTCTAGGGCACCCCCAGCGGTGGTCCCCCCAGCAGCCTCAGCTCCCTCCCTGCCAGACCCCCTCTCCCAGCCTTAGCCCTACCCCAGCCACAGTTCCAGGGCTGCAGGGGTGGGGCACTTTCCCGCCATCCAGTCCCATGGTCCCCACCCCCACGGGAGTTCCATGTGGCCTCCACGTGGCCTGAGGCACAGTCGCCCACAAAGATGACCTTTTTGCCGAATTGAAAGCCTTCTCCTTCCAGATAGAGCAGGAAATGGAACCTCCACTCCCCAGCTTTCAAATCACAAGAAATGCAGGAAGTCAGGAAAATGAACGCAGATTCACACTGGGGTGGCAGCACAGTCCCTCGTCCCTGCCCAGCTCACGCAGGCTTCTGCCCGCTGCACACGCGGGATGGGCCCAGGGCAAGGACAGCTGTTTTGCTCTGACACTGCTGTACAGCTCACTCATCCCTGGGCCTGGGAACTCCTGGCTGAGGGGCTTCTCAGCCCAGGGGCCCACGATCAGCTCAAGGAAATCAAGGGCTAGAATCACTGTCACCCGTGTGGGCATTTCACCAAAGGGACAGCAACCCTGTAGGTAGGGTTTCAAATGAGCCCCCTTTAAACATGCTCCTGCCCCCAGAGAATACTGTCTGCAAAGGCCCCACGTTGTGCTGGTTTCTAAAGGCACCCAGATGAGCCTGAGGCCCCAGTGTCCCCCTCGCCGACTCCAGGGGGCAGGAGTTGGCCACCCTGCCTGGGCCATGGACCTGCAGCTCTGCTGTGAAGGACAGTGGGTGAGGCCAGGACCCCAGGGTGCATTTCACAGGGGCTCAAGAGACGGGCTCATGGGGTTACTGATGGGAAGAGCATTTGTTCATAGGTGTCCCAATTAACAGGCCCAAGATCCTGACTGCAGAGGAGGCCAACACCCTGAGCAGACCTGTGCCAGGGAGCACCGAGGGCATGTTCGAGGGGCGCACAGGTGCCCGTGATGCCCCGACAGTGCCTCAGCCCAGGGCAGACCCTTCTCCCCATAGGACTCCTGGCTCCCCATCTACCCAGCGTCTACCCCAGCAGGCAAACGCTCACTTCCTGCTCCCTGACCCCACCTCTGCCCCAGTCAACCCCCTACTCACTCCCGGACTCCCACAGCCTGGCTCTGCCCATGCCTCCCACCTGACACATGGAAGCCGAGCTGGGGCTTAGAGGGTGGGTGCTCCCCAGCCCCCAGGGTCATCAAGAACGGGCTGCCCATTCCCGGTGGGTGTGTGCTCAGAGGGAAGGCCAGGGCTCCATGGCCCAGCTGAGCACCTAACACTGCAGGGGCTTCCAAACCCAGGCCTAACCAACCCACTCATGGACCAAACTGCTGGAGGTCTCTGATGGGGACGCCCCCACTTCCTCCTCCTCCCTCCACCCACCCCACAATCCCCTTCCTCCTTCTCCCTTCTTCCCACCCCCATCCTACTTCCCCCTCTTCCTTCCTCCCTCCCCCCACCCCCTTCCTCCTCCTCTCTCCTCCTGCCCCCACCCCACCTTCCTCTCATTCCTCCCATCGCCCCCCTACCCACTTCCCGGGACTCACACCTGTAGCGTGGCATCCCGGCATCCCTATATCTGCCCCCGGGAAGGTGGGCTCACCCCACCATCCCTACCTGCACCCACAGAAGAACTCTCATGGCTGAGACAGAGCAGCTTTCCTTCAGCCCTTGGTGCTCCAGGGACAAATCCCACTGAGCACATCCCTCGGGAAACCATGCAGAACCAGCCCCCGGCTTCCCCCGACTGGGCTTTCCTGACCCAGGCTCTCAAGCCGCAGTCTGTCAGCATCACAGGAGCCACGGCCTGGTCTAGAACCTGCTGTTCAAAGGCCCTGGGTCACCCTTCCCCAGAGAGACCCCAGCAGAGCCCAAAGGACAGAAGCGATGTCCCTTTCTGGGAAGCCCAGCTCTGGGGGCTGCAACCCGCCAGGACCCCGCCAAGGTGTGGGGCAGCCTCCATCTTCTCCCCGCTGCCAGCCAGCCCTCCTCACCCCCGATACCCAGGAACCACCTGCATATGCAGTCTTTGGTCAGGAAGAAGGTGGAGGCGGAACGTCCAGGTGCAAATTCATTCAGCCTCTGCTTCCCTCTGAGGAGAAAACACACTGGGTTCTTCTCCATGACTTTTTAAAGGTTGTCGCAACAACCCTGCTTGTACATGCCGAGCCTCTGAAGCTCACAGAGCTGCAGGAAGCCCTCACCCCGACTCAGGCAGGGAGTCCCAGCCTCTGACCTGATGCTCAGAACTGCTGCAAGACCCCCTGGAGAGTGCCCCAGGAGAAAGCAAGGAAAGCGGGTCTCAGAGACAAACTCTCTCACCTGGGCCTGTTAACTGCTGCCTGGGGGGTCAGATGGGAAAGGTACCTGGTTTCTGAACTGACAGCGGAGGCTTCAGCCATCCCAGCATGGGCCGCCTGTCCCCAAGGGCAGAAATGCTGTGGCCCTGCACCCTCTGGTCAGATGCTTCTGTCCTGCCACAACCCCCTCCTGCAAGAGCTTGAATGTCACCACCCCCCCGGTGAAGCCACTGCCTCTGGTTTCTGGATCACACATCCATGAGCCACAGGAGCACAGGCTTGCACAGGAAGTGTCTGCTCACATACCTGGCCCATGCACCTGCTCACACATCTGGCCCATGCACCTTCTCACACATCTGGCTCATGCACCTGCTCTCACATCTGGCTCATGCACCTGCTCACACATCTGGCTCATGCACCTGCTCTCACATCTGGCTCATGCACCTGCTTACACATCTGGCCCATGCACCTTCTCACACATCTGGCTCATGCACCTGCTCACATCTGGCTCATGCACCTGCTTACACATCTGGCCCATGCACCTGCTCACACATCTGGCTCATGCACCTGCTCTCACATCTGGCTCATGCACCTGCTCTCACATCTGGCTCATGCACCTGCTTACACATCTGGCCCATGCACCTGCTCACATATCTGGCACCTGAGCCCCCAAAGGGTGGGTGTTCATTCCCCTCTGCCCCTGATGGCCTCTTTCCCACTGTGCACACAGACTGGGGTTCCTGGGGGGCTTGCCTGACACCACCTGGCTCCTGGCACCTGCTCAGTGCCCCTCAGCCTGTCATGCCATGCCACGGCCCCGCCCCTGGCCAGTGCTTTCAGTGAACCCATTTGCAGGGGAGAAAAATTGAGGCACAGAGAAGACACATGACTCAACAGTCACACAGCTGGCCAAAGAGATGCTGCCTGTCAGTGTAAAGAAAATTATCGAACCCCACATGGGACCAAGAGCTCAGGAATGTGAGCGGCTGGGGGCTCCAAACGCCGTCCAGCTCATCTTCCCAAGGGGTGACCTCAAAAGGTGTTCTTGCAGGAGCTCTTCCCATAGGACAAACCCAGGTCACAGGGGCCATGGCAGCCACGCGAAAGGAGCCTCCTTGCGGGCCCTGGGCCAGGGTCTGTTGGATCAACCTGAATCCACCTAAGACCTGCAAAGGCCCTGGTATTTTCTTGGTGCTCTGTGGCCCTGCCCACCTTCCAGACAGAGCTACTACCAGGCACAGGCACAGACGCCCACAAAGACAACCAGAGAGGCTCCCGGGCTTCACTCTCATGGAGCTGGTCCAATCCACACACAGTGAGTGCTAGCAACCTCAAATTTTAAAGTCTTTAAAGCATGTTACCTATAAAAATAAAGGGCTCTTAAGAGCCTTAAGTTGAAAGATTGAACTAAATGTTCTGTGCTATCATCCAAACTTTCTGTCCACATCTGAACAAACCCAGCACATCCCTCTCTCCTTGTCCTTCTATAAACTCACAAGGTCAGAAGGAATCAAACATGAAAGGGTGTCCGTGACCCTCTCAAAATGAAGTCATTATTACTATTTTCTTTGGCTAAACGATTCGGTCCAGTTTCGAAGAGGATTAACATCTGTGCACACTGCTGTTTTTGTCTAGAACCTATCTGGGGTTTCTCATGCTTATTCTAGGAAAAGCAGCCGCAGGAGGCACCTGTCCCTAGAAGGGTGAATTCAGTGGAACGTTTGGCATAACTCTGCTGGAGGCGCTGGCGCAGGGTTCTGCCTTCCACAGCCCTTGATTTCTGTGGGTGGAGGGTGAGGCCCCTCGCGGCTGTACCGAGGGAGGCCTGCACAGGGCTGGCTCACAGAGCAGGTTGTTGCTCTAGGACGGCCTGCTACGGGGCTATGTGCCGCCCCGACCCACAGAGCCACGTGCCCAGAGACATTTCAAGGACGCTTCCAGATCCCAGCCCATGGAATGGCTCAAGATTCCCACCAGCAATCACAGAGAAACTGGCCATTGTCCTGCCAGGCTCTGACTCCAGCAGTGTGGTCCAGTGAAGCCACAGGCGCTGAGGTGTGGCAGATGTGAGGACTCGAGGGGGTTCTCGGCCAAAAAGTGGGTGATGAAAAGTGGCAACGTGGCTCCAGCAAGGCCTGCATAGCCCAGGGGGCCGTGTCCGCAGAGCTTCCAGCTGAGCGCCCCAGTCCATCCCACTCCAGGCCCTGTGCAGAGGCAGAGGAGGCCGCTAGGTAAATATCTGCCTGATTTAAACCTGGAGGCAACCGATGGGCCGCATCACCCACAACACAAAGTGGGGGGTCCCTCAGCAGTGTCTGCAAGGCTGCCTGCCTCAGACTCTCAGTGAGACCCTGGAACGTGGCCTCCGCCAAGGCCACCTCTGCCAGCCCAGCCCCAGCCCCAGCCCTGACCTTCAGGACCCCCCATGAGGGCACCTGTCCCCCAAACCCAGGGAGGCCCTGCTGGGGCAGGGAGAGGCCTGGGGCTTGTTCCAGTCTGTGCTCTGGAACTTTCCTTATCTCCAACCTGTGTCTGCTCTAAAGTGCTGGAAGGAGGCCAGTGGGGACTGAGGTGGGCACCACCCAGGGCATGCAGCCCACAGCAGGCTCAGCTGTGGGAGGGTCTCCATGGGCTTAACAGGATGTGGGCTGGGAAAGCAGCTCATGACACCCTTGTTAGCAACGGGGCAGGAATGAGAGCAGCTGTCACCAGGGGCAACAAGTGCAAAACGAACCCAGGGCTGCCTGTGGCAGGAGCAGTCAGTGCCCACCCACCCACACACTCACCCGTCCTGGTGCCCCCACTGCACCCCGAGAAGCTGAGCGCAGGGGTTCTGCTGCCCCCACCAATGCGCGTGGCTCAGACCGTCTGTGACAGCCTGCCCTGGCAGCCTGCCCTGCCTGTGTCCAAATTGTCTCAAACGGCAGACACCAAGAGCCGCAGACAGCCAGCTGGGATTGTCTTGGGGGCCTTCGGGTCTGCTGGGCCCTCCAGAACATCACCATCTTCCGGGGACTTCCAGGAATTGGTCACAATGAGTCCACACTCCTGTGGGCCGTCTAGACCTGGCCTCCACCCCTGACCCCCAGGGCCACCTGGTGCTACCTGCCTACCTCCTCTGGGCCGGGGGTCCAAGCAGGCTCCACCATCTCTGCAGCCAGCAGATGCTCGGTGGAGGTCACCTGGGCCTCCCCACGTCTCTGCAAACACTGCCCTTCTGTCCTTGGCCCAGAAAGGGTGGGATACCCTGTGTGTCGGTCGCCCACCCTTGGAGAGCACAGAGGCGGGCTCCCTCCAGGCCTGCCTGACAGCCCAGATAAGCCGCTATGAATGGAATGCGACCTCCTCCGGCACAGGCGCAGGTGTGTCACCCCCAGCGTCACCCCCAGCCTCGCAAACAAACCACCTGGAAGCCAAGAGACCAGTGCCTGCCTGTGAACAGTCCTGCTCGGCCCGCCCGTCAACAGGCAAGGGCACCCCAGGCCTTATTTCTAGGTCTTTCTACAAACCTGATTTTCAACGGCCCAGCCTACTAAGGGCAGGCGAAGCGGTCCACGCGTTCTGTTCCGTCTGATCCGCCTTGCTCCCAAGCTGACCCTGCCTGATGGGGTGACCACAGCTGGCAGAGCCTCGTGATCCCGGCTTCCCAGGCCAGCCCACAAAGGAGCTTGCCTTGGTGGACGAGCGCAGACTGAGGGCCAAGGAAAGCCAGCTGGGCCATCGATGCTCCCTTGCAGTGTGGCCTCCTGCCCAGAAATAAAGGCAAGTTCTCCCAGACCAGCCACGAGACCCCAGGCCGAGACGCGCCATCTCCACATTCTTGGGCTTCCAGAGACTTAGGCAGCCGCCCACGCTCTCCACCAGCCTTTGTAACCGGACCCGGGGTCACCAAGAATGACCCTGAACCTGCCCAGGGTGGATGCCCCACCCGGCCCCTCCTCAGCAGCTCCCCTGGGCACAGCTGGAGCAGAAGCCCAGGATCCCAGTCTCGAGCCCCCTCTCCAGCAAACAGCAGGCAGCAGAGGACCCGGGTGGCGGGGAGGCCCCTCCTGCCATGTCAGTCGTAGCCCATGGAAAGGCTGTGTCCTCCCAGAGCACTCAGGGTGAGAGGCGCCAGGGAGGTGCTTCGACCTGTTTGGAGCTTTAGCTCTGATCACAGAGTTCCACACACGCAGGAGAGGTCAAGAGGGCACTAGAAAGACGGGGGGCCCTCAACGCTTCACGGACACAGCACACGCAGGAGAGAACGAGAGGGCACTAGGGAGACGGGGGGTCCCCAACGAGAGGGCGCTAGGGAGATGGGGGGTCCCTAATGAGAGGGCACTAGGGAGACGGGGGCCCCAATGAGAGGGCGCTAGGGAGATGGGGGGTCCCCAACGAGAGGGTACTAGGGAGAGATGGGGGGCCCTAATGAGAGGGTGCTAGGGAGATGGGGGCCCCCAAACCATGACCCCGCTTCACAGACACAGCACTCCTGGCCCGGCACCGCTGTAGAGGCAGGAGCTGCTCTGCTGGACCAAGGCGGGCAGGCGTCAGGGATGGCTTGGTGCGGGGAGCCCAGGTCCCGTGCACATGGGCCCAGAGGAGGTGGGGAGGGGGCACTGGCAGCCGAGGACACACAGTGGCCTTCACAGGCCCTGGAGAGGACACTGACAGAGGCCGCAAGAGCCTGTCCGTCACCTGCAGTCCGGCTCCACCATCCTGGGATCCCGCCGCCTGCTCACAAGCACGTTCATTAGCTCAGAACTCAAAACTAGAAGATGCCTCCAGCCCCGTCATAAGACCAGAGAGGGAGAAGAGGAGACAAGAAGTGGAGCCTCCCTGGGCCACGTTCTAAGCAGCCGAGCCTGGGTGCTGGGCGCACAGTGGGTGACTGAATGATGGAATGGGCGGGCACTGCCAATCAACGTCCGCTGACTCCTCTCCTCCTGCTCTGGGCACTGCCCCTTCCTCACAGGGACCCGCAGCAGCCATCGCTGACTGTGACCGTCGCCCACAGCTCACCGTGGCAACTGTGCACCTGTAATGTCCATGCCTGGGACTCTGGCCTTTCATCTCGGGGAGGCCTGGCTGAAACGTTTTCCAAAGGAAAGGAGACAGGGAAACAGACTCTCAGATCCCTGCCGGGATGCAGTTAAAGAAAGCTGTAGAGTCTCGGCTGGGCGCGATGGCTCACGCCTATAATCCCAACGCTTTTGGAGGCCGAGGTGGGCAGATCACAAGGTTGGGAGATCAAGACCATCCTGGCCAACATGATGAAACCCCATCTCTACTAAAAATACAAAAAAAATTGGCCGGGTGAGGTGGTGCACATCTGTAGTCCCAGCTACTCGGGAGGCTGAGGCAAAAGAATCGCTTGAACCTGGGAGGCAGAGGCTGTAGTGAGCCGAGATTGCGCCACTGCACTCCAGCCTGGTAACAGAGCAAACCTCCGTCTCAAATTAAAAAAAAAAAAAAAAAAGTAGAGAAGCTGTGGTGGACTATTATACACCCATGAAAAGGGATGAAATGTGGGTCCGCACAACAACATGACGTACCTGGAAACGCGAGGCTTGTGAGAGGAGTCAGACACAAAAGGCCGCACACCGTGGGAGCCACTTGCGTGAATGGCCAGAACGGCCGATCCACAGAGGTGGAGATTGGACTCACAGGTTCTCGGGGCTGGGCAGTGGGCTCCCTATCCCCGGCGTGTGAATGTTCTAGAATTGGGCAGTGGTGATGGCTGCACAGCCTTCTGACTATACTAAATGTCACTGAATCGTTCACTTTAAGATGGTTAATTTTATGCATTGTGAATTTTACCTCAACTTTAAAAAGTTAAAGAATCCAATTGTTTCCAGCTCTTCAAAAGATGGAACATGACAAGGGTGGAAACTGGTGGCCTCGGTCCTGGCTGCTACTGAAGTCTCCTGACCCCACAGACCCCACCCTTGGCCATGCCTGGCTGGTCACTCTGGCACGCCAGGTCAGCTGAGGGTGCCCCTGGCCCCACTTTCTCAGAGCGGGCTCAGTCAGTCTCCTGGTTCCCACAGTGCTGCATGTTTGAGGCCCAAGGCCACCCTCACCACACGATCCTCAAACTCTGAGAGACCCCAGGCCCAGACGCCACCTGCTCACAGAAGCACCGGACCCCACACCGCACAGCACTCAAGATGCCCACGGAGGGATGGGGGCAGTCAGGAAGGCTTCATGGAGGAGGTGGTGCCAACGGGCCTTGGCCGGTGTGAGCAGTGGGCAGGAGTCGGCTGCCTTGGCTGTGACCCAGGAGACCTTGCGTCCTCCCAGCTCTGCAGGGCCAGGGACAGCATCTCCCAGGACAGAACAAGCAGGGAAGTGCCTGACCCAGTCAGACTCATCCAGGCCCAGGGTGTATGAGTCACCTCAGCTCATTAGTCAGGCCTGAGCTCATCTCCAGGTGCCGGCACATTCCCAAGGCCTCGCCCCCCTTCCGCTGGTTCTGAGTCCTGCAGACCCAACCCCAGGCCCAGGGCGCACGGAGGTCCCGTGACGGCGACCAGCACGAATGCTGGGCCTGGCAGACCCATTGTCCGGCAAAGGCACCCAGAGCACTGGCCGCCCCTCACGGCAAAGTCCAGGGTACACGCAAGTATGCACGGAAACCTCAACGCCTGCCGGCCTGCCCACCCCACCTGGAGAATTCCGCTCCCCACCCGCCGTGGTCCTGGTGTGTGCAGACACGTGGCAGGGGTGTGAGGTCAGGGGCAGGGGTGGCCGCAGAGCAAGAGGGGGGAGCCTGGGAGAGGCAGAGCCCATGAGCACGGCACCTGGGCACACAGTCTGGTCAGTGCCAGATGGGTCAAGAGGCCTGAGGCAGGCATGGGAAGCTGGTGGGCCGGGGGAGCCAGAAGCCTCAGGGACTGCTGGTGAGTTATGAGGGGCCACATCTGGCCTCCTGGGTCAATGCCAACCTTAAGCCCCAGAAGAAAGGGGTGGGGAGAAGCCTCCAGGGGCCACCGGCAGGACAGCAGGGGGAGGTGACACTGAGATTTAAAGAGAGAAAGGGCTGCGATGGAGGCGGATATGGTACCCACACGGAGAACAGAAAGCTGGGCCCAGCCCCCAGCGTGGCTGCCCATCAACACTGAGTCCAGATATTCCAGTGACCAGACCCCACACATGCTCCCGAGACAGCCTGGCTTTTTAAACTGCAGCAGAAAGCAAATGCACAGGCATCACCTTCCAGAAGCGTGAGCGTGAAGCTGGGGCGTGTGCACCTCAGGAGGCTGCCCTGCTGGGGTGCGGCCCTGGGGCAGCGGGGCTGAGATGCCCCTGCGTCCTGAGAGCACCTGTGTTCACAGCGCCCCCGCCTCCCCTCCCCTCTGCTCAGCCCCCTGCCGTTCAAGAGGCAGCTCCTTCCACCGCGGGGAACTCAGTCCCAGCAGCACGGGCACCCCCCAACGCCACCCTCCCAGACCCCTCAACACTTAGAGGAGAAAAGACAGAGAGGAGGCCCCAGAATGGGCAAGTGTCTGCGAGGGTGCAGCCACCAGCTCCCAAACCTGCCGGACAAAGCGGCAATCAGCAGCACGTGCAGAGGGCAGACACTTCCGTGGTCTCACGCCAGGGCTGAGCATTCAGTGCTGCTGCCGTCCCGGCCAGGCCTGGCACCCAAAGGGACCCGCGCTTTCCTGCTCAGAGCATGGCAGGGTTTCCAGGGGCTCCCAGAGCCGGATGTGATGGGGGAGCCCTGCAGGGATCTGGGCTTCTCCATCTCCACAGGAAGTGTGTGAGCGCCCACTGGGACAGCAAGCGCAGCCTCACCACACTGAACCAGTGGCCGCCCTCTCTCAAAATAACTCCAGGCCAGGCGGGGTGGCTCACACCTGTAATGCCAGCACTTTGGGAGACCAAGGCAGGTGGATCACCTGAGGTCAGGAGTTCGAGACCAGCCTGGCCAACATGGTGAAACCCCATCTCTACTAAAAACACAAAAATTAGCCAGATGTGGTGGTGCTCACCTGTAATCCCAGCTACTCCGGAGGCTGAGACATGAAAATCGCCTGAACCCGGGAGGTAGAGGTTGCAATGAGCTGAGATTATGCCACTGCACTACAGCCCGGGCGACAGAGCAAGACTCTGTCTCAAAAAAAGAAAAAAAAAGTAACCCAAAAGTCACTCAAACTAAATGTCAATTCACTTATGCCCTGGCCAGGCAACTGCAAAAAGGTGGGGAAGCAGGAGGGGGGGGGTGGGGGCGGTGCCCTCTAAAAACCAGGACAGTCGCACTCAGCCCCTTCCTGGGTTCTCATCCCACATGAAAGAAGCAACAGGGATGCGGAGATGAGGCCTCACGGTGCTTCAAGCAAGAACGACGGCGTCCTGGCAGCCGGACCAAGTCAAAGTGAAGTCCGCACGCACAAATGTGCTGTTCTGACTTGGGATAAGTGTGGATCCCGTGAACCCCGAGAGCCCTTGGCCCTCTGGCTCCGCTTTGGAAAACAACGTCCCCTGCCAGACCACCTGGGGAGGATGGGGGTCACCACAGGCCCCCAGGGGCGTTTCCTTCCTGCTGCCCAAGTCCAGAGGCCGCAGGCCCCGAACCTGCCCGAAGGAGCCAGGAAGGCTGGACGACGACAGGGACCCTCTGACTCCAGACACAGGATCCCACCTTGTGCAAGTCTGCAGCTCAACTCCACACCTCACAGGGCAGCCCCCGGGAGGCTGCTGTGCAGTGTTCACACAGGAGGGTGTGGGTGAGCGGGGTCATGGCCCCTGCCGTGACTGTTTTCAGAGGCCTTGGGCCACCGGAGAGTGAGGCAGGGGGTCCACCTCCACGCACACCTCTGGGGGGACAGTTGCAGGCACCCCAGGGACGGGGCAGCACCAGGGTGCTCTCCTCCAGGGGAGCCCAGTCTGTGGCTGACAGGCGTATCCAGGGAGACAGGTGGACGCGGTCGCACTGTACTCCTGGCACACACACACATACAGCTGGGGCTCCGACAGGCGTGTCCGGGGAGACGGGCGGACGCGGTCACACTGCACTCATGGCACACACGGCCGGGGCTCTGCGCAGCCTGTGGCTGGTGTGAGGAAGGAGGCGGTGGGCGGTGCTGCCCACCCATCGGCTCACAGGCCCAGCAGCACCAACGGAGAGGCCACGATGCCACAAGTCAGACCCACCCCCTCACCACGAGACTGAGTGACCCCCGAGCCCAGGGCGTCTGTCTGAGAAACCTCCTGCGAACAGCTACAGAGGAAATTTTCAGGTGCAAGACATCTGCAGAAAGTTCTGGAACCCATGCCTGGACCGGTTTGGACCTTCAGTGGAAACACATGAAAGAGAAGGAAAACCAGCTGGGGAAGGATCCCAGCAGCGGCGGCTCAGGTCTGGGAGAAAGGCGCAGGCGAGGCAGTGCCTGAGCAACGGAGACCGACAGGCAGGAGGTGGGACGGGCTGCGCCACAGGCCTCCCGGGGTCCCCACGCCACTGCACACCTAGGACTGCGGGAGGGTCAGTGGGGGCCAAGGGCTGCCCCGGAAGGGAGCCGGTTTTCAGGAGCTTCCAAGCTGAAGGGCAGAAGCCGCCAGGACCTGGCCCAGCGCTCTGGTCCAGGGTCAGGTCACACCTCAGACCAGGGATTGGAGGCTGCAAACTGGAGGCACCACTGGCCGCGTGCTTGCGAGTTCTCCACTGGCACAGGTGGGCCGCGGGGGCCTCGAGGAAGCGCCTTGGCACTGTGGGAGGTGACTCCATGCAGGCTCAGGCACGGCCGCCTTGGGGGTCGTCCTCCGTGGGGCACCTTGGGGCAGGTGTCCTTATCCCGGGAACCCTCGCCCGGAGACCCCCAGCTAACCCGCAGCAGATTTGCACTCCAGGCATGTTTACCTGCGGCCACACACCTCCCCGTGTGGCTCCCCGCCCTGCAGAGAGCGCCTTCCACTGCTCCCTGGTGGATCCCTGAGCCTGCCTGTGCCGTGGGCCTGCCAGCACCACCAGGGCCCACCACAGAGGTACAGGAAGCCTGGATTTGCTCCTGAATTGCTGTGACTGCCACCCCCTCCACCTGAGGTGCCCCTGTGTCGCTATGGATGGCAGACCGGGCACTGCGGGAGCTGGGGCAGCCTGCCACGATCCTGACACGTGGCCTCCTTAAGCCCTGCACTCCCTGCCTTCCCCCTAGCACCAGCGCCTGGGACCCTCTGCAGGGACTGTTTCCACCAGGGCCCAGCAGCACTACCCAGCACCCTGGCCCGGCTTCATGTGCAGGACCTGCTGGCAGGACAGGCCCCTGTCTGTGCATCAGAATTCGCTGGGAGGCAGCTGCTCCTACAGCCTCAGATTCCAAATCCAAATGCCCAACAGGAGGGCCCTGGGTGAGGAGCTGAGTGTGTCCAGCCTCTGTCCCGAGGACACTGCAGAATCCTGGTCCAAGAGGGTCTGAAACTGGCCGGTAAGGGACCCACCACAGAACCACGGAGTCTGCAGGACGGAACTGCCTCCACCCGGCATGAGCAATACACTCAGGAGAAAACCAAGCTATCCTCCAAACGCGGGGCTCTGGCCGGCCTCCTGTTAATATGTGACTCCAGCCTGAGGTACCTAATTCAGCATTAACTGGAGTCACTCAATGGCCACGAGCCCCCTGGTTCTGCAGTAACTCAGATGGGGGTGGAGACAACCTGGGCTCACCCTGAGGAGGCTGGGATTCAAGAGAGGCCGATCTCCAGATCCACTCACATGACCCTCGGAGCCGGGCCCTCCAGAAGGCGGGAGGCAGGAGGCGGGAGGCGGGAGGCGGGAGGCGGGAGGCGGGCACCGGCTGTGTGTGGACACAGCTTTGGGAGGGTCCTGCTGCCGCCCAAGGTGCTTGTGGGGCTCCACACCTTTCTCTCGGCAAATAACTGAACGCAGCAGCAAGGAAAGGGAAGGCGGTGGAAGCTCGGGGAACGTACCCCAGCCCAGCAAGGGCGGCTGGCTGACACTCAGGGGCTGCACCAGCCAACACTGGGGACCAGACCGGCCAACACTTGGGAACTGGACCAGCTAACCCTCAGGAACCATGTCACCATGGAACGTAAGCCACGGTTTCCAACTCCCCTAAGCTCCAGGACACCATTTCCAAGCTCCATTTGCCCTATGGGGAAGGAGAAGTGGTCAAAAGTGAGGACATTAAGACCACTCCGGCCGGGTGTGGTGGCTCACACCTGTAACCCCAGCTTTTTGGGAGGCCAAGGCGGGCGGATCACTTGAGGTCAGGAGTTTGAGACCAGCCCGACCAACACGGAGAAACCCCGTCTCTACTAAAACTACAAAAAATTAGCCGGGCGTGGTGCCGCATGCCTATAATCCCAGCTACTCAGAAGGCTGAGGCAGGAGAATCTCTTGAACCCAGGAGGCAGAGGTTGTAGTGACCAGAGATCACGCCACTGCACTACAGCCTGGGCAACAACAGTGAAACTCCATCGCAAAAAAAAAAAAAAAAAAAAAGCCACTTGGACCTTCCTGAAATCCCCCATCACGTGGTCTCCCGAAGAACAGACCCCTCCACCTAGGAGGCCCACAGCCCCGCCTCACCCAGTGGCCTAACCTGGGGCTGCCACCTCCCCTTTCCTTGGCAGGCTGCTGGGCGGAGTCCCCATTTTTCACCCCCCGTTTTCCCAGACCAACAGCTGGGAGAGCCTGTGCCGCCCACTGTGCCCTAAGATCTGCATAGCACAGCAATTCACAGATGCCTTTTGCTGTCCTGCCACAGCACAAGGTGCGTCAGGCCAGACAGCCACGCACAGGCCCCGGCTCCTGGCTTCTGCCATCTTTTCTGTTCCTGCAACTCTACCCTGGAGCCTCCCACTCCTTCAAAAGCTGCAGGAAGAGGTGAGACCCCTCAGTGCCCACAGGCAAGGTCCCACCATTGCACTCCAAATGCCTGCACCAAGCCTGTGGCCCTCCTGCCCCTCTACAGACAGACAGCAAGGGGATGTGCCAGGGTCCCTAAGCCAAGTCCAGGTGCTCAGGCTTTGCTGAGATTAAACCTCACAGTGAGCCTGTGTGTGCACATGTGTGTGCAGGCCTGTGTGTGCCTGCATGTGTGTGTGTGAGCCCATATGTGTGAGCCATGTGTGTATGTGAACTTGTGTGTGAGCCTGTGTGTGTGTGTGTTAGCCCGTGTGTGCGGGAGCCGTGTGTGTATGTGAACCTGTGTGTGCCTGTATGTGTGTGTGTGAGCCCATGTGTGTGTCAGCCATGTGTGTATAAGCCTGTGTGTGAGCCTGTGTCTGCATGTGTGTGTGTGTGAGCCTGTGTGTGAGAGCCTGTGCATGTGAGCTGTATGTGAACCTGTGTGTGTGTGAGCCTATGTGTGAGCCTGTGTGTGCCTGCACATGTGTGTGAATCTGTATGTGAACCTGTGTGTGTGAGCCTGTGTGAGAGCCTGTGTGTGCCTGCATGTGTGTGTGTGAGCCCATGTGTGTGTGTGAGCCACGTGTGTATAAGCCTGTGTGTGTGTAAGCCTGTGTCTGCATGTGTGTGTGTGTGTGAGCCTGTGTGTGAGAGCCTGTGCATGTGAGCTGTATGTGAACCTGTATGTGTGTGAGCCTATGTGTGAGCCTGTGTGTGCCTGCACATGTGTGTGAATCTGTATGTGAACCTGTGTGTGTGAGCCTGTGTGAGCCTGTGTGAGAGCCTGTGTGTGCCTGTATGTGTGTGTGTGTGAGCATGTGTCAGCTGTGTGTATGTGAACTTGTATGCGTGTGAGTTGAGTGTATGTGAACCTATGTGTGTGTGAGAGCCATGTGTGCATATCGGCCTGGGAGAGTGTCTGTTTGAGTGTGTTGGCATGGAATGGGGTGAAGATGGCACCACACCACAGGCAGGAATGGAGGGTTGCAAGCTGAGAGGCCACACATATGACACAGGTCATGGTCACGGTGCTCAGGAATTCCAGAGGTTCAGCTGGCCTTGGGGGACCCAGGCTGTGTCCTGTCACAGGGCCCTGAGCCTCAGGTGCTGAGGTGTTCAAAGGTTCTCTCCACTCGGTGGTCCACTTGGCTGCCTAATGCCTGGGAGGTGGCAGGAATGAGGGTCTCTGTGCCAGGCAGGCATGGCAGGTACCTGGCCAATGCTGAAACAGTGTGAGCTTCCTTCCTGGCAACCTGCCAGCCACCCGACCGGCTCCAAGCCTTCCAGGCCTACAGGCAAGAGAAGGGGACTACAGGAGTGAGCAGGTTAAGAAATGGAAGGCCGAGGTTTTCCAATCTAATTAACAGCATGACAAGCCAGGACCGGATGCTGACCCGCATGGAGCCTTGCACAGCCAGAAACGCAGAGTCCTGCTCTGCTCCTGAGACACTGGGGCTGTCACTGCAGCACAGCTCCAGACACTTCCACACGGGCAGACTCTGGCTCTCCAGGCACTGCGGCACCCTCTCCTCCCCTTCCCAGCTCTCCTGAGGCCTGTGGTTCTGGAATTCTCTGCTCTGTGCAAGCATGACTGCGGCCCTCCTCCTGCGTCCAGCTGCACCAGGCCCTGGGATCCCAGACGGGCTTCCCCTTCGCAAGGGGCTCAAAGCAAGCACCTGTGGGGGTGGGGGCAGCAAAGCCGTCTGGCCAAGGTCCCTTCTCTAGAGTGCCTGTCTGTCCGTCTGTCCTTGAAGAGCCTTAAGAGTACAGGGCGGGACAGGCAGGCACCAGCTGACACAGTACCGGGCAGGGACCAGTGCAGGAGCTTGAGGCAGGGCTGGGTGGGGTGGGGGTGGCCAGAGTCTCCTGGCGGGGAGCAGATGCAGATGAGTGGCACAGACTGTCCTCATGCCCTCCTGGGAGAGAGGCAGGAATCCGTGACCAGGACAGACAGAGTCAGGACTGGGAGAAGCAGAGCAGGTGCCTGAGCTTGGCCATGCACAGCTTCCAGCGAGGTTGGGTCATCCACGGCTCCCCGAGGTTCCCCGCCACCGCTCGCCGCACCCCAGCACAGCCGAGAGCTGTGGTTTCTCCTCCCATGGAGTCCCGCATGGCTACCCACTCCAGGTCCAGCCCGAGGGCACCGCCTTCTCTAGGCTGCCTTCCCCACACACGCCACACCTCCAGCCCCAGAAGGTTCTGAGGAGGGGAGGAGCTGGGGCCCCCACTCGCCTTCCTGTTGCCAGGATACAGGCCCAGGAAAAAATGCCACAGCGCTGGATTAATGTCTAGACAGCGTGACCTTTCCCCTGGTTCTCTAGATATAATTGGGACCCAAATTGTCCGGTGTCATGAGCTGACAGCAGGGATGAAGGAGGGGGCTGTTCTCGGTGCCCCAAGGGGACTCTGGGAGAGGGAGAGGACCGCCCACTACCTGCGTGGGGGCTGCATGGGGACAAGCCAGGGTCACCCACAAAGGCGCTTTCTGTTGAGGGGACGTCACCTCTTCCATCAGCGATGACACAGCTCTGAGATCTCAGTGTCCTCGCAATGGCTCCCATTAACTCCCTGCTGCCCGTCCTGCCAGGCTGGTGCCACGAGACCCTCGGGGCTGGGCCATGGGACAGGTGCCCGTCCTGCCAGCCTGGTGCCATGAGACTCTTGGGGCTGGGCCGTGCGACAGGTGCCCGTCCTGCCAGGCTGGTGCCACGAGACCCTCGGGGCTGGGCCATGGGACAGGTGCCTGCCCAGCCCTGCAAACGCATCCAGCAGGCATCAAGGGCTGCCAGGCACAGAGACTCCTACTGCCAGCAGTGCACAGCGCCAGCTGCGACAGCAACGCCTCTGCCAGGAGACGCAAAGGAGACCAGCCCTGACGCTCCTGTCCCAGGGGGGCTGCTGCACACTCAGGCAGAATGAGGGGTCCTGAGGGGGACCCTCGGCCTACCCACGGCTCCCGGGGCAGGTGACTGGTCTGGTCCTGGTGTTTATCTCAACCTCGTTGTTCAGAAGCTGCTTTTTATTATTTATGACCATAAAAGGATGTAAACAAATTTCTGTTTTGAGTCAAAACTACCTGGGTCCACCGGGCAACAGAGCAGGGACGCAGCCTCAATGTGGAATCAACAAGCCGAGGTTGTGAGAAGATTCTCAGGAGTGGGGTTCAGGGAGGGAGAACTGAGGGCTGGGGTTTCGGGGGGCATTTTACTTTTTATTCCAGGCAGTGCTATATTGGCTGGGATCTCAAATGCTGAATAATGCTCCTGTTGGACTTCAGTAATTTTAAAAAATAGAACTGTTTAAAAATCATGAACATTTCACAATGCAACCAAATGGCCCCAGGTCCTCCCCTAAGCATGGTGCCCACCCGTGGCTTTGAGGAGGGTCCTTCAGCCCCAGCCAGGCCCTCTGGCATTTACACCCAAAACACCCAATAAATCTGCTGAGAGAAACACCGTCCTTGGCGGTAAATAAAGTCCAGGCCACTCTGCAGCCCAGCTCCCACCCCAGGGCCCGAACGGGGATGGGCGGCCTCAGAGAGCACCCAGTGGCCCCAGGTAGCCGGACCCGAGCCTTCGGAGCCAGCCTGGCCTTGGCAATCCTGCAAGCACGTCACCACACACGGCATCACGTGCCACCACACACGGCATTGAGTGTCACCACACATGGCATGTCACTACACGGCATCATATCACTACACAGAATTACATGTCACTACACACGGCATCGAGTGTCACCACACATGGCATCACGTGTCACCACACACAGCATCGAGTGTCAACACACACGGCATCATGTCACTACACAGCATCGTATCACTACACAGAACTACATGTCACTACACACGGCATCGTGTGTCACCACACATGGCATCACATCACTACACAGCATCATATCACTACACAGAATTACATGTCACTACACACGGCATCGCGTATCAGGGCCCAGCCCCAGAGCCTCTGGCCAGGGCTGTCCAATCTCTGCTTAGCCCTTTGGCATCCCTGACCTGCCACTGACACTGGGGACCTGGGTCCTCTCATCTGTCCTTTACTGAAGAAAGGGAAGAGCAGACCTGCAGCCCCGATGCCCCCCAGACTGAGGCGGTGAAGACTATGGCACTGTCTGCCCCGTGGAGGGGCTGCTTCTCCATCTCCCTGCCTGCCTGCTGTCCGGCGGGCCTGGCTGGTTCCACATGACAGAAGCTCCTCTGGAGGATGTGTTGGTCATCACGCCTGGCAGGGCTGCAGGCACAGGGGGTCAGGGGTGGGAGGGACCCAGGAAACTGACACGAAAGCAGAGACAGCCTTGGAGGCGGCTGGGAGGCCCCTGAAGAGGTGCCGCTTCCCTGAGACCCCAGGAAGAGACGTGAGCCAAGGAGGGCGGGCTGTGGACACAGTGGGGTCAGGAGGTGCACAAGGCAGGCTGTACAGAGCAGGTGAGAACGGCCAGTGAGTGTCCTGAGGCTCAGCGAGGAGGCAGCCTCTGCGTTCACTGCAGCAGACAAGCGACCGGGCAAGAGTGGCTCCAGAGCCCGCCCGGGAATTCGTCTAAACACCCAGCAGTTGTTCACAGGCCACCAGCTCCTGCCACAAAGCAAGGGAAACCACCAAGAAGGGATGGCTACCTTGATGTGGAAAGAATGAGCCCAGCACTGAGCTGCCTTGCCAGAGACATGCTTCCCTAGCTTGGGGACCCTCAGCAATGCTGGCGGGCAGGCATGGGAAGGGCACACCCACCCCACCACTTCAGCAGCTGGGGGTTGGGATGCAGACCCCTCTGCCCCCACCAGGGATGAGCACCTGGCCAGCTCTGCTCAGCGCTGTCCTCGATCTGCAGATCAGTCCACAAAGAGCTTGGAGTCAGAGCCGACTCCCTGGAAGGGAAAGGTCTTGTCACTGCACATCTAGACAGCAAGCCCTGGCCGTCCAGCCCCACGCCAGGTGCCCCCACTCACAGCCAGCGCTCCAGGAGCGGCACGTGTTAACGAACAGGCACCTGCCCTTCTCGACAGCAGGACTGGCCATGCCAAGGCCACCTCCCGGGAAAGATAGGTCTGGGGTGGGAGGAGAGGCGGGAGATGCAGAGTGCCACCAGCTGCACTGTGCGTGGGGCCTGGGGAAGGAGGCTGGAGGCCAGAACCCCCTTCTCTTTTCCCTACAATGCAATTCTCCCCACCCTTAGCGTTTTCCACCGAGCAGCACCTCCTTTGCCGCTTCATGGGAGTGGCACCCAGGACGGAGGGCCCAGCTCTGCCCAGGCCACAGTGGCCACAACAAGGGATGCAGAGGATTTGGGCCAAACCACATCCCCGGGCAAAGAGTGGTCACACTTCTGTCTGTTAACAGGCCTGGTGCGCAGGTCCTGGGCGTGCTGAAAAGCCCGTCAGGGAACTGGAGGGAGCCGAAGTTGGCACACAGAACACCAGACAGACCGCGGGCCTGGAAACGCCACGGAGAGGGCAGCTGGGCTGGGCAGGGCGGGGGCACCCGTGAGAGCCTCGAGTCGGAAGAGCACACCTGAGGACGCTGAGCAAGTCACAGACCACAGGACAGGGAACCTGCAGGTAAAACGGCCGCAAGGCCCAGGGAAGCCCAGGGCTCCCTGCACAGCAGGCAGGCATGGCCAGGGCCCAATCCAGAGACTACAGTGAACAGCCCACAACACAGAGAAGCAAGTGCAGGAAGGAGGTGAGACAAGCTGGAGCCATTCGTACCCATTAAGAGGCAAAGAATCCCACAAGGCCCTGACAAGCCGGGATGTGAGTCCACGTGAAATACAAAAACCAGCAGGGTCTGGCAGCGAGGGGAGGAGCTGCTCCGGGGGAATCTGGGCGGGCTCTCTGGGATCCCAGCACCACCTTCGGAAAGATCATTCCCCAAAACACATGTTATCTAGACAGCGACCCGCCATGACCAAAAGCAACCAAGCACACCAACACTCCGAAAAGCCCTTTAACAAAACTAACTTAGGGAACTAGCATTATTTCTGCTGAAAACAGAAGGGCAAAGATCAAATTAGCTGCTTCCACATATCTGAAAACTCACGGAGCAAGAAAACATACCTGAAAGCACCGTCACCCTCCCGAGAGCAAGGCCAGCTTGCAATACAGACAAGGGAAGGCAGGACGAGGGAACGGAAGAGTTGTTAGGGGCAGGGGCTGGGGCTGGGGCTAAAAGACCCGGCCAAAGTGAGCTGTGCTGCTTCCAGTCAAGAGGGAGAGTAGAGGCTGCACCTCTGGCGTTCAACTAGAAACCGTGTGCTGGTCAGCATGCAGCTCCAATCTGACTAGTATTCAGCACCTGCTGGGCCTAAGCTGGAACCTAAGAGATGCCGGGTGACCAGGTCACAGAGGACAGACCGCGGTCCAGGAGAGGCGCTGCCCTAGAGGAATCTAAGAGATGCCGGGTGACTGGGTCACAGAGGACAGCCCAAGGTCCAGGAGAGGCGCTGCCCTAGAGGAATCTAAGAGATGCCAGGTGACCAGGTCACAGAGGACAGACCGAGGTCCAGCAGAGCACATGCCCTCAGAGGATCCTATGAGATGCCGGGTGACCAGGTCACAGAGGATGGACTGAGGTCCAGGAGAGCACATGCCCTCAGAGGATCCTATGAGATGCCGGGTGACCAGGTCACAGAGGATGGACTGAGGTCCAGGAGAGGCGCTGCCCTCAGAGTCAATACCTAAGGACCTGGATTTCTTAATCTGATCAAACACTGCCCTGCCCTGGCCACCCCCACACCAGTGCAGAGCCTCACAGTGCCCACACTGCCCCCAGTTCGCAAAGGCCACTGGGCATGGCAAGACTGTGTGTGCTGCCCCAGTCTCCTGTCCAGAAAGTGGGCTGCAGGCCGATCCAGGCTGGCCAGCCCTGCTGCTCCTGACCAAGATGGACCTCAGAGAAGGTCCTCATTCCCCAAGAACAGGTTCACAAAAGCTGGGCCAAGGAGCCACAGTCCAGCTGCCGACGAAAGGCACGATTCATAGGTCTCACGGGCCCCACGACGAGGGCTGGGGTGGCCATGTTCCCCTCAGCTGGGCCGGGGTCACAGAGGCACACCTGCCCCGTGTTGCTGGGCAGTCCGGATAATGGAAGGGGTCTGGCTGTATGTTCTGGATAACTGAAAGGCCCGGCGAGGCATTCCAGATAGCTGAGGGCCCACGCAGAGTTCTGGATAAGCGGGGGCTCACACTCTCCCGGCCACCGGCAAGCACCCTCAGGGCTGAGGGCCTGCTTGGCACGCACCTGGTCAGCTTTTCTTTATGAAAACCCCCTACACGCCATGCCCACCTGGCTGTGTGAGCCCCACCCAGGGCTCCACCCGGCATGGGTTCTCCCCTCAGCTGCAGCACCAGGCACTGGGCTGGATGGCGCTTTCCCGGACTGCTTGTAGAGCTCACGCCTCTCTGAAGGCCAGGCAAGGCGTGAACCCCAGGCCCCCAGCCGGGGTCTGATCAACGGCACCACCCGCACTTTCCTGTCCAGGGCCTGCCCGGTCTGCCTGCCGCGCCCCTGCCCTCGACTCCACACCACGCTGGCTCCCACCTGCATCTATCTTCCGGAAGGGGGGCTCCATTCACAGCCCTGCGCTGCCACCCCTGCGCATGGTCCTGCCCCTCCTCCTGCCCCACCCATGGCAGCTGGCCCTGAGCCCCGAGCCCCGGGTGTCCAGCTCCTGGCTGCTGCCCCGGGCCTGTTCGGAGGTCATCCTGGGGACCTGATGACCAGAGGTTCCACTGACAATCAGGAGATTCCGAAGGCCGAGGACTCATCCGTAAGTCCCCACAGAGCCCACAGCCTGGGGTGGCCCTGGGTGTGCAGGAAGTGCCCACATTCTGACCCCCAGCAGCCTAGAGGGTCCTGCTGAGGCTCAGAACACATCCAAGGCTTCCTGCCCCACGGAGTGGCCCTTCACAAGCGAGAGGCCCTTATTCCCATGGTTACTAATGCCACCCCTTCCGCAAACCAACACCGCACCGCGCTGTCACCTCTGGCTGCTGGGACAGGTCAGTGTCTTAAAGCAACACAGGCGTCTCTTGGAGCTCAGGAGACTGGAAGTTGGAAGTCACAGTGCCCAGAGGGGTCCTCTGGAGGCTCCGGGGGAACCCACTTCCTGCTCTTCTCATGCTCTCCCCAGCCCCTGCCCGTGGCTCCGCCTCCACCATCCCCTCCTCTCCTTGTCCTGCCCCTTCCCTATAAGGACCCTTGTGACGACATGGGGCCCACCCGATAATCCAGGGTCATCCCCACCTGATCCTGAGCCTCATCCCACACACAGGCCACACGCACGGGTCCCACAGGCCGGGGTAGTCAGCTCAGGGTCAGTATTCGGCTTTCTACGTGTGTGATCGGAAGTGGAAGCATAAATGTGGGTTTGGGTTTTGTTTCTTAAGTTCGGTGATGTTAACGTCCATCTGTCTGCCCTCTCACTGGCGGGCAGGGCTGTTTTCCGGTCTGGGAGGCTGGCTGTCCGTGAGGCCCTCAGGCCACGTGCCCGGAGTGTGGCCGTCAGCAGAGGCCAGGCCGGGGCAGAGTCGGCTGCAGGGTCCCCATCTTGTCTGCAGGAGGCCACCCAGGTCTGTTTAAAGTGTCAAACATCCCCCATGTTGGCGGCACAGGCTGAATTGGGACAGGTGGTTTTCCTGGTTTCCAAACATCCCACAACATTCTTAGTCATTTTCACAATAGAAACGTGTGACTAGCAACCTGAGTATCCCAAATTCTGAGCAGGTCAGGCTGGAGCCCATTCCTTTGGGGGTGAAGTCTCATTTCAGCTGGGAAACAGGGATGTCCTGGCTGCCCCAAGGGGATCAGAGACCCCGCATCAAGATGTGCCCCCGAAAGGGAGACAGGGCTGAGATTCCAGGATCCGAGACAGATCAGAGGTCAGCACCAGCACGGCCTGCCTCCTCCCCCTCCTCCCCTTCCTCCTCCCCCTAAGGACCGAGGCTGAGAGCAGAGATGGTTCAGGCGCACATGGGCTTGGAGAGGGTAAGCTGTTTAGCTGAAATGAGAATTTATACTAGAAGATGCCTCCCAGCTCCATGCACCAGCTCACTCCATAAGGCTCCTGCCCGAGGGTCCGCCACCTCCCTCAGCACCCCTCCAATCCCACACCTAGGGAATTTCCTGGGAACCTGCCTTTTAAGCCCTCTCCATCCTCTACCCTGCCTCTGTCCTCTGCAAAGGCCCAGGCACGAGTGCTGGGCATGGCTGGCGGGGCCTTTGCTTCCCTCAGTGCCCAGGGACAAGGATGTGCAGGACCGGCAGAGGGACCCCGGGGTTAGCTCAGATGGGATCCATGGACACTTCCTTCTTTCTGGCTGGAAGGCTGAGGTGATAACAGAAAGGAAGCGGATGTTCTCTGATCTCCTCCTCAGAGGCAGCACGTGAGGCTAAACTTTACAAAGCACAGACGCCTGCCTCCGGGAACCGCCTCTTTACAAGAAAGCTCCTCGCAGGGGCAAAAGAGGCCCAGCTTTCTCAGAAGTCTCCTGACAGCCGAGGGGTCTTAGCAGGAGATTTTAGAAAACGGTTGCCACCCAGTAACAAAATCCAGCAAGTGGAGGAGGCAGGTGTTCCCCGGGTCCCCGCGACAGGGGCGCTGAAGCCTGTCAGGGTGCAGGCTTCCTGGCCTGCGGACACAAGGGGGGCTGGAGGAGGTCGGGGTGGCTGCCCTCCCTCATACACATCGTCGTGGGCAGGCACAGCGTGGGGCTGAGTAAGGAGCAGCACAAACCCGCGTCTGGTCACAGGGACCCATTTTACTCATGGTGCACACCAGTCCCTCCTATGCGGCTCTGCCCTAAGGGCGGGGATGGAGCCCCCTCCACCGTGGAGTCCCCCGCAGAGCCTCAGGACCGGCCGGCCTCAGAGGGCTGTCAGCAGGACCCACCCCAGGAAGCCAATGTGCCATGTCCCATCCTTCCTGTAGGGCCCCATGTCCATCCCCAGGCACAGATTAGAGACCAAGACACGGAGAGGGTGAACAGCCTGCCTGTGGCCACATAGCACTCAGGGTCACAGCCTGAGCTCTCAGTCATCCCACTAGATGGCATCCCACTCATGAGGGCAAAGAGGACCATAGACGATGGCCAGACTTCCTGACAGTTTAGCCATTACTGTGGGAAGCATCTCTAATTCCATATCCACAAAGGCAGAGTCAAGACGCTAGCAGCTGACAGGTGCCACGTGCCTCCCCACAGGCACTTCGCTTGCAGGACCCCCGCTGCCCCTCGGCAGACCTCTGCTGCAGATGAGCAAAGTGGCAGGGCCAGCTCCACTGTCTGTGTGCCTGGGCCGCAGGCCCCTGAGCTCTGCTGGCCACTCCAGGGTCCCACCTCTAAAGGGACCAGAAAGATGAGGAAAAACAACTCCACACATTAAGAAATATCATACCCCATGACCGGGCGCGGGGGCTCACGCCTGGAATCCCAGCACTTTGGGAGGCCAAGGCAGGTGGATCACCTGAGGTCGGGAGTTTGAGACCAGCCTGGCCAACATGGCAAAACCCTGTCTCTACTAAAAAAAAAAAAAAAAAAAAATGCCAGCTGTGGTGGTGCACACCTGTAGTCCCAGCTACTCAGGAGGCTGAGACAGCAGAATTGCTTGAGCCCAGGAGATGGAGATTGCAGTGAGCCGAGGTCACGCCATGGCACTCCAGCCTGGGCGACAGAGCCAGACTCCGTCTCAAAAAAAAAAAAATCAAACCCCCAGTTAAAGACTAACCATAAACAATAAAAGTACGCAAAATAGGACATCCAGAGCTGAAAGCATCAACAGACTAAAAGCAATGGGGAAAGAGAACGCACCTGCAGGGAAGTGGGCACGAGCCACAAACCCAGCATTCCCAGAGAAGCACTACAGCCCCTTAGTGCGTGAAAACATCCACCCACACGGTGAATTCCACATTCCCCAAGAAACACAACGGCCCCTGAGTGGATGAAAATGTTCGCCCGCACGGCAATGGGGACTCACAAAACAGAACTCTGAGGTGACACTTTCCATCCACCAAATTAACAAGGTTTTTTAAAAGACAGGACCCAGCCTGGCCGTTAGGGCTGCAGAGCTGCATGTAAATGAACGTCACCCATCAGAAGTGAGGCCCTCCCCTCTCCCGCAGGTCCCCGACCACTGCCCCCCCTCCACTCAGCCCTGACTCTGGCTGGGGTGGCACCCAAGATAAGAGCTGTGAGAAGACGAAGCCCTCGCCTGCGTCAGCGATAAGGGCGCGCTGTTCCCCGTGTCTGCTCGTTCACAGCGCCGGGCCCTCCGCAGCCTGCGTCAGCGATAAGGGCGCGCTGTTCCCCGTGTCTGCTCGTTCACAGCGCCGGGCCCTCCAGACTGTGGGCGTCCGAGGCTCACAGCGCCGGGCCCTCCAGACTGTGGGCGTCCGAGGCTCACAGCGCCGGGCCCTCCAGACTGTGGGCGTCCGAGGCTCACAGCGCCGGGCCCTCCAGACTGTGGGCGTCCGAGGCTCACTGTGGTGTTTCCTTCCCGTGTCTCGGGCAGGCATGGCCTCTCGCACACAGAGGTGCTCAAAAATGCACACAGGAAAAAAGAATCAAAGGCCAGGTGGACAAAGAACAGTGGCTGGGCTCTCCCAGAGCAGCTGGTGGGGGTCTCACCGCCCATCAGCTCACAGCCCTGGGCTCTGAGGTCCTCCACTGATGCCAGCCCCCAACCCCACTGGCCTCTTTAGCCGCAAAACATGGAAGAAGTCACAGACACTGTTCCGTGGGGGCACCGAAGTCACAGACACTGTTCCGTGGGGGCACCTGGCATCGGGGAAGGCAGAGTCACTGCGGACGACGTCCTGCCCCTGGATAACGCCCTGCACTGGCGGCTGCAGGGCTGGGGCTTCGCCGCAGGCCCACGGAGGTCCTGGGACGCTACCCCCTCTCTCTCCCATGCCCCTCCCTGCCACAGGGAGAGGCCAGATGTCCCGCCCAGCAGCAGCGTCCACGTGAATCGAGCGATTCCTCCCAAAACAAAGTCTCCCACTGTCTAAGTTGAAACATGGAAGGGAGGTCTCTCTCGGTCCCCGAGGCTGTGGGGTGTGTGGACTCGGGCCTGCCCAGGGGCGTCCAGAAGAGGCCTCTGGAGCAGCCGAATCAGAGGCTCTCCTGAAACCTCAAGCTCCGGGACTGGTGAAGCCGCCACCAAGACGGGCTGCGGGCCCAGGAGCTACGTCCAGCCTGGTTTTCCCATCGGTTCACGTCACCCCAAAACAGACAGTGCCTCTGCTGCCCCAGGAGCAGCTGTGCTGGCAGGTTCTCTGCAGACAGGAGTCCGAGCTGCTGAAACTTGATGCTATCTCAAAATCTCTAAGCGCAGATTCCAAAAAGGCCTAACTGCGGCAAACGTTGAAGCTGCTCAATGGAACGGTGGGAAAATACAAAAGCAAGGACTTCAGACCAAAAATAAATGAGCAAACGAACAAACAAACGGCTGGGGGGTGGGTGCGAATTCCACCACTGTAACCCATCGCACTCTCTCCTCCTGCCGCTCCCACTGGCCTTCCTGCCTGTGGCTCTGGCCCAATGTCTGTCCACGGGCACTCCCCACAGGGTCAGCCCTCACCCCCAGTGTGTCCGTCCACGGGCACTCCCTGCAGGGTCAGCCTTCACCCCCAGTGTGTCCATCCACGGGCACTCCCCGCAGGGTCAGCCCTCACCCCCAGTGTCCATCCACAGGCACTCCCCGCAGGGTCAGCCTTCACCCCCAGTGTGTCCATCCACAGGCACTCCCCCCACGGTCAGCCTTCACCCCCAGTGTGTCCATCCACAGGCACTCCCCCCACGGTCAGCCTTCACCCCCAGTGTGTCCGTCCACGGGCACTCCCTGCAGGGTCAGCCTTCACCCCCAGTGTGTCCGTCCACGGGCACTCCCTGCAGGGTCAGCCTTCACCCCCAGTGTGTCCGTCCACGGGCACTCCCCACAGGGTCAGCCTTCACCCCCAGTGTGTCCGTCCATGGGCACTCCCTGCAGGGTCAGCCTTCACCCCCAGTGTGTCCGTCCACAGGCACTCCCCCCACGGTCAGCCTTCACCCCCAGTGTGTCCGTCCACGGGCACTCCCTGCAGGGTCAGCCTTCACCCCCAGTGTGTCCGTCCACGGGCACTCCCTGCAGGGTCAGCCTTCACCCCCAGTGTGTCCGTCCACGGGCACTCCCTGCAGGGTCAGCCTTCACCCCCAGTGTGTCCATCCACAGGCACTCCCCGCAGGGTCAGCCTTCACCCCCAGTGTGTCCGTCCACGGGCACTCCCCGCAGGGTCAGCCCTCACCCCCAGTGTGTCCGTCCACAGGCACTCCCCGCAGGGTCAGCCCTCACCCCCAGTGTGTCCGTCCACGGGCACTCCCCGCAGGGTCAGCCCTCACCCCCAGTCAGTGCCTGGTGCCAGCACCAGCATGTGCCCACTCGCAGCCCTGCTGGCCTTCTGGAAGCCGGCGTGGTGACAGCCAAACCACCATCCAGCCTGGTGCCTGCCCTGCCCTGCCCATCACACGGCCCCGGTGGGAAGGAGGGGCCCCACAGGGGATCAGCCCCGAGGTGGCGAGGCAACCCCGTCTGCCAGCATGAAATGCCAGAAAGTGCCAGAAAGATGCAAGGGCTTGAGAATAGTTCCCCTTTCCCCAGCTCTGTGGAAGAAGCCAGAAGAGCCGTGCCGGGGCTTGCCTGTGCCGGAGGAGCTGTGGCGGGAAGGCATGCTCCTGCAGGCATGGGGCACAGACACCTCCCCTGCAGCCTCCACATTTCATCTGACTCAGCGCATCCGAGATCAAAAGCTCCCCCTGACAGCCCTTCTGCAGAGGCCCAAACCTGCCATCTCAAACATCACCGCCAGGGCCGGTAAGCGCCGCTCCCTCATTCTCTGTGGCCCTGGGCAGCGCCAGGGGACAACACAGATCAGCTCCCTGCCTGGGCTGGCTGTCTCCTCACATGGCACAGGGTCTGGCACAAAGACACAGTCTGTGGTATGTGGCTTTTACACAGTTGCCAGTGGCCGCTCATAGAACCCTTCGAAGAAGCAGCCACTCCCGCCCCGGGGTTAAGGAGGGGGAACTGAGGCAGCAAGGCTGGTGACGGCCACTGGCCGTGGAACAGGGTCTGCGCTCAGGCACCAGATGGCAGGGCTTCACTTGCCTGGCACTCTGCTGCCTTGGACAGGTCCTTGCCTGTGACCGCCTGGTGCTGGGCTCTGGCCTGTGACTGCCCAGTGCTGGCCCTGGCAAGGCTCCCAGGAGACGGGGCTCAGCGGCCCAGTCATTCTGGGCAGGTGTCTGGGCCTCAAAAAGAGCCCCAGACCCCAAACTCCCAGGCCTGAGAGGCCTCAGATGAGAGAAGCACCCGAGCCCAGAGGCCACAGAGCACCCCACAGTGCCCCGAACTGCTTTCAGGATCTTCATGGGCCACAGTATTTCAAAATGTACCAAATGTCATCATCGTATAAGGGCACCCAACATGTATTTTACTTTCCCAGGATTCTGCCCCTGCCCTGCACAGCACCACATGAGCGAACACCTGTCTCAGGCCCTGTGCCGTCCACCGCTGGCCAGCCACTGAAATCTCGCCATGGGGTTTGGCCCGGCCAGGCCTATCATCTTGTTCTCTGACAGGCACCCGCTAACAGAGAGCCTGGAGGGTGGCAGCTCTGACTGGCCCTGGCAGGCACTGGGGTGGCCCCTTCTCCGCATGGTCCAGTGCCCCATGCCGGGGGTGGGGTGAGGGCCATGGCCAGCCCCTCCAGACACAGCCCCAGCCTGGGGGCTGTTCTCAGCCATAGCCAGCTTTCTCCCCGCCAGCCTCTGCACCTGACCCCTGAGCACTGGTGGGGAGCCAGTGCCGGGCACAAAGGCCCCGTTGGCTGGCACACCCTCCTCTGCAGGCCTGGGGCTGAGAGAGGAAGAGACTTGCTGGAGGTTTCAGGTGTCACCCCACCCCATCCCCCACAGCTGTGAGGTTCTCTGGATCCCTGGGCTTCACCTAGAGAGGTCCAGGGAGGACCAGGGGCTCCAACATACGCTCCACAGCCAGACCCAGGAGGGTTTCCTTCCTGAGTAGAAGCAGGCACCCCTCCCCCAACACAGTGAGTTCCAGGGGGGACCGGGGTCTCCAACATACGCTCCACAGCCAGACCCAGGAGGGTCTCCTTCCCGAGCAGAAGCAGGCACCCCCTCCCCCGACCCAGTGAGAGGGGGTGGGGAGGGTGCTGTGGTGGCCCCTCTCTCTGAGCTGCCTGCATACCCCCTGCCCCCACACAGTGAGGGGGGCGGGGGCGGGGGAGGGTGTTATGGTGGCCCCTCTCTCTGGGCTGCCTGCATACTCCCTGCCCCCACACAGTAGGGGGGCGGGGAGGGTGTTGTAGGGGCCCCTCTCTTTGGGCTGCCTGCAGGCTGCAGCTTCTACCCCAACCCAGCCCATCCCCTACTGTCTGTCCTTAGCAATCAGGAGCTGCTCCCAGGGCAGTGGTGCTATTGCTCATATCACAGGTTCCCCCGGTACTCCTGGGGCCCAGAGAACCCAGCCTTTTCAACAGTCCAGGTGAAGACAGAACAAGGCACTCTGAGGGAGAAAGAGTTGGTGTGGATGCAGCATGACTACATGAGAATCACACATGTGTGGGGGGCGTGTGTGTGTGCATGTACACAGGTGTGCCCCCGCACTTGTGTGTGACTGGGAATGTGCACCTGTGTGCACAATTGTGCATGCCCATGTATGCATGCACCTTGCACTTTTAAATGGAGCAGCAGCGGGTGAGGTGGGGCTCTCCCAGACTGGCCCCCAGTGTCTGGCGCCTGCACTCTGGAGCAGGGCAGTTCGCTCCTTCTAGGTTTTCCTGCAGAGGACTTCCCCCGCTCTGCTTTCATTTATAGGAAAACAGGAGTACCCTGAAAAACAAGTTTTGCTGAAATTCAAAACTATCTTCCAAAGTCCCTGCATCTGAATCCTGAAGACTCCCCACTGGGTGAGCCGAGGAATGAGACCACCTTCTACGGAAGGGTCTCTCCCGTTACCTAGGTGCTGTGTGCCCTGGGGTGAGCCACACCCATGGAAGCCAGGTCACTGAGGCCCAATCTCCGCAAGGCTTCAGAGGGAATGGGGAGTGAGGTGCAGGGACCCTGCCTTGTACCCACACCACTGGGCTCTGTGCTCACCACCAAACAGGAGGAGGTCCTAGTGGTGAGCAGGGGCAGGATATGCACCTTCTGGGGGCTGCAGGGGGGCGAGGGGAGAGCTTGATGCAGTGGTGGAGTGTGGGAGAGGCTCAGAGACAAGGCAACTCATGAGACCAGGCTCCTGGCGTGGCCATGGGCATCAGCAACTGCCGCTCTTCCTCAGCCCATTCTGACTCTGAAGCACTGACTACAAGCACCTCCCGGGGGCCATGGCCATGTCGCACACACGAATTTACCAGAGGAGAAACTGCAGGTAAGACTGCAGCACCTGACTGCTGGGTGGCAATCAGGTGGTCAAGTGACCACCGAGCCCACAGGTTCCTGATTACAGGGAAAGGCACAAACACCATTCAAGAACCTCAGCATCACAGCGACCAATCCTGACACAAAAAAGCAAAAGACTTTTCTAGGGGTCAAGCGCAGCACAGAGACACGGAAACATGCATCATTCTTGGCCAGAAAAAAAAATGTGCAAATCAGCAAACCGGGCCTCAGGCCTTCAACTCTCAGGGGTGCCTTTTAACTTTTGAGAACAACTCAAACCCTTGCCAGAGTCAGCATTTCAGACACATTAGCTCTTCTCCAATAACCCCTAAAGGGGGCGACTGTTTTCCCATTTCACTGGGACTTGGTCCTGCAGGGACTGGAACCTGGGCTGCAGGTGGCCTGGAGCCTGAGTTCTCTCCCGGTTGGGGGAGGGGTGTGTGGGCAGCATCCAGGCCCCTCTCTGGGGCTGCTTCCACTTCAGCCTCCAGGACACCCGCCTTCCACATTCCATTAGACACCTCCAAGGGGCCTTCCTGCCCCAGAGTGCTTGAGGCTGGGGCAGGCCCAGGACAGAAGAGGAACGCACAGCCCATTGGCTGAACGGTAACTTTCCCAGCTGAGGTCTGCACTGACTTTACACCCCACTCTTAGATCTCAAGATTGCATCTCACCAAAGTTCGCATAACAGTTTTTGTTTTTTCTATTAAAAGGCAAAATCCATCACCTTTTACATCTCCTCCTTGATAACATTTCATAAGCTCGGGGCTTGGGCCCCAGCGTCTTTCCTTTCCTTTGTCCCTGTGTGATTTTAAACGTCCCGCCCAGGGAGCCCTGGTCTGGGCCCTGCGGGCGCTGGCGGCCCGGCTCAGAGGGCAGCTCTACAGCCTGATTAATGGCCCCGAGTGACCCTGGGCCGCGGTGGGGAAGGAGCTGCGTGAGCTCGCACAGCACGGCCTTTCTCCGCCAGTGTTTCACCCCCTGCAGTTCACACAGTAAATGAGGAATTGTCTACGACTCAACACGCAGGTGTTTTCAGTACATCTACTTATAAGGTAGCTACGGTTTTGAAAGGTCTATGCTACCATTTAACCTGATGACTAAGTCGATTGGAAACAATGAAACAAATTATTACAAGAATCCAGACAACATCCCTCCCTCCCTCCCCCGTTCCTGCTTCCTCACCCGCTGTAGCAAGCAGGTGGGAAGTCCAGTCGGAGGCAGGGGCTGGCTGCGTGGACCCCCGGGTGGGATTCCACCCGCGACAAGGCACCCAGGCCCTTTGGGCGGGGCTCCCCGGGGTCAGCGTCCCCGCCGCCTCCCCCGGGCCTCTGCTGGGCTGGCTGGAGGCAGGAGGACCCGGCCAGCAGCGTGGTGGGGAACTGGGTCCTGGGGTTGGCGGCAGGAAGGTCCCCACGGGCCCCGCGCACAGTTTGCCGCGCACGGGAAGCGGCGAGGCCGGCAGGGCAGCGGCTTCTGGGCATTGTTCTCGGGCCGCGCGGCGCTCGGTGGCATCAAAGGGGACCGCGCAACCCGACACCGCGGCGGACGCGGGGACAGAGGCGCACAAGGCCCGGCCCGCGGCGAGGAGCCTGGGAGCCCGCGCGGCTTCGCTTCAACAGGTTGGAAACGCGGAGACGACGCCCCGCGCTCCACCGCCTTCCCCCTGCGGTCAGTCCCGGGACCCGGCGCTGCGGGGACGAGGCCGTGACGGCGACACAGGCCGCGTCTCCCGAGACCCCGCGGCCCCGCCCCGAGCCCTCCCGGCACCGACGCCCCCGCCGGCCGCGGAGGTTGGGTCACCGCGCGTGGACTCCGGCCGCTCGCACCGCGCACCCCGCCCGGCCCGGACCCCGCGGGGAGAATGAATGGGCGGGACTCCGGCAACCCCGCCCCGCCCGCTCCGTCCGGCTCTGGCGCCTCCTGCGCGCGTGGGCAGGGCCGGGGCTGAACCCAGAGCGGCCGGGGCGGGGGTGAGCGAGCCGGGCGGGGACCCCAGCCAGGGCGGCGAGGCCGGCGGGGACCGGCGTGAACCTTCCCGTCCAGCCCGGGTCTTACCTGGCTCCACGGAGGCCGCGCACACCCAGAGCAGCAGGAGCAGGGGCGCACGCACGTCCAGGAGGCGCCGCCGCCGCGGCCACAGCCAGGGACACCTGCGCGGGACAGGCACGGGTCAGGGCCCCGCAGACCTCCGCCAACCCCCGTGGGCCCCGCAGACTCCGCAGCCCCCGCCATCCGCCGCCCGTCCGCAGCCGCACCTCGGGGCCCCCCGACCCCTGCCCGCAGCCCCAGCCGCACCTCGGCGCCATGCTCTCCCCGGGAGCCTCAGCGCCGCGGGATGCTGCCTCCTCCGCCGCGGTGCACCCGCTCGGACCGCCGCGCTCCAGCCGCCGCCGCTGAGAGGCCGGGCAGGGGGCGGGCGCGGGGCGGGGACGGGCGGGGGGCGGAGCGACGAGCCGGGCCGGGCCAGGCCAGGGGAGGCGAGAGGGGGGCGGGCGCCGCCGCGGGCCTGCGGCTGCGAAGACTGGGCGGGCTGGGACCCGGGGGCGGCGGGGACGGGCGAGGGCGGACAGGGACGCGCCCCGCCCCGAGGGAGCTGCCGGAGGCTGAGACCCAGCGTAGGGTCCGGGGGCTGCCCTGCGAAGAAGCCCAGGTTTATGCGGAAGGTGACCACTGCCGCCCGCCGGGCTACGACCCCAGCCCCTGAGGCCGGTGGGGCAGCGAGAAGGAGGGAGATTTGAATAAAGACATTAATCGCGGGGGCGGGAGGACAGGATGGAGGAGGAGGCCTGCACCTCCTGCCCCGCAAAGCCCCTGCAGGATCCTGTCCCGGATGCACGGAGGGACGCGAGACAGGAGGGGCGTGCGAGGGCCAGCTCTGTCCCCAGGTCCCCCTGTCCCGAGGACCCGGCCCAGCAGAGCCCCTTCCTCCCCAGTTCCCAGGCTCCTCCTCCCTCTCAGGTGAAGACCCTGTTTCCATTTCTGCAGGGCCAGCATCCTGAGCCCCACCTGCGGGCCCTGAGCGCCTTCCTCCCGGCAGCTGTGCCCCCACCCCACCGGACCGCTCCCTGCAACCAGAGAGCCCTCACTCACACCAGCAACCCCCTACCACGCACCTGCTCCCTCCTGGTGTGCACAAAACTCATGGCACTGACTTGACAGCTTTCTCTAAAACCCTGATTCCACCTTGGCCCATCCACACTGTCCCTTCCCGGCCAGGGCTCATCTCCTATGCCTGGACCAAGCAGCATAGTCTCCCATCTCCCTGGTCTACCCACACGTGGCCCCACCCATCCTCTGAAGCAGCCCCAGGAGGAAGCAGTGACTTCACACTTCTAGTGCCCGGCCCTCTGGGCCCTCCTCTCTGGGCTTGCTTGCCAGGGTCCTCCCAACCTGACCACTGCCTCCCACCTCCTCTCCACTCCTGTGGCTTTCCAGCCGCAGCAGCACGGCCTGCTTGGGATTCTCCTCTGCTGGCATCATCCCTGCCTGCCTCAGCCTTCCCAGGCCCAGTCCTGCCCAGTCTCACCCCTTCCCACCCATCCACCTGGCCAGGTCCCCACCAGCATCTGCCTTCAAACCTGGAATCCTTCTCTGAGTGCTTGTGGTCCACTGTGAGGAAGGAAATCAATTTAAAGGATTATGACCCACATTTTTTAAAAAATAAAAAGGTTAAGGAGAACAGCATAGAGTAGAAGTGGTCATCGCACACTCTTCTGCAAAACTTTTTTTCGTAGGTGGACGGAGGAGTGAGTGTGTGGTGTATGTCAGGATCTGGTGGTGTCTGCAGTGCAGTGGGCGTGTCTGAGTGTCTGCTGTGTGTGTGTCTGTGACTGTATCTTGTGTGCATGTGTCTGCGTGTCTCTGTGTGCTGTGTCTGTGCATGTGTGTTTCTGTAACTATGTACAGTGTGTGCATGTGTGTCAGTATGTGTGTGTGTGTGTTGGGGGTGTTCATGTGTCCTGGGTCCTGGTGGCATCTCCTCTCTAGGCTCCTGGCCTGTCTGGCGCCCTGTCCATTAACCCTGCAGTGCAGGTCTCTTTCACCTCTTCCATCTCACCTGCCCTGGGGCGCCACTTCCACCCAACCCAACCCATTCCTAAGTCTTCCGTCAGGGGAGGCGCCTGCTGCCAGGGGAAGCAGGTCTCTGCAGGTGTGGCCTGATGCACGGCCCTGGGGGCCTGTCTGCGGCTCCTGGGAGGGAGGGGCTGGGGCAGGGCGGGTGCCAGCCCACCTGTGGCCTGAGTTGGCCTACCTCTCTCCCGCCCCACTCCCCACCTTTGGGGACTATAGGATGCAATCAGTAGGAGACACAACTACTAAGAAACACATGTGACTGCTCATCTGGTAGCTGTAGAACTCTTTTTGCTCATTTGTTTCACTTGGGGCCTTACCTTGGCCTCATGGCTGCGTCTCCATAGGCCCTGCAGCATCCCCTCTATTAGAGTTGTATTGTTTCCTTTATAGACACAAGTGATACGTGATCACCATGGAAAAATCAACAGAAAATGCAGAAATGCATGTAGAAAATAAGACCAAAAGTTTCTCCGTTCACCTTACCTCCTCCCAGGCCCTTCTGCATAGACACCCGCAGGTGCTCTGAGGGCAGCGCCCAATGCCCACGTGGAGCTCTGCTCAGCCCTGTTTGTCCCTCCGCCAGGGTCCCAGAGGCTCTGTGCCCTCTGGTAGGGGCAGGCTCAAACCAGTGTCCCCAAAGAGACAGGCATGCCAGGTGCCTGGGGGATTTTGGAGCACAGATGTGGGCAGCAGGAGAGTGGCCATGGTGCAACCAGCACAGGTGTGGGTTGCAGGGACCAGGGGAGGGCTCATGGGCTGTGGAGGAGTGGGCTGTGGGGGGGCGCAGGGAGGAGAGAGCGTCCAGGACTGAGGGCAACTCCAGCAAAGGTCCTGGGGTGGAGCAGGTGGAGCAGGCTTAGGACTGTGTCTGAGTTCCAAGAAGTGGTAGCAGATTCCTCAAGTCTGGGCCCTGCACCACAGGTGTTTGTCTTTCTTCCTGGGCAGGTGGGCCTGGGATGGAGTTGGTGGGTTTTCAGGGAAAGGTGGTACAGACAGGGAAGGGGCTGCACTCAGGCTCAGAGGAGCTGCCCAGGCCATGGCTACAACCCACTATGCAGCCCTCTAAGGGGCCCTAGGAGCCTAGGAAAGGTTCAACTTTTGTGAGGGGCTGCACTCCTCCTGACATGGAGCAGACCCAGCCTCAGCCCTGGCTCTGGCCCTGAAGGGGCTTTAACAGCACAGACTCAGGCCCTTGGCCTCAGCGCCCACCCCAGCAGCCCTTCATGCCTGAGACACCAGAGGAAAACAGGTGGACATGGGGAGTGCTCGCCCAGCTGGCCCAGCGCTCCCTGGAGGCACAGTAGGATCCAGGCTGCAGGAATCGTCCCTCCTCCCCGTGCCCAGCGGGCCCTGCCCCGAAGAGCTTGCTGTGTAGTATGGAAGTAACTTTTCATCCAGTAAGGAAGAAAACTGTCGCACAGGCAGGGCAGGCTGTGAAAAGCACAAACATGTATCCCAAAATCAAGTTTTCTGCGGGGTCACACACTGGCGTTCCCAGGCCCTAACCACACATGCCCACCCATAACTGAGGCGCCTCTGGGCCTGCTCGCTCCCATCCTGGCTGTGAGCACCCACCTGAGAGCTGCAGCATGGAGAGAGGCTGGGCCGTGGCCCCTGCATGACCCTGTGGCCCCCACCCCTGCTCCTGCCACTTGGCCCCGCTGCTCAGATTATTTCCTCCTTGGCCCCAGTTGCTGCAGCACATTGCGGTCCGGGCTTGTTTCCCTGTGTCCTGCCTGGGGCTTGGGCATCCCCCACGGGATGCTCTGGCTTGCTGGTGTCTGCATCTTCGCTCCTAGCATGGTGTGGAGTAAACACCCATCACATGAAAGACCTAGGGGCCAGCTGCCTCTCTCACCCGGACCTCAGCCCTTACTGCTGGGCCTCGCTGGTGGACATGGCCTGAGGGGACACTGACCCACTGAGCCCTGCGCACCAGGCAGGGCCAGCCCGTCTGTGCCACAGACAGTTCGTAGGAGGACTTGTCATGGCAGAATCTGGAATTAGCAGGTGAATGATGGGAAATCCCCACAATGGGCCACCAGACCCATCAGAGTAAAAAGCGTCTTGTGGAAAGAGCCACAGCCAGAACCCCACACGCCACATGGCCCGTGGCATGGAGCATCCATGTACGACGCTGTGAGCCTGCTGTGGCACACGACTCCCTCTGAGTGCCAAAGTACAGGAGATGTCGATCCTTTTCTCTCTGATTTTCCACACTTCTGAAGGGTTCTATGACAACCATTTGAGCTGATTTTGGGTGCACGTCCCCATCTTGCTGCTGTGAGAAAAGGCCTCCAGTCCCCAATCCGCCTGGCCTGTGTTGACTGAGGAGAATCCACACACCGGGATACACACCGCCTGGCCTCCCAGGTGGTGCTGCTGACCCGGGAGGAAAGAACCAGGCCCCAGACACCCGGCCCTGCCGCTCCCTGCCTGCCTGACAGCCGCCACCACCAGCGGAGCCACCACGCAGACCTGGGCCCCCTCTCCTTCCTGCTGCTCAGCCTCACGTGGAGAAGGGAATCTCACTACTGGCCCCACAGAGGACACAGCCCTCCCAGGGAGCTGGGACTGTGCTCAGGGGGAGGCACCCTGAATTTGCACACACCACATGCACACACACACACATGCCATCCACACACCACACCCCACAAGCAACACCACACACACCCCCAGTACCACACACCCCTCAACACCACACACACCACACACCACACACATGCCTTACACACATCCCCAAACACACCATCCACACACCACAAACCACACACATACATCACACTCATGCACCATATACACATGCCATCCACCCACCACATACCACACACACGCATCATACACTACACACACATGCCATCCACATGCCACAAACCACACACATGCTATCCATCACACACACACACATACCATCTACACCATCTACATACTACACATCACACACGTTCACTACACACATGCCATCCACACACACCATACACACACCACACTGCTGCATCACCAGCATCCAGAGCCGTGCTTGGCAGGATGCAGATGCTGAATACGTGTGTTTAGATGGAAGGACCGGATGTGGGGAGGAACTTGAGCCTGGCATGTCTAAGACAGATGATTGGGAGTGTGCAGTCCCAGGGAGGTGCTGGCATGAACCCACCACAGCCTCCCAGGCTTCCACCTGCACCTGTCGGGGCCCTTTGTGCTCCCTCTCCTGTCACACCATCCACGCAATCACAAGGTGAGTCGTCTGAAGACACACAACTCATGCAGGACACAACCTCACTGTGAAAACTCCACCTGTGACCAGTAAAGCTGGACTCCCATCGCCACCTCCAGCCAAACCGAACCCTATCATCTTCTGTGGGTTGTCCTCCTAGGCTGTTTTACAAAAAGCATTTTGTAGATATTCGTTACTCTAGAAATATTATGTTGCTTTGTGGAAGTTTAAAAACAAAGCATACATGAGATAATATCCATGGTTTTGAAGCTTGCTTTTAAAGCTCAATTTATGTTTTAGCTCTTTCTATGTCAGGATGAATACATTTATGTAAATGATTGAAATGAAACTAACTAGCTAAGTCTTCCTAAAATTAATGAGAGCTTATTAATTAATAACGAGAGTTAGTCAATTCTTCACCATTACTGAGACTTAGCTTATTTCCATTTCTTTGCTTAAAATAACATACTATCTTAAAAAGAGAAAGAAACTGTGAGAAAGAGAGAAATGAAAATGCTAAAAATGAAAACACAGTAAAAGAGATGAAAAATGGCTTTGAGAAGCTTGTCAGTAAACTTAACCTAGCCAAAGAAATCGGTGAATTTGAAAATAGCTCTACAGAAATCGTCCAAATGGAAAATCAAAGAGATAAAAGGAATGGGAAAAACATAGAGCATGTCTCCAAGAGATTACAAGATGTTATCAAGCAGTTTAACATACAATTGGAATCACAGATGGTGAGGGGGCATGGAAGGAATATTTGAAGACATAATGGTTAATAATTTTCCAAAATCAATGACAGACATCAAAGCACAGATTAACGAAACTCAGAGACAAATGCCAAAAAAGTAAAACAAACAAACAAAACAGAAACAAAAACAAGCACAGAAACCTGTGCATATTCAAGCTGCTGAGGAAAAAAGACATACAGAAACTCTCTAAGGCAACTGGGAGGAGAAGGGAGGTAGAGGGACACATGAGACGTGAGAGAGACAAAGATAAGAAGCACAGCAGAACTATCTGCAGACACTATGTGAGGTGGATGACGATGGAGGGATGGCTTTCTAGTACTGAAAGGAAATAAAAGTACCAATTCAGAATTTTTTTTTTTTTTTTTTTTTTTGAGATGGAGTCTCTCTGTCAGCTGGGCTGGAGTGCAGTGGCGCAATCTCTGCTCACTGTAAGCTCTGCCTACTGGGTTCACGCCATTCTCCTGCCCCAGCCTCCCGAGTAGCTGGGACTCAGGCACTGGCCACCATGCCTGGCTAATTTTTTGTATTTTTAGTAGAGACGGGGTTTCACCATGTTAGCCAGGATGGTCTTGATCTCCTGACCTTGTGATCCACCTGCCTCAGCCTCCCAAAGTGCTGGGATTACAGGCATGAGCCACCATGCCCGGCCTGATTCAGAATTCTTTACCAGTGAAAATAACTTTTAAAAATTAAGGGAGGAAGGGGGAGGCCAACAAGCAGGCATTGGCTATCTGAGCAAGGGCCTAGGATATCCTGTTCCTTCTGTAGTTTGCTCACCTAAGCCAATTCAAGGCACTTTGTTTTGGAAATGGACCACTGTATACATCATTTATTTCAGACATGAAGAACAATATAGAAATGGATGAAATGAAAATGAAAATTTAAAAAAAATTTTAATTGCTGCAAATGACAACTATTTCAAGGGAAAATGGTAACATTGTACTGTGTTGATAACATGCTCCGAGGTAAAGCGTGTGATGATAATTCACAGAGGATGGAAGGGAAGAGTTGGGAAAACACTGCTGTTGGGTCCTTACACTATACGTGAAGCAGTCTCGCTATCTGAAGATAAACTCTGATTACTTTAAGACTTAACCCTGGGACAGTGAGTACAATTTTCTAACAGAGGTATAAGTTATAGGACAAGAGGGCATAAAATGGAATGATAAAGTATTGCTCAGTTAACCAAGAGAAGGCAGAAAAGCGAGCAAAAGAAGCAAAAAACAGATGTAACAAATAGAAAACACGTGACAAAATGGTAGCTTGTAATCCAATTGTATCAGTAATCCTATTAAATGTGAATGGTCTAGCCATACCAGTTAAAACATAGATTGTCAGACTGGATTTTAAAAGGCAGGATTCAACTACATCGTGTCTACAAGAAATGCACTTTAAATCTAAAGACATATACAGAGTTAAGCATAATACACCATTAAAACACCAGCCAAAAGAAAGGCGGAGTCACTGTCTTCACCTCCAACAAATACATTTCAACATCTACATGGATGTAGATGTAGATCTAGAAGGAGCATCAACATGGATGATGAGGGACTTTGCATAATAATGAGGGTCAGTGCTCCAAGAAGACATCACAATCATACATGAACATGTACCAAACAACAGGGCTTCAAAACCCATGAAGAAGGCCGGGTGCGGTGGTTCACGCCTGTAATCCCAGCACTGTGGGAGGCCGAGGCGGGCAGATCACAAGGTCAGGAGATGGAGACCATCCTGGCTAACACGGTGAAACCCCGTCTCTACTAAAAATACAAAAAAAATTAGCCGGGCGTGTTGGCTCACGCCTGTAATCCCAGCACTGTGGGAGGCCGAGGCGGGCGGATCACGAGGTCAGGAGATTGAGACCATCCTGGCTAACACGGTGAAACCCCGTCTCTACTAAAAATACAAAAAATTAACTGGGCGTGGTGGCAGGCACCTGTAGTCCCAGCTACTCGGGAGGCTGAGGCAGGAGAATGGCGTGAACCTGGGAGGCGGAGCTTGCAGTGAGCCGAGATCATGCCACTGCACTCCAGCCTGGGCAACAGAGTGAGACTCCATCTCAAAAAAAAAAAAAAAAAAAAACACCCATGAAGAAAAACCCATCGAACTGGAAGGAGAAATACAGAACCTCAGTTATGCTTTAAAATTTCATCTCTCTTCTCTCGGTAATTGTCAGACACATGGACAGAAAAATCAGTAAGGATGCAGAGGGCACGAGTGACAATATCCGGCTTCTAGAGATGACTGATGTTCGTAGAACACACACCCAACAACAGCTTAGAATGTTCTTCTCAAACACGCATGGACGTCACCAAGAGAGACCATATCCTGGGCCATAAGATGCATCTTAACACATTTTTAAAAATACAAATCCCACAAAGTATGCTTTTAGGGCATAGTAGAGTTAAGGAAGAAATAAAAAATAGTTATCTGGAAAGTCCCAACATATTTGGAAATTTTAAACAACACATTTCTCAATAAATCGTATGACTCTTGGGAGACAATTAAAACTTTGTTTAGTTAATTGAAAATAACAGCATATCCACATTTCTGGGGAAAAGCTAATGCAGCACTTAACGGGAAATTTATAGCAGTGAATGTGGAAAAGAAGGAGCGCAAAGAAATGACCCCAGCCTCCAACTGAAGAAGCCAGGAAAAAAGCAAATTAAGCACAAAGGAAGTAATAAATATCAGAACTGAAATTAATGAAAAATAGGAAGCAGACCAAAACAGTAGTAAAAAATTATTGAAGTCAAAAGCTGGCTGTTTCTTGTTTTGTTTTGTCTTCTGGAAATTCTGTCTGGACTGAATTTATTTTATTATTATTATTTTTAATAGAGTCTCACTGTGTTGCCCAGGCTGGAATAGAATGATGCAATCTCGGCTCACTGTAGCCTCTACCTCCTGGATTCAAGTGATTCTCCTGTCTCAGCCTCCTGAGTAGCTGGGATTATAGGCGTCAGCCACCATGCCCAGCTAATTTTTGTATTTTTAGTAGAGATGGGGTTTCATCATGTTGGCCAGGCTGGCCTGGAATTGCTGACCTCAAGTGATCCACCCACCTTGGCCTCCCGAAGTGGTGAGATTACAGATGTGAACCACCGCACCCAGCCCAGACTGATTTTTTTAAAAGGGTACTGACATAAATTTCCAATATCAAGAACGAAAGAATAGAAGAAGGAGAGATTCTGCAGATACTAAAAAGATAGGCCAGGCACAGAGTCCCACACCAGCAATACCAGAGCTTTGGGAGGTCAAAGCGGGATGATCGTCTGAGCCCAGGAGTTTAATGTTACAGAGAGCTATGATCATACCACTGCACTCCAGCCAGGGCAACAGAGTGAGACCCTGTCTCTTAAAAAATAAAAAGGATAATAAATGCTACTGGTGAAAATAGAGAATTTATAAAATACCATTTGTGAAAAATTTTAATTTAAAAAACTGAATAGCTTCACATCTGTTGAAGAAATTAAACTCATAATTAAAAGCCATTTAGGAAGAAAACCCCTAGCCCAGATGTCTTCACTGCTAAATATTATAAAATATTTATTGAAGGAAGAATTGCAAATTACAGAAGCTCTTTTAGAACGTAGAGGAGAAAGGGAAACTTCCCAATTCATTTCACGAGGCCTTTATTACTCCGATACCAGACAGAGACACTGCAAGAAAAGAAAACTGCAGATCAATATCCTGCAAAAAACCTTCACAAAATGTTAGCAAAGAAAACCCAGCACTGCAGAGAAAGGATCATCACAATCCTGACCAGCAGGTGCCATCTCAGGGATGCAAGGTTGGTTTAACATTCAAAAGTCAGTCAATGTAATTCACTGTATTAGTAGAATAATTGAAAAAAGTCATGGGATGATCTCCCTACAAAGAATACATCATCTACAGAAAAAGAATACGGCAAAATTAAACGCCCATTCATTCTTTAAAAAGTTCAGGAAGTTAAGAATAGAAGGGAATTTTCTCAGCCTGGTAAAGAGCATAACTTTATACTTAATATTGAAAAACGAAATACTTTCTCCCAAGATAAGGAACAAAAGAAGGATGCTGCTTTCAACATTTCTATATGATATTGCATGGGAAATCTTAGTTTAATTAGGCAAGAAAAAGAAATAAAGGGGTAAAGATTGGAAAAGAAGAAATAAAAAAGTGTTATTCACACATGACATGATTGTGTCTAGGAAATCCTAAGGAAACTCTACACAAACTTTTAGAATTAATAAGTGAACTTAGCAAGGTTTCAGGACATTAGGGCAACACAGAACAACTGGCTGTGTTTCTGTATACTAGCTGTGAAAAATTAGAAATGAAACAAAAAGCAATACTTACACCACAGCAGGGAACATGAAGACTCTGAAGATTCTTGATCAGAAGGTTCAATATCATGAACATGTCAATTGTCCCTAAATTATGTATAAATACGACACGATTATGAGCTACATGCTAGCAGTTTTTTGGTAAGTATTAGCAAGCTGATTACAAACTCTGTATAAAAACACAAAGGAACAGGAATAGCCAAAACAAGGTTGAAAAAGGAAGAACGAGTGGGAGAATGCTACTCCCTGTCTTCGATAGTTTATTATAAAGCTGCAGTCATCAAAACAGTGCAGTTTGCAAAAGGAAACAAATACAGACCAATACAACAGAATAGAGTCCAGAAATAGATTTGTGTGTATATGATCAATTGGTTTTCAGCAAAGGTGCCTCCTCTTCTCTGGCCCCCCTACCACCAAGTGGCAGCTGGGATGTGGGAGAGCAAGACCCATGTGGATGGGTGAAGCCACCTGGCCTACGGTTCCGTCTCTAGCTCAGCTCCAGAGGGGTCAGTGCGGCGCACACCAAGGAACACACCCAGAAGCAGGTCACTGCACTCGGGGAACCGAAATCAAGGGTGCCCCCAGCAGATATTTCTAGGACCTGCAAAGATCTGCACATTTAGGTGCAATGTGTCCATCAGGGGTTATTTCCTGAGTGACATTCTGTCTTGATCAGACTTTCACGGAAACGTAGCTGGAAAATTAAACCAGTATTAACTTGTCCATATTGATGACAGAAGGTTATGTTAATCTTTTACTCACCTCCCAGAATCGGCTAAAAAGCACACATCGGACAACACCAGCTCTCGGAAGGGATAAGAACCGGGTGGAGCATCCCCATGCTGCTGGTGGGAGCATAAATTGCACAGTCTCTTTGGAGAAGTGGCCCCTCTGATAAAGTGGAACATGCGTGCATCTGACGAGAAGTTCTCTCCTGGGAATGCGCCCCACGGACACTGCTGCATATGTTCTAAAAACACGTGCCAGGAACCTTCACAGAGCACCATTCATCACAGTCTGAACCAGAAATAGCCCAGTGTCCCTCAGCAGTCGAATGGAGAAGGTGGTTGTTTAACAGAATGCGGTGACCTTCGGCAATGAGGAGGAAGGTCAGACAGCAGGGCTGAGCCTCACAAATGTCACGGTTGCGTGGGAGGAGACAGACGCCTAAGTGCACACAGTTAATGATCCCTTGCACACAAAACCCTTACTGTTTAGTGGTCAAAAACATTCAAAGTGGGCTGGGGGGCAGTGGCTCACGCCTGTAATCCCAGCACTTTGGGAGGTCGAGACGGGCGGATCACTTGAGTCCAGGAGTTCGAGACCAGCCTGGCCAATGTGGCGAAATTCCATCTCTACTTAAAATACAAACATTAGCCAGGCGTGGTGGCATGCCACGCGCCTATAATCCCAGCTACTTGGGAGGCTGAGGTGGGAGAATTGCTTGAACCCGGGAGACAGAGGTTGCAGTGAGCCGAGATCATGCCACTGTACTCCAACCTGGGCAACAGAGCAAGACCCTGTATCAAAACACACACACACACACACACACACACACACACACACCACCATTCAAAGTTATTCTTACAGATCATAGAAAAACTGGGGCATTTTCCAATTCATCATACATCACACAGAGACTAGTCTTCCCTAGACATACAGAGTCTCAGAATCCCATCACATGGAATTCATCTGTATATTTACCAACAACAACTCATTCAGAAATATAAAGATGGGTCAATATTAGGACATCTGTGACCACAAGTCACTGTTTTACTAGTTCAGAACAGAAAGCCATGGGATGCATCAATAAATTCCAAGATATTTAATAAAATTCAACACTTGATGATAAAAACTCTTTTGCTATGGGGCAAAGCATGCTTTCTTTTTCTCTTTTCTTTTCTTTTCTTTTCTTTCTTTTTTGAGATAAGGTCTCACCGTCACTGAGGCTGGAGTGCAGTGGTGTAATCATGGCTCCCTGCAACCTTGAATTCCTGGGCTCAAGCAATCCTCTTGCCTCAGCCCCCTGAGTAGCTGGGACTATAGGCACGTGCCACCATGCCCAGCTAATTTTTGTATTTTTTGTAGAAATAGGATTTCGCCATGCTGCCCAGGCTGGTCTTCAACTCCTGTGCGCAAGTGATCTGCACACCTCAGCCTCCCAAAGTGCTGGGATTATAGGTGTGAACCACCGTGCCTGGCCAGCATGCATTCTTAACTTGATAAAAGTTATCTCCCAGATATTTAAAATAGATTGTGAAATATTTTGCATTCCTTTTAAAATCACCAAAAACAAAAGGATAAAATTTGGTAAGAACAAACGCTTGATACTTCTTGAGATCCTAGATGATGTGATCAGATAAGGAATGAGATGGAGAATAAGATGTTATTTGCAGATGACAGTTATTTGTCCATCTAGAAACTCTGAGAGAAATCAGTCAGAACATGGCAAAGATATCAGAATAAATAAAAGTTGGGGATGATGGGCATGGGCAAGGTGAACGTCAAAACAAACCAATAGTTTTCTTATACATCAACAGTAACTAATATAGTATGATAGAAAAAATGTCTTCACAATAGTCATGAAACATGAAATGCCCACAGTGAGCCTTGAAAGATGTGCAAACAGCTTCATCAAAAGGATAAACTTCTACCAAGGGATTGGAAAGCGTCTCTGTAAACGTGAGAGCCCCTTCGTTCCGGCAGCGAAGTCCAAAGGTCAAAAGCAGAGCTTTCGATGTTAGAAAGAGGATGGGACACCCAGTGGTCCCCAGGCCGGTCAGCTTAGGGCCCCATCTCGTCATCACCCTGCCTGTCCCCTGCTCTCCACCTGCTCCCTGGATCACAGTCCCCATAAAGCTCTTGCACTTAACCCTTTTCTCAGGCTGGAGTCTCCAGGGAACCCACCCAGGACATCTTGTAAATTCACAGCTGGGGAGTTCACACCAAGGGGTGGTGGAGCGGGAGAGGCACACTCAGCCTCTGCAGCCGGCCTGCCTGGCCCATGTCCACTTGCCAGCAAGGACCACGGCAGATGCTCGCCCCTCTGACCTGTCTGTCCTTATCCGAAAAATGGCAGTAATAACAGTGTTTGCCTCCTGAACCAGCTGTGGGGATCCAACCTGATAATCCACTGAATCTTAGCACTGGGACCTGCAGGAGACGAAGTGGAGAGAGTGTAGGCCAGGGTCTGATCCCGTTTTGGAGACCGGGTTCACGGAGCGGAGGCCGTTTTCCCCAAGCCTGCATGGCCACAAGGGAAGAGCTGGGATCGGAAGTAGACAGCCTAAGAGTGCCTGCTCAGCCCCCGACCCCACAGCCGACTGGGACCCAGGCTCAGCCCCCGACCCCACAACCGACAGGGACCCAGGCTCAGCCCCCAACCCCACAGCCGACTGGGACCCAGGCTCAGCCCCCGACCCCACAACTGACAGGGACCCAGGCTCAGCCCCCACCCCGACAGCCAACGGCAACCCAGGCTCAGCCCCTAATGCCTTGTGGCCAATACCATCCCAATTTGTGGCTTGTCTTTTCACCTTTAACTTTGTGTCCTTTGACAAATAGTTCTTTTTTTAAATGTAGCCAAATGTATCCATTTTTAATTTTAGAATAGAAAATACCAGGAAGCATTGCACACTCTAAGGGTAAGTGTTGGTTCATAGTCATTGGTTGTCGTGCTGTGTGTGCACACTAGGCTGCTATGGACAGTGCGTGCTCGGAAGATTTGGACAACACTCAGAGAAAGGCTTGCACACATGCCCTTGGTGACACGCACAGCAAAGCTTATAGGAGAAACACTGGGAACAGCCAAGTGTCCTCAGGAGCGGGATGCTGTGCAGAGGCAGAAATGGACTTCATGGACTTCAGATGTGCCGGCAGATCCGCACCTTCCGTGCTCCACTCCACTTGGCACCTGCAAACTTCAGTCCCCAGGCTCACTTGCCAAGGGCTGTCCACGAGCTTCGGCCCATGGCAGGGCTCAGCGAGAGGCTGGAAGGCAGGAGGGAAACAGAAGCCCCGGTGCGTCTCCTGCAGCGTCTGCTCCAGGTGCCACAGCGCGGTGTCCTCTCCTCCGTCTCCTCCGTAGTCCCAACACCCACCTGGGAGTCGGCCGGGGTTCCTGGCGGTGCCCAGCTCCTGGCTCTGGTTGCACCACCTCCTCTCTTGCTCCCTCCAGCTCAGGAGACAGTGGTAGCTTCCTGCTATTGTCTGTGGCTGTCTCTGCAGCCCCCGCTTGGTGTTCTAGCCTTCCCACGCCTTTGAGTCCAGCCGCCGCCGTGCTCTCCCTCCACTGAACGTCTCGTTACGGATTCCATTTTCCTGACTGTGTCCTGAGTGATCCGGGAAATTTGCCATGAATGGATGTCAGAAATACATTAAGGGGAGAATGTAGTCATAGAACACATAGCCTGAGGTCTTCTCTATGAAGCTCAGAAAACCAGCACTAAACAGCACGTGAGATCCACACCGCTGGGGCTAAGCTCTAGCAGAAAGCTGTGGAGAGAGACCCTCGGGGAATGGAACGTCCCACTTCTCAAGACAGGTGGTGCAGCACTTTTGGGGCCTCCCCCAGACCCTGGGGCCTAACTGGTTCAGGGCTCAGCCCACATCTCCCGCTCTTGCCTGGGGACTTTCTTTCTGAGGTGCAGCCAGCCAGAGCCCCCAGCTCAGCTCTCCAGGTGAGCTAGTACCGAGACACGGAAGGGCCCCTCCATGGCTGCGTCCTCTGGGTCCCGGTCTCCGCCCGCCCTGCCTGTGCCTCCAGGGACCACCTCCTTGCCTGGGAGCCTGGCCTTAGACTCCGCCTCTAGACAGTGGTGTGTTTCGGATGGTTTTTATGTTATTCTGTAGACCACGCAAACACATTGCACACACACTTGTGGATGCGTGGTGTAGCATATCTTTAATACACAAAGTCAATAAAAAACCTTAAGACCGAACTACAAATGCGGATGAATTTTTACGAAGAAGTTGAGCTCTCTGGGGACGTTCTCAGTGGAGGGACCCGTCCAGACCCAACTCCCCTGCTCTGCCTTCAGGTGCCGTCGGGGGGACACGTGGTGTTTCTGGCCCCTCAACTCGTGGGAGGAGACCTGGGGGTGCTGGGAGGGACGGGGTGGGAAGGGCGAGGACTGTCACGTCCAGGACGCGGGGGAAGGGGCTGGGGAGGGGCGAGCAAGGGAAGGCGGTGGCCGTGGCAGCCTCACGCTGCGGACCCCCCCAACCCGGCCCCTCTCCTCTCCGTCCTGCCCTCTCCGCCGTGGTCCCCCTCTTCTCTCCGAGCTCCTGTCCTGCCCCCACATCTGCCTCCCCTTTTCCTGTTTCCTGTCCGGCCCTTCCCTCCACCTCGGCCTCCCTCGAGGGATTTCTGCAGATGAAGGAAAAGGGAAAGAGCCAGCGCATTGCCCTGCCCCGCGAGGGGAGGCAGAGGCCAGCGTGCCCTTTGCCCGGCCCTGCAGGACCCCCGGCCTTGGCACATCCTCGCAGCGACTCCCGCTGCCGCGGGACGGCGGTTCTGGAAGAGTCCGCTGGGCTTGCCGCTGGCTCTCCCTGCCTGCTTTGGAGCCGCACGGAGCCCTCTGTGTGCCGCTCAAGTCCGCGCAGAAATCCCCGTGCACAGCCTTCCGCACCCCTTAACTCACTCAGGGCGCCCCGACCCACCGCCAGCCGGAAGGCACGTGCTGTGGGCTGTGGAATGCGTGGAGGGGGGCCCAGCGGGCCCACTCGGGGGGCACTGGCAGAGTTTGGAAGGCCTGGGGGGCGGCCTGCAGGCGGAGTGCCTCTGTGTCCCCCCACCTTGCTGTCGGGGATGTGGGCCAGGCCCTAGTGCTGGTGAACAGAAGCACTCGGGCTCCCACCGGAACCAGGGGAGGATTTTGTTACCTGTTGTGGTTGCGGTGAGGTGAGTGCTGAGCAGGAAGAGAGGCAAGCAGTTCCTGGAGAAACCTGGTGTCAGGCCTGTCGCTTGTAGCGAAGCCCCTGGAGAAAGTGGGCATCTCCCCAGCATGGCCAGGCAGCGACGGGGGTGGGGAGGGCGCCCTCTGCCCACGGGGGCACTGGCAGTGGAGGGGAGCTCGGGTGGAGGCAGGCGGCAGTGGGGAGGATAACATGCCCCGGGGCTCATAGATGAGTGGAGTTGCCTCTCCCCTCTGGTCAGTGGCCCCTGAGCCTCCTACGGTGGGCGGTGGGCATAGTGGCCTCACCCATCCCCTTCGTGGCCCTGAATGTATCATCATCTGCAGACGAACCACTGCTCCTGCTCAGTGGGCATCTGTGGCCTCCCGGTGGTCTCGCCCAACATTCCCACTGGGAGCCCTTGTGGGGCACAACACGGGAGCTGCCTGGCTCTGCAAAGTGTGGGGTCACACCCTGCGGTCAAAGGGCCTGTGTGAGAGCACTGTGTGCATTGCACAGGGGTACACAAGTGTGTGTGCCTCCGTGGGCCTGAGTGTGTGTACACATGTATGCCTGTGTGTGCACCTGCACATGTGTGTGCAAGTACAGGCAGGCCTGCGTGTGTGTGTTCTGTTTTTCTCATGTTAGCTACAGACTGAAACACACTTTTCAAGACACAGCCTTTCTCCCAACATCCGGAGACGCAAGAGTCTATCCTGCGGGCTGTGTAATGTTGCTCTGTTTTGGGGGTCAGGGGAGGACAAATAGGCAATATCTGTTGGTAGTCATAAAAATGTTCAGATTTGCTGACCCTATAATCTCATTCCTGGAGCTGAATCGTAAAGAACTGGCTCAGAAGACTCCTGAAACGTAACACAAAGATAGGTTCAGAGTGATATTCTTTCTTTTCCTTTTCTTTTCTTTTTTTTTTTTTTTTAGACAGAGTCTTGCTCTGTTGCCCAGGCTGGAGTGCAGTGGCACTATCTTGGCTCACTGCAACCTCCATCTCCCAGGTTCAAGCAAATCTCCTGCCTCAGCCTCCTGAGTAGCTGGGACTACAGGTGCCCGCCACCACGCCCAGCCAAGTTTTGAATTTTTAGTAGAGACAGATTTTCACCATGTTGGCCAGGTTGGTCTGGAACTCCCAACCTCTGGTGATCTGCCTGCCTCAGCCTCCCAAAGTGCTGGGATTACAGGTGTGAGCCACCACACCCAGGCCCAGAGTGACATTATTTCTACATAGAACATGAGAAACTCAGGTGATCAACTACTAGAAATTCCTTGGGTGAATTAAGGTACATCAGTAAATGGAATATCATGAAATGCCAAAAATTACTGAAATTAATCTATGAGGCTATTTGGAAAATATTTTGTATGTTAAATGAAAAGGAATACACAACGAAGTCAGGCTAGGGCTAATACGATAGCAAAGTGTTTGTGTCGAAAAATTGGAAGGAGGCAAAGAAAACAAAACATTTGCTCCTGGTGTGAGTGCCATGAAACACACATTTGCCTTGAGGGGGAAGTTTCCTGAGCCCCGGGAAAGGACTCCAGGTCTCCTGGCAGGTGTGAGGAGGGACTGGGTGGGGGAGAGGCTTGGCCTTCCCCCTCTTGTCACCTCTCTCCCTCCCTCTCGTCACCCCTCTCCCCCCTCGTCACCTCTCCCTCCCTCTCGTCACCCCTCTCCCTGCTCTCGTCACCCCTCTCCCCGCTCTCGTCACCCCTCTTCCCCCTCTCGTCACCCCTCTCCCCCCTCTCGTCACCCCTCTCCCCGCTCTCATCACCCCTCTCCCGCCTCTCGTCACCCCTCTCCCTCCCTCTCATCACCCCTCTCCCCCGTTCTTGTCGCACCTTCCCCGCTCTTGTTGCCCCTCTTCCGGCCTCTTGTCACCCCTTTCCCCGCATCTCATCCCCCCTCTTCCTCCCTCTCGTTGCCTCCCAGTCAATTCCCTTCTCTCTGGTGCTCTTTTATCCTTCTCTTCTCTCACAATGAGGAACAGAGATGCAATTTAAGGATTGTTTTCAGAATTTCAGCCATTCTTTAACAAATATGTATTGATTCCTACCATATTTATACCACCATGTTAGAAAGTAGAACAAGAGAAAACAAACCCCCATGTCCAGGAATGTGGAGTCTAACCAGAGGGAGACATGTACAATTCCAATGAGAATGACAAGGGCTACGATAAAGTACTAGGCAGGAGGGATATAGTTACACTAGAAAAATGTGCATGGACTCTCCCTGGAAACAAGGTGAGTCAGCCCTGCCTTTCGACAGACCAAGCCTCTCCCCCACTCAGTCTCTCCTCACACCTACCAGGAGACCTGGAGTCCTCTCCCGGGGCTCAAGAAACTTCCCCCTCAAGGCAAATGTGGGCCACACGTCACCCCTTGCAGTGGGGCCCTGTGGGAGCCCAGCCTCCAGGCTGAGGGTGCAGGGCAGGAGGGAGGCATAAACACCACATGGTCCCAGCGAGTGAGCCTGGAGCTGGGCCAGGAGGCTCAGGATAGTGGAGCCAGAGAGAACCTCTGTCCCACCCTACCCGTTGGGCAGTCAGCAGCTGCAAGCCACATGGTAAGGTGGGCTGCCCCCAACACCTCCAGTTTCTGGAGGTTATCGGACCTTGAGAACCACTGCCAAGGCCCTCGGGGGCAGGAAGTAAACTGGGATCTCAAAATACCAAAGTGGGAAGGCACTTCACTATCATCTGGACCCCTCTCACCTGTGCACTTGTCTTCTTCCTGCTACCCAAGAAATGTGATACTCTCAACTTTACTGTGCTTCCTTCATGAGGAAAATACAGTTGATGGAGGCAGTTCTCTCTGTTTTCTGCTGCTTTAATTGCTAGAAAACTTTTTCTTTAATACATTTGAACCCACCACCTTAAAACGTCTAGCCCAGAACACACAAACTTGTCTGATAATTGGTGTGACACCATCAAGGATTGAAAAAGAGGAAATAAAACTGTTGTTATTTTCAGGTGCAACGATTGTTTCCATTAATACACAAAAGAAGCTACAGATGTATTATTATAAATACTAGGAAAGCTTAATGAAGTCACTAACTAGAAGATTAATATATAAAAGGCAGCTAGATTTCTGTACACTACCTTCCCTCAAAAAAACAAAAAAGAAATAAAGAGAAAACAGATTTATAGTATTATCACAGACCATCAAGTAATTCAGAATAAATCTAGCAAAAAGATGTGTAGGACCTCTACAGTGAAAACAGTGAAACTGAAACTCTGTCTCAAAAAAAAAAAAAAAGAAACATTTTTAAAAGACATAAATGGAGAGGCATACCATATTCATGGATATGAGTACAACACGTGTTATAAAGTTTACAGTTATCCCAAAATCTGTGCATGTGCATAGATGCAACACATTTTCAACCAAAATCCTAAAAAGGTGTTCCATGAGACTAGATGTGATTATTCTAAAATGTACATGGAAGACTAAAAGACCAGGAGTAGCCAGGACACTTCTGAAAAGGGAGGGAAATTTTTCCACCACATGTTGGGATTGTTATGAAATTATAGCAGTGGAAGTGATGTGAGATTTTTGCATGGATAGACAGATGGGCACCAGGATTGGACAGAGAACCCAGGAACAAACTTATGTGTGGGTGGAACCAATGGCTTTGCAGGTTAATGGAAATAGGAGAAACCTCTCAATCAGTAGAGCTAGAAAAAAATAGTTATCCATATGGAAAAAGATGAAAGTAACTTCCAGTGGATTAAGGATTTAAATGTCAGAAACAAAACTGTAAATTCTAATTAGAAAATGTGGCTAGGCGTGGTGGCTCATGTCTGTAACCCCAGCACTTTGGGCGGCCGAGGTGGGCAAATCACCAGGTTAGGAGGTCGAGATCATCCTGGCTAACAAGGTGAAACCCTGTCTCTACTAACAATACAAAAATTAGCCAGGCGTATTCGCCAGTCTCTGTAGTCCCAGCTACTCGGGAGACTGAGGCAGGAGGATTACTTGAACCTGGGAGGTAGAGCTTGCAGTGGGCCAAGATCACGCCACTGCACTACAGCCTGGGTGACAGAGTGAGACTCAGTCTCAAAAAAAAAAAAAAATTGTAAGTGGCTCTTTTGGAGGGTGTGTTTGGAAAAAATTTCAAAAACCCGACATACAAAGAAGCAGAGGGTGTAGTCAGAATTGATACTCTGTGAAGAATTTAAAAAGGAGATGATTTACAAAGGCAAAGACAGGGTTTGTGGAACTCAACACAGGATGTACAGTGCCTGGGGCTAGTAACTCGTTTATTAGAGTTCAAGAGCGTGCTCCAGTGGGATGAGCCTACAGGAGTGGTCCAGTGGGGTGAGCCTGCAGGAGTGGTGGTGCTCAGTGGGGGACTCACTTGTTTATTACAGTCCGAGAGTGAGCTCCAGCAGGGTGAGCCTACAGGAGTGGTCCAGTGGGGTGAGCCTACAGGAGTGGTGGTGCTCAGTGGAGGACTCAATGACTACAGCAATTGACAGGGAGAAACCCAGGGAAGTATGTTCCCCCGACCTCGCCCTGCACGCTGACCCTGCCTTCCCGCCGGGGCCTCCCTGTGGATGAACCTGGGGACAGTAGGGAGTCCAGCTCATGGGCCTGAGGGCAGGGAGGAGTGGCTGCCCACTCCCCACGTTCCCTAATATATGGGGTTTCCTTCCTGAGGGGCTCCTGGGCTTCCACACGACCTTTGCTCCCTATAGCCTTCGAGGCCAGCAGGGTGGCTTACGGGGCTGGTTTCTATGCTCCAGTGTGGACCACGGCTTCCTCCCACCCCGAGCAAGCCTGCCTGTCCTGTCCTGGCTGCCCTGGGAAGGGCTGCAGTGTCCAAAATAGCTTCAGAATTCCTCAGAGCCAGAGAATGCAGGGCCTCGGAAAACAAAGACCTCTGGGGACGGGGCAGATGTCCCTGAGCCTGGATTCCTGCCTCTGACATGACTTCCGACTTGGGATTCCCCACACAAGGGTCAGTGTGGGATGCTCCTTTTAAGGGACGTGTGCCCCTTGGGGCCACGGGAGCCACTCCTGTGTGGGGGAGTGCTGTGGTGTAGACCAGGCTCGGCCAGCAGTCCCTCCAGTGGAGGCTGAGAGGACCTCGCTCTTCTCCCAGGACCAGGTACAGTGTCCAGTGGGCCTGGAGGGAGCAGGAGGGCCGGGAGTGACTGCCAGCTCCCAGCAGGGCCCACGGCCAGCCCCGTCCCCCTCTCCAGCCTGGGCCTGGGATGCTTGCCCATCAGTTGGGTTCATGAGGGCTTAGAGCCCCTGAAGTTTTCAAATACATCCTGATTCCCAAGAGCCGTGATTTGATGTATGACCTCGTTCTCCAGGCCCATGAGAGGCATTAAAGTTCATGTCTTTCATTTCCTTTCATGCTCAGTTTGCCTCTGGTAAGCAGGATGTGATTTTTGTTGTAGAACCTTCCGGCACAGACAGGGCTTGGAGTCCCACGAGGCTGCCATCGTACGCCAGCTGGGGTTGTTTGTGTTACGGTGAGAACACGCTTACAAACACACACACGCACACACACTCACACATTCACATGTTCACACACACACTCACAAAGGAGACAGCAGAGCATTACTTGTTCTGCCCCCGCCCAGACACTGTGTTGGGAAACTCATTTCTCATTGCTGTGATGTCCACCAATGACCGTGGAAGTGCCCTGAGTATTGATGCTGGGTTAGGATAAATGCTAGTGAGTAGGTGAATTTGCCCATGAATAATGAGGCCCGACTGTGTTTTACTTGAAGAAACATGTAGGAGCTAGAAGTAAGTGGAATAGCGTTCAGGAAGGCAACACTGTTTTTCCTGAACTCACGCAACACCAGGGTCCCAGGGTCCCCGCACCCCGGCCACCAGGCCTGGCAGGTCTCTGCTGAGCAGTATGTCCCCGTGATGTGGCTTCTGCTGGTCTGGGATCTGCACTGAGAGAACCTGCCCTCATGGAACGGGTGCCTCAGGTCTGGCTCTGCAGGGAGCCAGCTGGGGACCTGCTTTGTGTGACAGCTGCATGGAGGCTCCTGGCACAGCCCTGTGGCAGGAAGGGAGCGACACAGCAAGCCCAGGGCCGACTCTGCAGGTGGCAGCTTCTTCCAGGACAGCCTCTTCCTGCAAGTTTCAAAGTCGGTTTCCATGCACATGAAGCCGGAGTCAGCCAGGCCGAGTTCCAGCACGACCAAGCTGCCCCCGTGAGGCTGCCTGATACCCAGATGTTTGTGCTTCAAAGAGACATAAAGGCAAGATTTGTCACGGGATGAATCATCTGCCGTGCTCCTAGGGGCAGCTAGTTTTAAAGTAGCCAGGACTGTCTCAAGGTCATGGTGACCCTTGTGGGCTGTGTTAGTGCAAAGTCAAACCGGAGAGAGTGTGAGAGTGTGTCCGGGACAGAGTGGATCTGTGGATGCTCCTGACTTTGCACAGACGATGTGAATGTTGTTCAGGCTTCGCTCCCAACATTGGTGTCCACCTCAGCATCTTTCACCTGCAGAGCACTTAGTGGAGCTGCAGCCTAGAAACAAGGAGCCTGAGGTTCCTCGAGGTTCCAGTTCCTGCTGTAAAAGTGCTCTTGAGAGCAGCTCAGGTGTGTATGTCCCCAGCCCTGGCTGGCCGGTCACAGCTGGTGGGACAGGAGCCTGGCAGGTACGGGCCAGCTCAGGTGACTGCCCAGTCGCTGCCTGCCTGGAAACTGTGTGGTCTCCCCGGTCTGCCTGGGCTGGCTGGGAGCTCACCTGAAAAGGGATGCACGGATGCACCTGATCCTGCAGTGCCGGTTCCCAGGGAGGCCGGGCGACGCGCGCTGAGCTGCACCCTGGATTCCTCACATAGCTCAGGAGCCTTGGGCGTGCGGCTCTGCAGAACCAGGCCCCCGGAGTACACTTCCCCATGGTTTAAACCGCTCCTTCCTCTGGGGGGCTGGCCCTCTCCCACCTTGGGGTCGGCCACCAGAGCCCTCCACAGGGAAGGAGGCACTGATGGAATCTGGGGGAAAGATGGACCTTGGGGTCAGCCGTCGGAGCCCTTCACAGGGAGCGAAGCAGGCATTGATGGAATCTGGGAGAAAGACGCAGACATCTGGGAGAAATATCATGCAGAAAGTGGCGTTCATCTGCCTCCGAGTCAGTGTGGCTGGGTGGCGCATTTCCCATTTCCCAACCAGTGCAACTCAGCCCTCCCTCCGGCGAGGCACGCAGGCCTAGCACGCTGCCTGTGCGGCTCACGGAGAGGCAGCCACGTGTGGTGGAATCTGTCCACAGGCCTCTCGAGAGCCACATCCACCAGCCCGGGACCCTCACTGGGCCTCAAGGCACTGCTGAAGGCCAAGGAGGGGTCAAACCTGCTCTTCTGATCAAGACTGGCCTCCCCTGACCAGGGACACCTGCCTAAAAGCACGGAGGGCCCTGCCTGCCAGCAGCGTGAAGGCAGAGAGTCTCACCTGTTCCTCTCCCACTTCTTCCCCACCCAGGCTCCCCCACTCCCTTGGGGCAGGGGTGCTGGGCTGAGTGGATCTGCCTGGCTTCTGCCTTGCTCCACTCCCCCTCACCACCTCCCTCTGTAGCTCCTTCTGCATCTCCCCAACGCATCTCATTGCCACCCTCACCGCCACCTCCCTCCCTCAGCCTGTCTCTTTCTTCTTCGTCAAGCCATGAGTGGCTTCAGATGTGGTTACAAACCTGCTGGGACTGGCAGGCCTTGGGGACGGTCTGTGACGCCAACCCCAGGTGCACACAGGGGAGCTGAGGTCCTGCCACCATGACTTGGCCATGGTCTCCAAAATCCCCGAAGGAATAGAGCAGATGTCAGCTCCTGACCCCCAGACTGACTCCTGCGGCCACCTTCTTGGCTCTGGCGGTGGAGGGAAGGGGCTCCGAAGTGGGTAGGAGGTTCTGGTGAAAGGCTTTGGTGAGAGAGAATGCAGATGGGGCCAGATGTGCTTCCTGTAGGAGCTGGAGCTGCTGGAGTTGGGTGGACGGGAAGTGTGCCTGCCCCAGCCACACAGCCTGACACAGCACACAGCTCCAGGGAGGCAGGGCTCCTCAAGGCCGCTGAAGGGTGCTTTGGAAAATAAGGGGCACTTTCCCCTCCTTCATGGAGGCTTCCGTGCCCCAGAACATAAGTTTTCTTTTGTCATGACTGAGAAAGCTCACTTTGTTATGGGAAAAATGAGATCAGAGAATTTGTTCAACCGGGAGCTGTGGGTGGATAAACAAAAACACACACCAGCCAGTTCTAGGCAGTGGGACGGCGCCGCACCTCCCTGAGACCCCAGGTCAGGGCTGCTCACACACCTGCACCTGCTGTCCATCAACAGTGACAGGCATGTCCAGGCCGAGGACCCCAAAAGTCAGGGAGGGCCTCTGGACCCGCTTTTTCACCACACGACATTCCTGGGCCTTCTGGTATTGATGTCATAGCTGTGTTTCTATTGGCACCACTTTTAACTGAGTTAGAGAAAATCAGACACTTCTGCCTCAGGAGACAGATTTCCGACCACTATTTTTATTTTATTGTATTATTTCACCTAGAAATTTTGCCGCTGAGTTTGGTGGTTAACATCTATAATCCCAGCACTTTGGAAGGCTGAGGAGGGCAGATCACTTGAGGCTGGGAGTTCGAGACCAACCTGACCAACATGGCGAAGCTCTGTCTCTACTAAGAATACAAAACATTTAGCTGGGCATGGCGGCGCGTGCCTGTAATCCCAGCTACTTGGGAGGCTGAGGTGGGAGAATCACTTGAACCCAGGAGGCGGAGGTTGCAGTAAGCCGAGATCACCCCACTGCACTCCAGCCTGGGCGAAAGAGTGAGACTCTGTCTCAAAAATAAAAACAAATGTCCTCTTCAGCATGAATATAGCTGCTTTGATTCTTGTAACTTCTGTCATCTACAAGGCACAAGCTCCACCGCATCTGATCACCCCCCACCAGCCCCGGACTCTGCGAGGACGGACGGGTGATCACGGACGAGGCCTCAGGGCACAGGAAGGCTGAGAACCCGGCACAGCCCGGCACGGCCACGCCTCCACCGCCGCACTGTGTCCCATCCTGTGCCGGGAGCCTCAGTGGGCTGGCGGCTGGGAGTTTCCCTCTCTTCTTAAAGCAAAGAGCCAGTTTGGCCGAGGTGCTCGGCCCTGGCTGCAGGGAGGAAAATGACTCTGGAGCAGAAAACCCGAGGAAGCTGGGTCTCACCTGCAGGGCAGGCAGGTCCCGACCCCGGCTGGTGGGGCTGGTTTTGCGCAGGGGCAGGCCCCTGGGGGTGCCGCTGAGCAGCCAGGGGGAGGGTGTGGGGCCCAGACAGTGTCTCCTGCTCTGCGGGGCAGGTCCCAGCGTCTCACCCCAGAGGCCGTCGGGACCAGCAGATTCCCTCAGGGAGGGCACCTGGCCTGGCTGTGGGCACCGGAGGAAGTGCAGCCCTGGTGGGTGAAGGGCCTGTGTCCGCGTCTGGAGCTTTGCTGCTGTCACCGTCATCCTCGGATGACACGGCCCGACTCTGGGGATCATGCTGTCCCCATTTTCACAGTCATTTGATTCCTTAGGCCCAGTCCTGGGAGGACAGATGCGCAGCCTCTGGGCCCCGAGGGGAAATTGTGTCCTCTTCCACCGAGCGACCAGCCCAGTGCTTCGGCCGACCCCACTGCAGGGGCCGGGGGGAGGGGCTCCCACGCTGTGCAGTGCCCAGTGGAGGGCCAAAGCTCCACACCTCTGCAAAGGGCAGATAAAGCCAGGATCAGCTTTAGCAGGGACAGGACTCCTGCAGCAGAGAAGAGTGGACGTGGCCTGTGGTCGGTGGCCCCTCCTGGAGGAAGACTGTGACTGCCAACAGGCAGGTGCAATCACCGGATAACTGACCGCCAGCTTTTCTACGCGGCACTCTCTCCATGGGCAGCCCTCCCTGAGCTCCCTTTCGGAAGTTCCTCCCCACCAGCCGAGGGAGCCCCGCACGGCCCAGCCCCACAGTTGAGCCCAGCCATCCCCCTCTTCCCTCTCCTTTCCCATTCCGTGGACTTCCTGGGGCTGCTGTGACAAACGGCCGCAGCCTTGGTGGTTTTAAACAACAGAAATGCTTGCTCACGGTCTGGAGGGCAGGAGTCTGAAACCAGCATCACTGGACCAAGGGGCTCCTCTGAGGCCCGGGAGTGGGTCCTGTTGGCTTCTCTTTGCTACCAGCAGCTGTGCACTCCTTGGCTTGCGGCTGCATCGCTCCGACCTTTGTGGACAGCCTCTTCACAGTGCTCTCTTTCTCCGTGGTCCGTGGCTTCCTCCGTGTCGTCTCCCTCTCGTACAAACCTTGAGACAGTCCTGGCATGAAGGTGGAGATGGATGTCCGGGGCTGTGAATGTGTCTCCTGGCGGCGGGCCCGGCAGATGCCAGGTTCAAGGCAGAGGTAAGGGGTTGGCTCAGGTCTTTCGGGTCTGAGGGTCTCAGGGAGGCGCAATCATCCAAACCAAGTCAGTCCCTGGACAGGGGAGTTCAGAGAAGGAGCAGGGATAGCACCCCGATGGGGATGGCGAGTGCTGTGACCAGGGAGCAGCAGAGAGGAAGGTGCAAACCAAGCCTGATACCCAGGGAGCTGGGGAGGAGGTTCCAAGGAGAGCGGGACGGCTTCCTGTGGCTGGCTCTGGGCCACCATGGCCCTGGTGGGAGCAGCTGTGGACAGTGATGAGAAGGAATCGGGCGGCTCGTGGCCACCGTGGCCCTGGTGGGAGCAGCTCTGGACAGTGATGAGAAGGAATCGGGCGGCTCGTGGCCACCGTGGCCCTGGTGGGAGCGGCTCTGGACAGTGATGAGAAGGAATCGGGCGGCTCGTGGCCACCGTGGCCCTGGTGGGAGCGGCTCTGGACAGTGATGAGAAGGAATCGGGCGGCTCGTGGCCACCGTGGCCCTGGTGGGAGCGGCTCTGGACAGTGATGAGAAGGAATCGGGCGGCTCGTGGCCACCGTGGCCCTGGTGGGAGCGGCTCTGGACAGTGATGAGAAGGAATCGGGCGGCTCGTGGCCACCGTGGCCCTGGTGGGAGCGGCTCTGGACAGTGATGAGAAGGAATCGGGCGGCTCGTGGCCACCGTGGCCCTGGTGGGAGCGGCTCTGGACAGTGATGAGAAGGAATCGGGCGGCTCGTGGCCACCGTGGCCCTGGTGGGAGCGGCTCTGGACAGTGATGAGAAGGAATCGGGCGGCTCGTGGCCACCGTGGCCCTGGTGGGAGCGGCTCTGGATAGTGATGAGAAGGAATCAGGCCTCCAGTTTAGAGACTCTGTTCCTGGTGACCCCTGAGCTAAAGGACTAATCAGGGGAATCTGAGTATTTTCCCCGACATGTAAGTCACTGAGGAGGGCGACGGTACGGTCACAGCAGTGCAACGTGCCTTCCTGTCACCTGAGAGGTCACCCAGGGCCTCACCTGGCTGCTTCTTCGAGGCCTCCCTCCCTGGCCAGCCCCAAAGGAAGGTGAGACACTGAGAGGGCAGGGGGAGAACTGGGGGGATGGGGAGGAGTTTGGGGTCAGGCCCTCCCAGAGCTGGTTTTGTGGGAAGTCCAGGTCAGACCACAACCACGTTGTCATGCAAAGAGAGGGCCCAGCAGGGACCAGCCTGGCAGTGCCCTTGTCCCTGTGTATTGGGTGGAAGTGGCGGAGAATTCTATGCTTGAAACCCCAGCGGCCCCAGGGCCGGTGAGTGGGCTGGAGACTTGTATTACTAGCCAGGGAGGCTCCATGTGGCTCTGTTTAGAGTTTCAGTAAGAGTCGGCTCTGCCTGTTCGGTTTGTTTGTTTGTCAATGAAGATTGCTTCTTCCTTTCGAGTCTTTAGAGGAAGAATCACGAAGAGCCTGGGGCTGGCTGGAATTTTCTCCTGAGCAGCCGTCCAGCGTCCCCTGGCCGTGTGCAGCATCTCAGTGTGCGAAGCCTTCTGTATACCTCCCTGGAATGTGGTTTTTATTTTGTAACAAAGCAAATCTATCCCTGTTGGTTTTCCTTTAACAAATAAATATTGGCTCCAACACATGTCAGAGAAAGTCTACAACAATAAACCCAAGTATCTGTGATTCATGAAGGGAAAATGATCCTCCCCACTCCTCCCCTCCCAAAACATAGGTCTCGAGATGGGATTTTCAGCCACGGACCCCTCCAGACCCTGGGTGGGTTTCTGTACTTTTGGGTGGTTGAGTTTTTTTCTGTGGCCTGGGGAGGCCCCATCCTGGAGTCCTTTATCTGCTGTTTCCCACACGTCAAGTGGGGCTAGAATCCAATAATGGGAGAGATGGCCCCGCTGTGCTCTAAGGAAGGGCCCTGTGCAGAGCTGGTACCTACTGTCACATCTGTGTTTTAAAAAATACAAGGCCAGCGTGTTGATTCTCCCAGGAGCCTTATGGTATCAGCCAGCCCCTGGGCACTGTGGGGCTGGGGTAGCCCTTCCAAGTAGCTCCCATAAGAGCTGGGGCCTTACGGACCTTTACATACCGTATCCTTTCCTATTGGCTTATTTGGGGGAGGCAAACCTTTATCACTCTCCTCAGGTTCTGTTCCTGAGGCCTGAAATTAAACTGACCAAAGACAGATTTGCAGCAGAAAAGATAGCAGAAAATTAAATTTACATTTGAATGTTACATGCACGGAAGCTTCACAGACAGGAAGCCAAAACCCAAAGAAGGGGTGAGACACAGGGACTTATATACCATTTTAACAAAGGGTGATAAATTGTGGAGAAGTCACTGGACAAGGGGGAAAAGGGGGTTTGGACTCCCGGGGCGGTAGATCGTTGGAGGTGATTAAAAAGTGTATGTGAGGCAGGGGTTGTATGGTAGGGGCATTTTTGTAGTTAAGAGCCATCTCCTCTGCCTGGTACTGGAAAGGGGAATGCCTTTTCCCAGAGAAATGTGTGCCCTGCTTTTAGGCAGAAAGAGGAGGGCAGAGAGCTCTCCCTGAATCTGTAGCTTCTGAATTGCCTTCAACTCAAAATAATTCTTATGCAAAACGGGCATATTTTTGGGTCATGGATTACAATCCCCTTCGCCAAGGGCTGTTCCCAGAGGGGGTGCAGTTGAACAAGGCAGCTGCCAGCATGCCCAGCAGCCGGGTCCCCAGGGATCTGGGTAGGGCCCCCTGACCTCCACCACCAAGACCTCCCAGGCTGACCAGAGTCATCCCTCGAAGCTGACACCCCATTGGCCAATGCCAGTTTCATCGGCTTCACCATCGAGAGGTTTTTTTTCAAGGAAAACATTTGCCTGAACAAGAATGCAGGATTGCACCGCAGCCTTTGCTGAAGGCAGAAGTGGCTTCTGGTCGGATCTCACACGCCCTCCCTCCACTGCAAAGCATGGCCAATTCCCCAGGGGCTGGCTTCCCGCTCTCATTCCACTGATGTCACAGGAGCTCTGAGTTTGGTTCTTGCAACATCTGAGTTTGTTTTATGGCAGCCATGGGTTCCCAGGGCAAAGCTCCCACAGAAACTCAGCCCAGGTCCAATTAATGGAGCGTGTTCCCCCTTCTCTCCAGCTGCTGCAGAAGCCCCCACCCAGCAGAGAACCAATCTTGCTGGGGAGCCGGGGCTCCCAACAGGGACCCCCAGAGACACTGGCAGACAGGTGAGCTGGCACTCAGGGCCACACGGGCAGCTGAATGGTGTCCCTGGGCAGGGTCTGCTCATCCCTGTGGGTGGTGGGGGCTTGTCAGAGTCACAGGGACTGAAGCTGGGGGAAGTGGCTCGGCAGTGGCTGGCTGGGCCTTCCAAAAGACCCCTGGCTGCCATGAGGATGCAGCATCGGAGACCAGCCACCTCCAGGCCACCTCCAGGCTATCATCTGTAGGCCACGTCCAGGCCATCTCTAGGCCATCATCTCCAGGCCACCTCCAGGCAGGATGCCCAGTCGTCTCTGTGCTTTACTCTACTCTTCCTCTCCTGTCTCTGGCGTGGTCTGCAAGGGCCTCTTCCCCACTGCCTCTTTCTCTGGTCTTCAGATATATCATCTAAAAGTCCCAGGGAGGATTGCTTGGTGATGTGAAACCTCCCTGGCATGTTCACCGCTGGGCTGTTAACCTGGGAGTTCCCATCTTGGGCTTAGGTGCCTGGAGGCTATGAATGGAGCTGAGCTGTGAGCCAGGCTCCCCTTGGGGGCATCAGGGTGGAGAGGAAGGGATATGGGCATGGGGCAGTTCGGATGGAGAGGGCAGGGGTGGGGAGGAGGCAGGGAAGGGGCAGGGGGGAGGCAGGGGAGGGGGAAGGATGGAGGGGGCAGGGGAGGGGCAGGGGTGGGGGGGCAGGGGAGAGGGAGGGGCAGGGGAAGGCAGGGGTGGGGGGGGGGCAGGGGAGAGGGAGGGGCAGGGGAGAGGCAGGGGTTGAAGGGGAGGCAGGGGAGTGCAGGGGAGGGGCAGGAGAGGGGAGGAGGCAGGGGAGGGGCAGGGGTTGAGGGGGAGGCAGGGGAGGGCAGGGAAGGGGCAAGGGTGGGAGAGGAGGCAGGGGAGGTGCAGAGGTGGGGAGGGGCAGGGTGGGGAGGAGGTAGGGGAGGGATAGGGGTGGGGTAGGGAGGAGGCAGGGGAGGGCAGGGGTGGGGAGGATGCAGGGGAGGGGGAAGGATGGGGAGGGACAGGGGAGGGGCAGGGGTGGGGGGAGGGGCAGGGGAGAGGCAGGGGTTGAGGGGGAGGCAGGGTAGGGCAGAGGAGGGGCAGGGGTGGGGAGGGGCAGGAGGAGGTAGGGGAAGGGTAGGGGTGGGGTAGAGGCAGGGGAGGGCAAGGGTGGGGAGGAGGCAGGGAAGGGCAGGGGAGGAGGCAGGGAAGGACAGGGGAGGGGCAAGGGTAAGGAGGGGCAGGGGTGTGGAGGAGGCAGGGGAGGAGCAGGAGTCGGGAGGGGCAGGGGTGGGGGTAGCACTGCAGAAGGGTGGTGTTCATGTGTGGGTGTCTGTTTCTGTTCCCTCTGGCAGAGCTCCTGGTGTGGGCTGTGTGGGTCCCTCTGGGCAGCGTCCACCTCCAGGGCTTCCCTCTGCTTTGGATAGTGCTTGGACACGGTGGAGGGGAAGGCCCTGCCCTTAAGCCAGTGGCAACATCCTCCTGGTTCCTCAAATTCCCCCTGGAACTGCCTGATCCAGTCCCCCTTCCCTGTGAGGGCTGATTGGACCCGAGACAGCAGGGAGCTTGTCTTCCACCCTGGGAGGGACTCTCTGCAGGAGGCACCGACGCCTGCACTGGGCTGACGGTCACCCCCATCCCAGGGGCGTCCAGCCCCCAGGCTCTGCAGCACCTGGCTGTGGCTCGGCCCTGCCTCCTCGGGTCTTGGTGGGCTTCTCTGTCTTTGATCATGGCACAGTGTGGCAACCCCACCTTGAGCTCTCCCCACATTAAGAGGGACCCCATGGGGAGGGGCTCACAGCCAAACCCGGCTCAAGGGCTGTGCCCCAGGGCTGGTCTCGGTTGGGTGGAAGAAATAAGCAGGAGTTTCTGAGGAGGCTGGCCCATCTCAGCCCCTGCTGCTGATCCTGGCCTTCAGGCCAAGAGCTCCATGGCCGAGGGGCAGTTCTTATTTAGGGATCACCCAGGGTTTCTGGGCGTTACCGTCAGAGTCTGAATTTGAAAAGGATGATGGCAGGGGGCTGGCAGGGTATCACTGCTGGTCTCTTTTTTTCTTTTTTTTTTTTTTTGAGATGGAGTCTCGCTCTGTTGCCCAGACTGGAGTGCAGTGGCCGGATCTCAGCTCACTGCAAGCTCCGCCTCCCGGGTTTACGCTATTCTCCTGCCTCAGCCTCCCGAGTAGCTGGGACTACAGGCGCCGCCACCTCGCCCGGCTAGTTTTTTGTATTTTTTAGTAGAGACGGGGTTTCACCAGGTTAGCCAGGATGGTCTCGATCTCCTGACCTCTTGATCCGCCCGTCTCGGCCTCCCAAAGTGCTGGGATTACAGGCTTGAGCCACTGCACCCAGCCATCACTGCTGGTCTCAGGTGAGGCAAGTGATGGCATTTCTCCGCTGACCAGCTTGGACGTGTGATCTCGGAGGTGTCCATGGGACAGGAGTGCCCATCTACCACATTCTCAATGGAACATGGTGGTGGCCCAAAGCAGCTCCAGAGGCGACTGTTAGGTCAGCCCCTGGCCCTGCTCCAAAGCGGGTGTGAGCTGGGGGTGAGGGATCTTACTTCTATGTAGAATGGGGTGTTTCACACCTCCTGAGGGTGTTAAGAGGATAAGGTGCACAGAGCAGCTTCTGCGCCCAGTCAGTCTGAATGAGTGTTAAGTATTCATGTGCTCCCTGATGCCCCCTGGCCCGCGGCAGGTAGTGGTGGGTGGGCCTGTCACTGACAGTGAGTCTGGTGCATAGACTGTAGTGACGGCTAACACCCCCACTCTCTGGGTCCCACCTTTGCTGTGTGACGTGGGATACCACAGGCTCCAGTAATGACCCAGCCACGTGACTGTCTTTGGCCAAAGGGATGTCAACAAACATGGCCCAGGCCCAGGCTTCAGGAGTGAGGCTGTGTGGCTGGACTTGTTCCCTCTGGTGCCTCTACTGCCACCATTAGACCATGCCTGGGCTAGTCTGATGGAGGAAGGAGGTGTGCGTGCACTGGTGCTGAGTCACCCGCAGCCAACCCCAGTGTGCGAGCTCGCCCAGACAAGTTCAAGACAAATACAGAGAAAAATACACCTACACATATCAGTCAGATTGCTGAAAACTAAAGACAAAGACAAAATTTTAAAAGCTGACAAAAGGCAACTGCTTTCAAAGGAAAGCAGAACTTACAGCTAACTTTCCCAAGGAGACAATGGAAGCCGGGAGACAATGGAATGAGATCGTTAAAAAGTTTAGAGAGAAATCGCAGCTGTCTCCTGGTGTGCAGAGTGGGTTGGTCCCAGGACCTCCTGGAGATGCCAAAATCTGCAGATGCTCAAGTCCGTGCTGCAAAATGGTACAGTGTTTGCATGTCACCTCTACACACTCTCCCATACACTTCAGATCGTCTCTGTGTTACTTACAATACCTGACGTGCTGTAAATGCTATGTAAAGAGTCAGTATACTGCGTTGTTGAGGGAATCATAGCAAGAAAAAATCTGCATATGTTCAGTACAGATGCAATTTCTGTTCCCAATATTTTTAATTAGTGATTGGTTGAACCCATGGAGATGGAGGGCCGGCTGTAAGTTCCAACCAAGGGTGTTTTGAGGGTTAAATTAATTTATTTAAATTTGTATTCTGAGATCATTTTAGACCTTCTACACAAGAAGCATCATGAAAACAGTCCAAGAGTCCACATATTCACTGAGCTTCCCCATTGTTAATGTATTACATAGCCATGACACAATTATCAAAACTAAAAAGTTGTTGGTACGTTACTATCAAAGAACCAACAGGCTCTAGCAGCACTTCACCTGTTCTTCACTAACATCTTGTTCTGTTCCAGGATCCCATCATGCTTCTCCTGTCAAATCTCCTCATCTCCTCACATCTGGGACCGTTTCTCCCTGCGTCCTGGCCTTTCACGACCTGGACACTCTTGAAGAGGATTGCCAACGATGTTGGAGAGTGACCTGTGGTGGGGGTTTGTCTGAGGCTTACTCACAACTGCAGTGGGTTATGGACTTGTGGAGAGAAAACCACATACACGAGTTCCCTTTCATGACATCGTATCAGGGTGCAGGGTATTGCCCTGACTTGCCACTGTGATGTCACCTTTGATCACTTGGGCATTTTCCCCCTTTCTTGCTCAATTCATGGAAATTGAGTCACTAAATTCAGTCCACACTCAAGGGGAGTGACATTAAGCTCCGTCTCCTAGAAACAGGGAGATAAATGAGGGTGAGGGCTCATGCTACAGTCACTGCAATAATTACTATGTTGAGTTACCTAAATATCCTGTTTTTCCTTAAAATTCTGTCCACAAATGTTAGCATTTGTGGTGACAGCAGCGATTACTACTGTAATGTCATAACAATGATTTTCTATTTCCCTTATTCCTTCTACATTTATCCGTTGGAATTTTTTTGTAGTTAAGAGTTGCCCCTTCTTATGAATTTACATATTCAATCATTAATCAAATCCATGTGGACTCCTGGGTATTCATTTTTCCTTTGGGCTTTAAGTCAATAATATTGTAATTTATGTCATTGCTCAGTAACCAACTATCTTATATCGAGGAAAAATACCCTGTAAAAATGAAGTCAAAATACAAGCATTTCAGACACAGGAAAATAGAAAGTGTTCACTTCCAACCAGGGGCACTGGAAGGCATTCCCAGGGGGCTGCTCTGATGAGGGGCGGCCGTGGCCCACAGAACACAGCACAGAGAGGGGGCGTGGAGGCCTTGGGGGGTAGGGACCACCAGAGTCACAGGACATCAGCGTCACATGACAGGCCTCACGGTTTAGAAGCAGGGGGTTAGCACTCATGGAAACCACAGCAGAAGGTGTAGGAGGGAGATGCATTCATCTTCTGTGGCTGCGTAGAAATCACTGTGAGTTTAGCAGCTTGAGGACACACACCTGCACTCACGGACGGCTTCCGGTGTCAGAAGTCTGGGGGCTCCGCTGGATTTGCTGCTCAGGGTCTCTCGGCCAGAGTCCAGGCGCTGGCCGGCTGGGCTCCGAGCGGGAGGCCTGGGAGAGGACCCGCTACTGAGCCCATTACTGTTGTCGGCAGAATTCAGCTTTTTGCAGTTGTGAACCCAGGGCCCCCTCTCCCTCCTGGCTGTCAGCTGGAGCTTCCGCTGCTGAAGGCCCCACATTCCTCATCATCCTCCCCTTCATCTCCAAGCCAGTGAATCGCTGCAGCACAGGCCGGGGAACGTTCTCTGCCCTCGAAGACCCATGTGCTCAGACTGGGCCCGTCTAGATGATCTCTGTATCATAAGTCCACAACCCTCATTAAAGTCTCTTTTCTACTGTGTAATATGTAACATAACATACTCATGGGGTCTAGGGATTCGAACAAACACATCTTTGGGGGAGGGGTCATTCTATCTGTCACTGGGAATCATGGAATTAAAGAGTTCAAAGGTCCTGGTGTTGTCTGGGGAGAGGTAAAAAACTAACTTCCATTAGATTCTTAAAAATCAAAGATGCATATTGTAATTTCTGAAGTCACCACTAATAGACCCCTAAAAGAATCTGTAGCAAGCTAGCGAATAGAAGGAGAGTATAAAATAATAGTTAATAAAGCAAAAAAAGAAGATAATAAAGGAGAAGAAAAGGCAGAAGGAACAGGAAGAGAAGCCACCTGCAGGATGACCGTGGAAACCCCACATATTTTCAAGATTACATCAATGGCAAATGAACAAATACTCAAAGTCAAATATTGTCAGCATTGGTTTAGAAAAGGCAGCAACATCCAGTAACATTCTGCCTATGGAGGATCCATCTACATATACACGGAAAAATGGCAAGTAAAGGAATGCAAAAATACATCATTTAAACACTAAGAAGAAGAAAGCTACTACAGTTGCCGTGATGCAAAGTAGCTGAGAAGCCAGCGATGACCGTGGTTCAGCAGCACGGTCTTGGAGATAGAGTCTCGCTCTGTCACCCAGGCTGGAGTGCAGTGGTGCGATCTCGGCTTAGTGCAACCTCCACCTCCTGGATTCAAGCGATTCTCCTGCCTCAGCCTCCCGAGTAGCTGGGATTAGAGGTGCTCGCCACCACGCCCCACTAATTTTTGTATTTTTAGTAGAGACGAGGTTTCGCCATGTTGGCCAGGCTGGCCTCAAATTCCTGACCTCAGGTGATCCGCCCGCCTCGGCCTCCCAAAGTGCTAGGATTACAGGCGTGAGGCATCGTGCCCGGCCGGGAAGGCCTTTCGGTAAGCGGTGCTGTGTGGGTGGGAGGGCTTTTCAGTGAGCCGTGCTGCATGGATGGGATCTCTAACCAGGGGAAATGATCCCGTTCTCACCTCCCATCATTCTGAAGTATCAGTTCCATTATTGCTCTCAAGATAGAATAACAGAGATTTTAGAATGTGACATAAGGAAATATATAATCATGATATTTTACAGAGCCCAGAAGTGTGTATCATAAGGACTACATGAAGTTTAAGGACTTCTGTTATCAAAAGACACTGCAAAGACTGAAAAGCCACACGGTGAGAGGTGCTACAGCACGTGTCATTTCTTAGGGTTCATGGAGGGCTTGTGTCGAGAATGTACGAAGAACTCTGAAGAATCACTGAGAATAAAGCGCCTGCCTGGCAGAGGCGTGGACAGACCGAGGCGTGTCGCGATGGGGGGTGTCCGGTGACCACGTGGGAGGGGCCCAACCTCACCCATCGTCCGGGAGGTGCAGACCAAACCCTGAGATGCCGTCCTACCCCAGAGAGGCCAACATTTCAAAGATGGACAGTTCCAGGCGGTGGGCAGAGTGCCACGGCCGGCGTGGAAAACGGTGGCCGGCATCCACTCCTGTCTGACGTTTCTTACCTGGGACCCGGCAGTTCCAGGCCTCAGTGTGCGTTCTGGGCAGGAAGCACCTACTCATGTTCACCCAAAGGCGTGAGGTTGTTTACAGCAGCATTATTCCCAACACCCCTGAACTGGAAAGAGCTCAGATGACCGCTGGCAGTGGGGTGGGGGTGGAACATCCACAAAATAGAACTCGGGGCGGCCACGAGACCAGCTCCTGGACGCGCAGCCACATGGCTGCACCTCACACCCGGGAAGCACCTGTCGGGAGGCGCTGTCCTTCCCAGGCTCCTGCAAGCGTGGGGTGGGCACCTGGGATGAAGGGCGTCCTTCGTGCCGTGGCTCACTGCGGGTGTACTGCAGCCCTTCTCCTGGGTCCCTGGCCATGAGGTTCCATCCCCATGGTGCCTCGACGTCCCAGCAGACTCAGCGTCCTTCCCTTGCTTGCTCCACCTCCAAACCTTCCTCCCGCTCTGTGTCCCACAGGCTGCCCGGCAGGAGAGCTACAGGGTGGCCCGTGAGGAGCTGAGGACACACACTGTCCTCCCTGTACAGAATAAGGACAGAATCTCCCTCTTCTCTTTTCTTTAAGGTTATTCTCTGTCCTTTTCAAATGTATGTAAATCTGCTTTCTAGCTAAGGACGCCTCTGCCCAGGCTCACAACTCAGGAACGTTTGCTTGGGAGGGCAGCACCTCAGAGGAGCGGGCCTCACTTGCCAAACTGCAAACCCCACGGAAGGCACAGGTGCGCAGCGCGCACTCGGCTGTAAGGAGTGAGGTTTCTGTCTCCGCGATGCCTTCAGTGGGCTGCCCCGGCCACACCTCGCATCCTGGCTTACTCGGTAATAGAATTGCTTTTTCTCTTCCACCTTTCTGGAGAGGTTTTCCGGGTTGGAAAATACGTTGTGTTAGATTCTGTTTCCCCAGCAGACCCCTGCCAGGAGATGACAGCCGGGCGGAGAGCGGGCTCGAGGGCCTCTCCTGGGTCCTGGGAGCCGTTCGCTCCAGCCTGGGTACTGTGCCCATCCCAACTGCGTGTGGGTCGCTCTGTGCTAAACTCCCCTCCACTCCCAGGTTGGTGTCTCCCTCAGTCAGGCTCCGACCCGCCCTGGGAAGGAGCGTCTGCCTTGTCAGAGCCAGTTGCCGTGTGGGGGCTGCACTTGCTCCCGGCGGTCAAGGCCACACCAAGTGTCAGGAGTTCCAGGCCCTGCAGCAGCTGAACCTCTTCCCGCCGCTGCCGCACACGCTCTGCTAGACAAGACCTCACTGGCTCACAAGCCACGCCCAGGGGCCGACCACGGGATCCCGGGGACAAGGACTTCGCCATGTGCCTTGTAACTGAGGACACAAACTTTTCTTTCTCTCTCCAAATGCTCTTTGCACAGTGCATGGCGGGTCAGCAATGTAGCCTGGGTTAGCTCTGCCCCGTGTGGGACGGACAGGCCGGGCACAGCCTCCAGGATGCCTGGTCACCCTGCTGGAGCTCCAGGCGACACCCAGCCTTGTCTCCTCAGCCACGCTGGCCATGCCTGGACATTCATCAGACCCTCCCCCTCAGGGACCCCCAGGAGTACCTTCCCCAGGGGTCCTTCACTTCCCCAGCCCTTGTGCAGTCGTCAGGGACCGTACATGACGGTTATGGAGGAGTGTTCACCGGCAGAGGCAGAGAGGAGAGGAATCTGCAGAGACAGAAGGGGCCAACCCACAGCCCAGCCTTGGCAGCCGGCAGTGGGAGATGAGCTCACGTGTATGTGTATCTGGAATGAGCGGCTGGGGCCGGATGCCCAGGTGCAGAGGTCGGGGAAAGGCTGGTGTGGGAGGCACCATGCTGCACCGGCTGGAAGTGGCCCCCGGAGGCTTCACAGCTGCCTCGGTGGGCATAGGATTCCCACGGAACTGGGACGGGGGCACGGGGCCAGGCTGGTTGCTGGTCTCCAGGGCCAGGAGGACCAGGCCTGGGGGCCCCACCCCAAGTCCAGTTGCAGTGAGGGCTGCGTCCCTCCCCCGCCAGCTGGGCCTGAGTCACCTCCGTGGCTGCTCTGTTCCCAGGCCCCACTGACCCGCCAGAGCCTGGAGGGCCGCCAACTGCATGCAACCTCCCTTCTCCAGACTCCAGTTCCTCTCCCCAGCACCTTCTGTTCTCCTTCACCCCACAGGTCCAAGTCTGAACCCCGAGGACCCGCGAGGTGGCCGGGAAGACAGGGCTAGTTGGAGGGGGTTGGACTCTCACTCCTCTGTTTAATTCTGTGTGAACTTTCCACAATGGGCTGGAAGCGCATCTGAGCCCATGCTGACCTCTGGGCAACCCTTGGCCTGAGGGTCCTTCGCTGCCAGAAGGAAGTTGTGCCACCGCCACCCCCGTAGGGCTGTTCCCCTCACCGGGCCACCCAGCGGGGGCACCTCCCTGGCAGCAGCTCACACACCTCCTCTCATACGTGCTAATACTGCAGCCTCGCATCTCAGAGGGGCCGAGCGCACACCACCACCTGCCCCGATGCTGACCCGGAGGCCCCAGGAGTGGCCCAGGCAGAGAGGACTTGAGCTGAGTCCCGTGCAGCCCCCTTGCCCCAGAGACCCTTCCTTCAGTGATTCTTTTTTTTAGATGGAGTCTTGCTGTTGTCACCCAGGCTGGAGTGCAATGGCATGATCTCGGCTCACTGCAACCTCCGCCTCCCGGGTTCAAGTGATTCTCCTGCCTCAGCTTCCTGAGTAGCTGGGATTACAGGTGCCCGCCGCCATGCCCAGCTAATTTTTGTATTTTTTCAGTAGAGATGGGGTTTCGCCATGTTGGCCAGGCTGGTCTCGAACTCCTGACCTCGTGATCCGCCCACCTCGGCCTCCCAAAGTGCTGAGATTACAGGCGTGAGCCACCGTGCCCAGCCCCTTCAGTGTTTCTTCTATAGCCAAGCTGCTGGTGCCGGGGAAACCAAGGCACCTGGAACCCTGATTTCTGACGTGAGGGATAGAACTCCTGATGTCATAGGAAGACACTGGCTCGAGGGAGCCGACAGCGCCTGGTTTAGGAAGACACAGGCTCATGAGTGCGGACACTGCCTGGTTTATAGAGGAATGTCATGAGGAATGTGGTGAGGAATGTCACATTCCCGCACCTCCTTGGGCTCCGAACTCTGAGAATCTGTGAAAATCCCCCAAAGGCCATTCAAGATAAAAGGAACTGAAAAGGCCACCCCCTCCCAGTCCCCATCACATCAAAGCACAGATGGGAATTAGATTCCAGGCCAGCAGACGGTGGGAGGTCCTCCTCTCTCCACCCCGTGCTCAGAGGTACTTTGTGGGTCCAGTGACAACTGGCTGGTTCCACTGTAGCCCCTGACAGCCACACCTGGAGTCAGATGCACAAGTCACAGCTGCCTTTGGCTCCTGCCATTAGTCCCTCAGGGCCCCTTTCAGAGCAATCCAGTCTCTCCTGGAGGAACTCCTGGTCTCTGCTGGGTGAACACCTCCAGGGATGAATTCCGGGTTTCTCTCCTCTCAGGGGTCCCCGCCCTGGGGCCTCTCCAGGCTTCTCTGCAACTCAAACAGGGTTTCTCCTGGGGAGTGAGAGCTGGGCCCACACCTTGCCTCTTCCCCTCCCAAGGCCTGGTGCAAACCGTGTGCTCCTCCAGGACTGGGAACCCAGAAATCCTTTCAGTGCGGCTGGCTCTGGCAGACCAAGGATTGGCCACTCACTATGGCGTGGCGACACTGTGCCAATCAGGCTCCTCGGGCTTGACAGGGAGGACCTAGGTTGAAGGAGGCCCCCTTTGCTCCAGCCAGGACCTGGCCCAACTCCAGAGGCCGCAGCCTCAGCCTCCAGGGGCAGAGGTCTGTGGGGTGCCAGAAATCGCCTGGCAGCATTACGCATCCGGCACTCCTGGGACCCCAGAGAGTAGGAGGGGAGGGAGGGCAACAGTGCGGCCCTGCTGTGGGGATGCTGGCAAGCCCCCTCCGCTCTTCCCACCCACAGCCTCGTCCTCCACCATCCCGTCTCCAGGCTTCTGGAATCAGCTGGCTGGGATCGCTGCCTCGTGTTTTCAGGAGAAAAAGCAAACCTGACCATTCACAGACAGGGCAAGTCAGCCTCGTCCGGCCCCGCGTCCCGGTCGGGGAATTCCAGTCCACGCTGGCTCCACCCGGCCCAATCTCTTAGGGCAGCACCCACAGGATCACAGCTTCTCCGAGAGGCAAAGCTCAGCTTCAAAGGGGGAGCTCTGGAAGAACAGTTTCCTGGGTCCCAGGCCCTACCCCTTTTTCAAACACCCCTTTGCTCTCTGATGCAGCTCCAGCCCCCGCCCCTGGCGACTCCCCCTGGCCTCCTGGTGCTTGCCCCAGGCCCTGGCCCGGGCTGAGCTCACAGGCTTCCCTGCCCCATCTCAGGCGCCTCTCCCCATCCTCTCCTCTACCCCGAAGCCGGGCCCGGCCCAGTGGCCCCGGGAGGGACTGCCGCGACACGTCTCACTGGTTGCTCGTGGAAGCAGGCTGGGTGATTTTGCCGGCCGTCCCCGTGTGTTCAAGGGACTGTCATGGACTCCACAGACAGTGGGAAAGCGCTCCCAGCAGCCACTGGGAACTTGGCCGCCTGCACCCCATTGTCCACGTTCCGGCCCCACTTCCTTTGGTCGTGAACCAGCAGAAGTTGCTGAGGTCTGTTTCCCCCATCAGGGTTCAAATGACCTGGGTGAGTCATATTGCGGCCACTTCCTTTGGGAGACACTCACCAAATATCCACAATTTTACTCCCGGCAGCCAAGAAATTTCCATCTGTTCAGAACATACAATTAAAAATACATCCAAAGTGAAAGGAACTTATGACTCAGCAGGGCCCCGAGAGTGACTCACTGGCCGGGAGCCATTGGCCCGTGTTTCTGGCCCCGCATTCCTTTCTCATTGACTCAGCAAACACTCGTCAAGCTCCTACTGTGTGTCAGGCACCACGCAGAGCTCACACCGATGACCAGAGGCCCAGTATCCACACTCAGGAGCGCCCAGTCTGGCGAGAGAAGGAGCTGTGGTCACAGCACAACCCAGGCTGTGGCTGGGCCAGGGCTGGCTGTGGAGAGTGGGTGACGCCCCCGGCCATGGCACGAAGGACGCCCTTCATCCCAGGTGCCCACCCCACGCTTGCAGGAGCCTGGGAAGGACAGCGCCTCCCGACAGGTGCTTCCCGGGTGTGAGGTGCAGCCACGTGGCTGCGCGTCCAGGAGCTGATCTCGTGGCCGCCCCGAGTTCTATTTTGTGGATGTTCCACCCCCACCCCACTGCCAGCGGTCATCTGAGCTCTTTCCAGTTCAGGGGTGTTGGGAATAACGCTGCCCTAAACAACCTCACGTCTTTGGGTGAACATGAGTAGGTGCTTCCTGCCCAGAACGCACACTGAGGCCTGGAACTGCCGGGTCCCAGGTAAGAAACGTTAGACAGGAGTGGATGCCGGCCACCGTTTTCCACGCCGGCCGTGGCACTCTGCCCACCGCCTGGAACTGTCCATCTTTGAAATGTTGGCCTCTCTGGGGTAGGACGGCGTCTCAGGGTTTAGTCTGCACCTCCCGGACGATGGGTGAGGTTGGGCCCCTCCCACGTGGTCACCGGACACCCCCCATCTCGACACGCCTCGGTCTGTCCGCGCCTCTGCCAGGCAGGCGCTTTATTCTCACTGATTCGTCAGAGTTCTTCGTACATTCTCGACACAAGCCCTCCATGAACCCTAAGAAATGGCACGTGCTGTGGCGCCTCTCACCGTGTGGCTGAAGTTCTGTCTTCACAGTGTTTTTGTGAGGAGGCCGTGGAGACGGAGGTCTTTCCCTGACTGTTCTTGCTGGGAAAAAGGACTCACGGGGCTTCTCTATGACAGACCAGGTGCCCGCAGAATCCACCCTCCACAGACCAGTGTCCCCAAGTCACAGCCCTGGGTGTGGGAGAGTTGTCACCGAACCCAGGAACAGAGCCGTCCAGCAGGCGCCGCCGACTCAGGCCGGGAGGGTGACGCTGGGCCCCACGGAGGGGCGTTGGGAAGCGCCCACTCGCCCTGGGGGGTTCCGTGGGGCTCAGCCTCTCCTGCTCAAAGTCCAGACCCGATTTCCGCGCTCAGGGCACAATGCACTTTGGGATGAGAGAGTGGCCTTTTGTGGGCCCTGGGGGCCCTTGTTGGTGGGACCGCCCACCCCTCCTGGGGCCCCTGTAGTGATTTTCAAAAGAAAATAAAGCACTACTGAGGGTTTCTCAGAGTTTAAAAGCAACGCGAACCTGACTGTGTGCCCAGCAGTTTAAAAGCAACGCGAACCTGACTGTGTGCCCGGCAGCCAAGAAGAGGCCCAGACGTCTGAGATCAGCCAGGATCATTAAGGACAAAGATGCTCAAAGGAATTTGATGGAGAAAACCCCACGGAGTCCGTCAGAAATCCCGGCTCTCAGCGAGCAGCTGACGCTTGAGGGTGTTCACGGCGGTCACTGCTGGGTCCTGGGCGCACCGGCAGGGCTGTGTCCCGGGGTCCCAGCGCCCCTGCGGGAAGGGCCCGCCGGCAGCTCTTTCCTGCTGACCTCTCTCTCCCCGCTGGCGAGGTCGGGTTGCTTCTCTCTCCTGCTCACAGGGAGGGGTCCCCGCTGCACCCTTGCTCTGTCCCCAAAGTCCTGATGCCACCCCAAAGGCGCTGACGTGAGAGGGGTGGTACGTCCTGGGTCTGGGGACGGGTGGCGCGTGGCTGGATGCAGGTGGGGGCCTGGGCAGAGCTTGGGGCCAGGTGATCAGGGAGGTGGGCGGGGGCTTCGCAGACCTCCTCACCCTGCTGCTAAGGGAAGGAGGCCCAGCCCCGCTCTTATGTCCCCGGGTAGGAGTACGGGAGAAGCACATGATGAACGTAAAGTCACAGCTCAGAGGTGGCGCTGGGTTGAAAGCAACATTTTCAGATAAAATCTGTTGAAATTCAGACAGGCAGGACAGCGGGGAGCTGGCCTAGGACCCGAAACCCAAACCTTGCAGGGCAGGGAGCTCACCAAGGCCATGCCAGGCAGGGTGACTCAGGCACCCCCTTCCCCTCCTGCCAAGACCCTTGAGTTTCACTAAGAGCCCCCTTGCTGCCAGCGTGCCCCTGCGGGGGCCCTTCCCGCACGACCAGGCAGTCGGGCCTCTGGGTCAGCCTTCTCGGCCAGATGACTTGCAGGTAACCAGGGCTGTGGGGGGCAGCTGAGGCAGCAGGGAGGGAGGTCACTGGGGACCCCGCTGGGTCCTCAGGTGGTTGGCTCAGCCAGAGGCACCATGGCTGCCTGGAGATGGTGGAGCTGGGAACAGGGGCTGGGCGGGGGTCAGGCTGAGCTCACAGCGATCTTCGCTTATCAACGGGGGAGAGGTTTTCCGCAGGGAGACTCAGGACTGCGAGTGGGGCTTGGATTTTTGGGATTCCAGCCTGGGAGGGTGGCTTCTTGTGAGTCCTGGGCCATTCCTTGGGCAGCCCACATGCCCCATTTTATGAGGCCGCTAAGACATCTGGACTCTGTCCTGTGGCTGCTGGAGGCATCTGCCTGCCTCTCCCGTCTCTGGGACAAGAGGGGGTTGGGGTAGCAGCCTGCCCAGTCTCTAATAGCAGGAAGGGTCCCCAGGGCACCCTCCCCTCAGCCTCCAGGAGTAAGTGCCTCAGCTTCCCCTCCTCCCTACCCTGGGGCCTCGAGGTGGGGCCCCCAAGATTGTTTTCGGCTCAGCCCTCTCACAGAGCATGAGGCTGATCTTAGCAATGGTTTCTGGCCCCCGTGAGGCTGCAGTACCCCAGGCCCTTCACCCTGCCCCAGGCACATACGAGGACCCAGCCTTGGCCCCTAATGGAAGCCCCCAAGCCGGCCCAGCGTCCTCGCCAGCTGCCCAGCTCTGCCCTCTGCTCAGGCCCCCAGAGCCACAGCCCCCGACACTCTTCCCTTCATAGATGTAACACTTTCTCTTCCTGTCTGTGCAATTTTTTTAACTTAAAAATTTTTGTGACATTTCTCCCTTTGTGGCACCTTTTCAATTCCCCTGAAATGTTCTGCTTCAATGACTGTATGAGTTCCCTGTGGCTGCTGTGACAAATGACCACAACAACACAGATTCGGCTGGCACAGTGGCTCATGCCTGTAATCCCAGCACTTCGGGAGGCCGAGGCGGGTGGATCACCTGAGGTCAGGAGTTTGAGACCAGCCTGGCCAACATGGTGAAACCTCATATCTACTAAAAATACAAAAATTAACCAGGTGTGGTGGTGGGTGCCTGTAGTCCCAGCTACTGGGAGGCTGAGGCAGGAGAATTGCTTGAATCTGGGAGGTGGAGGTTGCAGTGACCTGAGATCATACCATTGCACTCCAGCCTGAGTGACAGAGCAAGACTCCGTCTCAAAAAAAAAAAAAAAGATTCATGATCTCGTGGCTCTGCAGGAGTCACTCAGGGTGGGCAGGGCCGGCTCCTCCCGGCCCCCAGGAGAATTGCTCTCCTGCCTTTCCTTGCCTGCAGTCCCTGCTGCGGTCCTGTGCCTCGCCACTGGCCCTCCTGCCTCCCTGGATAAGGGCCCTAAAGATTACCAGCAGATAACCAGAGGACCTCCCCTCCTGTGTCAGAGTGCCTGGTCTTCATCACAGCGACCACGTCCACTCTGCCCAGAGCCACACATTCCTGGGAGGGAGCTGGGCGTGATCACTGCAAAGACCGAGTTCACCGTGCCCAGAGCCACACATTCCTGGGAGGGAGCTGGGCGTGGAGGTTTTATGGGACGAGCATTCTGCTTAACACGATGTGCTGATAAAACCTCATTGTGTCTGGGGAAGATTTTGGTGGGGGCTGCTTTCCCCCTTCACCCTCCCTGAAGGCCTGGGCCTTGTCTCTTGTTCTGAGATGCTCATGTTTCTCTCTGGGCGGGGGAGGGCAGCAGGGCCCGGGGGAAAGGAGAGTGCGGGCCGCACCTGAGTTATCAGACTGCACTGATGAGGACGAGGACAGGGACCTGTGTCCGAGGGGGTGGGGACAGTGGTGAGTGGACACTGTGAGGCTTCCTGGACACCAAGACGACCCGCACGATCCGCCTGCCCAGAGCCGCCTCCTCAGTTCCCACGTAACGAATTCGGGGATGGCTGGGTCTGGTCTAAGCAGTGAACGATCGCTGGTCCTGGTTGGACGTCCCTGGGGTGTGGATGGCAAGAGGGCAAAGCCACACTTGCCTGTCCTGGTGAACCTCAGAACAAGCCTTCGCTTTGAGGCCCTGGGGGGTTCTCTGGGGACCGTATCCAGGAGGAGGGAGCGCCCTCTGCACAGGCTGGCGGCTTCCGGCTTTCAGGGTCTCCCGGAGGAATCGCCTCCCCAGCAGGACCTCCCAGTCCCACCTAGAGCAGCCTCCATCCCCTCCCTCTCAGGCCTGTGCCAGCCGTCACGATGCTCTTGCCTCCTTCTCACCTGCACGGAAGGAAGGCCCAAGACAGCAGTGGGGCCCGTCCTGTTTCCCTGCCCCGAGGCCTTACCCGGTACCCATGAGGATGCAGGGATGGTCGGGGATGTGGGGCTTCCCGCCCTCCAAGTGCCTAAAGCTCACACTGCAGTTTAAAGGCTCACTTGTATTTGGCCACACACATTGCAAACCGCCTATGCTAACGCTTGCGTGTGCCTGAAATTGCAAATAGGACGTCTTTTGTTCCATTGCATTTTCTGGCTGGTGTACATGAGGGAGTGGGAGGTATAGCCCCTTGCAGGACTCCTGGGACTGCACTGGGGAGAGCCAGAGGAGGCATTAAACGCTGAGCTGAGGAAGGCATCTCCTTGGTGCCTTGACCCCTGGTAAGGTTCAGTGGGGTTGGCCCTGCCCTTGGCTGCTTCCTGTGCAGGGGCAACCTACGCACGGACCCCACTCCATGCAGCTCTCCTGCTCTGCGCCCAGACCAGCCCGCCTTCCCAGGGGCTGCAGGGCTGGCCCCCACCCCCTCAGAAGCCCTGAGCCGCCTCTGCTGCCAGGACGCTCCCCTCCCTGTCCATCTGCTCGGCTTCTCATTCCTGGGCTGTGCCCCAGATTCCCGAAGGCTGAGACCGCCATGCACGCTGCCCTAGGCCCCCCACCTCTCTGTGGCCCTCTGGAGAGCTGGTGGACTAGAGCTTTGCTGTCCGATTCCCCGGCTGCAAATCCAAGCTCTGTGATGCTCAGCTGTGCGGCCTCCCTGTGCCTCAGTTTCCTGCTCTGTCAAATAGGGATAGTGGTGGCACCTATTCGTAGAGTTGTGTGACCAGGCCATGCTCACAGCCAACAGCCGTGGAACATGACACAGAACGTGTTAGTGAGGGGAACTGCTCTCCCACACTTGGTGTGGAATAATGAGGCTGATGAGTTGGACCTATTTTGTTCCATCATCTTTTGTTCCATCATATTCCACCCAGGCCCCGCGCCCACCTGGGGGCTCTGGCTCTATGGTGCCCCCCCGGGCAGCAGGGACTCGGGTACCAAGGATCATTTGACCAGTGGTGGAACGTCTGGATCCCCGGATCTTGGCTCTGACCTGAGCCGAGTTCTCAGTCCTGGAATTGGCTGTGAATCCAGGTTCTCTGTGGGGACGGGGCCCCGGTTCACAGAGCAGCCAGGAATGGTCGCAAGTCATCACTGGTCAGATTGTTGGCAGGAGACCACCATGTGTTCACCATACACGAGAAGGCGGCCTGATGGGGGCCGCAGCTGCTGCGGGAGAGGCTGCCCCTTGGGCTTCGAGCCTCACCCATCGGGCGGCGTTTGCGCAGCTGGGCCCTTCCTGGCATCCACCACTAGGCCAGAGTGTGGGGCCCAAGTTGCTGGCTGCCCTGAGTGCCCTGGTCCCTGGGGTCCTCATGGGAGATCGAGGGGCTCAGGAGAGGGCGTGGGTCTCTGAGGAGGTCCCGGGGCAGCTCCCCCTTCAGGTACATCTGGGCTGCTTTTACACTTCACCTATTGGGCCTCATTTAGACCAGTGCTGTCCTGTACGAAACCGACTGAAGACTTTGAAAACCACAGGACCCGGGAGGCCTGTCTATTCCTTCCACGTTTGACATGCTGTGAAACCAGGACTCTCCCCCCAGCAGCCCACAGGTGCGGCAGGGGCCAGCTCACTGTCTTGCTCCTGTCACGCCTCGTGCCCTGAGAGTGCCCGGCGTGCGGGAATACGCGTTCAGTGGTCAAGCAATGCTAAGCTGGCTGGTGAAGAGAGAAATGAGTGGTGTGGGCCTGTGTGTGTCCGGTCCCACGCAGTTGGAAAGCATCACCCACAGTGAGACCGAAAGCAAAAAACTGAACATTCTTTTTCTGCGAAAGAACATCTGATTGGAAAAACCTGGTCCCAGCTGCAGGCGCTGAGGTCAGCTGCGAAACGTGCCGGCTCAGCGTGTTTGACAGCGGAACCGTTCTGCAGTCCTGCAGTCTGCACCTCGCTGGTTGTGATTGCGGACACATGGTCACTTCCCTGTGAGAGAAATCATGACTTTTCCTGGACTTAACGTTCTCCTTCTCTTCACTGCTATATTTTGAAATTTAAAACTTAGAAGACAAAGTTGCGAGGATAGAGAGGGAGCACCTCACTCGGACTCACTAACTTTGTGCATGTCGCCCCATTTTCTTTATCACACTTCCTCTCCCTCACTCAGAAGTGTTTTTAGAACCAAAAAAGAAAAAAAAAAAAAAGGTAGGCGCGCAGAAGCCAAGGGAAAAACTTCCCCTTTGCCCTCCGAAGGTTGGCTGGAAAATCACCTCGCAGAAGGCAGATTAACTGGAGAAAAGACCGACATGTGTTCTAATGTGCGTAGCACAGAGAATCTTAGGAGGATGATTACCCCGAAGCCCAGGGGGCCACAGATGGCCATGCACCCCTCTTCTTGGGGGAAAGGAGATGGGGCAGTGAGTGTGGGTGACTTTAGGGAGGTAGTAAATGATTTTTAGGGAATTCAATGGGCTTGAAGAGCGGACAATGGCCTGGAACAAAGTCCGCTGGAGCAGACAGTGGTTGTGACATTTGCCAGGTGTGTTGACAAACCTCAGCCTTTCTTCTTGCGATAGGAGCTGAGTTAACAGAAACGCAGGGAGGGGACTGCGGTCATTGTTATCTTCTTTGGCCGGTACGGACGGACCGACGGACGTCAGGCAGATAAGGGAGATTCAGTGAACAACTTTGTGCTTTGGGAGACACAGGAGCAGGGTCAGAGAGACCTTGAGGCTGCCTTGGTTCACATCAAAGCTGCATCTCGGGTACTGGCTCTGAGCCCCAGCAAGCCGGGGTCATCATGTCCACTCATCCCTGTGGACGTCAGCGTGTGCCTGCAGGGAACGCCCTTTGGTGCAATCACCTAACGATGTGACACAACCACCTGGCGGCCGGGCAACTGTCAACTGTCCCAATAACGTTCCTTCCCACCCAAGCGTGCAGTGCAAGAACACGCATGGAATTTAACCGTCACGTCTCCAATCTCCTCGAACCCAGAACACTGGCCTGACCTCTCCTGTCCCTTTGGACCTTGGTGGTCTTTCCAGCGCCCCTTATTGGCTATCTAAGGGGATGCCGGTGGGCCGAGCAGAGATGTGGTTTGTGGAGTCCTAGCCCCCGCAGCTCAGGGTGGGGTCCAGAGGGTGGGTTTGGGTGAATGACCACACCTTCATAACAGGCACCCTCTCCAAACTGCATGACTCTCGCTTGTCTCGCCTTGTGGCCTTGGCTATAATTTCCAGTACGGCATTGAACAGAAGTGGCCTGGCAGAAAGCCTCACCCCATTCACAGAGAGGGACGCCGTTAGGGAGGCCCACCCTAGTGGCCACATTTTCACTCAATTACCTCTGTAAAGATCCCGTTCTCCAGATACAGTCACCTTCTGAGTCGCTGGGGTTAGGATGTGAGTTTTGGCAGTAGGGAGTGGGGCAAGTTCAGGACAGAGCAGGAATTCTCCCCTCTTCCTCTGCTTTCTGAATGAGTTCGTGTAAGGTTGGCATTCCCACATCACATCGGAGTTTAGCTGGAGGTTCCTCATACGTGGCCCATATCATACGGAGAAAGTTTCACTTTGTTCTCAGCCTGTCTCGAGTTCTTTTCTGTGATAATGGGTGTTGCTTTTTTGTTGAATGATTTCTCTGCGTTTGTTGAGATGACCGTGTTTTCTGCTCCTGTGGTGAATGACATTGATTGATGCTCAAATGGTAAACGGCTCTTGCATTCCTGGCGGAAGCACGTTTGGTCTTAGTGTATCATTTACTTCCCTTGCTGGCCGTGATTGCTAACATCTGGTTGAGTATTTTGTGTCTGTGTTGATGCGGGGGACACTCCCCAATCGTGTTTTATCGTAATGTCTTTCCAGGTGTCCTCTCAGGCTTACATCTGCCTGGTACCAGGCGCTGGGGATTTTATTAGTTTCCTTGGGCTGCTCCAAGAATGTGCAGAACAGGTGGCTGGAACGACAGCCACTTCCTTCTCACAGTCCCGGAGCCTGGGGTCCGAGATCGAGGTGGGGCAGGGCTGGTGCCTGGGGTCTCTCCTTGGCTTGCAGATGCCATCTTCTCCCTGTGTCCTCACAGGGCCGCCCCTCTGTGTGTGTCCGTGCCCTCATCTGCTCTTCTTATGAGGACCCCGGCAGACTGGGCCAGGGCAACCTTAATGACCACATTTTAACTTAATTACCTCTGTAAAGATCCCCTCTCCAAATACAGTTACCTTCTGAGATGCTGGGGTTAGGATATGAATTTTGGCAGCAGGGAGAGGGGCAAATTCAGGCCATGGCAGAAGTTCTTCCTTCTGCTTTCTGAATGAGTTTGTGAAAGATCGGCGTTGTTTCTCCCCTACGTATTTGATACAACTCACCATAAAACCATCAGGGCCTGCAGTTTTCTTTGCAGAAGGGGTTTGATAATGAATTCAGTTATTAAAAGTAGACATAAGGCTATCCAGATTGTCTATTTCATTTCATGCTGATTTTGGTAAGTTGTGTTTTTCAGAAATTTGTGTCACCCGTGTTGTTAAATTTATTGACATCAAGTTGTTCATAATGTTTTATTATCATCCTGTATTGTCTCGAGGATCTATATTGATATTCTTTCAGTCTAGATATTGGCAATTTGTGTCTTCTTTCTCTTTTTTAAATCAATCTTGCTTGAGAGTTAACAATTTTAACAATTAAAAACATCCATTTTGGGTTTGTTGGTCTTTTTATCTGTTTTGTATTTCAATAATTTCTGCTACTACTTTCATTATTTATTTTCTACTTTGTGGGTTTAATTTGCTTATCTCTTTTATGCTTCTTATATTGAAACCATATTATTGATGTTAAGCCTTTTTTTGTTTCTAAGCATTTAAAGCTATACATTTCCCTCTAAGCACCCTTTGCCTGCATTTCCACAAATTCTTACACTCTGTATTTTCATGATCATTCAATTCAAAATATTTTCTTCGAGATTTCTTCTTTAAATTTTTTTTTGTGACTGAGTCTTGCTACATCGCTCAGGCTGATAGACTCCCGGGTTCAAACAATCCTCCCACCTCAGCCTCCCGCGTAGCTAGGAGTATGGGACTGAGCCACCTTGCCTGGCCTGCGATTTCTTCTTTGACCCACATGTCATTTAGATGTGTGTTGTTTAGTGTACAAATAGCTGAGACTTTAAAAAATATAAAAAGTATGTATAGGAGACACTGCAGCCCCTCATGCCAAACCCAGGGCAAAATGTCCCAGCTTCTCGCAACGACTCTGCGAAGAAGCGACTATTATGATTCCTAGTTTTCAGGTGAGAAAACTGAAGCTTAGAATCATTAAATTACCTTTTCAAGGTCAAACAGGTTGAATATGGTCCAGCCAGGTCTTGAGCCCTGCTCTGCCGGACTTTAAAGTTGATGCTACTGACTACCTGTGAGTTGTGTGCACCTGTGTGCCTGTGCCTGTGCCTGTGTGCCTGTGCCTGTGTTCCTGTGTCTGTGCCTGTGTGTCTGTGTGCCTGTGCCTGTGTGCCTATGCCTGTGTGCCTATGCCTGTGTGCCTGTGTCTGTGTGCATGTGTCAATGTGTCTGTGCCTGTGTGTCTGTGTGCCTGTGCCTGTGTGCCTATGCCTGTGTGCCTGTGTCTGTGTGCATGTGTCAATGTGTCTGTGCCTGTGTGTCTGTGTCCTGTGCCTGTGTGCCTATGCCTGTGTGCCTGTGTCTGTGTGCATGTGTCAATGTGTCTGTGCCTGTGTGTCTGTGTGCCTGTGCCTGTGTGCCTGTGCCTGTGTGCCTATGCCTGTGTGCCTGTATCTGTGTGCATGTGTCAATGTGTCTGTGCCTGTGTGTCTGTGCCTGTGCCTGTGTGTCTGTGTGTCTGTGCCTGTGTGTCTGTCTGTGCCTGTGTGTCTGTGTGCCTGTGCCTGTGTGCCTGTGTGTGTGCCTATGCCTGTGTGCCTGTGTCTGTGTGCATGTGTCAATGTGTCTGTGCCTGTGTGTCTGTGTCTGTGCCTGTGCCTGTGTGCCTGTGTGCCTATGCCTGTGTGCCTGTATCTGTGTGCATGTGTCAATGTGTCTGTGCCTGTGTGCCTGTACCTCTGTGCCTGTGCCTGTGTGCCTCTGTGTGTGTGTATGTGTCTGTGTGTCTGTGCCTGTGTGTCTGTCTGTGCCTGTGTGTCTGTGTGTCTGTGCCCGTGTGCCTGTACCTCTGTGCCTGTGCCTGTGTGCCTCTGTCTGTGTGTATGTGCCTGTGTGTCTGTCTGTGCCTGTGTGTCTGTGTGTCTGTGCCCGTGTGCCTGTACCTCTGTGCCTGTGCCTGTGTGCCTCTGTCTGTGTGTATGTGCCTGTGTGCACAGTTTGCTAGGTCTGTCATAATAAGCTACCACACACTGGCAGCTTAAACAACAGACATTTTTTATCTCACAGCAGGCTGGTTCCTCCTGAGGCTGTGAGGGAGAGGCTGCTCCAGGCACCCCCCCCCCCCCAGCTTCTGGGCGTCCCACAGCCATCGTGGCTCCTCAGCTTGCAGATGCATCCCACGGCTGTCTTCACACGGTGTCCAGACCTCCCCCTTTAAAAGATACACAAACACACCCTAATTACCTCATTTACACTTGATTAGCTGCAGACTCTATCTCCAGATCAGTTCATTCACAGATCCTGGGTGTTAGGACTCCAACATATGAATTTGGGAAAGACAGAATTCAACCTATAACGGCATGTGTATGTATATGCTTGCCTGCGCATGTGTGTGCACATACGTTCATATACCAGCGTGTGTGTGTTTGTGTGTAAACTGTGTGACTCTGCATAAAATCCTACCCTGAGGTTGACAGGTAGTGAAACCGGGGCACCATGCAGGTCCAGGACCTGCCGGGATGATATGAGGCTGGGCAGTCGCCTCTCCTGCACCCTCCCAGCTGACTCACCCTGTTCTGTGAGGTCAGGCTGCCCTGGCCGAGGGCACAGGAATGGGCAGTAGGTTACCGAGCCGAGGGTCTGCACAGGTCCTCCAGCCATCTGTGGAGGGGCCCCACAGGCGAGCGGGGAACAAGGGCTGTGTGTGCCTGGATGGAGGTAACTGCTGGGTGGAGGGCTGACTGTGAGCACCAAGGAGAAAGCCTTGAAGCCAGAGCCAGAGGAGGCTGAGGAGGGGCTGGCGGCGTGAGCGCAGAGTCGCTGCGGGAGCCCTCGGGACTCAGTGCCTGGGTCCTTGGGAGGGACAGAGAGCAGGACAGTGTGGCCTGGGCACCGGGTCCAGGCAACTGTCCAGTCTCTGGGGGCCAGGCCGAGGAGCTGGACTTCTTCTCCCACGATATCCCTCGTGTGGTGTGGATTTCTGGCTTCTTTTTCTTTTTCTTTCTCAGACAGAGTTTTGCTCTTGTTGCCCAGGTTGGAATGCAATAGCACGATCTCGGCTCACCGCAACCTCTGCCTCCCAGGTTCAAGTGATTCTCCTGCCTCAGCCTCCTGAGAAGCTGGGATTTCAGGCATGCGACACCACGCCCGGCTAATTTTGTATTTTTAGCAGAGACAGGGTTTCACCATGTTGGCCAGGCTGGTCTCGAACTCCTGATCGCAAGTGATCCGCCCACCTCGGCCTCCCAAAGTGCTGGGATTACAGGCGTGAGCACCCGGCCATCCTGGTTTCTCAAGTCTGGCAGATCCTCCCCAGATGCCTAGGCCCCCACAGTTCCCCTCATGCTGGGGTCCAAGCTGGAGGCAGCGTGGCTTCTGTGTGGGCCGCTGGCTGCAGGGCTGACCAATGGCCAGGGCTGCCCTGGATCTGCCAGCAGTGGCAGCCGGCGGGAAGTGGGTCCCAGGTGCGGGCTACTGGAAAGAGGAGGTTGAGCCACAGCCAAGCTGCTCAGATTTTCCAGGGTTGGACCCCTGGGTCATCTATGTGGGAGGAAGGAAGTGGTCCTGGGAGGGGCAGAGGGGCCCTCTGGCCCCCACAGGAAGGGTGGGCCCTGCATCCTCAGCCCGTGCCCCTCTTTCCTAGAAGCTGTGGGCCCAGGTCAACCCCAGGGGCCTGTGAGGGCTGGTGCAGAGCTGAGGATGAACACATCCCCACAGCAGGCCCCACTTGGACCCCGGAGCCAGAGGGGAAATTAGGGAAGCTTCCCTGTTCCACTGCCAGTGCCCAGGCCATGCTGTCAGTGGACAAGTGGACAGGCAAGTGGGCAGGCAGCAAAGCCAGGCCTCTGCTGACCTCAAACCCAAGGTGTCCAGGAGGCCCTCAGCGGGAGTGGAACACCTGTACAGCATGAGGTTCTAGTACCACATGTGCCAGGGCGGCGGCGTCTTTAACCACCACTCAGAGAAGTTTTTTGCTGAGTTTCTTTTGTTTTGTAGCAGCATGACCTTTCCTCGTTGTGGGAATAGCTGGTGCAGAACCTCCCTGGTCCGTGCTCTCCGTCAGTCTTGCCCTGTTTCGGGGGTCCATCCGGCTGCCACCACGTCCTGGTCCCCGAGGAGCCCCACGTACGCAGAGGCCCTTCCCCTCATCCTGGGATCCGGCCGCCACCAGGTCCTGGTCCCCACTGAGCCCCAGGTGTGCGGAGGCCCTTCCCCCATCCTGGGTCTCGTCATTGCAGGGGAAACTCTGAGGCCCCCCAGCCTCCTGGTCCTACCGCCCTCCCTGGCAGGTTCTTGTCGACTCAAGCCCAGTGAATGAGGCAGCTGGAGGATGGAGTTGCGGTCAGCGCTGACACCGAGGTGGCCCTAGGGGGCTGCGCTGCCCACCTCAGCTTTGCCTCCAGCATCAGCTGCTCGGCTTGCCCCTCACCCTGGGGTCCTCTGTAAATGCCGAGCACTGCAGCCCGTGGGAGGGGGCTTTCTCCTGGCCCCAGTCCATCTCCTGATCACCACACTCCTCTCACAACGGCTTCTGGCTTCTGAGGTTTTCATTTTCACACCTGGCTTCTGTGGCAGGTATATATGTAAATGCAGGTCTATGTGCAGATATGTGTACATACGAATTGTGTGTGTACATAGCTATGGTATATGTGAGTGCATGCACTGCGTGTGTGTGTGTATGTGTGTGACATGAACCCGTGCACATGTATGTGGTATATGTGGTACATGTGCACACATATGCAACACATGTGTATATGTGGCAGTGTGTGTGATGCATATGGGTATATACATGTATATGGTGTGTGTGGGAATGCATTGCACATGTATTGGTCTATGTGTGATATGTATACATGTGTGTGTTGTGCTGTGTGGTGCAAGTCTGTGTGCACATACATGTGGTGTGGCATGTGGTGCATGTCTGTATGCATGTGTGTGGTGTGATATATGTGTGTGTGCACATGTGTGTGATGTATGTGGTTCATGTCTGTAGGTATGTGTGCTGTGTGATGCAGCTCTCTGTGCACAAACATGTGGTGTGGCATGTGGCGCATGTTTATATGCATTGTACAGTGTGATACATGTTTGTGTGCACATGTGTGTGATGTGTGTGGCTCATGTCTGTAGGCACGTGTGCTGTGTGATGCAGCTTTCTGTGCACAAACATGTGGTGCGGCATGTGGTGCATGTCTGTATGCATATGTGTGGTGTGGCATATGGTGCATGTTTATATGCATTGTGCAGTGTGATACACGTTTGTGTGCACGTGTGTAATGTGTATGGTGCATGTGTCTATAAGCACATGTGCTGTGTGATGCCGGTCTCTGTGCACATGTATAGCATGTGAGGGTGTGCACCTATGGTCCTGGTGTGGTGTGTACACACATGAATGCTTGTGCACACGTACATGTGTGGCCTACAGGCATGTGTGAATGCTTGTGCACACGTACACATGTGGCCTATGGGCGTGTGTGAATGCTTGTGCATGTGTACACGTGTGGCCTATGGGCGTGTGTGAATGCTTGTGCATCTGTACACGTGTGGCCTATGGGCGTGTGTGAATGCTTGTGCATACATACACGTGTGGCCTACAGGCGTGTGTGAATGCTTGTGCATGTGTACACGTGTGGCCTATGGGCATGTGTGAATGCTTGTGCATGTGTACATGTGTGGCCTATGGGCATGTGTGAATGCTTGTGCACACATACACGTGTGGCCTACAGGCGTGTGTGAATACTTGTGCATGTGTACACGTGTGGCCTATGGGCATGTGTGAATGCTTGTGCACACATACACGTGTGGCCTACAGGCGTGTGTGAATACTTGTGCATGTGTACACGTGTGGCCTATGGGCGTGTGTGAATGCTTGTGCATGTGTACATGTGCCTCTTTAAATTCAGGAGCTGCTCACTCGAATGACGTGGGAATGAGCAGAGGCAGGAACTCTGGGGTGTCCCTGAAGGCAGTAAATTCTTCCAGATCTGGAACAGAGCTGCCGGCGAGCGAGCCCAGCCCCGCTTCCTCCTTCCTCCAGGGCGATAATGTTCCCATGAGGCTCATTAGAGAAGATGGATGAATCCTGGCAGCTTGAAGGCTTCCAGAGTCACGAGCGTGCACACGCACACACACGCACGGCCCCGCCAGTCTCGTTACCAGCAGTTATGTAAAGCACGCTTCCTGGGAACAGCTCGCCTCATTAGTCCACCGGGGTGATTAGGCTGCAGAAAGAAGCTCTTTCCCAGAGTGGGGCACGCCGTGCCCAGTTGGTGCAGCTCAAACCTCACTCCGTTTCCAAAGGCTGGAAGTACTTTTCCGGCCCTGAGGGAATTCCCATGGATTTTTTGTTTGTTTGTTTTGTTTTTAGAGAGAGTCTCGCTCTGTCAACCAGGCTGGGATGTGGTGGCACGATCACATCTAACTGCAGCCTCGAACTCCTGGCCTTAAACAATCCTCCTGCCTCAGCCTCCCGAGTAGCTGGGACCTCAGGCACGTGCCACCACCCTCGGCTAATTGCTTTTTGCATTTTTTGTAGAGATGGAGTATCACTATCTTGCCTGGGCTGGTCTCAAACTCAGGGGCTCAAGCAATCCTCCCACCTGGGCCTCCTAAAGTGCTGGGATTGCAGGTGTGAGGCTTCGGCTGAATTCCCATGGATTTTATGTCAGTTGGTGCTGAGGACTTTGAGGCCGATGCCAATGGTGATCCCTGGAATGTGGTGACCACCCACCTTGGGGATAATGACCCCAGATCCCCTCCCCCAGCCCTAATTAGGGCAGAAGCACCAAGGATTCTGCCTGGGAAATGGCTGGGAATACTCCTCCTCCGCAGCCCCTGAGGCTGGTGTACAGTGTGGGCATGGGGGTTGTGGGGCCCAGGCAGGGTCTGACTCTGGCTTTCTCGGGACCCGGGCAGTCTGTCTCCCAGAGACTGGTGGTCTCGGCTGCCAGACCCCTGGTTAATGTGGAATTGGGGTCCAGCAACCCTGGATAGAAGCACCAGGCAAATGCTGCCGGCCAGCAGTGCTACCACTGGTTCCTCACATCCACGGCATGACCCTCATCTTACAGATGAGGACTTTGAGGTCCAGCAAGGTCACTAACTTGCCCAGGGTGGTACAGCAGGAAAGGGAGAGAAGAGATTGGGAGTGAGGCAGCCTGGCCCCAGACACAGGCCCCAGACACAGGCCCTCACTCACTGCTCTGCCCTGCCCTGGCCTAAGTGTTCACAGGAAGCTGATGATGGGAAGGCCTGGTGTCCTGACGATGCCCTGGGTCCAACTCCTTGGCTCCCAGGAGAACCCAGAGGAGGGCCAGGCCCTCCTACTCCAGGTCCTGGGATCCTGGCAGACAGGATGCTGGGACCCCTCCAGCCTGCGCTGCTGCAGAGGGGTGCCCCACGGAGGGGGTTTGCAGACCGCCTTGGAGCCCCTGGCCTCAGCCCTTGAAGCCTGAGACTCCCAGCACCCTGACCTGTGACCTTCAGTAACGATGATGCATCGGCTGGAATCAGACAGACCACCCAGTGACCCGGTCAATAAGGAGATTTCCTTTTACTTCCTTTGTTTAATGTCCTTCTTTTATCCACTCTAACATAATTCTATAACTTTTTATTAGGAAAATGAATCCATGAATGCATCACCAAGCTTCAGTGACAGCCAGGCTCCCTCTAGCCTCATAAATCCTCCCATGGGGTATTTGAAATCAAATGAAGATGTCCTTCCACTGCGTCCATAAACACTGTGGTATGTGCCCCCAGCAGATAAAATTTCTCCTTTTTAGAAAACATAGTCACAATGTAATCATCACAATTGAGTCCTAAATATTCAGCCTGTTCACATTTCCCTGACTGAAAACAGCTGTGGTCATGTGTTTTCCTTGCTGCGCTGGCCGAGGTGTGTCTTCCGGCCCCGCGCCCTCTGTCCTCTCGCTTTCTGGGCATCTGCGTGTGGATCCTGGGCTGTTCGTCCCGTGGGATGCCCACTCTTGGGCTGCTGCTGCTTCTGCCTGGCTGGGTTTGACGAGCTCCTCCATCCTTGCATTTCCTCCAGCCTCGGGTTTGCCAGGCAGTGCCGGCTCCTGCCCTCAACACACTGTGGGGGCACAGGGTGTCCTGGTGCCTCTCATCTGGGGATGGTCAGCCTGGTCACAAAGGCCCCCAGAGGAGGGCTGGGTACTCCTGCCCCTGGTCCTGGGATCCCTGGAGGGCAGGATGCTGGCACCCCCTCCAGCCTGAGCTGCTGCAGAGGGTGGCCCCGCAGGGGGAGTTTTTGTACCGCCTTAGAGCTCAGTGCAGCGGGAGGCTGCCTCAGCTCAGGCCCTAACCGTGGTCTCAAGCCAGCTCTCTCCTTGTAGGGACTCGGTTTCCCCATGTTGCCCTACTCCCCTGAGCCTGACAGCTCAGCCCCTCTCGTGGTGGTGGCTCACCTCTGGCGTTTCATGAAGGTTTGCAAAACGGCGATCTTCGGATCCCATTGCTCCTTCTGCGTTTACTCGCTGGAGATCCTCTGGAAAGAGCTTTCTCCCATGAGCTGCTCGGCTGGGTGAGAAACTTCCTGCAGGAAAGCCGGGACCCATGCTTGCTTCCTCCCCCTATTTGCCAGTTCTCAGCATCACGGCTTGGTGCCCTAACAGCATCGGAGAAGGACAGGAGGTTTCGAAAGTGGTTTGATAAATTCACGGAGTTTTAACCATTTGATGTTTTCTGCCGTCACTACCATTAGTCTGTTCAATGTCTGTAGCTCTCCGGCTGGCGCTGGGAGCCCTTCTGCACCCGCTCTGCACCCCCAAATGAAACCCCATCTGGACAGGGACCCTGTCTTGCTCACCCACGGATCCTGGGCACAGCAGGGAAGACACTCCCCTGTGATTTCTTCCAGACGTGTTTGTTTCAGCCTCCGTATTTGCATCTGCAGACTGCACGTGGGAAAACGTGGGGCCCCAGCTTCCTGCATTCTGTACGGATCTGCAACTGCGCTGGCACCTTTAGTAAAGACGTCCCCCGTTTCCTTGATCTGTAATCCTGAATCTGTTGTGAACCAAGCGTCCCGTGTGTGTGTCTGTTTCTGGACCCTACAATCCACTTCACTGACCACGGTATGGCCTGGTCCAGACTCCTGTAGCTTTGTAGTGGGCATTGGCACCTGGGGTCTGAGTCCCTCGCTTTGGTCGTCTTCAAGGTCATCTTGCTATTCTTACCCTGTCCATTCCCATGTAAACTTTAGCTTGGTAACCCCTCTGCAACCCCCAACACACACACTCACACACATCGGCCTGGATTTTAATGGGGATTACATGAAATTTATACATCAATTTTTGTGTTTGTTAACTTGTTTTTAATCCATAAACATATCATATCCCTTCCTTTATTTAAATCTTCTTTTTTTTTCTTTTTTTTTCTGTCACTCAGGCTGGAGTGCTGTGGTGAGATCTCCACTCACTGTAACCTCTGCCTCCCAGGTTCAAGTGATTCTCCTGCCTCAGCCTCCCAAGTATCTGGGATTGCAGGCACACACCTCCACGCCTGGCTAATTTTTGTATTTTTAGTAGAGATGGGGTTTCACCATGTGGGCCAGGCTATCGCAAACTGCTGATCTCAGGTTATCTGCCCACCTAGGACTCCTAAAGTGTTGGGATTACAGGCGTGAGCCCCCAAGCCTGGCCTACTTAAATCTTCTTTAATCTACCTTAGTAAATGTTTTGTTGTTTTTGGAATATTTTTCTAGAACAATTACTAGGTAGTTGATGCGTTTTGATACTACTAAAATGGTATCATTTAAAAATTCTCATTTTCTAATTATTTGTTGCTGGTCTATATAAAGACAACTAATTTTTGTATATTTAGCTTGTATCCAGTGTTGTTGCTAAATTTACTTTTTAAAAATAACAGCTTTATTAAAATATAATTCACATACCATACAGTTCACCTATGTAAAGTGTAGAGTTCAATGCTTGTTAGTATATTCACAGAGTTGCACAACCGTCATTGCAATCAATTTTAGAACATTTTTATCATCCTCCCTCACAAAAAGTACAACAAACAAAAACCTGTACCAACACTAAGTTCATTTTTCATCCTAACACTCACCTAGAGATTATTTTGGATTTTCTACAAACACAATGCGGTTCCTGCTGTGCTTGTGTTGGGAAATCTGCCGGAACCTACAGGAGGGAAATTTTAATGAAAGCACGCGCCTGCTGGAAGACGAACTGGGCTTTTGAAAAGAAGGAGCTGAGTCTGTGCTGACATGAACAAGGTACAGAGAGATCTAAATGCACGGTATAGTGCGTGTTTATGTTGTCCACAACGGCTAATTAAAATGTTCATTCTAACCTTAGACGTGGATTGAGAATTAGGCAGATGTATACAGAATTGAATTAGGAGACTCGGGCTACCAGGAATTTTGAGTGATTCCAGTACAAGCTCCTGAGGGTCTCATCGGTAAAGGCATTTCTGAATGCATCCTCTTCCCCTCCCCAAAGAAGAAGATTAAATGTGCCAGGTCTGTAGGGAAGGTCAGCAGGTGTGCTTGTGACCAAGCCTCCGTCCCCTCACCTGTACCGCTGGCAGGCCGGGCCCCCAGGCAAACCCTAGCGTCTGACTGGATCAACTGAGCAGAACAACCCTGGATTAATTAGGCTTCTGCCCCGAGCTGGGGGAAGCCAGCCACAGAGACCCTGGGCAGGAAAGCTGGGCCAAGCACGAGCCTCCTTCTGTGGGGGGCACAGCGGTGGCTGCCGGAGTCATTCCCAGGGGTCGGAGGCATCCACTCCAGGCTCTCTCCAGGTGATTTGAGCAATGAAGAGAAAAAATTCTTTCTGTGTCAAAATATGTTTCTGTGTTAGCCTAAGGTAAACTGAGAGAAAGAATCCCTGTTTAAGAGAATTTCTGCATAAGTAAGGTTCACAAGTCAGAGCTTGTGATTCTCTGGGGGAAAATGTCGTAACAATGTAGGAAACTTTATTTAGACAAGTTTGCTCATTCTATAACTTTGGTACACGTACTACTATAAAATGTCAAGTTTTAACACCGAAAATTAAATTTCCAAGGGTAGCCAGGTGAACAATTCCCTCTGAGGAGAGGGAAGATCCACACTTGATGATTTATTTTCCACCTTTCTCTCCTTTTCCCTGTCCTGGGACTTCCAGAAACCACGGGAGGTGGGGCCAGAAGAGAACAAGGATCTGAAAAATGCTCTCACTCTAACTCCCATGTGGCATGCGTGAGCCAATCTTAGCTTTGGTTTGCACTTTCTGAAAGGAAGGAATTATGTCGAAACCTTAGTTTGAGAGATGATGGATTTCTGGGTGGATATGAGCAAACGGCTGGATGGATGGATGGATGGATGGATGGATAGATAGATAGATGGATGGATGGATAGATGGGTGGATGGTTGGGTGGGTGGGTGGGTGGGTGGATGGATGGATGGATGGATGGATAGATGGGTGGATGGTTGGGTGGATGGATGGATGGGTGGGGGATGGATGGATGGGTGGGTGGATGGATGGGTGGATGGATAGCTGGATGTGTGGGTGGGTGGGTGGATGGATGGATGGATGGGTGATTGGGTGGGTGGATGGATGGGTGGGTGGATGGATGGATGGGTGATTGGGTGGGTGGGTGGGTGGATGGATGGATGGATGGATGGATGGATGGATGGATGGATGGATGGATGACTGGATAGATGGATAGATGGGTGGATGGCTGGGTGGATGGATGGCTGGGTGGATAGATGGATGGATGGGTGGACGAATGGATGGATATGGATGGATGGACAGGTGGGTGGATGGATGGATGGATGGATGGATGAATGGACAGATGGGTGGGTGGGTGGATGGTTAGATGGATGGACGGATGGATGGATGGATGGATGGATAGATGGATTGGTGGGTGGATGGTTGGGTGGGTGGATGGATGGATGGATGGATGGATGGATGGATGGATGGATGGATGGATGGATGGATGGATGGATGGGTGGATGGGTGGATGGGTGGATGGATGGATGGATGGATGGATGGATGGGTGGATGGGTGGATGGATGGATGGATGGATGTGTGCAGAGGAAAGAGGCAATGTCATTGGTCTCCATGTGAATTCCAGCCAGCAAGACTACAATGCGCCTATGAGACCAAACTGTATTTTGTTTCCATTTTGAGGATAAGCTTACGCTTAGAAGAAAAATCACAGCTTCTGAGCTACTGGTCTGCAAATTGGCAACAGCACGAAGCAGATAAGGGAATACGCTTGCTATGGACCTGTGCCCAGACATGAAGCAGATAAGAGAATACGCTTGCTATGGACATGTGCCCAGACAAAGAACAGTGGCTAGTTGTTCAAACATTTCCTTCCAAGGCTAATATTTTCCGAAGGAAAAATATAACAAAGGTGATTACTGCCACATTTACATCTCTGCAAGGCCCCGTTTTATTTTTAACCTGATAAAAGGGACCGGAACTAGTGGATCCATGTCATGACGCACTTGTCAAAACCCACAAAATGTTTGACACAAGGAGTGAGCTCTAATGTGAGCTGTGTGTTCGCGTGACTGATAATTGTACCAAACGCAGCACAGGAAGCAGGGTGTCAGTCCCAGAGGAGCCGAGGCACTGGGGGCTCCCTGGACCTGACACTCAGTTTTTCTGTAAACCTAAAAATGCTCTAAGTAACAAAGTCCACTAATTAAAATGTTTAAAAAGGAGCCAAACCATGCTCCTTCTTTAATACATCTTATATGCTTTTCCCAATGATAATATGAATCATTTTAAATGTCCGATCTGGAGATTTTCATATCGTTTTTGAAAGACTGGGCATTTTGGAAATCCCCTTTTGGGTCATGTCATTACCTGATACAGTTCATTAAACATTTTGTGAATGACTCTGACACACACGATGGCTCCCTTGTTTTCATTCATAAATGGGATTTTATAGAAGCACTGATTATGTCATCATATTATAAAGGCCTACAAAATTGCTCCTGAACCTGAATTGCAGGGTGAAATTTAAAGGCAAGCATCTCTAATAATATCAATGTGGAAATTTATTGTATTTTGATCTTATTCCATTACGGTTTCTGACATTCTCAAATGGCCTTTGCACTTTGTAGGAATAGGGCATTAAGAAATAAATACCTGGCCGTGTGCGGTGGCTCACCCCTGTAATCCCAGCACTTTGGGAGGCCAAAGTGGGTGGATCATGACGTCAGAAGATCGAGACCATCCTGGCTAACACGGTGAAACCCCATCTCTACTAAAAATACAAAAAATTAGCCGGGCGTGGTGGCGGGCGCCTGTGGTCCCAGCTACTCGGGAGGCTGAGGCAGGAGAATGGCATGAACCCGGGAGGCGGAGCTTGCAGTGAGCCGAGATCGCGCTACTGCACTACAGCCTGGCGACACAGTGAGACTCCATTTCAAATAAATAAATACCTGAGTGTCCTTTTAAAATTAGAATTCAATACCAAATTGTGGGTTATTTTAAAAATATGCTAAAGACTGACTATTCTGAAGATAAAGACACCTTTTTTTCTCTTCTCAGAGAACTGTATTGCTTTAAAACCACGCTCCCAGGAATGACCACCTGCAAGCTTGCACTCTGACTCCCATCCCAAGACATTCGGGCCAGTATGAGCAGAGAGGTTCCCAGCACCGTCACAAGACCCCGTGATATCATTTTAGACTCATTTGTGGCTGTTGACAACACCACACACATGAAATTATGCTCACTGGAATCGAAATGTTCAGCTAAACAAAGAATGGCATTGGTCATGAAATTATTAACAGGAGGGATGACATTCCAGAGTGGGCCATTCAAGAATTTGAATTCAAATCATTCTCATGTAAGATGTTGGAGCTAGATTTACACCTATGCGTGTGCACCCACCAGGTCAAAGTCTCACTTCTGCCCAGTCCCTGCCACACCCACCCCAGAGTCGTCAAAGGGACAGGCTGGTAGGGACTTGGGTGCAGACGGGAGGTAGTGCCAGTTCAAGGTGTCCCCATGGTCAAGTTGTGGCTACCTGAACACTGAAAGAAAAAAAAAATCATAGTTACTTAAAATAAACTTATTACCTAAAAACTGCAAACCCCCAGTGGTACACGAAGACAACTTCCTTTTTCTTGTCTAATGAATAGTACTAAACAGAGGCCAACTGATTCATACAAATGCTACTCGCTTGAGCTGGGTTTTGATTATGTTTTCTTTTTTTTTCTTTTCTTCTTCTTTTTTTTTCTTTTTTTTTTTTTTGAGATGGAGTTTTGTTCTTGTTGCCCAGGCTGGAGTGCGATGGCCCAATTTCGGCTCACTGCAACCTCTGCCTCCTGGGTTCAAGTGATTCTCCTGCCTCAGCCTCCCAAGTAGCTGGGATTACAGGCACCTGCCACCACATTCAGCTATTTTTTGTATTTTTAGTACAGATGGGATTTCGCCATGTTGGCTAAGCTGGTCTTGAACTCCTGACCTTGGGTGATCCACCTGCCTCGGCCTCCTGAAGTGCTGGGATTCCAGGCATGAGCCTCTGCGCCCAGCCTGTCTTTGCTCTTAAAAGGTGCAGAAATATGCATTAGTTTTCTGGGGCTGCTGCAACACTGTTCCACAAACCTGATGGCTAAGAACAGAGGTTGTCTCACAGATCTGGAGCCAGAAGTCCCAGATCAAGGTGTGGGTGGAGCCGCACCCCCTCCACAGGTCCAGGGAGGGGTCACAGGTCTGGGGAGGGAGCCCTGGCCCAGGGAGGGGGGCACAGGTCCAAGGAGAGGTCACAGGTCTGGGGAGGGAGCCCTGGCCCAGGGAGGGGGGCACAGGTCCAGGGAGGGGGCACAGGCCTGGGGAGGGGCACAGGCCCAGGTAGCACAAGCAGCTGAAGGCCCAGTGGGACCCTGACCCCTGATGGCCAAAAATACGAGGGTGACAGGCAGGCACCATGGCCCAGAAGGGCCCCCAGCCCCGTCTTTACCTGCAGGCCAAGCTTCCCCCCACCAGCCACCCCCACGGGCCTCTCAGCTGGCGTGGGACGCAGAACAGCATGTTGACAAAAACCAACACAAAGGCGGCAAAGCTGCCGGCCACGTCTCAGTGACTGTGAACGGATTCCGGGGTAACGGTGAGATGTGTCCACGCTGAAGGAGCTGGGGGGTGGGAGTGGAGCACTGGAGGCCCCGTCTCTGCTGGGCAGGACACGGGGGAGTGGAGAGCAGGAGGCCCCGTCTCTGCTGGGCAGGACACGGGGGAGCACAGACCCCATCGTGAGCACAGACAGAGGAGAGCTCGGACTCCTCACTCCAGGGAAGGCACGTGGCTGCCCCCACACTGCACCTGCAAGACTCGACCACACCAGGAAGACCAGAATCATTTACCTAGAAAGAAAGAAAGGCTCACATTCAATCAACCAGACACATCATCTGAAAATTTGGGGAAAAATACTAAAAGGAACCCAAAGATAGATAAAGAACAGCACCAGTGAAGACAGCAGGAGGCGGGGACTTGGTCAGTGAAGGCCCGACTCTGAGGCCAGTGCAGTGCGGGGTGAGGCTGCCCAGAAACTCCTGGGAGCCCCCACAGGCAGACACCGAGGGAGGGAACCGTTCCCAGCCACGGCTTTCTTGGCACGACATAAACCAAGAAGCCTTTGAAGCCTGCAAGACCCAGGACCTTCTCCAGTCAAAGGCCGCTGACATCTGCTCCGTCCGTGGAGGAACCAGACCCACAGGTCACAGAAACCACAGCCAAACATTTGAAATGATGAAACTCTTCCCCACCAGTTCATTATGTCTCCAGGGCAGGGCCCTAGAAGTAGAATTCCCTGGTTGAAAAGACGACATCTTTAAAAACTGTCACGTAAGAACAACCCTGTCCTTCCCATGCCCGCCAGCGCCGGGAGCCGCCTGCCTCACTCACTCATCCCCACACCGAAGGCTCCAGAGTAGTTCCAGGCGCTGGGGATCCATCGCAGCAAAGCAGCGGGGAAATCCCTGCCGTGCGAACACACATTCCAGTAAGAGACGAGGAGACAGGCTGCTGGGTGCTGGTTAGGAAAGTGAAGGGGGTTGTCAGAGGGGCCTTGCTGAGAAGACCCCGAGAAAAGACTGGAGGAGGCCAGGAGCGAGGGAGGCCTGCGTGGCCCGGGGAACAGCATCGCAGGCAGAGGGAACGGCGAGGCAAAGGTGAGTCAGGTGTGTGCCCGGTGTTCCAGGATGGAGAGTCCATGTAGCCAGAGGGTGGGGAGGGAGGAGAGGACCTCAGGGCGGGACGTGGGTGAGTTGGGAGCCACCCTGGCGGGTCTGCCAGATCCTAACAGGGTTACCAATCTTCTGGCTCAAAAGCCAGCTGTCGGCCAGAGAGCAAGCTTTGGGGGCTGCAAGAGGGGTGACATTGGTGTCTCCGCCCAGCTCAGGTGGGACAGGCCGGCCTGGCTAACCCTGGGGTTTCTCGTCTGTCTGAGCATCGTCCCCACCACCTTACACGTCGGATGCACGTGTGGACAGTGATGACTGGTGGGCCTTTGTGGGGTCTGTGCTCTGCACAGGGGCTTGGTGGTGAGGGAAGATGCGGGGACGGAAGGGAACCTGCTGTTGGTGAGAACGCGCCCAGGACACCTGATAGTCTCTCATCTCAGTCCTGCTGAGCCGCCCCTCCTGGCTGCTCCCACACACCGCAGGGCCCTGGACTCACGTGGACAGGAAGACGGCAGCACCCGCCACGGAGGGGAATGGCCCAAGTCTGTCAATGCTCTCCAGGTAGCAGCTTGTTGACTGGGTCATGGCTGACCCAGTAAAGCAGTGGCAGAAGCCAGCGGTTGAGGGCACGTCTCAGGTTTACCTGCACTTGCTGGGAACTGGTTTTTGTTCCTCCAGGGGCCCCGCGGGGTGGTTTCCAGTCTCTGAATCACCTAGGACTCCAGACGGCCTCCTCTTACACCATGGGCGGACGCTAAGGGGGTTGTTGGAGGCTTGAGAGATGCAAAGAAGGGAGCCTGCTGGATCCAGAATCCCCACTGTGTCTCCTCCTCGGTGTCCAGAGGATCAGCTGTGTACGTACACAGACACACACATGCACAGACACACGGATGCACAGACACAGTGACAGACACACAAGCACACAGACACATAGACACACACACAGATGCACCAACACACAGATACACACTGACACACACACACAGTGACACACACACAGATGCACAGACACACAGACAGACACATAAATGCACCAACGCATAGACACACACACAAAGTGACAGACACACACAGACACAGATGCACTGACACACAGATACAGACAGACTCACAGACACGGACACACTGACACAGATGCACAGACACACACAAATACCACACATGGGCACACACATGGTCCTGAAATTTAGGGAATTCTAAGAAAGATTTTTAAATGTTTAGTTTATTATTTTATTATTTTCAAATAGAGTTTTGTTCATGTAAAATCTAAAAGTGGCTTTAGGGCGATTTGGGTTTTATAAATAATCCTCACTGTAAATAGTTTCAGGACAACATGAGAGGAGGCAGCAGCCCCTGCCCCGGCCCTCCCCCTGCCCGCTCTCAGCCCCTGCCCCGGCCCTCCCCCTGCCCGCTCTCAGCCCCTGCCCCGGCCCTCCCTCTGGCCCCTCTCAGCCCCTGCCCCGGCCCTCCCTCTGCCCGCTCTCAGCCCCTGCCCCGGCCCTCCCCCTGCCTGCTCTCAGCCCCTGCCCCTGCCCCCTGCTCTTCCCCCTGCCTGCTCTCCGGATAGTCGGCCCCCGAGGATGGGTGCCTGGCCTGCCAGTGATTCCTCCTTCACTTAGGTTCCTCCTGATGTCCTGCGGGGGCCACCCCCCACCTGACCTGCCGCATGCGTCCCCTCCCTCACTGCCCACTCTTGGCTAAATCCACAGGCACTGCTTGTCACGGCTGGGCCCTGTACACACAGCATTCCCCTAATCATCCTGCCCAACTCAGCCCTCTGGAGGCTCAGGCTCCTCCTCCCAGGACACGACCCCCGCCCTCTGCCGCACTCCACAGCGTGTGAGAGGGCCAGACCCATTCCCCACGTCTCCCCACGGGGCAACCCCTTGGTGGGCTGTGGGCCTCCCAGCCTGGGTGGTCCTGGCCCTGCCCTTAGCCAGCCTGGCCTCCCTGGGCCACCCTGTGCTGAGCGGCCGCCCCCACCAAGGCTGAAGCTGCCCCCGGGCTGACCTTCTTCTGCCTTCGGAGCAGGTTCCCGCTGGCTCACCGGGTATGGCCCATGGGGACAGTGGGAACCGGGGATCTCAGCATTCCTTCCAAAGATGCACAGCCCAGACTAGAATGAGGTGCTCATCTCCAGGGCAAAATTAAAGCAGAGAGCAGGAGGGTTCCAAAAACTCACTCATCAGAAAAGTGATATTTTAATGCAATACTTTTCAAAATCAAGAGTAATGCAAAAAATATCCATGACAAAAAAACAAAATAAAAAAGGACATTCTTCTTTTCAAAAGAAGTCTTGTTTCTTTCCAGTTCATTTTCCAGAAGTCTGAGGTGGTTCGGGCCGCCGTGGGTCCCTTCCCATCCTCTGCCCCTATGTGGGGCTGTGCTGTGGATGGAAGCTTCTCGCCAAAGCCTGGCAGCTCCACCCTGAAGGCCCCTCAGGTTCCTGGAGCGGCTCCACCTCCCCTCCCCTTTCCCACAACCCCTCCCTACCCATCTTGAGACCCTCCACCCTAGCAGAGGCCCCACCTCGGAGTTCCTGACCTGATGGGAGTCCACCCCCTCCCCCGCCTCAGCCAGGGCCCCCCCGCCCCCAGTTTCACCCAGAGACCGCACTCTGCCCCGTGAGGGTCCTTCCACCTGGGGCTGAGAAGGAGGACACCAGGCAGTGTTTGAGGAGCCCCCTTCTGTGGAGACCTTCCGGTGGTTATGTTGGGTGAAAAGAAGGAAAACGGCTGTGAAGAAGCCAGTCGGCTGTCCAGTGCCAAGCCCTGTGCCGAGCCCTGACTGCCCTGCACTCTTGAGGCCCTGGGCCCTGACCACCCTCCACCCTGAGGCCCTGGGCCCTGACCACCCTCCACCCTGAGGCCCTGAGCCCTGACCATCCTTCACCCTGAGGCCCTGGGCCCTGACCACCCTCCACCCTGAGGCCCTGGGCCCTGACCACCCTCCACCCTGAGGCCCTGGGCCCTGACCACCCTCCACCCTGAGGCCCTGGGCTCTGACCATCCTCCACCCTGAGGCCCTGAACGTTGACCACCCTCCACCCTGAGGCCCTGAACATTGACCACCCTCCACCCTGAGGCCCTGAACGTTGACCATCCTTCACCCTGAGGCCCTGAGCCCTGACCATCCTTCACCCTGAGGCCCTGAGCCCTGACCATCCTTCACCCTGAGGCCCTGAACGTTGACCACCCTCCACCCTGAGGCCCTGAACGTTGACCACCCTCCACCCTGAGGCCCTGAACGTTGACCATCCTCCACCCTGAGGCCCTGAACGTTGACCATCCTCCACCCTGAGGCCCTGAACGTTGACCATCCTTCACCCTGAGGCCCTGAGCCCTGACCATCCTTCACCCTGAGGCCCTGAACGTTGACCATCCTCCACCCTGAGGCCCTGAACGTTGACCATCCTCCACCCTGAGGCCCTGAACGTTGACCATCCTCCACCCTGAGGCCCTGAACGTTGACCATCCTCCACCCTGAGGCCCTGAACGTTGACCATCCTCCACCCTGAGGCCCTGAACGTTGACCATCCTCCACCCTGAGGCCCTGAACGTTGACCATCCTCCACCCTGAGGCCCTGAACGTTGACCATCCTCCACCCTGAGGTCCTGAGCCCTGACCATCTTTAACCCTGAGGCCCTGGACCCTGACACCCCTCCATCCTGAGGCCCTGAGCCCTGACCCCCCTCCACCCTGAGGCCCTGGTCCCCAGCCTGGCTGGGCCCCAGAGCAGTGAGCAGGGCAGCAGGGCGGAGTGAGCAGGTCCCCTCAGGTGACCATCAGGTGATGCCTGGTCCTGGGCACCCTGCACCCACTGTGCTTGGCCAGTGGCCCCTCCACTCAGCGCTCCCAGGGGCCTGGGCTGACCCCGGCTGCCCTAACCGTGTTCGTGTATGGCACCTGAGGGCTCAGGCCAGGCAAGTGTCTACCAAGGGCAGCAAATACTGGGGCACCTGGCCCGAGGCCACAGGGACAAGCAGCCTCCCGCAGAGCCTGGCATGTGGGGGTTTGAACGCTCTCATCTCCCTGTTTAATGATTTCCTCAGCAAACACATCCTCAGAATTGCTCAAGGCTGAGGTCACTGTTCAGCTCGGCTTCCCAGGAGCCTGTGAAGACATTTGAAAAAGGGTCCACTGAAAACAGCACGGGCTGGGCTGCCAGCAACTTGGTAGGTGGGAGGGCAACTTCCAAAAAGCCCTCCAGTCAGAAAACAAAATGGCAAAAGACGTCTCCTCTGGGGGCCTGGTCCGTGACAGATGCACCTTTGAAATCCTGGGCCAGGTGTCTGTCCATCTGGGGCCAGACGAGCGCTGAATTCTCCAAGAGAAGGTGGGGTTCGGACGCTGCACCCGTCCCTGGCGGAATTCCAGGTGGAGCTGGGAAAGGCATTGCTCCCACCCACAAGAAAAAAGCTACAACAACTACATGTCAACAGCGCGTGACCAGTCCAGGAGCCCGGAACCAATCTGGAAGAGGCAGGTTCCTCTGCGGGTAGGACCCTGGGCAGGTGCCAGGCCAGGACACCGTGTCAGCTGGTGAGAAATGTGAGCTGGGGATGGTCAGCAGACTGCGGCCTGGGGTGGCTGCTGGGCGGGGTGGAGATAGGGAATCCCCCCAGGCTCTTCCCACAGTACTGGCTGAGGGGTGGCACCCTCCGGGACCACGGAGCCCAGGGAGGCCTGGGGTACCGGGATGTGGGTACGTGTGCTGTGAGCAGTGCACCTGGAGGAAGGGCTGGAGAACTCTGAGCAACCTGAGCCCAGGCCCATGGCGGAGGATGTCCCTCTGGGCTCTGCAGTGGGCAAGACCAGGAGAGCTGGGAGGGACAGGTCTCTCTCCAGCCCCTCGGGAAGTGAAGCCCCAGGGCCAGGCAGAGATAAGCACAGGTGTGTCTGGAGCAGCCTGAGGGTGGCCGTGGCCACAGCAGACATCAAGCCAGGGGACTCCAGCGGGGCTGGGCTCAGGCCCATGGTAAAGGCAGGCAGAGGGTGGGGGCTGTTACGGGCTGAGTGGTGTCCCCCAGATCCATGCATCAAAGCCCTAATGGCCAGGACCCCAAAAGGTGACTGTATTTGGAGACAGCTTTTAAAGAGGTGATTAAAGTAAAATTCATTCCTTAGGGCAGGCCCTGATCCAGCCTGTCTGGGGTCCTTCTAAGGGGAAGGGAGGACACAGACACACGGAGGGACCACCCTGCGAGGACCCAGGGAAGAGACGCCGCCCACAAGCCAAGGAGAGGCCTTGGGAGGAACCAGGCCTGCCACACCGGGACCTGGGACGTCCAGCCTCCAGGACGGAGAGAAATAACGGTCTGCTGTGGAAGCTGCAGCAGAAAACTTAAAAGCTTGAACAGGCTGCTCTGCTGCCGCCATGAGAGACGTTTCCCTGCGAGGCTGGGCAACTCCTCCACTGCTGGTGGACGGAAAATGGGGTGGCCTCCATGTGCCTGGTTTATCCCGGAGAGGGGAGGACCTGGGTACGCGCAAGCATGCAGCCTGTGTGGCAGCGTCCACCGCGGAAATGTCAGGAGCGTGACGGCTGGAAAGGACCCGGGGTGCCGCCCTGGTAATGGGGTGACAGACGGGAGCATCTGAGGCAGGAGGCGGGGCTCAGATACTGGACCACATGGAGGACCGGCTAACACAGGGCGGGGCGGAGGCAGCTTTCCATGAGACACGCCCTCCAGTGTTCCATGTCAATTAACGGTTGCCATGGCAATACCTGGGTGCTACTGCCCCTTTCCATGGCAACCATCCCACCACCCAAGAGTTACTCCTCCTTCCCTAGAAGGAGCACCCACCCCACGCAAGGACTGTGCCAGGGCGGGGTCCAAGAGGCGTGGGGCTGTCTGTGGCCTTGACGGCCTCGTGGGCACAGTGCAGACTTGGACATGGGCGGCAGGGCCGGGCGCTCGGAGCTGAGAACGGGTCCAGGAGATGCTGACACCAGCTAAGCTCCTGCTGTGAGACCCCCACCCTATCTGATGGCCTCACCCTCAGGGACAGCCTGCAAGTTCAGCGACGATGTCTCCATTTCACAGATGAAAAGGCTGAGGCTTGGTGCCAAGGGCTTCCCACATATCTGGGAGTGAGCGCTGTCCTCAGACCAAGCCACTCTGGGTCCCTGGGAACTCGCTCCATCCTGTGGGTCAAGAGTTTCCCTGCGAGTCCCCAGATCCCCTTAGAGCCAGACTCAAACAGCAGCTTGGCACCAACACCTCCCCTGACTGCACAAAGAGAACGGCCGCTGTCCCAGAACCCACCCACCTCAATGCCCTGCACTGCTGCACACCCAGCCCTGCAGGCGGCAGCCCCAGGCACAACAGACACCTCCTCACACACCTCCAGGTCCCCAGCATGGCGCAGCCTCCAAGCACCTGACCACTGTGCCAGCTTCCGGTCCGCCTGGCCCAGGCCCACTCCCCTGGACTCACACCCCAGGCCTCCCGTCTGCAGGCCCAGATCCTTCCACAGCCCTCCCAGCTAAGGACACACCCCAGGCCTCGCAGGGTCTACTGGTCTCCACCCGCACCCACAAAGGTCTCTGCATCTCTGCCCGGCAGCCTCCTTCCCGCAGCTCCACCTCCGCCTCGGGACACTTGCCCAGTGTCCCCTCTGTCCCTCCACTCTCCCCTGGGTCTCCACACCCCCAGTGTCACCTCAACACCCCCTCGCTGATCTGCCGTCCAGCCACATCCGCACCATCAGCACCACCCTTACGCCACTGTGTGGGTCTCTCCCTTGGGTCTCTGCCCTGGCCGCCCCCAGGGCCTCTTCCTTGAGAGCAGGGCAGGTTCTGTGTGTTTCTTCCCCATGGTCTATCCCCAGCACCAAGCGCAGCACCTGCCACACAGCAGGTGCTTCCCAAATAGAGTGGGGCGGGATTTACACCGTTTGACTCCTCAGGCCACCTCTTTCCATTGCACACAGAAGGGGAGGAGTCGTTGTCACCCAGGCAGTCAGGGGAGGCTTCCTGGAAGAGGTGATCGGGGAACTGGGCTTTGAAGGATGAGGATGCCCACACCTCACCAGGCAGCAAAGCCCGGAGGTAGCAATGCAGCCTGCGAGCTGTGCCAGGGTGAATGCCGGTGGAACGTTAGAGTCAGCTCCAGCCAGGGTGGGGCAGGAGGGAGAGAGGAGAAAAGGAGGAGGAGGTATCAGGAAGGGCCAGCGGGGGCCTCCACACCCAGCCACAGAGTGTGGGGCTGTCCCGTGAACACTGGGCATTGTCAGGGTGACTAAGAGATGACCAGCGCGGTGGTATCGGGGAAGCCCAAGGCCAGGACGTAGGGGGACCCGGGGCCCCGAACACACAGCTGCAGCACGTCTGGGGCAGATCGATGGGACCGTATGGGCCGGGGCAGACACCGGGCGCCGGGTCAGGCAGTGACCTCTGACAGTGCGTCCCCACGGCTCATGCGCACATGGTTCAGTGCTTTGAGGGACGTTGGGTGATGCTGTGGGGGCAGGAGCAGGGAAGTGGACCCGAGTCCCACCCGGGCGTGTGGCGAGCCTCCTGCGTGCATTCTTCCGGAAGCTTCCCCAAGGTGTCCGTACATGTTTTTCTCTGGAAGTTCTCATCCTCTGCACCTCAGCGGCTGACTGGGGCCCATGCTGCAGCCTGGGGAGGTGCAACCCCCAAGGACCCCCAAGGACGAGCCGGCCAGACGGTCCCGAGGGCCACAGCTGGAGGAGGGTCTTCTGGGCTTGGGCTGGGGACAAAGCCCCTCTGTGCCTTCCTGGCCGAGGCCCCATGGAGGACAGAGCTCCTTTCAAGGCCGCCCTGATCCTCCACAGTGAAGGCTGACTGGGCCTCGGGGATCCTGGGGCAACACCCTGTGGTCAACACCACGGACTGATTCGAAATAGCTGGCAAAGGCGCCAGGGCCCTGCGTCGTAGGGGGTGGTTTCGGCCTTTTCTAATCTGGGCTCTGACTCAGTTACCAACAGAGTGGCCCGGAGCCTCCCAGGGGGCTGGTTAACCCCCCAACCCGATCCAAGGGCCCAGAGCCTCCTGGGGGCTGGTTAACCCCCCAACCCGATCCAAGGGCCCAGAGCCTCCCAGGGGGCTGGTTAACACCCACCCCCAACCCTGATACAAGGGCCCAGAGCCTCCCAGGGGGCTGGTTAACCCCCCAACCCCAAAACAAGGGCCCAGAGCCTCCCAGGGGGCTGGTTAACACCCCCCCCAACCCTGATACAAGGGCCCGGAGCCTCTCAGGGGGCTGGTTAACACCCCCAACCCGATACAAGGGCCCAGAGCCTCCCAGGGGGCTGGTTAACACCCCAACCCCAAAACAAGGGCCCAGAGCCTCCCAGGGGGCTGGTTAACACCCCCCCCAACCCTGATACAAGGGCCCAGAGCCTCTCAGGGGGCTGGTTAACACCCCCAACCCCGATACAAGGGCCCAGAGCCTCCTGGGGGTACTGGTTAACCCCCCAACCCAATACAAGGGCCCAGAGCCTCCTGGGGGCTGGTTAACCCCCCAACCCCAAAACAAGGGCCCAGAGCCTCCCAGGGGGCTGGTTAACACCCCCCCCAACCCTGATACAAGGGCCCAGAGCCTCTCAGGGGGCTGGTTAACACCCCCAACCCCGATACAAGGGCCCAGAGCCTCCCAGGGGGCTGGTTAACCCCCCAACCCCAAAACAAGGGCCCAGAGCCTCCCAGGGGGCTGGTTAACAACCCCCCCAACCCTGATACAAGGGCCCAGAGCCTCCCAGGGGGCTGGTTAACACCCCCCCAACCCTGATACAAGGGCCCAGAGCCTCCCAGGGGGCTGGTTAACACCCCCCCCCAACCCTGATACAAGGGCCCAGAGCCTCTCAGGGGGCTGGTTAACACCCCCAACCCCGATACAAGGGCCCAGAGCCTCCTGGGGGTACTGGTTAACACCCCCAACCCGATACAAGGGCCCAGAACCTCCCAGGGGGCTGGTTAACCCCCCAACCCCAAAACAAGGGCCCAGAGCCTCCCAGGGGGCTGGTTAACACCCCCCCCCCAACCCTGATACAAGGGCCCAGAGCCTCTCAGGGGGCTGGTTAACACCCCCAACCCCGATACAAGGGCCCAGAGCCTCCTGGGGGTACTGGTTAACCCCCCCAACCCAATACAAGGGCCCAGAGCCTCCTGGGGGCTGGTTAACCCCCCAACCCCAAAACAAGGGCCCAGAGCCTCCCAGGGGGCTGGTTAACACCGCCCCCAACCCTGATACAAGGGCCCAGAGCCTCTCAGGGGGCTGGTTAACACCCCCAACCCCGATACAAGGGCCCAGAGCCTCCCAGGGGGCTGGTTAACCCCCCAACCCCAAAACAAGGGCCCAGAGCCTCCCAGGGGGCTGGTTAACAACCCCCCCAACCCTGATACAAGGGCCCAGAGCCTCCCAGGGGGCTGGTTAACACCCCCCCAACCCTGATACAAGGGCCCAGAGCCTCCCAGGGGGCTGGTTAACACCCCCCCCAACCCTGATACAAGGGCCCAGAGCCTCTCAGGGGGCTGGTTAACACCCCCAACCCCGATACAAGGGCCCAGAGCCTCCTGGGGGTACTGGTTAACACCCCCAACCCGATACAAGGGCCCAGAGCCTCCCAGGGGGCTGGTTAACCCCCCAACCCCAAAACAAGGGCCCAGAGCCTCCCAGGGGGCTGGTTAACACCCCCCCCAACCCTGATACAAGGGCCCAGAGCCTCCCAGGGGGCTGGTTAACAGCCCCCCAACCCTGATACAAGGGCCCAGAGCCTCTCAGGGGGCTGGTTAACACCCCCAACCCCGATACAAGGGCCCAGAGCCTCCTGGGGGTACTGGTTAACACCCCCAACCCGATACAAGGGCCCAGAGCCTCCCAGGGCTGGTTAACACCCCCCAACCCTGATACAAGGGCCCAGAGCCTCCCGGGGCTTTGCCAACTCCATGTGAAGATGACTTCAAGGCAGGGGCCATGTGGGATGAGCCCGCATGGCAGGGGAGTGGCAGCCAAGGCCGAGACACAGACAAGCGCAGGGTCCAAGGAGACAGTGGTTCAGCCAGGCCCCTCAGAGGGCAGATGAGGGCCACAGCACAGCCCACAGGGACCACAGCCCACGGAACCTCAGCCCACAGAACCTCAGCCCACGGAACCACAGCCCACAGAACCACAGCCCACAGAACCACAGCCCGTGGAGGGACCACAGCCCACTGGGACCACTGCCATGGAGCAAGGTTGGTGTCAGACAGCCAGGTGGAACCAGGTTGTGGACACGCCCGATGCACCGTGCACCTTGCTCCTGGGATGCAGGCACAGCAGTCTCAACCCTCTCGGGGGCCCAGCCTGGAGTCTGCTGCTCACTGAGGCTGCTCAGGAATCCCAGGGTGGGAAAGTGGGGCCGGGCAGTGGAGGGAAGCACCTACTCCTGGGGATGGGGTGTTGCCGCCTTTAGTGGGGTTGGGGAGAGGAAGCTCTCCTGGGAACCACTGGCTCCCACCCTCTGCACTCTGCCCACGGCTCAGGTCTCCCACAAGCGTGGGCTCCAGTGTCCTGCACATAAGGGGGGTGTGCGGGTTTTCCCACCGGAACAGGCCAGTGGGACTTGCTGGGGTGTAGGTGGCTGGGCCACAGGTGTGGATGGGTGTCGCGGGCGATGGGGGAGGCTGGGGTGGGAAGGACGTGCCCACCTGCCACACTGGGCCCCGGCTTCTCAGGGCTGTCCCGCTGGGCAGGGGTCCCCCACCCGCAGGGCACCCGCTCCTCCTGGCACGGCTCCTCCTTGGGGTCTTCCCTGCACCCCGGCCTCGAGGCCCCTCCGCGCAGGCTCCTTTCAGCCCCGTCTCCCACGACTGTTCATCCCCCAGGAGCCCCACATGATCCGTCCCCTGCCCTACTGGCACCGACTCTCCTTGATCCACTGGGATGTGAGTGAGCCCGAAGTGGGGGCACAGGGACGGGAATCGGGTGCTATGGCGCCCATGGTGGCTGGGGATCCACTTTAAGATGGTGCAGGTGAAGAGGCCTCAGGCTAAGTCTGGGTGGCAGCTGGAATGGGACCCTCTGGCCTGAGGTATTGAGGGGGTCCTTCCCCCCTTCAGGCCCACACTCCATGGGACGCACGGCCACACTGCGGATGGGCACTGCCCTCTACACTCAGCCCCACCCAGCGGCCACTTCTGTCCACATCCTGCTGGCCAGAGGCCCGGGCGTCAGACACCCCCAGACCGCCTGCCCCATGTTTGAGCAGACTCCACCTTCTGCCCTGGGGATTCCTGGCTGGGTGGTCAACAAGGGGAGTCTGGGGGTTCAGCACCCAACTCTGCTTGGCCAACATCCCCCTCGGGACTCACCTGGCCCCTGGGGGCCTCGGACACTGGGAGCACGGTGGACAGTTCACACTGAGCTCTCCCCTAGACGGTCCCAACCCAGACACAAATGCAGGAACTCTTCCTCCTCCAGCGTCCACAGTCACCCAGGATGCACCACGGCACCCAGACCCAGCTTCCTGACCCAGCCCTGCCCCTTCCTAGCTCAGGCCAGGGCCCAGGAGACCCCTCCACATCCCTCACCCCCACCCTACCCCGTCACTTCCCTTCCACCCCCACCCCCTCGCCTGCCTCCTGCCCCCCTCACCTCCCTCCCATCCCAACCCCTTCACTTCCCTCTCACCCCCCTCACCTCCCTCCCACCCCCATCCCCTCACCTCTCTTCCGCCCCCACCCCCTCACCTCCCTCTCAGCCCCTCCCCTCCCTCCCACTCCCTCCCTCCTACTCCCCTGCACCCCTCATGTCTGGCTCCCTGGGAGGGTGACTCTCCTCAGTGTCCTGTCCGCCTCCACTGATGTCCGCTGACTGCCATTCACTCAAGGCTTAGCCTTCTCAGCCCCCAGGGCAGGACAGTGCCTCCTCCCATCACTGCCAAAACTCCCCAGGCTGAGTACGTGGGTTTCTCACTTGGAGCTGCTGAGCCCCACCTGTGTAGGGTCCTGGGGCTGCCCCAGTCCTCAGAGCAGGCTCAGCTCATGGTGAGTGCCGGGGGGTGGGGAGGCTGAAAGAAGAAACTATAGGTGAGGCACCTGCAGGTTAGGAGGGAGGAGGGGCGGGCGGGGGAGGTGCCTTTAGGATGAGCCCAGCGAGGGAGGCCCAGGGGAGACAGTGCAGATCCCAGGAGCCCACACCCGCTGGAGACCTTAGGGAGAGCTCCAGGCCCAGCACACCTGCCCCAGCCTTAGCCCAGGAACCCTGCCCTGTCGGGGAAGGAATGTGTGGAATGTTCCAGCAAAGAAGAGGTGAGTGGCACGGAGACCCTGGCCAGGTGAGGGGCACTGAGACCCCAGTGACCCCCAGGAGTGCTGTGGCCTGGGAGGAAGCAGAGGGGAGCTGGCCAGTGAGCTGCAGGCCTGCCCACACCTGTGGCCCTGCTGGGACCCTGGGGGCTTGGGGAGGGCTCTCTGGGGCTGGTGGCCTCCGGTTCGGGGAGGTGATGTTTTCACTTTCAGAGTTCCCACGAAAATGAGCTCGCATCCCTGGGGATTTTCCGCTTGACCAGCACCCCATGAGGCTGCCCCTGTGCAGCTGCCAGCCCAGCCCTCCCTGAGCGCCTTCCAGGGCCTGGCCCCAGGTCTGCAGGCAGGAGCCTCCTGTGGAGGCAGCACCTGAGAACTTTCAGGTTTATTAAGGCGGAGGTGATTGAGGAGTGAAGCGCAGGGGTTGGAGAGGGTCCTGAGCTTGGCAAGAAGGCAAAGGGCAGCTGCATGAGTGCACACACGGCTGGCACAGAGCACCAGCCTCCTGGGGCCCACCCCGGGCTCAAGCTCTCGAGTCAGGGACGCAGACGATGGGCAGAGCCATCCTGGCATCAGGGGGCACCCAGACGGCTCCTCCTGACAGACAGCCAGACTCTGCATGCAGGTTTGGCGGCACCGGCTCCGGGTTCTGGGCCCGCCTGGAGTACCCGCTCTGGCCAGGATGGGGTCAGTTCCCTGCTTCCGTGGGTGTGGGCCAGGGCTGGGCATGGGGGTGGTAAAGTTTGGGTGTCTTGAAGGAGAACACTGAGTCCTCCCAAGAGTCCCGGGCAGGACAGGACCTGGGTGGGGGCAAAACGGTGGGCATGGCTTCCCCCCACGCTGTCCTCAACGCCTCAGGGCTTGGGAAACAGCTCAGCAAGGAGGAACTCAGGGCCCTGCCCCCGACTCCATCCTGGGGAACCGTCAGACGTTGTGAGGCTCGGCCAGCCTGGAGGTGGCATCAGAGGGACTGCCGTGAGCAGAGGGCACTGTGCAGAGATTCGAAGAGTCCGAGAGTCTGAGACCTGCCTGAGGGGAGGGGGCTCAGGAGACAGAGTCCGGGCCATGACCTTGACCTGAGGGCTAAACACGGAGCAGGGGGAGGAAGGGCAGGGCCAGGACAGCAGAACCCATGTGAGGAAGAGGAGGAAGGGGCCGGGATGGCAGAACCCACACGAGGAAGAGGAGGGATGGGGCCGGGATGGCAGAACCCACACGAGGAAGAGGAGGGACGGGGCTGGGACGGCAGAACCCAAGTGAGGAAGAGGAGGACGGGGCCGGGATGGCAGAACCCACACGAGGAAGAGGAGGGACGGGGCCAGGACAGTAGAATCCATGTGAGGAAGAGGAGGGACGGGGCCGGGATGGCAGGACCCACACGAGGAAGAGGAGATCCACCACCCCTGTGATGGGGACTGAGGGTCGGCCTCTCTAACAAGCCGCTGGTGATGGTGACGTGACGTGATGATGTGCAGCAGGGGCCACGGTGGGGGCGAGGGCTCAGCCTGCAGCAGGTAGATGCCTCTCCCAGGACAGGGAGGGCCGGCTGTTCCGGGTGCCTACTGCATCTGGGGACTTCCTAGCAGTGCCTCCCTCACCCAGTCGTGGGGAAAACTCGGCCCGCTGGCCCACCCGACCGCCAGCTGCTGATCCAACGCAGGAGGGAGCTCTGGGGGACGCTGGGCTCAGTGCCAGGCCTCGAGGCTCTGAGAGCAAACCACGGGCTGCCCTGCCCTCCTAGGGCTGAGAGGTCATACTCTGGGTCCTGGCCTCCCTTCACTAGTGTGTGCTCCTGAGCCCGAGTCCCTCTGAGAGGAGGGATACGTTTCCCAGGATTCTGGCCAGACGCTCCATCTAGTCAGGTGCACCTGGGCCACCTGCAGGAGGAGGCCCGTGGCCCCAGGAAGCCTCTCCCTGCGCTCACCCGTTTGGCATTTTCTCCGCATTGAAGTTATATTTTTGAACCACTAAAATACATGTGTTATTTGGGCTCAGCCCTGGTGTTGGAGTAAGAGCTTCTAAAAATAAACCCTTGCTAAGCTCCCACAGCAGAGCCTCCAAGCCGAGGCTCAGCGGGACCAGACGCTCACCATGTAAGGCTGCCAAGGGCCAGCTCTGAGCGCCATCCCCCTCTTGTCTCCCAGGTCCCTCCAGGCCAAGGTGTTGGTCGAATTCCTTCAAACCTTAGGGGAGATTCACAGGAAACAAGAGGGAGTCTGGACCCCAGGTCGAAACGGGCCAGGAGCAGCCAGGTGGCCGTGCGGCCCCACGTCCAGCCGCAGGCCAGTGGCAGGGCAGACCTTGGCTCTCAGAGAGCATCTTGAGCCTGGACAGAGCCTTATAAGGCGCTCCCGGGGCCATGACACACACTCCAAGAATAGCCTCCAGGCTTTGTCTTCTGACGGGCTGGCGCCAGGGTCCCGCAGAGAGTGCCCGGCAGCCAACCAGGGGCCAGTCAGGCACATGCACACCGGCCTCCTTCCTGCCAACCCGCTGGGCTGGGGTTTCCCGGGGCTGCGGGAAGGGAAGTGGAGGAAGGACACAGCCCTGCGGCTGGCAGGTGCACGCCTGGGCTCTCATCCTGGTGCTGACCCCACCTGGTCAGGCAGTGCCCACACGGGACCAGACTGGGACCCTTAACCTTTTCTACTGCATCTTGCTGGCCGGCGGGCAAAGCCTCTGTGCTCATGGAATGCCGTTTAAAATGCGTCATGTAACATACAGGACCCTCACCCAACCATACTGCCATGCGGCAATAAAACATTTTAACTGTGTTGATGGCATACATGTGAATTAAGTCTGGCTGCCACCACTGTCCTCTCCGTCCAGCTTCACAAGTGGCCGAGCTCCTGCAGGAAGGCCAGCCCCATGGCGTCTCTGGGTGTTGCCATCTGGCGGGTTCCCTGCGGAGTCAGGGCCATTCCTCAGGCCTGTCCACCTGACCTGCTGCCTGCACACAGGCCTCACACCCTCATTCACACTCACGAATGCTCCATCCTGACTCCAGCAGCCCTTCCCCCTTGGGGCCCAGGTGCCCCTTCCTGTCTCCCTCGTGCCTGAGGACGGACCAGCATCTGGTGCCCTTTGACCTTGGCCTGGTTCTGAAGTGAATCACCCGGAAGGAAGGCACTTGTCCTCCCGGACCCAGGTCTGCAACAGTTATGACCACGCCCATCCCAGTGGCCCTGCCAGACAGCGGGGCGGCCAGTCCACCTCCACGTAATGGGCCCCAGTCCTGGAGCACAGCCCAGGAGAACTGCCAGGCTCCCAGAGCACGGCCAGCAGAGCAGACAGACACAGGGCCAGGGCAGGAAGGGGCAGGACGGGAGTGGGGGCAGGAGAAGAGGCCAGAGTGGGGCTGCAGAGGGGCCTGGCCTCACCCTGGAGCAGGGCCTCAGGGGGGCTGTGACCTCCAGGTTCGTTGGGCCCTGGGTGGGGAAAGGCACCCTCTATGTCATGCGTGGTGCATGAAGGGGTCCCCGAGAGGCCTGGGCACCCAGGGACAGCCCCCACCTCAGCCCACGGCCTGGCCTGGCAGCCACTGCAGGTGACCAGAAGGCTAGTCCCAGGCTGTGGGAAGATGGCCCAGGTCTTGGTGGGGAAAGAACATCGGGTGAAGGGGCAGGAAAGGGGATGGAGCCCCTCTGGAGGAACCTGAAGCCCCTGGGGTGGGGCACATGGAGTTTCTCAGCCAGGGGAGTGGGGGGCCAGGGGAGTGGGGGGCCAGAGGAGTGGGGGCCAGAGGAGTGAGGGTGGCCACCCAGGGGAGGGGAAGCCAGGAAAGTGGGGGCCAGAGGAGTGAGTACCAGAGGAGTGGGGGCCAGGGGAGTGGGGGCCAGGGGAGTGGGGGCAGCCACCCACATCCTGGGGACAGTGACTGACCTGGAGGTGGTGGGGGGGCGGGGTTTGATTTTTCACGAGTGGAGGAGCTTGGGGCCCCCAAGCGTGTGTTGGGGGGCACTTCCTGGTTCCTTGACCTCTGGCCTGTGGGCGCCCAGCCCTTAGGACCAGCCTGGAGGTAACATCCAAATACGGTGGGATTCCCTGAAGGCCACAGGAATCCCCATAAGCCCTCTCCCAAGTACTCCCACCCTGGACCCTCTGAGCTGGCCTGAAGTTGGGGTCTTGGGGTGACTGTCTCAGCCCGTCCTCAGGTCCCCAACTCCAGGCTGAACCAGGCATAGCCTCCTCTGCCGTGGCCTCCTCTGCCGTGGCCTCCTCTGCTGTGGGTGCTGAGCTTGCTCCTCTTCCTCCCACCCTGTTTCTTCTTGAGATCGGGGTGGGCAGCCTGGCTGGGGACACTCGAGGTCACCCTGGGCCTCCAGGGCCATGCATGGCGGGACCAGGCATCCTAAGAGGAGGCGGAGTGGGGATCCACTCACCAAGGCCACAGGAGAGGATCCCAGGCTAACCCGGGTCCTTCACACTGATGGGAATCTATGAAGTCAAACAGGGTGAATTTCTAAGACAAAAGCTGGCGTTGTTTATTTTTTGTGACTGAGTCACTTCCCAGCCTCTTCCCAGGATGGAGATGCCAACATTGTTTCTTGCCCCCTCGCCTCCTTCACGTGTGTCCTCGACGCCCCAGTGAGAGAGGGAGGGACAGACAACAAGCTCAGGTCCCAGCCCCCACCCCGCCCACACGCCCATTTCTGCAGCCCTCAGGAGCTGCAGTGCAAGTTCCACGCTAGTGGCTGGTGCTGTGAAGGTACCACCGCCGGGAAGTGAGGTCCCAGGAGCAGCCTGGGCACCCCTGGGTGCTGGGTAGAAATGCAGAGTCCCAGGCTCCAGTCCAGACCTGCTGAGTCAGAATTTGCATTTTAACAAGAGCTGGTGTTCCAGGCCCCTGTTGAGGGGCACTCAGGAGGCTCCCATTGGCCCCAGCTCTAAAGAAGTTGTGTGGCCTGTCCCATGTACAGGTGTGACCATTTGGCCAAGGCTGCCCTTCTCAAAGGCCTGGGCACGACCCCTAGATGGCTTCTTAGAGGCCTGGGTGGGTCGCCCCCACACCAGGGTCTGGGTGGGCCAGGGCGCTTGCACTCCTACAGCACCAGGGGTGCCCAGGCTGCTGATTGGGGTACACTTTGAGCCACTCACAAGCTTAAGACAGCAAACTCCACCCACAGGAGCTTTTAGCTGCATTTGGGATGAGGATGGTTTGCACATGTTTAAATGCTTGGAGAAAAATACAAAGAAAAACATGAGCAGAGCAGAGTGGGTGTAAGGACTACACAGCAGCAAAGCTTAAGTCCATGTTGAGGCTGGTGGGTCCCTGCTCTGAGTAACAGAGAAAGTAAAAGAGCCTCCTAAGAGAGCCAGTTCCCTTTGATAACCACAGACCCTCATGCCCCGGCCTCCCCCACCTCCAGAGATCACACTCGCGTGCCACTGATGTTTGGTGCCTTCACACCTTCCACTCTTGCCAGTATTTTCTCTGGCTACCGTAAGCTGAGCATTCTTTAGCATTTATTATTCCCCCATCCGCCACTGGCCTTCTGGCTTGGTTTCTGGGGTCTTTTGTGATCAAGTTGTGTTAGCTTCTGTTGCAGTCCACTTTATCTTTTCCTCCTCTGCTCTGTGTGGGGCTGAGTCTGCGTTCGGGAGAGTTCCGACTCTAAGGTCCATTTGTCCTCTGATATCTTTTTTTTTTTTAAGTTCCGGTGTATATGGGCAGGTTTGTTACATGGGTAAACATGTCCCATGGTGATTTGCTGCACCTATCAACCCACCGCCTAGGTATGAAGCCCAGCACACATTAGCTCTTTTCCCTAATGTTCTCCATCCCCCACCCTCTCCCAATAGGCCCCGGTGTGTGTTGTTCCCCACCCTGTGTCCATGTGTTCTCATTGTTCAGCTCCCACTTATAAGTGAACATGAGGTGTTTGGTTTTCTGTTCCTGTGTTAGTTTGCAGGGGATAATGGCTTCCAGCTTCATCCATGTCCCTGCAAAGGACATGATCTCATTCCTTTTCATAGCTGCATAGTATTCCATGGTCTATATGTTCCACATTTTCTTTATCCAGTCTGTTGCTGATGGGCATTTGGGTTGATCCCATGTCTTTGCTATTGTGAATAGTGTTGCAGTGAACATACGTGTGCATGTGTCTTTATAATAATTTATATTCCTTTGGGTATATACCCAGTTACGGGATAGTTTCGTCAAATGGGAATTCCGGTTCTCAATCTTGGAGGAATCACCACACTGTCTTCCACAATGGTTGAACTAATTTCCATTCCCACCGGTAGTGTAAAAGTGTTCCTATTTCTCCACAGCCTTGCCAGCATCTCCTGTTTCCTGACTTTTTCATAATTATCATTCTGACTGGCATGAGAACTCATTGTGGTTTTGATTTGCATTTCTCTAATGATCAGTGATGTTAAGCTTGTGTTGGCTGCATGTATGTCTTTTTTTGAGAAGTGTCTGTTCATATCCTTTGCCCACTTTTTAATGGGGTTGTTTGTTTTATTTCTTGTAAATTTGCTTACAAGAAATAAGCAAACTATTTCTTGTAGATTCTAAGTGTTAGACCTTTGTCAGACAGACAGATTGCAAAAAATGTTCTCCCATTCTGTAGGTTGTCTGTTCACTCTAATGATAGTTTCACTTGCTATGCAGAAGGTCTTTAGTTTATTTAGATCCCATTTGTCAATTTTTGCTTTTGTTGCCATTGCTTTTGGCGATTTCATCATAAAGTCTTTGCATGTGCCTATGTCCTGAATGGTATCGCCTAGATTTTCTTCTAGGGTTTTTAGAGTTTTGGCTTTTACAGTTAAGTCTTTAATCCACTTTGAGTTAATTTTTGCATAAGGTGTAAGGAAGGGGTCCAGTTTCAGTTTTCTGCATATGGCTAGCCAGTTCTACCAGCACCATTTATTAAATAGGAAATCCTTTCCCCATTGCATGTTTTTGTTGGGTTTGTCGAAGATTAGATGGTTGTAGATGTATTGTGTCATTTCTGAGTTTTCTATTCTGTTCCATTGGTCTATGTGTCTGTTCTTGTACCAGTACCATGTTGTTTTGGTTACTGTGGCCTTGTAGTATATTTTGAAGTCAGGTAGCATGATGCCTCCAGGTTTGTTATTTTTGCTTAAGATTGTCTTAGCTATGAGAGGTCTTTTTTGGTTCCATATGAAGTTTAAAATAGCTTTTTCTAATTCTGTGAAGAATGTCAATGGTAGTTTAATGGGAATAGCATTAAATCTGTAAATTGCTTTGAGCAGTATGGCCATTTTCATGACATTGATTCTCCCTATCCATGAACATGGAATGTTGTTCCATCTGCTTGTGTCCTCTCTGGTTTCCTTGAGCAGCAGTTTGTAGTTCTCCTTGAATAGGTCCTTCACTTCCCTTGTTAGCTGTATTCCTAGGTATCTTGAACTCTATGCAAATAAACTGGAAAATCTAGAAGAAATGGATAAATTCCTGGGCACATCCACCCTCCCAAGACTGAACCAAGAAGAAGTTGAATCCCTGAATAGACCAATAACAAGTTCTGAAATTGAGGCAGTAATGAATAGCCTACCAACCCAAAAATGCCCAGGTCCAGATGTATTTATGGCTGAGTTCTATCAGAGCGTGAAAAGGAGCTGCTACCGGTTCTTCTGAAACTATTCCAAACAGTTGAAAAGAAGAGACTCCTCTCTAACTCATTTGATGAAGCCAACATCATCCTGATACCAAAACCTGGCAGAGACACAATTAAAAAAAAAAAAAAGAAAACTTCAGACCAATATCCCTGATGAACATCATTGTGAAAATCCTCTATAAAATACAGGCAAACCAAATCCAGCAGCACATCAAAAAGCTTATCCACCACAATCAAGTCGGCTTCATCCCTGGGTTGCAAGGCTGGTTCAACATACACAAGTCAATAAACGTAATCCATCACATAAACAGAACCAATGACAAAAACCGCATGATTAACTCAATAGATGCAAAAAGGGCCTTTGATAAAATTCAACACCCCTTCATGTTAAAAACTCTCAATAAACTAGGTATTAAAGGAACATATCTCGAAATAATAAGAGCCATTTATGACAAACCCATGGGCAATATTATACTGAATGGGCAAAAGCTGGAAGCATTCCCCTTGAAAACCGGCACAACACAGGGATACCCTCTCTTGGCATTCTTTTGTTTTGTTTTGGTTTTTTGTTTGTTTGTTTGTTTTGAGACGGAGTCTCGCTCTGCCGCCCAGGCTGGAGTGCAGTGGCGTGATCTCAGCTCACTGCAAGCTCCGCCTCCTGGGTTCACCCCATTCTCCTGCCTCAGCCTCCCGAGTAGGTGGGACTATAGGCACCTGCCACCACGCCCGGCTAATTTTTTTGTATTTTTAGTAGAGACGGGATTTCACTGTGTTAGCCAGGATGGTCTCAATCTCCTGACCTCGTGATACGCCCGCCTCGGCCCCCCAAAGTGCTGGAATTACAGGCGTGAGCCACCACGCCCAGCCATCTCTCACCACTCTTATCCAACAGAGTGTTGGAAGTTCTGGCCAGGGCAATCAGGCGAGAGAAAGAAATAAAGGGTTTCAAATAAGAAGAGAGGAAGTCAAATTGTCTTTGTTTGCAGATGACATGATCCTATATCCAGAAAACCCCATCATCTCAGCCCAAAAGCTTCTTAAACTGATAAGCAACTTTACCAAAGTCTCAGGATACAAAAACCATGTGCAGAAATCACAAGCATTCCTGTACACCAACAACAGACGAGCAGACACCCAAATCAGGAGTGAACTCCCATCCTCTGATATCTTATAGTTTCCTTTCCTGTTTAGGCTTTTACTGCCTGTGAAACATGTTTTTGGGAATGAAGTAAGGAATGGGAGGAATGGCTATTTATTACTGCCTCAATTTCAGAACTTGTTATTGGTCTATTCAGGGATTCAACTTCTTCTTGGTTCAGTCTTGGAAGGGTCTGACTTCACGTGTACTGCCGAGTCCATCGCACGCCCCTCATTTGAGAAACCACCCTTGTCACAGATGGGACTCCCACAGTTGCGTGGAGCTTTACCTGCCCTCTCCACTCCACGTTGCTGGTTTCTTTCTCTGTTCCTGCTTCATTTACTCTCGTTTTCTTATGCATGTCTATTAACGCAGCTTGTCCTTCTTAGTTTTTTTTTGAACAGACTTTATTTTTTAGGGAAGGTTTAGGTTCACAGTAAAATCAAGCAGGCAGTACAGAGTTCCCATGCACCTCTGCCCCGCCACAAACATGCAGCCTCCCACCATCAACACCTACACCTGAGTGGCCCATTTATTACAAGCCATGAGTCTGCATGGCCACATCGTCAGCACCCAAAGACCCTGCTTCACACGAGGGCTCGCTCTCGGTGCTCTTCGTGCCATGGATTTGGACAGATGTGCAATGGCGTGGATCCACCATTGCAGTCCCACACAGAGTGGTTTCGCTGCCCTGAAGATCCCCTGGGCTCTGCCAGTCTGTCCCTCCCTCCTAAGTGCTGGCGACCACAATATTGCCTTTTCCAGAGTGTCATGTTGTTAGAATCTCACCGTCCAGCCTTTTCTGTGTGGTTTCTTGCACGTTGTAATATGTAGTCGAGGTTCCTCCATGTTTTCTCCTGGCTGCTTGACAGTGCATTTCTTTTTAGCACTCATCCTATTCCATTCTCTAGGTGTGCCACGGTTCACCTACCCCTTTCACCTACTGAAGGACATCTTGGTTGCTTCCAAGTTCTGACAATTATGAATAAAGCTTCTATAAACATCTGCATGGAGGTTATTGTATAGAAATAAATTTTCACTTCCTTTGGGTAAATGCCAATGAATGTAATTGCTAGAATGTATTTAGTTTTGTAAGAAACTGCAAACTGGCTTCCAAAGTAGCTGTGCCATTCTGCATTCCCACCAGTGATAAGTGAATTCCAAACTTTGCTCCACGCCCTCATCAGTATTCAGTGGTCGGTGTTCTGGAATCTGACATCCTAACAGGTGTGTGGTGGCATCTCATTGTTGTTTTAAGTGCATTTCTTACAATCTTTACATGTGCTTCTTTGCCATCTGTGCATCTTCTCCAATGAAGTGTCTGTTCAGGTCTTTTGCCCATTTTGTAATCGGGTTGTTTGTTTTCTTCCTGTTGAGTTTTAAGAGTTCTTTATGTATTCTGGATAACAGTCCTTTATCAGATGTGTATTTTGCAAACACTTTCTTTCAGTCTGTGGCTCATCTTCCCATTCTCTTGACTTTGTCTTTCACAGAGCAGAGGGTTTTCATTTTAATGAGGTCCAGCTTATCACCAAATTTTTTTTCATGGATCAGCCTTTGATGTTGTACTTTAAAAACTCATCACCAAACCCTAGGTCGTCTAGATTTTCTCTTGCGATACCTTCTAGGAGTTTTATAGTTTTGCATTCGACATTTAGGACTGTGATCCATTGTGAGTTAATTTTTTTGAAGGTTTTATGGTTTGTCTCTAGATTCATTTATTTTTTCTGCATGTGGATGTCCAGTTGTTCCAGTACCATTTGTTGAAAAGCCTATCTTTTGGTCCCTTGCACTGCCTGTGCTCCGGGGTTGAAGACCAAGTGGAGATATCTATGTGCATCTGTGCGCACAGTGCTCTCCAGAGAAGCAGAGCCAAGAGGATCGTTGGATGGATGGATGGGTGGATGGATGGATGGATGGGTGGATGGATGGATGGATGGATGGATGGATGGATGGATGGATGGGTGGATGGATGGATGGATGGATGGGTGGATGGATTCATGTGTTTGTGCTGTTACTGGACCCGGAACATCCTCCCCACACACCTCCACCTGTGGACATGCTGTGTGTGTGTGTGTGTGTGTGTGTGTGTGTGTGTACACATGTGTACACATGTTTTCTGGGCCACTCTGGTGTGGGTGTTGATGGTGGGAGGCTGCATGTTTGTGGTGGGGCAGAGGGTGCATGGGAACTCTGTACTGCCTGCTTGATTTTACTGTGAACCTAAACCTTCCCTAAAAAATAAAGTCTGTTTTAAAAAAGCTAAGAAGGACAAGCTGCGTTAACAGACATGCATAAGAAAACGAGAGTAAGTGAAGCAGGAATAGAGAAATAAGTCAATGGAGCAGATATGAGAGGGCAGGAAAACACTCACATATATGTTTACGCATATGTGGTTGCATGTGAGAAAGAGAGAATTTTGTTCTGAGGAGTTGGCTCACATGATTTTGGAAGCTAAAAAGCCTCACGATCTGCCATCTGCAAGCCAGAGACCCGGGAGAGCCAGTGTTGTGGTTCTAGTTTGAGTTGAAGGCCCACACGCGACGGGGGCTGTGGGTTCAAGTCCCAGCTGGAGGACAGGAGAAGATGCCACCTCTCAAGCAGTCAGGAAGAGAGAGAGAGAATCCTTCCTTCCTCCACCTTTTTTTTTTTTTTTTTTTTTGAGATGAAGTTTCACTCTTGTTGACCAGGCTGGAGTGCAATGGTGTGATCTCTGCTCACTACAACCTCCACCTCCTGGGTTCCAGCAATTTTCCTGCTTCAGCCTCCCAAGTAGCTGGGATTACAAGCACCTGCCACCATGCCTGGCTAATTTTTGTATTTTTAGTAGAGATGGGGTTTCACCATGTTGGTCAGGCTGATTTCGAACACCTGACCTCAGGTGATCTGTCCGCCTTGGCCTCCCACAGTGCTGGGATTACAGGCGTGAACCACTGCTCTGTGATGCGCGGGTGGGCAAAGGCCTCTCTCACGTCTTCAGGAGCCTCTGAGCCTCTGAGGGTGCCTGTTAAGGCCTGGAGGAGCCTTCTCAGAGGCATCTGATGCTTCCTAAGTCCAAGGGCCAGGCAGATGACTCATCCCTGCTCCCTGGGAGGAGAGGCAGGTACAAGGGGGTCAACCAGTGGTGGCAAACCTCCCACAACCTCTGCCAGGTGGCAGATCTGTCTCCCGGAACTGCAAGCCTCTGCCTCCGGAGCAGACCAGGCTGCTCGTGGACACAGATTTACCTGGGCTGACCTGGATCGAAAGGCATCTTGGGACAGGAGAGGTGGATGAGTTTGTTTAGGCTTCTTTCTTTCTGCAGGCTCTGGGAAAGGCCAGGGTGCCCAGCCATGCATCAGGGTCTATGGGTCTGCTACAGAGCAGCCCGATTCTCAGATGTCCTCACTCTGCTTCTGGGGATTTGGTCCTTAGGGCAGCAGCCAGGAAGTCAGAGGCCAGGCTGAGCTTGGGCACCGCCATCCTAGAGCCGCCCCTACCTGCCCAGCTTCCCTGGAACACCCGTGTTCAGGGCCAGGAACACCCTCCCCACCCACCTCCACCTGTGGACACACTGAGTGTGTGGGGGCTTGTATGTGTGTATACGTGTGTGCACGTGTGTGCACATGGCTGCATGCATGCAGAGCATGTGGGGGCTTGTATGTGTGTATATGTGTGTGCACATGTGTATGCACATGGCTGCATGTGCATGTTTTGCATGTGTGTACACCTGTGTGGATGTGTGTGTGCATGTGGTTGTGTGTGTTTGGGTGATTGCATGTGTGTGCACGTGTGTATGGATGTGTGTGGATGTGTATGGATGTGTGTGCATGTGTGTGGATGTGTGTATGGATGTGTGTGGATGTGTATGGATGTGTGTATGGATGTGTGTGGATGTGTATGGATGTGTGTATGGATGTGTGTGCATGTGTGTGCATGTATATGGATGTGTGTGGATGTGTATGATGTGTGTATGAATGTGTGTGTGCACACGGCTGTGTGTGCATGTGTAAATTGCATGTGTGCACATGTGTGTGCAAGCACGTACATGTGCACATGCATGTTCCTAGAGTGTCTCCATTATCCAGGATGGTGCCTGGCAGGGAGTGCAGTTCATCTCTAACCAGGGCCACCCCTTGCTGTCCAGGCCTAAAGCCAGCATTGCTCACGGGCCCTGCACCATGCCCTGAAAGTGTCTGGGGATCCTGGGCTCTCCGGGGCGGGCAGGCTGCCTTGGGGTTGAGAAGCGGCTGGTTTCCCAGGGGCAGCCCTTTGAACCTAGTTGGGTCACTGCCCCCTTCTGGGATTCTGTCTTCTCTCCCATTTAAGGATAAATAGGTCTTTCCCTTGTGAGATGCAGTGCCTGGCCAGGGCAGGGACGCAGATATTGACCCTGACTTTGTTCAGAGGCTGGGCTTCCCCGGCCCTGAGCCAACAGGAAGCCCGGTCCAGAAGCCAGGAAGCAGCAGCAGGGCCAGCCCTGGCACTGCCCAGGTCTCCCCAGCTCGGCTCCGCTCAGCGCTGGCCTGGAGAAAACAGAACGGCGGCTGTCGGGGCTGGTCCACGAAGTGTTGTTTTGTTTTTAATTTTCTGATCAGGGTAGTGAGAACTAAAAGTTCAGGAAAAAACAGGTATTTTTGGACATTTTAAAAGCCGTGACTCATTACTGGTAACTCATCTTCCTACAGATGAGTCAGATGAGCTTTTCTCTGGGCAGCTGGAATGTCCCCTCGTCCTCAGTTTTGTGAAATTTGAATAAAATGTGCTACTTTGGGTCAAGGTGACTGTCTGCATGTGTCCTGGGGCTGCGGTAACAAAGTGTCACGAACTTGATGCCTTCAGCACCAGAAATGTGCTCGTCAGGTCCGAGGCCAGAGTCTGAAAGGAAAGCGTCACAGGGCTGCCTCCCTCCAAGGGCGCCAGGGCTGCGGGGGAGGATCCTTCCTGCCTCCTCCAGCTCCTGGAAGCCCCGGAGTCCCTTGGCTGGATTGTGCCCTGTTCTCTTCTCTCTCCTAAGGACCCTTGAGATGTCATCTAGGTCCCCCCCCACGCCGCCCTGATAGACCAGACCATCTCCTTGCCTCATGAGCCTGACCTCACCTCACCCACAAGACTCCCTCTTAGGCAGGGTTCCATCCACAGGCTCCGGGAGTCAAACACAATGTTGGGGCGGCTAGGCTGGAGGAGGGCCGAGGCTGCCGGATGGCACCAGCGCTGTGGACTTCAGGAAAACGGTCCCTTGCAGGAAAAGGGAATCGGCCGCCACCCTGCCCACTCTGCCACAGGACCCTTTCAGCCCCTCAGCAGCACGAGACAGCGGGCAGGCAGCAGTTGTCTACAGATGGCAGCCTGGGCTCAGGTAGAAAGGGGCGCCAGACCCAGCCCAGCTTGCCAGGCACTGCCCCGGCTGCTCCAGTCCCGCCAGAGGCCCCAGCCTACAACTGAACTCTGGCTCCACGTTTCGCGTCCACGATTTTGCAATCTTCTCCAATGTTTATGAGAGCGTCCTCCCACTGCCCCAGCACACTGTAAACTCCCAGGGCCCACCCGGCTCTCAACTGTGGTTTTGAGGGCAGTTTCAGCAATGCTCCCAGTGCAGGTTTGGGGCCAGGCAGTTCATGGAGCTCCCACCGGCTGCCATTCCTCACACACCAGGACATTCCCTCCTGCTGGGCCCAAATGCATCTTGGGTCCCACTATGCGAGAAGGACTAGAGTAGGGCATGGGCAGCCCGTGAGTGGGGCAGGTGGGAGATAGGCCCTGAAGTCCCACTGGACAGCAAGCCCCTGCTTTCATGAGGCTGCAGCTCTGCTGGGGCTGGCCGGCTGGGCTGTGGGTGTGAACATGTGAGTAAATGTCCTTAGGGAACAGGTTGCGTGTCTTCACTGTTCCACACAGAGCACTCCGTCTTTTTGTGCATGTCTACGTGTGCATTCCTGGTGTGTATTTGTACATCTGCCATTTGTGTGTGTTCTGGAGTGTGTCTGTGCACGTGTGTTCCTGGTGTATTGTTCATGCATATTCGTAGAGCATGTCTGTGTACGTGTGTTCCTGGTTTGCATATGTGCTGTGTTTTCCTGGAGTGTGTTTGTGCACGTGTGTTCCTGGTGTGTATATGTGCTGTGTTTTCCTGGAGTGTGTTTGTGCACGTGTGTTCCTGGTATGTATTTGCACATGCATGCACATTCCTGGAGTGTGTCTGTGCACGTGTGTTCCTGGTTTGCATATGTGCTGTGTTTTCCTGGAGTGTGTTTCTGCACGTGTGTTCCTGGTGTGTATTTGCACATGCATGCACATTCCTGGAGTGTGTCTGTGCATGTGTGTTCCTGGTTTGCATATGTGCTGTGTTTTCCTGGAGTGTTTCTGTGCACGTGTATTCCTGATGTGTATTTGCACATGCATGCATATTCTTGGAGTGTATCTGTGTACGTGTATTCCTGATGTGTATTTGCACATGCATGCATGTGTGTGCTTGTGCACCCCAGCTCCATCTTCCTGTCGTCCTCTCTGCCCGCTGCCCTCCTGGGCCAGCCTCTCCTGTTCTGAGTGGAAGGCAATGAAGGCCAGGGCTGCACAGGCCTGTCTGGGGTCACAGGCGTGTCAGGGCCGCCTGCTCCTAAACCTCCTGCATTGAGATGGGGATGGAGAGGGGATGCTGCGGGGTGCTCCTTCGGTTCAGACGCCTCCTCCCAAATGAATGGCAAATGTCAAATGCAGCCCCAAGGAAAATAGTTCCCACACCTAATCATGTCCGGGAGAGGTCGTGGCGGGGGGCGCCCGGAGCACATGCTGGGTGGGAACAAGGGCCCTTTGTGCGCCTTGGGCAGCTGTGGCTGCAGTAGCGAAGCTAAGTGGACCGGCTGTCTGGCCGCCTGGGCTGCCCGGAGACAAGCGCTCTCCTTCTTGTTGCGTCAGTGCCTGAGCCCAGCCCCCGCCGGGGCTGCGGGGGAGCCTGGGACACTGGCTGCAGGGAGGGGCACGCTCTCACCCGTGGAACATTCTCAGGCCAAGACAGTCACAAATGGGGTCACTTCTGATGGTGCTCAGCTGCCGCAGCGGGGAGCCATGAATCGCCCACGCTGGCTTTGGCTGGGGCAGAGTCCCGGGGCCTGAGTGAGAGATGAAGCAAGAGGGACAGTGAACCAGTCAGGCTCCCTGCGAGGTCCTCCCCATGGCACCTGAGGATGGGGCAGCAAGGATGGCCTGGGGGACCTTGCAGCCTCTGCAGGCGCCCCTTCCTCTGTTGTCTGGCCTGAGCACAGCTGCCCTAGGACTAGCAGAGCCTGCACCTCACCGCTGCCTCCCGCAGAGGGTGCGGCAGAGCGAGGGCCCCCCTTCCACGAGAGATTCCACCCTCGCTTCAGAGAAAGCTGGATTCAGAAAGACCCCCTCCTTCCCACGCAGGCAGGGAGGGAGCCCGGTGGGGGTCTGGGCTCCATGGAGGAGGCATTGGAGCAGGACAGAGGGCAGCTTTAGGCAACGCAGCCTCTAGGCCGGTCTGAGCCCCATGGGTCAGGAGACCGGCTACACACAGGAGGCCGAGCACGTGAGCGTGTGTAGGGAGGCCGGCAGGGTCGACTGGAGGCGCGATGTAGACAGGCAGCCACAGCGGCGCACGTGGTATTAGATTCAACTTGGAAGCACCAGAATGCAGGGTTCCCAATACAAATAGGTAGAAGAATCTGCAGATGAAATGTGTGTGCATGCGTTTGCAAAGTAAGAAAATGCCAGAAAACATGGATGGACATGAAAAAGACATAGATGCCAGCCTGAAGGGTCCCCCGCTGAGACAAACGTAACATCAAAATAAACTAAATAAGGACAGGAACAGATGATGGCCCGTGCATAAAATGAGACTCTGTGGTTCTATATAGATGTCAATTTACTTAATTAATAAATGGAGGAAAAAGAAAGCTCACCCACCCCAGTAGAATTCCAGCTGATAAGTGACGGCATGAGGAATTCCCCCCAGCAGCTGCTGCAGTCACCATTAATTCAGGCAACAAGAACATCAGTCAATGCCAAACCTCGTGGTGAAAGTGGAGTGAAGAACGGGGTTTTACGTCACCTCTGAGTGTTCCCACGAAATGTGTATGAATTATAGAGAAGGAAGGAATTTCCAGTGGAGACCCCTACAGATGCCACGTTCCCCAGATGGTCAAGGTCAATGACCCTCCGAGTGAACGCATCAGTACGCCCACCTCCCAACCCGGATGAACCAGTTCCCTCCACTGACAACCTGGGTCGAACCACGAAATAAACCCTAATTGAGAGTATTTCTCTTTTTCACAGAGTCAAGGTCTTAGAAGTCAAGGAAAGACTGAAGACTGCTCCAGGTTGAGGACGAGCATGAAGTCTCACAATCCAGGTAATCCCAGCACTTTGGGAGGCCGAGGTGGGCGGATCACCTGAGGTCAGGAGTTCGAGACCAGCCTAACCAACCAACATGGTGAAATGCCATCCCTACTAAAAATACAAAAACTACCCAGCTGTGATGGTACACGTCTGTAGTACAAGTTACTCGAGAGGCTGAGGTGGGAGAATCGCTTGAACCCGGGAGGCGGAGGTTGCAGTGAGCCGAGATTGCACCACTGCACTCCAGCCTGGGGGACCGAGTGAGATTCCTTCTCAAAAAAAAAAAAAAAAAAAAAAAAAAAAAAAAAAAAAAAAGGCATTATTGGGACAGTTGGTAAAACCCGAATAGGTCTCTAGGTGAAGAATACGTACTCTTTGTACTGTTCTTGCAACTTTTTTGGTGTATTTGAAATTGTTTTGAAATAAAAAGTAAAATTAAAAGCGAGAAGCACCCTGTGTGGCTGGCATCCCCCGCCGCTTCCAGCATCTCCAGGAAGCAGCATGGTGGGGCTGGGAGGGCCCAGGCTGCCGCGGCCACTTCATGCTGCTGTAAGAAGGTATCTGTGACTGGGTGAGTCGTAAAGAGCAGAAATGTTCCGCTTACAGCTCTGGAGTCTGGGAAGTCCAAGACCAGGGCCCCAGCAGATTTGGTGTCTGGGAAGGACTGCTCTCTGCTTCCAAGACGGCCCCTTGTTACTGTGTCCTCTCATAGCAGAAGGTGGAAGGGCAAAAGGGGCGTGGCCAGTCAGACAGCCCTTTCATAAGGCTCTAATCCTACCCTTGAAGGTGGAACCCTTACGGCCTAACCCTCCTGAAGGCCTTACCTCTGGACCCTGTTGCACTGGGGATTCAGTCTCAATATGGATTTCGGAGGAACACAGACATTGGAACCACGGCAGCACCATCACTCCCAGGCTGAGACGCCACCTGGGCTCTCTGCCCAGAGCATCTCCTCCCTGGCCCTGGAGACACACAGAAGAAGGAGAGAAGGGCTGTTCTGTTGGAATCGCAAGACCGAGTGGACTCTCACCTGGGGGAGGGCACCTGCAGCCTGGCTGGCCCCAGGGATCGGTGGGCACGGAGCGTGTGGCTGGGTGCCTATCACCTTCTTCCCCACTTTACCCTGGGCACCCAGCCCCTGGACCACCACTGCCAGGCATGGAGCAGGTATGGAGGAGAGTTAGCAGGACAAAACTCACCCACACCACAGCTGCCACAGATGGACAATCTCACGGAGAGGTGTGGCCAAGCGAGCAGGGGAGGGGCCCGTGGGGTCAGGTGGTCCAGACGAGCGCCTTCTGGCAGGGGGCTTGTGAGAGCGTTCCAAGGAGATGGGCGAGCTCAGCCAGGAGGGTGGAAGGGTAAGACAGTCCAGGCCAGAGGACGGCAGCCGCAGTGGGAGGGACGGTGAGAAGCCCCGTGGTCTGGCTGGAACTGAACAGATGACAGTAGGAGAGGTAAACATGGCGGGAAGGTGGGGGCACAAGCCGGTCCTTGGAGCTCAGAGAGCTTCTGGCTTTGGTCTGGGCTGTGTTTGGTGTGATGGCTGGGGGAGCTGCTGAGGTGGGAACGCCCTTGAGGGCTCTACCTTGAAGGGTGGGATTAGTGCCTCATGAAAGGGCTGTCCGAGAGTCCCTGTTTACAGGCAGATGGTTGATGTGGGAGGGAGTAATGGCTGAATTCACAGTGCCCAAGGGCTGATCAATAACGAGCCCAGCCCAGTGTCACCCAAACCTCGCGGTCAGTTTAGCCTGCTCGGCAGCGGGGATAGAGGACCACGCACAGGGGCTTGGCGTCCCACACTGATTCTCCCACAGTCCTGCAGGCTGGGGCCCAGCATCCAGATGCTGCGGGGCCAGGGCCTCCAGGATCACCTTGGCTGGCAGTCAACGGCTCCTCCCGTCCTCCCAGGGCCCCTCTGTGCTCTCTGAGTCCTCATTTCCTCCTTGGAAGTCAAACCGGACAGGGCCACCCCAGTGACTCCCTTTTACTGTAATCACCTCCTTACAGCCCCATCTCCAAATCCAGTCCCACTCTGAGGTCCTGGGAGTTGGGGATCCAGTATATGGATTTTGGGGGCCCCACTCAGCCCTGACACTGCACTGGGCAGAGCATGCCTCAAATTCCAAGGACGATGAATTCGCTGTGACCACACTTCTGTCATTAAACATCACTAATAACCAGGTGCTGACATTTGCTGGACGGGGGCCGCCCGCAGCCCCTCGCCACCCTGGGTCCAGTGGAGCAGCTGCTGATGCTGAGCTCTGTGGTCCAGATGCTGCTGGTGGCAGTGTTGGCCCAAGGGTGATGCTCTCCTCCCTCTGCCGGGAACACCCCCGGCAAGGACGCTGCTCACCCATGGAAAGGAGGTGAGGTGGCTGCGGCACCTTCACAGAACATGTCCCCCCGACACGTACCAGGGCGCAGCCCGAGGCCCAGGCCTCCCACACGCCCCTGGGCTTCCGGCACGTCCTTCCCATGGCAGACACCAGACAGAGCCGGTGCAAGTGGCTTCCAGGTGGCGTGTCCCTTCGGATGGGCTCTGCCATCCCTGTCCTGTGCAGCAGCTGCTGCATCCACCCTTAGTGCCAGCTCTGGGGGCCTGAGCAGGAGCTCAGGGACATGGAGACCGTGCGGAGGAGGCATTCACTGTGGGGTGTCCCAGGGCTGGGCACCAAGGCAGGACCTCTGTGTGCCCCGAATGCCGGCTTCCCTGGAGACTGCAGTCAGCCGGGTTCTCTCACGTCAGCCTCCCAAGACCACTGTGAGGGGGGCGCTTAGAAGCAGAAACACCCAGGCCGGGCAGGTTGAGCAGGTGAAGCTGCCCAAAGCAGGGGACAGGACACAGAGGCGACTCACGAGCCTGGGGCTCCAGCAGCAACCAGGAGGGTCCTTGCCACGCCTTTCGCTCCCAGCTACCAGTCTGCCTGCCAGCATCGCCTTTGCTCGTGTGCCTGAGGCCCTGGCTCCCCAAGCAGCCGCTGACTCCTGGACGCCTGCTGGCCGGGCCCCAGTCACGAGTGCGTTCGGGGAAGGCCTCGGGCCTACAGGAACGGAAGGAAAAGCCATCGGGCCTCCCCGACCGTCCACACAGAGACTGATGGGTTCCCCACAGCTGGCTGCCAGGACGCGCCTCGACTCTGGTTTTGGCACAGACAGGCCCTGCTGCATCCGTCGTCTCTGATGGAAGTGACAGCCGTTTCCCCTGCAGACAGGCCAGAGCGGCCCATCCACGTTCCAGGGTGTGAGGCCAGTGGTAGCGTCCCCAGGGCCACAGCCCAGTGAGGGAGGTGGGGGAGCGTCCTGGCGAGGGCTGGGCCGCCTCCCGCGTGCCCTGGGGAGCAATGCTTCGCACCACCCCGCCCTTTCCTGGCCGTCTGTGAAACTGAACATCTCCAAGTGAATGTTTTAACTGCTAAGCACAGGCAGCGCTTCGAGGCTTCATGACGATGACGTGGAAATCCTAACCCTGACCCCGCCGTCGAGCTGGGCCTGCATTTCCGTCAGCACATGTGTCCCTTCTCCTCAGCAACCGCCAGCCCGGACAAGCCCCACACCACCCGGGTTACCTTCAGCTGTGAGACGGGAGGTGCCGGGCGCAGTTGGGACTGCGTCTGGTCCGTGCTGCCGGGATGTGGCCATGCGCGGGGCCAGGGCTTAGATCAGCCTCCTGTCGGGCTGAGTGGGGAGGCGCATACCTGCCCCAGATTGCAGCTCAAAAGAGGAGAGGTGAAGGTCAAGTGTTCCATACCCCGAGGTCTCTGGGGCCCCGCCAGAGAAGGTGGGTGTCTCAGGGGGTTTTGGGTTTTGCTCTGTCTCCTGGGCCCGACCCCTGGCCAGAGCTGAACCTTCTAGAAGCCAGGAAAAGTCGGTACCAATTCCTGGACCAGACTTCCGGCCAAGCCTGCCCCTGAGTGCCCTGTGGCCAGTGTGGGAACCCAGAGGGAGACTGTGCTGGTGTCACCGGGGGCCTTCTGGCGGTCAGGATGGCTCACGGGGAGGCACTTGGGGGCTATGGCCAACCCTGGGGACCCGTCCACCCCCAGGGCTGCTGTGAGGCCTGAATGTGGCGGGGGCTCCCCGATGTGAGTCCCTCGTCCTCGTCCTACAACGCTTAGTGTTGGATGGGGGGCAGGACCCACAGGCCCCTCTCAAGGAAACCCACAGAGGCCCCTGCAGGTGACCTCAAGGGAGGCCCCGTGTGGGGAAGAGAGCACCTGCCCCGCACAAGACAAATCAAGTGGATGCCAAGGAGCAGGCAAGTTTGGGGTGGATGAAGCCACAGGATCGCCCACAGTGAAGACAGGGAGGCGGCCGCACACCCCCCACCCAGGGAGCCTCAGGGGCAGCTGGGGCCGCGGGGGTGGCACGAGGCAGGTCACACCAGGCAGCAGGCAGGGGCAGCGCTCCAGGAAGCAAGGCCCGACCGGAGACTGTGGGGGTCTCAGGGTGACTCTGAGTTCTGCTCTGCTTTGTCTGGGGCTGAGCAGTGCTGAAGGTGGTCTTAAGCTCATGGGATGCCAAGGTGGAGGAGGACGGAGGGTGAGGCAGGAGCAAGGCCTGGGGGAGGCAGCAAGTGAAGAGCTGAGGCCCCCGGAGGGGAGCGGGCAGCTGCGGGAGTGGGACAGGTGAGGGTGCAGGGCGGCCCTCTGACCCGAGAGCCACCGAGACCCAAGCCACGGTCCTGGCGTCTTCACCTCTTGCAGGTGGCGCCCAGGACTCACGGGAAGTCAGGAGGTGCCTGAGACCCCGCAGGGGCACCCTCTGCGTGCCTTGGGGCGGGACATTCTGGGTAGGGGGGCTCCGAAAAAGAGGCGCCGAATGGGATGAGCCGCACGCGGGTCTGAGGGTCGGGCTACGTGGGGCCGAGACCTTCAGCAGAGACAGTTCCCAGGCTTGGCCCCCGCCCCCAGCGCCGCGCAGTGCCTGCCGGTGTTCAAAGCCATTTCCTGACTTTCTCATGGTCTGGGATTCCCAGTTTCATGAGATTAAGATAGAAAGTTGTGGTCTGCGAAAAACCTTGCAGTTAGAGGATGAACATTCCATCGATGGGAGCCTCAAGTGGTCTGGAGGGAAGGCCAGCTGTGGGAAACCTCTCCCAGACGACTGTCATTGTGCAGAGGGGCGGGGCCCCAGGGACCTCGGGGTATGGAATGCTTGACCCTCACCTCTCACCTCTCACCTCTCACCTCTGCAGGTCCTGGGCGCAGACTTCACCTTCTGAACCTTCTCCTATTCGGAAAGTGTGTGGCCCACACGGTGGTACGAGGAGCCCTGGGCTGGGCAGCTGCCAGCCTGGATCCGAGTCCTGCCCTGGTCAAAGTGCTGATTACTTGACATACTTCTGTATCTGCAGAACCAGGTGACTGATCCCCAAAGCCCAGCCAGCTCCAGCAAGCTCTGGCACCTGCACCCATGGGTCACCCTGTCCCCGGCCCACCCTCCTCGAACCATGTTCCGCTCACCGTGGCAGGGCCGCCCCCGGAGCAGTCGGTGCCGTGTGCAGAGGACGGAGGCAGAGGTGCCGTGTGCAGAGGACGGAGGCAGAGGTGCCGTGTGCAGAGGACGGAGGCAGAGGTGCCGTGTGCAGAGGACGGAGGCAGAGGTGCCGTGTGCAGAGGCCCAGACAGAGATGTGGAGGGGTAGCCAGTATCAAGGGCACCCCCGCTTGTGCTCGCTTCCCCACCCGCCTGCTTTTGCCGCTAATGTCCAGACATTCTTTTGTTAGACCCAAAGCCCCTGGGGTTCAGTTCCTGCTGTTGCAGCCCAAGGGCTCCATCAAGAGCTGGCGGCAGCATCCACCTCCTGGGGGTCTCGAGGGGCTCCATAAGAACCCCTTGTCCTGAGCCCCCGCCCAGGCTGAGCATTGGCAGCTGTTCAGTCCAGGCTGGCTTTAGTTGCTGTTAATATTCAATATTTGACATAAACTCTATTTTGATTGTGAAACCACTCAGCATTCTGTGGCCTCATTCCGGGATTTTGATTCTAAGCCCCTCTAGGAAATATCTGCCCCGAAGTGACCGTCTTGTCTGGAAGGTTCCCACAGAGCAGGGTATGATAAGAGCCCCACGGGCTTCCTCCCAGCGCAGACGCTGCTCCAGCGGCTCCGGCAGCAGCACCTTATCTGCGGATGACAGATGCCGAAACGTGCCGGGGCCCGTGAGCCTGCGCAGCGTCACACACACTCAGCCCCCGTGAGCTGCACACACACATCACTGTGTTTGCGATTATAGTTTTACAGTGTGTTGATTGTTGATGTCCCCTACTTTTCTGGATCTTCCCCCATTTTTTTTTTTGAGATAGGACCTTGCTCTGTCATCCAGGCTGGACATTATCTCAAACAAACAAACAAACAAAATCAAAAGTGCAGCCCTCACCTCCTGGGCTCAAGTCAACCTCCCACTTCAGCCTCCTGAGTAGTTGGGACCATAGTTGTCTGCCACCACCCCTGGCTAATTAAAAAAAAAAAAATGTTTTTTTGTAGAGACGAGGTCTTGCCATCCCGCCCAGGCTGGTCTCGAACTCCTGGGCTTGAGCAATCCTCCTGCCTTCGCCTCCCAAAGTGCTTGGCTTACAGGCATGAGCCACACCCAGCTGTTCCCCAGTTTTGCATTGGCATTAGTAGCTTAAACTCTGTTGTGTTTCTCTTACAATAAGAACCTTTCTCAACACATTTCCATCCATTGACAAAATAGGGAGAAAGGGGCATTTCCAGTGATTTAGATCACTTTAAAAAACATCTGTGTCATCTCTTTAAAATGTTCAGGAACTTTGTGTTGGCAGTGTTTTCCTCTGTGCCGTCAGACACACTCTGTACTGGTTTATAGAAAGCAAGTTAAGAGCCATCTCTGGAATCAAGGTGACTTGGGTAAATGCTGAGACCCGAAGGGATTTGGTGATAGCAACTCTCCTTTCAAATTCTGCAGGAGGAGTGGGTGTTAATCTGAGACGGCCACAGAGCTGAGGGTTCCCACAGGGAACGGTAACATGAGGTGTGTTTGTGGACTGGCCCCTGCTCCCCAGTCTCCACCCAGAAGACCTCGGGGAAGACACAGGCAGACACCTAGGACACACAGAGTCCCCGGGTCACAGGGAGAGAGGAACAGAGAACAAACGGGGCAGGTTTTTTCAATTATAAAACTACCATGTTCTGGCTTATACTGATACATTTTAAAAGCCAGGTTAAACAGATTATTTTCTTAGAAAATATAAAGTATGGCTGGGTGCAGTGACTCATGCCTGTAATCTCTGCACTTCAGGAGGTCAAGGCGGGTGGATCACTTGAGGTCAGGAGTTCAAGACCAGCCTGGCCAACATGGTGAAACCCCATCTCTACTAAATACAAAAATTAGCTGGGCAAGGTGGCACACACGTGTAATCTCAGCTACTCAGGAGGCTGAGGCAGGAGAATCACTTGAGCCTGAGAGGCAGAGGTTGCAATGAGCAGAGATCACTCCAGCCTGGGCAACAGAGTGAGACTCTGTCTCAAAAAATAAAATAAAATCTAAAAACAACAACAAAAAGGAAAATATAAAGTATAACATTGACTCAAGCAGAAATAGAAAATCTGATTAGCCCTATGGGACATGGGCAGGAAACAGAAAAAAAAAAAAAAAAAGTAATCAAATGATATCCTTTAAAAAAGCACCAAGCTCAGGCAGTTTTATACGGGAATATGCGGGACTGACCTCTGCAACGGAGAGACAGAACGACCGTTTAGGAACCTGTCCTCTGAAGGCCAACTGCTCAGTCCAAATCCCATCTTCCCGCCCGTGGCTGGTGACCTTAGGCAGACTACTTAAACTCTCAGCCTCTTCATCCGCCAGATGGACATGAAAGCAATACCTAGTTCACAGGGTTGATTCCAGGTTAAAGACTTGACTCATGTAAAATATATAGAAGTGTGTTTGCTGCACAGGAATAACTTGATACAGGTGAATTGTTACTAAGAATTACTATTATTTCCAGGCACAGAAAAAGACAAAAGTATCACAATTCATTCTGTAATATATAATTGTGTGAGTCCATTCTCACATTGCTATGGAGAAACCTGAGACTGGGTGATTTTTAAGGAAAGAGGTTTAATTGGCTCACGGTTCTGCAGGCTGTTCGGGAAGCATGATGCCGGCTTCTGCTCAGCTTTGGGGCGGCCTCAGGAAACCTTCAATCATGGCGGAAGGTGAAGGGGGAGCTGCTGCATCTTACGTGGCCAGAGCAAAAGCAGGAGGGTCGGGGAGGTGCCACACACGTTTAAATGACCAGATCTCACGAGAACTCACTATTACGAGAACAGTACCAAGTGGAAGGTACTAAACCATTCATGAGAAATTCACTCCCATGACCCATCCACCTTCCACCAGGCCTCACCTCCAACACTGAGGATTACAATTCAACATGAGATTTGGGTGGGGACACAGATCCAAAGCACATCAATAGTTAACCAAAAACCTGAGAAACTAATGGCAAGAATAACACGCACACATCTACACACAGTGATGCTGACGTATTATTTATAATAGGGATGTAATCACCCAAAAATAAAAGTATTAACAGAATCCAATCCATCAGGAGCAAGTAAAATCTCTGGAAAGCAAAGATGGTTCAGCATTAGAGAACCTGTTAGTACAACTCACTACATGAAGAGACTAAAAAAGGGGAACTTTGGGGCATCTCAAAAGATAGGCCCCTAACAAGCATCAGGTCAATTTAATATTTAGTCCTAATTTTAAAGCACGCATAATCACGAGATATTCAGAAAACTAAAAACAGTCAGAAACTTCCTTAACTTGTAACAAACATTGTATTTAATACACGAGAACAGATATCAGCAAACTTTTCTGTAAAGGCTCAGATTGTGAATATTCTAGGTTTTTCGGGCAATATTGCCTCTGTCCAGACTATTTAACGCTACTGCTGTGGCCTGAACGTAGCCATCAGACAATACGTAGAAGAATGGGCATAACTGTGTTCCAATAAAACCACCTACAAGAAGAGACCACAGGCTGGATTTGGCCCCCTGGCCACCAGTTTGGAAACCCCCGCATTAGAATCATTCCCATTAGTCAGAAACAAGAGAAAGACGCTTGATTTTATACTTGAGTCTTGGCCAACCTGATAATATATACAAAGTATAAACATTAGAAAGGCAGAGACACAACTATAATTACTTGCATAATTATATGACTGTTTACCCAAAAAGTTCAAAATAATGAACGGACAAACTATTACAATCACAAGTGTAACATCAATATACATCGATCAACAGTGTTTATTAAAACAGCAACACAGAATTACAACATTTTATGGGAAAGTATCCCATTCATTATAACAAAAACTTTGAGGATTTCATAAAAATTCAGAAAATACTCAAGAACAAACCAAGAAATGAGCACGTCGGACATCAAAGAAATCTTTAAAACTCTGCCAAAGCTCTAAATTCGTTGAGAGTCAGAATCCATTTCCAAGTAGTAGGAATCTAAGTCACATGAATGTCAGTTTTCCCAACTGTCCCCATAAATTCTGCGCATCCCTTAAAACTCCCGCAGGACTGCTGTGGGTCTTGACACTGCTTCTAAACTTGACGTGGGAGAGGAAACGTGTAGGACCCACTGAGGAATGCTTCTGAACGGCCTCGGGGAGGCAGCCTGCTGTAAAGTTGTCATAGTTGATGCAGAAACAGAAGACGGCCCCATGAGTCAGGACGGACACAGCAGAGACAGCACTAAGTATTTACCGGAATGTTGTTTACAACGATGGTAGCATTTCATGTCAGTCGGTGGAGAAAAGATTCCTTTTTCAATAAATGATGGGACAACTGGCTATGTATTTGAAAAAGAAAATGTTAGTCCCGTCTTTCACACAACCCCAAACAACATTCCAGGGGATTAAAGAACTAACCATTTGAGATGGAGTCAGTGCTGATGCGTCCCCCAAATTCCCGTGTTGAAGCCTCGCCCCCAGGGATACGGTATCAGGAGAGGGAGCCTTGGGAAGGTGGTTCCGTTAGCCAGGAATCTGACCCTCACCAGGAACCTGACCACGCGACACGGTGACCAAGACTCGCGATCTCCAGAACCATGGGAGTAAGTTTCTGCTGTTTAAGCCCCGCAGTCTATGTCATTTTGTTCTCAGCCCTGGCCGATGAGAACGCCATTAGAACATCAGAAGCCAGAGCCATAGAAGGAGAGAAGAGACACCGAAGTTTGTTTTAACCGTCTTGCCGTAAGAAACACCCTGTAAGTCACACCCGAGACTCGGGCGTCCTAAGAAAGGGGGATGTGGACAGTCCCTCCAGCACCTCTCGTGGCCGGGTTGGGTGACAGGCACACAGGAACTCATGGCACTCACCTCATAACTATTGTTCACATTCAACATGTACCCAGATTTACAATAGGACCCCATCGACAAAGCTAAAAGGCAGGCAGTGGATGGAAGAAACCACTTCCAAACTACCAGTGTCCCAAAAGGAAAAGACTAACTACCGGGCAGAAGATACAGTTACACAAGTCACAGAAGAACCCGCAGGTTCCACTCCTGCAGAAGCTGGTCACTCTGCCGACACCGTCAGCGTGATGTGGAGGGGTCTCCCCGCCACACCCACAGCTTCCCGCCTTCTGTGGGCCCGAGGTGGGTGTGTAGCGATTCGTCTACACCTCCGTCTGCTCCTGAGCGCAGCGCCCTTCACATCTGCATCCCAGGCCTCACTAAACACAGGACACGGAGGTCTCCCCCCCACCCCAATTTATCAAATGAATGAACGAATGAAGGTCGTTTTCAAGACCTCTGGCCCTTCTCTTAGAATCTCTAAATCTCACGCTTGCACTTGCTCTGGAGGGGATGAAACAGACACTGCCAGGGCCAGGAGGTTTACGATGTTTATGCTGAGGCTCAGGGAGCTACGGGGCTCAGAACCCGTATGGATTTGTTACCCTGAACTCGGTGACCAGGGCCTGCTCGTGAATCAGCAAATCCTCTGGCCATGCTTCATTCCAGGGAGGAAACCCCAGCAGCCCAGTCCTGTCTGCGTTTCCGCTGGTTTCCGCTGACGCCATCACTGGAGAGGGAGAAGAGGAGTCCTTGAAACCAGCCCTCCAAACATAAATACGCAGCCGGGTTCAGTGAAGCACATGACGCACTTTTCACCTCTGCCAGCGTCTCCATCTCAGTAAGTCCTGTGGGACAGATGCTCACAGTCCCCAGTGAGCCCCATCCGTGACCCCCGCTCGCCCCCCACGTTTCCCAGATGACGGCAGCTGGAGAGCCTGCCTCCGACAGCGGCCCCAGGCCACGGAGAGGCGACCCCGCAGAGAGCGGATGTTTGTGAAGCTCCTCCTGGAGGGAAAGCTGCCGCCAGTGCGGAACACTCCCATCTCGAGGCACAGACGGGGGAGCGGTCACGAGCCGGTCAGTCCCTCTTAGAGCCAAAATCGGGGGCTCAGAACATTTTCTAATGATTTCTGAGCCACCGAATGCATCTGGGCAGCCCAGTCTCTGTTTTCATTCCCTGAGATGTGGTACTTTCTCTCCTGGAGTCCTGTATTGGGGGCGCTTCAACCGCAGGCCTTGCCTCCCTCCCACGGTGCTGAGGAAGGACAGGCCCTGCCTTCCCCAGGAGAGCTCAGGCTAGAGAAGCCCCGGTGTAGGGGGAAGTTCTGAGCAGGCATTGTCACCCCCAGGTCTAGTGTCTCCACAGTGCCCCCCTGGCCCCCAGCCCAGGCTGTGCCTCCCCCATGTGCAGCCGCTGGGATGTGTCCAGGGCAGGACAGGAGGCAGGTGCCCAGGTGCTCCCCTAGGCAGAAGGCTCGGGTTCTGTTTCAGGGCAGGTGGGCTGGTGTGGCCCCCGGGAGAACAGATCCTCACAGACGCCGACCAGTTTCACCCAGGAGGGCAGGCCCTGCTGTGTTGCAGGCCCCCTGGGGCGCTGGTTCCCCCATCTGACCACACATGGCTTCCTTGAGATCAGTGCACCCCCAGGAAATCCTGGGTGCCTTCATGTCTTGGTCACTTGGTGGCCTGGGACTCTCGGGCGCCTCCTCCGTCCACAAAGCTGGCCAGGCTGTCTGTGGGGAAGTGTTGACTGGGGGCCCCAAAGCTCCTGCTAAGAAATCCTTCTAAGCACAGCCTCTGGCCCTGGAGAACCGGAACTCCCTGCCCTGCCACTGACTTACAAAGTTGTCCCCTCCCTGTGCACTTCCAGGCACAAAAGACAGGATCTGATTACTGGGGAACTGCGATGTGCAGGGGTGGAACTTTGCAATGAGTCCAGAAACTCCAAACACATGAACCTGGTAACTCACTGTGCAAACAGAGAAGCAGTCCTGCACGGGGTCCCCGGCGTTTGCTCTCTCAGCGGTCCTCAGTGAGTCCACTCTCTGTCCCTCCCACTAGCCAGCCCCCCTCTGCCAAGGGACAGCTCCCTTGTCTCCATGGCAGGCTGGTCTCGGGGGGCAATGGTGACATCTCCAACTACCTTTCTCTGCTCTTCACTGCTGATCCTGCTCCCAGGGCCACCCCCATTGGGCCAGGAGGCTACGAGGTGGTGACGGGTAGATGCTCCAGCTGAGACCTGCCCGGCCTCTCCCCATCTGCACGTCTCTTAGGAGAGGACCCACATCCAGTCCCCACACATCCACCTGCTGTGGGTGTTCTGGCCGGGGGGCCTGTGACCCGAATCTACCTCGGGCCCAGGGCTCACTCAGGGGGCTGGGGGCCTGGAGTGCCCAGAGCTGACCCTGCTGAGTTCTGCGGAGACGGACGACACTCAGGGCCCAGCAGGGGTGGAAGGATGGGCTCTAACAGGTGTGGCCCCAGGACCACAAGCTGCACCTGCTGTGTCTGAGCCCAAACAGGGCCTCCTTCCCCTCAGGTGAGGTTCTGCAGGGAGCTGGGCGGGGCGCGGAGGAGCTGGGAGCAGGTCAGCAGCTGAGGAGTGGCTCCAGGAGGGGCTACAGAGGCCCAGGGTCTGCTCTCAGGGGTCGCTGGGGACACGAGAGACTCCGACAGGGGCCGACCAGTGTGCACTTCTCTCTTGTGCTGGGGCCCCTCTCTTCATTCCCTGCTGGACACATCCATGCTGTGCTTGGTGGAGCTGCGTTTCTCCTGCTCCCGCGGCACAGAGCTCCCGGGAAGGGCTCTCCTGCCCTCTCGTGGCGGCCTCGGGGCAGTGGCCTGTGGGGGCCGCCAGCTCCTCCGCTGTGAGCTGCTGGTCACAGAAGAGACTGTGCCGTGCAGGGGACGGGGCCACTTCCTGATACCCAGGGACAGACTTTCTTCTCTTGAGGAAAGACTCGTAAGACCTCTTCCGGGTCATTCCTGATTAGGAATTTAATCCAGGGGTCAAGAAAAGACTCCCCAGCCTGATGGAGGCTGCCCAGGCAGGGAGAAGAAAGGTCAGAGACCACGGAGAGGCGGAGGGGCGCCAGGCTTGAGTGCCCCCTGCTGCGGCGCCCGGCATGTGGCTCACCTGCTCTCCTGCCTCTGTTACTCGGGAAGAAACAGCGGGCAGGGGGAGAGTCCCCGGGGCCTGAAGCAAGGCCAGGCCTTTGCCACGGACAAGTGACTTGGGCCTGCTGGAGCCGGGGTGTGGACTGTGGCCTCCAGGTTGTGATCACAGAACTGCCCGTAGGACCCCGGCTGTGAAGGCCACTGAGCCCAGCAGAGCTCCACCCTGAGTCCTCCCAATAGAGCCAGCGGGGTCAGGGAGGCCTGGCCCCGAGCAGCGCAGAGGCAAGGGCATGGCCCACTCAGTTCCGATGTGGCCTTGGCTGTTCTGTGGATTTGTTTCGGGGTGATCTGTGGCCCCCTTCATAAAGAGGGTCAGCTTCTGCTTGGGCGGTCACTTCCCAGCCATTAACCACCGATATCTGGAAGGAGTGTCTGTTCACAGAAATAGCAGCAGCCCTGTCTTCGGAGGCAGTGGCCTGGGTGTGGCTGCAGTGCTGTGTGTCTCCATGGTGGGGGGGCTGCAGTGCTGTGAGTCCCCGGTGGGGGGGGGGGCTGCAGTGTTGTGGGTCCCCGGGGTGGGGGGGGCTGCAGTGCTGTGGGTCCCCAGTGGGGCAGGGAGGGCTGCAGTGCTGTGGGCCCCTGGGGTGGGGGGGCTGCAGTGCTGTGGGCCCCTGGGGTGGGGGGGCTGCAGTGCTGTGGGTTCCTGGTGGGCGGGGAGGACTGCAGTGCTGTGGGCCCCCGGGGGGTCAGGGTTGCATAGGGAAACCCAACTCAAGGGGCTCTGTATCCACAGGGCCCAGGCAAACCCCTTGGCCTGTCCATGGGAGTGTCAGGCTCCTCCAAGGCTACAAGAGGTCACATCACCTGTCCAGGAGGACTCACGGGTGTATAAGCAGGTATGTTCAGCCAGGTGGTGCCATTTCTCCCAGGTAAAGGTGAACGGCTGGGTCATATGGCAGGCGTGTCCCCAGCTTCCAGCTTTCTTTCTGTGCCCTGACCACTCTGCAGCTCGGCCAGTTGCAAGTCTTCCCTACAGGCCTGAACTCCAGCTGGGCCGTGAACATTTCCAGGCACTGATAAAGGTGTTTAGGTCACTGCCCAAAACCCTGAAACAAAGCAGCCCTGGTCCAAATTCCTTAAACTCTCATATCAACTCCACACCCACCCCCTCGCTGCAGACAGACCTGGGTGGAACCCCCGTCTTGCTGTCTGTCCCAAAGATATGCTATCTGTCCCATCTGTCCTGAGGATACACTGCAGCCCTCCTTATGCCAGATCCCCTAGTAAGTGCTCTGGACAGATCACCCTGGCAACGATCGCCTCTTTCCCTGGAATCCCAACCAGCCCCATCTCAGGATGGTCTGAGGCACTCCCTGGTGGAAACTCCCGTCACGGCTTTTGGAAAGACTCCAGCTGTGGGTTCGGCCAGGATGGAGCACAAACTGTGAAATGATTTCCAAAGGGTGCAGCTCCCATCGCTGTGTATGATGGTTCCGGCCACTCCATTCACCCACCAATACTTGGTGTCTATGTTTTTAATTGGACTATTCCAGTGGTGATAATGGTATCCCCACTGAGATGTTCACATTCACTTCCCTTCCTGTCCCCATCGGCCACTAGAATTCCCTTCTTGTCCGTCGGCCATTCAGGTTCCTTTGTGTGTCAGGCTGGCTACCATCTTCATGTCAGATTCCTGCATTTCAAAAGATCTTTATATGTTCTACATACAGCCCTCTATCAAATCCATTATTCTGAATATTTTCCTCGTCAATGGCTTGCCTTTTCATTTTAAGTGTCTTTCGAAGACCAGAAATGCTTATTTGTTGGTGAAGTTCAATATCTTATTTTTTCTTTTAAAGCTCATGCTTCTGTGTCTGACTGAGGTCTTTTTTTTTCCCAAGCGTTTGTCCATCACCTGGCATTTCTGGGTGCTCAGGACTCCGCTCTGACTGAGGAGCGAGGCCATTTCTTTTACTGTCTCCTGTCTCTGAAGAAGGAAAAGTTGAAAAACAACAGGAATGAAGTCAGTGGCAAGACCAGCCAGTGCCACTGATGACCTCAGGTCTGAGATTAAAAGATTAACCCCCCCACTCTAGCCACATGTGCTCTCTATCTAGCACGACCCTTTCACGTGGACCCCTTAGGGTTGTAAGCCCTTAAAAAGAGCCAGGAATTCTGCCTTACAGGGAGCTCAGTTCTTGAGATGCAAGTCTGCCGAAGCTCCCGGCCAAATAAAGCCAAATTCTTCCTTAACCCGGTATCTGAGGGGTTCTGTCCATAGCTCGTCCTGCTACATGACCTGCCCGTCTATCCTCTTACCCACAGCAACCTGCCTTGATTCCTGCAGCTTTAAAATAACCCTATCAGGGTTAAATACTTTAATTTTTGCTTCACATAGCGTAAACCAAAAATAAAATTCTAAGCTTTCTCAACCCACTGAATGGCCCCCTCCTCTCCACCAGGGGGATTCCAAAGAAAGCTGAAAAACGAGTTCAGGCCACGAAGGGATGGGGATTGGACATGCCTCATTATACCCACCTCCCTTTGGAGTTCAGGTGCAGCTGACCAGACTGACATTAAAACAGACTATTAGACTGACAGAGCAGACTCTATACCAGCAAGACAGCAAGTTCCAATCTGACGTTGGCATAGCATCACGTGACAGCAGGCCCTCAAAGCATCAATGTATTTTACCCCAAAATATATCACTTTGACAAATTTTGAAATGGCCCACAAAGCTGTGTCTTGCGGGAAAATTCATATTCTGTAGACTCTCCTTCCCTTTCCAGCTCCTTTTCTGATCCTGAGGAGACTGGCTGAGAATCAAGTGCCTTATGAAGGTCTGAATAGGAAACATTTGCCATGTATTGCCTCTAAGGGCAGACACCTATGAGATTTCATCCATATAATAAGGACCTTGGTCTCCACAGCCCTTACCTTAACCCAGACACTCCTTTCTATTGATTCCAGGCCTTCAGATAGTAACTTAATTCTTTCAACCAATCGCCAATCAGAAACACCTTTCAATCCACCTATGACCTGGAGGCCTTTCCTCCTGGAGTCATCCTGACATTCTGGATGAATCCAATGCACACCTCACATGTACTGACTGATATGTTGTCTCCCTGAAACGTCTAAAACCAAGCAGTACAACAACCGCCTTGGGACAAGTTCTTAGGACCTCCTGAGGCTGAGGTCATATTTAGCTCAGAATAAATCTCTTCAAGTATTTTATAAAGTTTGGCTTTTTTTGTAAACAATAGGCAGATATAGATTCCATTTGCTAATTTTTAAAAATGCTCTCTGTGTCTTGGTTCATGAAAGACATTGGTCTGTGACCGGTGATGTCCAACTCTGCTATCAAGGCAATGTTGGCCTCATACATCAAGCTGGGAAGCGGCCCCTCCTCCTCCACCGTCTGAGTGGCTGGATTCCTATTATTTCTTCTCTAAATACGATTTACCAGCTTGGCTCTCTGGGCCTGGAATTTTCTGTGTGAGGACACATGATAACAAATTAATCTCAAATTTAACAGATAATGGGCATTAGTATTTTCTTTTTTGGTAACTGGCATCCTTCAATAAATTCGTCCAGTTATACTGTTTTGGGGGCTGCCTGCACTAGTCAGCGTGGTGTCCCCTCCGAAGGCCGGGCCTGACAGCGCCGCACCCCAGGCCAGGTCTGTTGGCCCGTGCTGGTGCCCTGGGGAGCAGCGGGAGCTGCCTGGAGGCTGCGGTGTGTGGTGGCGGCGGGCAGGCACCTGGCTCCCGAAAGCAGACCTTTAATAACGCCTCGCAGAAGGGGCGGGGTGGGAGGCTGGCAGCGCAGGGGCGGCAGCTCCGGATCCCCGCGGGTCTCCGGATCACCCCACCGAGCCCCGCGCCTCAGTAGCGCAGTCCCTCCAGGGCTCCTTGGAAGGCCAGGCTCCAGCCCGGGTGCCCCCCTCCCCGGGGCTCCAGGGTTGGGGGCACCCAGGAGGCCGCAGGCGCGGAGCTCGAGGGCGCCCCCCGACTAGAAACCCAGGCTTTCACGCGCGGCTCCCGCCCCGTGCCCACCTCCAGGGGGGCGAAAGCACCCAGCGCCGATCCAGTGTACGGACGCCCCCGTGCCCCGTCCCCGCCGTCCAGCCCCCCCGCCCCTACCGGTCCCGCGCCTCCTCCCCACCCGCCCGCCCGCCCCGAGCCGTCCAGCCCTCAGCTCTCCCGGGCCCGGGCCCGCCCCCGCCCCCGCCCCGCCCCTTGCCCCGCCCCGCCCCTTGCCCCGCCCCCGCCGTCTAGCCCTCCCAGCCCCCAGTCTCTCGCCCCTCCCCACTGGCCTGCAGGGTCCACCGACCTCCCGACCCCCCGACCTCCCGGCCTCGAGGACCCTCAGGAGTCCCTGCGTGGGCTGCGCCAGGTCGCCAGCGACAGCACCGGCACGCACCACAGCCACGGAACCGCCGACCACGGCGCTCAGGAAAGCGGAGAATCCGCGCACGCGCAATTCCTGCTCCCGCCTCGGCTTGCTGGTGATGGCGCATAACGCATGCGCGGGAAGGGCTGCTCTGGGCGTTGCCGTGGCTACTGGGAACGCGTTTCACGGGGGCGGGGCTTGCTTCCGGGGCGGGGCGCGGCCGCCGGAAGTGCGTGGCCGGCGGGGGCCATGGCGGCACTCAGCTTCGTCTTACTGCTGCTGGGGGCAGTGTCCTGGCCGCCGGCTTGTGCCTCCGGGCAGGAGTTCTGGCCCGGCCAGTCGGCGGCCGACATTCTGTCGGGGGCGGCGTCCCGCAGACGGTAAACGCGCGTCCACGGTGCCAATGCTGGGGTTCCAGGGTCGGGCAGGGTCAGAGGATGGGATGAGGGCGGGGTGGGTCTGGGATGCGATGGGATAGGGCGGGGTCAGGGGCCAGGGAGAAGGGATGGGGTCAGGGGGCAGGCACACGGGATGGAGGGTGGTCCGGGGCCAGGGGGATGGAATGGAGCGGAGTCTTGGGGGCAGGGGCCAGGGGGATGGGATGGAGCGGGGTCAGGGGGCAGTGTCCAGGGGAATGGGATAGGGTCAGGGTTCTGGGGCACGGAATGTGGCGGAGTAAGGGGCCAGGGTGATGGTATGGGGTAGGGGGCAGGGGCCAGGAGGGATGGGATGGGGGCGGGGCAGGGGCCAGGGTGTTGGGATGGGATGGGGGCGGGGCACGGGCTGGACCTGAAGGGATGGGATGGAATGGGGGCAGGAGCAGGGGCCTGAGGGATGGGATGGGGATGGGGCGGGGGCAGGGACCAGGAAGGATGCGATGGGGACGGAGTAGGGGCAGGGGCAGGGGCCGGGGCCGGGGCCTAGGGGATGGGATGGGGCAGGGGCTGGGGGCAGGATCGGGCCGGTGGGTTGACTGTAGTCGGAGCTCCGTCACTACGGCCCGGGTCTGCAGGCGGGGTTGTCCGCGAGGCCAGGGGCGCAGCCTCGGGAGCCCAGGAAGGGCACCGGGTTGCTCGGGCTGAGCCTGGGCGGGCTCAGGAGGCCCCTGAGTGTCGCGGGTCCAGGCCTGGGTGTGCGAAGCTGGGAGTCAGTGCCCGGCGGGCGCTCCGCAGTGAATTCTTAGGGCCAAGACGAGCTTCGCAGCCGCCCTGTGGCTGTGAGTTCTCCAAGCGGACCCCGAGAGGGGCCTGGACGCAGAGGTGCGCGGCCCCTTGTGGCCTTCGCAGGCCTGGGCGCTGCACGTAGTTTCACCCGCGACGGTGGGAGTCTGTGGAAAACCAGCGCAGAGCAGGAGAAGGAGAGTACCAGGGTTTCTGTAACCGTTGCGGACCTGTCTGTGCCTTGGAGTGCTTTGTGTCCTTCCGCTAGGGCAGTGATCTTAAAGTGTGTCCGGGATCTCTGAGCTTTTGTAGCTGTTTTATAGTAGTACCAGGGTATTCAACGCCTTTTTCACTTCTCTCATGAGTGCACCGCGGAGTTTTCCTAGAAACCCCTTGATCTGTGATGTCACAACAGATTGAATGCAGAAACGGGTATGGGAATCCCGCTGTCACCAGACCCAAAAGAGATTTGCAAAAATTAAGAACATCGTTGGCCGGGCGCGGTGGCTCACGCCTGTAATCCCAGCACTTTGGGAGGCCGAGGCGGGTGGATCACGAGGTCAGGAGATCGAGACCATCCTGGCTAATATGGTGAAACCCGATCTCTACTAAAAAGCAAAAAAATTAGTCGGGCGTGGTGGCGGGCACCTGTAGTCCCAGCTACTCGGGAGGCTGAGGCAGGAGAATGGCCTGAACCCGGGAGGCGGAGCTTGCAGTGAGCCGAGATCAGGCCACTGCACTCCAGCCTGGGAGACAGAGCAAGACTCTGTCTCAAAATAAATAAATAAATAAAAAGAACATCGTCACAGTTCTTCTCACTAATTCATTTTTTAAAGTACGCTTATTTTTTGTTTAAATATGTGATTTTTGTTAACATGTAATGGCTTATTATTTTTATCTGAATTAAATATTTGTAGCTTTAATGTCTAATATAGGACATATCAATACACATACTGCACATAACCAGCCATCAATCATTGTTTCCAGTGTAAAGGGGTCTTTAGACCAAACAGTTTGAGAACCATGTGGGTACTGATTCTTGGGTTCTAGTCACTGGGATTCCTCTAGCCTTAGTGTTGAACTATTGCTAGTTGTTAAAAGGACGTTAGCATGTCTGCTGTTTCTGCTTACGGGCTCCATAAGTAACTGGTCATAGAGAAACAGGCCACTCACTGCCTTCACAAAGTGGGGACCATCTTAAGCGCCTAGAGTTGGGCCATACGCTGAGACTTCTGAGTAGTCAGGTTTTCTGTGCAGAAACCCCAGCATTCGAGACCTGTGGTCCTCATTCTGCCTGCTCAGGTATCTTCTGTATGACGTCAACCCCCCGGAAGGCTTCAACCTGCGCAGGGATGTCTATATCCGAATCGCCTCTCTCCTGAAGACTCTGCTGAAGACGGAGGAGTGGGTGCTTGTCCTGCCTCCGTGGGGCCGCCTCTATCACTGGCAGAGTCCTGACATCCACCAGGTCCGGATTCCCTGGTCTGAGTTTTTTGATCTTCCGAGTCTCAATAAAAACATCCCCGTCATCGAGTATGAGCAGTTCATCGCAGGTGAGGCCGAGCGGCACGCTGGGAGGCTGTGGTTTTTTAACTGGGACCGGGCAATCATTTCTAAGGTAGACATCAGGTTGGGCTTGCGACTTCATCCAGACTCACCAGCATCCTCCAGTGCCCAGCGCTGCTGCCTGAGGCCTGTGGCAGCACCTCCTCCACTCAGGAGCGCAGTCCCTTTCCCATGCTGCAGTGAGCTTCCCAAAATGTTTCTCGGGAAATAGACCTGAAGTGGATGAGCTTTGTGCCCCCTCACTTCTGGAACCCACGGTGGCCTGACGAGTAGGTGAATGCAGTTAGAGCCGCCCTAACACTCTAAGAAAGCGGCCACCCCGGGTGCTGGACCGACAGGACTCAGCTCCCTGTGCGAAAGGCTGTTTTACGCTAAGGATGACGTGCTGCCTGCGGAGTATGCTTCGTGGTGTCGCTGTGCGGCACCAGGGATAAAGGTCTGTCTTGTTTAACTTTGTGTTGCTTAATTTTTTCATTTAATTTTAGGAGAGGAATTAAAGCTCTTCTTAGAATGAAGGTATTCAGAGCTTTTTGTGTTGTGTCATTTAGAAGACATAAATTTAAAAGTAAGTGATGCTTTGCTGCTGCATTTGAGAAGCCGTGAAGATGAATGAGTTAGTTTTGAGTCAGGCTCCTGCTTTCCAGCAACTGTTGAGTTCTTACTGGATAGCCACTCTCGGGGCTTAGAGACCTTTACTGCCAAGGAGTGTGGCTCCCGTGCCGTCATTTTTCAAGGATGGTGCTCGTTGCACCCTAGATCTTGTCACTTTGAAATGTTTTCTCTGGCAGGGTCAGTCTTGTGAGTGCTAGGGGCATGCAACAACAGGGAGTAACCTCTGACATCCTGGTTGATACCAAGTCACAAAGTCAGCCGCGTGTAAAAAGCATTCCTAGAGTGCATCCTGAGTTGACTTTACAATTTGCTCATGAGTCCTGGAAGATGAAAGCTGTGGTTGGGTGTTTGGTGTAACTAGCAGCCAGCCCTTGGTCTGAACATAAGGTTACAGGAACTCGGAGACGTTATCCTTACCTCCCTTTGGGACCAGTGGGTTTCCTGACAGGGAAGCGGGCAGGTCTGGGCCTTGGGCATCCAAGTGCTTGGGAAGGTCTGGGAAGACAGACCCCGTGTGATGAGCTTCTGAGGCGGATATGCTGGCCTCACGCTTCCCTGCAGTCTACCAGCCTGGGGCTTTGCTGAGCTGTTTCGTTGCCTGTAAGGTGGGGAAGGAACTAGCTCCTGATGTGGCTAACATAGCACCCAGCGTGCGGGATCTTCACCACCTCCCACTAGCATAGAAGGAGCCCTCGCAGCTCCGGCCTTGGGCCTGTAGGCCACGCAGCCCTTAGCCCCCAGTCGTGAGTGAGCAAAAAGGACACCAGAACTTCACCTGCACGGTGCTACTTCCCTGCTTTGTTCCTGCCCCAGAACTTCCCCAGCAGGGTGCTCCCTCCCCGCTATGTTCCTGCCCCAGGACCTCACCTGCACGGTGCTCCCTCCCCGCTATGTTCCTGCCCCAGGACCTCGCCTGTACGGTGCTCCCTCCCCGCTATGTTCCTGCCCCAGGACCTCGCCTGTACGGTGCTCCCTCCCCGCTATGTTCCTGCCCCAGGACTTCGCCTGTACGGTGCTCCCTCCCCGCTATGTTCCTGCCCCAGGACTTCACCTGCACGGTGCTCCCCTCCCCGCTATGTTCCTGCCCCAGGACTTCACCTGCACGGTGCTCCCTCCCCGCTGTGTTCCTGCCCCAGGACCTCACCTGTACGGTGCTCCCTCCCCGCTATGTTCCTGCCCCAGGACCTCACCTGCACGGTGCTCCCTCCCCGCTGTGTTCCTGCCCCAGGACCTCACCTGCACGGTGCTCCCTCCCCGCTGTGTTCCTGCCCCAGGACCTCACCTGCACGGTGCTCCCTCCCCGCTGTGTTCCTGCCCCAGGACTTCACCTGCACGGTGCTCCCTCCCCGCTGTGTTTCTGCCCCAGGACTTCACCTGCACGGTGCTCCCTCCCCGCTGTGTTTCTGCCCCAGGACTTCACCTGCACGGTGCTCCCTCCCCGCTGTGTTTCTGCCCCAGGACTTCACCTGCACGGTGCTCCCTCCCCGCTGTGTTTCTGCCCCAGGACCTCACCTGCACGGTGCTCCCTCCCCGCTGTGTTCCTGCCCCAGAACTTCACCTGTGCGGTGCTCTTTCCCCACTGTGTTCCTGCCCCCTTGAGCAGATCTTGATTGCTGATCTCTTGGGCAACGCAGTGTCACCTTCTCCGTGTGGGTTGGGCCGTGGGTAAGAGGCACGATTCCTGCTCGCCTGAGCTCCTGTCCCTGGGGGAGGCAGGACACCAGTGCAGTAGATGGTGGCCCAGGTGGTGAGGAGCACTGTGGGAAACCAAGGGGGTAGGGGACAGTGGCCTCACAGAGGGCCAGAGAGCGAGCCCCCGGCGGCTGGACCAGGGGCGTGAAGGCTGGACGGGCTCACATGGGCCTCTGTGAGGATGGGGCCTGCTGCAGCCAGGCAGGGGTGGGGCTGGGGAATCGGGGACCAGCTCCTCCCCACTGGCTGCTATCGCACGCTGTCGGCCCTGTGCCATCATGGCCTGTGCTCTGACCTGTTTTGGCCTTTGTGAGCCTCCTGCAGTCTCTTTGGGAATAGGGTGGTGTACAGTAGTAAGAGTCACCTGCTGGTGGCTGATGCGTGCCTGTAAGTGAGCTTCCAATTGCTGTCATGCTGCCCGGCTTCTCTTGGTGTTTTTCAGAGTCTGGTGGGCCCTTTATTGACCAGGTTTACGTCCTACAAAGTTATGCAGAGGGATGGAAAGAAGGGACCTGGGAAGAGAAGGTGGATGAGCGGCCGTGTATCGATCAGCTCCTGTACTCCCAGGACAAGCACGAGTACTACAGGTGCCTGCTGCGGCTGCTCCCTGCCTCCTCCCCCTGCCGCAGGCGCCCCCCGCCACCCTGCGGCAGGCACCTCCCCCAGGCACTCCTCGCCCCACACCCCCGCAGTGCCTATAGCCCCCGCCTCCTCCCCCTGCCGCATGTGCCCCCTGCCGCAGGCTCCCCCCGGCACCCTGCGGCAGGCGCCTCCCCCAGGCACTCCTCGCCCCACACCCTCACAGTACCCTCAGCCCCAGCTGCCTCCCCCTGCCACATGCACGCCCCGCCCCCACACATGCACACCCCCTCCCCCTGCCACAGGCGCCCCCCTCAGCCACTCCCCTCCCCACCCCCGGCAGCAGTGCCCTCCACCTCCTCCGCTTGCTGCAGCCTCTCCCCCACGCCACAGCGCCCCCACCACACACACACACAGTGCCCTCGGTGCCCACGCTGGGTGCTGATGCCGGGTTCTGGGCGTTCCCCTCCCCCCGCATCCTGACAGTGCTTCGGTGCCCCTCGTGGTAGTAGCGCTTGTGGCTGCCCACACCGTTCTCATCCTTGACAGGCGGGTCCCCTTTGTGCTGAGGCCTCGAGAATGGGCCGTGGCGAACAACCGGCTGAGACCCCGTGCCTTTTTCCCTGTGTCTTTTCCTGCATTTGGATGTTGCCACAGGAATGGGGGTCTTGTCAGTCCCAACTGTTGATTGCCATTAAAGGCTCTGACACTGCCAGACCTACTGTGGAAAAGCTGTCAGTTCCCAGCCTCCGTGTGTCCAGTGCCAGGGCAGCTGCTCTAAAGCACGGCAAGTGAGCTCTTGGGAAGGGCGCGGGTGACTTGGGTGACGGTCACAGCCAGGCTGGCCCTGAAGGTGCACAGGGCTGCCTCTGTCCTGCTCCCTCTGCCTCCCGGCAACCCCTGTCATGGGGAAGGCCTCAGTGGTTCATCAGCCTGAGAGGCGCTTGTGGGCTTCTTTTACAATTTTACGAGAATGTCACGATCCGCAGTCGTGATCGGTAAGTTTTCCTAAAGCAGCCGCATTTCATCAAGAGCAAGCCACGGTGTGTGCGTGTCTAGACTCGATTTGTTTTTCTCATGAAAGCAAAATAAACTGACAGAGCCGCCGCGGGTTTTGTCTTCCAGAGGATGGTTTTGGGGTTATGAGGAGACCAGGGGTCTGAACGTCTCCTGTCTGTCCGTCCAGGGCTCAGCCTCCATCGTGGCGCCCCTGCTTCTGAGAAACACATCAGCCCGGTAAGTGCCCTGCTCCCCTCAGGAGCAGCCTGGAGGCCGCGGTGCCTGCTCCGTGCGTGCTGGGCTAGGGGCTGTCCGTCTCCACTCCCGCATCCCTGGCCCACCCACCTCACAGACAGCACCTGGGGGTGTTGGTTAGGGAAGTGGTCGCATGTGTCTCCGCGAAACAGCGCAGTGGGTGATGTGGACAGCGGGCGAGGGGCACAGAGGTGAGGGCTCAGCCCGGCCGAGTGCGCGGGGAGGGGCTGGGCTGGGGGCGGCGGGGGCTTACCATGAGACTGTTCTCCATTTGTACCACTTGGGCAACTTTTACCAATACCTGCCCCCTCCCCGCACCCAACACCCACCGTTTGATCTGTCTGCTGCCTCATGGGTCTGGAGAGGATCGTGCAGCCACCTTTGGCCATGCGTCTGCCACAAGTGGCCGCCGGCCTGGTGAGCCGGGCCGCGAGGGTCCACCCAGGCGGCTGGGGTTGCAGACAAGTCGGTACCTGATGATGTCATAAACTCCGGAGGGAACTGTTGATGACCATGTTCTTAGAACTTGCTGCAGACTGGGACCCTCTCCGTCACCTCCCTTGGATCTTCTTCTGAGTCCCCCAGCAGGTGCTGTGAGCATCTCCTGTAGGGTCCAGCCCCCCAGGGTTGGTGGGTTTTTCTCCCCATGTGCGGAGACGAGAGATTGTAGGAATAAAGACACAAGACAAAGAGATAAAAGAAAAAGCAGCTAGGCCCGGGAGACCACTACCACCGAGACGCGGAGACCAGTAGTGGCCCCGAATGCCAGGCTGCACTGATATTTATTGGATACAAGGCAAAAGGGGCAGGGTAAGGAATGTGAGCCATCTGCATTGATAGGTAAAGTCACGTGGGTCACATGTCCACTGGACAGGGGGCCCTTCCCTGCCTGGCAGCCAAGGCAGAGAGAAAGAGAGGAGAGAGAGGAGACAGCTTACGCCATTATTTCCGCGTATCAGAGACTTTTAGTACTTTCACTAATTTGCTACTGTTACCTAAAAGGCAGAGCCAGGTGTACAGGATGGAACATGAAGGCGGACTAGGAGCGTGACCGCTGAAGCACAGCATCACAGGGAGACAGGCCTCCGGATAACTGCGGGTGTGCCCGACATCAGTCAGTCCCTCCACAAGAGGTGGAGGAGTAGAGTCTTCTCTGAACTCCTCCGGGGAAAGGGAGTCTCCTTTTCCCTGTCTGCTGAGTAGCGGGTGTTTTCCTTGACACTGACGCTACCGCTAGACCATGGTCCACTTGGCAACGGACGTCTTCCCTGACGCTGGCGTTACCGCTAGACGAAGGAGCCCTCTGGTGGCCCTGCCCGGGCATAACAGAAGGTTCACATTCTTGTCTTCTGGTCACTTCTCACTATGTCCCCTCATCTCCTATCTCTGTATGGCCTGGTTTTTCCTAAGTTATAATTATAGAGCGAGGATTATTATAATATTGGAATAAAGAGTAATTACTACAAACTAATGATTAATGATATTCATACATAATCGTATCTATTATCTATATCTAGTATAACTATTGTTATTTTACACATTTTATTATACTGGAACAGCTTGTGCCCTCGATCTCTTGCCTCGGCACCTGGGTGGCTTACCGCCCACAGTCTCCCACAGACTGGGCACAGCAGGGCATGGGTGCCTCTCGCGCTTGCCCACGTTGAGGTTGAGGCTGCCTTGTCTGCTATCGTGCCCTGTGTGCACCTCTAGAGGCCATGGCAGTCGCGACCCTATTGGACATCACAGCTGGCTCAGTACCACTCTGGTCAGTAACAGCTGCCACTGGCCCCAGTGGGCCGGGACCACGTGGTCTCAGCTGCTCTGGGCCTTTGTGAAGGCAGGTGGCTCCAGCACAGGCCCGCGTGTCTGCTGCTCGGCCAGCCCGGCTGTTGCGGAAAAGCAGAACTCAGGTTGTGGAGGGAACTAGGCTGAATTGTTTTGGTGGTTGAGATGCAGCTTTAATGTCCTGGGACTGGGTTCATTTCATGAAAATATCCGGGTTTCGGAAGCCAGTCTGCCTACGTGTGGGGCCCGTGGAACAGTCGTGCCTGTCAGTTTTTTCTATTCACATTTGCAGGTTAGAATGGAGCTGAGCCCAGAGGGGCTTCCAGCCAGATGGTCCTGATTGAGGAGAAACGCCTCTGCCGGGCTGCAGGGGAAGGAGGCTGATGGTGGGGGCAAGGCCGTCTGCCCCCAGCACCCAGGGAAAGTCTCTAATGGGGGTTAAAGCCCTAATGGGAAGGTGAAGCTATAAAGCCATTAAGAGAAGAGCCTCACCACCTTGGGGCAGGAAGCTTTCTTCAGCAAGATGGGAAAAGCACGCACCAAAAAAGAAAGATTGGTAAAGCCAGTTACTTTAAAATCAAGAACTTTTGTCCATTAGAAGAATGGAGACAGGCCTCAGAGAGGAAGGTCCTGCAGCACATTTCATGAACTAAGGACTTTCCGGGATACAGGAGACGAAACCCAGTGAGTGAGGGACGGGCAGCCTGGGGTGAGGTGAGTCTAAGACGGGATCCGTGTGATTCAGGAGTAAGAACGGCTGCTGTTAATGTGAGCAGGTGCCCCAGTGCTGTCGTGCTCAGGAAACCATCCACCGTTGGGACGACAGGTCCACAGGGGCTGGAAGGCTGCTCCTGGAGCGAGAATTTGGTAAAACCCTGAGAGTCCGGTGCACCCCGAATGCAGGACGTGCACCCACAGACCCCTGCCCTGGAATGTTCATGGCCTCCCCGGACCAGGAAAACCCGTGCACCCCTCAGCCACGCACGGGATAGAGTGTGGTAGATCCACAACTGACGATGGGCAGACTGCTGCCGTTTTCAACAAAGAGAAATCAAGATATAATGCCCAGTTTAAAAAAAAAAAAGAAAAAGATAAATGTGGTCATGTTCCATGTGCATGAAGGTCAAAGACAGTCCCGTGCATCGGAGGTAGAGATGGGGGATGCCGGGGAGGCCCCTGAGGACGGGGCAGAGCAAGTGTGTGAAGGGCTTTGTTCCTCCTTGTTCCTCCACCCAGGTAGGGGCTGCACCGTGTTCGTTTTGGAGCAGTTTGCCTACCCGCGCCTGTGCGGAATGTCCTCTACCTGCGCCCGTGCGGAATGTGCGTCTCGAAGTGCAGTATTGCATTTCACAAAAAGCCTTAAATGGCGTTGGAAGCAGGGCCAGAGGCACCCACTGAATCCAGCTATGCCCATCTCTCCAGAAATCACCTCACGTCGCCGCCTGTGCATGCGGCCGTCTTTTTAAACACGTGGAATCACCACACACGCTGTCCACGCAGTTTTCAGTTTGCCCTTCTCTTCCCACCCAGCCGCACACCTGGGTATTACGACACGTGGACATCACCTCGCTCTTTTGCAGCTGTTTGTGTACAGATGGAAGAAAATGTGGCCTTTGGTTGTTTCCAGGTTTGTGTAGAAGAGTCTGTGTGTGAACCATGAGGGCATAAAACTAGGATGCCACCCAGAAGAGGACGATTGGTCTCGATTGCCTGACCTCGTGATCCGCCCACCTCGGCCTCCCAAAATGCTGGGATTACAGGTGTGAGCCACTGCACCAGACCAAAATTAAAATTTTTAATGTAGTCAAATTCATCAGTCTTTTCCTTAAACATTTCTGGGTTTTTGTATTCCAACCTTTACCACCCCAGTATTCGGGTCTCTTCTTACGATCCGTTTTGTGCGTTTCGTTTTTATTTTGCATCAAGAGCCCTAGGAAGTGTGGTGAGACGGTTGGTTCAATGGCTGGAAAAGGAGAGGCACTTCCCACATGGAATTAGGTAGTGTTTAGCGTGACAGTCACAGGCACCTGGATGACTTGTCAGACCCAAACTGGAGCAAGAAGGCGCAAAGGAGGAGGTGCCTGCCTGCGAGTCTGAGATAAAGGCTGGCTGGAGGGCTCTCTGAAATAACCCCAGGAAGGCGCTGAGGAGGAGGTGCCTGCCAGGAGTCTGAGATGAAGGCTGGCTGGAGTCTGAGATGAAGGCTGGCTGGAGTCTGAGATGAAGGCTGGCTGGAGGGCTCTCTGAAATAACCCCAGGACGTTCCTCACACATTTCATGCACCTCACACTTTCACAGCCACCGCTTCACACGTGCACGTATTCCTGGGACCAGGTTTGCCAATGGACAAGGGCTGCAGTAACTCGGACGAGACGCTGTCGCAAGAATGCCTGCCCGGGAATGGCGTCTCTACCACGGAACAGATGCAGCTCCAGCTTTGAGCCCGAGTCAGTGAATTTGTTTCCAAGCAGCTTATGTGAACCTCTCCTTTTTGCCAAAGAAAAGCTTCCCACAGCCTCCCGTCTTCAGGCGCACCTGCAGCTTGCCATAGCCATCAGTGGATCCTGGATTCCAAGCCTTCTGCCCACTCCCAAATACACTCCTCAAATTAGGAGATACTTTTCTCTGATGTCATTCTCTGAGTTGACAGTGGGCGTTAAACCCTCAGAACTGTGGTGTGGAGGCCAGACAGCAGCCTGCCTGTGTCTCAGCCATAACCGCCCGACACGCCCTGGTTGGTGTCCCTTGAAGACTTGGTCTCTGCTTCCCCGGCCCTGGGTTCTCCCAGTTTGTGCTCTGAGAGTGTGACTGTCATCATCCTTAACTCTTATAACTATTGTCATGTTGTTTAAAAATAGGTCCGTGATGTTAGACAGAGCCGAGAACCTACTTCATGACCACTACGGAGGGAAAGAATACTGGGATGTGAGTGTTTCCTCGGGAGCATCTTTCTAAATTAGTGTATGTTGCCTATTATTTAGTTTTTGAAAATTTAAAACAGTTGATGGCTCTTTTGAACTTTGCTGATTAAAATCATAATTGAAGCCCTGGATACGGGCACCTGCAGTGACTGCGCCGCCCCCGAGTCTCACGTGGCCGCAGAGCCAGGTCCTCGGGAGCCCACAGGGCCACCCAGCTCTCCCCTCTGATGCCACAGGCCCTGAATGCAGTGGCGGTGCCCTGGAGTCAGCCCCCGAGTCAGTGACTCCGTCAGTGGCTGGAACGTAGACCCCTCCTTTCTCCTTTCTTTAGCTTTGAAAGGTGGGACTGTTTTCTGCAGCGGGTCTTTCCCATTGCCGTTGATTTCTGTGTTGATGGGGTGACTTTCCATAGCCACCCCAGTTCTGTGAGTGAGTGGGAGTATAGGGCGGGAAGCGGCTGCCCCCCTCCCGTGGGCACAGCAGGCCTGCTGACATGTTCACCAGGGCAGCAGCTTGTAAAGCTGGAACCTGCCTGCAGGAGACAGTCCCTGCTCACATGGGGCCTTGTGCAGGTCGGTCCCGCCCCATTTGGCAAAAGCTAGAAGTCAAGTTGGGGAGACACTGAGGGGAAGGAGCTGCACACAGTTGTGCCAGCCAGGGGCAACGGCCAGCTGAGCCCGTGTGTGCCACAGCTTCCCTCGGGGGAGCCTGGCAGAGCTGGCAGGGGTGGACGGCTTGCCCTGCATTGGCTTCATGCCGGAGACCCTTCGAGAGCCTCCACCGTGGATGGCACTGCTTCTCGGGCGACTGTTGATGAGGAATGTCTCTGAGGGTCTTGTTCCAGCTGCAGGGGTGGGTGGCGGCAGCTATGGGAGAACCCGCTCCAGAAGGGCGGCATGGCGGGCGGGCGTGTTCTCAGCCGAGCCGTCGCCGTTTCCACAGACCCGTCGCAGCATGGTGTTCGCCAGGCACCTGCGGGAGGTGGGAAACGAGTTCAGGAGCAGACACCTCAACTCCACGGACGACGCGGACAGGATCCCCTTCCAGGAGGACTGGACGAAGATGAAGGTAGCCCCTCTCCCTTTTGTTAATTGGAGAGAAGGTAAATCCTCTCTTGAGATGCCCAAAAACTCATGCCTTCAGTTCAGAGTCACAGCAGGGTTGGCGCGTCTGTCGGCATGGATGCCTCCCTGAAATGTGAGTCACGGTAATTACCCGCTCTCGGGAGGCGCCAGGACCCTGGGACCCTCGTCGCGGTGCAGACTCGGGGAGTCACTCCGCCTGGCTCTCCCTCTAGTAACACGGGAGTCCTGGCAGGCCCAGCAGCCTCAAAGGTGTTCTCAGAGCGCGGCAAGGCCAGGAGCACGGAAGCAGGAGCTCGAGGTGGTTCGGCCTTTCTCCCTCTTGACCTGATTGATAGAGAAAAGCAGCGTGCACCCAGACTCGCCTAGAAGCACCGTCAGCGCTATTTTGGTCTAGAGTCATCCTTTTTTTATTCTATGTATATATTTTTAAGTGTTTTCTGAAAGTTTGGGTTTTTCTGTGGTGTAATTACAACAAACATATTGCTTTTTCAACTTGATTTTGTTTTTAAGCATTTTCAGTGTCTGTTTTTTGTGTTTTTTAAACAAAACTTTCATAGAAGTGCCATTTTACTTGTTTGTTCTTTATGGGGTATTTGAGCTGTTTCCACGTGGAATAGCATTAATTGTTCCAGCAATAATTAAGTTACTTGGACAGTTTTTACTCAGGAAAAAATACAGAAGATTTTTTCATTTTATCCCACTTGTATTTCTTTTCAGTGTTTTTTATTTTTTATTCTTTTAAATTTTATTTAATTAACTTTTTTTGTTTTTGGTTTTGTTTTGAGAGAGTCTCACTCTCCTGAGTAACTGGGACTACAGGTGTGTACCACAACGCCTGGCTAATTTTTGTATTTTGTATTTTGAGTACAGACAGGATTTTCTCATGTTGGCCAGGCTGGTCTCAAACTCCTGACCTCAAGTAATCCACCTGCCTCGGCCTCCCAAAGTGCTGGGATTACAGACATGAGCCACTGTGCCTGGCTTATTTTATCTTTTTTTTTTTTTAAACTTTAATTGTTTTTGGGGAACAGGTGATGTTTGGTTACATGGATAAAATGGTAATTTCTGAGATTTTGGTGCACCCATCACCCGAGCAGTGTACACTGTACCCAATGTGTAGTCTTTTATCCCTCACCCCCTCCACTCTTCCCCTTGAGTCCCCAAAGTCCATTGTGTCATTCTCATGCCTTTGCATCCTCATAGCTTAGTTCCCACTTATGAGTGAGAACATGTGAAATTTGGTTTTCTGTTCCTGAGTTACTTCATTTAGAATAATGGTCTCCAGATCCATCCAGGTTGCTGCAAAGCATTCATTTCCTTCCTTTTTATGGCTGATATACCACATTTTCTTCATCCACTCACTGGCCAATGGGCATTCAGGCCGGTTCCATGTTTTCACGGCTGTGGATTGTGCTGCTATAAACATGCATGTGCAAGTGTCTTTTTCATATAGTGACTTCTTTTCCTCTGGGTAGATACCTGGCAGTGGGATTGCTGGATCAATGGTAGATCTACCTTTAGTTCTTTAGGAATCTCCATACTGTTTTCCATAGTGGTTGTACTAGTTTGCATTCCCACCAGCAGTGTCACGGTGTTCCCCTTCACCACATCCACGCCGACATCCATAATTTTTTGGTTTTTTGATTATGGCTCTTCTTGCAGGAGTAAGGTAGTATCCTGTTGTGGTTTTCGTTTGCATTTCCCTGATCATTAGTGATGTTGAGCATTTTTTCGTATGTTTGTGTATCTTCTTTTGAGAATTGTCTATTCATGTCCTTAGCCTACATTTTGATGGGATTATTTGTTTTTTTTTTTAATGCTGATTTGTTTTGGTTCCTTGTAGATTGTGGATATTAGTCCTTGGTCGGATGCAAAGTTTGCGAGTATTTTCTCCCACTCTGGGGGCTGTTTGCTGATTGTTTCTTTTGCTGTGCAGAAGCTTTTAGTTTAATTATGTCCTAACTATTAATGTTTGTTTTTGTTGCTTTTGCTTTTGGGTTCTTGGTCAGGAACTCTTTGCCTAAGCCAATGTCTAGAAGAGTTTTCCGGATGTTATCCTCTAGAATTTTTATGATTTCAGGTCTTAGATTTAAGTCTTTGATCCACCTTGAGTTGATTTTTGTATAAGATGAGAGACGAGGATCCAGTTTCATTCTTCTACATGTGGGTTGCCAATTAATCCTGCACCATTTTTGAATAGGATGTCCTTTCCCCACTTTGTGTTTTTGTTTGCTTTGTCGAAGATCTGTAAGTATTTCACTTTATTTCTGGGTTCTCTATTCTGCTCCACTGGTCTAGGTACCTATTTTTATAGCAGTACCATGCTGTTTTGGTAACTGTAGTCTTGTAGGATAGTTTGAAGTTGAGTAATGTGTACCTCCAGATTTGTACTTTTTGCTTAGTCTTGCTTTGGCTATGTAGGCTCCGTTTTGGTTCCATATGAATTTTAGGATTTTGTTTTTTCTAGTTCTGTGAAGAATGATGATGGCATTTTGATGGGAATTGCATTGATAGATTGCTTTTGTAGTATGGTCATTTTCACAATATTGATTCTACCCATCCATGAGCATGGGATGTGTTTCCAATAGTTTGTGTTGTCTATGATTTCTTTCAGCAGTGTTTTGTAATTTTCCTTGTAGAGATCAAGTTTTGTGGGTTTTTTTGGTTGTTTTTGTGTTTTGTTTTGTTTCATTCTTTTTTTTTTTTTTTTTTTCAGCTGTTGTAAAAGGAGTTGAATTCTTGGTTTGATTCTCAGCTTGGTTGTTATTGGTGTATAGCAGTGCTGCTGACTTGTGTACATTCATTTTGTATCCTGAAACTTTACGGAATTCATTTATCAAATCTGGGAGTTTTTTGGGTGAGTCTTTAGGGTTTCCTAGGTATACGATTATATCGTCAGTGAACAGTGACAGTTTGACTTACTCTTTACTGATTTGGATGCCCTTTATTTCTTTCTCTTGTCTGATTGCACTGACTAGGACTTCCAGTACTATGTTGAATAGAATTGGTGAGAGTGGGCATCCTTGTCTTGCTCCAGTTCTTAGGAGGAATGCTTTCAACTTTTCCCTGTTCAGTATAATGTTGACTTTGGATTTATCATAGATGACTTTTATTACCTTGAGGTATGTCCCGTCTATGCCACCTTTGCTGAGGGTTTTAATCATAAAGTGATGCTGGATTTGTCAAATGTTGCTTCTGCATCTATTAAAATGATCATATGATTTTTGTTTTTAGTGCTGTTTAGGTTGTGTGTCGCATTTGTTGACTTGCATATGTTAAACCATCCCTGCATCCCAGATATGAAATCCATTTGATCATGGTGTTACCTTTTTGATATGTTATATAATATCCCTCCATCTTTTTTAACTGTTGTTGCTTTAAAGTCTGTTTTGTCTGATATAAGAACAGCTACCCTGCTCACTTTGGGTGTCTATTTGCATGGAATATCTTTTTCCACCCCTTTACCTTAAGTTTATGTGAATCCTTATGTGTTAGGTGAGTCTCTTGAAGACTTTTGCCTCACAGCTTTTAGGCAGATTTTTATCCATTCTGCCACTCTTTTTCTTTTAAGTGGAGCATTTAAGCCATTTACATTCAACTTTGGTATTGAGGTGTGAGGTACTATATTCTATTCATCATGCTAGTTGCTGCTTGAATACCGTTTTCTTTCTTTCTTTCTTTCTTTTAATTGTGTTGTTTTATAGTCCCTGTGAGATTCATGCTTTAAGGAGGTTCTAGTTTGATGTATTTTGAGGTTTTGTTTCAAGATTTAGAACTTCTTTTAGCATTTCTTGTAGTACTGGCTTGGTAGTGGTGAATTCTCTCAGCATTTGTTTGTCTAAAGAAGATGATCTCTCCTTCATTTATGAAGCTTAGTTTTGCTGAATACAAAATTCTTGGTGGATAATTATTTTGTTTGTGGAGGCTGAAGGTAGGACCCCAGTCCCTTGTAGTAGGGTTTCTGCTGAGAAATCTGCTGTTAATCTGATAGGTTTTCCTTTATAGGTTACCTGGTGCTTTTGGCTCACAGCTTTTAAGATTCTGTCCTTCGTCTTGACTTTAGATAACCTGATGACTGTGTGCTGAGGCGATGATCTTTTTGTGATGAATTGCCCAGGTATTCTTTGAGCTTCCTGTATTTGGATGTCTAGATCTCTAGCAAGACCAGGAAGTTTTCCTCAATTGTTCCCTCAAATACATTTTCCAAACTTTTCGATTTCTCTTCTTCCTCAGGAACACCAATTATCCTTAGGTTTCGTTGTTTAACATAATCCCAAATATCTTGGAGGCTTTGTTCTTTTTTTTTTTTTTTTTACTATTCTTTTATCTTTGTGTTTGTTGAATTGGGCTGATTTGAAAACTTTGTCTTTAAGCTCTGAAGCTCTTTCTTCTCCTGTTCTAGTTCTAGTCTATTATTGAGACTTTCCAGTGTATTTCGTTTCTTTAAGCGTGTCTTTCATTTCCAGAGGTTGGAATTGATTTTTCTTTATGATACTTATTTATCTGGAGCATTTTTCATCCACATTCTGTATTTTTTTCACCTTTCACCTTTTTCAGCACTAGACAGGTCATCAAGACAGAAAGCCAACAAAGAAAGTGAAAAGTTGGTTTTCACCTTTGTCTGGTATGTCCTTGAGTAGCTTAATAATCAACCTTCAGAATTCTTTATCTGGCAATTCAGAGATTTCTTCTTGGTTTGATCCATTGCTGGGGAGCTCCTGTGATCTTTTGGGGGTGCTATAGAACCTTGTTTTGTCATATTATCACAATTGGTTTTCTGCCTCCTCATTTGGGCAGACTATTTCATTGGAAAGATCTGGAACTCACGGGCTGCTGTTCAGATTCTTTCGTCCCACGGGGTGCTCTGTGGTGCTCTTCCCTTCCCCTAGGGATGGGGCCTCCTGAGAGCTGGGCTGCAGTGATGAGATTGCTCTTCTGGGTCTAGCCACCCAGTGGGGCTTCCAGGCCCTGGGATGGTGCTGGGGAATGTCTGCCGAGCCCCGTGATGTGATCCGTCTTTAGGTCTCCCCGCCGTGGGTACCAGCACCTGCTCTGTGGAGGTGGCAGGGGAGTGAGGTGGACTCTGGCGGGGTCCTTGGTTGTAGTTTTGCTGAGTGCACTGGTTTTCTCGAATGCTGGTTATGCTGCAGTGAAGTTGTCATGTGGACAGACTCCGGACCTGTGGTCAGCCAGGATGTTACAAGTGGTGGAATTAGCTGTTGCTTTCTCCTTCCTTAGAGCAGGGTTCTGTTAGAATTTGCTGTAACCATTTGCATTGGTGGCCTCCAGCCAGGAGGTGGTGCTGTCAAGAGGGCAGCAGAGCATTCTGGCTCTTGGGGAGTTTGCAGCTGTGAGCTGCTTCGTCCACAGGAGCTGGCACGTCCCTGCGGTGGTTCTCGGAGCACAAGTTTGCACCGTGAGTCTCCACATGCTGTTCTCTTTTTAAATACTTTTCTTTAACTCAGATAAAATGATCAGTGGTAATTAATACTGCTTCACTGTCTTCTTAGACATCTGGTCGCCCCCGAGATTCCACCTGAATCCCTTAGACAGCCCTGGAGGCCACCCCATGGAGGAGGCCACATGGAAATGGTCGTCCCTCTGCGCCTCGAGTTCCACCCGGTGCCCAGGATGAGCCCCGAGCCCGCCTGTCAGTTTCCGCATTTCCTTGTGGTTCTTTGCTAGGTCAAGCTGGGCTCGGCGCTAGGGGGCCCCTACCTGGGAGTCCATCTGAGAAGAAAAGATTTTATCTGGGGTCACAGAGAGGATGTGCCCAGCCTGGAAGGGGCCGTGAGGAAGATCCGCAGCCTCATGAAGATCCACCGGCTGGACAAGGTGTTTGTGGCCACAGATGCCGTCAGAAAGGGTATGGAGCTTCCGTGCCTTTCGTTTCTTTCTTTTCGTCTTGATCCCTGGTTCCGTTCTGGGTAGACCTAGGCCTGCATGATCTTCAACTAATTCCTGGGAGGGTAAAGCTGAATTGTGTGTCTGCATGTTTTGAGCCAGTTCCTAACGAATTAACCAGAAGCCAAGTATGCATGTCTTCCTGCTAAAGAGAGACATATCTGTTCCTACCGGAGGATCCGGTTCAAAGGGTCTCTCCTTCTACTTCGCAGAATATGAAGAGCTAAAAAAGCTGTTACCCGAGATGGTGAGGTTTGAACCCACGTGGGAGGAGCTGGAGCTCTACAAGGACGGAGGCGTTGCGATTATTGACCAGTGGATCTGCTCACATGCCAGGTGCCTGCCCCCTTCACCATCGGCTGAGAGCGGGTCGGGTGACTTTCAAAGGTTCTTCCGTCCCAGGTACTCGGTGTCAGAGCAGATGGTTGCCTGTGTAGCCTGCCCACTTCACTGTCGGCCGAGAGCGGGTCGGGTGGCTTTCAAAGGTTCTTCCGTCCCAGGTACTCGGTGTCAGAGCAGATGGTCACCTGTGTTCACAGTGGTCATTTCCACACTGTTTACCTCCTCGTCTGAGTCTCCTGTAGCATCTGGTTCAGTGTTTCCCTGGGCTGAAGTTAATTGTTTATCTTGCCCTTTTAATTCTCACACACAGACTTCCTCCATAGCAGGCTGTTGGCATAGCTGGCCTCATCTCAGAACCTCTTCTTGTGTCTCATTTTCCCGTCATTCCCAGTTTCTGCCCCATCTGCCCCCTGCCCTGAGAGTTGCCCGTGCCCTCGAGTTGGGCGTGTTGTTGGTGCTGTGTGTGTTGCTGAAGAGCATCATGAGCATCGCCAAGGCCGGGAGCCTGGGCCCTTGTGCGGTCGTTCTTGTGGGGTTGAGTGTCCCTGAGGCCGGGAGCCTGGGCCCTTGTGCGGTCGTTCTTGTGGGGTTGTGAGTGTCCCTGAGGCCGGGAGCCTGGGCCCTTGTGTGGTCGTTCTCGTGGGGTTGTCGTGAGTGTCCCCGAGGCCGGGAGTCTGGGTCCTGCATGCGATCTTTCTTGTGGGGTTGCCATGAGTGTCCCCAAGGTTGGGAGCCTGGGCCCTCCATGCCGTCATTCTCATGGGGCTGCTGTAGGAGGTAGGGCTGGGCCTCTCTTCCCCTACAGACCTGTCTGCCCGTCTGCATAGGAGACCAAGGTTAGGATTAGGGTGAAACAGTTTGAGTTCAATAAAAAAGGAAAGTAGAGGGAATGGTCTTCCCGTGGTTAGCACTGTGCACGTGTGTAGGTCTCTGTGGGTTAGTCTGTCTCCCTCCTGCCCGAGGAATGCTGAGCGCCCTGAGCTGGTGCCTCTTCACACATCTGCTGTTTCCTGTGGTGGTCTGGGCATTGTGCGTAAGACCCACGGAGGCTCTGGGTGATGCTGTCTGTGGGGCGTGGATCCCTTTACCTGTTAAGCAGACAGGAGGCAGCGCTGACTTCTTAGGTCAGGGCGGAGGTGTGTGGGAGCCCAGTCACGAGCTTGCCCCTGCTTCTCAGGTGTGGCCTTGAGATTTGACTGCGAGCTTGGCAGTGCTGTCTCCCCAGCCCAGGAAGCCTGCTGTGGGGAGGCCTGACACTGAGCTCTCGGCCTCCTGCCCTCAGCTGCGCGAAGCACTTGGCCTAGCTCACTGAAGCTGCTCTGCCTCCAGGCCAGCGCGGCCTACTCTGACAGGCCCGTGTGTGTGGAGTGGTGAGGGTCTCCCCACCAATGCCCCCACCCAGCAGCACACGGGCCTGTGTGGCCTGCTGGCCCTGTGGTTCCGTGTACAGCGCTGGGCACGTCACGTTTGCTCTGGAAACATCTCTGGGGTTTGCTTGTTCTTGAAGTTCATGAAGTGCTGCTGGAGAGCCAGAAACCGACTGTGCAGGAGCCAGAGGAATGGGCAGGCCGCTGACCCAAGGTGTGAAGAAACCCCTGGAGAAGGGTGTCCCCACCAGCCCATACGGCGTGTGTGTGGAGGGGTCCTTGACCTCTGTGATTTCTCTTGTGCCTCAGGATAAGGACCCCCCATGCCTTGGCTAGACAGTGTTGTGATTAGTAGGAATCTCTCATTGTTCACCATGTGACCCCCAGGAGGTATTCGACCTGCACCGGCGTGCCTGGTCCAGGAGGTATTCGACCTGCACCGGCGTGCCTGGTCTGGGATTTGGTGATGGAGAGGAGAGCTCCTGAGGGGGGCATGTGGTGGGACAGGAGTGTGGTGGCTGCTGACTGTGGGGTGGGGATGGGGCTGCAGCATCAGGCAGAGCCCCTCAGGGCGCAGATGTCAAGGGCACCTGAGCGAGGGGTGCCAGCAGGGGGGCGGCTGTGTCGGTTCCATGTAACTCTGGAACTCATTTCACTCACCTGCTCCTCTCAGTTCTCCCTAACTCTGGAACCTCTGTGATCTCAGTTCTTCCTAACGCTGGAACCTCTGTGGTCCTTTGCAGGTTTTTTATCGGCACCTCAGTCTCAACATTTTCTTTTCGGATTCATGAGGAAAGAGAAATTCTGGGGTTGGACCCCAAGACGACGTACAACAGGTTCTGCGGAGACCAAGAGAAGGCATGTGAGCAGCCCACGCACTGGAAGATCACCTACTGAGAAGGCTCCTCCGGGGCCGCTCCCGGACCCGACTGACGTGGGTGGACGCAGGCTCTGTCGCCGCGGAGTCACCGTCTGCTGCCAGCCAGGAGCTCGGTGGACAGGACTGTCCCTCGCGGGATCCTAAGCCCAGAAGAGGCCCCAGGCCTCTAGAGGTGCAGCGCGTCTAGAGTTGTGCTCTGTCCTTGGCGTTTCCAGCCGCCATGGCTGACGAAGAGGCTCTGCTGCCCTCGGGGGCAGTTGTGTTTTCAGGCAGTGTCTGTGAACCCACAGCTCGGTTGCCAGCAGGGCCCGCGTGGTGACTCATAAGCAGGAGTGTTTGTCAGGCTCCAGCTCTGGCCTTACCAGCCACCTTTCATGTCTTCATATTTTAAGCGCATTGAGGATAGATGCTGGCGGGTGAGCTGCCCTCCGTCAGGTGCACACGGGCTGACATTTCCCTGGGAGCTGGTGCAAGGAAAAGAGTCATTTTAAATGTCTGCAGAGTGACCGGGGCCTCACGAATCCCTCTGTTGCCCTCCACGCAGCAGGAGGCTGCCTGTTTGTTTCCTCCTGGGATGTGTGCAAGGCAGACCTGGTGCTGCAAAGGGAAGGGCCTGAGGCCTCAGGGAGCCCCGTGGAGGGATGACAGTTCAGGCCCTACCGTCAGCACATCAGAGTGCTGGGAAGTTTTTCAGTGGCGTCTCTGGGACACTCGGTGGATTGTCTGTAGGAAACTTGCAACTCCACTCCTCACACCAGGCCCAGCTGGCTGCCCCGCCCTCGCCCTGGCTGCCCCGCCCTCACCCTGGCTGGCAGGTGCACGTGGGGCCTCCGGGTCCACCATTCACTATTGAGAGCTAGAAATGAGGAAGACAGTCACACCAACTCCAAAAGGCTGTCTAGGATGAGCTGCTTTATCAGGGAGCTCCTTGTACCCATTTTACAGAAATCATTTTTAGGTCTTTGTGCCACCACCATGAGGGGCATCTGCAAAGAGGGCAACGCTGGACACAGAATCTGTGGAAGGTGCAGCAGTGCCTCAGGGGTCCTCAAGGTCAGGGAGCCCCCCTCTCCCTCTTGGCCCATTACCCTTTGTGACTTCCCACCATGGTGTCGTGTGACCCTCAGGCTGGTGGGGGCTGAGTCCTCACTGAGCACCCACTTTCCACATCTGCTAGAGGAACAGTGACACGGACACTTGTGTGACAGAGAGAGGAGGGTTAGTGAGGAGGGACAGACAGCTCTTCCCTTCGGAGCCTGGCTAGTCTAGGACATCACCTTGCTGTGTCTTCTCCTTCTCAAGCTTTTAAAATTGACCCTGAACGTGTGACAGGGTCCTACGGTGTTACTCAAAGCTGTGCAAGGTAAATGGTGACATATTTATTCTTTTCCCATTTGTTCTAGAAACAGTGCCTTTTTCATCAATTGCATTTTCCAGGTTGAGAGCTGTATAAAACATTTTGGACTGTGACCATGTACCTTCCTTTTTAAGAAAAATAAACTGCTTTATGGTAGTTAGCTGTGGAGCGTAGACTCATTAGACTCATTTCCTGCTGCCCAGCGGAAGGTGGAAGAACCCTTTCACATCTCCCAGAAGGCACATGGTGACCAGGTTGGAACAGGGTCGGGGCCGCTCCTGCTGGCCTGTGAGTGCTGTGGCATCTGCATCAGGACACCACTTCTGCCAGAGCCCCTGGGGCCCCCAGTGTTTCCTGGGTCTGCTCAAGCGGCCCTGCAAGCCCTCGTCATCCTCAACAGCAACCAGCCCTCTGTTCATTAGACTGCTGGGAGGCCTCTTTGGGGAAAGAATTCCACAGTTGTAAAAGTTTGAAAACTGCCAGGTTTTTAGGCACATAGGAGATGGCAGTATGGCCTTTATGAGTTTAACTGTGATGGGAAGAGACCAGCCAGTGAGAAGATTAGTGTGCCAGGTGCTGGTAAATGCTGCAGAACTCTGGAGAACACAGCCTGGAGGAGGTGGGAGGTTGGGAGGGGCCCAGGAAGGCTAGTGGGGCTGTAAGAGGCAGTGGCCAGAACAATGAGTACAGAGGCCCCAGGGCACATACGGCCAAGGCGGAGAGATGCTGGTGTCCCAGATGGAGCAACTGGGCCAGTGATGCGTCGGGAGGATGTGTGGGTAGGAGGGCCTCTGTGGGGCCTGAGCAGAGCAGGGTGTGATGTGACTGTGTAGAGAATAGCCTGGAAGCTGGAGGCTGGTGAGGAGGCTCTTGCTTGGTCCTAGTGAGACACAATGGTCAAGAGTGTTGAAAACTTGAGGCTGGACGCAGTGGCTCACGCCTGTAATAATCCCAGCACTTTGGGAGGTCAAGGCGGTTGGATTGCTTTAGGTCAGGAGTTTGAGACCAGCCCAGCCAACATGGTGAAATCCCATCTCTACTAAAAAAAAAAAAAAAAAAAAAAATTAGCCTCGCGGGCATGGTGGTGCATGTCTGTAATCCCAGCTACGTGGGAGGCTGAGGCAGGAGAATCACTTAAACCTGGGAGGCGGAAGTTGCCATGAGCTGTGATTGTGCCACTGCACTCCAGCCTGGGGTGACAGAGTGAGACTCTGTCTGAAAAAAAGAAAAACTTTAGAGTTTATTTGAACAAAGAACAGTTCATGAATTGCACTCAGAACCAGGAGAGGCCCAGCAGCATGGGCAGGCAGCACTTAAAGACAGAACACGAAAGTGAGGCACGGAAACAGCCTGATTGGCTACGGCTGGGCCTCTGCGTCATGTGGGTGTGGTCTGATCCACTGGCAGCTTATGACAGACTCAGCTACTTGTTACAAGAATAGACTTACTAGGTTGAGTTTGTTTACATGCTTGGTTAGGTTGCAGTTCACTAGGTAGGAATTCAAAGAATGGCCAGCTTTAGGCCAGATGTAATTTAACAAAAGGACCCGGGTGTGGGCACATCCCTGGAAGGAGGTACTGGGTCTGAGAGCCCAGGTGGACCCTAAGGGGTTGTCTTAGCTGCTGCAAGGATGATGGAACCCTCTCCCTTTTTTAAGCTAATGGTCTTTTTGTTGCAGGGAGAAAAGATGGACTTGCAGCTTGGAATGGATGTAAATCATAGTGTTTTCAGCACTGTTGGTTGTGTCGAAGTCCACAGCCACGGCCTCTTCTGCCAGCTCCAAGTCATGGTTCCAAAGACTTTTAAAACAGTCCATAGATACTCCCTTGATAAAGGTTTCATTTTTAAAATGTGTGTGGATGGTGGCAGCCTGACCCTGTTTCACTCCAGTGCAAGGCAGATGACACCAAGCCAACATGCAGAGGCCTGGCCAGGGTGTTGTCACTGTGAGTTGGGGCACACACAAGCACAGGGGGCCGTCCTGCGGTGGGCTGGGCCCAGTGGCTCACCCTTCACCCTTTTTCCACACATCTTCCTGGAGTAGACGAAGTTTAAATGTTCGTTTTCAGTAAGCAGCTGTGACTATACTAACACATTGAGTTAGAACCATTTGAATAGGTTTTGAATCTGCTTTTTCATTGTTCACTTTTAATACTATTAACTAAAGCATTTATTTGGGAAACAAAGGATTGTGATTTGGGTAAACTGAGTCAGGGTGACCCTGAGTAGTGTCCTGGAAGGCAAACACTGGAGAGTTTTGGATTTTCTCTTTGTTTGAGACGGAGTCTGACTCTGTTGCCCAGGCTGGAGTACAGTGGCGCGATCTCAGCTCACTGCAACCTCCACCTCCTGGGTTCAGGTGATTCTCCTGCCTCAGCCTCCTGAGTAGCTGGGACTACAGGTGCTTGCCACCACCACCCCTGACTAATTTTTGTATTTTTAGTAGAGATGAGGTTTCACCGTGTTGGCCAGGCTGGGTCTCAAACTTCTGATCTCAGGTGATCCACCCACCTCAGCCTCCCAAAGTGCTGGGATTACAGGTATGAGCCGCCTCGCCCGGCCTGGAGAGATGTGCATAGAGGATTTCCACAAAGGGTTTTTGGAGGCAGTTCATTGGCTGGGGAGAAATCCTAAATGAAGCCCTTTCTGGTGGGTTAGTGCTTCAGGGCCCTCCCAGCTGGGAGATGTGAAGGCCGTCAGGGGCTGACTTCAGCTGCTGGTCCAAGTCTACGGGCATCCTGTGGCCTGGCCGTCGGCGTGTGAATGCAGGCCTCCCGCGGCCTCCCTTCCACTTAGAAAGCCTTCGCATTGGTGACTTCGTTTTCTTTCACATTTCCCCCTTTTGATCGAGTTCTTCCTCCAGAAAGTCACAGATCAGTTGGTGAATGTGATGTTGTCCCTTGTTGCCGGGAGGCACTTGTCCCAGGGAGTCATGTCCCTCATTGCGGACGTGACCTCAGTCAAGCTCTAGTGTCACCTGCTTCACCTTCGGGTCAGTTTTCATTTCAGGGGATTGTCTGAATTCCAGCAGGGGGTAGAGGTTTCTTTAAATGAGAAACCTGAATCCAAGGGCCGACACCTTTTAGTTTGACAGCACAGGGATTGGTAAGGAGTACCTGACGCGGACTCTTCACTGAGGTTGAAGGAAATCTTTCTGTAAATGTCTTTTCCAGTAGAGAAAAAGATCAGGCTGAAGGTCGTGCTGTCTGGTGCCTTTATCTCCTGGGAACACACCGTGTAAAGACTGTCTGACCAGGGTATGACTTGTGTGAACCGCCTTCATTATTCCTTTACAGTATTGAAGCATGTCTCCTTTAATACACGGACTGTTCAGAGCAGAAGGGACTCTGCGCATTGACCCTGCCGTGATCATTTCAAAAGGTGACAACTTGCAGTTTCCGAAAGGTGCGGACCTTAGATTCGGAAGGACCACAGGAAGTGCCTTTGGCCAGGGCAATTTTAGTGCTTCCTGAAATTTTGCCAATTGAATCTTGGTGATGCCACCTGTGCTTTCTGCCCGTCTGCAGGACTGGGATGGTAGGCACAATGCCAGCGCTGTAATGTGGACCAGACTTCACAGATTGGTTTTACGACCTGGCCAGTGGAGTTCCTTGCCGCTGCGTGTGAAGATGTGCCCGTCACGTAGGGAGAATCTGCTCTAGTCGAGTGTGCGGCGTCTGAGGCAGTGGCACATCAGGAAGGGAACGCTTCCACCCAGGAGGAGAACATGCAAATCATCACGACGTATTTATAGTCTCGGGAGGCAGTGGCTGGATGAAGTCCATTCGCCAGACCTCAGAGGGCCTGCTGGGCAGGTCAGAACGGCCTGGGACTGTCTGAAGTGTCTTCGCTGGGTTGAATTTTGGGCAAACAGCACAAGGCAGTTGTGCCTCTTTGGCCGCCCTTGAAATGTTTCTCCCCCAGTACTGTTTTGTAAACGTGTAAGTTCATTAGTTGCCCAATGAGTCGTCCTGATGTTTTCATAGATTCTGGTAACACCGACTCATGGGTGCTTGGGACAGGGCGTCTTTAATCACATGACTTACGTCCTTTTTTGGAAAATTATCTCAGCTGTAAGGTTTTTAGTCTTAGTGAAACTCAAGGCAGTGGCTTTTGCTGTAGAATCAACCACATTTTTTTCTTTAGCCCCATCAGACTTCAATTTTGAATACCCAGAAACTGTGATTATGGCCAAAGCAGAAGGAAGCCAAATTGAATTTAATGAACGATTGACGAAAGTGTCATTTTTAACTTGGTTCCCTCTGGAGGTTAAAAAGTTTGTTTCCAGTGCCGGGCACGGTGGCTCACGCCTGTAATCCCAGCACTTTGGGAGGCTGAGATGGGCGGATCACGAGGTCAGGAGATGGAGACCATCCTGGCTAACACGGTGAAACCCCATCTCTAGTAAAACACAAAAAATTAGCCGGGCGTGGTGGGGGGCGCCTGTAGTCCCAGCTACTCGGGAGGCTGAGGCAGGAGAAGGGCGTGAACCTGGGAGGCGGAGGTTGCAGTAAGCCGAGATCGCGCTACTGCACTCCAGCCTGGGCGACAGAGCGAGACTCTGTCTCAAAAAAAAAAAGAAAAAGTCTGTTTCCAAACTCATCAACAACCCAAATGAGGGGCAGGAGGAGACCTGGGCCCAGGACTCCATCTTTCCGTGCTCTATCAGCCTCTGTGAGTGCAGACACTGTTTTGGAGAGAGGCAATGTTAGAGTTCTGATAGCATCTAGATGCCTCCAAATGCCAATTAAAACATGCACCCCATCCGGACGTGCATATTTTAATACATAGCCACAGGCCATTCTCTCACTTGTGGAGAAGCTGCACCCAACTGTCCTCACGCTCAGCATGTTCCCATGAGCACGCTGCCTTCCTAGGGCTCTGTGGACTTTCATATGCTAAGACCCTTGTTTTGGAACCGAGTTCTTCTAATTAGTTCAGAGAAAACTTAGGTTGGTGTAGCAAAGGAACCCCGGTTTGGCCAAAGTAAAAAGGTCCGCTGCTCCAGATAAATGGGGCTGGAGTCCAGAGGCGGCACAGCTGTTATGAGGCTTAGACTCACAGAGTCCCACACTTAAGATAATACCACTCACCATTAGGAAAACTCGCGGTAAGCGGCGAAAACGTCCTCCAAGCTGAAAGGTGGAGTGTGGCTCCTGCATCACTCAGTGGTGCGGCTGCAGCACAGGACAGGCCCAGGCTTTAGGCTCCACAGCCCTTCCCTCAGTTCCTGAGCCCGGGGCAGCTCTGGGCAGCAGAACACCTGCTGTGCGCCACCGACCAGACTCCTCCCAGGCCAGAGTCAGGGCTGCAGGGAGCCTCTCGAGAGCAGGGGACAGCATGCAGGGAGAGGGGGACGGGCACAACCAGGACATCCAGGCCTAAGCAGCCCCCGACCCAGCAGAGCCCCCATCAAGAATTACAGGTGCCCCCACCACAGGCTCTGATGCCCCCAGCCAAGCACAGGGTGAGGGGAGGCTCTGAGCCCAGTGGGACTGCCAGGCTCCCTGCTCCACCTCAGGGCAGTGCCCTGCAGACAGGACCTGCCACGCCTCTGTCCCTGCCATCTTTAGTCACTCCCTTCCATCCAGGCAGCAGGGACCACGTGAGATTCGTCCTTCGTGCTGAGGGAGGGCCTCACACCCAGGAGCTCTGGAAGCTCATGGGAGCTTCCACAGCTGCCCCTCCCGTGAGGCACCAGAACTGCCCCAGCTGCCACAGGCAGCACTGAGCCCTTCCTCCCTGCAGCCCTGGACTCTGCCATTCTCTTGGGGTCAGGGTGACTTGGTGCTTCCCACCATCTGTGCCGGACCCCTCCACATGGCTCCCCCCAGCACCAGGAGGCCTCCTGGGTCAGCACCTCTGGGTCCTGCCCACGAAGCTGTGCCACCTCCCAAGGCACCTGTCACACCCACCCCAGCATGTTTTCAGTCACAAGAGAACAAAAACCTGACTCAAGCTGGCTTTGAAGTTCAATAGCACAGACAACTCCCACGCTCAAAGGCAGTGGGTGAGGTGGCCTCAGGCACAGCTGGATCCAGGGGCACGGGCAGCACTGCTGGGATCCACTCCGGGTGTGTGTGGGCAGCACTGCTGGGATCCACTCCAGGCTCCTCTGCCATGGTGACAAGAGGGATGTCCCCACAGCCACAGCCACGTCCTCCCACTCCCACCCCCAAGCCTGGCAGGTGGAAGAGCCCAGCAGGAGTCACGCCTGACCGCACACAATCATGTGGCCCAGGGACGTGTGGCCACGGCTGCCACCTGTGGGTGGAGTTACCACCCAGGCAGGCAGGAGAGCTGGGCTGGGAGGCGGGGCCCTGGCCGGCTGTGGTGGCACCTGCTCTCCTGAAGCAGGTGAGCCCCGCACCTTCAGCTCCACCAGGTGGGGGATCCCAGAAGCCCGTTCATGCCCTGCCCCAAATACACTTGTGCAGTACGTGCAATTTTGGAAACTTTGGGACAAAAGCCACGTCTTCCACCCTGTCTCCTTCCGAGATCAATTTAGTTGGGTTTTTTTTTTTTTTTTTTTTTGAGACAAAGTCTCCTCCGTCACCCCGGCTGGAGTGCAGTGGCCGGATCTCAGCTCACTGCAAGCTCCGCCTGCTGGATTCATGCCATTCTCCTGCCTCAGCCCCCCGAGTAGCTGGGACTACAGGCGCCGGCCACCACGCCCGGCTAATTTTTTGTATTTTAGTAGAGAAGGGGTTTCACTGTGTTAGCAGCATGGTCTCGATCTCCTGACCTTGTGATCCGCCCGCCTCGGCCTCCCAAAGTGCTGGGATTACAGGCCTGAGCCACCGCGCCCGGCCCGATTTAGTTTTCATTTCACTGTCTCTGCTACTGCATCTCCTACAGTCAATGGAGCCTCCAAATTGAGGAAACAGCCTCCCCCATTCTCACCCGCCCCCCATCCGCCCAAACGCCGAGCAGATCCCCTCGGGTACAAGGTCCTATTGTCCCCAAAACCAGAGCTCCTGGCCCCGTCCAGGACACTCTTCCGTGTCTCTGTCTGTTTCATCTATGTCTGTCCCCCTTCTGCTCTGTTTGTCTCTGTGCCTCTCCCCTCAGTCACTGTCTCTTTGAGTCTCTGTCTCTCCCTCTCTCCCCATCACTCCTTTCCTATCCCCATCTTTCTCTGTCTCTCCCCATCACTCCTTCTCTGCCTCTCTCTCTCTCCCCATGTTTCTCTGTCTCTCCCTGTCTTTGTGTTTCTCCCCCATCTCTCCCTTTCTTTCTCCCTCTCTCTCTCCTGCACTCAGGGAAGAACACAGGCAGCACAAGAAAGGGCCAACACACCCGAGCCCTGCCCGGGACCCACCCAAGCCCCCGGGCTCCCTCTGCTTTCACAGGGTGGCCCTGCCTGCCCCCCAGCTCTGGGCCACCAGGTTCCTCCCCGGCCTTCCTACCTGCCTGCCTCCGTTCACCCTTCCCTGAGTTCCCTCGGCTGTCCCCTCGGCCATCGACTTCTTCTGTCTGCTTTGTGTTTCTGCTCGTGAGCAGCAGAAATTCTTCCCGCAACGCGGCCGAAGAGAAAGACATTGAATGAAACTAAACTTCGTCTCTTTGCTCGGCCTCCTGCTCACATTGTGCTGGTGCTGCGTCTCAACTCCCCGGTTGCGTCTGCTTTCTCAGGCACGAGAAATCGCATTCATGCCTGAGAATCGCATTCGTGGGGCTCCAGCCTCATGCCTCGTCACTCACCTAAAGGCCCTGCCTCCTAACGCCAGCCCACTGGGGTGTAAGATTTCAACACGTGAATTCTGGGGGACACTGACACTCGGGCTGCAGCAGCCCCAAGGACTGTGGGCCCAGGAGGGTACAAGAAATCTTCACCAGATGTTCTGGGGAGGGAGGAAGGTGCATGGGGTGGGGAGGCTAGACAAAGGGCTGTGTGGGGCTGGGGTCCTGGGGGGCCAGGTGGGCACCGTGGGGCCCAGCAGCTGCGAGCAGCGCCTCCAGCACTCACCCCAATGTTCTCCACATCCTGAGATGCTTCTTGGGCCCCCACCACGGCAGGGAGAAGCTGGGCCCATAAAGTGCATTTTGCAAGTCGAACCCTGAGCCCAGCCTGCCTGGAACCTTGACCCAGAGGAGCTGTGGAAGAAAATCGAATGAGTCGTGGTTTACGCCATTAAGTTTGTGGGTGATTTGTTCCAAAGCAGCAGCTAACTGGGACACCTCGGGTTATAAAAGCGAGAAGCAGGAACTGCTCAGGACCTCGGCGCCCGGCACCTCCTGCGGGATTCCAGCCGAGTCACTCATCCCCAGATCCACATGAAGCCAGGCTCCCCCATGCACCGATCACCCTCCTGTTTTCAGAAGGCTCGCCCTGCTCCTGGCAGGAACACCCACTTCCTTCCTGCGCGTCTCCGGCCCCAGCCAGGAGATCAGCACAGGCACCCAGCTGTCAGAGCAGGAGCCTGGAAGGGCAGGGAACAGGGGTGCTCAGCCACAGAAGCAAGACAGGGCCCCAGGAGAGCACAGAGTCATCAGGGACTCCGGGAGGACAAACTCTACTGTGAGAAACCACCACAGCCTGGGCCTTCAGCACAGACTCAGAGGGATTCTCCTGGAGGCTGGGTCCAAGGTCAAGGCAGGGGCAGGGCTGCTTCCTGAGATGCTCCTGGACTCACAGACACCGTCTCCTCCGTGTGTCCTCACGGGGCCATCCCTCTGCGTGTGTCTGTGTCCTCACCCCCTCCTCTTACAGGGATACCAGGCGGACTGGGTCCCGGCCACCCTGCTGACCTCCTTTGCCTTAAATATTCATCTATTAAGGTATTTGGGGCACTGCAAGGTTACGTATCGAAGGTGTACAATTTGACGACTTACGTATCAAAGGTGTACAATTTGATGACTTACGGCCTCCGTTTAACTCAATCACCTCTCTTAAGCCCCTGTTTCCTTTTAAGACCTAAGTCACATTCTGAAGTTCTAGGGGTTAGAGCTTCAACATATGAATTTTGGGGGACACAGTTCAGCCCCGACACCCCTCCCACTGCACACACAGCTTCCACCTCAAGAAGAGGCTGGGGCAGGGCTGAGTCAGTTTAGGGCAGATTCGCTGTCCTGTTCCTCAAGGCGGAGGGCAGACCCCCACCCTACCCGGCCTCCCAGCCCCCGGTGTGGCAAGGCAGGCACGTGTGAGGCAGAGCCTGGACCCGATGGAGGAGTGTGAGGGAGGCCATGGCAGGTCCAGAGGGGACCCCAAGGTGATAAAGGGAGATGTTTCCAGACCCCCCACTGCCGGGGCCATCTCCTCCCCGCACTCCAGCCTTCTGCGACGGAGTCTTCAAGGAGGGGCGAGGCAGGGAATTCAGTGACCTGGCCCTGACAAGTGGGAACGACAGGAGCGAATGGAGGGGCGCACATTTTGGGGGCGCCGTGGAGCCGTGCCTCTCTGCGGGACCATCCGTTCCAGACCCATCAGCCTTCACAGCCACATCAGCTCCCCCACAAAGGCCGGGTGCTGCAGGAATCGGCCTGTCACACATGGAGCCTCTCGCCCCTATGGAAAGGCCTTTTCAGGACACACCAGAATTGCTTCCCGGCCCCGGCTCGCTGTCCTCAGGGTGGCCATGTGAGTGGTATGGAGAATGGATAGCCCTGGGCCCGCAGAAGGCTGCAAGGCCATTAGCCCCGTCCCCACCCGTCACTTTCTAGAAAGGTTTGCACAAACACACATGGTTGCTGACTCCTGTGAAAGGCCACAATGCTACAGCACATGAGCTGGTCTGCAGAGAATGCCCCTCAGGAGAACGGGCACACGCCACCTGCGCCAGGAGGCAGATGCCACAGTCTCCTGAGCCAGCATGTGGCCAGCAGCGGGCCCAGCCTTGGGGTCTGTATGAATGGGGCCTACCGCTGCCCTCCCAGACCCATCTCCTCAGGGAACATGGAGGATGAATAAACAGGCACATTAAGTGATCACAGGAACAGGGACAGTGAGACTACATCAAGGAAAGCTGTAGAACAAGTGACGTTCTGCATGCAGGGAGCGGGTGCACAGGCCCAGCGGAGGCTGGAGAGCAGAGAGAGAAGCTGAACAGGAAGGCCGAGCCACTATGTTGAGTCCTTCAAATGCCGGCCGCAATGCAGTTCTCTAATCCTGAGGAGGTGGGCCAGGAACACCCCTTCCAGAACACAGCAGAAGAGATGGGGGAGGAGGCCTCCCAACAGAGAGCCTCTAAAACCCGAAAATGCCCAATAACATCACATTTGAAAATCTTTCTGGGGAGAAGGTAACTGGAATCCCAAAAGGCCTGAGGCCATGGAGAAGCATGAGTCCAGCTGGGCACAGCATCATCTGTACAGGTCCTGTTGATCCCTGCTGGCCAGGGTCCTGAGTGTTAACGAGCCCCAGGCACGCACAGGAGACGAAGCCTGGGGCCTGCATGAGCAAGAACCCAGAGCAGAAGCCCTGCAGGAAGCCAGGATCCCAGAAGAGGGGCCCTCAAGAGTGAGCCAGGGAAACCCGCCAGTCACGGGGAAGTGGCAGGGACGCTTGCTGCATGAGCCTCTGAAAAGAGGAGTAAATAAGAGAAAAACTCTCAAGAATTTCTACCACTGGCCATCCTCAAGTGGGTTCAAGGTTCAAAGCAGCCACACCCACAAAATGTACTTCCCAGTGGGCTGCTCGGGTCCTGGCAAAAGCAAGCACAAAGTCTCCACAGGGATCCACCCTCGGACGCCTGAGAGTCCACCCATGCGAAAGTGATTTCACAACACAGAGGCACCACACGCACCAGGAAGCCAGCCACCATGGGCAAGAGTCAGCAGAAACAACTAAATGTACAATCAGATTCATAACATTGCAAATAGCGGAATAATCCAAGGCAGAGTGTACAGTAATGATGGCTAATATGTTTACAGAAATAAGAGAGGGCATTGAAGTGTGACAAAGGAACAAACAAGATGTTATCAAAAATGAAATACCATTAGAAATTAAAATATGATCATTGAAATTAGAAACATGAATAGCAAATTCAACACAAAATTCTGATAGTTCATGAACTGAATGATAAATCTGATGTTACACAGAATGCAGCCAAGAAAGCTAAAGAGATAGAAAAACCAAGAAATATGAAAGGACACAGAAGAGAGAATGCACAGGTTTCATCTTTATGTAAAGAATATTCTAGAAAGAGATGATAAAGAGTGCAGGACAGGTCACATTCAAGATGTCAGGTGAGGATTCTCCAGACATAAATCCTCACATTCAGAAGGCCCAATGAATACCAACAGGCGAAATCAAAAGAAACCCACGTTTGGAGAGTGATGGTGAACCCGCAGAAAAACAAACACAGAGGATGCTGAGTCCCAGGAGAGAAAAGGCAGATGACACATAAAAGAGCAGCAACAAGGCTGAGAGCCAACTCCTTACAACACTGGGTGCTGGGAGGCGCCACAATATCTCAGAGCACTTGGGGAGAATACTGTCAATCTAGACTTATGTTATCCGCAAAACTATCTTTTAAAAATAAGAGGAAAACACAGATTACTTCCAGACAAAGAAAAACCAACACGGTTTATCATAAACACATCTCCGTAAAGGACCTTTGAAGATGAAAAATAATCCCAGAAGGAAAGTTTAAGACACAAAAAGAGATACTGAAGCAAGGGAACATAAACATGAATAAAGTTAAACTCACTGTGTTAATTAATAATCATAACACAACTAACAGCGATATCCCTGCTTGCTGGGGTGAGAAAAACAAGGTACAGCAAACTACCTTGAGTAGTCTGAGAGCAAACTACCCGAGTTTCACAAACTCTGGATGTTTAAGAAGAATGAAAAAAGACTGAAGACACTGAACAGCCTTAGACTTTTTTTTTTTTTAAAGAGATGGGGTCTCACTCTATTGCCCAGGCTGCAGTGCAGTGGCACGATCATAGCTCACATAGCCTAGAATTCCTGGGCCCAAGCAATCCTCCCACCTCAGCCTCCTGAGTAGCTAGGACTACAGGTGCATGCCACCACACTCAGCTAGATTTTTCTTTCCCCCTCCATATTTTGTAGAGACAGGGTCTCACTATGTTGCCCAGGCTGGTCTCGAATTCCTGGCTTCAAGTGATCCCCTCACCTCAGTCGCCCAAAGTGCTGGGATTACAAGTGTGAGGCATTGCTCCTGCTACTTTAGACTCTTAAAGTTTTCAGATTCCCCACCAAAACAACAGGAAGAGAGTATAATTCTCAAAGTAGAGTGAAGGAGTGAAAGTGGGATAAGCAGAAAGAATCAATCAACCAAGAGAAAGGGTAAGAAAGGAGAAAAAACAACAAAAGGATAAATTAGAAAACACAAAATAGAGAGGTATAAACAATCCAAATACATCAGAAATCACAATAAATCTAAATAGATACAACTTCTGATCAAAGGCACAATTATGAGATTGGGTTTTTGGAAGCTGAGTTATGTGCTGCTTACGGGAGGCTCACCGCGCAGCCACTGCCAGGGGTGATGAACAGATGGGCAGGTCCTGCCCTACTGCGGACTGTGTGGTTCAACTCAGCATGGGGACTTGAGGATTTTTCAGAGGGGGCTCCTCATGGCCTCCACAGTGAAGGAGACAATGAAAGTTATCACCTAACTCCGGGGGCGGTACTTGGATTGTTACAAACTGAAAGGACTGAAACAACACTGTCTGAGTGTGATGACTGGGTTCTCTGCTTGGAGCCTCACCAGGCCAATGGCAAGGCGATGCCCAGGCTGGGGTCTTGCCTGAGGGTGTTGGGGAGGCAGCAGCAACCAGGTTCCCTAAGGTTGTTGGCAGAAGCCAGCTCCTTCAACGCCAGCAGGAGCAGCAGCAGCCAGTCTCCCCCATGCTTCGAGTCCCCGCCTTCCCCTCCTGCCCCTCTCTCCTGCTGTCAGGGACTCACACCGCCCGGAGGATCCAGGCTCATCTACTTTAAGATCAGCTGATTAGGAATCTTCATGACATTGGCACAGGTCCCTCTTGCCAAGCAATGCAGCATCTTCACGGGCGATCTCACTTCTGGGATGGCGTTCACCAAGGCTGGAATTCTGCCGCCCACGCCTAGGAACAGAGCTGCTGGCCCTCCCTCTCAGATTTCCTGAGGGACAGAGCTGGAGACCCGAGCAGAGGTCAGACTCAATTCCAGAAAGGGAGCTTCATTAACCCTTTACTCACAGAGACCAATGAACCAGTGGGGTTTTTGGTTTTAAACATGCAGAAAAATATCATTTCCAAGTATAGTTCCTCTTCTTTTATCACCAAACTGCCCTGTCCTGCATTTATTCTGACACTGGGAGTCAGGTTGAGTCAGGAAGCAAAGGCTGCAGGCGGCGGCGCAGGTGTGCCCCACACTGGAGGACAGCTTTGTCCTTCTCTCTGTTGCAGGTGTTCATCGGTACCAAGAGGAAAAGTGCCTCCGAAGACCTGTCAGGTGTCCTTAATCAATCGATTTTCTGATATTCATCAATAGCTCATTGATCAGTAGCATAGAATCCTAACACAATTGGATTTGGCAGGACAGCATCAGAGTGAGCACCGGCTCTGGCTTCAGCCCCACCGACGTGAATCCATGCTCAGCCCTAGCCCCTGTGTGAGTTGGAGCTATTTGCTTCTCTAACCCTAGTTTCTAAAGCTGTAAAATAAAATAGGGTGATTTCGTGGGCTGTCACACAGATTATGTGTGAAAATTCATGTTAAATGCTTACTACGGAGTCAGGAACATTAAGAAAGAGTTCAATAGATGTCAGCTACTGAGTATTATTACTAAAAATAACACATCTGCCGAAATTACAGCTTTTTAAACAAGTCAACTATGGTAAAAATAAGTATCGGGCTGATGAGTGATGTTTTCTGCTCAGCGTCATACATATTTTCTTTCTTTCTTTTATAAGATCCATAACTTGCTTGCATTAGCGGTGTGGTTTTAGTTTACAAACTTCTGGACAGCCTGAAACTCCCAATTCTCTTGAACCACCTTAAACACAACCCTTTTGCAAACAATCCTTTAAACATTCTTGTGAGTTTTGATAACACAGAGTCTGCTGTGACCCAGTAATCCTACTCCTGGGGATGCAGCTTAAGAACAAGAATCTCACCTGAAACAAAACCACCACGAAGATGTTCACTTTGGCATCACTTAAACGAAAAAACAAGTATTTGACTAAATGTGCAATAATGGAGATATTTTAGTAAATTACTGTACCTCTCCTAAATACACGACTAGGCAATATTGAAAAGTACAATAAAGTTAGGAGGCATATAGAAAGGTATCTGACTTGAAGTGAAAGGGAGAATATTAAAATAACACAAGTAACACTTTTTTTTTTTTTTTTTTTTTGAGACTGAGTTTTGCTCTTGTTGCCCAGGCTGGAGTGCAATGGTGCAATCTCAGCTCACTGCAACCTCCGCCTCCTGGGTTCAAGCGATTCTCCTGCCTCAGCCTCCCGAGTAGCTGGGATTACAGGCATGCGCCACCACGCCCGGCTAATTTTGTATTTTTAGTAGAGACAGCGTTTCTCCATGTTGGTCAGGCTGGTCTTGAGCTCCCGACCTCAGGTGATCCACCCGCCTTGGCCTTCCAAAGCGCTGGGATTACAGGCATGAACCACCACGCCCGGCCACAAATAACACTTTGATAACCATTTGATGCCTCCATGGAATGCAAGGCGTGTGCAAACCTATACCAGTGTCATGTGGGTGGGCTACAGAGGCCTGCCTTATATTTAGGCTTATCTTTAATATTGCTGGTTGCTTGTTTCAAGAAATTTAAAGAGTACTTTCTGATGATTACATTGCCATTGTCATCTGTCGTGATGTATCCATGAGATAAGACTGTCCTGAGCACTGAGCGGTTGGGCTAGAGACCCCCTCTAAAGCCATACACAGTTAGGACTCGCTGCACATGACCCCAAGGTTCATCCACAGATGGGTGTGGGCACAAACTGCCTCCCCCATGCTCCCAGCAGGTCCCTCGACCCTCTTCTCTCCACGCGGAACAGAAGACAACTCCAGAAAGGTGAACTGGCAATGTCTGCCTTAAAAAAAGCAGGAAGGCAAAAAACAAAACAAACAAAAACAAAACAAAACAAAATGCTGTCAAGCCCCAAGCCATCACAGAATTAACTTTCGGGGCGGAGAGAAGTCAGCTGGGGCCGGCTGAGGCTGTCCTCTCCACCCCATTACTCTCACCATTAACGGGGAGGATTCGGACTCAACTGCACATCCAAAGTTTCTGTAAATAACCCATTTCTGTTTGAAGCAGATTCCCCTGCCATTAATTCAGGGAGGGTTCACAGCATGCTGCAGTTACTTTGCTTTGTGAGTTAATGTCCCATAAGCTCAAACTTGTCACCAGGCTAGACACAGAGGACGTTTACCTCGCCCTCTCGACTGGCTGTCCTAAAACACCTGCTCCTGTGGGCGCTGGTGGCTGTTAAGGGTCATTGGGTTGGGGAGCTGAAGGGGTGCTGCTTGCCCCACTTTTCTCCCCCATCTGCCCTTCCCACACCCTCTTATGGCCACACCAGAAGGTCACACTGCTCTTGGCAAGTACTGCTTGGCTACCACTGGTTATTCAGGGCCCCAGGGCTCTTTAGTCAGCAAGTGGTGAATCTTACCAGGACAAGGGCCCTTCCTTTCAGGGCATCAGGTTCCCTTCTGGTCCAGTGTGTGTCTAAAAATGTCAACAGGGACCAAGGACCTGGACTAGGCGCTTTAGGACTCTGCTTGGCGACTTATTCTACTATGGCTGAGCTGGTATCCAAGTTGCAAGACAAAGTCTTCTTTATTCTGTCCTCAAGCAGAAGAAAGGAGTCTCACCTGGAGCTGTGAACTGCACTGTCTGGGGTTGGGGAGGGGTGACACAAGCACTCCCTCGGCTGCCCCAGCGAATGTCTCAATGGGTCTCGTGTACCTCAAATCCACTGGCTCCAAGCTCAGCACAGCACCAGGACTTTCCCAGGAATTGCAGTCCTTGCGGGCTAGACTGCCTTGCAAGTTTCTTGTGGACCCCAGAACACTTTAACCCATGGTGGCAGGGCTTGCTGGAACTCAAGGTTCCAACCACTAGGATGGATGATTCTCCTCTGGCTAGGGCTGGTCTAATGCTCTCTCCATGGGCACTGGGTGAGTTCTACCCCGTGTTGCTTTCCACTGTGACAGGGCGGCAATGAGTTCCAACACAAACTCCCACAATCATTACACTCTCCCTCCCGAGGAACATGACTTCTCTCTCCACACCATGTAGCCACTGGCAAAGATGGGGGAGAGGTGGTGTAGGTGATCCAAGACTGTCTTTCCTACCTTCTTTAATGTCTCTTTCTTAATATGATGCTAAAATCAGATACTTTGATCACTCACCTGACTTTTGGTTCTTAAGAACGTGCTTTTTTTGTGTGGACAGTTGTTCAATTTAGTATTCTTGCAGGGGGCATGATGGCTCAAGGCTTCCATTTGGCCATCTTGCTGCCAAACATTTTAATTAATTTTGCTGAGATACGGTTTACTACCAAAAAGTAAATAAATAACCAAAACAAAACTCTGTACTCCTAGGTAGGTAGGGCATCCCTGGGTCTTGGGTGGGGTCTTCTCAGTGATCTACCCCTCCCCCAAAGAATAGGGGCTCTCTAATGGCCTGCACGAGGCATGTACTCCTGTTTCTTCTCCAGGAATAGAGGATAATTTTTGTTCCTTTCACCCAGCTGCAATAGTTTTCACCAGTGTCCTGAGGGTGACAGTATTTGTTCTCTTTCTCCTGTAGATTAAAGGGGGAAAGGATCCTGCCTTGTTCTGGAACCTCCTCTCAGTGGGTGCTATTCCTTTCCTCCAAGCTGCCTCTGAACTCTCTTGAAGTAGACTCTAGGGAGAAAAGACCCATGTATGCTTCCCTCATACCCACAGCTTAGGGGCCCCCACATTCTCTTGCTAGTTCTCACTTGGCCTCCATCAAATGTATCTTAACTTTCTTCTATGCCTGACTGCATCTGCCCCGGCTAAGCATGTGCTGATATCCCTTAGGTCCCAACAGGCATCTACTTCTCCTCAGAGCTGGGCTGGTGGTTGTCTTACAATTTCAGCTCTACGAGTGGCTCAAGAAGGTTCACAGATTTGCAATTTGGCTTGATTTTTTTGTTGTTGCTGCTGCAAGGGTGGAAGTGACTTTCTTTCCAGTTGTCCATCCCTGAGCTGAAACTATCAGTAAAACTTTCAAAAGGTGCTTGTTCTACTTTATCCAGCATCTAGGATGTTATAGCAGGAAGGTCTTCCGGTTATCCTTGTCCACTCTTGTCAGAAGTAAAATGCTTGAGTTTTAAAATTCATGTTTTTTCTTGATTTTGAAGTCACAGATTCAACTGCTATTTCACTAATAATTACCTTAAAATTGTTGAAGTGCATATTTAACGGTTGTTTTCCATCAATATGGAGAATTTATCGGTATTCAAACCCTCACTCTGAGGAATCAGGGACACGGCAGTCCCACTGACTCCCTCTGTCCCGCTGTCCACACTTCCTATTTGTAACTCCTGATTGTTAATCACATGAGACACCAATGGTTATTTAGATGTCACTATAATTATTACTGGCTTCTTTGCTTACTTTTTAGGCTTTTTTTTAAAGGGCTATCTCAAGTTCACAGCAAAACTGAGAGGAAGATACAGAGATTTCCCATATATCCCTTCCCCTGACACATGCACAGCCTCTCCCATTATCAACATCCCCCAGCACAGTGGTACATTTGTTACAACTGATTAAGCTACATAAATGTGTCATCATCACCCAAAGCCCACAGTTCACAGCAGGGTTCACTCTTGTTGTTGTGCATTCTATAGATTTTGGACAAATGTATAATGACATATATCCACCACTATAGTGTCATAAAGAGTATTTTTACTGCCCTAAAAATCCTCTGTGCTATGCCTATTCACTCCTCCTGCTCTCAGATGCCTGACTCCTGCTAGTCTTTTTACTGTTTCCACAGTTTTGTTTTTTTTCAAAATGTCATATAGTTGGAATCATACAATATATAGCCTTTTCAGATAGACTTATTTCACTTAGTAACATGCATTTAAGGTTCCTCTATGTCTTTTCATTACTTGATAGCTAATTTCTTTATAGCACTGATTGATATTCCATCGCCCAGATGTGCCACATTGACCTACTGAGGGAAGGACATCTTGGTTGCTTCCAAGTTTGGCAATAATGAATAAAGCTGCTATAAACACCCGTGAGAAGGTTTTGTGTGGACCTAAGTTTTCAGCTCCTTTGGAGCGCAATTGCTGGACCGCATGGTAAGATTACATTTAGTTTTGTAAGAAACTGTCAAACCATCCTCCAAAGTGGCTGTACCATTCACATTCCTACCAGCAAAGAATGAGCATTCCTGTGGCTCCACATCCTCACCAGCGTTTGGTGTCGTGAGTGTTCTGGAGTTTGGCCATTCTAATAGATGTGTAGTGGTATCTCATTCTTGCTTTAATTTGCACTTTCCTCTTAAGGTTTGCAGCATCTTTTCATACGCTTATTTGCCATATGTATATCTTCTTGGGTGAGGAGTCTGTTAAATTATTTGCCCATTTTAAAAATCAGATCATTTTCCTATTGTTGAGCTTTAAGTCTTTTGTTGATTTTAGATAATGATCCTTCATCAGATGTGTCTTTTGCAAACATATTCTCCCAGTCTATGACCTGTCTTTTCAGCCTCTTGGCTTTATCTTTTGCAGAGCAGTTTTTAATTTTAATGAAATCCAGCCTATTATTTCCTTCATAGATGTTGCCTTTGGTGTTGTACCTAAAAAGTCATCACTAAACCCAAGCCATCTAAGTTTTCTCTACTATCATTTTCTAGAAGTTTTGTAGTTTTGTATTTTACATTTAGGTCTATCATCTATTTAGAGCTAACTTTTGTGAAGGGTTTATGATTTGTGTTTAGACGCTTGTTTTTTTGTTTGTTTTTTATGTGAACATCAAGCGCCATTTGTTGAAAATACTATCTTTTGTCCATTTTATTGCCTTTGTACTTTTGGCAAATATCAGTTGACTGTATTTATGTGAGTCTACTTCTGGACTCTCTATTCTGCTCCATTGAGCTATTTGGGAAACAGCTTGCGTTAGGCTAGACACGCCAGACCTCCTCATCTGCCAAGGCCTCTTTCCTGGGAGCCCCACTCCTTGATTCTCAGCAGTTTATATTCAGGGTGGAGAGGTGCTGGGTCACAGTGCCGGACAGCCCCACACAGCCATGTTCCTCTGGGCCACAATCACTCAGCATTTGCTCCTCACTACCCAGCAGACCCAGCTGCACATCGATCTGACTGCCACTTCTTTCACTGTACTTTCTTTATCCAGCCAAAACTCCACCCCAGTCAAGACTCAAGGTGTGAGTTCCACCTTGACCCCCTGACGACCAACCAAGGGGTGGCTGGCCAGGCTTTACTGTCTGTTTTGCAGAGGAGAAGGCTGACTGAGGTATATGGGAGCAAAACTTTGAGACCAGGTACCTTGATCTCCAGACCAGAGCCCTTCCACTGTCACCTGTTTCTCCCTGAGAGGTACATGCAGTGCAGGGTCCCTTGAGATAGCCCCTCCCTGCCCTCCAAATTGTCCCAGTGCCCTGAAGCTCTGTCCACTTTCAGGATTCCTAGGGCTGGATGGGACTGAGAAGCCAGGCTTCTGTTCTGACGTCACTGACCTCATGGTGCACGGTGTGTCCTGTGTGAATCCCAGGACTTCAGTGCCACCCCTTCTTGCCTAGGCAAGGGCTTGACATGAGGGATGCACAAGCTCACCTGAACCACCAAGGAGCTGGGGTGGGAGAGCCTGCCCTGAGGCAGGGACAACGGGGTGGCCCCTCCTGGCTGCTGCCACACTCACTGGTCACTCCAGGCATGTGCCTGGTTTATGAACAAGTTATCCAGGGCATTTTGCTCTCCAGGGCACAAACATACTTCTCTACTACTTAAACAGAGGTAAATTTAAACCACTTAAAAGTGCCTGCAGCACAGTTCTCTCACCTATTTTTTCCCTCAGTTTTGTCGCAGAAAGAGGAGGCACCAAGGAGGCAATTGCAGCAAAAATGAGTGACAACAATGAATTCTAAGACGGAGGCTTGTCCCTTCAAAGATCAAATCAGATTTGTCCATGGCAATGTTTGTCTTCAACTTAAACACAGACAGGTAATCCTCAAGAGATTACTTCCACCTCAATTCACACAGGACAGGTGATGGGAGGCGATAAGAAACTGTGTCATATCCCCAAATACACTGCATATTGACCCACAGATGGGTGAAAGGGGGAAGTGACAGGGGTGGGGAGCTCTCTGCTTGGCAAGTGACAATATTCAACAGACAGTCAGCATTTTTGCTCTAGAATAGCTACATATAAAGCAATTTGACATGTGCCAGGAAGAGGCGATCTTCTGCTCATCCTTTCAATGATTTTTTAAAATAAATGACTTTATAGGATTACTTAGCATGAACTGACTGTTTATGAGGGAAGTTCTAGAATAAATAACAATGTACTCATAAGAAATTGATTTTTTTTTCTTTTATAGAAGGTAAACACCCAAATGAGATGGGTTTGCTATCTCACCGGGACACCCAGGCATCCATGCTAAGCTGATTAGTTCTGGGCAAAAGGAGAAAAACAAATAATAGTTTGAAGGTCGCCCTCCTCTGATTTTGCGTAAAAATATCCGGGCTCTGCATAAGCCTTTCTGTCCTCATTCTCCAGTTCAGCTGCTTGAGGTTTGCTTTTCTGAGAAGAAATGTGTTCTCCATATAAATGAGGCTTGGGCGTGGACAGTAAGGACACACACACGGCACAGAGGCCTTGGCCTGGCCCTCCAGCCCCAGGAAGGGCCCTGCAGCTCAAATGATATTCAGTGACCTGCCTGCTGGTTTACCACACTGGCTGGTGCCAGGCCTCCGGGGCAAGCAGCCTGGGGTTCACTCTAGTGTCTTGAGAAGCTCAGAACTGGCTGTAAGTCCACCACTGAGTGCTCTGGCTTGGGGTGACTTACCCCTTTGCAGATGAAACCTGAGAAAGAGCACCCCATCCTCAAGGCAGCCCCGGAGTCCTGCAGCCGGGCTGGGCTGGAGAAGAGGATCACAGGCAAGCGGGCTATATGTTTTTGGTTTTGCTCCTAATCTCTGCATTTTAAAAACCTGTAACTCCTCATATGCGTTTGGCTCATAATTCAATTTTTAAATTATAGAGTTGTTTTGTTTTATACAAAGGTTGTGATTTCTGTCCTAAATATTGATCTTTACAAAAAAACAAAAAAACCTTTTGGTCCTCCTTTACATGTCCACATTTGTGGCTCCTTCCACTGTGGCCACACCAACTTCTGCCTCCACCATCTGGGCACCCCTCACCACTCATCCCCGACATGGCCCCAACCCCCAGCCCTCTCTCTGCCCCAGCCCCTCCGTGCGCCTGGCATCACCTCAGGCCACCTGGGCCCTCTGGCAGTTACCCTCGAGTCCCCGTGGTGACTGAGACCCCCAAGGCAGGATCCGTCTCCAGTTTAGGAAAAGCTCTAGGAACCAGAGGTAACTCTCAAAGGAGCACCCATACCTGTGGCCTAGGGTACATGGCGGGGACATTGCGGGACTCACCTGGAAATGAACACGGTAAAGATGGACGCCTTCCGCTTCCGACTTCCGCTCTGCTGCTTCTGCCTCTGCCTCCACAAAAGGATGAGCCTTTGCCCCTTTGGAAGTTTTGGTCGTTCCTGAACTTGATTCGGCTTCTGTCACAAAATTTGACCCTAGTGCCATCTACTTTGCCTCTTGAAAGTCTTTTATGCTTACCTCGCCCGATTCTCTACAACAAAAAGGTTTAAATGGGGTCAAAAACTTAAAATTTATTTTGTGACCAAAAGCTTTTTTTTTTTTTTTTTTTTTTTTTGAGACAGAGTCTCGCTCTGTCGCCCAGGCTGGAGTGCAATGGCCGGATCTCAGCTCACTGCAAGCTCCGCCTCCCGGGTTCACGCCATTCTCCTGCCTCAGCCTCCCGAGTAGCTGGGACTACAGGCGCCCGCCACCTCGCCCGGCTAGTTTTTTGTATTTTTTTAGTAGAGACGGGGTTTCACCGTGTTAGCCAGGATGGTCTCGATCTCCCGACCTCGTGATCCGCCCGTCTCGGCCTCCCAAAGTGCTGGGATTACAGGCTTGAGCCACCGCGCCCGGCCTTCCAAAAGCTTTTAACATCTCTCTCCTGCGTTCTTTTCACAAGAACATTTCAGTTTTTCAGAAAACATATGTATGTTACAAACTGATAGACAACTATTAACACATGAAGACATTTGATTGAAACTGCCTTGTTAATGAGAAGAGTGGGGCTGTTTTTCCAGCCAATTGGTTCCCACACCCAAGGAACAAGAGGACTCAGCTACAGTGAGGCAGGCTTCAGTCTCAAGTATATTTCTCTCATCATTTTTATAGACCATGCCAGGAAACTTTGTTTGCGTGAATATGTAGATAAGGAGGTATAGTATAGCAATGGCCCTCAATTGTGTTCTGAACTCTTCTGAGTTATAGTTCCCAAATCAGATGATGATCTGAAATTTTAAAATTGTAAAAATTATTTTAATGCTTTATCAGCTATCAACTCAGTTTTTCATTCAAGTGTTTTGAAAGCAAAGGATTAGAGACTACTTGACTTGCAAAATGATATGTCATCCAGTCAGTCTCAATTTCTGGAACATTTACCAAGAGGCTGTCCTCGTCTCAATTTATCAAGGGACTGTCATTTATCCTTGATTCTCTGTCACCTTATTTAATCTAATATAGTTTGAGGGGTTTGGGAACATTAAAATGTTGTTAATTTCATCGCTTTTTGGGGCCAATTTAATATTTTTGATAAAATGCTTTTATTATACTATTATTTTAAATGTGTTTTCATTGAATCCTTGGAGTTGCAGATGTAGTTCATTCTATTTATGGCAAATGTCCTCCATATACCCTAATCTTCCTCCTCAAACCAGTGAACCAAATTAGAAAATTTTCATCAGGAAAAGTCTGACCTACTTTTTCAATTGAAATAAAAGTGTTAGCATGCTTTTACAAGGATATTAAAAAAAGAAAACCACTGAGAAATAAATTATAGAGGACATCTTATTAAATTACTGAAGGCAATAAAGTTATGATTTAAGACGTGTAGAGCTAATATAATTGACCCACTTTATGATATGCCATTACAAGAAAATACATCTATATACCACTTTTCTTACTTAATTTGTAGCACTTTAATGAAGCCTGTGGGCAAATGTTCAGGTCATGTTCTAAGTGAGGACTTGTGTGTATTTGTTTATTGAACATTACTCTCAGGAGCAAAACACTAAATAAGAATCAACTACAGGCCAGGTGCAGTGGCTCACACCTGTAATCCTAACTGTTTGGGAGGCCAAGGTAGGAGGATGATTTGAGCCCACGAGTTCAAAACTAGTATGAGCAAGATGGCAAGACTCTTCCCTACAAAAAATTAAAAAATTAGCTGGGTGTGGTAGCATGCACCTGTAGTCCCAGCTACTCAAGAGGCTGGGGTGGGAGGAGCCCAGGAGTTTGAGACTGCAGTGGGCTACGGTTGTGCTACTGCACTCCAGCCTGGGTGACAGAGACGCCATCTCTTATTTAAAAAATCAAATATAAAAGTCATTTATGAACCCTCCCCCATTAATTCTGCTATGCATTACAGAAGTTCAGGAGGGGCTGTGCAGAGCTGGACCTCAGCCTCTGAGGTGGAGTGCTGCTGCCCTGCTACTGGCACCTGTGAAGGCAGGCAGCGAGACTCCAAAGCAACCTGCTGATGAGAACCAATAGCAGCCTTGCAGTTGTAGAACCACTGTGGCTGAGCAGCAACAGCAAGCAAATGGCAGGAAATCACCTTCTCCCTCATCCTGTCTGCCATGGTCCCTCTTGTGCTACCTTTGGCAGAATATAAAGCCAGCAGAGAATGGGAAAATCATATTTGCAGGGTCCCAGTCCCAATATTACAAAGCAGAACATAAATATTGGATTTGGAATTGACAGATAAAGCTTCATAACTGACCCAAGTGGTAGATAGTATGAAAGGTCCAATGTGTGTTCACTCTAGGTTCTAGAAGGAAAGCAGCAATGCAATGAGGAAAACTAACAAGTCCCATAGCTGACAAAGTGTAAGGTGTGTCTGCAGTATTATGAGTATCTAAGAATATTCAACTTATCCATAGACAATAAGAGAAATGAGCAGACAGGCCAGTAGCCTGTGAGACACATGAGCCAGTAGACTGTGGAGAGGAAATGGGAGCATCAGAGGTATTCAGTATTCATGAAGCATTCAGTATTCACGAGGCATTCAGTATTCATGAAGCGTTCAGTATTCATGAGGTCAGACAAAATTATCCACGGGTTATTGACTTCTATTTTGGCCCTACTGTTTTCTGCCTGGGACAAGCAGATAAAAGCCCTAATTCATTTAATCTATTAGAGTTAGTCAAATTCTCAACAGAGTCAATTTTAACATCTTACCACTTCCCTGATTAACAGATTTCATAAAGATTAACATAAAATCTTTGACCTTTGTTCATTAGAAAAATAATGGAGATTCCTATCTCTGCCCCAGTAAGACAGCAACTTAGACATACTCTCATATACTTGCGTCTCCATGTCACTCTGGCCTTATCACGTTGATATTACCCAGACTAAATTCTGGGTTATTAAAGATGTGTGTTGTCTTTCTTTCACTTTAGCTTTCTTTTATTTTGAGACGGAGTCTCACTCTGTCCCCCAGGCTGGAGTGCAGTGAGGCAATCTCGGCTCACAGTGCAACCTCTGCCTCCCAGGTTCAAGAGATTCTCGTGCCTCAACCTCCTGAGTAGCTGGGATTACAGGTGCCTGCCACCATGCCTGGCTAATGTTTTGTATTTTTAGTAGAGATAGGATTTCGCCATGTTGGCCAGGCTGGTCTCAAACACCTGAGCTCAGGCGATCCACCCACCTTGGCCTCCTAAAGTGCTAGGATTAGAGGCATGAGCCACCACGTCTGGCCTGACTTTAGCTTTTTAAGAACCACCACAAACTTACCAAGTACTGATTTTTCCATTGTAAACCTCTTGTAAGATTTCCTAAATTTTGTTTCTCAATTTAAGCATCTCATGCAAGCCTGCTTCCCAGGTGGCAAAGCTCTGAGATATGGTATGTCTGGGAACTTTTTAAATTAATTTAGAATATATTTATTTAATGTCTGCAGCATAGCAGGCTTGTACCAAGTGAATAGCCAGGAACAAACCAAGGCCTCTCACCCCCTGCATTTCATAGGGGGACAAATAAACAAATGCAAACATCGTTAATCAGTGCTAGGAAGGAAAATCAACCAGGGAGAGCAACATAAGATTCAGCTGATGTATAAAGTGCTTGTTTCCACAAAAAGTGCATTTAAAATGACTAAGGAAGTAAATGATTGCAATTTTAAAACCTTCCTGATATTTTTCTTATTTTCTTTAATTTGGACAATTTACATTTTACAGCACTAAAAGTTGTTGCTTTTGAGTGAAAAAAATCCCATGAGTACTTAAGAGTACCAAATAAATGGCATTTTAAAAAGTCTGTGCTAGCACTTTTAAAATCTTATGAACATTTGCAAACATACAATTACCAACACTTGGCCGGTATTGTTTCATCCGGATCTTCTTGTCTTCTCCATTAATGGAGCTCCCTGTCCCTGTGTTTTTTGTTGTTGTTTTTTTGAGACGGAGGCTCGCTCAGTCGCCCAGACTGGACTACAGTGGCGTGGTCTCGACTCACTGCAACCTACGCCTCCTGGGTTCAAGTGATTCCTCCTGCCTCAGCCTCCTGAGTAGCTGGGACTACAGGCGCATGCCACCACGCCCAGCTAATTTTTGTATTTTCAGTAGAGACAGGGTTTCACCATATTGGCCAGGCTGGTCTTGAATGCCTGACCTCATGATCTGCCTGCCTTGGCCTCCCAAAGTGCTGGGATTACAGGTGTGAGCCACCTTGCCTGGCCTCTGTGGCTGTTTTAAGGCCATCTCAGACACATCCTTTCCTCTGTGATGCCTTCAGTTTGTGGGTGTGATGAAGTCCATGAACATCATATTAGCCAGATGTTAGCACTTCTATAAGCCAAATATTTTAGTATTTCTATATTTTCTTTTTTGTTACCCTCTCCTTTTCCATGTGGTTTTCCAATGGGAAGTTCATTCCATTATTTAGCTCATCTGTTGGGTTTACTCCTTCAAATTCTGCTTGGTTCTGTTTTCTGATCTCTTTTAAGCTGTTTAATTCCTGGACTGTGTTCTAAAATGCTAGAATCTATTGTAATAGAATCTCTGTGCAGTATTACCATTTTGAGCTTGATATAGTTGTGCTCTTCAGATTTCTCATTTCTCCTTATGAGGTCATTTTCCCCTGGAGGCACTGGCTGCTTGGCCCGAAGGCGGGATGAGGGCATAGTGGGAGGTGGGCCAGTAGAAACCCACACTCACTCCTCATCCCTCAGGTCTGGCCTCACAGTTTTTTCTCTTGCAGCTGTACTAGACAGACCAATCTCACCAGTCCTGGAGGGTGGGATGGGGGAGGCACCTGCCAGAGGCTGATTAGTTCCCACCAACTCTCAGTCACTCACCAGCACAGGGCCTTTGCACTGCCTTGATCTGCTCCCAGGGACATCTGGGACCCAGTGGTGTGCTAGTACCTGCTAAACAGGCTACCCTGCTCCAGTGTATGCACATGTGTGTGTACATAAGCTTACTGTACATGTTACAGATAGAAAAGGAGCAGCAACTTAAAAACATGCATAAAATATACAGTACTGTTGTAAATCCCACAGAGCCAGTTTTTATGGAATGATTTCACTGAGTCTTGCTGAGCCCTACATCTGAAGCCAACACAGGGTTGCAGCTGATGAATGAGTGTGGTTCTGACAAGAATGCTGGGGAGGTTTTCACTGATGAGTCAGACAAAGGCGAAGCAGCAGGACCGATGTCAGAGCTTCACTTGTTCAGTGACTGAGTCACTTCTTTGCTTAAGTAGGTAACAGTTTCCAGAGGCTGTGAGACAGTTTCTTCAATTTTCTGTGCCATTCACAATGTAACAGCTACATTTTCAGTTTGATCTGCATCTTCCTCCATCACTTTCTAGGTCTAGAGACAATCACAACAGTGAATCAAACCGAGTCATGGTGTCTGTGGGTATCAGTGGTGTGAAAGCTCCCACCACAACTGACTCCAAGCTACTGATGTGAGTCCCCAAGCGCAGCCTAGGAGGGGTGTGCCCACCATTGCAGAGTATGTGCACGGTAAGAATACAGCTTGTAGTAAAATGCAGCAAAAGGTAGGAAGTGACGAGTTTCGAGTATTTGTTACCTTTGTTTTTAATATAATTCTAAGTTTATAAAATGTAACTTTAAGTAACAGCTGTGTTCACCTACTGGCAGGCCAGGTTCCTGGCACTGCAGCCTCTGGCAGTGGCACGCCAACACCTGGTCCAGTGTTCCGGGCTCGCCAGGCCCCTCTGGCTGACCATCTGCCTTGCAAGCCTTCTCCGTGAGGCCACCCTGATCCCAGTACTTACCACTGCAGCCCGCCCCACTGCACTATCCTCACCTGCTTTTTTTTTCTTCCCAGGCACCATTCCCTGACACTGGCATCTGGTGTGTTATTTGTTTTCCTGCAGAGCAGCAGCTATGTGGGGGAGTCTGTGTTGTGTTCACCAACCTGTTCCAAGCACCTGGAACAGTGCATTCCGGGTTGGCCTTCATTACGCATGTACTGAATAAAAGCTCAAGAACCTCAACATTTACAGTCAGGCTCTACAAGATTCACTATACAGTATCTCGTAAAAAGCAAAACCTTCATCTTACTTGGTCAAATTCGGGACATTTCCCCAATTCCATGATAGAATAATGAGTCCGAGTATTCCATCCGGTGTGGCCCCCGAGGTAGCTCCCGAAGAATCGCTGTTCAAAGGATTTACTCGTCAGGGAGAGGGTTCCCTTCGTTCTTTTCTCTGAAGCTTGTTTTTGCTGCAACATATTTTAACGTTTTTATTGTGGGAAAATGAAATAGTTTCAAAATTGATGCAAATGAGAAAATCAAGTTATCTGTCTGTAATAGTGCTGTTTTTATTATTTGTATGGTGCTTTTGACTTTTCAAAATATTTTCCTAAATTGTTCATTTAATTGTAGAAACATGAGACAAATAGATATGCTTTTTAAAAAGGAACACAAAATCAAAACCATCCCAAATCCCATGTTCACAGACCACGGCCAGACTCCCTCCTTAGCCAGCCTGGCCCACCTGTGCTTGTACAGTACATGAAGCATATATACACTGTCACAGCCACGACACAGAAATGCCGCTTAGCTGCCAACTTTCCACTTAATTTATTGTGACTGTCCTTCCAGTGTTATAACTAGAAATACCATAGTTCTATGGTGGCACTTAGCACCTGCTTTTTTTCACTGCACCCCAGCACCCGTGTCACCGTTGCCTCTTGTTGAGTGTGTAGGTTCTTCCTGTGTTCTATCCGCAAGTAACGTGAGGGTAACGAGTAACATGGGCATGTGTTGTCATCCATTTTATATGCAGGATGAGAGCGGGGCAGCTGCATACTTTTCCTCTACACCACCTTATATATAGGAGAGGTGCCAACATGCTCTCCAGGAAGACGGTGAAGAAGTCAAGAATCTAACAGGGGTGGGGACTGAGGGGAGACTGTCCCAAGTTGGGGAAATGCAAGTAGCACTGGTGCAAGCACAGCAGGTGCAAGACGAGGTGGAGTCAGTGCTGCAACTGTTGGGCAGGACTCAGCCACCTTTTCAGGTTATGCACGTGGGCATCCATCCCCAGGCCTGCTAGTGGAGCTGAAGGCAGACGTAATTTGAAAGGAAAAGAAAGTCTCAGCAACACCAGAGGAGTGAAACATTTTCTTTTTATTGAGAACATCTCAAATCCTTTGTCTGTATTTGACAGCGTCTCATGCTCAGTTCCGGCTGGTCTCGGTGCGAGAGGAAGCTCATGCAGTTGTAACGTGTGGTGTATACACAGATTTACATACAGAGAACACTGAGGATTGCATCTTAGCAACACGTTTCTTGGCCGAATTACATTCATAGAAAGTGTCCAGATTCTAAAATCAAATTAAAAGCATGTAACCCAAAGCCTGAAAAAGCAAACAGCTTTAGGGGCTGACTCCATTAGCGTTCCATAGACTGTGCTTTTAACCGTTCAGTTCATGTTTAATGGCCCATCAGTTCCTTACACACCATTAGCTTATGCTGTGGCCAAAAGAAGTGTTCTTGAGGCTTGGTACTCGTCCCTTCAGACAGTAAACAAGAAAGTGCAGACGGTGCTGCCAGAGACAGGAGGATTTTCACACGAGACTGAAAAAGCCAACACACCCTTACAACTAAAAGTCATGGTCGAGTCGGACCTGCCATCCACCTCCACTGGTCCCTGGCACCCGGTGGGTCAGAGGTTTCTCTAATTCTATTCCCTGGCATCAGCTGAACACTAGAACTCACATGGAAGGCCCCGAGCAACCCGCCGGCCTTGAGGCTGGGTGCACCCACTCCTCAGCCAGGGAGACTGTCACAAAACACGCTAAGGGGCAGAGACGCTGTGAACTGGACAGACACGGAACACAATGCCCTCTCCACTTACACGGTGTGGGGCTGACAAAAAGGAATCTTTCGACCGACTGTATAATTTTACAGAATTTAGAGGTGGGAAAGATGGCCAGTTTTCCTTCTCTACGCCTGGGGCAGACCACCTGCTTCTGGGGTAAAGTATTTGAGAAGGAAAAAGAGCCGCTGTGCATGTGTTTGTTTTGAGACACGGGCAGATCCGGATGTGCCCTCTCCACAGCTTCGCTAATCCCATCCTCAGATCTCCGCACAATGTGAAGACAGAGCCGTCCCCTCCTCAATGTACCTGTGTGAGATTACAAGGAGAGGCACTGTCTTCACGAAGAAAGCCGCGATTCCACAGCCCGGAGATACATAGTTATTTGAATAAAAATAAATTCCGCAGAAATCCATGCCTTGTGAGATACTGGCTTGCGCATTTTAAAATAATTGCTTTTAATTACAAAAATTCCTCAAAAATAGGAAAAGATGATGAAAAGTTTAAATTAAGACTCAGAATCAAAACTGCAGTTCTTTGGCGTCCCTTGCTGGGAAGAGGTGGGCCTGGCCTGTGACCAGGTGATGAGAGCTGAGGAAGGTGGTGAGGACATCCATCTGGACCTGCCGCTGCCTGGTGGCCCCACCTGAGACCTCCCACTAGCAGGACTCTGTCCCTGGCAGAGCTGTACCTGAGTGGTCCTGAGGGACAGTGCCTTTGTGGAATTAATACTTCAGGTTTAGCTAACAAAACAAAACAAAACAGAACAGAAGCCTCCCTTCCCCTACTTGTCAAAATGTCCTCAAAATGTAAGAGTTTCCTTAAAAAATCAAGTTCTTGCTTGTGTCGAATTTTCTGCTAAGTCTCTAAAACCCACATCAAGGACACTGGATGCAAAATGACACGTCAATGAAACAGCTATAGTCTAATGCACACCGAGCGCTCAGAAGGGAGGGATTAAAGTGCTAAGTTCCCTGATTTGTCTCAGGGAGGAGTCAGCATTCTGTATTATTTTTTTCTGATTACAGATGAGCTGTCATAGGAGCAGTGCAGAGCCTCTGGTCCCCTGCACATCATCTTCCTCCCCGCAGCCGTCCCGCCCAGGGCTCCCCGAACCCAGTTCCTCCCCGCAGCCGCCCCACCCTGCCCAGGGCTCCCCGAACCCAACTCCTCCCCACAGCCGCCCCGCCCAGGGCTCCCCGAACCCAGTTCCTCCCCACAGCCGCCCCGCCCAGGGCTCCCCGAACCCAACTCCTCCCCACAGCCGCCCCGCCCAGGGCTCCCCGAACCCAGTTCCTCCCCGCAGCCGCCCCACCCTGCCCAGGGCTCCCCGAACCCAACTCCTCCCCACAGCCGCCCCGCCCAGGGCTCCCCGAACCCAGTTCCTCCCCGCAGCCGCCCCACCCTGCCCAGGGCTCCCCGAACCCAGTTCCTCCCCACAGCCGCCCCACCCCGCCCAGGGCTCCCCGAACCCAGTTCCTCCCCGCAGCCGCCCCACCCCGCGTAGGGCTCCCCGAACCCAACTACTCCCCACAGCCACCCCACCCCGCCCAGGGCTCCCCGAACCCAGTTCCTCCCCACAGCCGCCCTGCCCAGGGCTCCCCGAACCCAACTCCTACCCACAGCCACCCCGTCCAGGGCTCCCCGAACCCAGTCCCTCCCCACAGCCGCCCCCCACCCCGTCAGGGCTCCCCGAACCCAGTCCCTCCCCACAGCCGCCCCACCCAGGGCTCCCCGAACCCAACACCTCCCCACAGCCGCCCCCCCACCCCGCCCAGGGCTCCCCGAACCCAGTTCTTCCCCACAGCCGCCCCCCACCTCCCGCCCAGGGCTCCCCGAACCCAACTCTTCCCCGCAGCCGCCCCGCCCGGGGCTCCCTGAACCCAGTTGCCTCGGCTGCCTTCCTCCTGCCTGGATGGCTTGGGGCGGGACGCCCTGTGCCTGCCCTCAAGGCTGCACGAGTCCACCCCGGAAAGGAGCCACCTCACACGGTCTCAGGGCAGCTGCTCAGGCCCACAGGGTGAGGCACTCACTCACTTGGCGTGGTACAGGGAGCAATCATGCTTACTTTAGCTATTACCTGACAGAAGGGAAAAGCCAGAAATACCGGGTAGTTTTGTATGTATATGGAACATATTAACACTAAACTTGGTAACCAAAATCCACATATTTTTAAAAACTTAGTCCATCTCCCAATCCCCATTAGAAAAAAATACAATTTATCAAGACAAGAATAAAAATGCACAGACTTACAAGGTGTTTTTTCTAGAGTGTGCAAGAGCCTACTTGGGGGAAGGCCAGTGGCAACAGACACCTCTCCTTCTGCAGGTGCAGAACCCCAGCACCGTCTGCCCAAACAAGACCCCACTGTGGTGACAGAGCGGCTGAGACGCCCACTCTGACTGCTTCAGGGAGACAACTACCCTCTTCGGTAGAGGAGAAGGCTGGTGTGGGGCAGATGTTCTAGCCTCTGAACCTGGTCACGTCCCCAACGATGAGCCCTAAGCAGCACCCCTTCCTGCCACGCTGGGAGGAGATCTGTGTGGACACACGTGGATAGGGCTCCCGACATCAGGAGGCACACCCCCCACCAAAGCCACAGTGCTTCAGGTTTTGGGTCTGAGCGCCCAGCGTCCGGTGGGAGCATGATGCCCCTCTGCCCCTGTTCTGGTTTCCTAGGCCCATCACAGACATACAGGTGCCAACACCCTGGATTTCACTGTGGCAGGTGTGTGCTGTAGGGTAGTCTGCACCAATCTCTGCCCATGGCCCCAGGAGACCCACCTGAGCACCGTCCAGAGCCTTGGAGCTGGGCACTGCACTGGCGAGCAGAGCACTTCTCTCGGCTCCTCTTTCATCCTGAGCGGAGGCAACAAGGCACCGGGTGCAAATCTCTGAGCTCGGTGGAGGTGGTCCACACAGGGCCCTGGCCCGCCACGCTCCTGACCTCCTGGGCTGGCTCCCTCTCTCGTGGGGCTGTCCCGTGCACTCTGGGTGCTGGGCAGCCCTGAGCTCCTCTGTCGGGACCGTCAATGTCTGGTCTACACTATACCAGCAGCACGTGGTCTCACCAGCTCTCACTTGGATGCTTTTAATTTTTCAAACATGTCTTTGATAAAGCTGGAAACAATAATTTAAAAACATGCCTGCTATGTCATTTTCCAAGAATGATTATCTACTGAAATCATTCTACTTCCATTCTGTGAAGGCCTTTGGGCAGTCATCCACATCCATTCAATTCGGAGGAAGGAACAGAGGGAACTTAGGCCATGTATTGTGCAGTAGCCCTCCTGATTCCTTCTAGTCCATAAAAGTTAAATATCCTTTAAAAAACCTGAATGAATGGCCAGCCTGGGGTTACTGGCCATGTTTTATCTGTGATTACTTAGAAGTAAACTGAGAAAAGTTTTCCATGATCTGATCCTACAAGGAGTACAGAAGCTTCTAGAGGAGGCTGAGGGCTACAGGGGCCTGGGTCACGACTCTGCAGGACACACAGTCACCACTGCGGGGCCCCGTGTGTGTGACAAGGCCACGCTACCTCATGCTGGGAGTCTGCTCCTCAGGGAGACTGTTAAAACCTAGTGTGTCAAACTACCCAGGGAAGTACCTATGGAGAAAAGAGACCTAAGTTTAGACAGACATGTGGCGATTTCCTTTAGACTACTACTTCCTACCTCTATTTTCCCACCCTCCTCCATATATAGATGCTTTTCTTGCAATTAAAATAATGTGGCATAAAAGTGACCTGACATAATTACTTATTTTATAAACCACATTCCTAGCTCTGAATAAATTATTTATTCAAGAATTTCACACAAAGTAATTTCTATTTTCCTAAACTTAAGGAAGCCCTACTCAGTAGAACTCAATTTCTAAACGTAAACCGAGATTGAAAGCAGTCACTGGACGGTTCAGAAGGGGAAATGCTGCGGCAGAGAGATGCCAGGCGGCGATGCTGGGCCCCGACACACCCCATCCCCTCCCCACACTGCGCACCTGCCCCAGGTCTGATGTGAGATGCTGGGGACAACTGTGGACACCTAGTGGTCCCCTGTGTCCCCCAACTCCTTCCCCAAGGTATGCACCTGCCCCCAGTTCAGATGTGAGGTTCTGGAGGACGACGCTGGATGCCCACAGCCCCCTGCACCCCCCATCATGTCTGCCCGGGTCAGGGCGTGAGTGAGAACTGGTCCTGCTCAGTGGGCTTCTCCACCCAGGCCCCCAGCCCCGCCTTGATGAAGGCTGTGAACAGACGCGCCTTGGCGGCCTGGTACTCCTTTGCCGCCAGCTTGGACTCATGGTACATGTTGGGCTTGGTAATCTTGGAGCGTAGTAAGTGGGAGGGAACCTGTGAAGGGATAGAAAACAAATGCAACTGTTGACGCTGTAACAGATGAAAATAACACCTAATAAGATGCCAAAACATGGCCTTTAGAACTGCATTGGCTTCTGGGGTGAAGCAACCCAGAGGAAGGCGCCTTCTGCCAAGGGCACGGCTCCACACAGAACAAGGTGCCGCACCTCCTGAGGCCTGAGTTATCGCCCAGTTCCAGTCTTGCTAGTCAAACAGGCAGCTACAGACCCCCGAGTTCTGAAGACGTGCTTCTGGGAAACCACCAATAACTGATTCAAGTTTCATTTTTAACTATAAGAAGCACCACTGATGTTACGTGTGTGTTATCACCCTGATGACCTCGGAGGCCTTCCCTCGTGTGACTGGTAGCTCCTTTCTGTGTGGACTGTGGCCTTGCGGCAGCTGGCCTGGGTGCTGCCCCTGTGTGAACAGGACCCTCCTGGGCACTGTCACTTCTGGCTATACCTCCCATGCCAGTGCACAATGCTGGTCTCAGAATAAATCGATGCTATCTACTTGATTGAAGAATAAATACAAACTAGTAATATCCTGACTTACTATATAAGGTTTCATTCTGGGGAAAAAAGGGCCCCACAGCTAATTCAAAAGGTTTAAAAACTCTCATGGAGGGTTATCAGAATCCAGGCAATTTTTGTGTTGCTGAGAAGGAGGGGACAGCAGGGAGACTGGCATAATGACTTTCAATATCTGAGAGTAAGACATGTTTCCACCACACACAGTGGCCTGGCAGTGGGTGTTACTGCAGAAGGGAGGAAAAGAGCTGCCTTTGAGATGGCATTAAGGTTTCAGGGACATGGCCACACTTCTAAGCTAAAACAATCTGAAGGAACAAAAGGTTTCCAAATGATCAATTTAGGAAGCTGTGCATGATGACATGATGAAACAATTTAAGGAGCAGTAGGTGTGAGGACAGACAAGCTATTAGGGAGGTGGAGCCGGCGCATCACGGTGAGGGCGCCTCAGTACCTTGCCGTGCACACGCATCCAGCGACAGTACAACGCGTGCTTACACAGGCGGGACGCGCGGCCCAGCTCATCCTTCCCCGTCGTGGCGTTGATGACCTCAATAGCGGAGTCGCCTACCGTCCAGTTGACGCTGAAGTTGGGGGCCTTCCCTGGCTGCCGTGCTTCTGCATTGCTGATGCCTGAAACGGAAGGCACAGGAAGGCGGTGTGAAGCCCGCATTCACCCCCAGGGAGGGAGCAGCCAGGGGTGGCACACTGTGCTCAGACATGGCCACAGAAGTGCGTGGTGGAGGAATTCTGCCTGCTGAGGAACATACGCAGACTTGAGTGTGCATCTGCCATGGCAGTGGCCTCACACTCTTCCAGTGCCACCAGAACAGAAGCAGTGCTGAGAAAGCCGAACTGACCCATGGGTATGCACTTGTCTGACAGGGCAGGTGGGCAGAAGGTTGACAGAAACCTGGAATCATGAGACTTCCTGACAAGTGTGTCTTTTCTCACTCTGGTGCTGCCTGAGCGTGGATGGATGGAGCCACTTCTGAGACTAATGCAGGGTCCTACGAGGTCGTGCATGTGGGGGCTGCTCCTGTGTCACCCACCTCTGGCACTCATGCCTGCACATGCTCCCCTGCCACTGAGAGGCCAGGCATGTTCAGGTCACTGGCTTTGCATGTGTGACATCCATGATGCAATAGGAAACCCTAATTCTTAACAAGTGTCTTGAAATGGTTCACAAGAGTCTTGAAAAAGTTCATAGAAAATGCGTATTATGAAAAAACTTCACGGATTTCAAAATTGTTTGGCACCAAAATAAACTTGTACTAACTTGCTGACACATGTCTGAATAGGATCTAGTTTGAGGCACTGAGAAGATGAAGACATCTGTTTGAAAAGAGCTCCTATCAGAGTTACATGACTTCGGCCAAAACTGAAGCAAGAACAAACATCAAACAGGAGATTAAAATAGCTTTTACAAAGACAATCCTGAAGAAAATGCATAATCCCCCCTCAAAAAAGGCTGCCAAGAGGTGGAAGGGGCCCAGTCAGAGCACAGGCTGACTGGCCAAAGCACAGGCCATGGCAGCATTTTTGGGATGCTCAAGGCGTTTTGCTTGTCGGGTTCACATGGAGGCCAAAGGACGACAACATCTGCTTATGATGACAGTGTTTCGAGAAAGTGAGCCAAAGCTTTAGCAGAAAAACCCCTGGGGAAGCTTCGCCAGAGACCATCATGACAAAGCGCCTGTCCATTCCTCTCATCAAGCAAGGGCGACTGTGTGAGGGTTTCGACAGGAAATCATGAGCCATCCACTTTGTGGTGGTTGCAAATCCACCTCATTTGGCTCCTTCTGACTTCTTTTTGTTTCCTAATCTCAAAAATTCCTTAATTTTAGGAATTAAGGAATTAAGGAATGTAGGGCACCCTTTAGGGTACCCCTTGAGGAATTTTTCTTCAGTTAATAATGTAAGAAAGTCTGCATTGACATGGTTAAATTCTCAGGACACTCAGCTCTGTTTTTCTTTTTGAGACGGGGTCTCACTCTTGTCACCAGGCTGGAGCGCAGTGGTGCAATCTCGGCTCACTGCAACCTCCGCCTCCTGGGTTCGAGAGATTCTCCTGCCCCTATCTCCCAAGTAGCTGGGACTACAGGCACATGCCACCGTACCCAGCTAGTTTTTGTATTTTTAGTAGAGATGGGGTTTCACCATGTTGGCCAGGATGGTCCTGACCTCATGATCCTCCCACCTCGGCCTCCCAAAGTGTTGGGATTACAGGCATGAGCCACCGCGCCCAGCCACCATTTAGTTCTTTAGGGACAATCTAAATGGTTAGGATCAGCGCTTACAAAAATGTCTGGAATTTGATAGAGCTTATGTTGAGAAATAAAGTTTATATCTTTTAAAAAATTTTTATCTTTTAACTTTATGAACTTTTTGAAGTACCCTTGTACTTGTTTTCTTGCTGTGTTTAAACTGTCTCATCTTAACTAATCACAGGCTAATTTTGCAGGGTTGAAAGTTTTTGAAAAGATACTTGTATAACTGGGAATTGAATACATGTATCTCCATTTATATATTGAGCTTGATAATTCATATCACATGGATGTCACAGGCCACCAAAATCAAAACTAGTTTAGGATATGAATCTTTAGAACATGCTTAGAACATGGGCAGACTCATATTCTGAACCCAGACACTGAACTGTCAAGCCCACTGGCCAGAAGCAGCACACTGCACTCTCAGATGACTCAGTACAACTCACTTCATGTCCTGTGAGGCCACCTCCACCCCGTCACCATGCTCACTTGCTTTCAATGACCATTTATCCCTGCCTTGGAGAGATATTAAAATCCAGATGACAGTTTACTGCCAGAACAGTTTACTGTTCAGAGTAAGGAACCGGCAGAGTGTAGCAGATCCGCTGAACTGAGAGTCAAGGGAAACCAAGTCAGCCAGATTTCATAAGACAGAGCACCAGAAGGAAGAGACAAGCAGAGAAAGAGTGAGCCCTGGAGATACGCAGAGGGTGTCCTTGAATATCCTGTGGATCTCTCATCAGAGTATGCATGTTACTCAAGGCTGGGAAACAGCCTCCTGAGAGAATCGGAGGAAAAAGTGCCTGACATTCACATACAGAAGATACAGACATAAAGATATAAAAAGGCCTAAGCCAAACTTCTAGAGATGAAAACTACAATGTATTAGATAAAAAATACACTTGATGGGACTAACCACAGAATAGAAACTGCAGAAGAAAAGATTAGTGAACTTAAAGACACAGTAACAGAAACTATCAAAAATGAAACACAAAGAGAGAAAAGAGAGAAAAAAAGAAGAGAAAATCAGTGATATGGGGCAGGTTTAGGTAGGGTGAAATATGCGTAATTAGATTTCATGAAGGTGAGGAGGGAGAAGGGGGAACAGAAAATATATCTGAAGAAAGATGAATAAAAAACTTCCAAATTTCATGAAACCAACAAACCCATGGATTAAAGAATTTCAATGAATCCCAAGCACAAGAAACATGAATAAAACTATACCAAAGCACAACGGAACAAATTGTTCAGCACCAGTATTAAGAGAAAATCTTAAGCAAACCCAGAGAAAAACACACACAGAGGAATAAAGATAACAACACATTTCTTACTGGAAACAATGCAAACAAGAAGTTAGGGAAGCACTGTCTTTAAAGTACTTAAAGGAGAAAAGGACCCTGCCATTCCAGCAGAAATATATTTGTACAGCAAAATATCCTTCAAAATGAAAGCAAAATACTTTCCCAGACATATCAAAGCTGAAATAATTCATCACCATCAGACTCGTGCTACAAGGAATGTAAAAGGAAGTCCTCCAGCCAGAAGAAAAAATGATACCAAAATGGAAATCCAGATCTATATAAAGGAATGAAGAGCCCTGGAAATGATAGCTATGTGGATACATATACAAGGGGTTTTTTTCTTATTATTTAAATTCCTTTAAAAGATAATTATTAAGATGAAAATAATAATAATGTAATGTGGATTTTTTAAAACATATGCAAAAGTGTCTGAAAACAATACCACAAAGGTTGGGAATGGAAAAACGGAAGTATCCTGTTGTAAGGTTCTTTTACTATATGTGAAGTAGTATAATCTCACTTGAAGGTAGACTGTGGTAAGTTAAGAATGCATCCTATAAGCCCTAAAACAACCACCAAATTAACAAAAGTTACAGCTCAAAAGTCAAGAAGGAGTCAAAATGGAATCATCAAACATACCCAGTTAAGGCAAAAGCAGTAAGAAAATGAGGAAAAAGTGAACAAAGAACATACGAAACACACAGAAAATAAGTAGCAAGATGAAATGTAAACCTAATAATATAAATAATCACAATAAATGTAAATGCTTCAAGTACCTCAGTGAAAAGGCAGAGGTTGTCCATGGTCAAGATCCAAATATATAACCATATATAAAAATATGCCTATAAGAAACATATTTTTAATATAAAGTACTTTAAAGGGATAGAAGATACACTGTGCTAACACTAATCAAAAGAAAGTCGAAGAGGTTATATTAATCTCAAAGCAAATTTCAGAACAAATACTGTTACCAGAAATAAAGAGGGTCATCGTATAATAGTAAAGGAGGTCAGTTTATTAAGAGAAATCAACAATCCTAAATTTTTATGCATCTAATCACAGAGCTACAAAATACAGGAAGTAAAAACTCTAAAAAAGGGGAAGAAATAAACAATGTATAATTATAACTAAGAGATTTTTCAATCCTGCCTCTCAATAACTGATAGACCAAGTAGAAGATTGATAAGAATATAAAAGAAAATAAATAATATAATCAAACAACTTAGCCTAATTAACATTTATAGATCACTCTACCCCAAAGTGGCAGATTCACATTCTTTCAAGTTTTGTGGGACACTTACAAAGATAGATCATATTCTGGTCCATAAAACCAAGTCTAAACAAATTTCAAAGGACTGAAGTCATTAAATAAAACTAAAAAACCAACAACAGAAAGATCTCTGTAAAATCCCTAGTATTTTGAAACTAAATAGCAGACTTCTAAATAACCCAAGGGACAAAGTATTTCAATATAAGTGAAAATGAAAACATAACGTATCATAATTTTTAAATGCTACAAAAGCAGTAAAAAGGGTCTTCAAACAATGACTTCAGCTAGCACCTTAAAAAACTACAAAAAGATGGGCAATTGAAACACCACATAAGCAGAAAAAAAAGAAATAATTAAAATCAGAGGAAAAATTATTGAAATATAAAACAAAAGACAAAAATCACTGAACCTAAAAGTTGGCACTGAGAGATGATAAACAGAATTGATAAACTTCTAGCTAGACTGATCCGAAAAAAGACAAGAGAAGATACAAATCATCAATATAAGGGATAAGATGATATCATTAGAGATATCACAAATATTAAAAGGAATATTCTGAATACTTTAATGCCAATATATTAAGACAAATTAGATGAAATGGACAAATTCCCTGAAAGACAAATTACTGAGGCTTACTCAAGAAAAAAGATAAAAACAGATAACATGAATAGCCCTAAATCTATTATAGAAAAATAAATTGTAGTTAGATATTTTCTCACAAAGCAAACTTCAGGCCCAATGGCTTCGCTGGTGAATTTTACCATATATTTAAGGAAATAATACCAAATCCAAACGAACTCTTTCAGAAAACTGAAGAGAAAAAAATGTACCCCAACTCATTTTATACCTAACAAAGACATTAAACTAAAATGATAGACCAATATCCCTACAAATATAAATACAAAAATTCTAAATGAAATGTTAGCAAACCGAATCCAACAATATAGAAAAAGAATAGCACATAATAACCATAATGGTTATCCCAGGATGCAAGGTTGGTTTAATTTTTTTTTTTTTTTTTTTTGAGACGGGGTCTCGCTCTGTCACCCAGGCTGGAGTGCAGTGGCCGGATCTCAGCTCACTGCAAGCTCCGCCTCCTGGGTTCACGCCATTCTCCTGCCTCAGCCTCCCGAGTAGCTGGGACTACAGGCGCCCGCCACCTCGCCCGGCTAGTTTTTTTGTATTTTTTAGTAGAGACGGGGTTTCACCGGGTTCGCCAGGATGGTCTCGATCTCCTGACCTTGTGATCCGCCCGTCTCGGCCTCCCAAAGTGCTGGGATTACAGGCTTGAGCCACCGCGCCCGGCGGTTTAATTTTTTTTAACGTCACCATTAGCAAACTGAAAAATGAACTAAATGCTCATCTCATTTTTTGTTGTTGTTTCAGATGGAGTCTCACTACATTGCCCAGGATGGCCTCAAACTCCTGGGCTCAAGTGATTCTCCTGCCTTAGTTCCCAAGTAGCTGAGACTATAGGCCCAAGTCACTGCAATGAAAATAGTCATCTAAGAGCAGGAAAAAAACATCTGACAAAATCCAACACACGTTCTTGATTAAAAACGCTTAGTAAGCTATAAATAGAAAAAAAATGTCCTTAACCTGATAAAGGCATCTGTAAAAAACCTACAGCAGCCAGATATGGTGGGTCATTCCCATAGTCCCAGCCCTCTGGGAGGCTGAGGCAGGCAGGTTGCTTGAGGCCAGGAGTTCCAGACCAATCTGGGCAACACAGGAAGACACTGTCTCTATAAAAAATTTAAAATGAACCAGGCATGGTGGTACGCACCTGTAGTCCCAGCTACTCAGGAGGCTGAGACAGGAGGATCACTTGAGCCCAGGAATTTCAGGTTACAATGAGCTATGATCACGTTACTGCACTCCAGCCTGGGTGAAAGAGTGAGACCTTGTCTCTAAAACAAAAAACAACAATAAAAAACCCTACAGCCAACATCATACCTAATGGTGAAAGACTGAATGTGTTCCCCGAAGATGACATGTAAGAGAAGGATGTCTGCTCTCATTACTTCTACTCAACACTGTACTGGAGGTCCCAACCAGTGCAATAAGGATGTAGAATTGATGAGTGGATTATAAAATTTTTATGGAAATACAAAAAGGACCTAAGCAGCCAAAACAACTTTGAAAAAGTACAAAGTTGGAAGACTAACTCTACCTGACCTCAAAACTTATAATAAAACTATAGTAATCATGACAATGTAACACTGGCTTTTAGACAAACAGATGAAAGGCAAACAACAGAGTCCAGAAATAGACCCACATGTATATACACATGCCAGCTGATTTTTGACAAGGGCGCAAAGGCAATACCATGAAGAAACCAGGAACTTTTTGCTAAATGGTGCTAAATCAATTGGATATCTTACATGCCAAAAAAATGAACTTCAGTTCATACTTCATACCCTACACAAACATGAACTCAGGTGAAATATAGTCTTAAATGTAAAAACTGCAACTGTAAAATTTCTAAGAATACAATATAAGAAGATATCTTTGTAGCACTGACTTAAATATTTCTTAGATATAATATCAAAAGCATGATCCATCAAAGAAATTTTTATAAATTAGATTTTGTCAAAATTAAAATTATGTGGTTTGTGTAAGACACTATGAAGAAAATTAAAAGACAAGCCACTGACTGGGAGAAAACATTTTTTCAAATCATACATCTGATAAAGGATCTGTAGCTAGAAAATAGAAATAACTCTCAAAACAGTAATAAGATGTTAAACAACTCAGTAAAAATGTGCACAAGTTTTGAACAGTTTATTGAGGAAGGCACAGGGATGGCAAATCAGCATGTGAAAGGGCATTCAACTTCATTAGTCATCAGAGCAATGCAAATTAAAACCATGAGGGAATATCACTAGACACCTGCTAATATGTCTAAAACGACCGCAAGTACTACATTCTGGCATATCAGTGACAGAACTACAACTCTCGTACACTAGTGGTGGTAATGTAAAAATAGTACAACCATTTTGGAAAACAGGTTAATAGTTTTCTAAAAAGTTCCACATACACCTATCTTATGATTCAGCCATTCCACTCCTAGGTATCTACTAAAGAGAAATGGAAGTAAGCGCCCAAAGATTCATACAGAAATGGTCTCAGCAGCTTTGTAATATTAAAAGACTGGAGACAACCTAAATGTCCATCAATATTTCAAGGGATAAAAACAAATTGTGGTTTATTCACACAGTGCAATGCTACTTAGCAATGAAAAGGAATGAACTATGGATAAACTCAACAACATAGATCAATCTCAAAATGATTAAGCTGAGTGAAAGAAGCTAGACACAAATGGTGCAAACCTTATGATGCCGTTTATGTAAAATCCCAGAGAATGCAAACTCATCTGTATAGACAGACGGTACACCTTGGGGATGGGGAGGGGATGCAGGAGAGGGAGGGATTACGAAGGAGTGCTAAGACAATTTTGAAGTGGATAAGTATATTCATTATCTTTATTGTGGTGATGATTGCACAGACCTAAACATAGGCCAAAATGTATCGAATTGTATACTTTAAATATGCAGTTTATCATATGCCAATTATACCTCAATAAAGTTGTGAAAAGACATGAAAGATAATTCAAAAATTAAAAAAAAAATTGTTCTCATTAAAAAAAAAACATTTGCTCACTGCAGACAGTTCCAAAAATTTACACAAACCTTAGAAAAGAAAATTAACGCTATAAAACCCAGAGACAGCCACTATAATTTTGTGGTTCTTAAGCAGGTATGTTCAGTAGAATCAGATATGAAGCTTTAAACAATAAGCACACTGAATCCCACCTCTGAGATTCTGACTGGGTAGGTTTTGGGCAGGACCCTGGCCACTGTCTTAAAAAAAAAAAAGCAACAAAAAATCCTTCATGAGTCTTTCCACTTTTTTTTTTTAAGAAAAAGGGTCTTGCTCTGTCATCCAGGCTGGTAGGCAGTGGCACAATCATAGCTTACTACAATCTTGAACTCCTGGGCTCAAGCAATCCTCCCACCTCTACAGGCTCATGCCACCACACCCAGCTAGTTTTTTTGTTTGTTTGTTTGTTTTTTTACACATGGGGTCTTGCTATGTTGCCCAGGATGGTCTCCTGGCCTCAAGTGATCCTCCCATCTCAGCTGCAGAAGAGCACTAGAATTATAGGCATGAGCCACCATGCCTGGCTGAGTAATTCTTAAAGACTCTAAAGAATCTTAAACCCTCCCAAAACAATCCTTCCTTCCTAGATGAGCTTTGCCATTTTAATGCATACTCTTTTAGTGTATACACACATATGCATGGTGAGGATACATATTAATGAACACATGCTGACTTCCGTAAAGCACTGAGATGTTATGGATCCTTTCTGATAACCTTCTCACGGATAAACTATACTAACAGGTATAAAATGAAACTATACTTAGGTTCCTGGGCATATTGCTAAATTTGATTTTATAGTATTTCATTTAGGAGTCTTGCATCTATAGTCATAGGTAATTCTGTGGTTTTTATTTGCATTTTGTCCAGTTTTGGTATTGGGATTAGGTCAATTGCTCTTTTCCATGGCCTGGAAAGTTTATGGAGAGGCAGAATTACATGTTCTTTGATAGATTAAACCATCTGGGAATTTGCTGGAAGGTAATTTGTGGACAACCTTTTCAATGTCTTCCCTGGAAACTTCCTTTGCTATATATTGTATTTCTTTTTGGGTTAACTTTGATAATTTACATTTTCTTATTCTTTCTTTGTTGTTGTTGACAGTTTCAAATTTATAAGTATCAGAGATGAACAAAAAATTCTTTTGAAATCTTGATAATTCCAGGACCCCCACTGAATGCCTGAAACCACAGATAGGACCAAATCCTATATAACTATGTTTTCTTTCTCTACATACATACCTATGATACAGTTTAATTTATAAATAGGAGTAAGAGATTGACAACAATAATAATAAAATAGAACAATTATAAGAATATACTGTAGTAAAAGTTATGTGAATGTGCTCTAAGTACTATAGTATTTTCCAACCTTGGTTGACCTCCTGGAGAGGGAAACTGCAATAAGGAGTGGGACTGTACCCTCCTCCCCATCTGTGGGTAGCCCTCCATTTCCACTTGGTTACTTTTATCCGATATTAATTAGATAGCCCTGGCAGTGGTAGATCTGTTTGATTGTTCTTTGAAGTCGATGACTCTTAGTTTTACTATTTTTTTTTTTTTTAAAAGATGGAGTCTTGCTCTGTCACTCAGGCTGAAGTGCAGTGGTATGATCTTGGCTCACTGCAACCTCCGCCTCCTGGGTTCAAGCAATTCTCCTGCCTCAGTCTCCTGAGTAGCTGGGATTACAGGCGCCCACCACCATGCCCAGCTAATTTTTTTGTATTTTTAGTAGAGATGGGGTTTCACCATATTGGCCAGGCTGGTCTCGAAATCCTGACCTCCGGTTATCTGCCTCCCTCAGCCCCTCAAAGTGCTGGGATTACAGGTGTGAGCCACCATGCCTGGCCAGTTTTACTAATTTTAATCTTTTTTCTTCTTTCCTATATTATTCATTTCCTTCCTCCTCCCCTCTCTCCTTCTCACTTCTATTTCCTTCCTTCTTCCTTTATTTCCTCTTTAGCTTTGTTGTTGCTTTCCCTCCCAATTTTGGAAAAGAAAGGCTTAATTATTTTTTTTCTATTCATCGAAGGCCATGATCTCCTAAGGGTAAGTGGGGCTCCAATTCACCATTTTTGATATGTGTATTCTAAGTAGTCAGTAGTTTAAGTTCTGGTTTCTTGTCTGATCTAATAATTAGAAAAGTTTTTGCTTTTTTATTTTAACATTTTAAAAGTGACAGACTTTGCAGGAGAAACAGGACACCACCACCAAGCCTGTGCTCCTCAGTACACCCCTCCAAGCACAAACTTATACTGGAGTCTCTTTGTTCTGTCTCTCAAGAATTGTTCAAAATCGTGCCTTAGTTTCATTTGCTTCATGTCTAAGCCATTCCTTTCCCGAATAGCTTTTTTATGTTTCCTGGAGCTTCCACTCTCCTTTCCTTTTTTTTTTGTCCACAAAAGAAGTGTTTGCTTTCACCCTACCATTCAGAGCATTCAGCTTCTCAGTTAGGCTATTCATTAAAATAAATTCACCTTCTTCTAAAAACATTCTTTTTAGTGTTGTTTAATATGAATCTCTCTTTTAATTTGGAAGTTACTTTTCAGGCTTGCTGCTGAATTATCCTTTTCAATTGTACTTTGGATTTATAAGGTATTCTTTCTTAAATTCAAGTTTTCTCTTTCTTAGATGTCTTTTTCGTTTTGCTAGAGTATCCTCAAGTCATTTTGTTTTCTCCAAAAGCATATGTCCTCTGAATCCTTGACTATCTAAAAATTACCACTTTGTCCCAATGCTTGATTGGGTAGGAAATTCCACAATAAAAGTATTTTCTCTTTAGAACCAGAAAGTCATCTCATCACTCTGTTCTGACTTCCGGTGTCCTGGTAAGGATTATATAAATCTCTAATGTATTGCAGCTAACTTAGAAGCTTTTAGGATCTTCTCTTTGTCCTTGGTGTTCTGAAACTCCAACGGGATATACTGGGCATGGACTTTTCTCATTAACCCTGCTCGGTATTCAGTGCGTCCACTTAATTCCAATACTTGTGTTTTCCTCTGTACTGAGGAATTTTCTTCTGTTGTTTCCTCCTCCCTACTTCCTATTTTTGAAATGCTATTAAACAAACATTGGGCCTTCTGAATAACTTTCCACATCTCTGAAGGTTTTTCTCATAATTCTGCCTTTCTGTTCCAAGTTACCTGAGATTTATTTGACCTCACCGTCCCCCTGCCCTCATCAGAGCAAAAGCTCCATAAGGAAGAGGTTTTGTCTGTCCTGTTTACTGCAAAATCCCAACACCTAGAACCATGCCCAATGTACACTGAAAAAAATGGAATACTTTCTAGACCTTCAAATTAATATTAGATTTCAGCACTTACTAAGTAACATACAAATAAGGTTTATCATTACTTATTTCTCTTCTGTTTTCTAAATTGTTTCTGCTTTCTCTCAGTTGTTCTATTTTCTAATATAGATCTTTCTCTTTTGTGTTGTTTATTTTCCTCATAAGTTTGATAATCCAAGTTTGTAAGTAAAATATTTTTATTTAATACAAGCAGCTGGCATGGTTTCTTCTGCTTGTTTCTTTGATGTGCATTCAATTCTGCAGAAGGTCTGAAGGAAAACAATCAGCCAAGACCATGTCCTCATCCCAAGAACTCAGAGCTCCAGCACCGTCCTTCCCTGGTTGTTGGGGTGGTCAGTCAGGTGTGCCCTAACCACACACAGGGCTGGGCTGGCCTCATCACAGGCACTGGTAGGAGCCTCATGTCTTCCTGAGGTCACTGTTCCTGCATTTACTGATTGCTGCTGGGGTGGTTTTTAGCACACGCTCAGGTTTCTCCTGTGGCACAGTTTTGCCAGTGGAACTGAGGTCTTCGGTGGCTGTTACCAGCACACCCGCCCTACTTCCAGCATCTGCCTGCATGTTCTGAGTTCCTGCAGGTCCCTGAGCTGTCACTCTGTAGAGGCAGCAGCCCCAGGAGCATGTTCAAGGCCACACGCTTCAAGCAGACAGAATCAGGAAGGATTTCTTTCGCGGGGGAATGGCTAGAAGAGTAGGTATCCAGTTAAACTGTTGGGGAATCTCTGACCATAATGGAATTGAATCTTTCATAAACAAATGGATAATGCTTATATTATCTTCCTTGGCAATTCCATTACTTCTCATCAAAATAAAGGATTACTGTTGAATGATACTTAAACCTTAGAATGACAATATTTTTCACTAAATGATTAATTCACAAAAAGTGTAAGATCCTAATAGTACAAAACATTTTTTATATTTTAAGTTAAATCAAGTCCCACCTTGAAACAAAAATGGAGGAAATAAGGCAAAAAGAAAATAGCCCACGCTTCCAATACTAACCATATGCTTTTTCTGGGGCAGAAAGCCCCTAAATGGTCATAAGCGTATCCTTCTACGAGTCCCTGAGGCCAATGCAGTGTGAGGGCTGACACCAGTGAGATGCTTATCTTTCCGGGCTGCAAAGAGGGAACTAGGGTAATGAGTTAATCCCAGGCCGTGGTGCAGAAACCAATAAAAGCAAGAACAACTTGGCTGGTAATGAGAATCCCTCTGTTGTTGTAAATTAAGGGTGCTGAATCAGAGCTTTTAAAGCAAAAATACAGAGAAACTGTGAATTGGTCTAATAACTGCTACAATTAAAAAACTCAGAAGAGCTGGCATTGATGTTTTTTCTTATTTCTACCCTAAAGGTATTTTCCAATAGGTTCCTCATATAGTAGGGTAATCAAAGATGAATGATATACATAATGATTAACAATAGATATTTTAGGGTTATTATGGGTTCATGTTATAGAAACTATTAGACATTTATTAGTGGGTCAAGGAAAATGTGTACTTACAATCTTGACAGAAAGCGGCCTCTATTCTGCAAATAAGAAATAGTCAAGACCTGGGCATGAGTTAAAGTGTAAGGAAAACTCTGCACAGCACTCCCGCAGTGAGGATGATACAGGCCACGCAACACAGGGGGGAGCCTCTGAGCCCCTCTAGGTCCAAAACCAACCTGCCATTTAAGCTGAGAGCAGAGAACCTTTGAGCCTTTCATTGTGATTGTCTTAAGAAGGGCAGTCCTTTGAGCTGACAGAGAAATGAACACAATCCATGAGAATCTATACAGAGCAAGATGGCTGGGTTCTCCTGACCCTTCCAGCCCATTCCCCAGGGCTGCTCTCAGGCTTCCTCTGCCAGCTCGGACATGCCTTGTCTTGGTTGTCCACTAACCCCAGCCAGGTGCCAAGGGCTTTACACAGAGGACCTCTGGCCAAATAACACTCCTTTCTCAAAGGAGACCACAGGATTTTAAAACACCAGCTGTGGAAGGAGCCCCAGAGCTGTGGTCCTGAGTGAGGTGGGCTCATGTCCAGAGAGTTGCATGGGCAGGAGATGCTAACTGGATGTGGATGAAGGTGAGCAGCAGGTGGAGTGGGGCTGAGAGGCTCACAGAGATCCTGCCAGCTCCTCCTTTTCCTGAAGCAGCTCCCGGGGGAGCCCCAAGGCACTCTTGTGCCCTCTCTGTCCTCCATAGGAGGCAAGCCTTGGGGTGGTGAAAGATCGGATGTGGGTTCAAGCAGTACTTGTCCTATGGACAGTGGAACACGGCTGTGAGCTGCAAGTCCTGTGGTGTTTGCCAGTTGCGGCTGCTTCCACTGTGAAGGGTGACGGCGGGCCCGGCCCACAGGGCTGCGGCGTGGACTCAGGGACGTATGTAAGAATCTGGCTCCCGACTTGAGCACATGCACGCCTGGGAAATGGCCGGAGGATGGCAGTCAGTGAAGCATAACAATCATTATTTTTAAAAACCTTCAAAGGTGTCATTGATACAATAGGTAACTGTACTGTACCATTACAGTCATCCACACAGAGAATTTAAAAACAAGCACACTGCACTCCGTAGGATCTCGAGTTTAGAAGACACTTGGAGGTCATGTGGGTTAATCCTTTCAGCCAGAACCCGTCACCATGTCCATAACAACAATCTCCATCCAATTCCAACCTGAACACTTCCAGTCAGGGGAGCTTAATTCCTTTTAGGAAACTCTTTTCTAGATAGTTCCAATCACTAGAAAGTTGTTCTCCCAGTATGCAAAAGGAGAACTGAACACCCAACAGACATGAGGAACCCTAAATGCAGCCACTGAAAACCCAACAGAGATGAGGAGCCCCACATGGAGTCACTCTCTCAGAAAGGAGAACCAGAGCAAGAGAGGGAGCCGTGGGAGCCTGGTGCAGGGAAGTGGGCCAGGCATGAACTCCTGGGGAGCCTGCTCTGCAGGGAAAACAGTTCACTCCTGAGATGGTGACAGAGAAGTCAGGCATTCTCTTAGAATGCAGTGCAGTCAAAAAAGCACATCAGATGAGAGAAGAGACACCGGCTGCAGGACTGTGACTTCTGCTCAGCAGCACTTTCAGGGACAACAGAGAGGGCAGAGAAGATGCTTCTAGCAGAAGTGACAACACAGAAGGACATTTCTCGGAAGTGAAGAGTCAACAATCGAGATCAGAGGGTTCAGGGTAGTAAGTAGGAAAGAAATCCCAACAAACTAGCCACACACCTAGGCTTAATCTGTTGAAATTTCTGAATTTTAAGGAAGATAGATAAATTTAATGCTACCAGAGAGAAAACAAGGGGGTACCTTCTAGAAAGGAAAGAAACTCAAACTGGCTCTGTGACAAAGGGTGACCATGGAGGTCTTGACGTGTCCTGGGGGGAAGGACGAAGCCCAGACATCCGCAGTGCCCAGTCCACCTGGCGCACAGACGAGGGCCAGGTAAAGTCAAGATCCAGGGCAGCACACAGGCCTTTTCTCAAAAAATCAAACAAAAACAGCCAACCAAGAAATCACCTTGTCACCCCAATTAAGGATGTATTCCAGCAGAGTGAAAAATAAATCTGGATGTGGAGTTAAGGGCAGGGGCAACGGCTACAGAAAACTGGTCAGGAGAGAAACCAGGAGCCCTTACATTTTCATCCGATCAGTAGTTGATCATGTGACTTATTAAGAAAGGCTTTTAAAGAAAAAGCACAGTATTAAATGAGTTTCCAAAACTCAAGATGATGTCATCAGAATCTAGGAAGACGAGGATGGGAAGAGTGTGGAATAAAAATGAGCCCAATATTTCACCTTTTCCCAAGTTTGGATCTTTACAAATATTAATTCTTGATGCCAACATTTTTTCAAAGTGATTTAAATATATTTATTTTTAAAAATTGGGGTAACCACTGGTCAGAATGGAAATAAGGTTTAGAACTTCCAAATCACCAGTGGGAAGAAAGGGGAAAGACAATTTAATCAGTCCAGCAAAAGTAAAGGGGAGGAAAACAGAAAGTAAAATGGAAAGAAAAACTGTCAGCTGAAAACAATGATTCTGTACTTGGAACCAAGCTTGGTGGTCGTTCTCTTTTACAATGACTCATGGCACGTTCACTCCTCCTAGAAACCAGGGCAAGGAGGAAACTGACATTACCAACACCTCTTTCCCACAACCCCGATGACCGCTCTTACCTGGAGAATATGCATACACACACACATTCACACACACCCCCACCCACACACACCCACTCTCACACACGCGCACACAGGCACACACACACACTCACGCATTCACAAGCACACACACGCACATAAACACACACGCACTCACACACACGCACTTATGCACACACACTCACTCACACACACTCTCACAGTGATGTTCCTTCTCTCTCACTTCAGCCAGGACCTCATTAAAGCAGCTTGCCTTGCTCTTCCTGCCCATGATGTTGAATGGTCTTGGATGGACAGCAGCTTCGCAGGCACCTGCCTCCTTCCCGCCACACACCTGGGCCTGCTGCCAGCCCCGTCGGGTACCTGTGCTGTCCTCCCAGAGATACTGAAATGCAAGCTGTTCATGAGGACCCTACCCCCATCAAGCAGCCTTGTTTAACGTTTCATGCCAGCGTTCAACATGAAAACCAGCAGGATAGGGAGCCTTGTCGGATGACCCCAGAGCAGGCTGTCAACAAGGTCCCCAGAGCCATCGCATGAGGCATTTGGGCACCCTGCTCCTTCTTCTTAGGTTCTCTTAGTGAGTCTTGGATAACAAACTGGGCCAGTTGAGGAGCTCACACTCAGGGGATCAATGGACATAAATTTAGAAGCTGGAACTGTCCAGCTTGCAAGTGCTGGATGTGAAACTCATTTGAAAGAAAATTGAAGAAAGCTCAAGAGACTTCCGTTTCCACAGTGCTAAGCAAGGGTACCAAGTGTGCATACCCACAAAGGCAAAAGTTTCACAGCTTGGCACCAAGAACCTTTCTGAAAGTAAAACTAGTGTTCAGGTTGAAATGCAAATTAAATTCTTCTCACTTTAATCCTGACAGCATTATTTTTTTTAAGAGAAAGAAACACCCTATCCCTACATTTTTACTTTGATTTGCTCCCGGTTTCAGGTAATCTTTTCTGTGTATTCATTTATGTCCATTTTTGCTCCTCCCTCAAGACGCTACAATTCACTAGGCGCCTTCATACCTCGCTCTCTTTTTAACACGGGAATGACCTTATAATAAAATGTGAGGTGACAAAGTATAACACACACAACATGAGCTGTGATGCACAGTGCAGATGCACAGCAAGGGGGCCAATGTCCTGGTAGCTCCTCTTTCCAGGCCATTTGTTAAATGTAAGACTTTCCTTTTAATAAAGTTTTGAGGGCTTTGCTTTGGGACTCATTTTTAAAGAGTGTGACCTCCCAAATCTATTAAGACATCAACATTTGCCTCTCCAGATTTTTCTTATTTGGTTCCTTTTGTCTCCAGTAACACCCACAGCATTACTTGATTTCGACTTCAACTCTGAAGCAGAAGCATCTGCCCTCCCATCCTGCTCCATCCCCTGGCTCACCTAATTTCCTGCTACGCTGTCCTGCTGATTCACAGGAGTCCTGGTCTAAAGGTGTCTTCTCCAAAGCTACTTGCTTTGCTCATCTGAACTCTCTTCAGGGAAACAACAACAAAAACCCATTTCCAAAATAAAGCATTTACCAAAAATAAGATATTTCAAATAGTTTGCATTTTGAAATAGACTTTGGTGCTAGAGTGACATTGTTTATTGGCTCAGCATTTGAGTAACGTTCTGCCTCCTGGAGCTTGTGTGGTGTCCTTTTATTTTCATAGGACAGTGGCACATTTGTCCAGAAGGATTGCAAGGGGTACCCTGCCACTGGGCGTATGAAGAACCCAAGACACAGAAGCTGCCAAGGAGACAGAGCTGACGCAGGGTCACGGCTCTGACCCAGGCTCTCTCCGCTGCTGCTGAATCAGCTCGGCACAGCCCCCTGCAGCAGGGACCAGGGGAGAGGTTTGGTTATGTGCTTTAGGCTATTAAGATTAGAGATGATGGAGGCCAGGCATGGTGGCTCACCATGTAATCCTAACACTTTGGGACCCCGAGGCGGGCAGATCACCTGAGGTCAGGAATTCAAGACCAGCCTGGTCAACATGGTGAAACCCCGTCTCTACTAAAAATACAAAAATTAGCTGGGCGTGGTGGCACATGCCTGTAATCCCAGCTACTTGGGAGGCTAAGGCAGGACAATTGCTTGAACCTGGGATGCGGAGGTTGCAGAGCCAAGATCGCGCCACTGCACTCCAGCCTGGGCAATAGAGCAAGACTCTGTCTCAAAAAAAAAAAAAAAAAAAAAAAAATTAGAGAAGACATTGAGGAGGAAAGGATAAACAGCAGCATCAGTAACTCCGAAGTCTCTGTCTTGCAGACACCATTTTTCAAGGTCTTTTAACAGATATAAATGCTTTTCACATAAGTGAAATTGATAAAAATACACTGACTTTTATAAATGAGCTCCACTTTCAATATCTTAGAAAATTTCTTTAGCAAAATGATTCTGCCTTTGCAGATTTTAGTTATGGATGAGATATTGCTTAGACAGCGCTGTTCAACGAGGCCCTAATTAACAACTATTTTTGAGTATCACCTATGTGTCCCATATTCCACATGCAATGTTTTAAGTACCTATGCATATAAAAGGTGAGTGACAGCTAAAATTAAAGCACTCTTCCCTCAACTACAGAAGATAGAGAACAAAGAGGGAAATTTTTGGAATCATGAGAAATTCACACACCAACACACAACAAAATACTTCAAAAGACATTGATTGGTGCTACAATTTCAACTTACCTACCATCAGGTTTGATCTGTCTATTTCGTTTTTCTTAAAACACAATGGTTAAGTTAGGGAGCTGTAAAATTTAATTCAAGACAACTGTTTTTCCCCATCCCTGCCTCCTTCATGTGCTCTGACAGGCATGCTTTCAAATAAAATTCCACACTGCTTTTTCTCAAATAAAAGGCGTGCTAGTAGCCAAGCACTAGAAAACAAGGCAGCACACACACACGCACACACCCCCCAAAATAAACGTCACACACACACCCCCCCCCCCCACGCAAAATAAACGTGTTTCAGGTTAGGATTATGGTTTTAGTTTTGAGCTTTTAAAAAAGTAGTAAAATTATACATTTAAAAAGATAAAAATACCTTAACTGTGTCCTTTTAAATAAAGGTGAGCTTAGAAGTTAGGACCTTTGAATTCAAAAGTTCCTGTTCACTTTACTGTTAGCCACTGAAATTCTAAAAAAAGAAAAAAGAAAACCAGCAATGAAGGGCATCGAGGGTAGTGCAGACACCAGGGAGACAACCTCTGCCTGTCATTGGCGCCCCTGGTTACACTGTCACCACCTCTCGGAGCCAGCAGGGCCTCTCCAGGGAGCCCACGGCAGGCTCCAGGCAGCTCATCACTGTGGACACCCTGGTGGCTCCAAGACAGCGTAAACATCCAGGAGACCTGGCTCAGGGTGAGTCTGGGAAAGCCAATGCTGACATAATTTTCAGTGTCTGTGAGTCTCTGCCGCTGAGACAGGAATGAACACACTGCCTGAATGAGAGGAAAAGAGACAGCTGCCCAGCCCAGTCATAATTTCATTCTTTTCATTTTTCATTTCTTTCTTTTTTTTTTTTTAAGACAGGATCTCACTCTGTTGCCCAGGCTGGAGTGCAGTGGTGCAATCTTGGCTCACTGCAACCTTGACCTCCTGGGCTCAGGTGATCCTCCCACCTCAGCCTCCCAAGTAGCTGGGACCATAGGCGTGCCCCACCTCATCTGGCTGATTTTTTTGTATTTTTGTAGAGATGGGCTTTTGCCATGTTTCCCAGGCTGGTCTTGAAATTCTGGGCTCAAGCAATCCACTAGCCTTGGCCTCCCAAAGTGTTGGGATGACAGGTGTGAGCCCATCAATTCCTCTACGAATGGCTAGGTTTGTGATCGGTAAAGGAGATTAATCTTGCAGAGGGACTCACTTAAAAGGCCCTAGAGACAAGGCCCGGAGAGACCCAGAAAGATCACCTTGGGTCCCTTTAGAAGGACTCTCATGTTCTTCTGATAGCCACAGAGCAGCTCAGGTGGTGTTTTTTTTCATTCATGAGGATGAAAACATTGCAAAATCAAGACAGATTAAATCAGCACACTCCAGAGATACTTGCCACTGAGCAAAGGCTTGTTGAGGGTGTAGAGAGGTGGCAGGTCCTCTATGTTGGAGATCCGCTGGTACATGGCCCTGGAAAGGTGGTCCCCATGGTAGAGGCTTCCCAGGATGATGCTCGAGAAGTAAATGGGCTCCACGAAAATGCTGAGCAAGGATCCCTGGATGCCCACCACGTTCCAGCTGGAGGGAGAAGAAAGCACAGTCTTCAGGGAGCTCGGACTCAGTGCCGACGCGGCCCAGCCCAAGCCTGAGTGGTTACAGGGATGCACTGATAATTCTGCAGGATACCAACCAACTGACGAAGGAGCGAACAAAAGTAACAGACTGCTTTAGCAGCTTACGATCGCAAAGACAAAAATCTACTTAAAAGTTATTTTACGCTGTGATTTTCTTTACCATTACGTTTCCCATAATCAATGAGCCATGTGTGTTTCTTGTGAGAAAGTTGTGGGAAATATCAGAAAGGAAATTACGTATTTATTTCATTACAGCAGGTCCCCTTATCTGAGGTTTCACTTTCAGAGGTTTCAGTTACCCACTGTTAAGCATGATCTGAAAATACTAAATGAAAAAATTCCAGAAATAAACACTTCCAGACTTTAAATTGGATGCTGCTCTGAGGAGTGTGATGAAATCTTGCGCCGTCCAGCCAGGGGTGTGAACCATCCATGTTGCAGATGCCACTGGCCCGTTAGCGGTCACCTTGGTGACTAGATTGATGGTCGCAGCATCACAGTGCTTGCGCTCAAGTCACTCTTATTTTATTATTAATGACTGTTGTTAATCTCTTACTGTGTCTAATTATAAGTTAAACTTTATATAGGAATGTACTTACAGGAAAAATACCAGCACGTACAGGGTTCAGTCCTGTCTACAGTTTCAGGAGTCTACTGGGGGTCTTGAGACACATCTGCGGAAAAGCAGGGACCACTATACTTCTTTTAAAAATGATAGCTCTTCAAGGAGCCCTTCAAAACATTCAACTGCTTATTTCCTGTTCTCTGCAAGTGACAATGGCACTGAATGCACAGGGAGAGAGGGTGTGGGGTTTACAGCGGCTGCATGTGTGCAGCTGACATGCACGACACCAACTATGCACACCAATGGCAACTTAGGTATTCGTTATCAGGTCCAGCACACACATGCCTTCACAATATGCCTGTTCTCTCTTTCTGAGTCCCGCAAACAGCATGCTCTGCTCAGCCTGGGAGTTGCTGTGTCCAGAGCACCCTTTGCTGGGCACTATATACACATGGTGTGAGGTACTGGGGGGAGACACAGCCTAGGAGCTAAACAATAATGCAATGAAAAGACAAACAAAGAACCATAAATTGAGGTAAAATCAATTTGGAAGAAAGGGCAGGGTTCTGTGAAAAAGAAAAAGGGGTGTATGAACTTCAAGGAATGCTCCTGGGGTGACCCTGAAGCTCAGCCCCAAAGGAGGGGGCTGTGAGGCTGAGGGAGGAAGGCATGTCCCAACCTAGGGGGCAGGGGACGCAGGACAGCAGTAAGGGCAGCCAGGGCAGAGGGGCAGGGCAGGGGCCCCTGAGCAGCCAGGAGCCTGATGAGGGATGGGGCGGTATTCAGACGGCAGAGAGAGGCCAGAGAGAGAGAGAGAGCCAGCCACTCAAGCCTTTTGCTTACCTGCTGCCTGAGGCCTCCCTTCCCTGCCGCCCAAGCCCTCCACCCCGATTCTGACCTCCATGTAATTTACAGGTCCATGTCGGGTTATCCGCCCCATCCTACCCCAGCATGGGAAGAGGTTTCTGTCGGCTTTCTTTACTGACCTATCCCAGCACTCACAATATGTACCTGACACACACACAAGATCAATAAATGTGTCGAATGGACAAATCCTCCAATTCCTATGACACGTTCCTTCCACCTTCCAAAATGGAAATGAAAATGCAGGTTTCCCTAACTTACAGAAAAAGCATGAACTGATTCAATGCCTCTAAGAAACACAGGCCTATTTCTTCTCTAGATTAGAAGCCTCTACGCACTTAGAGCATCTTTAAGCTGAATTCAGTCTTCAGGGCAAACTTTAAAGCAGTGATCCTGCAAAAACCTACATTTGTTAGGAGTCATTAATTCTGAACACATGCTTTGTAAGAGAATTCCAGGAGTGTCTACAGCTCTGCAGAGGCCCTAGGTGGGAAATGGTGTGGCACCAGCTCCCACCAATGCACCTCACAAAGGACAGCTGGGACAAACGTCATCAGGATGAAATCGCCTAGCGCCAGTGAGAGGGTGTCAGGCACAGTCAGCATCCATGCAAGTAAAACAAGTAAAGCTCTGCAAAAACTGTGGGCAGGACATCTTCTAGAGATACCCACTACACGTCCACAGCCACCTGTCCTGCGGACCCCATGGAGGGTGTCCACTCACAGAGTGCTGTGACGTGTTTGGCTGACACTCGAGGAACCTAAAGGTGTCCCCACTCTCATAGCATGGCCTCAGGCTCACTGCACCCGGGTCTAGGCATCTGTGCCTGGCCTTACTCATCTTTCATTTTCCTTGTGCCATTTATTTAGGAAAAGAGTCCAGAGCACTATCATCTGATCTGTCCCCTGATCCAGCAAACGGCCTGGCCTGAGAGACTGAGCTGCAGACAGATGTCGGCCAGACCACACAGGGCAGGAGAACTACTCTGACCCAAACCACAGCCTCCACAGCCAGGCTTTGAGGGAAGGACTACAGCTTCCTAGTGGTTGCCCCACACCCACCCTTTCCTGCTTCCAACCCAGGACCAGCCAGAGACCCCCCTGGGTTCTTCAAACAGCTGCACGGGAGGCCACCTTCTGCAGAGCCCATCCTGGCTTCCCCTCCCTCCATCAGAACATACCCAAAGCCTCCCTTTTTCCCTACAATAAAGCCATCCCCCTTCCTGTGCCTGCCTTTGAGTCTGCCCATCACAGTGGTCCGGCCCCCTTGCCATAGCCGACTCGGAACAGACAGGCTGCTGGTCCTCCTTTGGATGATCTTGTTTGTTCCCACAGCTCTGTGCAGCTGCGGACAGAGGCCGAGGTCATCTGAACCAAGACTCTCGTTCCTTCCCATGGCTCCCGCACCAACATAATCACCGAGGGGTGGCCAACCCCATGGGAGCCTCTTACCCCGTGGTCCTGCGGACAACTCTCTGGGGCTGCGTTCACCGCCAAACTGCCTGCCAGTGGGACGGACACCCTGATGACCTCCAGTGGCAGTGCCGTGGCTCCCACCCCACCCTCAGCCTACCGTGGCCCTGGGCCCTCCATAAGAGAAACACGTCAGCCTCACCCATCCACCTGGCCCTCCAAGGTGGCTGCTCCCCACTCCCCACTCTCCCAGAGCAGGGACACAGCTGCAGCCAACTGGCCCACTAGGGCTCTTTCTGGGCAACTTTTCTGGCCATTTGCTATTTCTTGGCCCACCCATGCCATCTCTTCTTTTTTTTTTTTTTTTTTTGAGACAGAGTCTCGCTCTGTCGCCCAGGCTGGAGTGCTGTGGCCGGATCTCAGCTCACTGCAAGCTCCGCCTCCTGGGTTCCTGCCATTCTCCTGCTTCAGCCTCCCGAGTAGCTGGGACTACAGGCGCCCGCCACTTCGCCCGGCTAGTTTTTTGTATTTTTTTTAGTAGAGACGGGGTTTTACCGTGTTAGCCAGGATGGTCTTGATCTCCTGACCTCGTGATCTGCCCATCTCGGCCTCCCAAAGTGCTGGGATTACAGGCTTGAGCCACCGCGCCCGGCCGACGTCTCTTCTAAGAATATCCCTTGTCCTAGGTTCTATCAGCTTGTGTTTGTTTCTTCATTGAGGTAAAGTCTAGTTACTATATAATAAAAGGCTTGGAGCTTAAGGGTTCAGGTCCATGAGCCCCGACTTCTGCATTTATGTGTGTGACATCCCCACGCCCCAGCAAGGATCCTCCAAATAGATGGCTTTGTGCTTTGCAGGTGCAGGAATCAGCTTGTAACTAAGTCAAATCCTTGGTTGGTCACATGAGACATCAGAAATCTCTTCCCAATATGTGGTTTTTCTTTTCCAAATATGTGGGTTATAGTAAATAATTCTTGAATTTTTAGCTTAGTTAAATTTATTCACTTTTCTTTATAATTTGGGTTTTCTGTGCCTTATTGAAGAACCCTGCTTGAGACCAGAAACACTGCCAGGCACTGCTCTGCGTACTGAGGTCCTTAACTGGCCTGGCATGTGCTTTGTGGACAGCGTATGGCGGGCTGCTTCTCTGCACAGACAGCCTGTTGTGTGCAGGGAGGTGGCCACAGGGAGCCCTTGCCCCTTACCGTGCAATCTTGTCACTGCAGGACATGGTGAGCAGCCGCTCCCCTTGCAGCACCCCGTCCCACGTTTGGATGCTCGCATTGGAGCGCACTGGAATCGTCCCCTCACCAGACTCTATTTTGGTCCGTAGCTGTCCTCTTGCTTTACGATTTGGGTGTCTATCTGCTGGTTCTAAGAGAGAAAAAAGAGTTAAAACCCCACAGGTAGTAAACCATCTATTTGATTTATTGAAAAGCACATCTAACAATAGCTTATAAATTTAAAATATAGTTTGTGCATATAAATGCACATGCTTATGCCATACATACAAAATACACATACAAAATAAGTATGTGAAACTGAGAGGCTGAGTATGATGGCTCACACCTGTAATCTCAGCACTTTGGGAGGCTGAGGCAGGTGGATCGCTTGAGCCCAGGAGTTTAAGACCAGCCCGGGCAACACGGTGAAACCCCATCTCTACAAAAATTACAAAAATTAGCCAGGTATAGTGGTACATGCCTGTGATCCCAGCTCCTTGGAAGGTTGAGGTGGAAGGATCGCTTAAGAGCCCAGGAGGTCGAGGCTGCAGTGAGCCATGATTGCACCACTGCACTCCAGCCTGGGTGACAGAGCGAGACCCTGTCTCAAAAAAAAAAAAAAAAAACAATTACATGAAATTGAGTAGGAAAGACATAACACAAACACAATTCACAAAAGTGGTCTCCAAGGGAGTTGGGGAAATGGGGTTTTCACTTTAACTGAAATTATTTATTTCTATCATTAAAAACGAGCTGAAGCAAATAGGACAAAATACTAACATTTGCTAATTCTGGGTGATGGATACTTGGGTGTTTGCTATGTTTTTTTCCTCTATATTTTTAAAATTTCCAAAATAAATCTAGACAGATGCAGAAATAAACCCATGGAAAGTATAGTAAAACACCCATAGTGAGTATTTCTGGGTTACAGGAATATGGGTGATTTTAATGTTCCTTCTTATATTTTAAAAATATTTAGCAACATTCCACAGTGAGTATGCCTGTTGCTTTTATAATCAAGGAAAGTAATGTAATAAAACGTTCCATTTGGAATAAACACTGCCTAAGAACTTGGGAGAAGGGATGTGGATACAAAACACTAAAAAACAAAAGTGCTAACCTCAAATATAAAGAAGGATGGAAAAAATATGATCACAATAGCAGTTTCACTTTTCATTAGTGTCTATCTGCTGCTGAAATATCAGGCAAATAAATACTTTAATTACACATTTAGCAAATTAGAATTCCTCAGAAATATGGAGGATCACTATACCTCTGATATAGAGATATTTATTACCCAAATCTAAATACAGATACAATTTTAATCCAATACTCTCGCTCCATTCTAATTACTTGGTTAATTACAATCAGCATTATTCATTCATTAAAGTTTTCTAATTAAGTTATTAATTGGAAAGAAAAAAAGTCCATGCTTTTATAGAGACTCTTATCAGATCCACATCCAAGTCTGAAATTAAAAAGAGAAAAAAGGAAAAGGGATATTAACATAGGTTAGTTCTTTTATCTGTTACTTCATACAGATACATTTTCTTGAGGAACTGCCTTGTTGAAGAATCTCGTCTCATACCTTCCAGGATTGGCTCATGTGGTGAGAAGATTCTGGCATCTCCACAGGGAGAGGTGCTGATGTACAGATGAAACTGGACATTCTCCTTCAGCCTAAACCCTCCTCGCTCTGATTTCTGAAAGATGGATCTTTTTTGATCATCTTTGTTACTGAAAGGAAAAAAGTTGCAAAAGTAACATTTAAAGCTGTATATAGTTAAATTTTAGTCTATCATAGTTTAAAATAATTTTCAGAGGCTAGTATTTTCAACAGGGGAAAGATAAGTTTGAACTGGAATATTTATTTTACATGTTTAGGGTAATTAATACAGTTCTTGTCCACTCAATAATGGATATGTCATCAGAATGTGAGTAACTTTTCCTTCTTCCAATTTATGACTTCAGAACAGAAAGATCACATACAAAAAATGGCATTGTAAAGAAAAAGAGTTTGGACACATGACTAGCTCTTTCTAGAAATAGTGACTAGAATAAAACTTACTATCTTTACCTGGCATTATGGGAACTTCTATTTATACTGCATACAACAAAATCACATGGTCTTAAACACAGACTTGAAATTTATGACCATGTCATGTTATTGTATGTATGTGTGCATATGTTTGTTGAGCATTGTGGGAGAATGGGATCTAGCCTTATTGTTACTAATTAATTATGTTTTGAGTTATGATTTTGAGAGATTTTCCATGATTACAGAAACAATGAAAGGTTTTGCAATAGTTTTCTAATAGAAGAATATTTTAATAGCTTCCTGTCCTTATTTGTTCACTAAACTTACTTTAAGTAAAGCTCAAGTTGTGTATAAAGAAATCTGAGCAAGGATCTCCGAGATATTATTTCTGCATGGCAGTCATTTAATGCAAGGCCACGATCACTCATGTATTCACCATTAATACATTTTGTTCCTGTAGAAACACTTATCACCTTGGCATCTTTAACATCTGTGCCTGGAAAAAAAAAAAAAGAGACATTATTTTCTGTAATTCACAGTAATGTTTGCCTAACTGTGCTCCTAAAGTCTGATCCTTATTCTCAGTGACTTAACTTTTCAGGGGCCAATAGACTTTTCAAGCTCATCTTCATGCATATTCTTACCACCTATTTTTTTAAGTGGGCAAATGTATACACTGCAAACAACTTCCTATTGAGGACTCACTTTGTGACATTTCTGGAAAGCCAGCCATCCTCACTGCTTAGTGCACAGACACTGAACTCAAGGAAGTAATTTCGTCTGGTATGCAATAGCATCTTTTCTTGAATGCCCACAACTAGAACACAGCTGGGCAACACTATGGAAAGGTAGACTCACTGGTCTGGTAATTAATCTTGACATCAAATATCGAAGTACTAAAGAGGACAGGAAGGAGGGGTCAACAGCACCCAGAGGAATAAGAAGGAAAACAGAATTAACTTGCGATGTTTTCATTAGCAAACTGTCACCATGTAACCATACTGGGAGTGAAATCACAAGCAGTGGTGATCTCCCATAAACATATCGCTCTGTCTCAACTGTGTGAGATAAACTGCTGACCAGAGGTGTGATGCCGGGACCCTGGAAGTTACCTGCTGGGAGACTCGCATTCACTACAGCTGAACCAACGGTGTGCACACCATGTGGCAGGTATGCACCAGGTCTTTTAGGTAAATTGTCCTCACTGCATTCCCACGATGTCCTCTGAGGCTCATGCTACTAATGTCTCCACTGTATAGATGAGGGAACTGAGGCACAGAGGCCTCCTAACCTGCCCAAGGCCACTCAACCAGCAGGAGCCCCTGAACCAGCTGTCTGGAGTGCCAAGTGCTCCAGCATCCTGGCTTCAGATGTAAACTATGGCTCTGAGCAAGCGGTCTCGGTGAAATACACACTGAGACGTAAAATGTTCCCAGAAGGTGATCGGCCTCTTCTAAGGTGGTTAAACAACAACAACAACAACAACAACAACAAAAACGATGAAAGAACACGACCAGCTCCCTCACCCAGGCTGCTGGAAGAGGCAGGGAGTCTTACCTAGGGAACTACTCTATTCAGTAGTCGTGGTGTTCACCTTTGATTAATGTAAAAGATAGCAGTAAGGAGAGATGTAAAGGGGGAGAAAATACAGGTACAAAACATTAGAACAGAAGCTGCTGTTTGAGTACTTCCTCCTCCCCAGACACGGCACGGCAAGGAAACAAGTCATGAGCAGAACAGCCAGGTTTCCTAGGGCAGCAAGAGGTGGGTCAGTGAAGAGGGCTGCAGAGTCTGATAGAGGTGACCCCTCAGGGGGAAAGGACAAGAAAGTCACATCCCGAGAACTGGGGGGTTTCTCCTGGGCTGGTAGATGTAGAGAGAGAAACCATCGCCAGCTTCCTCCCTTACCTCTAGGGCCTGCTTCCTGCATCTGGCTGTCCAGGTTGGGCTGAGCAGGTGCTGGGCACAGAGGTGGCCCCACATGACAGGGTCCTCTCCCTGAGTCTTGCTCCACCCTGGAGAGCCAGGCACTGGTCAAGGCTGTGGCTTCCTCTGAGCTACTCACAGAGACACACTGCTGCATGTTCTCACTCGCGGGATGTGGGAAGAGGATTTGGGGGTTCCTTTTGCTACTGGGAACTTCTAGACTAATTTAACAGAGTTTCTTCTATCATTCTAAATTGCGTTTTTTTCCCCCACAGATTTTCTACTCTTGCTAGAGCTTTCTCCCTCCTCAAAAGAAGTCACACAGAAACTTGTCTGGCATCGTTAACATTAACTGATACAACAGATAGGCCCTACTTTCAAATAAAGCCAGAATTAGTAAGCCCCCTGCCATCTTCCAGAGCAGACTGAGGCCATTCACAGGAGGAAGATGACAGGAATCAGATAGTATGCTTTCTCCAAATACAACAAACTTAGGTTAAAAAGATGAACATTTGGGGGAAAAAGCTTGTATGTGCAGTTCCTAAACTTGCGTATGGCAGACATTTTGAAGAAGAAAGGAAGTAACCATCTCCCATCTCCCGCTGGTGTGCCACGGTGGTTTCTGTCAACTGAGAACATTTCACATTTGTCAGACATGAAAACAGGCAGGGTTACATACAACACCAAGATGGTTACCTGTTGTCATGACGACTCCAGCCAGTACTTTTCTACGAGCGTGAGGGGAGGAGAAGTTGTCGGTCAGGTCACCGAACTTACCCAGGACCAGGCGTGAGACAGCGTCAGCTAAAACCTGTGTGGGAAGCACAGATGCAGGTTAGGGGCCAGGTGCAGCTGGGAGCAGGGCTCACTCTCTGAATGCTGCACGCACTCTCCCTTATGGAGTGACACAGGCTGCTTCTCATCTGGAAAACCACACAGGTAAATCTGGCAAACAAGTATGTGTGTATGTTTCTTCCAGAACATTCCTTGGAAATAGACACCCCAGGATCCTGCCAGGCTCTGGCTGAGTCCTTTGCCACCCGCATGGGGCCAGTGTGGAGTGTGGGCACCACACACAAGCATTCCTCCAATCCTCACCGCAGGCCAGCCCAGCTCTCAGGAGGAAACCGAGGCAAACAGAGGCAAAACTGCCTGCTCAGGGCCACCTGCCCACGCCTACACCCACCTAATATGGCCCTCCCACCCCCCTTGCCCTCTCTCACGTGCACACACAGTGTGGCTCAGTCAGCTCCAGGTCACACATAGCTGGGAGCACAGCCCAGGGTGATGTGCAAAATCACAGGCAAGAGAAAGGAGCAGCTTGGAGATGCGGTCCAGGGAAAGAAGCCACAGGCTGTGCACAGCACCTCCCTCAAAGGCGCCACCGAGGGGTTCTCAGTCACTCCAGCCTCTCCACACAAACGCGCTCTGGCCGCGCTCACTCGCCCAGACGGCACGATAGAATCATGTACCAGAGGACAGCACAGGGAGGGAAAGCACTTAGACGTCCGGAACACCTGAACAGGTATATGTTCAGGTCAGACAGACACCTGTTTTAAGGTGCTTCTGAGAACAGACATATTTGTTGCATTTTGGACGTGGTCTTATGGCGTATGATTTATCTAGGATATAATGAGCCCATGGCATTTTGGGAAATGATGTCTGCTGGGAGGTCGGTGTTAAGAGCCAGTTTCAACTCATGTCCCACCAATTTCACACTTGTCTGGAAAATCAAATGACCACTAGGAAAACTCAGCATCCCCAGGTGGTCCTTAATAAAATATTTCTGAAATGAATAGAAAAGATAGTTGTCAGGGTGTTTTCCTCTTATCATTGCACCAGCAAATATCAGTGAGCCCCACAGGACAGTGTTCAAGACAAGTCATGTGGAGAATGGCTTTGGTGGCAGGGATCCATGCACCCGCAGGCAGCGGCATCCGCAATGCAGGGGTGAGCGGATGCGGGGAACTGAGGCTGTGACAGAAACAGGACGAGGCCAGGGTGCCAGAGGGAAGGGGTAACGCATTCGAATTGGCCAGGGCGCCAGAGGGAAAGGGTGATTCATTCGAATTTAGAGAGAGAAAAAGCCATAAGAAGATTAGGGATAAGCCAGAGGAAATAAAAGTTTCCATTTCATATAAGAATAGGCAAATCTCCAAATTTTCAAAGAGAGGCGAAGAAATCTAACTTCAGAGTGAGCTCCGAGAGCCTTGAGTGGAAGGTCTGGTGCTGGGGCTGATGCTGGTGAGCGCTGGCATCCGAGGCACATGGCCAGGGCTCAGCCCCCTCTCCTTGAGGGGATTACTGGTCTCACCCTGCATGGTTAATGAAGGACTTCCCTCTTAATTTGGGGGACAGATATAAGAACAAAAGAAACATGCTTTTAAGAGTTAAACCCATGCCACACAGTCCCAGGCAGCACCATTTACCTGCAATGACACGCAGGGATGTCTGACCTACGTCCTTCAAGGATTACTCTAGAAAAAGAGTGAGGGTTTTCCACCCACCCTAGAACACACATTTTGAAATTTCCTGTCAGAAGACAATAGAGCCCAGCAACAAAGCCCAAAGGATGGGTTCTGAGAGGGCCACCTGGGTCCTACAAGGAACACATGTCACATTCCTGGGCTACCCTGGGGGCTCTGAAGACACAAGGTGGCAGGGTCCTCTGGCAGAGACTAGAAGTGCAGCTCCATCCTCTCATGCCCTAGTGGTTCTGGACATGAGGCCTAGAGCCTGGTGTTCAGCACCTACAGAGCCCAGGGGAACATGGCATCAGGGGGCTGAGATGGCCCTGCCCACCTGCACCCCTCCCCAGGCTGGAGACCAACAGATGCCCCTCCAGCCTTCCCACGCCAGGGGCTCTGGTCCTGCTCCACACAGAAGTCACTGCAGGCACACCGCCAAGCCAGGGAGGCAGGGCTGACGTCTATACTGGGGCTTCTATCTGTGTCCGCCTAAGGTGCTCACAGCCTACATACTAAAGGTTCAGACATCTGGGATCCATGGCATTTGATGTCATTTCAATGGTTTTATATGCCACTCTGTCAATATTAAGGGAAGACAAGTCACATCAGACAATATTTTGAACTCAGGCTTTAATATTTTAGCAAAGAGTAATCCTGAAAATAAAAAATCACATGGGATCTAGCACCACTGATTTGTTAAAGTACAAATGGACTAATAATCCTTATGAACAATGTTGATGAGAGGTTAATAAGGGAAGCAAGTATTTGGTTTGTTAAAAAAATCAGTGAAATACCTTGAATATATTATTTTACACTGATGTTGTATTTGGTTCCTTTAGGCAAAATAAAATACATTTCCTTCCTTTAAAACAGAACTCCTGGTCATCTCAGACTACAACTGCACAGAGGTTATTCTAATTGTAGACAACAGCAAAAAAGAAACTATAAGACACTTGGATTCTTCCAGGGGAATACAAGTCACCTTCAAGTCTTCTGGTCAAGGGCAGTATACATGTTATCTTCGAAGTGAAGAAGACTCTGATACAAAGGAATAAATGAATAGAGGGTCAAAAGAATAATTTTTGCAATAGACCAGAAGAATTTTGGATTTCCAAGAAAAGAAGCAACACATAATCAGAGAGTTTTAGGATTTAGAGATGAGAACTAAAGGCGATTTTCTCCTTTACTTTTTCTCTTTCATGTAAGCCAATCTGAGCTCACCCTGGAACTTCCCCTTCCTTCATCCTGATTTCACTAGGCTGGGGGAAGGAGGGGAAGATCAAATGGAAGAGTGGCTGCCCACCTCCAGCCTGGGCAAGCGGGGAAGTCCTCATAAAGCCCATGCAGGAAATTCAAAGTAGAGACTCCCAGACAACTGGCAGGCCCTAGAACAGTTGTCGGAGGCCCCTCCCTTCCTGCCCTCTGATAGGTGCTCACTGCTGTGCTGCCTCATTCTCTGCTTCGAGGGGCTCCTTGGCTGAGGGACAGCGAACAGCCACCAGTCAGTCATGTGGGAGCCCAGAGGCTGCCATCCTGACTCAGACTTGGGTTTTCAGCTGCTGACGGGCTGGTGTCACTTATCTTGAATGTGAGATTCCTGGATGAGACCTTTGAAGGAAAATGGTGCTGAACTGGGGGCAAGGTTTCAAAGACTGGGCTCTTATTCCCTCTCTCCTGCTAAAGGCTTGCTGTGGGATGAGGGTCATCGGTTGGTGGGGGGGTTGCCTAATGGGAATAGAGTTATGGATAGTGTTGTAAACACTGCCCTGGTGGACGGGGCCTCAGGTGTCCCTGCCTTGCATTGCGACGGACCCAGCAAGCACTAGGATGCAGATGGCTTCTCAGTGGCCACATGGCCATGGAAATCAAGGAAATGCTGCCCCAGCAGCCAGACTTACCAGTAACTCCTCCTGATGGGGACAGAGTGATGTCAAGGGAGAAAGTCAATAGTAATCCTGAAACTAAAATGTTGTCTAGAAGCATTACCAAGAGCAATGACCCTGTGTTTTAAAGCAGCAGCACCGTTCCTCACCTGCGGTAAATGCAGCTGAAGACCCTCACTGGGAATAGGCTGGCGAGATGGCGTCTGATCCAAGTGCAAGTTAAAAATGGTGGCCAGGGCAGACTGTGCAGCCCGGGCCTTGGCAAGCTTCTTGTTTCTCCCCGAGCCTTCAAAGAACTGACCATCCACGACCACAGACATGACGAAGCTCTTGGCATGGCTCTCCCCACTCTCGGAGAGGAAGTCATACTTGAGTCCTGGGCGCAGTTCGTTCAAGATCATCACGGGATTCTTCCCACTCGGGGGTGGGAATGGTGGTAAGACAGGGAGAGGAGGCTGGGCTAGGCTGGCAGGCACCGGGGAGGCTGACAAGCTGAGGTCCCCGCTGGAACTGAAGGAGTCATCCCCGTTGGAGCCCACGTAAAAGGGAGGCTCCGCCTTGTCAGGAGTTTCAAAACCATTGAAGAGCGTGTCAGGGAAGTCAGCCTGGTCAGATGTGAAGTCCGTGTTGACAGACAGGGTCCTCCCCATGGCCAGGTGGGCCTCAGAGGCATTAGGAAACTGAACGAAAGATCTCAAGGCCTTCTCAGCAGCATGGAGTTTGGCCTTTTTCTTTGTGGGACCAGAGCCCTCAAAAACCTGGCCATTCACCTCCACAGACATGACAAACAAAGGCGCGTGCACGGGCCCAGTCTGGGACAGGAGCGTGTACTGCAAACCAGGCTTGATCTCATTCAGCTGCATCAGGGCGTTCTTGGGAAGGACGGGCCCTGGTGTTCTCCTCCTTTTCTTCAGGCGGTACTTGGAGTGGCCATTGCTGCCCTCCTCCAGGGACCGCTTTCTGCCGGGGCCACCACCACCCCCATTGGAGAGCTGAGAGCCCTCGCCAGGCCCAGGGGTGCTGCCATCCTTGGGGGACACGTTGTCCAGATTGCGGTTTTCCTTCACATCAGTGCTGCTGGAACCTGTGGTGCCCAGAAAGAGTAACTTACAATGCCTTCGTTGCAGGATCTTGTAAATGCAAAATTTATAGATTCCTTTAGCTCTCTTTGTAACTGGTTAAGTGATGTGTGCTTATCAATTTTATTCCTTGATGTATACATGAAGAGTTAGACATTTAAAGAACTATCAGCCTCAACTAAACAAGTAATTTGACACTTTGCTCAGTGACTAATACCATTTCTATTCAGTGTCACCAACTGCTTTTGCTTTAAAAAGTAAAATCTTTAAATAATTTTTTTTTCTGAGAATATTCTGAAGTATCTAGACTTTTTCAACCTTATCAAAATGTGGGATGATAAATTAATCCAGAAAGACCTTACATATTAAAAAGGTCTTTATAATGAAATGACAATTTAATATAAATATATGGATTAATGTATATTTATTTTAGCATTTTCCTTTCACTGTTGTTTACCCTCATTTTATCTACGGGTTTTAAACTGCAGTGTCTCTCAGAAGAGAAAACTATTTTAAAAACTTGCATCCATAGATAATTAGTTTTTCAGGTTTAAAATATTCAATCAATAAATGCAATTATTTGATTTAGTTTATGAACCAATCTTTAAAAGCTGCTTATGTAATTGTGTAAAGTATTACGGCTATTTAGTTGTTGTGTTTGGAGGGTATGGTTTTATTTCTAGCATCTATTTGAAAATGAGAACATTATATATGGGGGCTGATTAAGTCTGAATCCTTAATACCACTCCATGATAGAAAGTGTGTAAGAACAAGACACAAAACTGAAGCTGTAGGCAGGCTACAACCTCCTAACTTCATAAATACACTTTCTGGTGATTTTGTCTTTTTTAAGACAATTATTTGATGAATTTCCAGAAAAATTTGTTTATCCTAACTTTTAAAAGTATTTTAGATTTCAAATTAATACAGATAATTTTAGAATTCTAAAATTACATGGCAAAATAAACATAATTTTAAAATTTTATTTATTTATTTATTTGTTTATTTTTGAGACAGAGTCTCAGTCTATTGGCGAGGCTGGAGTGCAGTGGCGTGATCTCACTTCACTGCAACCTCCACCTCCCGGGTTCAAGTGATTCTCCTGCCTCAGCCTCCTGAGTAGCTGGGACTACAGGCTTGCACTGCCATGCCTGGCTGATTTTTGTATTTTTAGTAGAGATGGGGTTTCATCATGTTGGCCAGGTTGGTCTTGAACTCCCGACCTCAGGTGATCTGCCCGCCTTGGCCTCCCAAAGTGCTGGGATTACAGGCATGAGCCAGCGTGCCCGGCCCTAATTTTTTATTTTAAAATTAGAGTAAAAAGTGTTCATTGAGCTTTTTAAAAAATAGAAGAAGAAATAATTCCTCTCCATCATGGCTAGGCAGCTGTCACATGGAGCCCAGGGGTGAGGGCTACAGTGCCCTGCAAGGTTGTAATGTGAATGAAAGTTAAAGACATCTACCACCAGATTTCAAAAATCTATATTAAGTAACCAAAATATTGCTAAAATTGTAAACCAATTTACACGTGCCCCATATGGTGGCTTTAGGGTCTATTTCTACTACATGTGTAAAGGTAGATTCTCACTATGTTAAGCAAACTGAAAAGTTGTGAAAATGTTCATCAGCTTCATCCATGGGAAGGTTGAAAGGGACCAAGTCCTTGCCCTTGGCTGCCAATCTTTGAGGTTAAAGAGCTCTAATTCCAGGGCTGGCATCATTCAGCCAAGACAGCAGAGCATAAACCTGGTTTAGACACAACCCGTGGGAAAACTGATGCCACACTGTGGCAGAGGCTAAGAAATTTAAAACTTTCTCTACAGACATCATTTCTCCAAAATAATCCTCACACACACACCACTTCTCCCAGTTGACAAAGCTGATGGAATGGACATTAAATTTTCATTTATAACATCCTCCAGCAAAAGCTCGATAGGTTACTCCTTTCGGTGCTCAAAGGGAAAAAAAGGTTAAAAAAAAGTAGAGCCAAGATGGAAGTCAGAGATTAATAAACTGAGCAAGAACATGACATACTAGATTACTGCTTACATTTTTACTTTGTTGCTAAACAATTATCAATATCAAAAATCAAATCATTATAAATGTATTTAGACAGGCATTTAACCAAATATTTATAACCTCTGAAATAACCAAATACTTTTCTTTCAGAAATAAAAATAATTACTATTGGATTGACAAATAATTTTGAGAAGAATATACTTCTGTAACAGATTACAAACATTCTAAACTCTTACTTCAGGAGCACACTGAAATACTTTCTCATTGTCATTGAAAATGCTACTATAATAAAGGAAAATACTAAAACTAGAAAAAGATGCCACTTTCACAGCTTTTCTTAAACAGATGCCTTCTCTCTCTGTATCATGCTACTACATTTCATAAATGTACATAGCTGATCATGATAGGGCGTTGCATTGCTTTCAAAATGATAAAAAAAAAAAATACAGAACCAGAATTTCCAAGTTTCAGCACTAGAACATCAGCTTATCTTTACAGAAAAATTATTCGGGAGGATTGTTTATCATGTCAAGTTATCACAGGATCAGTTTTGGGATAGTTCCAGAACCTACACGATCATGAAGCCTCTGTCCATGCGAGGTGACTGCAGCTGCAGGCTGTAGGCCACAGTCCTGACACAGAGGCCCTGGGGACCCCTGCACACGCTCTGTCGGTGGGCTACTGCACGGGCCAAGCACAGGTCACATTTTCTCAAATGAGGAGTATGGACGTAACCCCTCTCTTAAAGCTTGTGGCAAAATTGGAAACTGTGAGTAGAACTGCCCAGTAAAAACATAAAGCTGAGTTTTTAAAAGATCTCAAGAGCAGGACTGATGAGGAAAAAAACCTGAGAAAACAATCACCAGCAGCCACGGGCTGCGCACACATGAGCAGAAGTGAGGTGGGCACACTGGTCCCGTGGGAGCCGGGTAGCGCTGCAGGAAGTGGTCTCACCCTCACACCCCAGACGGCTGACTTCAACCAAAGCCAACACTTAGCGTACAGTCCATAGAGCAGAGGCCCAGCCCCCTCCACAGCATCCACAGCACACCCACAGGGCAGCACTACCACGCAGAAATGTTTCGCTGGGTCACAGTTTGGGTTCTACATGGTACACAAGAGCGATTCCAAGACCCCAGATCGTCAGTTTTGCGTGAAGTCAAAGGGAAAGTGCTGAGCCAAGTTCTAATGCTCAATAATCACTCCCAGTGACATGTCACTCATCATTGATAGCTGCATGTTATTCCTTAAGACAAGTAAGAAGGTAAATATGGATAGTTACATTAGTTAGAGCAATGATGCCTTTGTTATAATTTCTCTACTAAACTCTCCCAACTTCTGTGAAAGCATTTAAATCTGTTTTCTGAGACTGAAGATGAACTAGAAGAGATAAGTACCTTCAACGAGCTTTTTATAGAAGAAAACACAGAGGAAACACTGATGTACCCCAGCGGCTTTCCACCCACCCGCCCCAGAGAGAACAGCATGGAAGGAGGAGGCCCACACCAGTCCCAGCTTTCATTAGCACCTTTGCGAACTTCAGATCAACAGACACATGTGAACCCCCTGCAAAATGCAGGGAGAACCTGCATTTTGAAGGGAAATATTTCTGTACTATTATTGCAAAGGACTGGGTATTTAAATCAATCTCAGACATTTATCTTCGATTTGCATGCATGAATACTCAAGAGCATTATTCTAAGAGGCGTGCCGTGACAGGACTCCACACGAAACAGTGGGGCTTCATGAGATGTGCCCAGAAGCCCATTCCATCATCACAGTGATGCCCCATGACGATAACGAGGAAGGAAAAACCTAGACATACCGCTGCAGGGAAAACGTCTACAGCAAACTCTGACACCTGTTGCAGAGAACACACCAAAAATTAAAAACATGCCACTGTCAGTAGAACATGTTACGGGAAAAAACACAATTCCCCACATTGGTCTCATGAAATATATTTGCAAAAACACCAAAATGTTAACATAAAATTAGCTATCTGATACTACGTGATAGGCCTAGATCTTACTCATGTTTTCTTCATCTTCTATATCCATGGCAAAATACTTTTGAGGGTTTCTTGACTGGCGGAGACTGTTTCTGTCTGAAAGACAGTAAGAAAATAGCATTTAGTGTGCCTATGATATGAGTAATGTGAAGTAAGTCTACTCTAAGGAAATAATTACAATATTATTACAAATTAAAGGGAAAAAATCATAAAATAAGAAGTAGGTCTTGTTAGAGAAGTCAGATCTGCCATCTGGTAAAAAATACTCCTCCTTGGCACATTCCAGTCCAGCAAAGGACTTCTCACGTGAATTCCAGTCCAGCAAACGACTTCTCGTGTGGATTCCAGTCCAGCAAAGGACTTCTCCCGTGGATTCTCCCACATGGAGGGATGATGAGGGTGGGACCAGGTCCCAGCAAGGGAGGTTCAGGGCCAGTGCCCAGGGACCTCACACCACTCTGAGGAGGGTGGGTTTGATTCCGGGCAATGGAGGGCCATGAAGAGCGCTGAACTAGGGACAAAGGCACTGGCATCTGCACCCTGGAAGGACATCTGCTGCGGGATGGACTAAGGACACAACACGCCACGACAGATGGCGACAGACCTCAGAGGGGCGCTCACATACTTGCCATCTATCTTTACTCTGGATAGACTTTTGGTTTCCAGCTGTAAACTAAAGCCACACCGCAGAACCAGCACCCACAGCTTCTCTCTTAGCTACTTCTCTCTCACCTTGAATAGCTCCTCATGCAGACAAAACTAAAGTGCATATGACTGTTAAAATTCAATCTAATTTCTTAGCTACATAAAAGTACTATTTTGTTGGCAGGAGAAAACACAGGAAATCCTCAAAGAACAAGTATCACAATTTCTGGTTACTAACAAATTTAGGAATTTCCTCTTCTTAAATATTTTAGATATACTTTGTTAGACTGTATTAATACATGATCTATAATAAAGAATATCCTCAAATTGCAATTGAGGAAAAAGAGGATTCGCAAATTTTATAATCACATTACTCTGTATACAAATAAAACTTATAAATCACTAAAAGGCAAACTCATTGCTCTTAGAAAATGGTGACTAAAATGTACTAAAACATGCATATATCTTGTATCCCTATATCAAATATCTAAAAGTATTTATTTTAGATATATAGTTTTTCATGAAATCATTTGTTAATAACTTTCAATCTCACTATATTTCAGGCAAATGTGTTGCTAAAAGTTAAATCAGTTTCTCTTTAGAATCCTTTATTCAAGAAAGTTTGCCAGATAGTTTTAAAAGCATTATTATTTTACAGTCATTAATTATTTCAAGATATATTTTCTGAGAATCAATTACATGCACAAGAATCTAAATCAGATTCTGAGAAACATTTAAGTTTAAATATTGCCTGAATAGCTGATTATATTAAGTAATTATGATACATTATTTTAGGTGTAGAAATGGTAATTCTCTTTTAGTGACATATACTGAAGTATTTACAAATAAAAGGACAATATCTAGAATTTACTTCAAAATAACTCAGTGTGGCGCGAAAAACAGAGACGAGGTGTAGACAAAACCAATCAAAGGGCCCTGGTTGGTAATTACTGATGTGGCTGATGGGCATGCAGAGTTCTTGATACAACTGTGTATTTGTATATGTTTTAATATTTTCATTATGGAAGGACTGATAAAAAGTGATTGGGTTAAGGTCTAGAATGGGAAGTGAGATGTAGGAACAGAGGGCAAGAGCCCTGTCTTGCAGGCAGGGCAGATGCCCTCAGTAGGCTGTGGGTGCTCCCAGGAGCCTCCTGGCTGGAGGGATCAGGCCAGAAAACTGGGGACATGCTCATTAAACTGAGCTTCAGACGAGAGGTCTGGCTGAGCATATCATGAAGACGGGAAAACAGGTGGTGTGTGTGAAGGCACTGAGGTTATGCAGGCAAAGTGATGGCAAGGCGCTTCTCAGAAGCCCAAACTATAAATTGGAGGAACAACAAATAAGCCTGTCCAAATAGCTCTGTTCTTATTGGCTGAAACGCGTTTTAAATAGGCAAAGGAATGTCCTCAGTGGGAAGGCGGAGGTCTTCTCCTTTTTCCTCCCATTAAATACAACTAAGAATCCTGGATATTATACATAAAACACACATAAAAAGACTGAGAGATGCAGAGAAAGCTGACAAGCCAGGGGGCCTCAGGACCTAAAAAGCGACCCTGCATTTTCCTTTTGCTTCATTTTCTCAACATAGAGCTGAAGAAGCCAGAACCCAGAAACATCAACAGGCATTGGCAAAAACAAAACACATAAAAAGCCGCAACAAAAGCTGCTCTCTCTGGCCAAAGGACCAGGAAAGAGGTAGCCCAGCAAGACAGAAAACTTTTTAGACAAGAATTGCTTGATTCCAGGCAAACACCAGAGAGAAAACCTCAACCACACCGCCCCCGTGCCAGGCTGTAAGGACAATCCAGAGTCCCCTTGTTGGGTGGTGTCTGACAAGGCTGAGTGACAAGCCACAATTTTCATTCCCACCAGGCTCTAACAACCCCTTCCCTTCCCACACCACAATGCAGAGTCATGGAAGACTGTGTGGGGAACCTGGACTCTCTTCCCAGCTGGTGGAAACAACGCTAGCCCGTGCTGTCAGTGCAGGCTCCAAATGGAGCAGTGATGAGGCCCTCTCACAACGGGGAGGTACCCGGGAGCCCCAGTGGAGAACTTGGACTTATCCCCCATCCAGCAGTAATGAGACAGCATCCCTGCTTCCTCTGACACCACGGTGTATGAGAAAGTCAGCTAAAACAGAAGGCTTGAGTAAGATTTAGAGTCTCATAATATCATATAAACAGGTTCCAATAAAAAATCACTTGTCACACCGAGAAACAGAAGATATCAAACTAAATGAAAAAAGACAATCAACAGATGCCAACAGGGAGATGACACGGATGTTAGAATTCTCTTAGAAAGACTTTAAAGTAGCCACCATCAAAAAGAATAAAGTGGGAGCAATCAGCCTAGGTGATCTCAGCATTTACTACAAAGCTACAGTCATCAAGACAGTACAGTGTTGGCAAGAGGCAGACGAGCAGATCACAAGAGGATAGCACAGAGAATCCCCAATAGACCACACAAATATGTCGAACTGATTTTGAACAAGGGTGCAAAAGCAATTCCGTGAAGGAGGCACGGCCTTATTGGGGCAACTAGAGATCCAAAAAAATTAACCTCAATTCAGGTCTCCTACCTTAGTCAAAACTTAACTCAAAATAGATTATGGGCTTACATGCAAAACATAAATCTATGAAACTTTTAGAAAGTCATAGGAGAAAATCCTCAGGATCTAGGGCTAGGCAAAGAGTTTTTAGACTTCACAGCAAAAGCACAATCCACAAAAGAAACAACTGACAAACTGGAAGTTTAAAACTTTTTCTCTGCAAACTTCCCTGTTAAAAAGATGAAAAATCAAGCCACAGACTAGGAGAAAATATTTGAAAAACACATATCCAACAAACAGAATATATAAGAAATTATCAAAGCTCAACAGCAAAATAAACAAACAGTCCAATTAGAAAATGGGCAAAAGACATGAAGAGGATGTACAGATGGAAAATAAACTCATGAAAGGATGCTCAGGATCATGAGTCACCAGGGAATGCAACTGAGAACTACAGTGAGATAACTCCGCTGCACGCCTCCGAGAAGGGCTATTAAGCATAGTGTCGCTTTAACAACAGTGACAGCCCCAAGTGAAAAGGAGGCTGTGGAGAAGAGGGATCTCTCGGAGACTGCTGGCAGACATGTGAAATGGGAGAGCTACTCCGGAAAGTAGCTTGGCAGTTTCCTGAAAATAAAACATGCAACGACCACATGACTCAGCAATTGTACTTCTGGGCATTTATCCCAGAGAAATGAAGGCTTATGTTCATGTACGTATTATTTCTTACAACTACATGTGAATCCATATTATCTCAAAATAAAAAGTTTTTTTAATTTTTAATTTTTTTTTTTTTTTTTGACAGTCTGGCTCACCCAGGCTGGAGTGCAGTGGCACTATCTTGGCTCACTGCAACCTCTACCTCTCAGGTTCGAGCTGCCTGCCCCAGCCTCCCGAGTAGCTGGAATTACAGGGACACGCCACCATGCCCAGCTAATTTTTGTATTTTTAGTAGAGAAGGAGTTTCACCATGTTGACTAGGCTGGTCTCGAACTCCTGACCTCAGGTGATCCACCCGCCTTGGCCTCCAAAATGCTGGGATTACAGGCATGAGTCACCGCACCCAGCCTTCAAAATAAAAAGTTTATTAATAATAGGCAGAAGACACACAAAAGGCTAATTTAATTCTTATATATAATTAATCAATAATTGGTTTGCTTGAGAAGGCTGACTTCTCTCAGATACCCGGGACCAGGAAAAACAAACTTTACAACAACAATAAAAGTGCTGAGGCACAGGAGTGAGCCCAGCTCATGTCGTTCACCGAATTCATGTAGTTCACCTTGTTTTCCTGCCCTTACGTATTAAAATTCTTTTAAAAGGACATGGAAAATGTCTCACAGTAGAAAATAGTCATGCCGAGTGTGGTGGCAGGTGAGTGCCAGCAGGTACCGCCCACATTAAGAATGGGAGCTACAAATCTCTTGCAGAGCGGAAGCCAACATTATCAGCTTTGACAAATGCCAACTCTTGTACCAAAGGTTACAAAACAAAGCAAAATAGCAAATGCAAACACTTTAGCACATTTCACAGAGCTATTTTTTCTTTCCTTTTTAAAAGAACCTCTTATGACTTGAACTACAAACAAGTAAGAATTAAAGCCCTATCAAATATTCCCTATGGAACAAAATTCCAAGAATCGTCAATTTTAAAAAAGCCTTATTTGATAGCAATATTCAGAACAACCTCTTCATTTCTCAGAATGCCTCCTAATGCAGTAAGAAGTAAAACAGAGCTGGGAGGTGGTGAGTGTGGAAGAACATTGAACTTGACTGCAGAAGACCTGAGACTTCAGTTTCACTTGGTTCCAGGTACAAATCCAACTTTTTTTTTTAATGTAACTAGACAAGCTGATTCTAATGTTTACATGAAAAGGATAAACACATACTCAGGAAAACTCTGAACCAAAGGCGCAGGTGGCTTAGTCCTTCCTATTAGAAATAAAGAGCCTCAGTGCCTAAAGCAACACAGCATGGCTCATGGACAAAGAGGGTCAATGTGATGGAAAAAAAAAAAAAAAAATCCAGAATCAGACACAACACATCCAGACACAGAATATTTGGTAAAGGTGGCATCTTAAATCAGGGACATATGAACGTGCTTTTCATTTTTAATAAACAGGACCAGACACTGGGTGCCGACATGGAAGAAGATCAAGCTGGATCAAACAAGGCCATTCCCTCACCGTGTCCTGATCATTTCTTCATGAGCTTGCTTTTGATTTCAGCTAACATGATCAAATTGGCAATGTTATATGTTTTATACTGGGGGGTAGGTAAATGATTGTTGTATTATTCTTTATACCTTTTTATAGATACTTACATTGCAACCACAAGTATAATCAATATATATAATGTTCTTATCAACTTTGGACAATGAGCATACCTACCCTTTTTCTCCCCTTCCCTTAATGAAAAACCATATCCTGGAATAAAATATTAAAAACATGACTTATTTACACCAAAGATGCATCAGAACTTGAATAGTCTCTATCGTGCTGGTAAAAAATGCCATCTTTAGGAGTCCATTAAAAGTTTACAGATTAAAAACTGTTTAAGACAACTGGTGAACGTGATTAAAATTACTAACATATATTACTGGATTAAATCCATTTTCCCCTCAAAAATGGATAGCTTTGAGAAAACTTTTACAAATTCTTTATGACTGCTATGGGTTCCATATTTAATAGCTTTGAACTGCAAACTAAAAAAAAGAGAAACGTTATTAAAGTGGAGATTATTCGTGTTGATTCTTTACTATACATAAGCAGCATTCCAAAGCTAGATTAACTTTGTAGCAAAAAAATTGAATGATGATTTGCTCATTTAACAAAAGCAATTGAAGTATAAACCTCTTACATCATTTGAATGAAAACAATCTGAAATTCAACAAGCAAATCATGCATGTTTAGAGATATACTTCACCTCATAATTTATATTTTGCTTTCAGTATTATCTAAACCAAACAATATCACTAAAGTGTTCCAAAATATTCAATTGATAATATTTTCAGTGAAATATTTTACCTTCTAGGAAACCCTCCCTGCAATCTGCTGCTAAGTGAATCTTTATAGAGATTTTGTACACATTGAACAAGATACAGATCTTGTACACAGAGCAAGCAAGATTTGTGCCTAATTTTCAGCAAACGCATTTTTTCTAGTGCAATGCAAAAGGAGATAATTAAAACAAGTATAATAATGTACAATATTCATCATATTAAGTGGGAAATATTGATGAGAATAGGAATCTACTGAAACAGAAGAGGAAATTCTATCAATGACAAATGACAGAAAGTAACATGTAGAGGTGTCAGTCAGGGCATCTTGCACAGGGCACTAACACCTCAGTTGCCCAGTCAGCAACTTCATCAAACTGTGGCTCTAGTTCTTCCCTCATTAAAAGGGATGCATCATGCGAGAAGCACATGCCAATAGTACAGACAGTAGTAGACTGGCCCAGCAAGGCAGCTCTAGGGCGGCTGGGCGGGGGTGGGCCTGGTGAGGCCTGGGTGCTCCAGGGGGCCTCAAGTAAGGTGTTTTCAGCTTTGACAAATACCAGCTCCTTGTTCACCTGGCCACCCCGGGCAGCAGATGTACCAATGCACATGAGTAAATCTTGTCACCTCACTGCACCCATCTGTCCCTGCACTGCACACAGCAGGCGCTCAGGCCAGACACCTGGAGACTACCTGGTTCTCTCTCCCCTTTTACCCCACACCCCATGTCACCAGCTCTTCTCCCAAAGTTGGGATAAACACATCAGTCTGTCCGCCTCTGCCCTGCTGTTACCACTCAGCTTATGCAGGAGCCTCTCTGCCTTCTCTTGACCCTGAGAGCCCCTCTCCTCGCAGCAGCCAGGGCTACGTCTTTATAAATAAAAAACGTGCTCTAACACATGTCCATGTGTCACGGCCACTGGGAACATCGTCAGCCCTTCGCCATGCCCACCAGAGCCTCTCCAACTTCCTGGGGTGCTTCCCTGTTCCCTCCTTGCCATGTCCTCGTGCAAGGCTTCATCAGACCCCACCTCCTACTGCCCAAGTCCCAGCTCACACAACACCAGCCCACCCCAGTGCTCCCCTCCCTCTCCCTCCACACAGTGCAATCCACAATTTGTCTCCCTGTTTGTGGCCTGCCTCTCCCAGCAGGCTGCGAGGCCCACATGGCTGGGGCAGGCCCAGTCTTCTCCACCCCTCCCCACTGGGCGCCATGCCTGCCCCACAGGAACACTGTGCACTGAGTTCCTCCACCCCTAGCTTTTCCTTGGCAGCCCCTGTACTTGTGCCAACACAGGGGCACACTTGGGGCTTTCGTGGCCTACTTCAGGCCCCGTGGACACACGCAACAGCTGTCCTCCCCTGTCCAGTGTCTTCACTTGGCTGCTACAGTTGTTTCCTAAAAATAAACCATACAATCCTCTGAGTGCCAAAACATCCCTGAGATGCCTACACATCCTGGATGGTGCCTGCAATGTGGCAGTGGCTCTGCAGCTTTCTGCTCTTTAAAATAGGGTCATGTGTTGGTCTTCGCCAGAAGGAAGAAGCATGAACTTCTACCATTTATTATTAATCTGTACTTTTTATTGAAAGGTACCAACTAGTGGCAACTATTCAAATGTACACTAGTCGTCACCAATTTAGGGATCAGCAAAAAAAGCCCACAGCCCAAGTTGACTGTGTCAAGCGAACTCGGTTATAGAAACGTGGGACAGACAGCTACTCTGAGTCTACAGGAGCAGGGACAATGGCCCCAAACCAAACACAGCAAGCATGGGGACAAGCGTGGCAGAGCACAGAGGGCCAGATGTCCCCCGAGTTTCCCTTCAGTCACCCCACTCACTGCTGCCTGGTACTCAGCATCACCCTGAGCAGGCCCAGGGAGCACACTGTCGACACCCCTGACTCCCATAGGCCCCAGCAGCCCCCAGGAGGTTGCATGTGTGCTACCATTGTAGTGAAACTGCACAAGGCTCGCTGCTGTGGATGGAGCTGTGGGCACCACAGGCCTTGAGGGCCCAGAGTCAGCGCCCCCGGTGGGGGTCCTTGAGGGCCCAGAGTCAGTGTCCCCGGTGGGGGGCCTTGAGGGCCCAGAGTCAGCGCCCCCGGTTGGGGGGCCTTGAGGGCCCAGATTCAGCGTCCCCGGCCCAGATTCAGAGTCAGTGCTCCTGGTTGAGCGGGGGGATTCCTGGCTCCTTGTGCAGAGTTGGTTACCCCTCTCTGCTCACTCCCCCCATGGCCTGACCACCCTGCTTTTCCCACCAGGCCCTGAGCTCTGCTAGGGCAGACTTAAGCCTCATCCTCAGCATCCACAGCTCTCAGTCGGGTGCTTCCTGTGAGGAAGATCGTGGATGCTTCCAGTTGTGGTGTCCTCAACTAACTAATCACAGCCAGGGAATGTTACCTGTGCCCTGTTGCCTTTTGGGACCACGTGGGCTGTATCCACTTTCTCCAAAACACATCTAAACTTGATTGCATAGGAACTAACCTCTAAGTCCTTAAATCAGAAACATTTGTAAATGAAAGGGCTTTAAATTGGTTACTATTGATGTGAAAGGGATCTACTTAGTACAATCCTCATTAACAACTGTTTTCCCATGCAGCTATGATTGTCCTCTTCTAAGAAACAGGAACACCTTGCTGGGTCACTCTGGATGGGAAGCCTCTGACCAGCCTGCAGTCTGCAGAACGACAGCTGGACGAGCGGGCGAGGGAGCACTGGGCGAGAGTCTGGGACTGAGCCTGTTTCAGGCCCTCGAGCTCTCCGACCTGGGTCTGAAGTGTCCGGTGCTGTGAGTTAAGACTCACATCTGGGTCTGAAGTGTCTGGTGCTGTGAGCTGAGACTCACATCTTCCTGGAGCCTGTTTCAGGCCCTCGAGCTCTCCAACCTGGGTCTGAAGTGTCTGGTGCTGTGAGCTGAGACTCTCTCACACCTTCTTGGTGGTGGTTCTGCAGGCAGGGCAAGCCCTGGTGATTCAGCACCAGCACAGCACCTGCATAAAGGAGCACTCATGGGCATCAGCTACTGTCCCTAAAGCAAGGAGTGGGGCTTTTGTGGACAGACCTGCATGCCCCTGCTTCCCCATGTCCCTAGTCAGGTGTGGCTCTTTTTGGTAAATCAGAGCCAGTGTCACAGGATCCTCAGGGTATCATTTTTCTGGCCAGAAACCTCTGTCACTGGTGGCGCCTTTACCCGAGTTTTGCTTGGGCCTGCTGGGCTTATTCTGCCCACACAGCATGGCAGGCTGCGCTCGGTTCACACTTCCGGCTTGGATCCCATGCCTACCAAGGGTGAGCCAGGCATGGAGCGGGAAGGGATGTGTGAGTGAGTGGACGTGGGGTCCAGCCATTGTGTACAGCCAGGCACACTGGCTGTGGCAGAGTGGGCAGCTCCAGGCACTGGCATGGGCACTGGCTCCCTGCAAGGCTGCAGCTGAACCAGGCATACCACACATAGCTTCCATGGCTGAAACCAGGGAACATGGTGGTACCCAGAAGCCTGGAAACACCAGGAACTGCAGGGCCCCAATGAGGGCATCACCGCCCTGGCTCAGGGAGCTCCTAGGTCTGGGCTCCCTGAAGGGTTGCTTGCAACTCTCTCTCTCCTTGTTGCTTGCAACGTGGCAAGCAAAGGGTGTGTTTCAGCCCTGTTTCTGTTACAGCTCTTTCAGCCCTGCCATTCAGCAGATCCCAAGTTCTTCTCCCGTGTCCAGGAAGAAAGAGGTGCATGGACAAGTGGAAGGTGAGCAATGCAAAGAGGTGCTTCACTGAGTGACAGAACGACTCAGAGAGACTCACAGTGGGTAGCTCTTCTCCACAAGCAGGTCGTCCCTTCTTCTGCCCGAGTCTGGCTGAGTCCGGGGGTTTTTATGGGCTTCAGAGGAGAGAAAGTGTGTGCTGATTGGTCCATGGGCAGCCATGGGTGGGCCGGGAAAAAGCACCATAAGTTCTCACTCTGGTCTGCGGAACCGGCAGCCTGGTCCCCAGGCCTCAAGCCCTCTGTGAGCTGAAGGTGGAGTTTCACCAGGGACCCTCCCCTTTCTTCCCAGGAGTTTGTCTGCCTCCCGCCACCATTATCCTGCCATCCACAGTGCACACGGCACCCAGGCTGTTCCTGCCGAGGGGCACCTGCAAGGCCTGCACTCTGCTGCCCTCAGTCCCACAATGGCCTCCCTTTCGTGCTCCTCAGTGCCCAAAGTCTGGAGGGGGCCGAGGCAGCAGGGTGCTGGCATGTCAGCACTGCCCTGAGCGAACACACTCCCAGCCAGGTTGTGACAGTGCCCCGGCTCGGCCACAACTTTGCTCTGAAATTGGAGCAGATGCTGGGAGCAGGGAGAGACCAGGCAGTGGGAGCAGGCACTTCTGAGCCTGTCGGGGCAGGGGGGCTTCCTGGGCCCTGGTGAGTGCAGGGATGCCTGGGTCCACAGCTGCTAATGGGTGGCTGCAGCTGTGCCCAGGATGGCGGGGCTCCTGCTCCTCCAACTTGCAGGGGGGTGGGGCTTCCACCTGTTCCCGGCTCCCACCAACTCCATGGAGCACAGAGCCCCAGCCTCCCCCGCTGCAGCTGACACATGGCAGCAGCAACTCCAGACAGGCTGCAGCTGCCATCACCAGCTTCATCCACACTACAAAAACTGATATTGACTAAAACACTAGATGGTACTGACTACAGCAAGCAAATGCAGGCCAATTAATCCTGCCAAGTTATTTGCAGTATAAATCCTATAAGGCAGATCTTTAAAACCCTGGCTATTTATACTCTCAGGAGAACTACAGTAATTCTTACAGAAATATATTTTCAGTCATGTTTTAACTTGTTTTCTGTTAACCTTCTAAGTGCACACCTTCTGTGCAAGTTGATTACTTAACAACACAATGACCCTAACAGAAAATGGGATAATAACACAGAGTTCAACTTGTGGAAATGAACAAAACAGGAGTAAAACCCAAATTCAGTATACGCTCTGTAAGGAGGACACTCACCATGATGAAATGATTAGGTGGCAAATAAAATTCTACCTTGTTTACAATAAAAATCCATAATGTTATGAGTGGAAGTCATATCCAGGAAGATTTATATCCAGGAAGATATAAAATCTAGAACATGCTGCTTATATTTAATTAATTAACAATATTTAGCACTGAGATAACTAAACAGAAGTAAGCAACTGGAAGTATTTTAAAACACACAATCATCACGGCAAAGCACTGCTGGGGCAACTCTACGGGAACAAAGCTGAATCAGAGAGCATGGGGAGAGTTACAAATGTGCATGGAACATGTGCACACACACACGCTGCAAGACAGTAGCAAGAGGGCTGAAAGCCACTCCTTTTAACGAGAGTTAAACAACCAAATAGAAAGAGGCTATGCGAACGTCTGTAAGCCCTCCCACTGCAGCGGCTCCCGGCAGGGATCTCCCACCTCCTTTGGTCCAGCTCTACGGGGATCTGTGAAAATGATGAAGGTTAATCTGTCCAGTTACCTGCACCCTGAGTCCACTGGATAAAGACCATGTGTTTTCCTTCCATCTAAGGGACCTGGAGCATGTGCCTTGACAGAAGGCAGCCCCTTCCCGATGGGCCTGAATGGAGGCAGACACGGTGACCTCCCTGAAAGTTAGAACCAGGTTTCTGTGGTCAACCTTCCAGCAGCCTACTATGATCGATAATATAAAGACAAACAACCAATTTAAAAAGCGGTAGACAAAATGTGAGCAAAATTCATAAAAGAATAAATGCAAACAAGCTTTAATATGTTGACTTTTGAAAGTTTCCTTTCATTCTGTAGAAAGCAAAGATAGTTGTCAAAGTGACACAGCATGGAAGTGACAGGTTGGCTCAGGACCAGGGAAAAGGGTCACTTTCTATGGTGAGCAGCATCCATCTGGCCTCTTGGAAGCCAACACGGCCAGGCCTCCCATGGGGAGCAGCCCCCTTGGCCTGACATACCTTGTTCACACTGCTGTCCAGAGGGTAAAACAACCCCAAAAGTCAGAAGGAGCTGGCAATGTGAGAGGACTATGGTGGCTAAGAGGTGCAAAGGAGGCTATTCGCCTCCCGTTGGATACCAGGAATGAAGTTGGAGGGATGTGGCCACCCCTCTTGCACACTCACATCATCCTCCAAGGCAGAAGTTAGGCATTACTGAGCTCCTGGTCATAATAACACAAAAATACAAAGCCTTAAACACTTCTAAATCTAATTCTAGTACTAGGAATTGGAAGAAAATTATTATGGCTTTGCTCCCATTCAAAGATTTAGCTTCAAGGATGATGATACGGTTTGGCTGTGTTCCCACCCAAATCTCATCTTGAACTGTAGCTCTCACAGTTCCCACACGTGCGGGAGGGACCCAGTGGGAGATAATTGAGTCACGGGCGCAATTTCCCCCATACTGTTCTCATGGTAGTGAAGAAGGCCCATGAGATCTGACGTTTTTAAAAGGAGTTTCCCCCTTTCACTTGGTTCTCCTTTCTCTCTTTGCTGGCTGCCATGTAAGACGTCCCTTTGTCCCTCCATCTTCCATCATGATTGTGAGGCCTCTGCAGCCATGTGGAACTGTGAATCAATTAAACCTCTTACCTTTATAAATTACTCAGTCTTTATTTAAGCAGTGCAAAAACAGACTAATGCAGATGATCACCTTTTTCATAAAGTTTTTTCCTAAAGTTTATTTTGTATCTATGTTTCCTAATTCTTACAATGAACATGTACTGCTTCCATAAGAAAAAAAGCTAAATTTTATTCTAAGCCTTCCTCCTACATACCCGAATATGCTTTACTCTATGCAGAATTCCACATGCAGTCTGGAAGGGGAGCAGACCCACGGGAGACTGAGCCACACTCCAACCCACCACGAGCTGTCTCTGCAGTCTTATCTGTAACCACCATCAACCGAAAGAACTGCATGCTTTCCCATGATATTACACAAAACACTGTATGCCCTGTACATTCCAGCATACTGTCAGGTCTCAGACAGCCTATGCAATTGGCCCAAATACAGGCAGAATAAATAGCTGCTAAGCAGAGGGACACCTGCGGGATGTGGGGATGTGAGGAAGGTAGGACAGCTCAGCTTTGGTGGAGGAAGTGGGGGAAACACATATGGGACCTGTGAGCCCTGAGCATGAGGCTGCTGCACAGTGGCTTCGGGGAGGTCCCTCCCCAAATCCCCAAGAGCCACAAAATGATGTCACTGGTACAGGACCAAAGATCCCTAAACTCTCTGACATAATTTTGCAAATCTAAGGCATTTATTCCATCCTATTATCACTACTACACATACTATATATTTCACACCTAACAAATTATGTGTTTTATAAGGCCTAGAGCAAAACTTCCAGATGGTTCCATTTGCTTCCACATTCTGACTCACTGTGTTCTACACTGACACCCTCTTCAGATGGGGCTCTGAAGGCAATGATCAGAAAGAACCCCCAAAGGATGAAGCCAGTGGCTGAGAGAACGACAGACAAAGGAGTCCCCCCCTGACCTTTCCCCCACCGAGAAGAATCAGGGTCTGGAGAATGAGGACGCTCCCTGCTGTGCAGGGTGCAGGAAGCTGGCAAGACAGGGCCAGGCTGGGCCCTTCCACCTCCTCTCCTGAATAAGTGTATTTTATTGCGGTTCCCCTGTCGCTGCATGGCTCCCAGGCTGCTGGCCCACGACGAGCCATAGCCAGACCAATGAAGCAACAATCAGGGATCACCCCGAGGTCTGGACACCAGCTGGAAAGAGGTGATGGGCAAGGACCCAGGCTCTCTTCCCGTGGGGGTTCTGTGCAATTTGTGGCGTGTGCCACCGCATCTAGGCCAACTCACACAGCTTCCTGCGTGCTTCCCTGTATTCTTTCTCCCCTATCTATTACTGGACTAGAAGCAACTGCCAAGGTGACTCCAGAACCTTCTGTTAGAGAACAGAGCTTCTTCCAGGATGGAAGCAGCCTAGGTCACTGAGTGACTTCGAGGGCCAGCTGTGCCACAGAGCATCACCCTTGCTTCTGATGTCACAGGCCCTGGCCCTTCTTGTCCCTGTCCCCCGTTCCCCCAACCCTATGCATGTATGTCCATACGCGTTCACATGTACAGAGCCACACTGATCCACGCACTCGTTTCCCGCCTCAGTCCAGCATGCCTAACCAACGGTAAGCTTTAGAAAGCTACATGAACTGCTGAGGCAGACACTCAGCAACAAAATCACAGCTCAGAGCCAGCGCGTGAGAGCACAAACTTCAGAGGGCCCTGCCTTCCTGAAGGTGCTCTGTCCTTCACAGTGCACACGCAGCAGCAATGCATTTGAAAGACTGTCCACTTTGCTCTACTTGACACAACCTAAGTAAGTTCCTGCTTATTTGAAAATTGTAATTTTCTGGAATCAAAGGGAAAAAAAGACAACAATGTAAACTTTATTTCCAATATTAACACTTATAATTACACTAAGAATTGGCACTGTTATGATTTGCTTTGGATCCAATTTCCATAGTATTTCAAGTGCATTTCACAAACCTACTTCTATACGCTTGCTTCAGAATTTCAACTGTTAACCTAGAGTGTACGTGCCTGTGCTTAAACTGCACCCTGTAGATGAGAGGAGCTTCTGCCCAGGCAGCAGAGTCTTTTTTGTGCTGCGAGGCCCATCAGCACAAATGTAGTGAAAGGTACACACACAGCCATTACAACAGGTTCTAGGAGATCTGGGCCCTCTATCCATAACGCTGCTGTCCACTGGGGGTTCAACCTTCCTTACTTGGGCCCCTCTCCTGGCAGACACTGCTAGAGAATGGTGTCTTCCATTCTCACCAGATACTGGGGAATATCCCTTCCCACTACTACACATATAGTGCAGCAGTGACAAATCACCTAAATCCACCCTCTTCATGCACCTAGTGGGATTTCAGGTGGCCCATTCCAGAACAAACCTCAAGCCTGAAAGCTGTGGCTTCCCCCTGCTACTGCCATCCCATTACCCCCTAAGCATGTCCAACCCCCTGGTGCCAGCATGCAGAAGGGGGTAATGGGTACTTGTTGGATGAACAGAACAATGGATTGATGGAGGAGTGGGTGGGGGGCGGTGGATGGATGAATGGATGACAGATGATGGCTGATGGGTGATGGGTGGGTGGATGGATGATGGGTAATGTGTGATGATGGGTGGGTGGATGGATGGGTGATGATGGGTGGGTGGGTGGGTGGGTGGATGGATGATGGGTGATGGGTGATGATGGGTGGGTGGATGGATGGTTGATAGATGATGGGTGATTATGGGTGGGTGGGTAGATGGATGGATGACAGATGATGGTTGATGGATGATGATGGGTGGGTAGATGGACAGATGACAGATGATGGGTGATTATGAGTGAGTGGATAGATGGATCGATGGATGGATGGATGGATGGATGGATGGATGATGATAGATGATGGGTAATGATGGGTGGGTAGATGGATGAATGGATGATAGATGATGGGTGATGATGGGTGGGTGGGTGAATGCATGGATGGATGAATGGGTGAGGGGTGATGACAGGTGGGTGGGTGAATGGATAGATGACGGGTGATGATGGGTGGGTGGGTGGGCGAAAGGATAACATATGATGGGTGATGATGGGTGGGTGGGTGGATGGATGGATGGATGATGGGTGAAGGATGATGGGTGATGATGGGTGGGTGGGTGGATGGATGGATGGATGAATGGATGGATGAATGGATGATGGATGATGGGTGATGATGGGTGGGTGCGTGGGTGATGGATGATGGGTAATGAGTGATGATCGGTGGGTGGGTGGATGGATGATGGATGATGGATGATGGGTGATGATGGGTAGGTGGGCGGATGGATGGATGGATGAATGGATGATGGATGATGGGGGATGATGGGTGGGTGGGTGGATGATGGATGATGGGTGATGGATGATGATGGGTAGGTGGCTGGATGGACGGATGATGGGTGATGATGGGTGGGTGGGTGGATGATGGATGACAGATGATGGGTGATGATGGGTGATGATGGGTGGGTGGATGAGTGGATGGATGATGGATGATGGGTAATGGGTGATGACGGGTGGGTGGGTGGATGGATGGATGGGTGAATGGATAATGGATGATGGGTGATGGGTGATGATGGGTGACGGGTGATAATGGGAGGGTGGGTGGGTGGATGGATGATTGATAATGGGTAATGGGTGATGATGGGTGGGTGGGTGGGTGGATGGATGGATGGATGATAGGTGATGATGGGTGGGTGGGTGGGTGGATGGATGATTGATAATGGGTAATGGGTGATGATGGGTGGGTGGGTGGGTAGATGGATGGTTGAATGAATGAATGGATGATGGGTGATGGGTGATGATGCATGGGTGGGTGGGGGGATGGATGATGGATGATGGGTAATGGGGGATGATGGGTCGGTGGACGGATGGATGGGTGGATGGATGATGGATGATGGGTAGTGGGTGATGATGGGTGGGTGGGTAGATGGATAGATGGATATTGGATAATGGGTGATGATGGGTGGGTAGGTGGATGGATGGATGGATGGATGGATGGATGGATGGATGGATGACAGATGATGGGTGATGATGGGTGGGTAGATGGATGGATGACAGATGATGGGTGATGATGGGTGGGTATATGGATGAATGGATGATAGATGATTGGTGATGATGGGTGGGTGGGTGGGTGGGTGGATGGATGGATGGATGGATGATGGGTGATGATGGCTGGGTGGGTGGATGGGTGGATGGATGGATGAATGGACGATGGATGCTGGGTGATGGGTGATGATGGATGGGTGGGTGGGTGGATGGATGGATGAATGGATGATGGGTGATGGGTGATGATGGGTGATGATGGGTGGGTGGGTGGACTGATGAATAGATGGGTGATGGGTAGATGCTCAGATAGATGGATGACTAGATGGACGGATGGATGTTGGATGGGTGGGTAGATGGGTGGATGGATGGGTGAGTGGATGGATGATGGATGGGTGGGTAGATGGGTAAATGAGTGAATAGATGGATGATAGGTTGATGGATAGATGGATGGACTAAAGTGAGTAGATGGATAATGGATGGACTGGTATATGGATGGGTGGATAAATGCCATCCCATCCTATACCTCCAGGTGCTACCATGCTCTGCATCTCACAAAGAATTGCTCTCTTTGCAAGGTAAGAGTTATGGCTGGCACCAGAGAAGGAGGCTGGCATGATAGCTGCCTGCTTCCTCCCCATGGCCAGCTGGCTCTCCTCACTCTGTGAAGGGTGAAGGTCAGGACTCTCAGGGCTTCTCCTCCAGAAGTACTCAGGGGGAGCAGGCCTCTCTAGGTTGGGACCTCCATCTCCACAGAGGTCCCCACACCCTGTTCACCTCTATTCTGGAAACATGGGGGAGTCCAGCCTCAGACTAAAACACAGTTCAGAACTGCTGCCAGAGGACAGTGGTCTTCACATGTACACACATGACTAAGCACAGATAAGGATGTTATCACATGGGAGACAAACAAAATACTCAGTGAGAAATACATCTGGAAATATAGGATGCTATTCAGACAGCAGGGGGGTGGGGAGTGAAGGACTGCCTCTGTGTTCCCACCTCTCTGCCCTCCCACTGGCCATCAACTTAGCAGCAGTGCTGTGAGTGAATGAGGAGTGCTGTGAGTGAATGAGGCTACAGCAGCAGTCACTGGACACTGGCTGGGTGCAGGAAGCGCCTCATATATGGGCACTAACTGCTCCCCAGAATCCTGCCCTGTGGCTCCCAGACCTCTCGCAGGTCTCGTGCTGGCAGCATCTGCCAGGGTGGCAGTGTCTGCTTGATGGGGGCTCTGGCTGCTATTTAAATGGCACATTATTCTTTAGTCCTATTTTCCTGATGATTAAGCTAATCCATCTGAGGCTCACACACAGTCAACAGTCAATTATTTGCCCTGTGGAAGGGAGTAACTGCATGGATAATTCAGGAATGATGAAAAAAATCACTGAAATTATATTGCCACTGAAGCCAACTAAAACCAGTAACTTGCTACTACATTGTTTTCATCAAAGAATTACATTTTAAAAGGTGTACATTATACCAGTCTTAGAAAAAAACAAAACAAAACAAAACAAAACAAAACCATGTAACACACATGACTTACCATATCTTAAAAATATACAGTATAAAAGACTATATTTTACATCTTATAAAACTTTGCCAGTTTGGTATAAATGTGATGGCCAATCTTAATAATATCCGTAATTTTCAAAGGTATTTTTATTAGTTTCAAAGATAATGCATATTATAAAATATCAACAGCAAGAACTAACACATAACGTGATACTGTTTAATAACACTCACAATGAACTTACTCATAGGAATGACCAAGGAATACAAGTCATTTTATATGTGGGCTTCATTGTCACATCTTATAACCCTCTCAATTTCTTATAACCTTGGTCTGAAAATGTAACATACTTGAGAGTGGTTTTCCCACTGCAGAATGAGATTATGGAATGCATGAAAAAGACATTTTAAGCTTGAATCACAGTAAATTCCAAAAGAATGACGACAGAGTTATTCTTGTACTTCTCAATATTTTTCCCAACTTAAATGATTAGTGATGAGTGTCCATGGGAAAAGGGGTGGTAATGCTAAATTGAGGGTATTTGGTAAAAATGTCCTTTAGTTTTTGCCTGTACATTTGTTTTACCCCCTATTGCCTATCTTAGTGACATCTCCATTTCTAAAGCTTAACTGAGGAAACAAAAACAGGCCAATGCTGTGACTTCTTGAGGTGAGGGCAGAGGGGGCCGCACAGACTGGCTGTACTGAGACCGCCCGTCAGTCCGGGAAAGCATCGAGGGTGTCGTATCCCCAGCCCTGGACATAAGCAGCTGGCAGCGCGGTGCCCAGAGGGCCCAGGGTCAGGGGTTACCCACTCCAGACACAGACTTCCATGAGGTGCTGTCGTCCTTGTTATATTAGCAAGGCACTGTTACACGACTGCTGACTTTGAGATGCATCTGTTCTTCTTCTTTTTAGGAAGCCACACCAAAAAACCGAGGTTAATTTTATTTCCTCAAGAGACAGCCATCTCCTGCCACAGAATGTCCCGAAGGCCCTGTGGTGGTGAAAGGCTGTGCTCCGGTCCTGTCGGGAAGGGGACACTAAGGGGGTGGCCACAAGACACAGAGGCAGAGGCACTGATCACACCTGTCTTCAGCTGTTCTCCGGGCTAGATACATCTTTTCACTAAGGCATTTTCTATTAATTATTTCATATTATACAAAGAGAAAAAAAAATCAACAGCTTTTAAAGCAGCAGTTCACGTCCAAAAACCAGTAGCTTGTGATGTGTATAGTCATGGACAACTTTTGAATCTGGTTTTGAGAAAAAATAATCTAGATTTTAACAACTTAAAACATTAAGTTGAATTAAAAACTGGTATTATCCTGGAGTGCAGAATGTAAGGAATTTGTTCTCCATTCTTTTAAAGGGGAAATATTTTCACAATGGTTGCTACAGCCTTGCTTTCTGCAGCATGAAGAACAGTTTTAATGTAGAAAAGTCATTAACGAAGAGTGCGGCAAAGGAAATCTCATATAAGCATCTATCTCTGGGAGAAAAACCTTTCTGTGGCTCAAAGCTACAAACTTTAGGGTTTTATAAATATCTTTCCAAAGACACACTCCAGACTCTGAAGCTAAATGATTTCTATTCATGTTTACAGACATGTTTTTGAATCTTCCTTTTTAAGTGCCCCTATCTAAAATTCTATAAAATGCCAACAACAAAAAAGGCACTTAAAAAGGGAAAATAGGAAGTAACTGGCATCAGCAAGATTAATTCACAAAGTCATCTATCCCGGAAAACACTTCTGTACTGCATTAAACACTAATGCTTCACATTGAAGAATAAAAACTAAATGAATTACCTTTCCTCTCAGAGCGCTTCTTGCGCCTCCTTTTATACCGACGCCCCATGACGCTGAAAAAGGTCCCCATGTGCAAAGGCCCAGTGGTGGACGACGCCATGCAGACACGCCAATGCCAGCGCCAGCCGGCCCCAGCCTCATTCTGTCCCTCAGTCACTCGGGGCAGCAGCACAGCGACTCACTTCAGTGTGCCGGCAGCTGCGACAATAGCAGCCCCTGCCGGCCAGGGAGCCTCCTCCTCTGCCTCAGGCCCATTCATCACACTGCAGTTAGGCAGAACTAGGCTGAAGGGGCCCAAACTCCATAATGACTTCAGAGCACACCACCCAGAGGATGACATGTGACAGTTAACCCTTCAGTGCAGTCACGGACAAAACACCACGAGCAGAAGGGAGAGAATGACAGCATGAATCTTCCTAGGGAAACAAATCTCCCACAGCAAACACACCAAAGTCCTGTTTAAATGGAAATCCTGATACAAAAAATCTATCAATAAGAGAGTACAGTGTAGAAAATAAAACTGCAAAAAGTAACAGGCTACCACACAACGCAATGCAGGGGCTCAGCAGATGCCAGCTGATGAAAACAGCTCCACGGAAAGTGCAGCTGAGTGGTCAGGATGTCACCAGTGAAATCCCTGGGACAGGAAACTGCAGGCCACTGACAAACGGATCCCCTCGCCCCCAGAGAGCGCTCCTTCTCCTCTCTTAACTCTGTCTCCCACCAACGCTGACCTGCCTTGTTCATTACTGCAGAGCAGGGGCACGGCTCATGGCCCAGGTGAATGACGCGCAGCCAAGAGAGGGGCCAACACCAACATCTTCCCATTTTCCGCTGTGCCTGGTTTGATCAGCACTGCCAGCCTGTGACTAGCACAGTACCATGACCAGCCTGGGGCGAGCAGGGACACGCATCACACATGCACATCATACAGCACTTGGTGCCTCTGCCGCTCGGGAGCCAGCATTTAGGGCTGGCACAGCAGAACCCACAGCCTTCAGCCCCTTCTTGTCCAGAAAAATGCTGTTCAGGCCCCAGGGAGATGCTTCCCCTGAGATGGCCTGTGTCTCTGGAACAAAAGGCAGCTGCATCCAAATGCCCTGAAGATTAGGCTGTCTTGGGAGGAGTCCGATTATGGGGAGGAGGCAAGTAGAAGAAGCACTCACAGGCAAAAGACAAAAAAGACAAATTAACTAGTCAGATTCTTTCTCTTGGCACAATGCGATTACTGTCTCGTGTAACAAAGTACCTTTTCCCAATAACGACCGGCATCCACTTTCTAATTCATTATTCCAAAGGTACACACGAATTAGTGCAATGTTGGTGACAACTGTATATGGCACCTGAGGAAATTATGCCATATTAAGCAATTCTTATTACTTTTAAACTTGTGTGTGTCCAGACATACTCTGCCAGACATAGTGAATTCTTTTCATTTTCTATTGTCTCAGCATCTATCTGGAATATGAGCTGCACTTTCTCCTACTAGCAGCAGAGTTCAGCCAGCCTTGACACTTTCTAGTTCTACACCACACCCAAGTGGCCCAAGCCAGTACCAGAGATGAGAACCGAGAGGCATCTTTCACTCAGGCACCTGCCCACACACTTCAAGTGACCCCACTCTACTCCCTTATTTGCTCTGCTGGTTGGCTGCAGTGCTCTCTCTCTCTGCCTGACTCTTTGTTCCTGCCTTGCGTGACCCAGGGACAGAGGACTGCCCTCGTGACTCACGGCACCCTCCCTGCTCAGGACCTGTAAGTAAAAATCTTTGAACATGCTTCCCATTGTGTGGTGTGCTGAATTTGTGCCTGAATTTGTGTCGGGCTCCTGGCACGAGTGACGATCAGGCAGGAATAACCTGGACATGGATCAGACAAGAGCCACCAGGGCATCTGTCAGTACACACACAATTCAAGAGGGACCCCCTCGTCACAGGTGGAACAACAAAACATCAGGCCGTCCGCCAGGCAAAGCAGCATCTCATGAAAGCACTGGAAACAGCACGCCCAGCCCCTTCACTCATCATTAGGGCGGGGCTGCCAGCCACTCTGGCACTGGAACCCCAATTTAGCTGGAGGCCCTCAAAACACCGTAAGACTCAGGCTCCATGTCAGCAATCAGAGAGATGTCAGACATCAGAATTATCAATAGTTTCATTTCTTAAAAAATTATTAATATGATTTAACTAAATTTTCAAATTATTAAATTTAAAACTCAGCTTTAAACAATTTTGATTTAAACATTTCACATTAACTACTTTATGTAACTTTTAATAATTTAGAAAAAATAATTTTCTGAAAACACAAAAAATTATAATTTTTGCTTTGTTATTTACTTAAATTCAAATTTTTGATAGAAACATATTCAAATTTTGTATACTTCAAATTCAATGACATTTTTGGTTTTTTGCTTGTTTGAGACAGAGTTTTGCTCTGTTGCCTAGGCTGGAGTGCAGTGCCGGGATCTCAGCTCACTGCAGCCTCTGCCTTCTGGATTCAAGCGATTCTTCTGCCTTGGCCTTCCGAGTAGCGTGCGCCACCACGTCTGGCTAACTTATTTTGTATTTTTAGTAGAGACGGGGTTTCACCATGTTGGTCAGGCTGGTCTTGAACTCCCGACCTCAGGTGATCCACCCTCCTTGGCCTCCCAAAGTGCTGGGATTACAGGCGTGAGCCACCACACCTGGCCCAATGACATGCTTTATTTTTTAATCCTTTAGATCAAGTGGTAGCAAACATTTTCTGTAAAGGGCCAGAGAGTAAGTACTTTAGACTTCATGGCCACATGTCTCTGATGCACTATTTTATTTTTTAACAACTCTTTAAAAAATGTAAACGCTGCACAAAAACAGGCTGTAGGCTGCCGTGTGCTGGCCCTGCATTAAGCCATGAACACCAATAGAACAAGCATTATCTGAAAATGCTTAATATAAAACATAATTAGTGATTTGCAGAAATAAAAACAAAATAATCAATGTTATGGGAAACATATGCACCTATTCATCAATCATGTCTTGATCTGTTACTCATTCAAACATGAGTGGCATCTGAACAGAACACCCAGATATGCACAGTAGCAGTTAAATTTAGTGGTCTTTGATATTTTGCCAACATTAATTCATATAAAAACCATAGCTCTCCACATATTTTTTCCATCTTGAAGATGTATTTGCCGAAGACGACATAACGTATTGTATCAATAGTACGCTGGCTTGACTTAAAACTCTGAAAGATTTAGACATGATATGTGGCCCCCATTTGAACTCTGGTGCTCTAACCACTGCCAGTGTCAGGGACAGGCCCAGGGACAGCAGGGCCACCCGAGTGCGCCCAGATGCTGTGTACAAGGAGACGGCCAGCAACTCATCAGCATGCATGGTGCAGCTGCAATGGATTTCTGCTCCAAAGGACAGAGCTGGTGTCAGGATGAGCTTCTGAGATAGAATAAGGCAAGTGGGGAGCCTGCTGGGAGGAACAGGGGCCTAAGACAGGAACAGAGGCCACATCAGGAGCCAGCAGAGGCTGACGCATCATGGCAAGCTGCCCGGGGGCCCATGTTGTTGTACCCAGGAACATGCGGGTGTCTGGGTTGTGCAGGGCCAGACCTGAAAGGGCCTTTCACGCTGAGGTGATGTCTTTGAACTCCATCCGGAAAGCCATGGAGAGTCTGCAGGTTTGTATCCAGAGGTAAGGAAGGTGGACTGATTATGTGGGGACAGGTGAGGAAGACAGGAGAGAGGGAACAGGGGATAGTCACAGCCCTACCTCAGGCCAGTCAGGGATGAGACGGCCTAAACTCTCCCATGGTGGCATGGGTGGAGAGAGAAGCTGGGGAGGAGAAACGATGCAGAGATCTCACCAGGCCAGGGAGCTGGGCTGGGCAGCCAGGGAGAGAGAAACAACGCTCCCAGAGGACGGACGGATGTTAGAGCAAAGCCAAGCCCAGCTGCTGGCGAATGCATCTGTGATGCCCGTGAGGAGCCGGGAGCTCAGATCTGCTCTACTTCTCGACTGCCGCAGAACTCAGCACCAGCTCCAGTGCTCTCAGAGCCCTGATTTTTCACAAACCGACTCCTCCAACCTTCCCCTGTGGGCAGTTCACACAGGCCAGAGTCACTTTGTCACATCTCTCCTCTCTCCACCAAGTCATGGGCAAACCTTCCTGACATACTTTATGGCATTACAGCAAAGGGGAGTCCAGGCCCTAGTGCTAAGGCAGGAGCCTTGGTGTCATCAGGTGGGAGCCTCCGCCGCCTGTCCGGATTCTTTCCTTCAATGCTCACAATACTGGGGCTGTCATGGGACAGTGAACTAGCAGTGGGGCACTTAGGGTCGGCCTGACACCCATGGGCAATCAGCCACTGGTAGCTGTGACTCCACCTTAATTCCTTTTACCCAGCTCATACCCTCACGGAGGCTGCCATGGTCCTGAGGGCTTGGGAACCGATGGGCAGGTCCCTGAGGGCATAAAGGAGTAAAAACCAAGGAGGAGGTGGGTGGGACAGAAGCTGTCTGCAAAGGCTGCCCCCACGTCTGGGGCAGGCTCTCCTGGGAAGCAGAGCCTCCATTCTCACAGACGCTTAGCTTGTGACAGGGGCTGGGAGAGGAGGTCGTCTATTTCTGACAGTGATGCCGACAGGCCTCTGGTGTGGTGAGTTCAGGAGGGCTGTACCGCAATGCCCTGCCCATCACTCGACGAAGCCTCACCAGACGGTTGGCACAGGCTCTACAGACTCTTGCCCTCTCTTGGTGACAGAGGAGAAGTGGTGGTGGTAGAGCAGGAACTGCTGCGTGGGGCTCAGAAAAGAAGCTGAGAGGATGCTGGGAGCAGAAACAGAGACAGGTGCCAGGGGCAGTGTGAGAGCCAGGAAGGTTCACGGTTGCTGACCTGCATGGCTATCACAGTGAGATGGGGGACCAAGGCCAGGGCAACCGCAGAACGCGCTGAGCAACATGCAGGGCACAACTCACAGCTCTAGGGCCAGTCCAGCTGCAGGAGCCCCTCCTTCACTGCAGCTGTGTTGTTCCTGTGCCCCCAGGAGGCCTGGTCTGAGACAGATAAGATGACCCATTTTGGTAAAAGAGGCGTGTGGAAAACATCAAATCATCCCCTTCCCTCTGCAGTCTAAGGTAGCACGTTTTACAGTTTCACATTACGAGTCACCTTGCACAAAATCCTTACCTAAGCATGTATCTGTGCACACATCTGTGCTTAGCTCCCTGCTGGGAGTTCAGGATCTCCTGTTAAATACGGATGCACAGCATATCTCCAACAGAGGAAGTCAAAAGCAACCCACAGGATTAGAACCAAGAAACCACAAAAGGGAAACATAAATGTTCTTTAATTATTTCAAATAAGAAACAATGAAACCTCTTTTGACCTATTTTATAGTAGAAATTCACTTACTGTATTTGAAAACTGTAAGTGGAAGTTTCTGTAGGTTTATTAATTTAATTATTCCCTTGCCATGCATCAAACGAGTGAGGTGCACAGTCATGAAAAATGACTCCACACTGTGATTAGCCAGGTCTGAGAAACTGAGGACTAGCCAGAAGCTCAAAAACACCAGAGCCATGAACAGACCTGGCTAAGAAGAGCTAGTCACCAGGTGAGCAGTGCCGTGGCCCCTGAGGAGGGGCTGGCCAGGCCCAAGCACAGTGGCTGCTGGGACTAGCTGCATTGTGTCTCCAGCCGAGGCCCCAGGGGTCTCCTAACAGGGACAGAAGACGAACCAAAGAAGAAACAATTTGAGAAGAGCCAGAACTTCTAGAGAAGAAGCCAAAATTTTTATCCAGGAGAAAGCACTTAATATTGTCATGGTTTTAGGCAGTCCAGATCAAGCCAATCATAGGGTAAGAAAAAAGGAAAAGACAGATGGTAAAGAGCTGTCTGAACTCTGGATTCTTTATGATGAAATTATTCTGGAGAAATAAAGTGCTTATAGAAGTTGGGTAAAAACGAGGACTGTTGCTGCCTGGTTGCTGGACACACTCACGTTTTCAAAAGTCCAACTCTCTGCCTTCTCCCGCTGGGTCAGGGTTTTCATTTGATTTGGTTTCTACAGGAAGCTGAGCTCAACAGCAGGCTTTAGACTCTCTAGTTTACCCCCACACGAACCACATTCATGGAAAGAGGTGGCCAAGAGGCCAGGCCACTCCCACGGAGGCCGGTGGTATTCTGTGTCCTGCCGGCTCTACCAGGACACAGCCCTGGGAGAGTCCCAGTCCAGAGGAAACCAGGTTGCCTTGCAACTTCCTATCATCCCGTTTCCCAACTGATACATAACGCATGATTATTGTTTTCCTTGAAATGAGAAAAGTATAATTTCCCCATCTGCATTGTAACCCTTACCTTAAAAGACCAAAACTTACGGCAAGCCACAATTCAGAAAAGTATATTCAAGAAACAACTTGCAAAGTATACCTCAACACCCATACTGTAAAATCCCGGCAGAATGGATCAGGTAAGTGTGAAACCGTAACCCCACCACGGGCAGTGACAACAGCTATCTGGCCACAGGTAAAGGCTCCTAGTGAGGAGTCCACGGCTCAGTGAGAATGTGGTGAACATGCCTGGCAAAGGTCATGTCAGCTGGTTTGTGTGTAACTTTTCAGGAATCTGGCAGGTCTACTAAATGAGATATGACTTTAAGTGAAAATACGCTAAAAGCACAATCTCAAGAGATATGCTGTCATTAAAAATTAATCTGGGATTACAGTTAACATTGTGAAAGATACCATGGTAAGCTTGTTAAGAGATCCTGCCGGCATCCCCCGCTGTGCGCCCATCTTGGGCTCTGCGCGCCACCTTGTCAACGAAGGCAGTTGTTCTGTGCTTTCTCAGATTCTGTATTTGTCAGTTAGGCATCCAGTCCTCACAGGACCAATTCTATTAAGTACATTTTCTTATTCCTAATGCTCTGGCATTTGTGGGCCTTACAGACACAGGGAGAGACTGGCCCTCCCAGGGCTTAGAGCAGCACAGGGTTCCAGGAGGGTGGTCGGCTCTACCCACCTCCCTTAGCTAACTTCCCGCCTGCCCTAAATCACCCAAGGGCCTGGTAGCAAGCAGCTAGTGATCTTTCCTACAGCCTAAGGCCCACTGGAACTGTTCACACTAGCCAGTCCTACACCGGTGCCCTGCCCTGCCTTTCCCGCTCAGGGGAAACCCCACTCAGGCTCTGTCCTGGGCTTTCCTGTGGCTCCTTTCTGCCCCTTGACTGACACCACTGTGCCCCGTGGGCCTGCTTGGAGCGAGTGCCCCTCCTCTAGGAAACGCAAGTAATGAAAGTCTCCTTTCAGTGGCAGAGGCCTCTTGGGTTCTGGTTCCTTGGTCACCTCCATATGCTACAATTCTGTGGGCACAAAGGAGACAGAACAGTTCTCAAGACCTTCTTGGTTTAACAATACATCCTTTTAGACTCGTCTATAAAACACAAAAGCATGCTAGTTTCCTGACTATCACACTGTATAATCCTGTTTGATATTTGTTCTGCATTCATATAAAAAGTTAGATTAAAATGGTATTTACATATATTTTGCCTTCATTTTCATAAAGAGATCATTTGGTTTTTTCCTCATCAAATGACAGAGCCCAATGCAGAGTAAATCTTCCTAACATCAAAAATGCGTATTTTTTGGTTTCTTGAAAGTCAGAGTAATGTAGACTCTCCCGGCATGACAAGACAAACCGTGCCCTAACTGTGGTAAATCTGTGTGCCAGCAAGTGGAAAGGTGCCCTAGGGGGGCACTGGCTCTCTTCCTGCTTATTAATTCATTCTGCAGTCATTTCACATGAAGTTACCAGAGCTGAAGTAATGCCCTCACAACGTATCTATGGTTCTCTTCCTTTTTCTTCTCATTTCTTCTTTCTACCTTTAGGATTATTTAAGAGAAACATAAAAATAGAATGTCTGATTCATGAGAATCCAGAAACTCACAGCAGAATAGCAATGATTCACTGTATCACGTATGGTTTCTATGATGATTAAACTGACAGTTTACAATTTTAATAAGATACCTTAAAGCTCTTTTTTCCCAACTTTAAAAGTTCATCAATTTCTGACTTCAGCTGCCATGTCTTTGCAAGTTAATAACTGTTTAATTCTAGGAGAATGTCACAAATAGCCATACACCATTTAGTATCTGACATTCCTGGTATCTAATTAATTTTATTTTTATCTATGTCCTCAGAGTAAAGTTCTCAAATTTAATGTTCCCAGAATATTAATTTAGGAAAACTCTTAAAAGCATTTTTCTACTCTTATAAGAAGGGAAAAAAATGAGTTTATTAGAATTCTAAAATCTCTTTGAGAGTAATTTACTCATTATTTACATAAAATCAACACATGGGAAATTGTAACATTACTTAACGTAATATTAAGGTACCTCAGAAATGTATGTTAATAAGAAAAGTAGCAAATATTCATTCATCTACCTATTTACTGAGCATCTGCTATGGGCCAGTACTATCCTAAATGCCTGAGATACATCAGTGAACAAAAAGACGTTAACATCTGCTTTCCTGGAGCTTATGTTCTAATAAGGAAAAAAAAAGACAACTGACAATGGGTGTCATAAAAGATTAAATGCCATCAAGTGTCAACGGACAACAGTGACTGTTACTCTAGGAAGATGGCTGGATGTGGGAAGGCAGTAGTGGCTATGCCATTTTGGAAAAGACTGCAACAAACTTCAAGGTGGTGAGGAAGGTGGCCATAAGACAGCTGGCAAGAGCGTTCTGGAAGGGAAGATGGAAGGTTCTAGGTAGCTGCAGCACCTGAAACCGCCCAGGAACAGCCAGGCAGCCAGACTGACAGCAGCACAGGTAAGAGAGAGTGAGAAGAGATGGAGGCCACTCTGCACATGGGACCTCCTGGGCCACAGTGAGGACATGGCAGTCACATGGTGGCAAGAGACTGTGGTAGCATCTTGAACACGGGCTTTAATCTAGTTCTGATCTAGTTTTAAAAGGAACACTCAGGCCAGAGTTGGGGACAGGGGCACAGGAGGCATGTTCTGAAGGCACTGCCCACAGGCCTCCTGGCTGCCATGTGGAATAGAAGAGAAAGGATAGGCTACCTTCAGCCTGAGCGCCTGGAAGGAAAGAGCTGCTGAGATGGGAAGATTATGGCAAGAGCAAGGGAATGAGAATTTGGAACCTTAAGTTGTGGAGGTCTACAGACGCCTGACAGAAGATGCTGCTGGCTTTGGGGTCTGAGTCTGGAGAGCAGGGGGAAGGTGTGGGCTGGAGACACAGGTGTGGCACTCACCCATAGAGGTGAGGCTGGGTGCAATTCCTGAGTGAGGAGCATACTGCCAGGAGGTTAGGAGAGGAAGAAGCAGGGAGCCAGGAAGGGCACCTGCCAAAGCAGAGGGCACAGGAAAAGTCGGTTGAGTGATGGCCACCTGCCAATCACTACACATGCATTTGCTCATTTAAACGTCATCAAATCTCAGTAAAGGAGACTGAGATTTCAGAGCAGCAGCCTGGACATGGCTGCTATCTGTTTTACAAGCATCATAGATGCCATCTGAGCTTTGGCCTTTGTGGGTGGAGCCTGCACAGCTGTGCAGAATGGCCATGGTTTCGGCAAAGCAGTAACCAGCACAGAGTCACGAGCTGGTCCCCCTGGTCAAAGCCCTGCTCTCTCTTCTACTAGCCAAGGGCCTTAGGCAATTTCTTACCTTCTGGGCTCCTCAGATGCCCCCTCTGCAAAACACATGACAGAGCCAGGACACACCCCTGAGTTCATGGGGTACCAAGTGAGGATACTGCTTAGGCTGCAGCAGCTGCACCCCCAGTAGGCAGATACCACATGGCTCCCACCACCTCATGGGGAGGAGCCTGGCAGCCAGCTGGGCTGAGTCGCTGACCAAGGTCACATGCTGGCCATGTACTAGCACCCACTCCAAACCCAGAGCTCTCCAACCTGGGGACCCACACTCCACCCTGCTACAATGCGGCCCAATTAAAGAAAAAACACAGCCGGGAGCGGTGGCTCACGCCTGTAATCCCAGCACTTTGGGAGGCCGAGGCGGGCAGATCACGAGGTCAGATCGAGACCATCCTGGTTAACACGGTGAAACCCAGTCTCTACTAAAACTACAAAAAATTAGCCAGGCGTAGTGGCGGGCACCTGTAGTCCCAGCTACTTGGGAGGCTGAGGCAGGAGAGTGGGGTGAACCCGGGAGGCAGAGCTCGCAGTGAGCCGAGAGAGCACCACTGCACTCCAGCCTGGGCGACAGAGCGAGACTCTGTCTCAAAAACAAAAAAGAAAAAACAAAACTACTTGAGTTTATTTTATCAAGATTCCTTACAATATTAAGTCAAATAACATATACATATTTCTTTATATTAACACATTTCTGTTTTCTGAATGAGAATGTTTCAAACAGAACAGACTAAGTACAACTTTCAGTCTACTTGCAACATTCCTCCACTTCTTCACACAAATGAATTCAATTAAGCTTTTTCCATTGGCTTTAAAGGTGACTTTACCAGGCAACTTAGGGTTAAAAATCAAAGTCTACACTTATATAGCAGGTGTTCGATTTGAAAAACAACAAAAAGGCAGGAGCCAAAAAAAAGGAGACACTTGACTTGAGGGACCTTAATTAGCTGCGGTAGCATAACGTGGCTTAAAGCAAGCAAGCAGCCACAGACAGTGACCAAGGGTGGCTCAGGCAACCCAGGGTAGGTAAGGTGACCCGGAGTGGCTAAGGTGGCCCAGGGTGGCTTAGGAGACCCAGAGGTGGCTACGGTGGCCCAGGGGTGGCTAAGGGGACCCACAAACAGCTAATATGACCATGAGTGACTAAGGTGAGAGGGTGGCTAAGGTGACCAACAAATGGCTGAGGTGATCCTGGGGTAGCTAAAGGTTACTCACAGGTGGCTGAGGTAACCCACAGGTGGCTAAGGAGACCCTGTGATGACTAAGGTGACCCTGTGATGACTAAGGTGACCCTGCGGTGGCTAACATGGCCCAGGGGTGGCTAAGGCGACCCGGGGATGCTAAGGTGACCCTGGGGTAGCTCAGGTGGCCCACAGGTAGTTCAGGTGGTACTATGCCAGCAACAGAGGACGACTCAAATGTAGGAGGACTAGCACCCTCCAAGGACAGCTCCATTCCCATTTACAGACTCTGGGAAACTTTTTAAATTCTTACGAGCTCTGAATATAAATTTGATACTAAACTGGGACATACATCGACAGGTATTTCTTTAAAGATTCTTAGGCATTATTTAAAAACAATGTTTTCTATAATTGGCTATTAAAAATAAAACAGAATGCCAATCCTTTGAAATATATTCTGTAAAACTGTTACTACATATTTAGATCAAGGGAGTATAGGCTAATTTTTTGCATTTTAACATAATTATTACCTATTTGGAATATTAAGCTTAAAACAATAGAATCATAAAATTATGTTACACAAATACTACACCAGCAAAGTAACAACTTTTTTTTTTTTTTTTTTTTTTTTTTTTTGAGACAGGGTCTCACTCTGCCGCCCAGGCTGGAGTGCAGTGGCGCAATCTCGGCTCATTGCCACCTGTCTCCTGGGATCAGGCAATTCTCCCACCTCAGCCTCTCGAGTAGCTGGGACTATAGGCATGCGCCACCATGCCTGGCTAATTTATTTTTACTTTTATTGTTTGTACAGACAGGGTTTCACCATGTTACCCAGGCTAGTCTCAAACCCCTGGGCTTCAGTAATCCTCCTGTCTCAGCCTCCCAAAGTTCTGGGATTATAGGCTTGAGCCACCACAGTCGGCCACAGTTTTTTGAACTGCAAAAGATGTGCAAAACTTCTCATTCCATAACACAATAAGCCCCTTCCACAGACTTAGTTTATCAAATTTATAAATTACTTGATAAAATTTTATTTACCATTCAGATCACTCACTGAATTAAACCAGCTATAAGTATTCCATCTCACTGCCTCATGGATCCTCTAAATGGTGAAAATAAAGCCAGGGACCAGAAAGTTTTCTGAAGGAAACAGGCTTCTGGACGCACATTGGGAATGCAAACACACGCACACACACACACGCACATGCACACGCACACACACACACGCACGCACGCACACACACACGCACACACACACGCACACACGCACACACACGCACGCACACGCACACGCACACGCACACGCACACGCACGCACACGCACACGCACGCACACGCACGCGCGCACACACACGCGCGCACACGCACGCACGCGCACACGCACGCACGCACACGCACACAGGCGCACGCACACAGGCGCACGCACACACGCGCACACGCACGCACGCACACGCACACAGGCGCACGCACACACGCGCACACACACACACGCACGCACGCACACACACACGCACGCACACACACGCACGCACGCACAGATGGTGTAAAGACAGGAGGTTTGTCCTAGTGGCCACTGCTCAGAACACCACTCAAATTCCACTGAGCCTCCGCCACTGAGTCTTAGAAGCAGCCCTACAGCACCATCTGCTGTTTTGCAGAGGTCACTCAACGCTCTATGCCAGAGCAACCAAACCAGGAGCCACCCGGAAGCTACCAGGCATGGGCAACCTGTACCTCACAGCCTGGTCCGGGTGCTCTGCTGAATACAAACCATCTGACAGGACAGCAACATCAAAAAAGGTCGCCCTGGGCCCTGATGGGTAGGACACCTGCATGGGGTGAGAGGAAAGTTTTTGGGGTAAGAAGAATGTTCTCTACCCCGACTGCTTGGTGGTGTGGCACTGGCACACATTTGTCAGAATATATCAGAGTGCACACTTTAGAAGAATGACTTTTGGCTGGGTCGAGGCGGGTGGATCACCCGAGGTCAGGAGTTCGAGACCAGCCGGGCCAACATGGTGACACTCCGTCACTACTAAAAATACAAAAACTAGCTGGGTGTGGTGGCAGGTGCCTGTAATCCCAGCTACTCAGGAGGTTGAGGCAGGAGAATCGCTTGAGCCCGAAAGGCAGAGGTTGCAGTGAGCAGAGATCATACCATTGCAATCCAGCCTGGGCATCAAGGGTGAAACTCTGTGAAGAAAAAAAAAAAAGACTTTTATTGTCTGTACATTTTACCTCAGTAAATACAGTTTAAAAAAATATCAGAAATTCCAGAAGAAAACCAATTCTGTAAGAAAGGTAAGTCTCAATTTGAAATAAAATAGAAAATACATGTATTTCAAGAAGAATGAATTAAATGGGTTCCAAGAAACAGAATGAATAAGCTGGAAAAGGCTGGAGACAGCATAAGAAAGGCAGTGGTCTCTCTCAACAAGAGGACACGGAGAGGCAGAAGCGCTGATGTTCAGGGCCCACAGGCGCATAGGGCCCCACACTACCACTCACCGCGCTCGCCGTGCCCGATGGGCACCTTCCCCGCCCCATGCGACAGAGGAGGAAGTGGAGCGGGGATCGAGGCACTTGCTCGACTGCTGGATCCAAACTCAACTCCATTCCCCACTCCGCTCTACCACTCCATGCCAGGCAAGAATACGGGAAAAGAGAAAACGGAACCAAAAAATCAAGTACACCAAATCCAAGTATAAAGCAAATTAAACTGTGGCATGACTTTCAGCAATCATCACAATAATGTCAGTGCCACGTATGAATTTGGAACTTTGACTGAACCAAGGTTACAGAACAGAAAAAGTTTTCTACTTTGGTAATCCCAGCACAGTGGGAGGCTGAGGTGGGCGGATCACCTGAGCCCAGGAGTTCAAGATCAGCCTGGGCAACACAGCAAAACCCCGATTCTACAAAAACTACAAAAATTAGGCAGGCGTGCTGGCGGACACCTGTAGTCTCAGCTACTCAGGAGGCTGAGGCAGGAGAATTGCTTGAACCTGAGAGGTGGAGGTTGCAGTGAGCTGAGATTGTGCCACTGCACTCCAGCCTGGCAACAGAGTGAGACTCTGTCTTAAAAAAAAAAAAAAAAAAAAAAAAGAAGACAACAAACTGACAGAGCTCAGACAAACTGACACCACCGAGGAGGTGAGGGCCAGAAAAGTGCTTCTGCTGCCTTCCACGCAGGAAACTGAGAGGCCGCCCAGCACCCACGGGCCACAAGCACATGGGCCACTCAGTCTCTAGGATGACCAGCAGAGGGGCATGGCTTCAAGCTTGGTAAACTGACCCAGCGCTCACCCTCGAGCCCTTTTCCCATGCCCCTCTACCAAGGGTGCCGCAAGAATGAAAGGCTCATTTTCTCAGTCTCTTTTGTGACTAAAGCTGGCTACAAAACAATTCTGGCCAAGGAGAAAGATACAGTTCTGGCCAAGTGAAAATATGCTGGGGGCAATGCCTCTGACAAAAGGAACAGACAAGAGCTCCACTGCTGCTCCTTCTCAGTTGTTCCTGTTTCAAACACAGATGTGATGTCTAAAGCTGCTGCTGCTGCACTGCAATGATACTGACCCAGAGCCCTAACACGGCTGAACTCAGAACTAGCTCTAGCAAACTCCTCCCTCTGGATTACCTATGACATAATAAGTGTGTATATACGTCCAAGGTGTGTAAGATACTGTGAGTCATGCTGTGACTTTCACCCAGAATCAATCTAAATGATACAGGAAAAGAAGGTTGGAGAAATGTCAGGGAGCTAAATCCTCCTCCACGTGAACTAACAGTGCACAGATAATGTCTCAAGTTCATAAATCAAACCATAGCAAGTGCAGGATGCAGCCCTTTCTCTTGGTTAAGCTCCTACTATGTTGCATCTCTGTCACTTATAGCCAATCCTAATACTAATTAATACAGAAATACAAATATCAAAAACGCATTTTAAAAAATCAGTGACGCCGCTGAGGAGGGCAAGAGCTATACTCTATTGCTTCTCATCAAAAGCCCTTCTAAGTTTGAGGGCATCACTTCCAGAGAAATTGAAATTAAGCACAGGTCTGCTCTTCTCCTGGCACCAGCAGGCCCAGCCTCTCCCCACTGTCTGGCTCACCAGGCTTCTGGAGTCATATCCTGAGCCCCTCCTGCCTAGGGCGCCCACCTCCCATGCCATCTGCCTGGAAAACACACCTAGTTTTCCAGACTTGCTGCAACCCTACATCCATGAACTGTCCTGCCCTGCCTCCTGGGCACACCTCCTTCCGTCCCCACTTTCCTCACAGTGCCACCATCATCACAGGATTCCTCCCCTCCACACCCACCGGGCCGTTCACACGCAGCGGGCAGAGACTGCATCTGAACCCTCAGTGCCTCAATCGGAGGCAAGGCAGAGGCCGACCTCTGTCACTGAATGCAGACATCCTCACGCCGCCCTCTGCAGAGACTTCAAATGTTTTACTTTAAATTGGATTAATGGGCCTTCACTCTTCAGGGTCACTAAAGCATAAAGCTCCTGCCACACCCGAAGTGCCACTCATGCACCCTCAGACCAAGGAAGGGTGGCCAGGGGGCAGGAATGGCCAAGAGCCCCACCCCCACCACCAGCATGGGTGGGCATAAGTTAAGAAGGGGGTTAGGAGTCATCAGTCTTCCAGAACTCTCCACATACTGGGATCACAAGGGGCTGCAGGCTGGAACCTCGGCCTCCAGTGCCTTACATGGGGGAATCTGTCCACAAGAGGGAGCTGCTGTGTCACTCCAAGTCCCTCCACGTAGAAAAAGCCTTCAGGAAATACTGAACAGAAGTAAATTCAGATTGTCCTGGATGTACACATGAATCTTCTCACTTCTTTCCTTTCACACACACCAGTCTTCAAGGTATCTGGATTCATTACTTTTAGTTCAGTCATGCTCAGAGCACAACAAAGCTAAAAAAAATTACCAATTTCTAAGAACTTCAGATCTTTATGATTTTACACTCAACAGTGTATATTTTGTTAAATTCTTATCTATTCAAGTCATACTTCTGTGGTTAATTGTGTACTTCTTCAGAACCTTAAAAGTCACATATAAACTGGGAATCCAACCACTTCTTAGGAATTTATTTAACTTGATGCTGTTTAAACCAAGCTTTACTCAGATTATTTCTTATGTTTTAAGTGGAAAACAATCCCAGTCACAAACTCCCTTGTTCCACACCTACCAGTGTCCCTGGCCCCTGTGGACACCAGCTGGGGCGGGCTTCTCCCTGCAGCGCACCCACCAAGCAACCTGGGGGAGAGCGGCCGGGTACCTCCTCTGGGTTCAGGAACACCCCTGCTCTCCCAGCAGTCACTGGCTGGCGGGGCAGCTCTACTGTTTTCTACCCCCCAATAGCTGTCACCACAGGACTGGTCTGTCCCCACATTTGTCCCCAGGCCTCAGTCAGTGCCTCCCCACAGGGGCTCAGTACATGTCTGTTGTTAAAGGAATGACTCTCTCTTGAGCACTGCTATAGGTTCTGAAACATGATGCCAGGTACAGCAAACACCATGACTCCACAGCTCACTTCACAAGCAGCAGTTCCGCTTAATTGCACCACTTGATGTTATTTTCCCTAAATCTGGTGTATCTGTAGTTTTTCCCTGTCATCTCAGCTCAGGCTGAGGCCCCAGGTCTGAGGAAGTGCTAAGCTCCCTGCCCACTATGTAGAGCTTGCCGGAAGACTGGAAAGCAGGGCACCTGACAGGAGGCCAGAACCACAGCTCGGAGACCAGTGCACTTGTCCTAAGAGAGCGAGTCCTCACGGCAGCCAGCCACCAAGCAGGGGAGGGAGTTCATGGTCCTCCACTCCTTTCCCTGGTTTTCCTCCCCTCCCTCTGATCCCTCTGATCCCTCCTACCCCCATGGGCCCGGGGCCATCACAGGATGAACACAGGCGCGTATGACTCGCACTGTGTCCCTGCTCTGATGCTGCCCAGTCCCGTGGCTGCTGGTGGCCTCTAAAATTAGAAGGGTCTTTGGAAGGGGCTGTGCAGGGTCAGATTTTCAGGACAACATTCAGCTTTACCCCATCACAGAGGACCCACCAGGGAGGGGGAGGGGCAGCAAGTCTCCACAGGGCCCACCTGCAGTCCAGGACCACAGGACCCACGGAGGGCCCTCTTGACCATGGCCACACCTTTCTGCTGACATTCCACACTCGGCATGTTTTTTTCCAATTTCTCTAATACATTTTGAAATGTGGATAGCCGGCTTGTCAGTTCTGGAAAGCCTTTCTCGCACTCTGCCTTCATCTTCTGAGGCCTCACTTTGCTTTTCGACCTAAATTAGGTCCTGTCTCTTCCAGTCTTTCCACTTCATTAGGGGCTACTCTGTCCATCTATCGCTTACGGTTTTGAGGTCACCAACTCAGGACCCCGTATCTGTGTGCACTGACTGACAGGCGGGCGTCACACGGTGGTCCTGCTGACAGGCGGGTGTCACACGGTGGTCCTGCTGACTGGCAGGACTCACCCAGCTGTCAGCAGCAGCCAGGGATGTGGTGCTGGGTGCGCCTGACCACGACTGCCATCACCCACTGACCTAGATGGCAAGGCGTCTTCATCCTTGGGATCTTCACCACTCGTGGGCCCAGCCTCTAGGGGGTCCTCAATGCTCGCTGGATGAATGAGCGTGTGCTCACTGGCCATTTCAATTTCATCTTTTGTAAAAAAAAAAAAAAAAAAAAAAAAAAATCTGTGCAAGTCTTTTGCCCCAAATTCCACTGTACTGCCTTGTCCATGGGGATCTGTAGGATTCTTCATGTACTGTGGACCCTGAACACTAAGCCAGGCCTCTGTCAGGTATATGCCTCTGCTGGGCACACACACCTCTGCCAGGTGCACACACCCATGTCAGGCGCACACACCCCAAGTGCACATACCCCTGCCGGGCACTCACACACCCATGTCAGACACATTCACTCCTGTCAGGCGCACACACCACTGTCGGGCATACACCCATCCATCGGGCGCACACACCATCGGGCACACACCTCTTTCAGGTACACACCTGTCAGGCACAGGTATGACAAATTCTTTTCTCAATGTAGTGTTAGCATCCTGCCCCTGGGATACACACCGTGTACACTCCCCTGCCTTGCAGGTGGGAGGAACTGTGAACATGATGGGAGATAGTGTTGCATAAGGCAAAGGTGAAGGGATTTTACAGATGCAATTAAGGCATCTCATCAGCTGACTGAGTTCATCAAAAGGGAGATCTTCCTGGGTGGGCCTGGCCTGATCAGGTAAACCCCTGAAGGATGGGAGAAGTCAGAGAGGAAAGGAAGAGGGGAGACTCTCGCGTAGACGCCTTGGGAGGCAAACTGCCATGCTGGGAAGAGGGCCACCGGGCAGGGGCTATGAGCAGTCTCCAGGAGCCAAGCGCCACAGGCCTATGGCCACAAGGAACTGAGCTCTGCCAAGAGCCAATGGGCTTGAAGAGCACCCTCAGTCAGATGCGACGGCAGCCCCTGCTCAATACAGGCACCTTAACTACTGACACTTCAAGGAACAGAATCAGGGGCTCAGGCTTCTGAACAGAGGCTGACACCCCTTCGACAACTGTCCGATTCCACCAGGGAAATGAGCTGGGCTCACCATGGCTTTGCACCCAGAAGCACATGACTATGAAAACTTGACAGATGAGCCGCCACCCAGCAGACAGGAAGTAGGACTGGAGGAGCTGGCACGGAAACGCTGATTGTGGCTTTGGAATACTGTTAGTACTCTAATGGTGTATTTTCTAATGTGCGCACAAGGAAGCCCCTTTTCTTTCTTCTTCGTCTATCTCTAGCCCTAAATCCAGTAGACTCTGCTCTCTGCTTTCAAAGCTGAAATAAAACACTGTTTAGGCGACATCTTACTCTCCTGAACTTTCAGAATTCAGGAATACTCATGCTAAGACACTTTACTCTTCCTGACAATGGAGTTTATTGCATAGGTTCAGTAAGAATGTGTCCTCCTTTATAATTGGATGTAACTGGACAAAAAAAAAGTGCCACCAATCCCACATCTGGAGTGTCACATCTGAAAGTGAATCTCACATCCCCTAAGCTCATCCACAGGAAGGATCTGTGCCCTGTGGAGCCAATGCCTGCCCAGCCCCACAAGGGAGCAGGCCTGGTCCCTGTTCTATACTTTATGGGGGCCCAGAAAATTGTGAGGGCCTCAAGTTAAAGAAGTTCAACATTTTTAAAGACTATGGGCAAAACCTGGTGTGGATACATTTCTTGGGTCTGGCTTCCTAGTGCCAGGGTAGAAGAACAAGTAAAAGCAATCTTAAAACTCTCTGGAATAACAGAGGCTACTGGAAAAGCCATCTTAGTTCCTCACAAAGCTTCAGACAGAAATGAATCCTCTGACCTGGCCAGCTGCTCTCCCCCTGCCCCTCTGCTGACCTTCCAATAGGACGCCATGTGCCTGAGCGCCTCTGAGCGGATGCAAATCAATCAGGCCCAACACCACACAGGCAGCTTCCTGGTGACAGGGGTCACGCCAGAAAAGCACATACAGAGAGACTTCTCGTTCTTAGCCAAATTTTTACTCTATGTCAGTAATCTTTCGAAATATTTAGATACTAAAACATCACCTTTGCTCAGTTGGTTGTTTCAGTCAGTAAATTACTTTGAAGGAAGAAAAATGTCAAGTTTTTGTCACAATATCTGAGGACCCAGAATTAGTGTCCTCACAATAACGTGCTTCATTCGAAGGCCCTCGTTGGCCTGACCATCCACCCGGCCTGCCCATCTCCAGAACCTCCACGCAGAGAAGAGCCCTGCAGAGGCTCACGGAGCTCTGCACCAAGACGCCGCCAGGCACCAGGACAGAGGTCAGCACACAGGACACCCCAGGGAGGGCACCTCCACACTGTGTAAGCCTTGAATGACGGCTCCCTCCTTCTGGCCCCTAGAGCCCCCGTGAAACGCCCTAGCCCCTAAAGATGCAGCTGCCTCTTGGCACTGGGCTCCATGCCCCTCCTCACTTCTCCTTTCAGTCAAGGCTTCAAGAGAACTCTAGTTCCTGACCAGTCGGTCAGGCGGCCACACCACACTGTACACAGAGCAGGAGGCAGCAGCAATGCCCGGTGGTAGCAACAGGTAGCAACGTGAGAAGTGGTTTAGGCACCATAGTGACATAGGCACTCCTAAACCTCCTGGAGGGAGCAGGGCCAGCCCGGAAACAAAGAATGGTCCTGCACAAAAGGACTTCCATGCAGGTGGAAAGGCTGTTCATAATTCTCTAAGCCCAGGCCCAGCTGAGTTGTGGATTCACACAATGTGTTTTTCTATACTTTTAACACATACTCAATGTTCCAGAAACACAGAGACTATCTAGAGACAGGGAAGACCAAACACTGCTTCCCTCAGGGTTCACCATTTCAGAAAGTAATGCCACTCAGCTCTATTGCTTATGGTTTTCAGGTCAGCGGCTCGGTATCCCGTATCTGCCTGCACTGACAGGCCCACTCCACTCAGTGGTCCAAGGGAAAGCAGCAGTGCCTAAATATTCACTCAGTGGCATAGAAAAGTATTTTATTATGTATCTTCAATTTATCTTTATATTACATTTGGGCATGACACGGCTTTTTAACATTATATGGCTATAATTATATAAGGTAATATCTTCTATGAACTTCATTTTAAAATAAAAAGATGAGTTAATAAATATTTGTTACAAAAAGAAGATGTGGTGTGTGGTGGCAATGAGAAAGACTAAGAAAGCTTTCCAAGTTTAAACAAGAGTCAAGGTTTCCTGAAGCCCTCCCCAGCAATTCCCCTTGAGCAGGGGAATTACTATAGAAATTCTACCTAGTGTATCCCCCCAAGGTGTTCCAGCCTCAGAAGATAATGTCATGTATAAAAACACAAGAAATAACTTCAGTCTTTCCAAGCAAAAAGAAAGGCAAAAACAATGAGTCTGCCTAAAACTAAAAATAACACCCCACACCCACCTACAGTGCGACCCGTGGCTACACTGCACAGACAGCACTAAGGCAGGACCAGGAGGGAGGCTCAGAGGGAAACCAGACAGTGCAGTGAGGCTGAGGATGGCCGTGCTTCCAAAGATTTTCCAGCCAAAATCTTTCATGTTTATTTATTTTTATTTAAACCACCCTGAAAAGGGAAAAGAACAACACACCAAACTGTTTGCTGCCGAAATTAGCTCTTATTTTATGAAAAAAAGGAAATACACGATTTCTATTCGCAGCTAACATTTAGTAACACAGAATCAGGAGGAGGAGATGTGACTCATCATGTCGTAATATTTTATAAATTCCAGCTCTTCAGTTTTGCTTTCTCAGCACATGCTTTAGATATCTCCTTCTGGCCTGATTATTTTTTCTATGCTTTTAAGAACAATTTATTGGTGCAAAGGATTATAAATAATTCATTTCTCCAATGCACAGTTACATTATATAAAAATACTTGCTATTTCACATATATGGCATAATTAATGCAATGCTTTACTTCTGTGGCATGTTAAAAATAGGTAATCACAAATCAACACTTAACTTAGCAATATTAAACCACAATGTCTCTTTCAGATTCTTTCCAACTCTGGGATCCTCATTCTTTCAATAACCTCTGGTTACAGAGAAGTTGATTTCCTATCACTAATTAAGCTAAAAGAAGCCCTACGGCTGAAAATAAAATTCCATCCCACTGGCACAAGCCACAATAAAGGTGACCTGATTTTGACCTTCCCATACTTGGACTGCCTGTGTACCCCCCAAAAAAAAGCATCGGTTGAAGATAAAACCTCCTTTAAAGGTCTCACTAGGGAACCAGTTACCTGAAATTCCTGATACTTATAGACAAAAATGGTAAGCAGGATCTTTGCTGGCACAAACTCAAAACCCAGTAGTCAGACATGGGCATGTCTCTACTCCCCAAAGACAGTGTCCCTTGTAGGCTCCCAGTCACTCCCATCCGTCCACACTCACGCCCCGGTGACCGCTCCCTCCGCACGGCTCTGCATGCCGTCCAGAACTCCCAGGTGGGAACACGTCTGTCCCCTCCCTCCATGTCTAGTGAGTGGCTCACATGAAAGCTGCCAAGCAAGCTCCTGGTCCCTGCCATGCCCAGAGGGCATCTGAGGCCCAGTGGGCGCTCGTCAATATCCACAGAGCAAATGAACACAAGAGCACACCTGCGTTCTTCAAGCCAGCGGCAGCCCTCTGACACTTTCTCCTTCCCCTCATCTCATCTGAATCCATGAACAAGCTTCCTTGGAAATGTACAACTGGACTTCCTGAGTTAGTCACTCAACTGCTCATAAGTAAATTAACCTGACACCATACTAATTTTACTGGGATTTTAGTATTTGTCACAGCTTCTCTAAAAAGCAGATGCTGAATCATGGGATAGTCACCAAAAACAAGTACTAAAGAAATTTTCTTTTTTGCTTTATTTATTTTTTTTTAGAAAGAGTCTTGCTCTGTCACCCAGGCTGGAATGCAATGGTGTGATCTCAGCTCACTGCAGCCTCCACCTCCTGGGTTCAAGCAATTCTCCTGCCTCAGTCTCCCGAGGTTGGGACTACAGGCGTGCACCATCACACCCGGCTAAATTTTGTATTTTTGGTAGAGACAGGGTTTTGTCATGTTGGCCAGGCTGGTCTCAAACTCCTGGCCTCAAGTAATCTGCCTGCCTCAGCCTCCCAACGTGCTGGGATTACAGGAAAATTTTCTTTTAATTGTTCCTAAGAAAATAATAATTGATGGTAAAAGGCTTGCACCAAGTCTAGTGCCTGGCATGAAGCACTGACTCAATAAATGGTGAACTGACCCCGAAGAGGGCAGCAGGTGCCGCACACGCCACCGGAGGGCAGCAGGCGCCGCCCCAGAACCAGCAGGAGGGACTCATGGGTGAGCTAAGGCTGCAGTAAAATTAGAAATGAACCAACAGTAACGGATCATCTGTCCTGGGAAGTATTCGATAAGGCATCTTTCAAAGGCAAGCCAAAAGGCTTAATTAAGCAGTTTATATCAAGAAAAAGGCATTTCTACCAGTCAGATTTGATCAGATCTTTACAGGTTTTTACTCACCTTGAAATCTGTCTAGCTTTATGTCTGCTCTGATCCCAAGGCAGCTTCCTTCAGTGCGAGTGGACTGAGAGGATATCTCAGCAGGACTGAAGTAACTAGAACTCTGCAGTTGGCCAGCATCAATCTCCTTCAGTCACCCCTTAAGCTCTCCATGATAGCTTGAAAGACTCCACTCTGCATAACAGAGAGATTCAATTACTTCAAACTTGTTTGATTCAGTATCAAAAGCTTTGTCACCATTTCAGAAGTGAACTCTATAACAATAAATACTCTCCATTAAAAGTCTCCTAAATACAAATTAAAGTTATTTTAAATGTATTCTTCTGAATCTGTAAAGGGGATACGCGCAATCCATCATGTCTCCTTCCATCTGCCTGCAGCAGGGAGAGGCACACACGACAGACGGAGCCAGATCGTTGCCGGCCCAACATCTCGGCATCAGGCGGCACCAGGCCACACACTGAGGAGTGGAGCCTCAGGCAGAATCTCACATGTACTCATCCTTTTTTACAATTAAATATGCAAACGCCCCTACAATGCACGCATGTGAACGTGAGTCCAGGTACAGAGACGCACCATCCCCGCACTTGCTCTGCCCAGGTTTGGAAGCTACAGGCCACCGTCTGCTTCTGAAGCAGAGGCTGTGAAACAGTATCTCCATCTCATTTCTGCTCTGTGTGAAAGCGTTTTCAACCAGCAAGCCATTAGAGAAAATATCTCAACATGCTAATATACTTACAAAACCTCACTATGGAGTATTAAAATTTTCTTCTTGAAAAGCAAACTGATATCCAAAAGAAGGGGAAGTCTGCAATGGGTTTCTCCACTGCAGAATTCCAAAGAGAAGTTTCTGGGAGCTGTGTCCAGGGGTGAGTGGGATTCTGAGTGGGAACTCGGAGGAAGGAGGTGAAGTGTGGAGGATGAGGTGCGCATGAAAGTGGCTCGGCTCTCGCTATGCAGACTTGGCCAGGCCATCACAATGCGTTCCTGTTGCCCCGGTCGCTGCTGCAGTCCTCAGAGGAGATTGGAGGCTACCTTCCAAACCTCCCACCTGTGGCCAGTTGATATTCATCTAGAACACACGTCAGCTCGTCTGCTGGGACAGACCTAAGACACAGAGACAGGCTCACCTGTGTCCTGCACTAGCACAACCAAGTAAAATGGGCTGTCACTGAAAATGCTCTATCAGCCTGGAATTATAGGTCACAGAGTCATCTTGTCCAGCACAGAGAATGAGGGCCACATGTCCAGAACTGTCCCCACTGTCAATGACCCCCATCATCACCACACCAGATTCAAGTTCCCAAATCACCCTCCACAGCGGTCCCAATCAGCAGGCCTGGGTGGAGAGTGTCAAGAAGCGCAAGGACGTTGGCCTCTGACCTTTAGTGCTGCCTCCACTCAATCCAAATCAAGCTCCACCACAGCCCTTCCCCAGTGGGCAGAGAACAAGGCCCCCCAGTGAGCATGAGCCAAGCAAGCTTCTCTGGAGATGGCACCTAGCCCCTCTCTCAATCCAAAGAGCCACAAAGAAGTAAAATCCATTCTAGAAGCTTTACACACCAAAAAGTCCACCGCCTAAACAGAGAAAGAAAAACACAGCAGAAAGGACATGAAACCAAGATTTACAGAACTGGGTTCTTCTAGTGCCCACATCACGTCCCACCAACTCTGCAAGCCTGGCCAAGAAATCCGACCTCCCTGGGCCGTCTACAGGATGGGAAACTGCATGGGAAGCCCAACCACTCTGGGGAGGGAGCAGGTGATACGCAGGGCAGGTTCTGGAAGCTGCAAAGTGTAAACGTCAAGTGCGAGAATGGTTGCCTCTAATTTGAGCATACTCATACCAACTGAGGTAAAACTGTCATACTTGCCAGGGGTATTGCAAAGGGTTTCAGGAAAAGCATGGCTTCCAGGAAAGAGGGGTCCAGGCCACCACCCTAGACCACAGCCTTGCAGCCGTGTGACTTGAACAGTGACTCAGCCCCTTCCAGGCTTGCTCCTATGAGGACAGGATGAGGACACAAGGAACACCCGCCGCAGATGGTGCCGTGAGGATTAAATGGAGGAACAGATGTAGAGTGCTTGGCCCCGTGACTAAGACCACAGTAGGGGTGCAACAAAAGATGGTCAAAAACACCGGAGTCTCTTTGTCATGGAGGGAGTGGAGAGGAGCAGGTGACAGAGACAGCAGCTGAAAAAACAAAACAGAGGAGAGATGGAAGATCTGCACAACACAATTAACAAGCTGCATGGCGGTCACAAGCAAGACACTGCTCCTAACGTGCATTATACATCAGTTCCTCAAGGACACATGAGCCACTTCTAAAAATAGACCATATCCCAGTCATAAAGAAAATCTCAACATATTTCAAGTGGCTGAAATCAGACAGAGCTCATCCTCTGATCACAATACAATGAGCCTAGAAATTAATAACCCAAGTATAACTAGAAAGTCCCCATATGTTTCAGAGTTAAGCAATACACTTCTACGAAAGAAAATAATCACAGTAGAAAACAGAAAATATTTAGAAGTTAAAACTAGAAAAGATTATGTATGGAACTGTGCGGCACACAGATAAAGCAGTACATCAGAGGGACATTTATAGCTCGGTGCTCAAACTAGAATAGAAGTAAAAAAATTAAAGAGGGCCTACCTGAACAAGTCAGGGAAAGAAGAACAAAGTAAGCTCAAAGAAAAGAGAAAAAGGGAACTAGTAAGAAATTCAACCTGTATTAATTACATATAATGGCAGGTACACAAAGATCAACATTGGTTCTTTGAAAAGACAATGCAGTGAACCAGTGATCTCTGGCAAGACTCATGGAAACACAGAGAGGGAACACAAGAGGAAAAGCCCAAAATTAACCAGCCTTGGAATTGAATCAGAGGGCGGGAAGGCCTGATGGCCACAATGCTGTGACTCTCCTGTCCTTGTGTGGGAAGATCTCACTCGCCCCCAGTGAGTCCAAGCAGGCGGGTGACTGCTCTGGCCCATCGAATGCAGTGGGTGTGGTACTGCCAGGTCCAGACCTGCACCGGAAGAGGATGTCTGCTTCCACTTCCTGTTTCTTGGAATACTGTCTCTGGGGAGCCAGCTCAGATGCTCTGAAGAGATCACAGCGGCCACATGCAGAGAAAGATGTCTAGTCAGAGAAAGATGTCTGAGAAGAACCAAGAAAGCCAGCCAACAGCCAGAACCAGAGCTCCAGACACTCAGGCTACCTGGCTGGACATTATAAAGCGATTGTTGTTTTATGCCACTAAGTTGGGAGTGAGTCATCAGGCAGCAAAAGAAACCAAAATGGAATTATCACTTAAACTCTGACAACACTAAAAATGTAATAAGAGGCTTTATAAATTTTATTCCAAAAAGCTCGTAAGCTTAGGTTAAATAAAGAAACTCCAAGAGAAATACAACTTATTAGGCTGGGTGTGGTGGCTCACGCCTGTAATCCCAGCACTCTGGGAGGCTGAGGCAGGTGGATCACTTGAGCCCAGGAGCTCAAGACAAGCCTGAGCAACATAGCAAAACCATCTGTCCTAAAAATACAAAGATCAGCCAGGCGTGGTAACACGCAGCTGTCATCCCAGCTACTTCAGAGGCTGAGGTGTGAGAAATCACCTGAGCCTGAGTGGTCGAGGCTGCAGTGAGCTGAGATTGCATCACTGCACTCCAGCCTGGGCAACCAGAGTGAGACCCGGTCACACACACAAAAATCACCATTTAAAAAGAAAAGAAAAGAAATATAATCTATTAACACGGACTCAGGAGGAAATAGAAAATCTGACAAAACCACAAACATTAAAGAATTAGAAGCCAGGTGCAGTGGCTCAAGCATGGAATCCCAGCACTTTGGGAGGCCGAGACAGACAGATTGCTTGAGCCCAGGAATTCAAGATCAGTCTTGGCAACATAGTGACGCCTGTCTCTACAAAAAAATAAAGAAAATTAGCCAGGTGTGGTGGCATGCACCTGTAGTCACAGCTACTCAGAAGGCTGAGGCAGGAGGATCGTTTGAGCCCAGGAGGCAGAGGCTGCAGTGAGCCAAAATTGCACCATCACACTCTACAGCCTGGGAGACAGAGTGAGACCTTGTCTCAAGAAAAAGAAAAGAGAAGAAGAGGGAGGGAAGGAAGGAAGGAATGGAGGGAGGGAGGGATGGATTATAGTCAGTAAACAAAAATCATCCTAGAAAGAACACTCCACGCCTAGATGGCTTCTCTAGAAAGTGAACCCAGCATTCAACACGACACTTCCGTGAGGAAGATGAGAAGGAAGCAGTAAGTCAATCTTACAAATACAGATGTAAACATCCTATACAAAATGTGATCACACTCAATCCAATAATATTTTTTAAAGTGATCAATCGTGATTAAATTGAATTTATGATGGGAATGCAAACATGATTTAATGTATGAAAATCAATTTAGGTAATCTACCTCATTAATAAATCAAGAGAAACACAAAAGAATATATTGATGACTCCCCTTAGATAAAGTTCCATCACAGGCAAAACTGAACTACATTGATTGGGGATGCATTCTTACACAGTAAAATTAAAAAGAAAAGGACAGGATTATTTCAAAATATAGGATATCACTAAACACAGTGGCTCACACTTATAATCCCAGCACTCTGGGAGACCAAGGCAGGAGGATCACTTGAGGCCAGGAGTTCAAGATCAGCCTAGGCAACACATGGAGACCCCATCTCTACAAAAAATAAAAAATTAACGAGGCATGGTGGTGTCTGCCTGTGGTCCCAGCTACTCAGCAGGCTAAGGCGTAAGGACTGCGTGAGCCTGGGAGTTCAAGGCTGCAGTAAGCCACAATCCTGCCACTGCACTCCAGCCTGAGGGACAGAGTGAGACCCTGTCTCAAAAACAAACAAAAAGGCCAGCACGATGGCTCACACCTGTAAGCCCAGCCAGCACTTTGGGGGACAGGTGGGAGGATCGCTTGAGCCCAGGAGTTCAAGAACAGCCTGGGCAACACAGAGAGACACCATCTCTACAAAAAGTAAAAAAAATTAGCCAGGAGTGGTGGCTTATGTCTATAATCCCAACTGCTCTGGAAGCTGTGGTGGGAGGATCACCCATGCCTGGGAAGTTGAGGCTGCAGAGAGCTGTGATCACACCACTGCATTCCAGCCTGGGCCACAGAGCAAAACACTGTCTCATAATAATAATTATTATATATATATACACACACATAGTATATATTAGATGTGTCATATGGATGAGGGGGAGTTATCATCAGGGAGGAGCATGAAGGAAACTGTGAGGTACACAATGTCTATTTAACCTGGGTGAGAGTTACAAGGACATACAATTAAAATTATTCTCTTATATATGTGTCCATCTTTATGAAAGGTATCTCATAATACAAATGTATTAGAAAACAAACAATTAGGCAATGAAGCAAAAAAAATGCCAGCAATGACAACTGATTTACACAGCACTATCAATAACAATGGGACCAAGTACCTGCTGTATGATCAACCACATGAAACAACTAACCAACCACTGCAACCAGCTAATTGTCTGCCACGGTCTCAGATAAGAGCTAAGGAACCACAGGTGCAGAAGAGTTATGAGATTATGCAAAAGGCAACTAGAAACTTTATATTCCTCACACAAAAAAAGAGAGACGGAGGAGACTATGTTCAAGGAGATCGTGGTTGGATGTGCTAAGCAGCAAGCTCACAAGCTAGGGCCAAGAGTTTCAACCTGTGCCATTTTCTCCATTCGCCTTGAGCCATCCTGTGAAACTGGTCGGGAGTGAGCCACCCGAAAGGGTGGATGGGGAAAGGGAAGTACTGTGGGATAGGTAGCTCTGCACGTCTCCCACCTCCGCCCACTGACATGCCAGGGGCTGGCAGCTCAGCTTCAACCCCAGCACCACCACCTTTCCAGAGCTTTCTCTGGGTGACTGCTCCTAGTTGCAGGAAATCCTCTTCTGAAAATAGCATGACTCCAAATTCGTCAAGCTGAAGGGGTTTCCACAATGGGTTTATATCTCACTATCTCCTAACAAAGGGAAATTCCAGTGCCACAGCAATGCTATGAAGAGGGACCACTGAGGATTTAACATGCCTTATACCAACAGCAAGTACACTGCAAGTTGTATTAAAACACATTTATCATTCACAGTACTTGATGGATTTGCTTTGCCAGTAATAATCATATTGATTAAACGAAGCAATTGTGTTTCCTTTTAAAGTGATATTTATCATTATAATTTAATTAGACCGTGGAAATTGGGGCTCTGCTCTGCCAAAAACTAAGTACTCTCCTTTTCTACCTTGCAGGAGCATAAAGCCAATACTATTACACGGGTGTGCAGTTACAACTATGGTCAACTGATGAGATTTCACTGTTTCGAGACAGTAATTATTTCAGGAAGTACAGAGGCATGATATGCTCACGGCAAGTAAAGTACAGGTCAGGAGAAAGTAATCAACCGGAGGGTGCTACAGCAAAGACACCTTCTTCCTAATTTTTGCCAGGAGCTGCCATTTGAAGTGCTTTATTAGTCCTAAGAATTAGTAGCAATAATGGGGGATGAAAGCCGATGGCCTGAGAGGAGGGGATACAGCTCGGAAAACACCCTCGAGCATGCTGGAAAAGTCAAACACACCATATACGAACAGCAAACAACTGCTTAAGGAGATACAGACAGTTGGGAAACAGGTAAACTAAGAATGACCAACTGGACTTGGCGGGGCAGGGAAGCAGAGAGACCCTCCAGAAATAATAGCTATAATGACTAACGTTAAAAGCTCAGTGGACAGGTTTTAGCAGCATATTAGACACAGCTACAGAGAAAATGACCAAACTGGGCAGCAGAACTGAAGCAATAACCCAGAAAGCAGTGCAGAGATACACAAAAGACAGAAAATACCAGAAGCATGGGAGCTCTCACAGAAACAGATTCGGCCAACTAACCTGCAGCAGACTAAATACAAATAAGCATGAACCCAGACACAGCACAGAGAAATGACGTGGGAGCACAGGGGGAAAGTCAGGCTGAGAGCAGATGCTCAGGGTCCAGGGAAGAAACCAGGTAGTGGAGTAGGACGAGATCTTCAACGTGCAGACAGGAAAACAAACTCCCCACCTAACAACAGTCTTTCCACAATAAGAATAAAGACGTTTTCACACAAATCATACCTGAGACAGTTAATCCCAAAGGACACATTCCAGAGGAGCTGTGCTCTTGTAGAGAAAGAATATGTAGCAAAAAAGAGTGGCTATAAAAGGAAGCAGCATGTGAAAGCACTGGTTGAATAAAGGAAAAGCACAAATCTTACACACAGCGTTCCAGCGAACAAAAAACAGGGAACATTCCCAACTCGTTTTATGAGACCAGTATAATCTTGGTAGTAAGATCTGTCAAGGATGTGCCAGAAATGAACTATTAGTGGCTTTTATAAACGTAGACACAAAAATCATAACAAAATTAGCACATTTAAATCCAGGGACATATAAAAGACAGTAGGTCACACCTGAGTTGAATACACACACACCAAGAATACACAGCTGGCTTCAGATGTGAGAATCGATCAATGCGCTGAACAGCGACATTTCTATTCAAGGGTTCTTTAACTTAGATTTCTCAATCATTCAAACTGGTATTTCTGTAAATTTCCATCAGCAGAATAAACCTCACACTGTTCTCAAAACATACATGACCTGTGGAAGATAAAAAATTGGAGGATAAAGCTAATAAAATGAAAACATTGTCGGCAATAATGAAAGTAAAGGCCCAGCACACAGCTTCTCCACGTTCCTGCCCTTGCTGGGGGAGGACAATAAGCTTGGGAGTTGCCCCAGAGCAATGTGGTTGTAGGGGTGGTGTCCTCAGAGGGTCCTGGTGTGTCCATGATAAGGCCATCATGGACAGAACCAAAGAAGGCAAAAGGGAGACATCTGGCCTTCGCAGGCCTCCTTAGTGTGTTTTCCACACCTGTGAGGATCCCGAGTGAATGCCAGGAGGAGACAGAAGAAGTGCAGCTTCATGCTCCTCTCTAGGGCAGGCATTCTTAATCAAGGGTTCACGAATGAGCTTCAGGAAGCCCATGAGAAGTGTGAAATCATATATGAAATGGTACGTTCACATGCACAGATGCATTTCTCCAGCAAAAACGTAAATGGATTTAATCAGATACTCAAAAGAACCCAATACCCCACAAGAGTGCCAACATCCGACATGCAAACTTACCTGTACGGCAGAGGCCGAAGACAGTCCTCACCATGGGCTATGAGATGACCCAAAACCCAATCCTTTCTTTGGCACTTAACCAACAAAATTTCATAGCCTTTCTTTTCTCAGTACAACTAAGGGCTAGTCCGTGGTAACCTACGAAGTGAATTATTACGGGGCACTAAGACTTATAATTTATAACCTACACCTGGGGTGTTACTAGACTGTATAGAGGTCTAATTCAGTACGAAGAAATGGGGCTCCGGTGCAAAGCTGCAAAGCTCAGTAATGTGCCCGTGTAGGGGCCACAAAGTCCTCATCCTCAGAAACAGCATTTCGTTCATCATCAATGACAGTTTTATTTATAATGGATTTCAATTGCCAATATTCCTGCTTTTATAATTTCAATGTCAGTTTTTTCTCATTTTCACACCAGTTTAATGTGGGTTGTTTGGGTATACAATGATGAAAATTCATAGTTTTAGGAGCCATAATTTTTCTACAACTTATAAGTATCCTAAGTCATCTCCATCTTTATTTCAAAACAGATGTATAGAACCTCCCCTAAGTTTTGAGGCAATAGTAACATTTTATTAATTGGTGATGTGCTGATTAAGAGTATATGAAATTTAACTAACTTGCAACACACCATCAAGGCAAGTGTAACAAAGTTACCCAGCTATTTTTAAGTCTATGGCCACACTCTTACAAAATAAGGAACAACATGTCTCATAAGAACTGATGTATCAAAAGTACCTAAACTGGTTCATTTAATTTCATCCCAATTCTTTGATAATGTTGAGTGATATTTCCACTGGAGAGCAAGAACAGCTACTGGTAAAGGTGACCAAGGCACTAATTTTGGCACTGAGAGTGATCTAAAAAGGCTTTTAGGCTAGGCACAATGGTGTGCTCAGCACTTTGGGAGGCCAAGGTGGGAGGATGGCTTGAGCCTAGGAGTTCGAGACCAGTCCGGGCAACACGGCAAGACCCCATCTCTACAAAAAATTTAAAAATTAGTCAGTCAATGTGGTACGTGACTGTGGTCCAAGCTACTCAGGAAGCTGATACAGGAGTATGGCTTGAGCCCAGAAGGTGGAGGCTGCAGTGAGCCATGATCACACTACTGCACTCCATCCTGGGCAACAGAGCAAGACCCTGCCTCCAGATTAATTAATTAAAAGGATTTTTAATTAAAAACGGTGATAAAGTACACCGTACCTTCTCTCCATTCTTCCCAGAACTCCATTAAAATGTCAGAAAAATTACTTTTTGGTGGTGAATGAACCACCAAAATAATACAGTGAATAGTAGTGCATGGTGCTAAAAATTTACAGAGGGATTTAGCCGAATACAAGAAAGCCTGCCAGGGCTTTTAGGGCATAAGGCAGACAAAAGCAGGTTGATGCGAAAGAGCAGAGGAAACTGCACAGCAAGACAACAGAGGTGAGGGGTCTTCCCAAGAAGGAGGAGCCACAGAGAATGCTTTTATTCCTGGGCTAAAACCTGAGAATCGCTCTCCGAAGAAAGCCTGAGGTTTTCTAAGGGGTGATCCCAATATGGGCACGCAGACTGGAAGAGAATCAGATCAGGGTTTAGTGTAACGAAAAATCAAACCGTCAGGACATGAGGCCCAGGGAGGGAGAGGAGGAGAGAGTAGAAGACGTTTACCTGCAATAGAACAAGGATCAAACGGATATCCAACTCCTCATTAACAATACTAGACTCTGGAAAGTAATAGAGAATATTTTCTGATTTCAAAAGGAAAATTATACGATCCTAGAATTCTAGACACCACCAAATTATCAATAAGTATGAGAACAAAGTAATTGCATGTTTGAACTTTACATGCAAAAACCCAAGAAGTCTGTCAGCCATCCATTCTGTAAGGAAATGGATTAAGGAAGTGCTCTAGCAAAACAAAAATAGAATACAAGAAATGAACACTATGGGATAGGAGAAATTATGGCAACTGAGGCAGCTAGAAACAGCAGACATCCAAAGAGAAACTGGGAGTTCCATCTGAATATTCTCCTTTTATTGGCAAAGGTTTGGTGAGGCAGAATTACATTTCACACCACTTGGTTCTATGGCAAAATACACTATCATAATACTATAAATGTTGCTTTTCTTATGTTAAAATGTTTAGACTACACTTGCAGGAAAACCACAGGGAGCCTAATGATAGATGGGAAACACTACAAATGTTTTAAGCCTTGTCAATACAAATCTCATCAAAATTCAGGGTGTGAAGGCACTGTCTGTTGATTCCCACATGAACTTACAAACAGAAAAGTTAAAGTTATAATGGTGACTACAAGAAGAACTTAAAACAAAAGAAGAAAACATAAACTGTACTTTGTTTACCTCTGGAAACAGGGCGGGGGGCGGGGAGGGAGAAAGAGGAAAAAGGAAATCTCTAACTTAATTTATACCCATTCATGAGTTACAATGTGTTTTTTACCATGTGCTGGTATTACTTCCATTTTTTAAAGTCACATTAACAGGGCCCCTTATCAATAGCCAATCCATTAAGTAACTGCAGTGCATCTATAGGACAGAATAATATGTCCTTCTAACAAGTGAAGTAGCATGAGCACTGCATTAGTTACATAAAGTTAGAATTTTAAAAAACCCTTTTTTTTTTAACTGTGAAAGAAAAAAGATAGTGTCATAGTCCTATGAAGAGAACGGCACTACCTGTACTGACATGCAGGATGTGACGCGATAGCTGTGTTACAGAGTGATGTGTGCAGAAAACCGCTGTGTATCTCAGCAATCCCATATACGTAACAGAAACTCCTCATTTATCATATATACCAGAATCCAGTGCTGACACAAACTAGTGGGTATGTACCCTTCCATAATTTCCCTACATACACACACACAACATTTTGTAAGCCTAAAAAACTGGCACAAAATCAAACCAACTTCACAAGGACAAGCCAGAGAGTCCTTGGGGGATGTCCTCCCAGGAAACTCAAAACGGCAGTGGCTAAGTCTCCCTGGAGAAGGAGGCTGGGAAGAGCATCCGACAGCACTGCTCCCTTCATCCTTCAAGGGAGTAAGCCACGAAATGCAAGGCTGTCTACTTCGCGTGGTTTCCTGAGAATATGGGTAGAAAACATTTCCAGTAAAAGCTTTACTAAAATGTTATACAGTGAAAATTAAAATACAAACCATTACTCCATGTGCCAGTGTCATCTGCTAATTTGCACAACATCTTGTTTCGATGATCTGAGAGGCCTACACAAATAGGTAGAGTAACCACAGTCTATCAACTGTGCTTAGAAAAGGGAAAAAAATACATACACATAAAAAGACACAGATATTGTTTGGCTGTGTCCCCACCCAAATCTCATCTTCAATTGTAGTTCCCATAATCCCCACGTGTTGTGGCAGGGACCCGGTGGGAGGTAATTGTACCATGGGGGCAGTTACCCTCATGCTGTTCTCGTGATAGTGAGTGAGATCTCACAGGATCTGTAAGGGGCTTTCCCCCATTTTGCTGGGCACTTCTCCTTGCTGCTGCCACGTGAAGAATGATATGTTTGCTTCCCCTTCTGTCATGATTGTAAGTTTCCTGAGGCCTTCTCACTCATGCTGAACTGTGAGTCCATTCAACCTTTTTCCTTTATAAATTACCCAGTCTTTGGTATGTCTTTATTAGCAGCATGAGAACAGACTAATACAGACACAAAGGAAATATACAAAATGATAACAAAAGTTGCTTCTATGCAATGGGACTAATCACGTCTCTTCCTAGTTTTGCATTTCTGCAAAGTATGCACAGTCTGTAATAAGCATATTTCGTTTCTAAATAAACAATTAAATCTTTCAGAAGAAACTCAGAAATGCAGAGTTTTCTCCAAAGACTTAGCAGCCGAGGCAAGGGAAGGCAGGAAAGGGTGCTGTGCAGCAAGCACAGGCCCTGCCCAGGCCAGCCCACCCTGGGGCTGAAGATGGAGAAAAGGCCAGTTCCAAGACTGATCCTGTTCAGAAGACAAAATGAGCTCAAGCAGCTGCTCCTGCCACTGTAACCTGAGGAATTTCGCCCTAGGAACACTGAGAGATCATAGCAGATACCATCTTAATCAGCACCCGGAAAGCACTCACCCCAGGATGCCCCAACCTTGCACAAAGGACTTAGTCTCCACTCAGCAAGAATGCAACACACAGTTCCTTATGGAAAGAGGATGGATGACAAGGGTGAAATCGGTTAATTAACAAATATGTATCTCTTCAGCATTTTGCTTTGCAGGGGGAAAAAAAAGACAAGCAAGCTTCCCTACTACTTAAAGTGGTGACATCCTGGCCCCAGATTTTAGGTGAGATACTAAATCCCCTTGACCCACAAGACCACATCTTATGTAACAGCACCAGAAACTCACATATTTGAACTTTAGAGCAAGTGAATAATTCCTTACATGCATTATAGATGAAAGAAGAAAAAGCATATGACTTCTGCAAGAGTCCTTGGGTTTAATGGACACAAATTTTAAAAGCTATCTCATCTATTAAGTTTAAATAGTAAACATGTAAACATGTTAAACATTTACATAGTAAACATCCTTCAAAACCCAAGGATGCAGAAGAAGGGGAAGAGATTATGCTGAAGTCAGAAGATGTACACCTATAAGAAGTCAGTGATTTGATTGCTAATTTGACTGGGATGTAAATGGCATCTGATGATACAGATGTTCTAACTGGGTTTCTTATTCCTTGCTCTGTCAGGGACAAGCTGAGTGATCCAGAGACATCACCCTGACCGGCTAGTGCCCCGTGAGGAAGCTGGTGCACTGCTGACCCAATTCAGCAGAGAGCTCTTCTATCACAGCAGGCCCAGCATTCACTCACTCTGAGACTCACAGACAGTCACTGGCACCACAGCAGACCACCTCCTCGTGCCTCCAGTCAAGGAGGTCAAATATCCCAAACCATGTACTTCTGCATTTCTGGGTAAAGGAATAGATGACTTTCAAATATTGTTTGTCACTGGAAGTTTGGTCGCCTTAAATCTTCCCTGGGCCCTTACAAAGCAAGAGGCTCACAAAGCCTGTCTGTGAGTGGATACATGACTTGAAGAAGTGTACTTCCCAAAAGATCACGCCACTTTGCTATTGTTTCAAATAAAAGCTCTCCAATCCATTCCCCATGTCCAGCTCTCCACAGGTCAGTGCAACCCCACGACCAGGATTATGAACACAGAGTTGGAAGTTTGCCTGCTTGAAGATCCAGCAATGCAGCCCCCGACTCTGAGGCTACTGTCACCCTGCAGTGTCTCAAGCATTCCCTCTGGCAGGAGCAGGTGCAGATGGCCGCAGCAAAGGCTGAATAAAATAATGCAGGCAAAGAACTCAGCACAGTTCCTGCATGGAGGAAGAATTCAATAAATGTTAGCTATTACTGGAGGTGATGATGACAATGCTAAGGTGACGATGACAACCTCAACAATTTTTTTTTTTTTTTTTTTTTTGAGACAGAGTCTTGCTCTGTCACCCAGGCTGGAGTGCAGTGGCCCAATCTCAGCTCACTGCTACCTCCACCTCCCGGATTCAAGCGATTCTCCCGCATCAGTCTCCCGAGTAGCTGGGACTACAGGCATGCACCACCACGCCCGGCTAACTTTTGTATTATTAGTAGAGATGGGGTTTCACCATGTTGGCCAGACTGGTCTCAAACTCCTGACCTCGTAATCCCCCCGCCTCAACTTCCCAAAGTGCTGGGATTACAGGTGTGAGCCACCACGCCCCGCCATTTCAACCAATATTTTAAAATTCACTATCACATTTTAGTCCCCAAAATATCCCTAGGAAAGGCATGCAAGCAAGGCAAGTAGATTTCCCTTTCCACAGACAAATAAAACTCAACTGAGTTTAGTCAATGAGTGAAATACTTATACATTCTGCCTCCAACTCCAGCCATCTTCCTATAGCTACTCACATGGCCCCAGCACCCCTTAGGGCCTGTGTACAAAGGACACACGTGGCCCCTCACAACTCGCAGAGGGGCATCCTCCCTGTGACGCTCTCCATCTTTGAGATAATAACTGTGGGGATCATGACCTGATCTCTCCAGGACTTCCTGGTTCTCACATGTCATCTTGGGGTCATTAACAATCACAGGCCCTTTCACTCTCAAAGTGTCCCTGTTCAAGCAGTAAATCACATGGTAACCTATTTACAACACAAGCCCGCATCCCCCAAACTGGAGGTGGGACCAAAGGTCCGCAGAGGTTGCCAGCTCCTCACACCAGGGCGGACTGACCAAAGGAATGTGGGTGACTCAGGACTATCCCCCTTTATTTCCACCCAACTGCATTTAGAACAGAATCCGAATCTCACCACGCAACCCCATACAGAGATACACACCGAGAGGAAGGCTCGCCCCCAACCCCAAGCCCTGGCCCCAGCCCAGAAAGGCCAGGGAATAGAAGAGTGAAGGGTTATGAGGAGCCCCAGGGATGGGGGAAGGCCACTAAGGGCCTTGTGTGCATGTCTAGGCAACTTGCACTCATCTCGGCAGATATGAAGTCCCTGTGCCTCTTTACACTGAATTAAAAAGGCAATTCTAGAAAAGACACCTGAGCTAGACTCAAAAATGATGAGCCAATTTCTATCATTTTGAGAGGGAACATCAGTATTTTCTTGAAGAAGGGATGTAGGCATGACATGAGGTGTGCAGAGACACCATTCCCATACCTACTCCTTCCCTGATGACAGAAGCTGTAGCTGGGCACTTTGGGAGGCACCTCAAAGAGTCCAGATGACCATGAAATTTAACAAAAGCTCAATCTCACTAGCATGCAGGTCCATGAGAATCAAAACTACAAAAAAGTACCACACACACCGGCCAGAATGGTAAAAATTAAGAAGACAGAAACTTCCAAAGCAGTTGATGCCACATGAGGAGTGTGGTGAGAGGAGGCAGTTGAGTGCCCAACCAGGCACCATGCCAGCATCACCCGCTCACGCTGAAGTGTGTGTGCTCACAGCTAGCCCATCCACCCCAGCAACACCTGTGTTTCTTTACCAAAACACATGTATCAGTATGGTCAGAGCAGTTATGCTTATAATTGCCCCAAACTGGAAACCGTCTAACTATCCATCATCAGCAGAATGAATATATGATATGGTCAAACAGCAGACTACTATGTACAGCAATAAAAATGAACAAGCAACAACACAGGCAAGTCTCACAGATGTAATACTGAACAAAAGAAAACACACAAAAAAACATCCTTTGATTGCATCTATATAGTTAATAAATAGGCGAAGCATAGGACTTTTAGGGCAATGAAATAATTCTGCATACTGGAAGGATGGATCCATATCGTCATAAATGTGTACAAACCCACAGAACGTCCAACACCAAGAGTGCACCTTCGTGAAACTATGAACTCTGGGTAATGAGGTGTCAATGTGGCGTCATCAACTGCAACAAATACACGGCTCTGGATATGGATGTTGATAATGGGGGAGGCTGTGCCTGTGTGAGGGCAGGGGGCATATGGGAAATCTTTGTACCTGTCCCTCAATTTTGCTGTAAATATAAAACTGCTCTAAAAAATAAAGTCTATTAAAAAGTTAAAAACAAACAGGCACACCTAAACAAACAGGTTGCAGGATACAAGCTCAAGTGACAAACCTGTCACCCACAGAGGTCAGTGGCAGGCGCCCATACTAACAGGAGGAGCCTGAGGAAGTCTTCAGGGACTGCAGCACTCTGTGTGCTGGCCTGGGTGGAAGGCACAGCCCAGCGGGCTCTGTGATGCTTCACTCAGCCGCGCCTTCCTCTTGTGTGCTTTCTTGCCTGCGTAATGCTTCTCAACAACACAAGTAAACCCTGATTGTCTTACAAGTAACTGCTGACAAGCTGAGAGACGCAGGAGTGCCCTAGCCCTCTCGACCTGAGCTCTCACTAGCACCATCCCCTCACAGAGCAGAGCAGGGGAAAGGGATGAGTGTCCAAAGAGGATGGACAGATGGGCAGAGCTCAGCACAGCACTCAGGAGTACCTTCCAGAAGGTAAAAACTGACAGAGATGTACCCACTGCATTTAGGAAGCAGCACAAGAATCTGGGCTTTCTGTCCATGAGATGTAAATGTTTATTACTTTTTAAAATAATGGTAAATTACCTAATCGAAATGAATGAATCCTGACAGCAACTATAACTAGAAATATTTAAAAAGCCACAAATGCTAACAACTCCTTGAATATTACAATTTCCAAAAGGATTAATACATGCTTAAATATATTAGGTTTATTAATCAAACTGTTATAGGTGAGGAGTTTAATCTCCTAGGAATTAAAATACATTATTGTCAGTAGCAATTGTTTAGTTCAATTCCTGAAGAAAAAGGAAGTGAAAAACAAAGGGTGAACAAATTCTCCACACCCTGCCCCACTGGCTCTTCGAGGACTCGGTCCCCACGGCACCACAGCCATGCAGAGACTTGCCGGAGGGTCCAGAAAACACAGCTATTACCTGGCACAGAAATGTACTGGTTTTCAAATTAGCTGGAAATAAGAAAATAATTATTTCATAGAATAAACAGATGAATGTTTTAAGGTTTGTTTCAAGAATGGAAAACGTTAAACATGCTACCCTGAGGTTAATTCCACCAATTTCCGAGTATATGACTGAAAATAGCTTCTCATCAAGGAAGAAAATTATGCAGAGGAAAGACTCTCACATTTTCTTCTCAAAATGTGGAAGTGAAAAGGTCAAGTAAAAATAAATACAAAGCAAACTGACTAATTTGAGCTTCTTTCCTCCCTGCACTCAGCTAATAGAGCAGAACATTAAAAATAAAAGTGGTCCGAATTTTTCAGAGCGAGGACTGTGAGGTAAAAATAGATGCTCACACCGCACTTCCAGCTGAAGCGTGACTAGAGGTAGCCCCCACGCTACTTGTGGCTTTCCACTAATGTCTATAACGACAAAAAGAGAGAAAACTCCTCACAACATGGCTGAAAACTACATACTGACCTCATACAGAAAGTTTTCAAAGGAAAATTTCAGGAGCAAATAAATGATTTTTGCTTAAAACCAGCATGCTGTGGCTTCTCTATCACCAAAAGCATCCAAAAAGAGGGGCACCAAGACGTTTGTTTAATAGTAAACCCGGAAACAACCAAAAGGTGGGTGCATTGCTAGGTTAAAAATACCATAGCCCATCCATTTAATCTTCAACAAGTATTTGAGTGCCTTCTACAGGCCAGGAGGATGGGAGAAAAACAAAAGTCTCCATCTACACGGAGCCTCCAGTCCTGGGGGGCGCAGAGTGCACGAGCTGACCCTGCAGCATCAGGAGGTGGTGACGCACGCGGCGCAGAAAAACAAACCAGCCTCCAAGCTGAGAAGGAAAGGTGGATACTTTTCCAGCTTTTGACCAAGCCATTAAAATCCAGGTCACAGAGAAACAGCCTCCAAAATGGGAAACTGCTCCTGACTCGTGAAATGAAAGCATTCATGACAATGCGGTGGTGCCACAGGACTCGTGGGCACACACGTGCGCGCACACACGCGCACACACACGCACACACGCGTGCACACACACCCGTACAGGAGGAGGCAGCAGCGCAGATTGGTGATTCCCGCATGAACCCCAGAGCCTGGTCTGGTCCTAGCTCTGTAGCTGAGAGCTGTGCCATCCTCGCAAGGACTTACTCCAGGTCCTTTTGCCTCTGTTGATTCAGCCTCAAAAGTAGAGTCCTAGCAAAGCCACCTCCTTCAGGTGTGTTTGCAGGGCCCTGCTCAAGTGACCCAACTTCTGGCTGGTTTGGCCTGGGCTGCAATCACACAACCTTCAAAGACAGAATACTATCCTTCTAACTCAATTCTGTGTTTAATCTGTATCAGGTACCTTCCAGCCATGTGTCTTATGAAATCCATAATGAAAGCAGAGCCATCCTAAGAAAAAAGGTAGAAGTGTGGAAACTACCTAAATTTAACAACCCCTAGGTTTGGGGATGTGGGTGTGGTGGTTGGAGGGAAGGAGAAACAGCCCAGAGTAATCCACAGCAGAACGGGGGCATCCTGGCAGCCTGTGCATGCAGGTGCATAAGAATTCAATACCTGCTTCCTAGGAAATCTAGGGAGATTACTGCTGCTTTTGTTACAAAGTCTATTTCAGAGCACACTGAGAATAAATTTAGAAGTGAACAATCATGAACTTTAATGCTCTTTTAAGCTGAAAAGACAACTGGCTCTTCACCTTTATTTAATACATCATTTCCAATTAAGCATGTACATGAGACATTGCACCATGATTACAAATAGCTATCAAGTGAGACTTTTGATTATTTGCAAATCTGTAAGAAATGGTATCTTAGTAAAGTTTGCGGACCATTTTATGCACGTGTATATGTGCATATGTGTCTGTTCATACTTTTTCCCATTTTCCTAGGATTTCGGGTTTCTTCCCCCTCAACTTTTAAAATATTTATGATATGCTACGAAGGCTTTCTCACAATTGGTATTTTTGTCTTTCGACCTTACTGTATTTTTCTGTTTTGTTTTTGGTCAGGCAAAAGTTGTTACTTTTTTTTTTTTTTTTTTTTTTTTTGAGACAGAGTCTTGCTTTGTCACCCAGGCAGGACTGCAGTGGCGCTATCTCGGCTCACTGCAAGCTCCACCTCCCGGGTTCACACCATTCTCCTGCCTCAGCCTCCCGAGTAGCTGGGACTACAGCTGCCCGCCACCGCGCCCGGCTAATTTTTTTTTTATTTTTAGTACAGATGGGGTTTCACCATGTTAGCCAGGATGGTCTTGATCTCCTGACCTTGTGATCTGCCCGCCTTGGACTCCCAAAGTGCTGGGATTACAGGCGTGAGCCACCGCGCCCGGCAAAGTTGTTACTTTTCTTTTTGAGACAGGGTCTCACTCTGTCACCGAGGCTGCAGTGGCACCATCATGGCTCACTGCAGCCTCAACCTCCTGGTTTCAAGTGGTCCTCCCACCTCAGCCTCCCAAGTAGCTGGGACTACAGGTGCATGCCACCACGCCCAAACAATTTTTGTATTTTTTCTAGAAATAGTTTTTGCCATGTTGCCCAGGCTGGTCGCAGTATTTTGGAATGTAGTCAAATTCATCCATCTTTTCTTTTGTTGAAGATGAATTTTGAGTTACACCTTTAAAAAAGTGTTTCCCAACACATAGGTAATATTCACCCATGTTTGTGTCTAACACTGGAACAGCTGCCTTTTTCACACTGAGTTCTCTGACCCACTTGCAGCCTATTTTTGTATGTGGTGTAAGGTATAAATCCTAATGATGTATTTTACAAAATGGAGTCCAATTGTCCCAAGAACATTTACTCTAACAATCTATCTTTGACCCAACAATCTGAGATACTACCATTATCATATACTAGATTTCCATCTACATATGGGCTTATTTCCTCCATTGGTCTGTCTGGCTCTTCATGCAACCTTGCCACACTATTTTCCATATAGAGTCTTTGTAGTATGTTTTAATATCTAGTAGAGCTATTCTCCTTTTCTTGGCTCTTTCTTTTCTAAGTTTTCTAGGTATTAGAATCGACATGTCCAGTCCAAGGAAAAAAAAAAAAAACTGAGTCTTTTTGTTTTCATGTATTTATTAGCATCACATTAAATTTGTAAATTAACTTACAACTGACATCTTAACGAGCCGAGCCATCGTAACCGAGAACAAGGTGTCTTTTCACCTGCTCAAGGCGACTTCTTTGTCTTTCTCAACTTACCGTTTTCTTCACTTAGCTTTTGAACAGTTCTCATTACATTTATTCCTAAGTACTTTCTCATTATTGTTGCTATTTTTTTGTTGTTGTTTTTATTTTTTTTAAGACGGAGTCTCGCTTTGTCGCCCAGGCCGGAGGGCAGTGCGCGATCTCGGCTCACTGCAAGCTCTGCCTCCCGGGTTCACGCCATTCTCCTATTTCAGCTTCCTGAGTAGCTGGGACTACAGGTGCCCGCCACCACGCCCCGCTAATTTTTTGTATTTTTAGTAGAGACGGGGTTTCACAGTGGTCTCGATCTCCTGACCTCGTGATCTGCCCGCCTCGGCCTCCCAAAGTGCTGGGATTCCAGGCGTGAGCCACCGCGCCTGGCCTGTTGTTGCTATTGTTAATGGGCTTGTGTTTTCCGTAATATCTTCTGATTATTTTTGTATATATGAATAACATTGATGTTTGCATATTAATTTTGTATTTCTACCGGACAGGACTGCTCTAGGGTTTTCCAGGTACTCCCAAAAGAGGTAGTTTTATTTCTTCTTTTCCACATTTTATGCCTGTTTTTTCTTTCCTTTACTCAACCTAGCCAGTGAGTACATTAGCATTCCTTCATGCTGACTAAATGAAACTGCGCATCTGTGCTTTGTGCAGCCTCTTCCTGGCCTTGCCACAAGCCCTGCCCCAACGCACTCAACTCCAGCACCTACTCCTTGCTTTGGGGAGATACAACTGACCCAGAGAAGAGACAAATTTGCATCCCAAAAGCGTATCCGTCCGTATTTATTCTCAACGATACCTTCTTTACCTTTCTTGGCTCTTGTTTAACTAAAATTAATTAAATTTGTGTACCTCCCACTGGAAGGACCCTATCATCGATAGCATTAAAAATGGTTTGTAAAAGTAAAGTGAGCTAAATATTTTAAGTTGCTCGTAAGTTCCCAAGTCACTCATTATCCAGAGAATAAGGGAAAAGGGGACAGCAAAAACCCCAAGGCCTGTGGCTCCCCAGAGTTCTCGTGGGTTTCCAAGTGCACACTCACAGCTGAGAAACGGAGTGCAGGCATCCCAGTACTTTGCCTAGGCACCCCCTCTGTCTCCAGGTCACGTCCTTAGGATGGCCTTAGAGACATGATGATAAACACACTGAGAGCAAGGCTAAGTTAAGTGACAGATGACAGCTGTACTTAATACACGAGTCTAGATTGCAACATTAAACACAACCACGACCACGCTGAACACAGAGGGCTTTGTTAAATATCATAAAAAGGCTTTAAACTCAGCAGGCAACATAGCCAAATAGAGAAAGGACCTATTAAAACAAAAAACAACAACAAAAAAACAAACAAAAAAACGCCTCCCACAAGATTTAACAAGCCTGCTACAAGACACAATTGCAATAAAGGCAAAGAAAGGAATACCGCTGTAGATGAGAAAAGAAAGCAAACAGCTAAGAACAACTTCATCAGGTTGAGGAGCAAATAATCCAAAAACAAGACATGACATCAGGGCAGCTTGTTCTTACAAAAGAATGTCTCCACTAGATCGTCGGGATTCCTTCACAGTCGTTTTACAGAACAAAGACAACTATCACTAGCCAAAAGTCTAAAAAAGCAAAGAAGCTGATTTCCACCAAAATTCCTAGACAAGGTATACTATAAAAAGAGAACTCGCTCAACAAGTTCATAATCATAAAGACTGGACGGTGGTGAGTTTCTTGAAACTTCACCTCCACAGACAGATGAATCATGTTTCCAGTCCCCTATCTTCTTGCAACCAACAATACGTTTTCACGAAGGAAGCCAGTCCTTGAAATCATCTGCATACTGAGAAATACACTCGTGTGTGTGTGTGTGCATGAAGCAAATTTAGTAAGGAACATAAAAGTAACAAAATGTTAGAATGCTTTTAGCTTTAGTGTTCAAAATCATTTCTTATTTCCTTAGGGCTCTTATGAGTTTTCTCTTTTAAAATATATTCAATTAATTGTGATCTGAGAAGGAACAGATGAGGACCAGTCAGGAACAGCTGAAGGAAACAGAGAAACCAGGCCTTCCACCTCTTGTATCATACTTAGGCCAAAATGAAACCAAAGCTCCTCTAGAAAATCATAAATTACACAAATATTAAAATACAAAGAAGCAGGCTGGGTGCAGTGGCTCATGCCTATAATCCCAGCACTTCGGGAGGCCAAGGCAGGCAGACCACTTGAGGGTCAGGAGTTTGAGACCAGCCTAGCCAACAAGGCGAAACCCCATCTCCACTGAAAATACAAAAATAAGCCAGGTGTGGTGGCAGGCACCTGTAATCCTAGCTACTTGGGAGGCTGAGGCAGGAGAATTACTTGACCCCAGAAGGTGGAGGTTGTGGTGAGCCAAGATCGTGCCACTGCTCTCTAGCTTGGGTGACAGTGCCAGACTCCATCTCAAAACAAACAAACAAACAAACAAACAAACAAACAAAAAAAACGAAGCAATGATCCATCTACAGCATAACAAAAAAAAAAATCGCCTGGGAAGTAAAGTCAAAGCTTCACATGCCATCCTTGTCTCCACTTCAATCCTATTAGGTAAGTTTCTCCAACTCAACCTTATTATCCAACTGTATTATCAGAACCTGGGTGCTTTGTATTTGGGAGCACTTCCCCAAGGGAAACATAGAGACTTTATATCAATGTCATAAACACCTAGACCCTTGTAGCCAGCTGGCACCCCAAAAAAACTTCAAAGAGCAGGTGTGGAGCTGCTCTGTGTGAGGCCACCCAGGACAGTAGGAGGCACCTACGGCAGCATGGGCGGCCTACCAGTGCCAGACAAAGTCCCTACTCCCCAGAGCACATGCTTGCCACTGCTGACATTTCCCTGCTTCCAGCTCTTCACAGGGGGCCCTGCAATGCCATGTCCGTTTTATTTTAGCCAAAACAGACCACCTCAACTTTGCTAGAGGTTATTGCTAGTAAGTATGATGGGAGTTTCGTCTCAACCTTTGAAGATTCTCTTCTTGAGAAACACCTCCAGTTCTGGGTCCATGCCTCATTCCTTGTATCTCCAAGGTGCAGGAAGGCCTGTCCCTGCCCTGACTCCCACTGTGTCTCCACTGACCCAATTCTTCCCTGCTTTCTTGGAACTCACTCTATCCCAGGAGTCCCCAGTCAAATGGGTACAGTAGCAACAGCCTCTCTCCCCTGACAATGCTCCTCTACAGGCTCCACTGCACAGGACAACTCCAGACTCCAAGCTGACAGCACCCGGACAGCATCTAACTCTTCACAGAAGTGACTGTAGCACATAAATATATCCCACTGCACCAAAACTAACCACAGCCATTTCACAGATACCCAAGGCTGTCAAGCACTAGAAGACAGACAAGAAAGGAGAAGCCCCAGTAGAAGGAGAGGGCGGCAGGTGTACCTCGCTGAAGGGAACAGAACGCGTTTGTGAAAAAGTACACGAGAGAGCTGAACATGCACTGCTCCAGGAGGGACCCCCCACCACTGACAAGTGAACCCCTTGGAGATCAACCATTACTGACCCGTGGGTCCTGGTTCAACAAGTGTGCCCTGACTACTCAGTTTTCAAAACCAAGGATATACTGTTTAAGGGTAACAGACAGAGTTAAGAAATCAAAGAAAACTAGTGGAACCACTTACACAAAAGTCAGGATAATTATTTATTTGGAGCAGAAGGTAAGGACACAAAAAAGTGTTTTTTAAAAAACACTCATTTTTAAAGTAAACGTTATTTTTAGAACAATTTTAGATTTGAAGAAAAATTGAGTAGATGCGACAGAAAGTTCCCACAAACCCCACACCCATTTTCTATCATTAACCTCTTACATTAGTACGGTTTAATACAGGAGTCCCCAAATTCGGGGCCACGGACAAGTAACAGTCCGTGACCTGTTAGGAATTGGGTTGCACAGAATCAGCTCCTGCACTGATTCTGTCAGATCAGCGGCAGCATTAGATTCTCACAGGACTGGAACCCAACTGTGAACTGTGCATGTGAGGGGTCTAGGTTGCACATTCCTTATGAGAATCTAATGTCTGATAATCTGCCACTGTCTCCCCTCACCCCCTGATGGGACCATCTAATTGCAGGAAAACAAGCTCAGGCTCCCACTGATTCGACATGATGGTGAGTTGTATAATTATTTCATTATATATTACAATGTAATAATGGAAGCAAAGTGCACAATAAATGTAATGTGCTTGAATCATCCCCAAACCATTCTCCCAGCCCCCACCTCAGTCCATGGAAAAATTGTCACCAGTCTCTGGTGCCAAAAAGGTTGGGGACTGCTGGTGTAATGGACCAGTATTAATCAACACATTGTTATTAACTGAAATCCACACTTTCGTCAGATTCAGTCGTCCCATGTGACAGTCAGACGTCACAGCTCCTAAGCCCCTCTTGGCTGTGAGTTTCTCAGACTCCTCTTGGTTTTGGTGACCTTGACTGTTCTGAGGAAGCTGTCCCTCAGCTGGGATCTGTCTGATGTTTTTCTCATGGTACAGGAAGGGACTCAGTGTGGGGACGAAGCCCTCAGAGGTGGAGGCCCACTGTCACTCCACTGTATCGAGCACACCCTGTCACCGTGACTGACCACTGTGAGGCTGAGCTGACCCCTGCTGGGTTGAGGCCCCCTGCTCCATGCTGTCCTCTCTGGAAGGAAGTTGCTCTGCACAGCCCTTGCCTTGGGGTAAGGGTGTGCTCCACCTCCTGGAAGACACAGCAGACACAGCAGATACAGAGATGATTTGGAATTCTGCTGGAAAGGAGCTTTGTCTCTTCTCCCCATTTATCAGTCATTTATTTATGTCAGTCTGGACTCATGGATATTTATTTATCTCTGGGCTATAATCCAATACTACTTTGTTTTGTTGTGGAAACTGTTCCAGCTTTGGCCACTGGGAGCTCTTTCAGTAGGCTCCTGGGTCCCTTTGACACCATCCATTGATGGGGTGTGGTCATGTTTCTCAGCGTTTCCTTGCCATTTCCTTAGAATGTCTGGCACTTGTGTATTTCCTGCACAGTCCTAGAATCAGTTATTTCTCCAATAAAGAATCCTCACTCTATTTTTTATATGCTCTTTTATGGAACATGCAGCTACATGTTTAAAAAATACAGTTTTGGTACCAGCTGGTTTTGCTGCCTTGAATCCATCCCCTTCTTTCTGATAACAACAACCCAAATGTGCTGAGGAAACTGTCTTCTCCCATTGAACTGCCTGCATAATTACTTCCAAGAAATCAAAAATTATTTTAAACCCTTGTGCTGATAACAGACAGACACCAAGGTAAGGAAGTTAATTATAGAAATTCTGATTTAGAATTAAAATAAGTACACTGGCCAGGCATTGTGGCTCACACCTGTAATCCCAGCACTTTGGGAGGCCAAAGAGGGAGGATTGCTTGACCCCAGGAGTTCAAGACTAGCCTGGGCAACATAGCAAGACTCTGTCTCTACAAAAAATAAAAAAAGTTAGTTGGGTGCGGTAGTGTGCGCACAGCCCCATAGTTCCAGCTACTCAGGAGGCTGAGATGGGAGGATCACTTGAGCCTGGAAGTTGAGGCTGCAGTGAGCCATGATTATCACTGCACTCCAGCCTGAGTAACAGAGTGAGACCCTGTCCCAAATAAATAAATAAGCACAAAATATGTTCACTTTAAAATAAACCATGTCTGGCAAAAGTATGTCCACCACTGTTACTACTGATCCCTTACACAATTTTAAGCAGCACTCATCTCTCACGTAACAGTCAGCAAGACTGGTGTGCTAGCGTACCCAGCATTCAGAAACTCCAAAAGCTTGCGCAGCAAGTACACACTATCCAGAAAATTTCACGTGCTTTCTGCTTGGGGAAAGAAATATCAAAGCTCTACAGATGGTGATGTTCATTACAATTTCCAAAAGCAAAAGGATCACTGATTACTTAGGAAGTAATGCTTCCTTTAAACTCTCGTACAGGAGGTAAATGTTACACACTAGCAAAACTTTTGAGAAGCATTAAAAAAGGTTTTCGTTACATCACAGGTATACTTAATCATAACGTCCAAGCCTCTAAAATAAAAACTCTGTGCACGCACTTCAGGAGTTTTTCCCATGTGCCGCGAAAGAACGGAGCATGGGTGTCTGCAGAGATCCTCTGCACCCAGCACTCGGCGACTGGCAGCGGGCGTTTCCGCACCTGCTAAAGTCCGCTGGGCAGCTCGGCAGCGCCAGGTGCGGGGCTGCGGAGATACGGCCGCCTGCAAGCAGGGCACAGCGAGCAGGTGAGCTCAGAGCCAGCTCCGGAGCGCTAGGGCGCGCGTGGCGGCACACCTGCTCCCCGTGGTTGACCGTTAACAGTTGTGGGCAGGGGTTAGGCCAGGTTACGGCTGTCAGGATCTCACTGGACAGGACCGGAGAGGACCCCGCGGAACAGACACTCTCCGCAGCGACCGCGGCCGCAGCACTAGCTAGGGGACGAGTCGAGCGCAGCGCTCGGTCATGGCGGCCCGATCCGCGCTGGCGCTGCTGCTGCTGCTGCTGCCGGTCCTGCTCCTGGCGGCGCAGAGCCGCTCAGAGCCCGAGGCCACCGCGCCCACCCCCGCCCCAACCCTGGGTGGCAACTCGTCAGTGAGCAGGTTCCTACCCAGCATCGAGCTCCACGCCTGCAGCCCGTACCCCAAGCCGGGCCTGCTCATCCTGCTGGCCCCGCTGGCCCTGTGGCCCATCCTCCTATAGGGGCGCCCAGCCAGCCATGTCTAGGCCTGCCCCATCGAGCAACAGAGACGCCTGAGAGCTGCCCGCCTCCATTCCTTGACTTCATTCAGAAATGGGTCCAGAAAACAGAATCCCACCAGGACTGGTTTGGAGCATCTGGAGACCAAGGTTTCACCTCCTGGGATTCCATGAAGAGCCTCAATGGAGATGACACATCCTACTGAGTTAAAGTTGGGCTGAGGAACTTGGGTACCCACAACTCTGCCTTGGGAATCAAAAGAAAATATTTATCTTTAGTTTGGTTCATTAAATGTATAAAGTCAAAATACGACCAGGTAGTGTGCAAGGCCTCCTTGTTCTGGGTAGAGCTGGGAAAGGCAGGGCTGGCAAGCGCTCCCTAAATCTGCCACCTGCAGCCTTTTAGAGTTCTCTAGGAAATGCACTGTTGCTCTGGTGTTCACTGCAACGCAGCATTTGACTTGGGAACAGTGACTGATGGGTGCCAGTGCAAACCTAGTTAGTAAGCCCAGACTGTCTACTCCACTGTCCCCCACACATCCCCATTCATCCAAAGAACCTTGTAGCTATCATTTCAACCTAGTTCCAAAGAGCAGACATATATAATCTCATATAATCTGCAATGCTGCTTTCTAAATTTCTGTATATGTTGAATAATTTTTACAAGTTAAAAGTGACCTTTTTAAACATATATTTTTAAATCTTTTTTTTTTTTTTTTTTTTGAGACGGAGTCTTGCTCTGTCGCCCAGGCTGGAGTGCAGTGGCCGGATCTCAGCTCACTGCAAGCTCCGCCTCCCGGGTTTACGCCATTCTCCTGCCTCAGCCTCCCGAGTAGCTGGGACTACAGGCGCCCGCCACCTCGCCCGGCTAATTTTTGTATTTTTTAGTAGAGACGGGGTTTCACTGTGCTAGCCAGGATGGTCTCGATCTCCTGACCTCGTGATCCGCCCGTCTCGGCCTCCCAAAGTGCTGGGATTACAGGCTTGAGCCACCGCGCCCGGCCTATTTTTAAATCTTTAACATGAGGGGAAGGAAAAGGAAAGTTTTTGGAAAGGGAAGACTAGAAGCTTGCCTGCTTCAGTTCACACAAATTTTACACTATTTCTATACATGTGTTATCTTTATAAATCCACATTTGGAATACTTCCTATATAAATATTTTTAGATAGAACCTAAAGACTAAGCCTTGAGTAGCTTCTGGAAAATAACCCCAATACCACCACCATCAAGGTGCACACACACCAATGTCCAGCATCTAGGAGGGCTTCAGGGCCTCCACAGCCCGAGACGTGCCAGCCCGAGAGAGCATTCCCAGGAACTCCAGATCCAGCCAGCCTCAGAACAGCATGTGAACACTTCACACTTCACACGGGCCTACTGCGCATGTTTTGGATTATGCCTTGTGTTCAGTAATTATGCCTGGATTTACATAGCTTAAAATGACATATTGTAACATAAATGGTATTTTTTTTTTTTTTTGAGACAGAGTCTCGCTCTGTCACCCAGGCTGGAGTGGTCCCCCCGCAAGGTTCAAGTGAGTCTCATGTCTCAGCCTCCTGCTCGCTGGGATTACAGGTTTGTGCCACCACACTCAGCTAATTTTTTTGTATTTTTAGTAGAGATAGGGTTTTACCATGTTGGCCAGGCTGGTCTCAAACTCCTGACCTCAGGTGATCCACCCACCTCGGCCTCCCAAAGTGCTGGGATTACAGGCGTGAGCCACCCACCGCACCCGGCCTGTAAATTATTTTTTTAAAAAGGCTCGCATAGCTATCTGAAGACCCTAATTTAACAGGCTGTACACTAGGCACTGAAGGATGATCAACTATAGCTTTATTAAAGGAATAATGAAATTGCTGCTCTCCCACAGGAAATTACAGTTCCCTGGTCACCAGCCCTACCACCCCCTCCTCAAGGACAAATGTGGAATCAACAACCCTTAAGAGAAATCCTGAGAGGGAAGACGTGCGAAAATCCCCATCAGGCTATGATCACGGCTAAATTTCAGTCCCAAGCATCTACATGTCACCTCTGAAGTGCCACCTATCTGCTGGTAACACTACCACTGACGCATCTGTCCCGCTGAGGGAAAACAATAGGCTCCTATGTCAGGGGGCACTTCTGCTCTGCAGGGAAGGACTCTGTCTGACCTTACAAACCAAGAATACTAAGAATAACCTGACCTCCAATTCCGAGGCAGAGGCAGTGAGCTCAGGTCAAGGATAAGCTCTGACAGTTGTCCACTAAATGCCAGAGAAGTTTCTGCCCTAAAAGAGAAACACAAACAAATATACACAAGATTGAAGGCCAAGGTAAGTGCTCGAAAGGAGGCTAAGAGCATATGTGTGCAAACAGCCCAATGAGAACAGCCTCCAGCTCCCACCTAGCACTCGCCATCCCCCACACTGCCACACTTTACCTAATCATGTAATCCTTATGAGAATGAGGCAGGTTTGAGTGTCCCCATTTTGCACATGGGGAAACTGAGGCCCAGCAGGTTAGACCACATGCCAAGATCACGCAACTAGGAAGAGGCAGGGTGGGGATGATTCAGACTCAACAGTTTGGTTCCAGGGGCCAGGCACCCAACCACTCCTTGGCTGCCTCTCCACTGAGAACCTAGAGGATGCCTCCATAAACAGGCAGGTCAGGACGGGATGGGAGACAACGGTCATATGATGCGCTGGGGCAGGAGGGGCCATCAGCAGAGGAAGAGCACACATGGAAAGCCACTAGTTGGGAATAAGCAAAGCCCAGGCAAGAAACTTCCAGAAAGCTGTGAGCAGCCCCTGGACAGAGATGGGGCAAGTGGTCCAAAGGAGGAGGCCATGGGCCTGCAGCAGACCTGGGAGAGTGCTCCAAGGGGGTCTGGAGACAGATGGGAGCTGGGTCAAGCACAGCCTTGGGGTGAGGAGGAAGTCACAGTTAGTTGTATTCCAGATGCCCTGGTGGGTCGTAAGGGCTGGAAGTACAGGGCAGGAATGACCTGCCAGCTGCTGGACAGCAGGGAGACATGGAAAGGCAGGCACCTAGGTAGGGAGTGAACGCAGGGACAGCAGGCACAAATATTCGAGGGGACTGGGTGTGACAGTGAGGGAAAGCGAGGTGGCTAGGACGACTGCCAGGTTTCCAGCAGCTGGGTGGGTGTTGTTGACGTTCACTGTAAGGAGAAAGGCTAGGAAATTTAGGAAAATGAAGTTCTGGTTTCAGATGCTCATTTTGTGACACCTGTGTGACATCAGTGGGGAGCAGGGGAGGCTGCCTAGCGGGCTGGGGCAGAGGACCACATGGAGCTTAGGTCGAAAGGCAAAGGCACTCTCCTTTTCCTTTAGGGAGCAGTGGTTTGTCTCTGGAATTACTTCCACCCAGTGGCCTCCCTGACAGCTCCCCTTAAGTGCCCCCAAGTCAGCACACCCAAACAGACCTGCTAGCCTACCCTCCCCACCCTCCACAGTGGGCTCCCTCCCAGCTGTCCAGTCGTAGGCACTGCCTTCCATCTTGCCACATGGCCAGCACCCAGGCATCCTCAGAACCTCGCACATATGTCTGAAGTCCCCATCAGCCATGCTCCATCACCCTTGCCTGTACAGCGGCCCCTCGGCGTCTGCTCTCCACGTGTTCTCCTGCCACAGGGACCCTTCCATGGCACAACTCTGAGTTCATGCCCCCAACACAGTGGCTTCCCACCTCCAGAAAGAAAAAAAATCACAATTCTCTACCATGGCCAACACCTTATACTTTGTACCACATCACACAGGGCCTTGGTATCTCCTGACTAGTTTTCAAATTGGGAGGGGGCACCAATCCATCAGCCCGAAAATCATGCTGGCCTCCCTCATTTACACATCAGGCTTCCCCAAAGCTCATAAGCTTAGTTTTTTCAGCATTTGCTCTTTTGTCCTGTTACCAAAGGGAAGGTATGTGACCATCTCACAGTGGAAAACACTCTCCTTAAAGAATGGAAAGGGCCAACCCCACCCGCCTTGTACCTAAAGGGTGATGCTGAGGAAGGAGGGGAATTACATCTAGTTCCCAGCAGAAAACAGGCAAAAGAAACCAGACTTGAAGAGGAAGCTACTTGGGAACATTTAAAAAGAGGAGAAAATTCCTCCCAAAGCCAAGATGGCTTCCCAGAGGTTCCCTCGTCTCTCAGGAGCTCCTCTGGGTGACAATGATGGGGTCTTTCTATAGTATGATCACCCCAGGAACGACCAGGGAGGCCTCCAGGAAGTTCGTGGGGACAATAGCAGTTCTTTCTGGAGGGATGGCTCACCAGAAGCAGTTTCAGAGATAGAAACCACTGTCCCTAAAGGGAAAGGAGAGTGGATGATGAGGGGAAGAATTGGGGCTGCCCCTCCAACAGCCTCAGGGCAGGGCAGTGTGAGGACACAGGCCCGCAGCAGCCAGCCCAGACCTGCAGGAAGACAGGCAGGGCTGGCACAGCTGGTGTAGGGGTTGAGACTGCCCAGCTTCCAGACTTCCAACAGGAGATATGCAAAACTCTTCCTCAGAGCAGAGGGAGCACTTGTCCCTTGCCCTTCTGTTCCCTGTGGACAGAATCCAGCTCACCACTCTTTCCTGCAGAAGGAGGCATGTAGAAGGAGGAAATGGGTTGCTTAGCTCAGCCAGTCCTCCTTTCCTCTTGGGCTAGGCGCACCCACACCAAAATGCTAGGGTTTCTTCTCCTGCCACGTGGAAGGGGCTTGCCCCCAGCCATGCTCGTTACTAGGTGGAAAGTTTGTCTAATTTGGGATAAAGGATTAGCAAACCCACTTGGCCAGTCAGCCACTTTCTCTAGTTGATTTTATCTAAAACAGAGCCTGTATCTGATCTCCACTTGCCTATCTACAGTGTGTGCGGCTCTCTCAACTGGTCCGGAACTTGAGGGGGTAAAAAACGGGTGCAAATATAAAGCCCCAACAACCGCACTTTTTAAGCCTCCCTCAGTCAGGAACTAGGACTTACAGCCTATAGCTCCTTGCTGATCTGGCTGCAGGAGACCCTAACTCACAGAGCCTGATGTTGTTGAGCACAGACCCTGCCCCAGGCATCCGGGCAACCAGAGGTAGTCATGTAATACTCTTCCAGCCAATGAGAGACACCGAGTTTCCTGAACTCCTTATCACTTTCCTGATGCAGAGACCACCCCTTCCTGCCTCACCACCTCTCAGCTGGAACATCAGGCTGGAGACATGACCCAAGGAGCCAAGCACGAGAAGGAAACGTGCACTCTGAAACAGCAAGATGGAGAGACAGAAGCCTCAGGAAATGCGGATGGCAGTGTGAGACTCCTGTCCCAGCCCCATGCCTCTGAGGAAGAGCTAACAGAAAAAGGGGGCAGAGAAAAACCTCTGGGTTGGGTCTGAGTCAATGGTCACTGTGGGAAACTGAAAGGGGGTATGATGGACAGGAGCCCGGGGAAGGGATCCAGAGCTCAAGCAAGTCTGTGTTGCTCAGGGCAAAGGCTGGGGCATCACACGCAGAGCAAGCAGGGAGTGCAGCCTGGGCTGGGGGCAGGTAGGCTGCACCTGCAGGGCTCCTGGTGGCAGGGGGACCTGCACAGAAGACTGAGCCAGAAGGATGCCAGGTTGGCACAGCCCACAGAATCCCAGAGGTTAGTGAGTTCTGTACAGTCTTGCTGAGACACTGATTAAGACCGGGACAAAATACAGGCCACTGACCTTAACAAGAGACAGATCATTAGTGACTAGCAAAAGCCATTTCAGAGGGATAGAAGGCCAAAACTTGAACAGAACAGATTGAAGAGAAATGTCGAGGAAGTCATGATAGTGGAGAAGGTGCCTAGCACATGGGCAGCAGAATGAGGCTGCCAGCTTTCAGCAAGGAGACCAAGTGCAAACCTCGCCTCTCAGTAAGCGTCCGGGCCCCTCCGCTGATGGAGGTCTTCAATTTGTCTTCCTTCATCACAGCTACCACTTTACATCTGTTTGTGTGATTACTTGATACACAGAGATCTGCATCACTAGACATTTCCATGAAAGCAAGGACCATGTCTCATTTGCCCCTCTCTCTGCCCTCAACATGATGCGAGAGTCCGGACGGGAGGACAGGAAGGGGAGCTGTGGGGACAGGAAGCCCACCAGGTCAGCTGTGTGAGGAAGAAGTGAGTCCATGCATGTCTGGGGCCTCAGCAGGGCCCACACGCAGGGCCGCAGAAACCTTGAGAACAGAAACACAAGCAGACATAGTGCTTGGGGCTGCTTCCGTGTACAGAGGATGCTCCCTGATCTGGCGGGGCGCCTGGCAGCACATGAATGTGGCTGATGGTAGTGGTGCCAAAACAACCAAATATATCTCCCTGAAACCTGCCATTCAAAAGTATCCTAGGGAATAAATCAAAAACTCAAAAATTTTACTTGAAGATTTTCCAGTTTAAAGGTAATTTCAGGCAATAAACTAGTATTGGGTCTAAAATGAGCTGACAGTACCTGGGAAGCCACACCACTGCTCGATAAAGACACGGACCAACAGCCTCACAGAGATTACCAGTGAGGGATCTTGAACAGAGCTCTAATCAGGTACACGCTACCTGCTTTAACAGAAAACTGCTTGCAGAGTTAGAAAAAATGCTTCGGAATGTTTCTGAACAAATAATTTGATATATTCTATTTCTCAAAAGACCCTCACTTTTTAAACACAAAATCACCAAAAAACCATCTTATGAAAGAGAACATTAAATATAACATTAAGATCAAGAAACTACCTTTTAAAATTCTGTAAATAAAGTAACAATCAGGATGGGCAGACAAATAATTTGATCAGTCACAATCGCCTCAATCAACGACTAACAAATCACCAGTCAAAACCAAGTGCTAAAAAGCGAGTTATTTAATTTTATCTTATCAGACACTTTTCTGAGGAGCCCCCTTGTGCTGTGCAGGGTCAAAAAACCCAATCCTAATGTACTTAAAAGGGCAGATGAGAGACATCTGCCCGAAATTAAAACACAAAGTAATTCTGTTCTGGGACTTTATTTGAAAATCCGGGAGAAGCCCTTGGCCGGAAGCATCAGCCTCCAGGGCCTCTTCACCCTGACATTCCTGGGGCTGCAGCACAGTCACCCTATACCCCTGAGCCCCCTGGAGAAAAGACGCACTCATGCCTCATGCCTCCTTCGGGCACGCAGTCAAAGGGCCTCTTCCTGAAAGAAGAGGACAGAACTTCCCAACACCCCAAACCTTCACTCCAAGCAGGTTAAGACCTAGTTTCAGAGTCACGGCATGAAACATGAGAGGCGGCAGAAAAACCCACAAGTCTGAGAACAGCAGCTGTGTGGCCCAGAGGGCTCGGCACCCACAGAAAGCCAGCTCCTCTCTTCCTCTTGTCAAGGACGTCAGGCAGATGCCTGTGGACACCTGCCAACAGGAGCAATGGCCAGACCTAGAAGAGCCAAGCCCGGTGCGCCCTCGCCTGGAGTTGTGAGAAAAGTCCCTGTAGCCCCAGATCTAGGGCCTGCAACATTCTCCTCCCTGAGACTCCAGGCTGCCCTGAGAACTGGTGAGGAAAGCCAAAGCGCATCCCGCAAACTGCCTGGGATCCATCCAGGTTCCTAAAGCAAGTACCGGGGGGCGAGGTCCAGGCGCAGTATGGGCAGCAGCCGAGCTGCTTCCTTCCTTGGTAGGCGGTTCCTGAAGCCAACTGCCGGGGGCCGAGGTCCAGGCGCAGTATGGGCAGCAGCCGAGCTGCTTCCTTCCTCTGGAGGCTGCTTATTTCAGAGACGAATTTCCTGGTTTTCACTGTGCCTATTGTGTGAATATTCAGGGGGGTGGGGTGGGGTATAAGCTGAGACTCATCAGAAGGGTTTCAGGGCCCAGTAACAGATTACCCTGTTGGCTATAGAAATGGGACTGAGATAGCCTCGACTTCAGAAAATGGAACATGATACTAGTTTTGACATCTTTAAGACTTGGGCTCCATCAAGAAAAAAAAAATTTAAAGTACAAATGTGTGATGATGAATCACTCCTATTTTACAGGAATGGGAGGCTTGATTTATAAAACAGTTTTTTAAATTATTATTCAGGTAAAGGGTTAGATTTAAGCTATAAAGAGCTTGACTGATTTTCCTCTGCGTTGTCTTCTCTGTTTTGGAACAATCCCTAATATTGTTCATTACTTCAATATTTACAGAAAGATGTTTTGGTTTTCCTGTGTCATACTATTAGTATAAGTCTAGTCAAATGACTTGTAAATACCAATAAATAGAATGTATCCATTTTTAAAAATCCAATAGGAGCACAATAATAGGGAAAAAGTTAACTTTTAACTAAAGCTGAATTCCTGATTCTAAGATTTAAAGGTCACCTACTAGAATTAAGATTTGGTCCTCACAACTGTTACCGGAAGGTAAGAGTAAATTCCAAGGGTATAACTATATCAAAAATAACAGATAACAGATATTTCCATAAAAATTGTTTATGTTTATTTTTTAAATCTCTCTCATCAACCAGTTGTAATGCAGTAGAGAGAATGAGGAAAGAGAGAGGTCAGAAAGTCACCCAGTAAACAAAAGGACCACAGATTTTTCTCCATCCTCAACAGAGATTCCAGCTGATGAAGAAGGCTGCCATGCAGGCTCAGGGCAAGGAGAGGGAATGTGCTGCTAGCACTGGAGCTCAGCTCCGGGCAAGGCTACACCTTCTGAACCGACGGCCCAGGAGCAAAGTGACCCATACTTCCTCCAAAGCATCACTCTCCAGACATGGTGATCCAGGCCCAGAAGCAAAGGTCAGTCCCGCTGTGCCTGTCACACACTCTGCTCCTCTACACCCTCCTCTAGGAAATGAAAGAGGAAGGATATTGATCTCTAGGGTCTTTTAAATTGTTCCAAATAAATAAAATAGAATTCTTTTCCCTTACTAAAAATAAAACACTGATTTTCATACTAAAGACAAATTAATTGTGCAAAGGATTTAAAAAGCAGAAATCCAAATCAGTTTAGCAGAAAGATGAACAGATGGATTTCTGAGGTCCACTGGCCTGCATCCAAATTTCCCAGCCTAGCCCACGGTTAAACTCGATCTGGAGTCTTCCAGCTCCTCCTCCTACAGGGAAACCCCCGCTCTCCCTGGACTGTGGCCCACAGGTCTCCCTGGACTGTGGCCCACAGGAGAACAAGGAGCTCTACTCCACAGGACACCAGAACATCAGCAAACGTGTGGCAATGCTGTAGGATGCTGGTGACCAGGATCCTGCCCCGGGAGCCACTAAGCTGCCAGATGACACAGTCACCCAGGCAAGGCTGTGAATAGCACCCCCTATCCCTACTGCTCTCCCTCTGAGCCATAGACAGAGATCATGCTGGTGGGGAATAAGGTCTCATGATGTCCAGAACTATAGTAGAAAACTGTAAGCTGATCTCCTGCTCCTCACTAAGTGATGACAGTTCACACAACACAACAGTGCCATTTCACCAAACTGTGCTATTACAACCCTTTCATCATCAACCTTTCTACAGCAAAAATCGCCAGATTCAAGTCTCTTGTCTTTTCATCGTAAGAATTCAATAAAAGCAGAAATAATTATATAAGTAGTTAAGCCAAACATCAACTAGTACTAAAGCAGTGGAAGAAATCGGATTGATTTAGAGTTGATTTAAGATAATACCAGGAGCAAAGGCAAGTGGATGTCTGAGTTAGGGGAAAATTGGCAAGGACGGTCAAATAGAAAAAACACGTGACTTAAAGACATAGCAGAACATATGCTCTGTGAAGAAAGGGACTGAGTTATTTCATTCACTGCTATACCTTTGGTATCCAAAGTGCTCAAAAAATATTTATTCAATGATTGCATAAACACATGAATGAAAAACGTCAGTTTAGATGAACGAAGTTGATGAACTTCATGAATATAAGATGGCAGCAATGCCCCACATTTAAGAAAAGTTACCACAGAACCTACATTGTTTAATAAAGCCAGTGCCACAATAATAATCAGATGCTCAATTTCTCAATAAAAATCATTACAAACCCTGTATTTTGCTATCTATAAATGAGGTGGCCAAGGCAGTTCTTGGCGGGAAACCGTAGAGCTGTATGTGCACAGAAGAGAAAACCAGGATGACGTGAAAATAAACAAGGTATTAAATCCCCAAGTGAGAACAAAAGTGGAGAGAGGTCAGAACCGGGGCCCTCCTGGGTCCTCCTGGGGAGGGTAGGAGGCTAAACGGCACAGGTGCCAGGAAGCCTCCAGGATGGTCCCGGGGATGGCTGCACGAGTGCTCAGACACGAGAGTCACCAGGCTGCACACTCAGGCCCCACTGGTGTGCGTATTACACCCATTCAGGAGAGAAGAGAAGACTGTCACATTTTCAGGCATTTTGTAAACCAGTTGACAGCTCATTGGTAGCTTCAAATAGGGCATGGTAGGGACATTTATACCTTGGACATTGGCAAATGCTACAAATCAGGGGTTTCCACACATTCCCACCCCTCCTTCCCACCAAAAGCCAGGTGTTAAGCACTTACACCACTATGTAGCTACTACAACATGTAAACCATGTGACAAAAATGAAAAGGCTGGGGGTAGGGCTGGGGAGAGACTCATTTAGAAAAAATTGAAGGTATTAAAATAAATAGCAATTTTAATTTTGCACTGTGTTAAAAGTAGGATTTTCCCCAGAATGCAGGAATGTTTAATATCAGGAAATATATTAATGAAATTTGCTATATTAACAGACTGGAGGGAAAACCATGTGATCATCTCAACAGACGCACATATGGTAAAATTCTACTGCCACTCATGATAAAGATTATTTTTAAAAGAACTCTCAGGCAAACCAGGAAGAGAAGGTAACATGCTAAACAAGATAAAGGGTATATACAAAACAACTAGAGTAATATCACACTTAAGGATGAAATACTGGAAGGATTCACACCAAAGACAAGAACGAGAGGCAGCCTGCTAGCCATCACTATGATCCAAACACTACACTCAGCACAGTACCAGAAGTCCTAGCCAATTAATACAGGGGAAGTACAAAGCTTAGGAAGATGCATGTTCCCAAAAGGATCCTCTATCTAGAAAACATGAGACACAAATGACGAGCTGTGGACACAACATACAAAAACCAATCACTTTTCCACACAAGAATAATAAGCCATTTGAAATGTCATTGAAAGAAAACATTTAGTAGGGATAAAGGTGATACTTCTGATAATTGGGAAAAGGGAAGACTACTCAATGACTAAGGCAAATGATTAGCCAACTGAAAAAATATCCCAACTTCAAACTGTACAAAAACAAATTTCATATAGATCAACATGCTAAATGTGAAAAACAAAATAAAACCTATTAGAAGAAATTAAAGAAAAATATGATTATTGAAGTAGGGAAAGTATTCTTAGGATTCAAAACCGAAAAGCAATAAAGGAAAAAAACTGATAAATTTGACTATATTTAAAATTTCTTTTAGAAAAAAAAAATCGACCAAATCCAAAGACCAAGATAAACCAGGTAAACACTCTCACATGGGAAGAAACCGAGGTAGTGGCTGGCCCTGCCATTTCTGCCATTCTCCCATCATATTCGGCTATGTGCTTTCTTTTTCAATGTTTTATGTTGAAATTTTAGGCTTATGGGAAGGCTGAAAAATAGTACAGAGAGTTCCCCTATGTCCTTCTCCCAGCTTCCTCTAAAATCTTAGATTTGTAAGTTGTGAGCATGAGGAGAAGTATGTATCAATCACAGATCTATACGTTGTGAGCTGGGAGGACATATCGAAATCAGAAAATAAACACTGGCACAATACGATTGGCTACTCCACAGACCTCATCTGAATTTCGGTGGTTTCTCCACCAATACCAGCTTCTGTTCCAGGATTCTGCCCAGAATCACAGGCCACAGTTAGTCATCGGGTCTCTAAGCTAAGCCCAATCCTCAGTGTTTCCAGTGTTCATGACCTGGACACTTCTGAAGAACACTGATGAGGTATTTTGCACGATGTCCCTCTACTGGACCGTCTGATATTCCCCCATGACTAGACTGTGATTGTGCATTTGTGGCAGGAGTCCCTGAGAGAGCACACGGCTTGTGGTGTGGGGCTGCATATGATGGCAACTTGTCTCGTCAGGTGATACTGATCTTGATCGCCTGGGTGACGTGGTGTCTGCTGGCTTCCTCCATTCTAAAGTTACTATTTTTCCCTTTTTAATAAATAAACAACTTGAGGAAGAGATACTTCGAGACTAGGCAAATATCCTGTTTCTCTCCAAACTCTGGATTCTCCCCCGGAACTCGCCTGAAGTTAACTATTTCTGTAGTGCTGGCTGCCTGAAGGCGGTTTTCTACTTCCTCACTGCTCCTACACCAATTAATTGGAAGGTTTCTGTCAGGAAGAGATGCCCCTTCTCCCTCATTTTTTCAATGTCTTCTTATATCAATAGGTAGTGATACTGACTTTGTTCTATAGATTATACATCTATACTATCATTACACATTTCCTTGCTCAAACTGACCCCGCTTTGGCCATGGGGTTCCTCCAGGTTGCTTATGTGCCTCTGACACACCGCATCCTTTTTGGGCACTTCCTTATTTCCAGTGTCATCAGAGGTTCCAGACTCATCTTCTGCAAGGAGCCCTGCTTATTTTTATTGGCAACTGATACTAAGGTGTGCTACCTGTTGCTGGAGGTCATCGCTTCTAGGTCTTCCCAACGGACAAAGCTAGGAGATGCATGTGTAGGTACATCACTAACCCATGCATGTAACGTGTACACCTATATTTACTTCTGTGTGGTACGTGCATATATTAAAGACCACAGGGTCACACTGACACCTGAATCCAATCCAACAGCACGGGCTCCCTCTGCCATCTTCCTTTCCTTATTTGTAACTTCTTCCTGGGACAGTGAGAAGCCTGGCTCTCATTATCTACTATGAGTCTGCTTACTTGTTCAATCCCCACATACACATGAAGTCGTTTCACACTGCTCAACATTAACACTGAGAAAAAAATTTACTTCTATTTTGTACAGTTCTCTTCAGCCTCACAGAATCCAGTCAACATATCGTTTTCCCAAATAAGGTTAACACTTGCCTTTCCACCCCCTTCGCTGTGGCTCTGCCGCTTTATACTACAGTGAGATGTGTGTTTTCGGCTTATATTTCATTTTGAGTCCCCCACATCCTTGCTGATACTAACCATCTATTTTACTTTGGAGTGTATGAAGTACTGCTATGGTTTCAACAGCTGGGCCACACTAAAAGGTGTACTGAGAGCAGCACTGCCCCCCACCTACGACCCAGCACCCACACCACTTCCCCACCCCCTCGCCCTCTGCACCCCACCTACGACCCGGCACCCACTCCTCCTCCGTCCCCTCGCCCTCTGCAGTCGCCATCTCTTTTGTTTCTGGCTCTGCCCTCCCGTATCTCCTCTGCACAAGTGTGCAGGGAGCATGTGTTTTCCTGCATCCCCTTCTTCTCACGTCAAGGGCAGCATTTAGATGTTCTTTGGCATTTGCCTTGTTCACATCCGTGTGCCCTGAAAACCACCTCGAACCAATTCACAGAGGTCATCCTCAACAGTGGATGTGGTTGTGTGGCTATACCAGAGTTTACTCAACCTTCTCCTGCATATGGATATTTAGGTTATTCCCAGCGTATTTTCATATTGTTGGAGGTCTATCTTCTGGAAGGATTCCTAGAAGTAGAATTGCTGGGTCAAAGGGTAAGTGTTTATGTGGTGTTGTAGGTTGAATGTGGTTTTAATATGCCCAACAGTACTTCATTGACTTCCTCTTCTGATAAGTTGGGGGGAAAACATCAAACACCAGGGAAGAACTCATCTGTTGAGAACCTAATAGTGTGCACCGACAAAGGGTGGTCATCTTAAGAAATGCTAATAGCCACTGCTCCACATTATAACCATATTTCATCCTAGAAGAAATAGGTTCATACAATTCAAGAAGCACAGTGCACCTCACAGAGACAGACTTCAAGAGCAAGCCATCTGAAACCAAATAAATGGCCCTTGCTAGCATTATCAATATCAAACAAAGACTTCTGTCTTAAACTCCATTTCGAAGCTCCTATGAACACCTAGGAATCTACCTATGAGAAATGAAAATACACATCCACACGCAGACGTGATTGCTAATGTTCAAAGTCACATGATTCATAACGGCCAAAATGCAGAAACAACCCAAAGTCCATCGCTGGAGCGGGATAAACGAACATGCTATGCCAATACTAGTAAAAGGAACAAACTACTGATACGTGCTACAACACGGATGTACCTGAAAAACATGTTAAGTGAAAGCCTGATGCAAACAACTACACAGGACATGAGTTGCTTCCTGTGAAACGTCTGCAAGGCACATGTGGAAAGAGCAGGCGGGCTGCCTGAGTGGTTGCCGGTGGCTGGGCTGAGAGTGCGAATCAACTGTAGACAAGCACAGGGAGCATTTGGGGTGACGGGAGTGTTCAAGAACTAGGCTGTAGTGATGTCCGCACAACTCAGACATTCAGAAAATCACTGAATTGTCCTCTTACAGAGGGTGCATTTCATGGTAGCTGTTTAAAACAAAACAAAACCGCCTTAGAATGCCTTTCCTGCGGTTTATTTTCCGCCCATATTTTCCCAGAGCATTCTAAAAAGGTGAACACTCAAAGCATTATTTGATCACAACTTGCAATTTGCATTGTTTCCTTCAACGATCAATAAGCCCAGGAAATCATCTAGATAAATTCTCAATGCAGTGTGAAAAGGCACACAGGGCAGGTAGGTCTTCTGTCCAACAGCATCGCCCTATCCCGGCTTCACACATAGCAAGCAGTGTCTGGCGAATCAAAGCCTGCCTTTTCCAGTCTACAGCATAGCTCAAAATCATTGTCAAATAAAGGGAAAAAAACCTTACTTTTCCTACAGCAAGTGCTTCCAGCGATAAACAGAACTAAAATCTAGCAGGCACTTATTGCCTGTGCCACACACAACACGCGCCTATGGCTAATTCGTGCATGGAGAATTCAAGGTGAGCTGCACAGGACGCTATATGTCAGTTCTGCGGGACAGGCATGTGCTCAATGACCTCCTGTAGGTTCACGTGACACCAGCCCTTTCTGTGTAAATATAATCAATTCCTCACAGTTTCATTAGAGGGATAAAATTAAAGAATAGAAAGCTTCACTATGAACGAGATAAATATGTCACTCATTCACCTGCATGTGGGTGAAAACATCTACTACGTGACACCAAAAAGTGTGGAGGGAAAAAATTCCAGAGTAGAAGTTAGAAGATGTCACTTTTACCCTGCTCTGCTCCTGGGTACATAAATACATAGTATGTAAAGGACTCAAATTCAAAATGACCAAGACTAATAAATATGCATTTGATGTGACTACTTTCATTCATATCTAGAATAGAGGGGACGTAAAGAGTCAAATAATTGCTGTTTAACTGCAGCCGGGGCGCTGAAGTCTCTGGAAACTCTAACCTCTGTTTAGATTGACTTCATGCTATTTATGCTTAGGTCTAAACCAAGTGAAATGTGTAGATTAACACTGTTTCCCACCATTCTTCATGTAGAGGTCAGAGGTCACATCCGTAGCTCCCCAGCATCTTTTGAATCCCCTCTCTCTACCTGGGGACATCCCTAAGACAAAAGCCAGAATTCTATTTCCTGTTCTCACAGCCAGGGTGCACTCAGCCAGTCAGATGAACCCACACAAAACCTCACCTCAAATGACAGAAATTGGAGGGAGCAGGTCCCTAGTGGAATCTATTCCTGAAAAGGGAAAACAATGAGACAGGAGAGGGCTTGGGGATGCAGCAGCGGGCAGAGGGCCCACCAGCGGCATCCGGCAGCCCAGGCTCACTGCACATGGTCCCAGGGTAACCAGGTATTGTGCCTGACTCCAGAGCCTCACGAAGACCACGAGAAGCCACTTGACATCCTTGAAAAGATTCCTTTTTTCAAGGAAATCAACTCACTCTAAGTGACTTAACACTGGGTGGGTTGGACACATTGTGCCCAACTGTTACTAATCAAAGAAAAAGAAACAAAACTGGGTTTATGTGCACTGCCATACGTAAACACACAGGAATAAAATGCAACTTTCCAACTTACTCTCCAGCCTGACTGATACATATGTTAAAGACCTCCACTTCTAGCTTTATAATTTTAGAAGTGAGGGTTAATGAAATATTAACTACTATTGAATTACCTCTGGTTGCTTATGATAAGCTCTGGACTTACAGAAGTGAAAAAAAATCCCTGCTCCATTTAATTCAAGACAACTAACACAGTCTAGTCCCCCCAAGACTGAGGAAACAGAGAAAGGGATCAATTCTAATCCCCTAGAGTTTCATGTTTTCTATTGGACTCTGAATCCATCATTCCAACCCTCTAGATCCTGCCACCTAAGCCTGCTTAACCCCTAAGGCCTATGCCCTCCCTTCCTATACCTCACCTTTTTCCACAGTTACTGAGTCAAGAAAAGGGACATGACTCTATGCCAAGTGCCAGCCTCGCGTGAGCCTCGGCAGCCATGGCAGGAAGTGGCGTAGCACCACCTACATTAGACAGGACAACACATAGGTTCTACGATGAATATTGGTTGGATAACTGAATGAATGATTATTTGACTCTGACTTACAACAGTCTTCTAGAAATGGAGAGAACCTCGGCAACAAGCAATTCAACTGCCCTCATTCCACATCCAAGGAGCCCACAGCACAGCCATGAAGAGAATGCACCATCCTGTTCAGAAGCAGGGCTGGGATTACATTCCTGATCTCCCAAATTCTGGGACACTTTCCTATTTGCTCCTTGACCAAAAACAGCTTATAAGAGATGCTTTCTTGGCCAGGTACAATGGCTCCACCTGTAATCCCAGCAATTTGGGAGGCCAAGGCAATTGGATCCCTTGAGTCCAGGAGCTCGAGACCAACCTAGGCAACACGGTAAAACCCTGTCTCTACAAAAAATACAAAAATTAGCTGGGTGTGGTGGCATCCACCTATAGACTCAGCTACCTAGGAGGCTGAGACTGAGGCAGGAGGATCGCTTGAACCCGGGAGGTTGTGGCTACAGTAAGCTATGATTGTACCACTGTACTCTAGCGTGAGCAACAAAGCAAGATGCTGTCACAAAAAAACAAAAAAGATGTGTAATTCCGTAATTCCTTTAAGCCTCCACAGTTGAATCAAACTTTTTTTTTTTTTTTTTTTTTTTTTTTTTGAGACGGAGTCTCGCTCTGTCCTCCTGGCTGGAGGGCAGTGGCGTGATCTCAGCTCACTGCAAGCTCCGCCTCCCGGGTTCCTGCCATTCTCCTGCGTCAGCCTCCCAACTTGCTGGGACTACAGGCACCCGCAACCGCGCCCGGCTAATTTTTTGTATTTTTAGTAGAGACAGGGTTTCACCGTGTTAGCCAGGATGGTCTCGATCTCCTGACCTTGTGATCCGCCTGCCTTGGCCTCCCAAAGTGCTGGGATTACAGGTGTGAGCCACCGCGCCCGGCCAAATCAAACGTATTTTTTCATTTTATTTGGCTGCTTTTTCCTGAATCCTCCCAGAATTATTCGAAATATTCTTGTTTCTGTCAAGATGTAGTTATAACTATTACTTCAGAGAATGTATTTCAACTGTATCTTGTCCAAATGGGGTTAAAATGATGCTGGCAGGACAGAGCTACTTTTTCAGGATGTGGCCTCCCTGTTTTCAACAGATAATTTACTATGTCACATTTTATGGTTTTATAATAATTTTGAATGTTTTGTAAATGTTTATATTCTACATAGACAAGCGTGGAAATCTGGAGATAACACAGACATATGGGGCATAAATATGTGACTGATTCACCAAGTACAATAGGATGGGGGGCAGTGTAGGGAGGCAGCAAAAGCATATGTTTTCAGAAGCAGATAAACTTAATGCTGGTTCTACTACTTATTACCTACAGAAAAAGTAAGTTAAAGTTATTCTCTCCTTCAGCAAAGGCTTACAAGTGTCTGTCTGCCAGGCATTGCTCTGAGCCCTCAGGACAGATTCAGAGCAATAGCCCTGCCTTCCTGAGGCTTCCATTCTGGCCAGGCAGGCTGTGTGGGGAGGAAGGGAGTGGTGGGTACAGATGGCAGAAATAAACAGAATGGTGAGCAGGGCACATAGCACACAGCGGTGTGTGAACACTGAAGTGAGGGCTAGCTATAGGCCCCAAGACAGCTGGAGCCATGGCTCTGAGTGGCAGGAAGGGACAGCAGGAAAGAAGGCTGCAGAGGGACTCTGAGCAGGAGAATGACGTGATGTCTTCCATGTAGAGACTCAGATCTGACTGCTGGTCAAGAACAGACTGAAGGAGACCAGGAGTGGAAGAAGAGATCTGTTAAGAGGCTACTAAGGTAAGCCAGGCCAGTGTTATCAGTAAAAAGGGATGATGACAGTGACCCTTAATAGCAACATCCTAAGATCATCATGAGGATTAAACTAGATTAAACCCATTTTACCATGTCTGACACATAGTAAGAGCTTAATAAATGTTAAATATTATCCAGCTTTCCTAGGACGTCACTGAGCCTCTTAGCATCAGTTTCCTGATCTGATAAATAGGGGTAATGAGACCTCCTACAAGACTGTCGTGAGGAATAACTTAATTACAAGGACCCTGAAGAAGAGCCAGTTCTACCTAATAAAAGTTTAAATGCATGTGTCTGTGTTTTACAAACAATGTATTACAAATTTTGTAGGCCGTGGGAAGGTACAGACAGACCCTGGCTTACAACAGTCTGACTTACATTTTTTTTACTTTATGATGGTGTGAAAGTGACACACATTTACTAGAAAGTGTACATTGAATTTTGAACGTTAGGTGTATTAAATGTATTTTCAACTTACAATATATTCAAGTTATGAACCTCATCGTAAGTTGAGGAGTATCTATACAAATATTCTGCAAGTCACATATGAGGTGACAACTGCTTTGCAGAATCAAACAGAACCCAATATAAAATGAGGTCTATAGTTGAAGACTCCTCACCTGAGATCCTCTGGAACACGGCGGCATCACATCATTACCATCCAAAGAGTTCCAAGAGCACTTCTTGGTCCCTCCACTTCCCTTGTCCCCAAGACCCAATCTATTGCCCACAACCAAGAATTCACAACTGCTCTCTTTTCTCCAGCTCTGCCACCTCTGCCCCACGAAATCATGGCAAAAGCGCCAACCCAGGCCTCCATTCTTTCTCTTACACTTCTTCACCCCCTGGCTGAAAGCACTCTGAGTCTGCAGCACCTGGCCCACGCGTCTCTCCAGCCTCACCTCCCAGCCCCTGACTGGACAATGGTTCTGGTTCTATCCTGGCCCCTCTAATAAGCAGGCCCTCTGGCAGGCTATCCTTCTACCCAGAAGGCTGCTGTCCCCACTCCTGACATGAGCTCATTCTCTCCCTTTGGGCCTCAGCATACCACATCGCACTCAGAGAGGCCTTCCCAGAACATCATGCCTCCACCAGGAGCCACCCTCTGATGCCATCTATCTCAGCTGCATCTCTTCAGTCATGATGATAAAGATAGCACAGGGGCTGCTTGACTGATGGTGGAGTTCCAATCCCATGAACCCATTACAAGTTGAAAACATCCTAATCTGAAAAAGCATTCATTACACCTACCCTACCAAACATCAAAGCTTAGCCTAGCCTACCTAAAAGGTGCTCAGAACACTCACATTAGCCTACAGTTGGACAAAATCATCTAATACAAAGCCTGTTTTATAATAAAGTACTTAATATCGCAGGCAATCTATTGAATGCTATGCGGAAAGTGAGAAACAGAATGACTGTATGGGTACCACGGTCAAGTCAAAAATTATTACTGGAACCATGATAAGCCAGGTCTGTGTGTAGTTGTGAGACATGGTGTCTGCCTCTGTGATCTGTTTAGTTTCCCCACCAGAACGTCAGCTCAAAGAGGCACAGACCTCCTCTCTGTCCTTCTCCACCGCATCCTCCCACGATGACTCACACAGAGCAGGCACTCAGGAAAGCCTGCCCCTGAGAGAAAAGAGCGAAGGGAAAATATTTCCACAGCAATGGGAACTACTCTCCACTGCACAGATGATGGAGAGAATGCAAGGAAGCTGGGAAAGGCTTCTTTGCCTTTCATCGCATTGACTGAACTACTAAGAAGATGGGTGTTCTGAAACTCCAAACCTGAAAAAATCAAATAATCACAAAAACAAATCAAAACTCATGCAGTTAAGATATTTTACCAAGTTAACAGGCAACTTTATTTCACTGAATGCTGCTGACCCAGTGGAACATAAACATATACATGCAACAGGCCCAAAGCAACAATACTTGCTTTCCTCTGGGGGTAGGATTGGTGAGGGAGTCATCTTAAATGCAAAACTGAAATTCCCAGCTAGACAAATCAAGAACAAATCAGGCACGAAGTTTTCTAGTCCTCTGAGTACTGAGTTTGGCGAATAAAGGTGACAACCTCCAGGTAACAATACTTTTAGAGAAAACTGAATTTTTTAAATAAATAAAAAACTCCATTTCCACATGTATCTTTCTGTAAGTATGCCCCATGACATGTTCAGCATAAGCTGGTAAGAATCTGGATCCTGAGTCCTAGGGTGAGATTCCCAACTTTTCAGGACTGAGGACACCACCATGATTTATTTTCTATCCTCCTTTCAAAAGGGCAGCATGTCTTGAGGCATATTTCTCAGTCCAGGCTCTCACACGCAGAAGTCCCGCCTCCCTCCTGAAGTCCTGCCTCCCTTCTGGAGCTGAGCATCCCTGCTCTTCCTGCCTCCCTCTCACCTTCTCAAGGACTTGGCTCCAACATTATCCTCTTTCCTGGCATATTATAAATGTTTCCCTCTACTGGATCATTCCTATTAGCTCATAAACATTTAAAAATACAAATAAAAACTTCCTGTGCCCATGTCCCCTCCAGCCACCATCCCATGACTCTTCCCTTTTAACAGATAGTCATCTACACTGATGTTCCCACTTCTACTCTCTCTGTTTCCTCTCCCCACCACTCCAAACCTATCAAGGTCACTCACAACCACCTCTTATCAAAGCCAACAGGAAACTCTCCAGCCAACGAAGAATAAGAAGAACCCCTTGGTGTCTTGGCTTCCAGGCCACTAGACTCTCACTAGTTTCTTCTCTCTTCAAACAGAGCCCTTTTCAGTGGTATTGCTAGACCCTCCCTCCCAATGTGAACACCTTGCCAAAAGCTCCCAGGTCATTCCTCATCTCCTGCTCTTCTGTATCCATACTGTACGCCTCAAAGATCAGCAATATGCAAATGACTCCCAAATTTACATACTTGGCCCCAACCTCTTCTTGAACCTGACCTTGAATTTCCATCCATATTCACCTTTCTCTACTCAGATGACTAATCATAAAAATAATAAGCAAAGTAAGCCCTGTTAAATACTGTCAGTCAGGTACTATTTCAGGCACTTTACATTAGCAACTCAACAACTCTGACAAGTTGCTTTTACTCTTCCTAATTTATAGATGAGAAAACTGAAGCACAGAAAGATTAGACTGCTTGCTCAAGATCATCTAGGAAATAGTTGCACAATGACCCAACCCTCGTCCTCCAGATCTGGCCCTTGAGTGGAGCTGCTGAGCTGGGCTGCCTTCCAGAGTCACAAGCTCCACATGTTCAAATCCTAACACTGGCTCTTCCCAGACTTCCCTATATCATACCTGGCACCAACGCCAAGTCAAAAGCTGAGTTGGAAGAATCAGATTCTAGATGTGAATAAATTTCAGAATTACTTTATTTCACTTGTATTTTCCTTTTTTGTGAAAGTGCATGAATGATATGATTTTAAAAGTCAATGCTTAGTCTAAGCTCTTTCAATGAGTATAAATGAATGCTGGGTAACAAGAAAGCATTGTGTCACAATCTAGCTGGCTACATTTTCCCTTTGTTAGCAGCATAAAAAATGGTAATGCAACTTAAAAATGATGGCATCTTACAAATGCTGAAATTCAGTAGGCTGAATCTGATCTCACCACTTCCGCCCTGGTCTGAGGTGCCGGTACAGTCACCCAGCTTTCACAAAAGTCTAAATGATCTCCTTGCTGATATTCCTCCTCCAGTCTGCAGTAGTGGAGGTGAAAAAAGCAAGCTGCAGTAAGGAGGTAAGGGTACATCTTGCCATTGCCACTTCCTGTGTGACCTTGGGTAAATCACTTAACCACTCTGTGCCTAGGTATTCCCCCCTGTAACAGGGGAATAATGATAATAATGCCTACTTTTTGGACTGTCATAAGAATAAGTGAATTAATATATGTAAAACTCTTAGAACAGCCTGGCATATCATAAGCCCAACAGCCAGAGTGGTACTTTTTAAAGATAAATCAGATCATGTCATTCCCAAGGAAGGAAGAAAGGGTCTCTTAAGGCTTCCCATCACACTTAAAATCTAAATTCCTTACCACAGCCTGTGTGCTCCAAGATGCAGCTCTCCTCCACTCACGTCTCATTTCCTGCCACTCGCCCAGCTCTCTGGCAGTAATGGCCTCCCTGAGTTGACCAGCATACTACAAGGAGGCTCAGGAACCAAGGCTTTCACCTAAGAGGTCCCTGTGCCTGAGAGGCTGCTGCTGCCGCGACCTCAGCCCAGCTCGCTCCATCCTCATCACCTATTTGACCTTCTCTTACCTACCCTGCCTCATTTGCCCTTCGAAGCAGTCAGGATACCAGATGCTTGTTTACTGCTCTTCTCCTTCCCAAGAAAATGAACTGCTCGAGGGCAGAAACTCTCCTCATCAGGCTCATCCTGAATCTCCAATACCTAGAACAGTACCTGGGCCAGGATGCATGGGTGAAGGCCTGTTGGATCAATAAGCAAATGAAATAGAACCAGGTTCCAAAATCACCAAACTAGAAGCAAGTAGAGCTTCCATTTCACTGTACTTCCAATAAAAATAAAAGGTATCTCAGAGTTACTTTCACTCCCCTTCCTGTTCCATCACAAAGACGTTAAACCTAAAACCAAAGTCATTGTTCTTTGTATATGCCTAGGACATCTTATAGATATACAGGTGGAGAAGTGCAGCAAGCAGTACTAATCAAACTACAAAAAAAAAAAAAAGTGATAATTTGATATTAATGGTCCTAGCCCAACAGTTGTCAAGCTATGGATGAAGCAAAACTCTGCAAATGGAAGGTGCAGTAAGACCCTGCCACAAAAACCTCTGTGGGCTACCGTGCTGTCCCTGTCCACACCCGAGATAAAAAGTTGTCGCCTTGGAAAGAAAAGTCACTCAAAGAATAAGGAAGAAATCTTAATGACTTCACTGGACAATTTTTAATTTTCCTATTTGCTTTTCCTACCTCGCGTATTATGAATATACAATATAATATAGGTTTTTTTTTTTAACACTACCATTTCCAGCACACCAAATTACAGATTTGGAAATTCCTATTTTAGAAAGTTGACACAGAAAACCATTGAGTTTTCTAATAAAATTAGACCTCTCTGAGCTTTTTGGTTTCAAACTAAGCTTGATAACGTTGCTTAACTTTTTTATAGGCTGGTAAATGTAACTTCATCTATTACTCTCCAAAGTTAACTACCTCCTATCTATTTAAATTATACTACTTGATCACAGAGCTAATCACAGCATTCAAGGGAATAAAACCCAGTTCTTAAGTAAAACGTACAGCTAATAAATTTTGATAATAAATAATTAGTAGGCTTTGCTTGTACCCATGTGTAAGAATATCCACTGTAGCAATGTTTGTCACATGTTAAAACATATACAACTGTGTACATACTTTGACTCTTGCTGGGACAATACACAACTGGGTGCAGCCTTTGAACCAAGTGCCCAGGGATGGAGTGGAATGAGGTTTTACCTTTCTGTAGGTATTGCGTGCATGCTGATCTTTTTAAACCTATCAATACAAATCTACTGCTTTATGCCAGAAGCATTTTTTATCTCTACCTATCTTGTTAAGTACTGCATCTCCTAGGGCCTAAAACAGGGAGGGCCTAGCACATAACAAGCCACAGACAAGTATTTGTCAAATGAATTAAGTTTGTTTTATGCATTCACTGGACAAATAGAAGTTAAAAAAAATTCTTATTCCAAAAATCTAAAATAATTCAAATACTTTACAACACATAAATTCACAAGGAAGTGAAATTAGCCTCTGAGCCACGATGTTTTTTGTGGATGATGTTATCACTTCATAGCTAATCCTTCCCCCTTGGCCTCCCTGCATGAACATGTCACACCAGAGACACATGTGTCATCAATTTCTCAGAGCTGGATCGATTCTCTTTAAGCCCCTGCCCCTGCCCCTGCAGGAGGGCCTCCTTTTTTCCTTTCCAACTATAGCTTCAAATTTGATGTCGATGTAGTGGGATATACCCAGTCTTAGGAACCCTCAGACATCTAACAGGGCATCACTCACAGACAATGCATTCCTTTCAAAGCTTGTGTGAGTTCATCCTCTCCACCACAGGCAAGATATAGGCACCCAGCTCAGCCTGTCTCATCAAATATTTATCAAGCCCCTGTTGTGGCTGTCCATGCATAGTGGACCCTGCCCTCTGGAGGAACCGCGCAATGAGAGACAGTTAATTCTCTTATCCAAGAACGAACTGTATCAGCCAACCTTTTACCCTTTCTTCCTTCTCCCTTTCCCCTCTGGGAAACCCTCAGCAGGCAAAAAGGATACAGCAGTCTCAATCCCAAGGAAAAGATGGTCATCAAAAGACAATTAGTTTTTCTATCTCCTAAGAACAACTGCTCTTAAGACAGCCTAGTGTTTTGGAAAATGCAGCTCTGGGTGTCACCTTTCGAAACAATAAAACATACGGCTAAATTTAAGAGGAAACAAAGAGGATTAAATACATATTTGTATTCTCAATAAAAAAACTACGGTTCTATCATCTTAATCACGGAACTAAACGTAAAGAAACAAGTTTGATATCATGCCACTTTTCGTTATACTTCGAGAATGGAATGCAATAATGGTTAGTGTAAGAAGGAAATAAAATGCCTATATCAGAAGTAACAGCCCAAACCTGCTACCCAAAAATATTAACTACAAACTAAACACCACGGTGCAGATCTCCGACACAGAAATCTGGACAGGAACACATTTTAGGTTAGGTTCTCCAGCGTGTAAACTGGGACTCCAATACGTTTCAGCGTCCACAGTCCAATATGACACCTTCCCTCGCACCCATCCACCACGCAGTAATTTTCCTTCTCCTCATGTGAACACGTCAAAAGTCACCTCGGGCCCCCAACTGCCCCAGATTGCTCCCGATCGCTGCAGACGCCCGGCACCCGCAGGAACTTCCCCGCCCCGGGCCGCCCGCGGCTCAGAGCATCCCGCGCGGACACTGCGCCCTCGGGAGGAGACGCAGGACCGTCCAGGGCGCAGCCTCGTCCCCAGCGCAGTCTCCACGCCCGGGGCACAGCGTCCCCTCCTCACAAGGCAGCCTCCCCTGCCCGGGCCCAGCCTCAGCCTCATCCCGGGGGCAGCCTGGCGTCCCCCCCGCGCAGCGTCCCATGCCGGGCGCAACGTCTCCCCAGGGACATCGCCTCCCGTCCCCGGGCGCAGCCTCCCGTCCCCCAGCGCAGCCTTGTACCCGGGGCAGCCTCCCGTCCCCGGGGCAGCCTCCGATCTCCGGGGCACACCGTCCCCTCCCCAAAACGCAGCCTCGGTCCCCAGGGCGCAGCCTCGTCCGGACGCACCTGCCCTCCCCGCGGCGCGGCGCATCCCACGCGGACTCGGCGCCCTCGGGAGGGGACGCGGGGCCGCCCGGGGCGCAGCCTCCTCCGGGGGCCGAGCGCCGGAGCAGACGGGCGCCCCGGGAGGGTGGATGCGAGGCGGTGCCGGGGCAGCCTCGCCTCCCCATAGGCGCCCTCCACTCCCGGGACGGCCCGCAGCCCCGTCCCCGCCGCCAGCCCCTGCCCGGCGCTTACATAAACGCCGCCGCCGCGGGGTCCGGAGCCCGCGCCCGCCCGAGCCGCCGCGGCCCCGCGCCGCCCTCACCTCAGCCGCAGCCGCGCCGCGCCTGGTCCTCCGCACGCGCGCCCCAGGCTCCGGCCGCAGTCCCGCGCCGGGCGGCGTTCTGCCTCGTCGGCTGTGCGCAGCGGCGCGGCGTGGCCGTAGCCTCGCGCGGCCCGGAGCCCCGGCCGCCGATCTGGCCGCTTGGCAGCCGCTGCCGCCGCCGCCACGGCCGCCTCAGCGCCTCAGCCCCTCAGCCCGGCCGCCGGCGGCTCCGCCCCCTCCCCGCCCCCGCCCGCCCGCCGGGGCGCGAGCACGCCGAGGGGCGGGGCCGGCGCAGCGACGCCGGACGTGCGCGCGCTCGCGCGTGCCTGTCTGTGGTAGGCAGCCGGGGCTGTGGCGTCTCGCCTCGCGACCACCTGCGGCGGACGGGCGCTGGGCCGGTGAGACTGGTGCGCGGCCGGAGCTGAGAGACCGCAGCTGGGCGGCACCGGAGCGTGGGGCGGGGGCGCGGGACCGGCCTGGCGTCGCGGCGCCGCCCGCCCGAGCACCGCTAAGGAGACCCTGCCCGCCTTCGTGTCCTCCTCTGGGTGCGCGGCTGCTGCGTTTTGGGGACGGGGTCTCCGTGTCGCCCAGGCTGGAGCGCGGTGGCCCGATCTTGGCTCACTGCAGCCTCTGCCTCCCGAGCTCACGCGATCCTGCCGCCTCAGCCTCCCTGGTAGCTGGGACCGCAGACGCCCCGCGCCCGGCGATTGGCGTTTGCGTTTTGCGGAGGTGGCGTCTCGCGGTGTTGCCCAGGCTCCCGGCTCCCGGGCCCACGCGCTCCTCCCTGCAGCGGGCGCCGCCCCGCCAGGCCCCCGCCGAGCCGCCCCTGCTTCCCCCGCTCCCAGAGTTGTCTGGGACGCGCGGGGCCCGCCCCGCATTGGGTCAGGGCTGGGGGCCGGCGGGGGGCGCGGCTGTCCCGCTGGCTCCCTCTCTCCGCCTGTCATCCTCACTGTAGACTCGGGGAGAACCGGGTCGCGGCCCAGGACCCCGGACGCGGTTCCCTCCGTGTCCCATTTAGTCCGCACTGACACTAGCAGCTGCTCCCAATTACCAATGTTTAGGTGATGGTGGTTTTGTTTGATTTTTTTGTTATTTTAGGTTGATAGTAAAAGCATTTTAAAGCTTTTTTTTTTTTTTTTTTTTTTTTTTACAGCATATGCAATAGACTTACTCCTCGATTTATCTATATTTACTGACTGTTCCACAGTTATACCAAGAAATGTTTACACAGATGATGATAAGCATATGTAGAGATGCAACGTTTTCACAGACCAGAATAACCAGCTCCAGGCTGCAGTTCTCTACACGAAGATAAAGTTTGTTGGGAAACTCCTGACTGCGGCGACCTGAGCCCAGAGGAGCAGCCGGGGGCGGTGGGCAGAGCCGGGTGTGGACAAGCGGGTAGGTCCTGCACCTGGGTGGGGGAAGCGGCAGGCTCCAGGGTCAAGTTGAGGTTGTGCTAGCCCTGGCTTCCAGACCTCAGGCGGCCCACTCTGCCCTCGGCCTGTTTCCTCTCTTGTAAAGTGGGGAGTAAAAGACCATCACAAGCCAGGGATGAAGTGGCACAAACTGTGATCTCAGCCACTCTGGAGGCTGGGTCGTAGGGGTGGAGGGCTCACTTGTGTCTCAGAGCTGGAGCTGTGGTGTGCGAGGCCCGCACCTGTAAATGGCCACTGCACTCCGGCCTGGGCAACACTGAGACCCTGGCTCTGAAAAACAACAAAACTTAAAAGATGAACACAGATGAAGTATGGGAGCCTGGTATGTGGTAAGCACTCCACAGGTGTCAGCCGCCAGCCCGCAGTTCAGGACAGGTCAGGGGGAGACCCGCAGTCTGCGACAGGCTGCCGGCTTCCATCACTGCCTGATGGAAAACAAGCCTGTCTTTGGGGCCAACCAGCTAACAAGTGAGCCCTTCACCCCATCTGAAGGCGAAGCACCCAAAGGGGCAACCATGGACCACTAAATAAAAATCAAGACTCCTGGGACACCTTCTCCGGACACATTCTTAGTAAAGAGATATGTGGATGAGGACGTTGTGTGTATTTCTGTGTAACAGGCCACCCCAAACCTCAGAGGGCGGAAACCTCTCTTCACTGCTCATGACCCTGTGGGCCTGCAGCTTGAGCCAGTTCAACTGGGACAGCTTGCCTCGGCTCCATGGGGTGTCTGCTGGACCCACTTATGGGCAGGGGCCCCCCAGCAGATCTGGGCCACGTGTCACCCACCCACCGCAGGCTGGTCAGGCCTCCCTCCCATGGTGGCTGGGCTCCATCGGCAGCAAGAGAAAGCAAATCTCCATGGTGCTTCCCTCCATCTCCCCAGGAGAAGCAGGTGAGATGGCCAGGGCCTGAGTGGATGTGAGCGACTGTGCAGGGGTCAGGCACGGGAAGCATGGTTCATCAGGACGGTCACTGCAACAGTCTTCCACAGGCCTTCGCTGAGATGCAGGTTGGTGTAGGGAACACAAGGGAACTCACCAGAATGGAGGCTGCTTATGCAAGTTTCAGCTTGTTCTTTTTCTCCCTCCAGAGCATAGGAGAGCAGATGGCGGCCAAGGCCGGGACCCTCTGCTGCTCCCACGGGCCTCTCAGGCAGCTCTGCAGGACCAGCCAGCAGCCTCTGATTCTCCCTTCCTATTCCATGGCCTCAGATGCCATCCTTTCCACAGAGACAGTTTCTATCGTGACACTCTCCCTGACTTGGAAGAATGGCACTCAGAACATTCCCCTTGGTGCTGATGTCGGGGTGAAAGCAGTTTCCAGTCGCCTGGGGCCAGGACACGGCATTCCCAGCTGTTGTGGAGCATGAAGCACCAGGATGCCCATTTGGGTGCCTGTTGAGATCAGGCTCTTTGAGAAGGAATCCTGTGGTCGCCTGAGGAGGCCCGAAGAAATTTCGAGGACATCTCAGCCATCCATCCCCTGTTCACTGTGGAGGTCGAACACCAAGGTTCCTGGAGGGGGACCCTGGGTCTCCACAGAAGTGCTGGCAACCATCTACTTCCCGGCCTTCCATGCCTGCCCCACCTCCGTTCTGTTGTTTACCGTCTCCTTTGTGGGAATTATGGAATAAACGATCACTTTGGTGTCCTGGAAAATAAACCTGATGCTGGAGGGCTTGAGTGTAGGAATCCCGCTGGCCTTCCTCTGTCTGCCCCATGAGTTAGGCTTTGCATAAGCATGTGAGACATCAACCGCTATGAAATGTGGTCTACACAGCACCAAAAAATCCATTTCACCACATTCTCCCTTCAGTGCAGTTAAATGGCATGACCTTGTGACTGCCCCCCACGAGAAGAATTAAAAATTACACCGGCCCTGCCAAAGCCTACAGGACACAGTGGCACAAAATGATTTCCATGATCTTAGGATATAGACCCAGGCCGACTCGACAGATTAAGTGGATTTCAAACTGTGGTCTCAAGCCTTCTGGGAACTGCCAGAAAGGAGGGGAAGGTGCCGAGTGGCCCAGCTGCCCAGCCTGTTCACACACTGGGCTTTCCAAAAGGAGGAGAAGGCGCCAGCCTCAGAGTGGCCCAGCTGCCCAGCCTCTTCACACACTGGGCTTTCAGTTGAAGAGAGTGTTCAAAGCTTACACATGTAAATGCCACTGATCTGTAAACCCCCTTCCTGTCATGCCCAGGGACTGGCAGACTGTGGCTAGAAGGGTGGGACCAGAGGGGTGGGTCACGTGACCTGCACACGGGTGTGCTGGCCTCCCTGGGCCTCGGTGGCCAGGACAGCCTCCTTTTCCCTTTCCAGCCACACAGGGCAATCCGTGTGGATTTCTGTCTCCCCAGTTACAGAGTGTGCTGCCAACCTGCTGTGCTGAGACTGGCCTGGTCTTGGTCCTGGTGTCCTAGGGCTGATGACTGACCACAGCCTTTGTGCTTTTGAAGCCCATTTGACTATAGTCCTTGTGTACAACTGAAAATGAAGCTTTAAACAATCTTGCTTTGTTTTATTTAATTCTGCCCAATCTATTTGAGAAAGGACACTCACAGGTACTTTTTCGATTGTAGCCTAAAGTGGATTATTGATTTCCTTGTTTCTCAAACATCAGGAGCATAAAACTGCTAATAAGAGGTGACCAATATTTGGTGATACCATGATTTGAGACATACTAATTTTGCCCTATATTTTAAAAATAAAATAAAAAGACATGAGACTGGAGTAGCAAAACCAGATGGTGCCAACCCATTCGGTCAACAGCTGCCATGGTGGTGGAAACTGTGTGTGAGGCCCGACCAGCTCACAATGTGCCACCGTCTCTGGGACAACTCCCAGCTCCCACAGTGATGCAGCAGGAGCAGTCTGTCTGTGCTCTGTGACAGGCACACAGCCCCCCACCCTACCCCCTGACTCCAGGACCTCAAGCGGATTCTGACTCCCAGGATGGCCCTGGGCACTTAGAACTGGCATTGAGACAATTGTGAGTCTCTCTTTGTGCCTAGGCCTGAAAGGTTTAAATCCAGCACAGTTAGGATGGTTTCCATCACTTGCCAGCCTAACAAGAGAAAACGGTTAGACACACAGGGGCAGGCGAGAGAGGACAATCTGATGGCCTTTCAGTGCCGTAGGCAGTGTCCTGTGCATGGGTCAACATGTGGCCAGGAAGATGTCTTTGCTTCAGGGCATTCATGTTCTAGTGGGGAGATGGCGTCACGGAGTAGCGCAGTGTGATAACTGGGCATTCGTGTTCTAGTGGGGAGATGGCATCAGGGAGCAGCGCAGTGTGATAACTGGGCATTCACGTTCTAGTGGGGAGATGGCGTCAGGGAGCAGCGCAGTGTGATAACTGGGCATTCACGTTCTAGTGGGGAGATGGCGTCAGGGAGCAGCGCAGTGTGATAACTGGGCATTCGTGTTCTAGTGGGGAGATGGCATCAGGGAGCAGCGCAGTGTATTAATTGGGACACCATCCAGGGCAGGAAGAGAGGTGTGACAGTCAGTGCGGACCTAGCTGTGCCATGCAGCAGCGGCCAAGTAGTTTGGCCTGTCTGAGCCTGTTCTACATCCAGAAGAGGGAGACAATGGGTGGAAAGGCTCCAGTGGTGACGTACAAATGCAAGCTCCTAATGGAGAGGCATGTGAATGGTTGCAGGAGTCCAGGGCGCTGCAGCCGCACCGCTCAGGTGTGTCGGAGCAAGCTGCAGGAAGCTGCGCTGAGCCTTGGGGATGAGAAGGCACTGGCGGCAGGAGTGCCCTTGGCAGAGGAAAAAGCACTTCCATGGCACGTGAAGTTGGAGAAGAGAGGGGGTTTCTGCCACCGTTGGTCAGAAGAGTCCTCCTGATTGGGCCACTTTGCACTCTGTAGAGACCAGGCAAAGGGAATGTGCTGCGTGGTTAAATCAGAGGTGGGCAGGCTGAGCCTGGGCCCAATGGTGTCCAGTCAGCAGTTAAGAATGAATATTAAACATGTAAAGTGTTGGGGTGGGTGGGGGGTTATGAAGAATAGATGCAGTGGGCTTCTGTGGCTGGCAGAGCCATAGATCTTTGCCATCTGGCCCTTTACAGAGAAAGGCAATCCCTGGTTTAGCCAAATAGGGCCTAGCTCTGGAACTGGGAGTTAGAGCAGCTGCCATCAAAGTGCATAGACTGTCTGGAGGTAGGAGAAACAACCCAAATCAGCACCACGGGTGAAGGGATGGGGGCTCTGACGTACTCGGTGGTGTCTGTCTAGAGCTCAGGCATGCCTGCAGCTTCCGTGCAGAAGACTTCTATCAGGTGTTGACACTGGAATTGGAAAGAGTTAAGAGGCTTTTGGAATCAGACTCAACAGGACTTAGTGATGGAGTCACTAGAGGGGTCTGGGGAGGGGAAGCATCAGGGCTTACCCAGGATCCTGGCTTGCACATATCGGTGGGTGATGGTGCTCTAGGATGACACGGGGAATGGGGAGAAGAAACCAGGCATTCCTTTTGGGCGTGTTAAGTTTGCAATGCCTAAAGGATGTCTGAGTGGCTGTGTTAGGAAGACAGCTGCGTACGAAAGACTGATGTCCGGAGAGGAGAGCCGTGCTGGAGATGGACACTTGAAACCCTTGAAAATGGAAGACGTCACCGATCCCTTAAAGAGAGGATGGAGAAAGGAAAGAAGGGAACCTGGCACCAGACCTGAAGAGCCTCAGCCTGGCATTAGAGGTGAGCATAGAAAGAGAAGGGGGCGTGGGAGGCAGGAAGGCCCATCGAGGCAGGAGAGAAAAGGCAGAAGCATGTTTCTCTGGAGGCCGAGGCAGGGAGACTGCTTGAGGCCAGGAGTTGGAGGCTTCAGTGAGCTAATACCTCACACAGCTTGTATTCTTTTGTGTCTCAATTATTTCACTTGATCATGGATAAAGAGTGGAAAGGGAGACATAAATATGGTTATGTACGCAGATAATTTTAAATCTACAGCCGAAGTCTTAGATCTAATTAAAATTCAGCAAGATTACTGAGTATAAAATTGACACCCATGCACACACCCCCAAAATGATTTCTATGTATCAGCAGCAAACAACATGTAATTTGGAAGATGATTCTGTTTACAACAGTAACAAAAGTGTGAACTAAAAATAAATCAAAAAGAAGTACATGATCCTTAAGGAGAAATTCATTTTTAAAAATTATTAAAAGAGCAGGCAAATATAGAGACACACCAAACACCTCAAATTCTTCGTGGGATGAGTATAAATATATAAATCAAACAAAATTAGCAGCTTCACCAACTTCTTTTGAATGATACTAGATTTTTAAAATAAATCAGATGCAAAAACAGTATGGTTCCTGGTGACATACTACTCTAAAATAATGAACTAGAGCTAGGAAAAGGAGATTTTTTTTTTCTATTTTGCTGAGTTATGTCTTAATTATTATGTTAGCAGTCTTTCCTGAGAAGCTAAAAGGTAATTAGCAACTGAAGCCAGGCAAGAGGCGGAGGAGGGAGGGCGTGGGCAGGCCGTGCTCTCTGCTGAATCTCCAGGAGATGTTCTGGTGGGGATGGAGGCTGGAGGCTGAGCCTAAGTGCAGTTGGGTTAGTGACAAATTAGATGGCTCATGTGGTTATTTAAAGCCTTCTCTCTAGGGAACTTTCAACTACCATATATTCAAGATCTTGCAGTTGATAGTTTTAAACTGGAATCTCAGGGACTCGGGCTGACTGTTACCTATACGAGTCGCTAAGGGATACAGCCAGCTGTGAGCGGTGGTGTGAAAAATGGCCATCATTGCGTATTTTCAAACTTTTTTTAAGTATAATGCATACACCAAAAAGTATCCATGTCGTAAGTGTACATCTCAACACGTTAGCCCAAAGTGGACACAGCTGTGAAACCTCCACCAGGGCAAGCAGCGAAATGTGACCGACCCGGAGTGTCTGGCATGCCCCTCCGCAGCCAAGGCTGCCTCTGGGCCTTAAAGATAACCTCTACCCTGACTCCCACCTCCGCAGATTGGTTACGCCTGTTTTTGCTTCACATAAGCGACATCACACGGCATGTATTCTTTCGTGTCTTGATTCTTTCACTTGATGCTGTGTTCATGAGCTCCATCAACCTGTGCCTCTGTGAACCTTCTCGTACTCCTCTCTCAGTGCATGTGTGTATATGTTTCTGTTGGGTTGTGTACCAGGTCGCAGGAGACACATAGGTCCCACTCTAACGGCACACTGATTTACCAAAGTGTTGAGCCACTTTATACTCCTACCAGCAAGCGAGGAGCTTTCCAGCTGTTTCTTGTCCACATCAACAGTTGATGTTGACACTTTGGCCACCCTGGAGGGTGGTGGTGGTTTCTCATGGTGGCTTTAATCTGTAGTTCACTAATGACCAGTGAGGTTGAGCATCTTTACATGTTATTTTCCACATGCACATCCTTTCTGGTGAAGAAGCCACAAGTTTTCTTTATTATTTATTTGTAGAAGTTATTTATATATTCCAGACCCAAACTCTTGGCAGATATATGTGTTGCAAATACCTTCTCTCACCCTGTGTCTTGCATTTCCATAATCACAGTGGAGTATTTTGTTATACAGGAGTTCTTAATTTCAATGTGATCCAATTTATCTACCTTTTTTCTACGGTTAGGGTTTTTTTGTGTCCAGTTTAGAAAACTCAGCTACTCCATGGTCATGAAGGAATGCTTCTGTTATCTTTTGGAAGGTTTATTGTTTCAATTTTCAAATTTAAAGGACAATTCACCAGGAATTGTTTTTCTGTACAGTGTGAGGTAGGGGTTCAGAGTCAGTCCATCAGTGTTGTCTGTGTTTGATGTCCAGTTGACCTAGCACTGTTTACTGACATGATTTCCCTTCTCCCTGCTGCTCTGCTGCAGTAGCTTTGTTGTGAATTAAGCATCCATATAGGCATGGGTTGTTGTTTTTTCTGAACTATTTTGTTAGGTGCTGAGGACTGGCCTTGAACTGCTATTTCCTGTCCTAATTACTGAAATTTTCTTAAGAGTCTTCTTTTGACACCATAGAATCACCTTGCAGTTTTTTTGTTTTTCAAAATTTTCTTGGTTATACTTGGTATTTTGCGTTTCCATTTAAATCTTTCAATTAGCTTATCAGTTTCCTCAAAATATTCTGTTAGAATTTTTATTAGACTTGCATTGAAGCTATAGATCATTTGGTGAGAATGGATATTCTTACAATATTGAGTGCTCCAATTCATGTTTAGCCATACATTGATTTAAATATTCTCCAATTGTTTTCATTATCTTCTAGTCTTCTGTGTAGATATCACACACTTAGTCCATTAGATTTATTCCCAGACATTTGGTGCATTGGATGATCAATTTAAAATGTTCCCTATTTTTATTTTGTAACCACTGGTTTCTGGTTTATTTAGAATGCAATTGATCTTTGTGTATTGACCTCGTACCAGCAGTCTTTTGAGATTCACTTAATAATTTCAATAGTTATCTGTAGATTCTATTGGGTTTCTTACATACGTATCATTTTGTTTGTGAATAATCACTTTTTCATTTTTTCCTTTCCAGTCATTTTATCCTTTATTGCTTTCTTCTTGGCTTACCTCACCGGTTGCTGTTGAAAAGAAGTGTTAGTGGTGAGCATCCTTATTTTTTTCCTGACCTCAGGGGGGACACTTTCAATATTTCACCAGTAAGTGTGAGATCTGTGGTAGGATTTTTAAATATAGATCACCGCAATGAGATCAAGGAAGCTCCCTTCTATCTCTTCTTTGCTAAGAGTTTATTTTCCTGAATGCATGCTGAGTTGTATCACATTCTTTCTTCTGCATTTATTGAGATGATAGTATGATTTTTCTGCTTCATTATATTAATACGGTGAATTAAGTTGATTAAAGTTTAAATGTTATACCAAACTTGCATTTCTGGAAAAAGTCCAACTTAGAAAAAGCCCAAGAGATACCCCAGGATCCTTCTAGCAAATCCCCCTCTCTGCTTGCCCACCCACCTTGCTTCAAGGACAAGGAGTGGAAGAAATAAGGAAAATGGTGAAGCAGCCCAGGTCTCAGGGCTCCACCTGGCCATGCTGTGGCCTAAGGCATGTGGCAGGGGGGACTTTTGTGACTTGGCTGGGGGTGGTGAGGGGCTGCTGTGGCCTAGGTGGTGGGGAGTCTGTGGCCTGGGTACGGGGGCATTGCTGACTACTGTGGCCTGGTCCCCTTCCCCAACTGCATCCTAGCCGTGGGGGGCTGCTATGGCCTGGCCCTGCCTAGCAGATGAGAGACTCCAGGCTCGTTTTCTATTGAGTGCATGGAGACAGCTCTGGTTGATTACTGGACAACCATGTCCAGGTCACTTACTGGACATGGGTCCCTTCCTTGGGCTTCAGTCTCCTCATCGGAGAGGCTATCTGTAAAGTCAGGAGTCAACAAAATGTCCCTCAGGCAAACTGTATAAAAAGAAAGTATAAACTAAACATTAAATATCCCGTCAGCCACAGAAATGTGAGGCACTGTTCCTGCCTGCACTGAGGTTCAGAGACTCGCCCTTCCCCAGCACCATCCACTGTGGGGTGCGGTGCTCAGTGTTTGCCAGCAGCCTAGGGTCTTCAAGGGGAAAAGTCTCTCTGCCGTCCTATGCTGGCCACCATGGGGACTTGTGATGGAGCTACTCATCAGTTCTTCAGCCAGTCTCTTTTCAGGGGGAAGGGTCTCCCATCTGTCATCAATGCCTCAGGGGACGGAGGGGAGGGAGGGCACATCTGGAGGGGTGCAACCCCAGATGGCCCCACGAGAACCAGGAGGGGCCCTGGTGGCAGCAGGAGTTCAGGCCCAGGAACAGGTCCCAGGCTCCCTCTTGTCCCAGCTCCTTCCCAGACCTCCTGGGAACACAGCACACATTCCAGAGAGATGAGAGCAGTCATAGTCTGTGCGGGTTTGGTTGAATGGCATACAATATAAGCCCACCTATTTTTGCTTTCTAGAATTCCACTTCTATTTTTGGTGGAATATGAAAGCTTTGACTATTTCCCAAAGTGGAAAAACACATATTTTTCCTTGACTGTCTGGTAATATCTTTGTTGCTCATTAAATAAGTGCATTCAGTCTGCATGGGTGCTCGGTGAAGCCCCTTCCTGATCCCCTGAGCAGGAGCTGGCTCTGTGCACCACACACAGATCCTTTCTCAAGCCCTCCTGCATTTTATTTGTTAAAGCTTCAGCACTTCACACATATCCCAGTGGGTAGATCTGAATAAGGGCATCAGATGTGCCCGCCACTCTGCAGCTAAGGACTGCAGAGTAGCCTCTCCGTGAGGATTCCAGTGCTTAGGTCCCACGCCCCACCCCTCATGTATCTGTAAAATAGAAGAGGAGGAGGGGGAGGGAGAGGAAGAAGACGGGTAGGAGGGTAGGAGGAAGGGGAGGGGCACTTCCACCCCTTCTACTGCCTTAAGGATGTGTGCGGTGGACACTGGGGTGACTATGGAAGGAATACGCCTACCTGAGCTCACTCCCACCAGCATATTAGCCTCCATTACAACCACTAATTCTTTCGGTATTTTGCAACAGAGTTTCACTCCGTTGCCCAGGCTGGAGTGCAGTGGCACAACCATGGCTCACTGGAGCCTCCACCTGCCCACTCAACCAATCCTCCCACCCCAGTCTCTGCAGTAGCTTGACACCACCACACCCCGCTAATTTTTTCATTTTTATTTTTTGTAGAGACAAGGTCTCCTTATATTGCCCAGGTTGGTGTCAAACTCCTGGGTTTAAGTGATCCTCCCATCTTGGCCTCCCAAGGTGTTGGGATTACAGGTGTGAGCCACTGCACCAGGGCTTAGTGGGTCTATTTCTTGACTCTTTATTCTGTTCCATTGATCTATTTGTTTTGCTTGCCACAGACACCACGTTGTCTTGAATCCTATAGCTTAAGAAAAAGAAGCTGGTGTCATTCTTGCAGACTCTGCAGGATTGTTTGCCCTATTCCAAGTTCTTTGCCTTTCCATTAAACTTTTAGGATCAGCTGGTCAATTTCTACAACAAAGCCTGCTGGAATTTTTACTATAATAATATTGATCTTTCAGGAAGGATGGACAGCTTTATAATACTGAATCTTCCAATCCATGATCATGGTATATCTCTCTGTCTCAGTACATTGTGGCAGCTATAACAAAGCATCTTTGACTGGACAGCTTACAAACAACAGAAATCTATTTCTGGCAGTTCTGGAGGTTGAGAAGTTCAAGATCAAGGTGTCTGGCGAAGGCCCAGGCTCCCCAGCCTCTGGCTCCAGAACTTATACCCTTTGCCTGGTGTTCTCAGGCCTTTGGTTTGGACTGATGGTTTTACCATCAGCTTCCCTGGTTCTGGGGCTTTTGGACTTGGACTGAGCAACACTGCCAGCATCCCTGGCTCTCCAGCTTGTGGATGACTTGTAGTGGGACTCCTCAGGCTCTACAATTGACAGTGCCTTCTTGCTATGGCCTCACGTAACAGAAGTTACTAGATAGCTCTCTGCAGTGTCTTTTTTTTTTCCCCACCCCAAGACAGAGTCTCGCTCTGTTACCCGGGATGGAGTGCAGTGGTGCAACCTTGGCTCACTGCAACCTCTGCCTCCAAGGTTCAAGCCATTCTCTTGCCTCAGCCTCCCAAGTAGCTGGGATTACAGGTGCCCACCAACACACCCAGCTAATTTTTTGTATTTTTAGTACAGACAGGGTTTCACTATGTTGGCCAGGTTGGTCTCAAACTCCTGACCTCATGATCTGCCTACCTTGGCCTCCCAAAGTGCTGGGATGACAGGTGTGAGCCATCATGCCCGGCCTACAGTGTCTTTTATAAGGAAACTAATCCCATCACAATGACTCCACCCTTATGACCAAACCACCTCCCAAAAGGCCTCATCTCAAAAAACCATCACCTTGGGGGTCAGAATTTCAACATATGAGTTTTAAGGGGACAGAAATATTTAGACCATAACACTCACAATGTGTTTACATTGTCTTTAATTTCTACCAGCTGTGTTTTGCAGTTTTCAGGATAAAGGTCTTGCACATCTGTGTTAGGTTTCTCCAGAGAAACGGAACCAATAGTATGGGTGGATAGATGGGTAGATGGAGAGAGGGAGAGAGAGAGAGAGAGAAAGAGAGATAGACAGGCAGACAGGTAGATAGATAGTTGAGAGGGGATTTATCAGGGGAATTGATTCATATGATTGTGGGGTCTGAGGAGTCCCACTGCAGGCCGTCTGCAAGCTAGAGACCCTAGGGTGCTGGGAGTGTGGCTCGGTCCAAGTCCAAAAGCCCCAGAGCCAGGCAAGCTGGTGGTAGAAGTCTCAGTTCAAGGTCAAAGGCCTGGGAACCCAGAGGCAGGGGAAGAAAGCCCTGGAGCCAAAGGCTGGGGAGGCTGACATTGTTGTCCAAGGGCAGGAGAGGACCAGTGCATCCCAAATCCAGCAGGGAGCTCCACACATTCACCTTTTCTCTGCCTCTGTTATCTCCAGGCCCCCAATAACTGGATGATGCTGTCCACCCTGAGGGAGAATCTCCCCCACTAGTCCACTCAGACTCACACTAATCTCTTCTGGAAACACCTCACAGACACACCACAAAATACACTTTATCAAGTTTCTAGGTATTTCTTAATCCAGTCAAGTTGACACCTAAAATGAATTCATTTTCTGTTAAATTCATTCCTAAGTATTGCGTTTTTTGTTGCTACTGTAAGTGGTATTTTAAATTTTAATTTTCCTGTTGTTTCTTGCTAATGTATAGGAAAGCAATTGATCTGGTAATTGATTGTATACCCTTTGGCCTTGCTGTATTCACTTACTAATTCTAGTGCTTTTTTGTAGCTTCTTTGGGATTTTCTGCATATAATCATATTGTTTATGAATCTACACAGATTTGCTTTTTCCTCTTCAACCTGTGTATGTCTTTTATTTCTTTTTCTTGCCTTATTGCATTGGCTAGGACCTGTGATACAGTTGGAAAGCACTTCCTGTGCCCACATGGCAGAGTACATAGAAGGGTGACACCAGGAGGTAGGTTTAGAGGTCCCAAAAACTAAGTGTAGTACAGTCATCCCCTCTTATCTGTGGGGAATATGTTCCAAGACACCCAGTTGGTGCCTGAAGCTGCAGACAGACAGATAGATAGATGGATAGACAGATGATTGATTGATAGATATATAGATAGATAGATAGATAGATAGATAGATAGATAGATAGATAAGAAGGGATTTATTAGGGGAATTGGTTCACATGGTTGTGGGGCCTGAGAAGTCCCACACAGGCCATCTGCAAGCTAGAGACCCTAGGGTGCTGGTCGTGTGGCTCAGTATAAGTCCAAAAGCTCCAAACCAGGGAAGCCAATGGTAGAACTCTCGCTCCAAGGTCAAAAGCCTGGGAACCCAGAGGTAGGGAGTGAAACCCAGGTTGTACAGAACACTATATATACTATGTCTTTTTTATCTGACTACCGAAAGGGCTACTAAGTGACTAACAGTGGCTAGTGCAGACAGCATGAATATGCTGAACAAAGGGACAATTCACATCCTGTGCAGGACAGAGCAGGACGGTGCAAGATTTCATTGTGCTTCTCACAGGGTATCCAATTTAAAACATATGAATTGTTTATTTCTGGACTCTTCCAGTTTATAATTTTAAAATGCAATTGACTGTGGGTAAGTGAAATTATGGACAGTGAAACTGAGGATGGTGGAGGCTACTGTACATGACTTTCAGTTCCTGCTGACTTCTCTAGTTTCATTAAAGAGCAAACTCTGGCAGGATATGTCATATTTGTATAACACTTGAGAGCTGGGCTGGCTATGTAATTTGCAGGGTGCACTGGAAAATGAAAATGAGACCGTTTATTCATGAAACATGAAAAACCTTCTTTCCTTTTTTCCAAAGTCTGTCTCTGTCTGTGCCCTTCCCTCCGTCGCCCTTCCCTGCCCTCTCGATCTGTCACGGTGGTTTTCACGTGCAGTTTACTGTCGTGCTCCCTTGAGCACGGGAATACCTGCAAGACAAGGAGGGGTCTCCACAGGCAGAGGCGTCAGGGTCAGAACCGTGGAGTGGCCTTGGGTGAGTCAGGGCTGCAAGCCCCATTACTCCATTGCCCCACAGGGCTTCTCTTTCAAAGCACACATTCAATAATAAAATTGTTAAAATATCAAGATAACAACTGCAGAGCACTCAAAATGCAAACACCGTCCTCCCGAGCATGGAACCCTCTTGAGAAAAAGGCCCTCCTGAGCACAGGGTCCTCCTGAGCACTGAGCCCTCCTGAGCACGGGGTCCTCCTGAGTACCGAGCCCTCCTGAGCACGGGGTCCTCCTGAGCACAGAGTCCTCCTGAGCACGGGGTCCTCCTGAGCACAGAGTCCTCCTGAGCACGGGGTCCTCCTGAGCACAGAGTCCTCCTGAGCACGGGGTCCTCCTGAGCACAGAGTCCTCCTGAGCACGGGGTCCTCCTGAGCACAGAGCCCTCCTGAGCACAGAGCCCTCCTGAGCACCGAGCCCTCCCTGAGCACCGAGCCCTCCTGAGTACCGAGCCCTCCTGGGTACTGAGCCCTCCTGAGCACAGAGCCCTCCTGAGCACAGAGTCCTCCTGAGCACCGAGCCCTCCTGAGCACAGAGCCCTCCTGAGCACAGAGTCCTCCTGAGCACCAAGCCCTCCTGAGCACCGAGCCCTCCTGAGTACCGAGCCCTCCTGAGCACGGGGTCCTCCTGAGCACCAAGCCTTCCTGAGCACCGAGCCCTCCTGAGTACCGAGCCCTCCTGAGCACAGAGTCCTCCTGAGCACAGAGTCCTCCTGAGCACTGAGCCCTCCTGAGCACTGAGCCCTCCTGAGTACCAAGCCCTCCTGAGCACGGGGTCCTCCTGAGCACGGGGTCCTTCTGAGCACAGAGCCCTCCTGAGCACTGAGCCCTCCTGAGCAGAGAGTCCTCCTGAGCACCGAGCCCTCCTGAGCACGGGGTCCTCCTGAGCACAGAGTACTCCTGAGCACCGAGCCCTCCTGAGCACGGGGTCCTCCTGAGCACAGAGTACTCCTGAGCACCGAGCCCTCCTGAGCACGGGGTCCTCCTGAGCACAGAGTACTCCTGAGCATGGGGTCCCCCTGAGCACAGAGCCCTCCTGAGCACCGAGCCCTCCTGAGCAGAGAGTCCTGAGCACAGAGTCCTCCTGAGCACGGGGTCCCCCTGAGCACAGAGCCCTTCTGAGCACTGAGCCCTCCTGAGCAGAGTCCTCCTGAGCATGGTGTCCTCCTGAGCATGGTGTCCTCCTGGGGGTCTCCTGAGTGGCTCCCAATCATATACCTGCCTCACACACACCAGTGCCAAGGGCCTGCGTGCTTGGTGCCCTGCCAGGTGTCTGGGGCCCGCCTGCTATCTCGCATTCACAGCCTCACATTCACTTATAATGGGTCAGGCATTTAGTAGGTGAAACTGCGGCTCTGAGAGCTCAGAGAGCTTCTTTCACAGTAGCAGCTGCTCCCACAAGGGGTGGATTATTTTCTCTGAAACAGGGCAGCGGAGACTAAATTATCTCTAACAATGGTGGGGTGGTGAGCAGCCTTTGCTTCAGTAATGGACATATGTATTCTGTACTCACTTTCATGGTCAAATGTTTTCTTAAGCTGATTAAGAATGGTAAGGTGTGGCTGGGGGCGGTGGCTCACGCCTGTAATCCCAGCACTTTGGGAGACCAAGGCGGGTGGATCATGAGGTCAGGAGATCGAGACCATCCTGACTAACACAGTGAAACCCAGTCTCCACTAAAAATACAAAAAAAAAAAAAAAATTAGCCAGGCGTGGTGGCGGGCACCTGTAGTCCCAGCTACTCAGGAGGCTGAGGCAGGAGAATGGCGTGAACCTGGGAGGCGGAGCTTGCAGTGAGCCAAGATCGTGCCACTGCATTCCAGCCTGGGCGACAAAGTGAGAGTCTGTCTCAAAAAAAAAAAAAAAAAGAATGGTAAGGTGTGGGTCACACCCTGGGGAGAGACAGTGGGCCCAGTGGCTGGGACAGCAGCTGAAACAAGCCATTCAATCACCCAGGGTGGCAGATTCGTTGCAGCTGTGTGAGGTGCTGTGGTCAGGCAAGACTTGTGCTTAGTCAGGTCAGGAGGACTTCCTGAAGGAGACGACATTCTTACAGTACAAGCAGTCATTCCCCAGGTCCAGAAGAGGCCTGGGGGAGAGCCTGTGCCCAGCAGGTAGGAAAGTGATGTGTAACCCAGCCAGGAGAGCCCAGGGAGCCAGTGCCTATCACTCAGGGGTGCTCCAGGGCTTCCTGCAAGGGAGGGCCTGGCATGGCAGGGGCCAGGGACCAGTGAGGGCAGAGGAGGGACTGGGGAGGAGAGCAGAGGAAGACAGGTGCGGCCAGATGGGAGGGTCCTGGATGCCACTTCTGATCCCGACTCCCCCCACCACTTACCAACCTGCAAAATCCTCCATGTTCTGTTCTTTCCCTTTTTTTTTTTTGAGACAGGATCTCACTCTGTTGCTCAGGCTGGTGTACAGTGGTGCCATTTCGGCTCACTGCAACCTCCGCCTCCCAGGTTCAAGTGACTCTTCTACCTCAGCCTCCCGAGTAGCTGGGACTACAGGTTCACACTACCACGCCAGGCTAATTTTTGGATTTTTTTTGGTAGAGACGGGGTTTCAGCCTGTTGGCCAGGCTGGTTTCAAACTCCTGATCTCAAGTGATCTACCCACCTTGGCTTCCCAAAGTGCAGAGATTACAAGTGTGAGCCACCGCACCCAGCCAATCTTCTGTGTTCTCCTCAACCCTGGTTAAAAGCCCACTCCCCTGTCCCCCTCCTCACCAGCCGCCACTGCCCCAGCACCGCTCCCCATTCCATGCCCCCACCCTGCACACCCTTCCCCCTCCCTGCCCCCCACTCCCTACACCCCTCCCCCCGGCCCCCACTCCCCAAACCCCTCCCCCTTCCCTGACCTCGCTCCTCCACACCCCTCCCCGTCCCTGACCCCCATTCCCCCCATCACCCTCCTCCCTCCCCGCCACTGCCCCACACCCCTCCCTCTCCCTGCCCCTCATGTCCATCTTCCTAAAGGGCAGCACCCTCTAGACTCTGGAACTTTGCTCTGTCCACCTGCCTGTGTGTTCAGAAACCTCTCAGACCAGTGGGCACCCCCAGCTCATCCAGCCCCCTCCTGTATGTGGACACTCAGATTGTCACCAATTTTTTTTTTCTATTACAAACAGCGCTGCAAAGGAAGGATGTCAACCACAGGTGTCTTCGTTTTGGAAACTGGAGACATCTTCCCGGGGTCAAAGGCAAGTGTGCATGTCATTTTGTTTGGTGTTGCCAGCGCCCCTCTGAGAGGGCGGTACCCAGTGGCGTCCCAGTCAGGGACTGGGACCTGCTTCCCACAGCCCGGCAGATGGATGCGCGGTCTCGTGGATGAGAGGCAGCACCTGGCTGTGGTTGAAGTTTGCGTTCTCTAAGGATGAGTGAGTGGACAGGTTCAAAGTATTTAAGGCTCATTTTAATCTTTTTGGGGAACTGTCTCTTTATGTCCTTTTCCTGTTTGTCTATCTGATTTCTGGTCCTTTGTCGTCAATTTGTACGAGTTCTTCATTTATTAAGGATGTTGGGGCTGGGCACGGTGGCTCATGCCTGTAATCCCAGCACTTTGGGAGGCCGAGATAGGCGGATCGCTTGAGGTCGGGAGTTCGAGACCAGCCTGACCAACATGGTGAAACTCCGTCTCTACTAAAAATACAAAAAAATTAGCCAGGCGTGGTGGCGCACACCTGTAATCCCACTTACTCAGGAGGCTGAGGCAGGAGAATTGCTTGAACCTGGGAGGTGGAGGTTGTAGTGAGCCAAGATGGCGCCACTGCACTCTAGCCTGGGTGATGGAGCGAGACTTTGTCTCAAAAAAAAGAAAAGAAAAAAGGACTTTGGCCCTTCATCTGTGGCTTATGTTGCAAATATTTTCTCCTAGTTTTTCAGTGCTCTTTGTTTATGGTGTTTTCTTTTGGCTGTGCAAAATATTTTTCCTTTTTTATACCCATATTTACCAATCTTTTCTTTTCTTTGAGTCATAGTCTACCCCCGCACCCAGGTGACGGAAGAATGCACTCATGTCCTCTTCCAGGACTTGTCTGAACTCCCGTTTCGCACGTGGGTTCCCGAGCCGCTGAAGTGTATTTTTGTGTGTGGCGTGAGGCAGACCTCTCATCTTTTCTCCAGGCCTATCTGGTGTGCACCCCCACCCTGTTATTCAGAGTCCACTTGTGCTCCAGAGGTTTGAGGCACCCCCTTTATCTCATGCTGACCTCCCAGGTGCATGGGCCTCCTTCAGGGCTTCTCGTCCACCCCGTGTCTGCCCAGCACAACCCGCTGGAGGACGCTGTGCTGTCAGCAGGGCCGAGGCCGTCAGGGAAGGGGTGCAGGTGGCGGAACTAGACTTTCTTTTTCAGGGGTTCCTGGCTGTCTTTGAGGGATAAGTATTTCTTGGGATAAGATTCATTTATGTGAAGTTCAGCAGTCCTTCAGTTTTACTCCATTTCTTTTTCTTCTATTAAATCCAAGGAAAATCCTTAACTTTCCCATCTACTCAACGATCAGCTTGCATGTTCTGTCCACATCTTGCACAGGGCCTGGCCTCATCCGACATGAATGAGGGGCGTTTCTGGGCAAGGGGTCTGGCAGTGACATTTGTGGTTTGTTGTTGCTTTCTTTTTTTGTAACTTTCGGTATTGTTTGCCTCTTGACAATACGCATGCATTCTTCCTGTGAGGAAAACAAGTCATTATTCCAGAGCAGAATTTTTCCAGGAAGGAGCCAAGCGCTCAGATGGCTCCAGGTGGGGGAGGGGACGAAGTAAATCGCAGTCTGCAAATTAGAGCTCAGTGCATTAATATTTCCTAAAAATATCTCTCATTTGCATCTCCTACGAGCAAATGTTTTGCGGAAAAACCGTCTTTATTTCGGGATCTCTGGAGTGGTGGCGGCACCGCCGGCGAATGGCCTACATCTCCTGCTTCTGTTCCAGCTCATTCTTGCCTTCCATGAATACAAGACGCTGGAAGGTGCAGGAAGAGAGAGGAACAGTGATGAACGGAGCAGTCTCTGTCCCACGTGGCAGCTTTGGGGTTCTGTCTCCCTTTTTATCATAAAGAGGTGTTTTTGTGTGTTTCTTTCTCATGGCTAATTTGAGATTCTGGTTATTTAAAGAGCCCAGAGATGGAAGCCAGATGACTCAACTCCGGATTGGGGAGGGATTTCCTTAAAAGACCTCTCAGTTTGTGGGAGCACAGACCAACATGACCGTGCACCATGCATGCTCATCACGCCTGGCTACCCTGATGTACTCAGACTCCGAGCCGCTCGGCAGAAAGTGGAGGCTAAACAAACTCGTCTTCCCTCCCACCGTGGCTCTTGTTCAATAAAACCAACAGAAGCCACAGGCTGACAGCATCTGGTTAAGGGAGGGAGGGACCTGAACGGCTGCCGCGTGGTGACCACTGCACCCATAGCACGGGTTGCTGGCTGCGCCTGGGGAGCCCCATCCCTGTGCTTGTAACCAGAAGTCAGGCTTCTCTGCTCTGGGACTCTTCTTAAGATGAGCTCTTCAACTCTGCGGCAGCTGCCTTTTCTGGCGCTGCAGGCTGGTCCCTCCACACCGCGCCTCCTCCTGGGACGCCCATGACAGTCACCTGCTGTGGTCGGGAGGGGCATTCTCAGGAGCGGACCTGAGAGTTTCTGAGAGTTCCCGGAGGGCCTGAAGACGCGGGGGCTCAGAGCTGCGCTTTCCTTGCCAGCGTGGTCCTTCCGTGCACTCCCCGGCGCCAGCTGACTGCGTGGGGGTGGAAGGGAGGCCTGTGGTGGCCGTTGGAGGCTGGTGCTTCCCTGCCGGACTCCCTGGCAAGTCTGTTCTTGGAATTGTCCTTCCGGAAGCCTCCTGCGTGAACTGCACTCAGTGGAACCCGCAGGCTGTGGGCGCGGCGTCCGGGCTCTCTCCGCTCCAGCCCCCGGGCTCGCAGTGCCCCACTGTGTGCCGGCGCAGTCTTTGCTCCGCGGGAAGGTGGGCTCCGGCTCTCCCCTGGCCACGTTACATGAGTCTCAGACCCTCCTGGGGGGCCACCCCGAGCTCCGACACGCCAGGGCCAAGTTCCACGCTTCTGCCAAGCACTCAGCCTGCGGGCCTGTGTCAGCCGGTGTGTCCGGGAGGCGCACACGGTCATTCCTAGAGCGTGTTATGTTCTACTCATAAAAGGCAACGTAGTGGGGGCAAAATCCTGGGGCCGTGGCTGTTTCCCTCCCAGCAGGTGTGGGGCCCTATATTTCAGAAGATCGTTTTCTAAGGAACTCGAGGTTGGCCTGTGCACGGGCTTCCAGGGTTTTCCCTCCGTGCTCCGCAGCCTTCGACACTCCAGACGGTCGACTGGGGCATTTCAGGGTGCCTCGTCTGTCTCCCGTGGCTCAGGGAGGGCTGTCCCTCGTTGTCTGATGCTGGCATCTTGACATCTCTTGTTTCATGTGGTTTTTCTCTTTTGATTTGTTTGGTTTTTCAAGCGGAAGGTAAACATGGTTCCTGTTACTCCACCTTGGCTGGAAGCCAGTCTCCTGTTCAGATTATCTTAGTTACTTATTCTCTATTGTGAACAATCTTCTCAGACCCAGCAATTTCCAAAAACTGAGGATACGGGCTCTCCTTGGCCTCCCTATGTCCCCATGGACACCTTCTCAGCACCTCCCTCAGGCCCCAGGGTGCCCGCTGGCAGTTTTCGGTGCAGAAACTCCTTAGAGAGTGGGGGGCATTTCCTAGGAAATGCCTACTCCAAACATTTGGATTGCGGGCTCATCTTTTTAGAAATTCTGAATAGGTTATAGTTGGCTCAAACATCAAAAAGTATAAAGAGACATACAGTGTCCAGCGTCCCTCCCCCAGGCCCCTCCTCCCTGGTTACTTTCTCATGTAAACCCGCGTGCAAAATTGTAGCTGTGGGCAACCTTCTATTTTTGGAAAGTGGTAGCAAGTTGATACCCACTGATCCTCACCTTGAATTTTTCAGCACATAGCACGTTCACGCAGGTAGAACCAGCAAAAGATAATGCTAGACTGGCATGGGGGCATGGGAGATAGGCCCGCAGATGGTCCAAGGACCTGCCTGTGTGATGTCAGGTCTGTACTGTCCTCTGATGAGCTTGGCAGGGAGAGCAGACGTCTGTTTCTGACTACATTGGGGTGCTCGTTAGCCAGCGAGGTGGAGGAGTCCTGTAGGCGGCTGGATGTTGTGATGGTTACTTTCATGTGTCTACTGGACAGGGCCAGAGGGTGCCCAGATACTTGGTCAAACATCACTTTGGGTATTTCTGTGAGGGTGTTTTTGGAAGAGATTAGCATTCAAATTGGCAGACTGAGGAAAGCAAGATGGCCCTCCCCATTGTGGTGGGCCACATCCAGTTGAGGACCTGAATTCAACTGAGGGTCCCCTGAGGACCTGATGACAGTGGAACTAATTCCTACCAGCTCTGTGTGAGTGGAGCTCATGTTTATTTTTAAGAGACAGGGTCTGGCTCTGTCACCCAGGCTGGAGTGCAATGGTGTCATCATGGCTCACTGCAGCCTCCACCTCCTGGGCTCAAGTGATCCTCCCACCTCAGCCTCCTGAGTAGCTAGGACTACAGGCACATGCTACCATGCCCAGGTTTGGTTTTTTTGTTTGTTTGTTTGTTTGTTTTGTTTTGTTTTTGTAGAGATGAGACCTCGATATGTTGCCCAGGCTGATCTCAAACTCCCAGGCTCAAGTAATCCTCCCGCCTCGGCCTCCCAAAGTGCTGGGATTACAGATGTGAGCCACTGTGCCCAGTGCAACCTAATGACTTCTAAAGATGCCTGTGCTTACCTCTTCCAAGGGCTGTGGTTGTGCTGGAGTTCCTGGACACAGCCCTATCTGGTTACATGGCGGCTCCTTTAGGCTTCGGTCTGTTCCTGTGCTGACTGCGGGGCCAAGCTGGTGTCTGAAGGACATTTCTCCATTGAATGGGCAGTCTCTGGAGGGTCCAATTTTCCTTCTAGGTTTTCCTTTCTCAGGACACTGTCCTTGCCAACCGTTTCCTGCTACAGCTGGTGGCGGCCAAGTCCTCAGGGCCTCTCTGAATGCCCGGCTCCCGCTCCACTCACAATCGCCAGTGCAAGCCTCACCCGGGAGCAGCGGCTTCTCAGAACGTAAACCCCAGTGACGCTCTCAGGTGCCAGCTGTGTCTAGTGTGGCCCGTTTGGACCCCATGACTTGGAAAATTTTAAGAAGCACTTATAAATTATTAACCTGTGATTGTAGGTAATGAAACAACCAGAGGGCTTCATAAAATTCAGATCAAATTCTACCACAGAAGCATTTGAATCGGGCTCACTGCATGCCGGGCGCCGCTGTAAGCACCCTACCTGCATGTTCTCATTTGATCGTCAGCAGCCCCAGGAAGCTGGCATGGTCACAGCTGCACTCAGCTGGGTGAGCAGGTCTGTGTACCAAGAGGTGGAGCCTCTCCCACAGCCACGCAGTGGTCGGGGGCCACGCAGGTTCCAGCCTGTCCCTGCCAGACCAGCAGGCACTCTCGAGCCACAGGCCCGCTGCCCCTCACATGCAGAGGGTAGCTGGTCTCCCCAAAGTCGGCTTGGCTTCTGACGAACGCTCTCGTGCTCCCTCTGGCCCTGCCATGGGGGCTTCATCTCACACAATGCGCAGAGTAAGGACCCAACATTTAAAGAGACGAGTGTGGAAAGCATGTTACAGTCAGAGTTCCACGTACTCTCACGTCATTCCCGAGGGTACAGGCAGGAATCAGAACAAGGAGAAAAACCAACAGAAACGAAACAGTAACAACAAGCAAGCTACGAACCAAAGGCATATGCAGCACACAAAGGGTTAACGCCTTGACTGGTTCAAGAGTCAGAGATTAACGTCACGAATAAAACTGCAAATTAAAAAAGATAACAAGATGCCATGTTTCATTATTGGATTGGCAAATACTAAAAAGAAAGCTATGCCTGGGGTGGGGGATGCTGGAGGACGTGGGGCCGGTCACTCACTCCTGCAGGATGCCCTGACAATGCCTGTCAGAAATCTTAAAAATGTGTGCAACGTCTTAAAATTTATCCTGTGGAGATAATAAGGAGTATGACCCCAGATAGATTCGCAGCCTTTTTATAGTAGCTAAGATCTGGACAACCTAAATGGCTAACACTACAGTATTACTCAATGACGTGTTTATTCAAACCATAGCATTCTATGCAGTGTTCAAATGATCCAGTTCTTCATTTATTGACCTTAAGAATTGCTAATGATATAACTGTTACATGAAAAAACATGCACAGTGCCTCGCGTGTCACGGGGTCAGACATGCACAGCACAACGTGCATGCGTAGTTTGGTCTGTCCACGTAGGTACAGGCATGAGTCATCACCTGTGTGATGGGGCTACGAGTGGCTTTTTCTTCTTTTTGCTTATTTTTCTTGTTTATATTTTTCTACAATGAATATGAGTAACATATAGCAAAGTGTAAAACAGTGTGAGCAGAGTCTCTGTGCCATTTCCTAGACCCCTGCCCTCTGGGAGCTAGATCTGCAGCCTGGCTCCGGCCCGTCCCCTGCCGAGCTCTACTGAAGGGCAAAGCAGGATGTCCCTGAGGAAGGGGCCTCGCCAGCTCCTGCCCTGGAGGAGCCTCTGAGCACATCGAACTAGAGTCTGAGCTGGTCACACAAGCCCCCGCTGAGCACCTGCCATGGGCTGGCAGGTCCTGGGGACGGAATGTTCTGGAACCGCAGCAGTAGGTCAGACGGGAACTCTGGCACAGACGCCCCCTCTCCGGATTCTTGTCCAGATCCCAAGATGGATACAAAACATGGCAAGTATGAGCTGGGGCTTAGCAAAGCCGCATAAATCCATCGCTGCTGCGAAAACAACTCGAATGACATGGTGTTGGGAACAAAAACCATACGAGAATTCCGAGTCTGGGAAGGGCATTTCTAAAGCAGTTCTGGTTACAGAACAGAAGCGAGTATCATGAGGTGAACAGAAAAGGCAGAAATGTTAGTGAAATTTCAGGATGCAGGAATGAAAGGAAGTCCTGGAACTTTCCGAGTGCTTTAGGGAGGCCACTGTTACAACAGATAGACATGAACGTGTGTCACGGCCCAAGTGTAAGAGAAGCATGTTCATTCTTGGTGAGAGCAGGACAAGCAGGACCTGAGTGGTGGATCGGAGCTTGGGGACATGGGAGGGTTGGGTGGGGGAGTCTCTCCCCATGTGGCACCCAGGGGCCCAGGCTGAGGAAGGCTTCGCCATCTTGCTTCACAGGTGACTTTGAGGTCACTGGGGCTGATCCCTGGCCCAGCCGGGGAGAGGCTGTGAGCCTCTCTGGAAGCGGGGGGAGCATCCCTCCTGCTCACGGTCCACTGGCTGGAGCCCAGCCAGGGCCCACCCGGCTGCAGGGGAGCCTGGATGGATCAAGGTGTGCCCAGGAACAAGAGAAGGGACAAGTGTTCAAAGCAGAGAGCAGCATCGGCCTGCATTCATAGTTAACGGCTGACTATTTTGACACTTGAGAATGTTTTCTAGAATAAAAATGAGTAAGAAAAGGTTGAATTTGGCAAAGACGTAAGACATACATTCATGAGAGGTGCTCTTCTATAAACACAGCAGCTCACTTTAACTGCCTTAGAAATCTGGAAACAAGGAGATTCCAAGACCCACAAATCTGGCATTTGTCAACTATTTTTTCTTTCATTGACAAATGTAGATAGTATATTTTATGAGCATAGAGAAACATAACAACTTTAGACTCACAAATGACTGAAAAGTATTGATCTACGTGGTTCTTTTCAACCAAAATTAATATAAATAACATAAAAAAGTTGAATGAAAGATTTATTTTCCAAAAAGAACTTTTGTAGCAGACATTGTATATTTTTGGATGGCTTTTAATTTTTTAAACAAAATTTCCTCTTTTTCTTCCAATGTGTTTTTTCTATTTTTAAAATTTTTTGAGCCTCGTACAACTTGCTCTGACCACACTTATTTTTCTAAATTCTTGTGGAATCAAATGCTGTGTTTTCATTTTGTACCCAAACAATGTGAACATTACCTTGACCAAGAAGCCTGTAGACTAATGTTCACCAGATGGGCTGGTGTCTGGCATTCTCTGCAGAACGTGTCCAAATCCTGCCCAGTTGGTCATGATACTTCCTAGAAATGGACTGGGTGGGGGCGAGGTAAGGTGACCATCTGCCTCATGGTCCTTAACATCTAGAGCTGGAGAGGATTCGAAGGAAGAAGAAAGCATCCCTCTTATCTGAGTTGCTTTCAAGTTGAAGGACATTAGATGGGAAATCCTCATCAGAAGGTGGTAAATTTAGCTTGCAAGCATAATAATTACTTTATTAGTTGATGATACTTTTTACCCCATATATGTTTAGTATGGAAAACCCAAAATAAGTTTTTAAACTGCGGCTATTGAATATGGAATTTCCCTTGCAAATGACTTCTCAGCAAATGAATATATGGTCTAGAGATGGGACTCTATTTTAGGGGGTTACTTTCTTTAGATAGTGGAATGCCTGGAGACCACAACCAGATCTGAGAACATCGCATCTTGGTTTTAGTGTAGCAGACAGCCAGTTTCTCAGACTTAGGACTTAAAAATGTTGAAATGTATTCCACAGAAAAATCTTAAAAGTTAACCACTTAACCTCACGTTGGCCTAAGAAACATTTTTAGCGAAGGCATAAAAGCAACTCTAAAATTCTATTTTACTGTGCTTTTCTGAGAATATGATTATGCAATCACTAAATGGAAGTGGCTTTTTGCTATGGTTTCTGGCTACCCTGTCTCACCACTGTAGCTTTTGGACACAAAATTGAAAAGACCAGCCTGGAAGGGATGATGTCTACACTGGCAATATTTCTTACTGTCATCACATTTTGTGTAAAACAAATACCTACTATTTTGAGAACAACTTTGGATATGTTTATTTTGGTTATAAAATTTAAACGATCTTTCTCTGAGTTTGATGCTGTTTTATTCTCCTATTTACTGAGCCACACCATGAGCGGGGCTGGGGGAGTGATACTGGAACACAGCCTCCGCCACTCCTCAGTCAACCTCACCCTTCTTAGTTCTTACCTGTCACTGTGAAGTCACCTGCTTCACCAATTTTGAATAATATCTCTTAGCCCTGGCTGTAAAGATGAGGAAGTTAGTTTTCCTCCCCACCTACTCCCCACCTACTTTCTTTCTTTTTGAGACAGAGTTTTGCTCTTGTTCCCCAGGCTGGAGCGCAGTGGCACTGTCTTGGCTCACTGCATCCTCTGCCTCCTGAGTTCAAGAGATTCTCCTCCCTCAGCCTCCCGAGTAGCTGGGATAACAGGTGCCCATCACCATGCCTAGCTAATTTTTGTACTTTTTAGTAGAGCCGTGGTTTTGCCATGTTGGCCAGGCTGGTCTTGAACTCCTGACCTCAGGTAATCTGCTCTCCTCAGCCTCCTGAAGTGCTGGGATTACAGGCATGAGCCACTGCGCCCAGCCTCTCCCCACCTACTTTCTGCCTTTCACTCCAAACCATGGTTAGCTTTATGATTTCTCTATGCTCAGAAATTTATTACTTTACATTCTTATAAATTTTTTCCAGACACATTTATTCTAGCTTTAGTCCTATAGTTAGATTCAAAACTTACTGCTAGTGCTTCCAATAATGTTTTAAAATTCATTTCTTAGTTGGCTGCAGTTTATCCTCTATTCCATAGGAATAATGTCGCTGAGTTTTGCATGTCTGAAATGTTTGTCAGTTGCCTTCCATGTCTATGACAGTTTAGCTGGTTATAATACTGGTGTTCACACTGTCTTTTGCTAAGGATCTCCTGGGATGCTCCACAACCCTCTAGTACCATTGTCATTGTAAAGAAATCTGAGCCAGACTGGCTTTTCTCTTTACAACTGACATGATATTCAGTCTTGCACATATTTAATCTCTTTTGATGGTCTTCCCTTTTGAGCATTTTCTCTTCAATTGCTTTTGTAAAGAAAGATTTTTATTATGAAAGATATCAAAATATATGAGTGCACAGAAATACAAATGACACTTGCAGGTATCCACCACCCAGCCACTATGCTTAGTCACATTCCTCCATTCTGGCATTTTTTTTTTTGTTTTGTTTTGAAACGGAGTGTCCTGTGTCGCCCAGCCTGGAGTGCAGTGGCAGGATCTTGGCTCACCACAACCTCTGCCTCCCAGGTTCAAGCAATTCTCCTGCCTCAGCCTCCCGAGTAGCTGGGATTACTGGCGCATGTCACCACGCCTGGCTAATTTTTGTATTTTTGGTAGAGATAGGGTTTCACCATGTTGGCCAGGCTGGTCTCGAACTCCTGACCTCAGGCAATCTGCCTGTCTCAGCCCCACAAAGTGCTGGGATTACAAGTGTGAGCCACCACGCCCAGGCACTGTTGCAAAATCTATGCCTCCACTTACTCCTAACCCCTCACTCAAATATTACTTTAGTCTTTTATGCAAATTTATATACATTGATGTTCACAAATCTTAGCCGTACAATTTTGAAAATAGACTGTATTTTTTAGAGTGATTTTAGTTTTACAGCAAAATTGAGCAGAAGGTACAGAGTTCCCATGCATTCCTTGACCCCACACACGTAGCCTTCCCCACTATCAACACTCCCCACAGAGGGGGACATTTGTTGCAATTGATGAGCCTATATTGACATGTCACTATCACCCAGAGGGCACAGTTTACATGAGGGTTCGTGGTTCGCTCTTTGTGTTGCATATTTCATACGTTTTGACAGATGTGCAGTGGCATGGACCCACAATGATAGTATCACACAGAAGAGTTTCATAGCCTTAAAGACGCTCTGTGCTCTGCCTGTTCATCCCTCCCTCCCCTCAGCCCCTGGAAACCACTGATCTTTCTACTGTTTCCATCATTTTGCCTTTTCCAGAATGTCATATAGTTGGAATCACATGGTATGAAGCCTTTTCTGATTGGCTTCTTTTACTTATTAATATGCATGTCTGGTTTTTCTATGTCTTTTCATGGCGCTAGAGACTGAAAGTTTGTGTACTCTCAAAATCCATATGTTGAAATCTTAACCCCTAAGGTGGTAGTATTAGGAGGTGCGGTCTTTGGAGACATGATGAGATCATGAGAACTACACCCTCATGCATGAGAGCAATGTGCTTATAAAAGCCACCCCAGAGAGCTCCCTTGCTTCTCCCACTATGTTAGGACACAGCAAGAAGGTCCTGTCTACCAACCAAGAGATGGGCCCTCGACAGACATCCAATCTGCTGGGACCTTGGTCTTGGACTTCCCAGCCCCCAGAACTGTGAGAAGTAGAGTTTGGTTGTTTATAAGCTATGTGGTTTATTTTGTTTTGTTATAGCAGCCTGAACAGAATAAGACACATGGCTTGAGTGCTCATTTCTTTTTAGTGCTGAATAATGTTCCATAGTCTGGATGTGCCCCAGTTTGCCCAGTCACCCACTGAAGAACATCTTGCTTGCTTCCAAGTTTTAGCAACTATTAATAAAGCTGCTATAAATGTTAGTGTGGACATATGTGTTCAGCTCATCTGGGTAAATGCCAAGGAGTGTGATTGCTGGATCCTATGGTAAGAGAGTGTTTAGTTTTCTAAGAAGCTACCAAACTGTCTTGCAAAGTGGCTGCACCATTTCCGGCAGCAATGATAAGCGTTCCTGTTGCTCCACACCCTGGCCAGCATTTGATGGTGTTGGTGTCCGCGTTTTGGCCATTTTAATAGGTGTGCAGTAGTATCTATTGTTGTTTAATTTGCATTTCCCTAATGATGTATAATGATGAGTATCTTTCATGGCTTATTTGCCATCTGTGTATCTTCTTTGGTGAGGCATCTTTCAGGTCTTTTGCCTGTTTCTATAATTGGATTGTTCATTTTCTTATTGCAGGGTTTGGAGAGCTCTTTGTGTGTTTTGGATAACGGTCCTTTAACAGATATCCCTTTTGCGGTTATCTGGTCCTAGTCTGTAGCTTGTCTTCTCTTTCTCTCAACAGTGTCTTCAGAGAGCAAAAGTTTTTAACTTTAATGTCCTGTTGATCTATGATTTATTTCGTGGGTCAGCCTTTGGTGTTGTATTTTTACAAATCACCACCAAATCCTGGGTGATCTTGATTTTTTCCTGTGTTACCTTATAGGAGTTTTACAGTTTTGCATTTTACGTGTGGGTCTGTGATCCATTTTGGGTTAATTTTTGTGAAGGTGCAGGGTGTGTGTCTGCACTCACTTTTCTGCCTGTGGATGTCCAGGTGTTCCAGCACCCTCTGTCTTTGCCCCATTTTGTTGCCTTTGCTCCTTCAGCAAACATCAGTCGGCTACACATATGCGAGTCTATTTCTGGGCTCTCTGTTCTGTTCCATTCACCCATGTGTCTCTTCTTCCTCCGGTACCACACTGTCTTGATTACTGTAGCTTTATAGTCAGCCTTGAAGCCAGGAAGTGTCAGTCTTCAAGTCCATTCTTCTCAATTAGCTGTACCATTTTGACAAATGGACACATACTATAACTCACAAACCTTTCATGACATGGGACATTTTTATCTCCCTAGAAAGTTCCCTCACGTCACTCCCCAGTCAATGCCATGCCCAGAAGAAACCACTGTTCTGAATATTTCACCTTAGATGAACGTTTCCTGTTTGAACCATCATGTAAATGGAATCACCTCAAATGCACTCTTGGGTGCACAGCGTGTCTGCGAGCGGCCTCCACGCCATTGCTTGTGTCAGCGGTCAGGGTCACTCCAGGTTTCACTGCGTGCACACTTCACCCCACGGTCTACACAGAGCCAATATCGTGCCACTTTTGGAAAACGTGACACCTTGACCTGCCTATAAGCCAATTCACCCCTCCGCCTACTGCGCTGTGCATACTGTATCGACCCGTGTAAACAGCACTTCAGTGCAATGTTATCATTTTTATTTTCAAAAGGCTTGGGAAGAGGAGGAAAATTGTCTTTTATACTAACCTCCCCAACCCCTTGGTGCTTTCACTGCTCTTCCATCCTCCCAGAAGGCCCATCTCCTGTTCGGCATCTTTTCCCTTCAGCCTGCAGTTTCCCTAGCATTTTATGTTGTGAAGCTCTGCTGTGAACAAATTCTGTCAATTTTCTTTGATCTGAAAATAGCTTTATTTCTGGAAGGATAGGCATAGAATTATGGGATGGCAGGTTGTTTTTATTCTTGTAGTCTCTTCAAGATGTTTTGCGCCATCTCTGGACCTCCGTTCCTTGTAGCTGGTTATTGGAGTGGTGGCCCAGGGCACCCCGTCCTTCGGGCGGCCCTCCTGGTTTCTGCTTGTCTTTTGGTTTTCCGAGCATTGACGGATGTGCTTGGGTGTGGGGGGTTGGGTACTGATGCCGCCTGGGGGCTGCTGGACTTTGCTGAAGTCCATGTTGTCCCCGCTGTTGGAGACCGGCCTCCCAGACTCCTTGCCAGTCCAAAGTGCTCTGTTGGAAGAAACACAAAGGTGCCCGGGTCCCGGACAGAAAGCGCAGCTAAGAAGCGGTGGAGCTGGGCCCCAGGTCTCGGGGGGAGAGGACGTCCTGCCCGCTCCACTCACGTCGGGCCCTGGAGGAAAGGGGTGTCTTCCTGCCTCTTCATCCACAGGTATTTTTCAGTCAGGAATGGAAACTCTTTTCTTTTTTAAAATTAGGATATTAGAATCACATAAATAAAAATGTAGCCTAATTTATGGATTTCTTAAAACTAAATTTTCTTTTTTTTTTTTTTTTTTTTTTTTTTTTTTGAGTCGGAGTCTCGCTCTGTCGCCCAGGCTGGAGTGCGGTGGCGCGATCTCGGCTCAGTGCAAGCTCCGCCTCCCGGGTTCACGCCATTCTCCTGCCTCAGCCTCCCGAGTAGCTGGGACTACAGGCGCCCACAACCGCGCCCGGCTAATTTTTTGTATTTTTAGTAGAGACGGGGTTTCACCGTGGTCTCGATCTCCTGACCTTGTGATCCGCCCGCCTCGGCCTCCCAAAGTGCTGGGATTACAGGCGTGAGCCACCGCGCCCGGCCAAAACTAAATTTTCTATTTTGAAAAATGTCAAGCTCACAGGAAAGTTGAGCGAATAGTACAATGAACAGCTGCGTGCCCTGCACCCAGATTCACCTGTTTTAAACGCCTTTGCATATTTTGCTGTCTGTCTACAAACACACACACACATGCGCTTTTGGGTTTTTTGCCGAGCCACTTAAAGTAAGGTGCAGACATCAGGACACTCCCTCTCACACTCTCGACGTGTGTCCCCCAAGAAAGCGACGTCCCACAGCATAGCCGCAGCTGCCCGCCCAGGCCTGACACTTCACACCCACCCAGTGCAGCCCCATCGGCATCCCCCGCCCCGCAGTGCCCACCACTGTGGCCATGTGTGTGTGACTCGTGCGTGCTGTGCGTGTGTTACCTGTGTGTGCTGTGGGGTTTGTGCAAGAGCCTTAGACCTGCGTTCGAGGCCACCTGGAGCAGGGCCTTCCCCTCCTCCAGGCTGCCCTTGTGCGTGACCCAGATGAAGGCAGCCTCAGGGAGCACCCACAGGTTGTCCCCACTCTGTAGCCCTGGGGGGTGGAATGGGGAGGGCTGGAGATGCCTGCGGCCAAGCAAGCCCACCTGTTTGTCTCCACACCCAGGGGGACTGTGCTGGGATTCCCAAGGCCAGGGCCCTGCGCTGAGGGCAACGCGGAAGCAGGCAGAATCTACGCTTCTCCTACGCTGCCCTCTCACACTTCAGCCTTCAGCCAGGCTGTAGTCACCACACACACACACACACACACACACACACACACACACACACACACACACACACACACACCACACACATCTCACACACACTACATACACATCTCACACACACTACATACACACACCACACACACACCACACACACACTACACACACACACACATCACACACACACACACCACACACACACACCACACACACACACACACACACACACACACACACACAAACACACCACACACCTCACACACACTACATACACATCTCACACACACTACATACACACACCACACACACACCACACACACACTACACACATACACATCACACACACCACACACCACACACACCCCCCACACACACCACACACACACCACACACACACTACACACATACACACCACACACCACACTCCACACATACCACACACCACACACACTACACACACCCCACACAGGCACACACACTACACACACATCTCACACACACTACATACACACACCACACACACTACACACATACCACACATATACCACACATATACCACACACACCAGACACCACACTCCACACTCCACACACACCACACACACACACCACACTATACACGCCACACATGCACACACACCACGTGCACACCACACACACACCACACACACCACACATACTACACACACAACACACACACCACACTCACTACACACACATCACATGCACACCACACACACACACACCACACACACCACACACACACTACGCACCCTGCACACACACACCACACACCACACACACTACACACACACCATGCACACATACACCATGCACGCACATGCACATACACACTCATGCACATCACACTCACATATGCACACACAATACACACATTACATACACAAACACACATGCCACACACACCACATAAACGTCCCACCCCACACACACACCACACACATGCCACACACACACACATATTACATATACACAAACATGCATGGCACATACACAAACACATGCAAACATGCCAGTGCATACACCCCACACATACACACATGTATAAATCACACACATCACACATATACACACATATATAAACCACACACATCACACACATACACACATATATAAACTACATACATCATACACACACATATAAACCACACACTCCACACATACACATATGTAAATCATACACATATAAACCACACATATCACACACACACCATACATCCCCACAGCACACACACACACACCACGTACACACACACCCCCACAGACACATGCACACCACACATACACACAACATGCCACATAAACACGCACAAGCACACCACACACTACACATATGCACACACACACAGATACTATACTCCCACCTTCTGACCCACTAGGGCCTGGATCAGGCTTAGGTTAGTGTGACAGTCCCCTCAGGCACAAAAGGCATGAAAAAATTCAGGAATCAAGATAAGTAATATTTTAATGCAACATTTTGCAGAATCAAAGTGAATGCAAAGCATCCACATTGAACAAAACATCAGAATGGTGGGGCAAAGGCAGGATCAGCCCTCCAGGCCTCCTCCAGCCTCAGGCCCCTCCGCAGGGGCACCGCAGGGCTCCTCATGAGAGTCCCTCAGGGCTAGGGCAGGGGCTGGCCAGGCACGGTCAGGTCTCGGCAGGGCGGGGAGCCTGGGCTGCACTGGCTCCTGTCTTCTGTCTTCTGAGTGTTTGGGAAGCGAGTGTCATTCTCTCCGTGCCCCCACCGCATCCATCCCGGGTTGTGTAACTCTCCAGAAAGGGCATGGCACACACACCACAAAACTTTCCACACAGGGACTCCGGACACTGGGGAGCTTCCACACCCGCCACAGCCAAGTGATTTCCTAATCACAAATAATTTTGTCATTTTTTCTTCTTCTTCCCAGAAACACTGGGGGGTCGGTGGCGGGGGTGGGGGCGGTACTCAGAGAAGACCAGAAAATGAAAATGTTCAACATTTGTGTCTCCACTGTTTTTGATTTGTCTGTAAGCAAAATAACAAAGCCCTTGGAGAGGCGTTGAAAGTGGCAGGCATGGAGATCACCGCCGTATGTAAATTCAAAAATGAATGAGAGTAATTCAGTGAAACTGCAAAATGGGAATTTAGACAGAAAACCTCAGGCTGCAAATGAACATGTGTAGAGCCTTAAAATAACAGGAACTGCCGTGGGGGCTGTTTCCAGCTTCATCACCACGCAGACATCCAGGAGGAGAGAGACCCCTGTGCTGGGGTGGGACGCCAGCCTCAGATGCACTTTCCAGGCGCCCCGTGAAGCAGAAGCAGGGGACTCCTCAGCACCCAGGCCTGGCCACTGGTGCCCAGGTGGCTCACCCGGCCCTCAGCCTGCCTGTGCGCCCCCATAGTTCAGGCAGTTCCTGGAAGCACTGGCCTCCCACCCCGAGGCCAGCCCGTGTCCTGCTCTCCACCCCTCCGACTTCCGCACGTTCACCCTTTTAACATTCAGCCACAGAAACTCTTTTTTTTTTCAAACAAAATCTTACCCCAACATGTAAATCTGGTAAAAGTGGAGCTGCTGGGGCAGGTCCCCCAAGCCAGCCTCCCCCACCACCTTGAAGGGCCCCCGGGGGGCCTGTCCCCAGCAGCACATGGACCTTGGGCTACTTCTGGGAAGGACAGAGGGCTCCCGGTCCTGATGCTGTGGGGGTGGAGGGTAGGAGTCCCTGGGCCCTGGCCTATCAAGTGCTCTCACAGGCACCAGATAGGGGCTATGGGCCCAGGACAGGGGGCTAGGGGAACTCCACACAGAGGGGACAGTGCCCAGGGATAGGCGGGTCTGCAGCCAGAGAGGTCGACAGGTGACCTGCCCGGCAAACAGAGCAGTGAGCTGAAGGGCAGGATGTTCATTGCCTGCAGGGCACTCACTGCCCTGCCGCCAACCTGGTGGGCCTCACCTCGCAGCAGCAGCAGCAGCAGCAGCAGCAGCAGCAGCATGGCTGGTACTGAAGGCTCCACAGAGGACGGTGGCCCCCCCGCCACCCTCGCTCCTGCCTGTAGCCATCGCCCCATGCCTGTGCCTGACCCTGGCCTAGGGGGACCCTCAGCGGTGCCCCAGGAACTCTGTTAGTCTCTCTCTCCTGCCCTTCCTCCCCACCACCTGGAGGCCTGGGCAATTCCCAGCTTCTCGGTTTCTGGATAAGGGAGTCTGTATATGTGTTTCTCTTTCATGCTGCTGGCGGGTGCTTTCCAGAAAGACAAAAGGGCAATGCTGACTCCAGCAGTCCTGGCCCATCTGCAACTACATCCAAGCCAATTTCCAAATTCCAGCCTGGGAAACAGGGCAAGACCCTATCTCAAAACAATTTTTTTTAACCCAGGAAGTGCATGTTCTGAGTTCTTGCACTTCTGGATCTGTTTCAACTTCACTGTCACTTTTGATGGACTGTTTAGCTGGGTATAGAATTCTCAACTCTAAATCATTGCTTTTCAGAAGCTTACAGGCCCCTTTCATAGACACCTAACGTCAGCGACACCAATGAGAAGCCAAATGCCAATATGACTCTCTTGCCTCTGTAGTAGCTCGTTCTTCCAACATCAGCAACACCAACAAGAAGCCAAACGCCATTGCCATCCTCGTGCCTCTGTAGTAGCTCGTTCTTTCTCTTGCTGGGCTTTCAGGATTTTCTCTTTGTGCTTGATAGTCTGACATTTTAGCAGGTGTGTCAGGTGTGGTGCCCTGTCCTTCATCCTGTTTAGGACACTTTGGATCTTTCAGACTGACTGCAATTCTTCAACCCTGGGAAATTTTCTCCTATTGTTGTTGTTGTTGTTTAGAGACAGGGTCTGGGTCTGTCACCCAGGTTGGAGTGCAGTGATGCAATCATAGCTCACTGCAACCTCAAACTCCCGGGCTCAAGCGATCCTCCCACATTGGACTCCCAAAGTGGTGGGACTACAGACATGAGCCACTGTGTCCAGCCTTCTACTAATTATTTTAGTACTTCCTCACTCAAATTTTCTATTTTATCATTCTGAAACTTGTATTAGGTGGTGTCTGGAGTGCCTGGAATAAGCCTCTGTACTTCTTAAGTTATCTTTCATATGCCCATGTATTTGTCTATTTTCTCTGCATTTTAGGAAATTTCTTCCTCTTTATCTCCCAGGGTTCCCATTGAATTCCAGGCTTCCCACTGAATTTGAAAATCACATTTCAAATCTCAGACTCTTTCTTGCTCTCCAGTCGCTCCTTTTCTTTGGAAAACCCCATTCTTGTGACACAAATCTGATATCTCCATGGACCTCTTCAAAATTCAGTTAACTATAATTTTTGAAAATTCTTCCAGCTCTAAAGTATTAAGTATCTAGAGGAACCGAGTCCCCATTCCCAACAGTACCTGAGAGGCAATTTAGAATAGTTTAGTAGAAACATTATGGTTTAAATTCTGACTCTGCCACTAAATAGCCTCAAACAAATCACCCCCACCCCCAGATATTAGTTTTATTCCATAAACTTCTGAGGGGGGCTACACCCATTTTTAAAAATTCAACCGCACAAGCATGTACCAAGGGCCTCTCATGCACCTGCCCCGGGGCTGGCTGCTGGGACATGAAGACGCTGAACTCACAGAGGGGAAGGCCCAGGGCTGAGGACATCAATCAAAGGGGTAGATGTGTGACTGATGGACAACAGGGTTGGGGGAGTGTAGGACTCACATGCCACAGATATGGCGTTTTAAGAACGTGCAAAACGTGCCAGGGCTGAAGGGCTCAGGAGGCCTCCCAGGGAAGAGCTGCCTTGGGTGCCAAGGTTGCAATGACCAGGGTGTGGCCCAGCAACTCCACAGACCTCACAAGAAGTCCCTGATGGCCACAGGACACAGGTAAATTCTCCTTCCCACAGCAAGGGCAGTAGCTTGGGGAGGCTTTTCCCTCTGAAGTCCAGAAAGATGTCCCAAGGCCCCTGTCTCCGCGCTTCCCTCCCAGCATGGATGCCCACAGATCCCCCTGCAGCTCAGGCTCACCCTTGAACTTCAGATGCACGAGCCCAGGGCTCTTCCATGGAACAGCAAACCCCTCTGGGTCACCTGCCTGTGGAAGGCAGGGCAGGGCTGCTCCCAGGATGATGATCGTGACCAGGAGGGCCCCCGAGGACCCTGTGGTTGGGTTGACCCCTCCACGCTCTCTTTCCCCTTTCCTTAAGCTCTGTTCTTTGGATGTGGTCCTGGGGTTTCTAGGGAGGACATCAAGGCAGAGGAGGCCTGGCCCTGAGGTAAGAGGAGCAGGGCTGTCCAGCAGCATGGAGCAACCACTCAGACGCCCACCTCCTTGGAGCCATTGTGTTGCTGTTGGACTGTTAGAGGCACCTTGAGCCTCCTGACCCATATGTCAGGGCTGTCTCCCATGGGCTCGGGGCTCAGCTGATGCCGCCCCAGTCTCCAGTGGCTCAGGCCGGAGTCTGGAGCCCTTTCCAACCCGTCTTTATCTTGGGCCTCCTCTAATCTCCAATAAGTCCCCCCACCTCCACCTTCTCCACACCCCAGAACACATATCCTCCTCACCGCCTGCCCCCTCGCCAGGAGCCCTGCAGCACCTCCTTACTGGCCCCTTCCCTGCCTCCCAGCCGCTCAGGCCCTGAGAGTGAGAGGATGTGTGACCGTGACTCCCACCCTGGCAGGACAGAGCAGGACAGGACACAGCAGGACAGGACAGAGCAGGACAGGACAGAGCAGGACAGGACAGAGCAGGACAGAGCAGGACAGAGCAGGACAGGACAAAGCAGGACAGGACAGAGCAGGACAGAGCAGGACAGCTTGCATCTTCCAGCGTGGAGCTGTCACCTTCGCTTTTAGGCAAGAGTGTTCCGGGATCGGCCCTCTTAAAAACCCAAATAATATCAAGCATCACATTCCTAAAGCTAAAAATAAACGTGCAACCCAACATTTCCTAAGACACAAGCATCTTAGCCAAGAACTTTTGCGGCCGCAAATCCCACTGCAAAGCACTGCTCAGAGAGGAAAACAGACCCTGCTCCCGAACGGGGCTGTGCACGCCGGGCTCTTGGCTGTCCCGATCGCTGGTGCTAAACTCTCCTCTTCCCCACACCGAGCCCAGCACAACCAGGGCAGTGAGTCCTCAGAGGCCCGTGACATCAGCAGAACCAGCATGGTGGGCATGACCCCACATCCCCGCCATGCCGGCCAAAGTGCCCCTCACACCCTGGGAACACGAACGTCCCTCCCAGTGGCCGTGGGGCTCGCGGGTGCTGGAGCCTGCAGGTCTTGTGGCGACAGCCTGAAAACTAAACGGAAACTTTGGTTTCTGGTGGTGAACTCGGGAATTTGAGGAGAAGGTGATAAATCTTCCTGGGACTCAAAACGGAAAAATGTAAATGTGCATACAGGAGGCCAGCCAAGAGACTGGGAAGCCAGGGCCAGGGCCAGGTTAGCGGGGCCACAGAGGGCCACATGGGAGAGGACGGACAGGGAAGAAGAAAAGTCAAAAAGAGAAGTGGGTGGGGGCTTGTCTCTAAGTGACAGAGCGTCTCAAGGCTCAGGATCAAAAGGGCTTCTGAGAGCAGAAAAGTTGATAATGAGAGAGAGAGAGAGAGAGACGGAGGGAGAGAGACAGAGATTTTTACTTTAAAGGATTTAAAATAAAGAACAAACCCGAGGAGCGTGGAACGGGCGCCAGGAGCTCTATCTGCTAAGAGCAAAGCCCAGCTGCTCTGGCAGACAAGGCCGGCCAGCAGACTAGAGGGATGCCTGCAGGGATCTGAGGGGCCATCCAGGGCTCCTGCCCTGAACTCAGCATTGGCGGCTGCACGGACGAGAATAAGTCACCGGAGATGACCTTTGGAAGCCAGGGGTGGGCAGGCCGTCCCCTCTCTGTAAGCAAGGGTCCGCCGCCAGAAGAGAGGGAGGGAACCACATCAGCTCTGCCACTGAGGTTCCCCTTGTCTGCCCCTGACGTTCCCCTGTATTTATTAAGCCTTCTGCCCTGGGGAAATTCTAAGTTCCTATAAATTCAGGCCCCACTTGTTTTGCAACGACTGGCCTTGGTGACTAACAGTCCTGAAAGCTGCTCCTGGGGCAGGGCGCAGCAGTGCTGAAGCGTGTTGGGGGGCGGCCCTCCAGGAGGCAGGGTCCATGGGCTGGGGCTAGCCCATCCTGAAGGGCACCCCTGACTCTGAGCAGGGCCGGGAGGTGTGGCTGCATCACCACAAGGCCCCCAGAGACTGCCCAGCACACTCAGGGGCACGAGGTTCAAAGAGGAATGGGTGTGGGGGGACTTTGGGGAGGGCAAAGTGCCCCAGACAATGCCTGGAGACTGGGTGGGGGTGGGTGGTGGGGGGTCCCCACACACGAAATTGGTGCCCAGAGCCACCCCCAGTCTCAGTGGGGTCTGTGTCTGGGGTCTTGGGCTCAGACATGGGGAAGATAATGGCTGGCTCAAGAGAGGCACCAGCTCTGTTCTCTGTCTGCAACTGGCTCAGAACCCAGGGTGGGGAGGAGCTGAGACCTCGTGCTTTGCCCAGGACACGTGGCGGGACCCCCTCGGCCGAGCCCCATGTGTTTCAAAGGTAGGGGTCCACACCAGCCGTCGTGCTGGGCCATGAGCACAGGAACCCTGTCCTCACCCGCCCGGCTCCATCCCGCCTGCCCGGCCGGTTTCCCAGCAGTTTTGCCTCCTTTCGGGCTGGAGCCGACCTCCCCAGGACCAGCAGCAAGGGAGGCTCCAGGTGTGACTGGACAGCAGTGCCAAGCACCTCGAGGTCCTCCAGAGCACTTTCTGTGTGAGGTTGTGGATTTCACAGTCTTTCCGCTCTCGTTATCAGGCATACGTGTGTGAGAAGCCCCTTCACGGCCACCTCCTGCTCCGTTGCCAGGGTTTTAGCACAAGTATCTCCATTTTGGTTCTGACAACTTTCACTCGGGGAAAGCCCAGCCCCCGTCTGTCATTGCAGGAGCCTGGGGCAAGGACAGGCAGCGAGGCGACGTCCCCCAGAGCTGCGTGCACAGTGGCCGGGTTGCTCCAGCTCCTGGCGGGAGGGAGCCTGTCCTTGGAGCATCTTTCTTCTGCTATAAATACGTATTTGAGTCAGAAAATAAAATGCTTCCAACCGGGCGGCTGACCCTTCCGAGCTCGCAGTGGCCGCATGGGGGTCCAGGGCCCCCCACCCCCTGCAGCCTGGCCGTGGCCTACTTTCCAAGCCAAAACAAAGTTCTGATGGAAAATGATTAACAAAGAAAGGTTTTCTCCTGCTGCGTGGGGACAGTAATTGCGTGCCCTGTAAACTGTCGGGGAGCTCCGGGGAGGGGCTGATGAGTCCCCGCGCTGGCTGGAGCTGAGGGCACGGGTGGGTCACAGGGCTGGAGCCCTGCCTGCTGGGAAGGGCCCAGGTGCTTCTCTCCTTCCCTGTCTCCATTCATTCAGGTTCCACAGAGACCCCGGCCCCCGGCCTCTGACCTCCTCCTCTGATGCTGTTCGGTTTGAGGTGGGAGAAGCCTGGTCTCACGCACCCCAACCTTCAGGGTCTCAGGTGCCAGGAGCCCCAGATTCTTGGGTTCTGGCCCCTGGTGCTCAAGTGAGCTCCTGGCAAACTTTAGAGGGTACCAAGGAGCCTGCGTGTCGGGGCCCGGGTCCCAGGGGTTTAGGGGAACAGCTATTTTTCTGTCTATGAGAAGTCTGGGATCAGCCCCTCTTCACTCAGGTACACTCAGCCCCCATCTGGCGTCTCAGATACATCTGCCTTATAGACAATTTCAAGTAAGTCGTCCAGTTTTAAATAAATGAGCGTGTTCGTGGCTTCCTTTTGTGTCTTTATGGATTTCCCGTGTTTCCCGCCGTGAGCGTGGATTGTGTTCTCCTAAAGGAGACGGCGGTTTCCTGGCCCTGCACAGTCGCCTCCCCTGGGACTTCCCAGCAGGCCAGGCCACCCCGGTGAGGTCTGCAGGTCCCTGGGAATGGCTCTGCACCCCAAGACCCTCGCAGCTGCCCCTCATCTGCAGCTCCCCTCCGCCACCCCACAACCCAGGACTTCCTCCTCCTCTCTCCAAACCTTAACGAACAGGAAAGGCTTCCAGGACACGAGGGGTTTCCAGGATCACAGCGCCTACCCTGGGCATAGTGTGGCTGCACCAGCACCCCTGTGAGACGTTCAGAAACGTAGGGCCCCCCAAGGCCAGAATCTGATTCTGCATTTTCACAGGACTCAGTGACTCACACTCGCTGGAGAAGCAATGCCCTAAAAAGTTTCTGCAATTCACACATCAAAATGCTAGAGTTGTTGGAAGCGGGAAATGAACATTTGGGAAGAGGCTGAGATTTCAGCAAGACCTCTTGGGAACTGCCCTTTGTAATTCTAAAGTGGCTTTGCTGGCTTCTGAACGTAAACTTGAATCGTGTGAGTTCTGATCCACTCATAACATTACCATGCTTTATGTACTAAATGAAAGTGCGATTTGTTTGTACACTGATTATAATTTTACCCGCTGAGTTGGCTCTTAGCTCATTTAAGCTGTTTCAAATGGAGCAGCAGCTGCCAAACCCGCAGAAATCCGCCACTGATTAGCTATTGCCAATTTATGAGGAAGACAAAGACCCAAGAGGCCGACGTGCGGTGAGGGAGGTGCCTGTGTGAGGCCAGGCTGGGGCTCTGTGGCCCCTGGAACCTTGGACTTAAGATGCCAGCCTGGGCTCCTGCAGTGTCTGGTTTTCTCAGTCAAAACTGCGCCTGAGGGGGTGAGGTGACCAGATGTGGGGGGTGGGACAGGCGAGGAGGCACCTGGCTAAATCCAGGTGGGGAGGGGCCTCTGCACAGCGAAGCTGGGGCTTCAGGACCCTTGTCTGGGACAGGTCTGGGAACCATCTGTGGTCAGAGGGGCCCGTGGGGGAGTCGGGGGCGAGGCCGAGAGGACGTCCTGAATGCCACCTTTGTCCAGCAACAAGGTCTCATTAGTTCCATCTTCTGAGCTGTCATGCCGGCACCTTCCGCCTTCCCCAGCGCCTCATTAGCCCTGAACAAAACCCACTGGTGGTGGGCTCAGCAGAGGCAGGGAGGCCACGCCAGCTCTGCTCCGCTCACTCAGGAGAGGGAGGAGGAGGCCTTGAGTCAGGGTCACGCTGGGTGACAAGGGGCCGCCTGCAGGCTTGTTCTTGAAGGATGAGAACTGCATCTTCCGACAGGGACCAGACCCAGCCTGGTCTGAACCCGGCAGGCAGAAGTCCTGTGCTGATTGGCCATGGACGCTGGCTTAAGTCACTGACACTGGAAATCAGCACAGCCCCAGAGCATAGCTGAGCACAGCTGCTGAAGGGCAGGGAGGCTCCAGGCTGCATCTCGGAGAAGGCCAGCAACTTTCTCCCTCCAGATCCTGGGCCCGGCCACCCAGTCACCGGCCAAAGGGGAGCAGCGCTGTCTGAGGCCTGTGGTCAGAGTCCCCAGGCATGGCCAGCTCTGGGGGAAAAGGAAGATGGGAGGTCTCGGGGTCACTGCGCCCCCTGAGGGAGCTCCAGGCTTGTTGAACTTCTGTTGGGATTGGGGGGAAGCCAGGCACAGCCCTGCGTGAAGTCCCTGTCGCCTCCCGCACCCCAGGACTGTCTCCACCGGTACAGGCCACAGCCCCGCAGAGGACCCAGCTCAACGGACCCGTCTGGAGCGGGTTGAACGGTGACCCCTCAAGATGCCCACACTGGAACCCTGGAACCTGTGAATGTGGCTTGTTTGGAAATAGAGTCTTTGCAGAGGCAACTATGTTAAGGATCTTTTCTTTTTTTATTTTTGAGATGGAGTTTCACTCTTGTTGCCCAGGCTGGAGTGCAATGGCGTGATCTCGGCTCACTGCAACTTCTGCCTCCCGGGTTCAAGCGATTCTCCTGCCTCAGCCTCCCGAGTAGCTGGGACTACAGGTGCACGCCACTACGCCCGGCTAATTTTTGTAGTTTTAGTAGAGACAGGGCTTCACCATGTTGGCCAGGCTGGTCTCCAACTCCTGACCTCAGGTGATCCGCCTGCCTCAGCCTCCCAAAGTGCTGGGATTACAGGCATGAGCCACCATGCCAGCCTGTTAAGGATCTTGGGATGAGGGTGCCCTAGATCCAACGACAAGTCTTATGAGAGACTAAGAGGCAGGAATGGGGATGGCGTGGCCACAAGTCAAGGAGCCGCAGGCACCTCCAGAAGCCAGAAGAGGCAGGCGGCCCCTCCACAGGACCCTGTGACCCCCAGACAGATGGTTCCTCCGCAGGACCCTGTGACCCCCAGACAGATGGTTCCTCCTCAGGACCCTGTGGCCCCCAGGCCTCTGGAAGGGCACATCTGCCTTCCGGCCACCCAGCTTGTGGCACTGTGTTGCAGCAGCCACGGGAAGCCCCCACTCACGTCGGCCTAAACCTGGAACATGCACAGCCCCAGCACAGGGGGACTTCTGGGGCCCAGGGGGAGCAGGGCCTTGCTTGGGGGTTCACATCCTGCACAGAGGGCATGCAACCGGCTGCCCAGGGAGACAGGATTAGGACCCAGAGCTGAGTGTAGGCTGGGGAGCACCCAGGGGTACAGGGGGCTCTGGCCCACCCAGCCCAACTCTTCCCCTCGCCTCAGGGGGCAAGGACCCTCCACAGAAATGAGGTGAGGTGTTGACACAGTATTGGGGGCACATATCTTAATGGATGGGGATCCCAGGTAAGTTCCTAGAATAGGGATTTTTTTATCTACAAGCAAATCTTAACCTCTGGGGGTTTCAGCAAAGGCCCTGCCTGAGCCGCTCTCCTTATCCGCTCGCCCTCCTGAGGGTGGAGGACCTGTCGTTGGCGGTGCCCAGGGGATTCTGGTGTACTTGCCTGGGGAGGCCCCAGGTCCCGAAAGCCAGGGCCACGCTGCCTGGGGATCTCGTGGTCCCTGTGGACTCAGGACCCATGTGTGCAGGGAGGGGGCACTCTCCCCACCTGCTCCATCGCTCCTTGGCCTGGGACCCTGCCTGGCGAAGGGGCCCAGCTCTGTCCTCCTGCCCCTGTGTCTGTCTGACCTTCCATCTGTCCCGAGAGTCTCTGCACATCTCGTCTGGTTTGACTTTGACCTGAATGCCCAACCACCCTGCTGTATCCATGGCCCCTTCCAAAAGGACCCGTTCTGTCAGCACCCAACCCGGAGCACCCCTCACTGCCTGGTCCCCGTGCTGTGACAGGACGAGTGTTCACCACCCCTCCCCCAGTTGCAGGACAGATGTTAGATGCAGTGGCTTGGGGTGGTCTGGTGGACGAAACCCGACGTTTCCTCTGAAAGCTGCCTATTTATTGTGCAGTCCCCAATCTTGGCAGAACGTCCTCCAGTCCTCTGGACACTCCCTCCTTACAAATGACCTTGAGGAGAAATTTGCAAGGCCATGGCCACCTGGCTCCATCACCACAGAGGCCCTGCCTGGGCTGGACCTGTGGGGGTCAGAGGATTCTTCTACGGAAACCGGAAGAAAGCCAAGGCCCGGTGTGGCCGCCAGATGGCTGCCCCCTCCCCGCTCCCTCTGCAAGAAGCTGCTGCTCTTCCATCTCTCTGAGACCGTCTGACAGGCGTTCACTGAAATACCGGTGCCTCCCGTGGGCATGGCTCACGCCGTCCTGTCCCCTGCAGGAAAAACCATATCCACTGCTGAGGCCCTGATGACCTGTGCGCTGTCACCCGGTCACAGCAAGGCCAGAATCCAGTGCCCTGTCCCCTGTGCTGATGACCTGTGCTCCGTCACCCAGCCACAGCGAGGCCGGACTCCAGTTCCCTGTGCCATGTCTGTTTCTCTCTGCAGCAGGTGTAGCCCCAACATCCTCGTGGCTTAAATGCAGAGCCAGTTCCTCGCCGTGGCCCAGCAGTCCCTGTGCCCAGCAGGGAAAACCTTCCAGGATGCACGAAGCCCCTAACAGGAGCTGTGCGGCCTCAACTCCCCTCAAGACCTAGAGCTTGGCCCTCCCACAGGAGGCTGCCTGGCCCGAGTGGGGCCTGTGCAGCTGGTGTCCAGGCTATGACGGCACCTTCGGGACTTTGGGGCTGCACAGTCAGGTTTCTCCTGAGTCCTTGGGCTAAAAATATCCCTGCTGAAATGTATAACAAAATCCAACTGTGCTCTGCACATTTTCTAAAAGCCCTCCCTGCCAATACACAGCTCCGTGAGGCAAAACCGATGCTCCAGCATCTCTGCCAGTGACGCTGGGGCACCAAGTCACTCAGTGTCCTACATCCGGGCCAGTGCTCATGCACCCCTCATGTTGCTCCAGGTGCCATCAAGGAGCGAGGCTGTCCCCAGCCTCCTTAACTTGCATCTGAGGGGCTGGAGGCCTGCGCAGGCTGTGGATGGTGGCAGACAACGGTGGCCCAGCACAGCTCCCCACAGGGAGGGAGGACCTCAGGTCTCGGCTTGGCCACCAGTCTGCCCCCTGCCTGGTCTCTCCCCTCAGTTCCGAGCATTTGTCCCCAGGCTGAGCTAATGGTCCCCAGTCCCATCCTTCATTTGTCAAGGACTTGTGGCCATCCAGAAATGATGGATTCTGAGTCCAACAATACGATTATACTCTGGCTAGTGGGATGGAAGTAAAAGTGGTCTAGGTCTCTCTGTTAGTAATGTCCTAACAGGGAGAAGGAGGTATACTTCCTTTTCATTTACCTCTCTACAGTTGGCTGGAAGACAGGCATGACGGCTGGCACATGGGCAGCCATCCTAGACTAGGAGTTAGCAACCACATATTGAGTACGACTGCACAGCAGGATAAAGAGGGTAGAGCCCCTGATTCCAGCCCTGGTGTGTTGACATTTGCAAGAAGAAATGGACATTCCATCTTTTTAAGCCTCTTTCTTTTCTTTTTCTCGTCTTTCCTGTGACCGTTTCCTAGGCCTTGTACAGTGTGGACTAGCATGATGACAGTGGGCACCCTGCATTGCTCCTGATCTTAAGGAGAATGTGTCCAATGGGGAAAAGAGTCCCTATTTAACAAATGGTGCTGGGAGAACTGGCTAGCCATAAGCAGAAAATTGAAACTGGATCCCTTCCTTACACCATATACAAAAATTAACTTAAGATGGATTAAAGACTTACATGTAAAACCCAAAACTATAAAAACCCTAGAAGAAAATCTAGGCAATGCCATTCAGGACATAGGCACAGGCAAAGATTTCATGATGAAAATGCCGAAAGTAATTGCAACAAAATTTTAAAAAATTGACAAATGGGATCTAACTAAAGAGCTTCTGCACAACAAAAGAAACTATCATCGGAGTGAAAAGATAACCTACAGAAGGGGAGAAAATTTTGCAATCTATCCATCTGACAAATGTCTAATATCCAGAGTCTAAAAGGAACTTACACAAATTTATGAGAAAAAAACAAACAATCCCATTAAAAAGAGGGCAAAGGACATGAAGAGACACATCTCAAAAGAAGACATACATGTGGGGCCAACAAACATAAAAAAAAACAAAACTCGACATCACTGATCATTAGAGACATCAAAACCACAATGAGATACCATCTCACACCAGTCAGAATGGCCACTACCAAAAAGTCAAAAAACAAGATGCTGATGAGGTTGTGGAGAAATAGGAACGCTTTTACACTGTTGGTGGGGTGTGAATTAGTTCAACCGTTGTGGAAGAGAGTGTGCTGATTCCTTAAAGACCTAGAGGCAGAAATACCAATAGACCCAGCACTATTCACAATAGCAAAGGCATAGAATTAACTTAAATGCCCATCCATGATAGACTGGATAAGGAAAATGTCATCCACATACACCATGGAATACTATGCAGCCATAAAAAGGAAAGAAATCATGTCCTTTGCAGGCACATGGATGGAGCTGGAAGCCATTATCCTCAGCAAACTAATGCAGGAACAGAAAGCCAAACACCACATGTTCTCATTTATATGTGGGAGCTGAATGATGAGGACACATGGACACATCAGGGGAACAACACACACGGGATCCTGTTGTGGCAGGATGAGGGGAGAAAGAGCATCAGGAAGAATAGCTAATGCATGCTGGGCTTCATATCTAGGTAATGGATTGACAGGTTCAGTAAACCACCATGGCACACATTTACCTATGCAACAAACCTGTACATCCTGCAAATGTACCCCGGAACTTAAAATAAAAGTTGAAGAAAAAAAAGAAAAGTAATCAAATGAGAATTAAAAAGGGGGAAATGCTTCCAAGACTTCACCACTAAGATACAACATATGATACAGGTTTTATTTTTATTTATTTATTTATTTATTGAAATGGAATCTTGCTCTGTTGCCCAGGCTGGAGGGCAGTGGTACAATCTCGGCTCACTGCAACCTCTGCCTCCCAGGTTCAAGCAATTCTCCTGCCTCAGCCTCCCAAGTAGCTGGGACTACAGGTATGAGCCACTACGCCTGGCTACTTTTTTTGTATTTTTAGTAGAGACAGGGTTTCTCCATGTTGGCCAGGCTGGTCTCAAGCTCCCGATCTCAGGTAATCTGCTCGCCTTGGCCTCCCAAAGTGCTGGGATTACAAGCACGAGCCACTGCACCCAGCTGTCTGTTTTATACTGTATATTCATTTCACCTTCTTTTTTCCTTTTTTCTCTCCTTTCTTGCTTTCTTTGAATAAATCACACCTCCCTCATTCCTTCCCCTGAATGAGTATGAAAGTTACGTGCCCTGCCCTTCCTGTCTTCTTGGTCGTTTTACTGCTTACTGACCTTTCCAGTCTAAAGCCAGCCTCCCCTGCTCCATGCGCTCTTGTGTGTTGTATTTCGTTTTATCTTTATCGTCTTAGCCTCATTAGACAGTCTGTGTGTTGTTTTATATTGTCTGCTTTATACGGCTTCACTGTACATATTTGCCACTTTCTTTTCTATGAACCATGTGCTCTTCACATTGTCCATGTTTTTGTTTCTCTGTGTTGGATTAGAGATTATTTCTTCAGATTAATCTTCCATTTCACTAGCTTTTTCTTTAACTATATCTAACTGCAGTCAAATCTATCCATTGAGGGTTTTTTAAAGTGTTACTATTACTGAATTTTTTTTCAATTTCATTTGTCTATTTTTGATCCACTTAGTTTTCATTTCTTTTATTTTTTCTTTTATTTATGTATTTTGAGACAGGGTCTCACTCTGTCACCCAAACTGGAGTGCACTGGTGTCATCTCAGCTCACTGCAGCCTCAACCTCCTGGGCTCAATCAATCCTCCCACCTCAGCCTCCTGGATAGCTGGGACTACAGGTGTGCACCACCATGACCAGCTTATTTTTGTATCTTTGTAGAGATGGGGTTTCACCATGTTGGCCAGGCTGCTCTTGAACTCCTGGTCGCAAGTGATCCTCCTACCTCAGTCTCCCAAAGTGCTGGGATTACAGTTGTGAGCCACTGTGCCTGACCTATTTAGTTTTCATTTCTAGAAATTCTATTTGGCCTTTTTCAATTTGGCTTTATCATCTTTTTATATTCACATGCTCTATATTCATTATTTTAAATCCCTTTTTTACTTACTTAAGCACATCTAAGTTATATCCTCTGCCCTGGAAATCCTACAGCTGCAGGATCCGTGAGCCATGCTCTGCTGCCTGTGTGCTTCCAGCTGCGGGTGTGCCTTGAGTCCTGGTGTGTTTTGTGAGTTTCCGCGACGGGTCCGCGTGTGTGCGGCAATGCCTTGAGGTCTGGGTTGACCTGGTTTCTCCCACGGAGGACTTGTGTTTACTGCAATCCCGACCAGTCTGAAACCAACTCACACTAAATCCTGGGCTTTGGACCCCCAGCTTGTGTGACTTTTGGGGGCCAATCTCATGAGTGCCAGCTTGTGGTCACATATCTTTAGGGAGAAGGTTTGTGTGACTTTTGGGGGCTGACCTCATGAGTCTCAGCTTGTGGTCACAAATATTTAGGGAGAGGATTTCTCCTCCACTCAGTGCCCAAATCAGGGATACTGCCCCAGGGGCGGGGACCAGAGAATGCCGTTCTAGCCCAGTTTCGTGTGGTTCTTTATGTGGGCAGCGTCTCCCACCAGACTGCCCTTCTTCAGTCAGCCCTGAGCTGTGCCCTCTTCCACCCGGGTTTCCAGGCCAAGCTCAAGTTCACGTTTGTAATCCAGTAAATGCCCTCCCAGGCCCAGCCAGCCCAGAGCTCCCCTCAGCCCTCCAGGTTCCCGCCCACGCCCCAGCTGCAGCTTCTGAGTTCATTTCTCACCTGCCAGCTCACTCATGTGTCTGAGAAAATACTGTGTGTGTTTGTGTTTTACTCAGCACTTTCAGCTTCCAGTGGGAGTGACGGGAAGGGAACCAAGTTCCCTGATCTGCCAAAAATAGAAGTCCTCTGTGAGTGCAAGACCCCTGGTGCTGGGAGGGCCCCCCACTGGGACCTGGGGTGTGGCACATGGAGGCGGGAAAAGGCCTCTGGCTGCTTACATGTGGCCTTCTGCCTCCTGACATGGGGTGTGGGGGCTCTGGTGAAATCAACGATGCTCCATCCGGAGGCCCCGGGAGAAACGCTCTCCATAATGGCTACATGACAAAAACGAAAAAGCGTCTTGTCACATGGTGTGTGCACAGTGTGAGGCTGGCTTTGCTTTATAAATGTACGAACTGCAATTGTCTGTTAGTGAGTGCTGTGCAGGCACTTCTGTCATTGTTCCCGCCTCACAGCATTTGGGTGAACTGGCCCCAGGTCTCCGACAGGCTCCACCGGTCACTGCAAGGATCCCACTCGGCAGAACGGACGCTCGCTTGGCCTTGGCCTCTCTGTTCCCTGGGCAACCCAGTGCTGAGGAATGATGACCTTGTGTCATTGGCCAAGACAAGTAGACCAAAGGGCGGGCCACGTGCACCCTGCTGGAGCCATGGTTCTCTGAGCGGGGACTGGAATGAGCAGGGGGTCTCTTGCACACCTGCCCTGCCCATGGTTTAGTGATCCGGCCAGGGTCACCCTACCTGAGAGATTGGAAAAGCACAGTCTCCGAGTGCAGTCAGGTGATCAGCACAGCAGGACACTCGATGATAAAAATAACATTATTTCTGCACACTCAGGGCTTACTGTTTATGGAGAGCTTTTGCCACATTAGCATCCTCATCGCCCATTGCCGTTCTGTGGAGAGGATTCCTCCTCCTGCTCACTTTACAGGCTCCCTGCCAGCCTCACTTGTGGCCCGGCCAGCCCCAAGGCCGTGGCCCCGCGGCTGGGCAACCCCAGTGGAGAGAGGGCCTCTGGCCTCTTGTTTACCCTGAAGTACCAGGGAGAAGAATCAAACCCAAGAGGGCGGCGTGTCCAGGCTGTCCTGGGCCTAGCTGGCCACGTGTCCATCCAGCCCACGTTCTCAGTGCCCTGTGTGCCCGAGGTCACTGGACCTCAGCTGGTGCAGGGGCTGGCTGTGGCGTTTTGTCTTTCAGCCACTTCCTGCTACTCCCAGGGGAGTGTGGCCCGGATCAAGGGGGACTGGGAGATTCCTGGGCTGGCTGGCCTGGGGAGGGGCTGTGAGGCACAGGGACACGGGTTTCCTCTGGCACTGGCCTCCCGATGTTCCCTCGGCCTGGCCCGCTTCCCCCATTGCCGATAGATCCATCCCTGGCCCTGGCCCAGCGTTGAGTATCTTGTACATACCTGAATCTCTTTGCACGATTATCCAATTAGTTCCTTGGGGCACATCATCACAGTGAAGTTGCTGAGATGCAGACCTCAGAGTGTCAGACCTTTCTGACGACCTCAGTTCATATTGCCCAAAAGACTTCCCGAGGGTCGTGGGAGGGTCAGGCTCAGACGTCCTGTGCTGCTGGCCTCGCCGTGCCTGGCTTTCTTACTATGCCACTAAAGGTCGCCAGTCTGGAGGGTGAAATACGATCTTCCCTTAGAATTTGTCTCTCTTAGATTCCTAAACATTTTTCATGTCATTGTGGGCTACTTGTGTTTCTCTTTTTGTGGATCCTTTGCCCATCTTGGTATGGTTTCTTCAGAACTAGATCTCAAGTCCAGGATTTGAGTGTAAGTCTGGGAGGTGGTCCCAGGACCCGCCGGAAAGAGAAGGAAGGCAGTGGCTGGGGTCTCACTGGGTATAGACCATGTGCCTTCCGGTCACTGCTCCTCAGTGACTGCCCACAGCTCAGGTCAGGCTGTGCGGAGGCTGCTGGAGGGGGCGGGGACATAATTCTGCATAAGCCGCATGGACTTCCGGCCAGGACTTTCATGAAGTGGGCTGGGCTGTGTGCGGCCTCCCTGGGCTTGTCCTGACTGCTAAGGAGCAGCAGCGATCAGATGGCCCCCATGACAACTGACCCTGCGTGTGCACGGGCACGAGCAGACGCCTCCACTGGGGAGCAGGGCGCAGGCCTGTTCCTAGTGTTCAGGTCACGCCTGTGGGTCTGCAGAGATGGTAGCTGTGGCAAAGGCCAGCGGCTTCCGTAGTCTGATTGACCTCAGTTTTCCCAGTGTGTGGAACCCGTGTGGCCAGGCAGGTGGCCGCACTGCTCACTTTTGGGGGAAAAGAGTTCTACTTTCCTGTCTTCCAGCCGAAGAGTGGACCACGTGGCTCCCTTTGTCCCGATGCTTCTCCCTGGGACCGCACACTCTTGCTCACACAGGTCACCACTAAGTCCTTGTGGAGCTGGTTAGGGCAGAGGGCCAGACCCCATGGGTTCTCTGCGTTTCTCCAGAGTCCAGGTCCTGTAATTGCGGTTTGTGTCATGCGACTGTGGCAGCAGAAGCAGCGGCATTCTGTGTGTTGGTGGGAGAATTTAAACATGCTTCCATAGACACAGGTGCCAGGCCCCTCTCCCAGCACCATGCAGACACCTCTGGAGAAGGTGCTACCATGCGGTCTTCCAGATGAGGAAACCGAGTCTGGACTCCGACCCCGAGGGTGGCTGGAAGTAGCGTCTGCCACCTTAGCTCTCACATGCTGAGTCCTGAGAACGGGGTGTGTGCCGGAGGATGCACAGTGCGGTCTTGGCTGGGCCGTGGCTGTGAATGGGCAGATCTTCAAGTCTTTAACCAGACATCCTTGGCCCAACACTCTAGTCATAAGGTCGGGGTGGGTCCCTTGGCCTGTCCACTCCCTGCAGCCGGCACTGACAGCCGACACGGGCCACCGACCACTGCCACCACCTCAGGACCCTGCAGCCAGCAGTGACGTGGCAGGAACGTGGCGTCTTTCTCAGATCCACCTGCCCGGGCACCGGGGCCCCTCCGAGCTGCTCCCTCCAGGGCCCCCCTGGTCGGCGGGTGCAGCCCACGCTCAGGCTCCAGGCCTCAGGCGCAGTGTGGGAACCGAGCCCCGGGGTGCGCTGCCTACAATAACAGAGCGTGACGAATGGTATCGCCCGCGCCCAGCGGGACAGGGCCCGGGTGTGGGAGCCGGCGCCCGGCCTCTTCCCAGCGCCGCCGCCAGAACGCCCGGAGCCTGGAGACCAAAGAATGTCTGGGAACGCGCGACAGCGGCCGGGGGCGGCGGGCCCGGGGCAAGGGCGCAGACAACCAGCGGGCGGGGGTCCTGCCCGGGCCTGGGACAGACGGGCCCCAGGGTCGCCTGCAGGGAGCGCGCGCCGCGACCTCCAGGACCCCGCGCGGGAGGACCCGGCCCCTCCCCGCCCCTCCGGGCCCCCGCCCCGCCCCCTCCCTGCACAAGCCGGGCTCGCTCGCCGGTGGCGGGAGCCCAAGGGCGGGGACGGGGCCGGGGCCCTGCGGGTGGGGCTGGCCCGGCTTGGCTTTTCCTTTCGTTGTTATTTTTGCCAAAGCAACGTTTGCACCCAGCGTGAGCATCACAGAGCACCAAGGCCAACCCGGGGCTTCCCGCGCCGCCCGGGACCCCGACCCCGCGCCCCCTGCCCCCGCCCCCACCCCGCCCCGCTACCTGTCCCGGTCCCAGGCCCCACCCCGCGTCCGTCCTTCACAGCGACGCTGCCCGCGGCGACATCGCGGGTTCTCCGGGTCTGCGCGTGGACCGTGGGTCTCTGCCCCGGGGGGCGCCGCCTCTCAAGGGCGCACTCGGGCTCAGGTGCGGCCGCCATGCGAAGCCCCTCGCAGCGGGCTTGGCGGCTTGGCTGGTTTTCCTTCCCAGCCATCCCCAGTGGGAAGAAGCGCGTGTCTTCGTTTCCCGCGGCTGCTCCTGCTCCAGGCCCCCCGCCACCGCCTCCGGCCCGGGCCCCCTGGCCTCACCCGGCCCAGCGCGGAAGCCCTGGGGGCTTCCTTCGTGGCGCCCTGGGGCCCCCATGCCGTCGTCCGGGCGCTTCCCGGGGCTGCTGGGGGTCCTGCAGGGTCCCGCCTGGGCCAAGTGCACCCACGGCTGAGGGCGGGAGTGGCCTCTTCGCTGCTTCTCCCAAGGAAGGCCCCACGCGAGGCCCAAGCCAGTGGCCATCGTGCCCCGACTCTCACCCCTGGCAGCTGTGGCCCAGTTCCCTTCCTTGCAAGGCTGAAGTGGTCCTGCTGTCGTGGGGACCACGTCGTGTTCACCCATTCATCCTCCCTGGAGGCGCCGCTGCTCCTGCGTTTAGCCAGTGTAAATAATGCTGCTGTGAACATGGGGTACAAAGATCTTTTCTAGACCCGCAATTCTGGGTATAGACCCACAAGGGGGTTGCTGGATCCTATGGTAATTCTATTTTTAATTTTTTGAGGAACCGCCATACTGGTTTCCATAACGGCTGCACGATTTTACACCCCACCAGCAGAGTCCAAGGGTTCCAGTCTCTCCACATCCTCACACTTGTCATTTTAATAGTAGCCATCCTAATGGGTATAACTCTTCCCTGCACTCCCCTGGTGATCAGAGCATCTTTACATGTGCTGACTGGCCATCTCCATATCTCCCCTGGAGAGCTGCCCACTCAAGTCCTGTCCACTCAGGTCCTGTCCACTCAGGTCCTGTCAACTCAAGTCTTATCCACTCAGGTCCTGTTCACTCAAGTCCCTTAGAGCTCTGCTACTTTCCAGCTTGGGCTCTCCCCCATGGTGGGTCAGAGGCGACCCCCTCCAGGGCCTGCAAGCTCCAATCACAGAGGGTGACTCCTTCCCTGCGTTGGGGCACAAGCCCTGGGAGGGCTCTGACCCGCCTGGCTCAGGCCACGCAACCATCCCCAACCCTGTCTCTGTGATCAAGAGGATGAGACGCTCTGACTAGCCCAGCCTGACTCACCCGCACCTGGAACTGGGAGTGGGCCCAGCCCCAACCAAGCCACAGGGTCTAAGAGTTGGGGGAGGGTCCCCAAATAGACATTAGGCAGATGAATGACCTAAGGCCACCACAATACTCACTGCCGTGTTATTCACAATAGAGAGAATCTGGAAATAACCAAATGTCTACAAAGCGGCTGGATTTTGTAGTGTGTGCATGCAGGGGATGTGGAGTGTCCGGTCACAAGGATGGTGCACGGTGATGGACACCAACATCGTGGGCCCATGTCCGGATGAAACGTCTGAACAGTGACAGACACCAACAGCGGGGCCCCATGTCCGGATGAAACGTCTGAACAGTGATGGACACCAACGGCGGGGCCCCATGTCCGGATGAAATGTCTGCACAGTGACGGACACCAACATCGTGGGCCCATGTCCGGATGAAATGTCTGAACAGTGACAGACACCAGCAGCGAGGCTCCATGTTCGGATGAAATGTCATGCGGCGGAATAAACACCAACAGTCATTGTATCTGAGTGACTGGAATACGATCGATTTGCATTGTCCTCATTTTGCCAATCTGCATTTTCTCAAGTTCCCAAAAGGAACACATTCCTTTTATAATAAAAAGGAAGTGACACCATGGATAAACACATCGGAGGCATCCTCATCAGCAGCCCCACTGGCTGCGGTGGATGGCCTGGCACTGCTCCAGGCCTAACCAGGCATCCTCCCAGCAGGGGACGAGGTCCAGGACCTGCAGACCACCCCGGGTCATCCTGTCTCTGCTGCTGTTCAGCCAAGGTCGTCACACCCGGGCCATGATTCCCCCAGACCTGGACCCTCCCTGGCGGAAGACTTCCACGGCTGCCCTTGGCTTCCTGACTCCCCAACTCCCCGACAGGGCCCATCTGTTCCTTCTGAGCCTGAGGAAGCTTCCCTGTGACTGCCCTGACGTCTGAACAGGGCCTGGCGTGTGCGATGGTGACAGCTCCCACAGTGAGAAGCATGCTTGTCCCTCACCAGAAGATACCCAGCCACACAACTCAAGGGGTGCAGTCACCCCAAAACCTAGCCGGTGCAGGTGCCTGCTCAACGCCCCCTCCAAGGTCTCCGAGCTCCTGGCTGCTCCTGCCTGCTGGTGTTTAGCGATCCCTTTGGAAAAGCAGAGCTCAGAAGCCAAGTATTGATCTCACGGGATGCTTTTTTTCCTAATGGGCCATTCACGTTAAAGCGGGCTCACTGCTTACATTTAAATTTTGGATTCCTCTGGTCAAACATCCATCAAGTAAATGGATAGAATGTTTAATTTGATGGAGGCTGTGCTGGCATGAGCAGCTGGGCTGCAGCTGCCTCTGTCCAGGCTGCTGCCACCTTTCTCCTGGACCAAGGGGACGCTTGGGGGCAGGGGCTTTTCCACCAGGAGCCACCAAGGCCAGAGCTGGGTTGGGCTGGCTCTCAGAGGGGTGCAACCAAGTCCACCGGGCAATTCCCTGAACATCTGGCCTCTTGGCATCATGGAGGGAAACGGATGGCTATTTGCTGACTTCTAGTAGACAGCTGAGTTTATGCAGACTACCAACAAAAAGGCAAAGAAAAAAATGCGTTTTGCCTTAGAACTTTCAAACAAACGAGCTACCGTTGTGCTGTGGGACACAGTCCCCCAAAGGTGCAGACCCCCCATAGGGATGCTGTGTTCTGCTTCCAGCAGCTTCTGCAAGGTGGGCCTCCCAGCCCAGCTTCACAAAGCGTAAGTGGACCCCCAGCAAGTGTTCACGAACCGAGCACACCCTTTAAAGTGGCAGATCCAGAAACAGGTCCACGCCACCCTGTCCTGTGGCTGCGGCTCTGACCTCTGTCTCCACGGGTGTCTCCGCCTATTTGAGTCCCATAGAGACAGTCACACTACGTGTGTGCTGCTTCATCAGAAACTTCTAGGCAGTCACCACTGCGACGGCCGCCTCACCCTGGCCTCATGGCTGCATTCACACTGGACTGAATTCAGAATCCTTCCCCAGTGTCTAAATCGAGTTCAGAGTTTCTTGGCAAGGGCAGGCTGGGCTGTGGCCCTACGAACAGGACTCTGAGTCTGGAGGCCCCGTCAGGGGCTCACTGAGTGAGTGTGAGGGGCTCCCCAAGCCTTGGAGGCCTGCAGAGGTGGGGGCTGGGGGTGACAAGGTGCTGGATTCTGCTCCTGATGCCCCCCAGCACCTCCATGGCCCCCTCTCCCCGTCCCTCCCCTATCCTGCTTTTCCTTTTCTCCTGCCTTGTGACCCCATCCCAGTTCTACAACCCTCCTGCTGCCTTCAGGATGCTCCAGATGCAACTAACAGGAGCCTCTTCTCACACTGCCCATCCCCCAAAACCTTCACTAGCTTCCAGAACCTTCACTGCTCCCAGAGCTGGGCAGCTCAGGGCACGGGGGGCCTCAGGCATGGCTGATCCAGGGCTGTGGGATGGTCGAGATGGGGGACAATTTCCACCCTCTGCCCACGCTGCCCCTCCCATCTTGGGGTGGCTGTGGCCGCAACAGGGCTTTGTGCTAATCGGACCACCCTGAGCCAATCCCCAAAGCCAGGGGTTCTCCCACTGTGACCAGCTTAGACCAACCACTCACATTTGTGAGGGGTGTCGGAAGAATTGACAAAGATTGAGATGAGCAAAGAAGATCCCGGGGATCTCCACTCAGTACTGGAGGGGCTTCCAGAGCCCCCATGGTGGCTGCCAGTGGGGAGTCCCAACCTGAGGCAGCTGCCTGCGCGTCTGGCCTCAGCCTTTTCCGTACAGTGAAATAAGAATAGTTAATAGATGCAAAGTCCTTATAATGCTGCCTGGCGCACCGCACTATGGGAGCCTTGCTGTCACACTAGGTCCTGTCTGCTTCCTTTCTGGAATCTTCCTGGGCCTCTTGTTGCACTCAAGAGTTCAACCCTAACCCCTCTCAAGGCCCAGGGGCCTGGCACACTGTTTCCTGCCTCCCTGCTCCTCGATACACCTCCCTCAGCTCCCCTGGCCCTGGCTGAACCTGCCAGCTTTGCACCTGCTGCCCCTTCTGTCTCCGCCCAGGGCCCCGAGTGGCTCCTCCCCCAACCAGGCCCTGCTCGGTGGGGGCTGCCCCTCCTGTCTCGCTCCCGTCTGCCACTTCGTTTCTCTCTGCTGCCCACAGTGTGTGTGTATTGGCTTCCTGCTGTCTTCCCCCAGGAACAGAAGTGCAGATCCCCTGAGACAGGAATCATACAGGGTGGTTGCAGGAGGATAGAAAATTCCAGGCAGCAGTTTCCCATGACCAGCAAAAGGGAACTGTTGAAATAGATTTCTTTGTCTGTTGTCAGCTGTAAGACCCTGACAACCAGAGTGTGGGCCAAGCTGCCTAAGACCAACTGGACCCACCCTGGTGCTGGATTTGACCCGGATTTCACTTAGGACCTCATGATACGCTCATTAACATTCTAAATCCCGGGCCGGGTGTGGTGGCTCACGCCTGTAATCCCAGCACTTTGGGAGGCCGAGGTGGGTGGATCACCTGAGGTCATGAATTCAAGACCAGCCTGGCCAACATGGTGAAATGCTGTCTCTACAAAAATACAAAAATTAGCCGGGCGTGGTGGTGCACGCCTGTAATCCCAGCTACTTGGGAGGCTGAGGCAGGAGAATTGCTTGAACCCGGGAGACAGAGGTTGCAGTGAGCTGAGATCGCACCACTGCACTCCAGCCTGGGTGACAGAGTGAGACTCTGTCCCAAAAAATAACAAAATCCTAAATCCCACACACGGGCGCCAGGACAGTTCTGGGAACACCCATGTTCGGAGTAAAACCTGGTGGGACCACAGTTCTGAGAAATCTCCACCTTTTTCCAGGAATCTTCTTGAACTCTGCTCCTCGGTTAAAGAAACCCATACAGGTGGCCGGGCGCGGTGGCTCAAGCCTGTAATCCCAGCACTTTGGGAGGCCGAGACGGGCGGATCACATGGTCAGGAGATCGAGACCATCCTGGCTGACACGGTGAAACCCCGTCTCTAGTAAAAATACAAAAAACTAGGTGGGCGAGGTGGCGGGCGCCTGTAGTCCCAGCTACTCGGGAGGCTGAGGCAGGAGAATGGCGTGAACCCGGGAGGCGGAGCTTGCAGTGAGCTGAGATCCGGCCACTGCACTCCAGCCTGGGCGACAGAGCGAGACTCCGTCTCAAAAAAAAAAAAAAAAAAAAAAAAAGAGAAGAAACCCATACAGGTAGCAGCCCCAAGCCTTGCTGCGCAGCCCTGTCCCGGGAGTCCACGCAAACTCCTCTCTTGAGTGTAGACTTTTCGCTTTGCAGTAAATCTCCGTACTTTCACTATTTTCAAACTTGTCCTTAATTCCTTCTCGCGACGGTGTCAAGAGCCCTGACGCCGGCTGGGGTTGAGGTCCCATAAGCATTTGGGGACCTCACATAGCCCACCAGTATCACCCTCAGATGAGCCGAGGGCGTGCAGATCCCAGGTCCACTTGGTATCAGTGGCATGAGTGGCCGGTCTGTGAAAGCCAGGGGACCCACAGCAGTACGAGCCCCCAAGGTAGGGCCTGCTTGCCCATGGCTCCCCCAGGTGTGAGCCCGCCCTGCGGCAGCAGGCTGCCCCTGGTGGTGCTACAGAGCCCAGGGTGAGTTCGGTTCTGTCCCCAGAGGGCCGGTTGGCCTCCTGCTGGCTGTTTGCATGGCCTCCTGCTGGCTGTTTGCACAGCTCATTGGGTGCAGGGCAGCCTTGGCCTTTAGCAGGGGCCTCCCTCTCCCTGAAAGGGAGGGTCCCCAGAGTCACCGGCCTGGCTGCTGTTTCTGCAATGCCCCCCGACCATCAAGGCCCCTCTGCTCTTGCCTTCACTTCCCCAGGGCTGGGGCCTCCATCTGCTTTCACCTCCCTGGGCTCCCAGGCTCAGCCCTCCAAGAGTTGCTGAGGCTTTTCTCTTTCTCCTCCTTTCACTACAGATGCATCGCCCATCAGTTCCAGGTGTGGGCTGGGGACAGAGACAAGGGCGTTGCCCAGGCTGCCATCCTGAAGAAGTCCACGTGGGAAATGGGTAACCCACAGGAACAGACTTGGGTCAGTGGCAGGCACATCCCATGCAGACACATCGGCTTCCCGACCCCTGGCCGCTCCCTTCAGGCTCAGGTGCCCCCTCCTCTCTGCAGCCTCCTGCCAGGACCAGTCTGCCGGAGCTTCCTTCGCACAACCCTGAGCCCCGCCCACCACTCCCTGCGGGCACAAACCCCTGATTTCTGTCCATCTGTTCCTTGCCTCTGAAATGTCACCATTGGGTGTGAAAGGGTCTGGAGGTGACCTGGGGCAAGTGAGATGGGGGGTCGGGGGGCCACTCCTCAGCCCTGTGCTCTCTATTCGCCCCAACAGGAGCTAAGGAACAGTTCTTCGGTCTGATTGTGACACTGCTCCTGTGCTCTCACTGTGTGGTGGGCTGAGTAACGGCCCCGGAATGTCTGGGCCCCAATCCCCGGAACATGTGAAAGTGACCTCACCTGGCAGGAATCTTTGCAGGGGGGATTCAGTCAGAGGCCCTGAGACGGGGGATTATCCCAGATCATGCGGGTGGGCCTGAGACGCCTCCTGTGTCCTTAGGAGGGGAGGTCTGCCCCAGAAGACCATGTGACACCAGCCCCGTGCTGCTCTGCTGGCTGCGAGAGGGAGGCCGAGGGGGCAGCGCGGGGACCGGGGTGGCAGGAGCCACAGGGAGCACAGTCCTGCAAACACCTTTGTTGTGCCTGGTGAAACCACTTTGGACCTGGCCTGGAGCTGTGAGAGCGTCCGTTTCTGATGTTGCAGCTGCCTGCTCTGTGGCGATTTCTTGTAGCTGAAGCCCGTGCAGTGTGGCGGTGGTGTGATCTGTGTTTCTCGGGGTGCATGGCCCCCGTTCCTGCTGAAGCCGGGACACTGAGCGGAGGTGCTGGAGGCCCAGGGGGGCATGCGTGTGGTCCCCTTGAGGCTGCTCGGCTGTTAGGATCAACGTCTCCACCTCCTCCAGCAGCCCGCCCTCCTGTAGCAGCTGGGGTCGGGCGGGGCGTGGGGGGCGCAAACACAACGGGCCAGAACCCACGTGTGGGCTCGAAGCTTCTGGGGGGGCTGCTCCCTGCAGGTGCTGTTCCCACATTTGACCAAATAATTATCTGGTCAAATGTGACGCGGTCCTGCAGGGAGACTCGGCAGACTGGGCAGAGCCCGACGGGCTCACACACTTTGATCAGAAATTCCTTTTTTAGAAATTGCCTCTAAGGAAATGCCATGCGTGGGGATCAGATGCGCAATGGAAGGGGCTTGATGCCGCCGCTCCTCGAATTTTGGTGGATTTGGTGGGAGGCACCACCCCAACCACACCTTCTGGTGTGTTCCCTGTGGGCCACTGTCCAGACAGACGACCTGGCCCCAGGGTTCCAGGCAGGGTCTGGGCTCACTGACTGTTGCTGGAGAGGTTGGAAGAAGGGGTGAGGGGGGCTGCCCCTCAGTGACTTGGCCCCGCAGCTTGAGGTCACACCCTGGCTTCGGTGTCGGCAGCGGGTCCCACACAGGCCCGTGCCAGCCTTGCTGTGCGGGCACCCCTCTGCTGGGGTGGGTCTCAGCAGAGATGGTGAATATTGTGTTATCGAGAACACTAAACATGTTAGCTGTCAGGGAGACCATAAGTGATTCCTACCGTTTTCTTCATGTACCTTTGTATTTCTAGATTTCCTACAATAAACGTGTATTAAATTACTATTCTAGTGAAAGAAATAAAAGATAGTAGACTTCCACTTCTAGACAAGATGGGGTGACACGAGCTGAATGTACTTGTCTGCCCAAAACAACTAAATAAGAGACAAGACTATTGAAACCAGGGTCCTCAAGGCAATGGGAATCAGACAAAAAGGGGCCGTGACCCGAGAAACGGGACACAGAAGCGATGAGTCCTCCGAGGGCCCAGCCGACCTCCCGGAGACAGTTTCCAGGTCACAGTGCTGGGAAGTGATGCAGGTGGAGCCAGGGGATCTCCTGAGTTGAGGACGCTGAGAGTCGGGGAGACCAAGGCAGCCACAGTTTGCAGGGCAGAGGACAAGAGAGGGGAGCTGCACTTAGCAAGAACCCTGGAGAGGTGCAGAGGGCCCCTGAGAGGTAGCAGAGGGCCCCTGAGAGGTAGCAGAGGGCTGATCAGCAAATCGAATCTGTAGTTAAAAATCTTCCCCTCTCGGCCGGGCGCGGTGGCTCAAGCCTGTAATCCCAGCACTTTGGGAGGCCGAGGTGGGTGGATCACGAGGTCAGGAGATCGAGACCATCCTGGCTAACACGTGAAACCCCGTCTCTACTAAAAAATACAAAAATTAGCCGGGAGCGGTGGCGGGTGCCTGTAGTCCCAGCTACTCGGGAGGCTGAGGCAGGAGAATGGCGTGAACCCGGGAGGTGGAGCTTGCAGTGAGCTGAGATCCGGCCACTGCACTCCAGCCTGGGGGACAGAGCGAGACTCCGTCTCAAAAAAAAAAAAAAAAAAAAAAAAAAAAAATCTTCCCCTCTCACATACAAAATAACCCTGGGCTTAGACGGCTTCACAGGGGAGTTCCAGCCAACATTTAAAAAAAGAGCTAGTAGCAATTTTACATAAGCTCTTCCGGAAAGTTGAAAAGCAGGGATTTTTCTCGAATCCTTCCAGGAGGCCAGCATGATCCTGATATGAAAACCAAAGACGTTACAGGAGAAGAAAATAGGAACAAGCATCCCCCTTTAGAAGTTCTAAACAAAAGCTTACTAAATTGAACCCAACAATGCGTTAAAAAGATAATATCTCACAACCAAGGGGAATTTTCCCCAATATGTCAGGATTGTCTTAAGGATCGAACACTTAAAAATCAATTTAAGTCCCCATATTAACAAACCGAAAGAAAAACAATGTGATTCTCTCAATAGACACAGAAAAAGCATTCGACAAATTCCAACATGCATTCTCAAAACACTCTTGGCAAACAGGAGTGGAAGCAGTTTCTCCAACCTGATAAAAGGCATCTCTGAACACCCCACAGCTGACATCATACCTACTGGTGAAAGACTGGGTGCTTCCCCTGAGACCAGGGACAAGTCAGGGACCGCACTCTCAATGGTCCCATTCAGCATTGTACAGGAGGTTCTAGTCAGGGCAATTAGGAAGGAAAAAAGAAAATGAAAGGCATCGTTATTAGAAAGAAAGGAATAATACTGTCTTTATTTGCAGAAGACAAGTTCATCTATGCCAAAAAAGCAATCTAATGGAATCCACGAAACAAAAAGCTGCCAGAGCTGAGGAGTGAGCGTCACAAGGTTGCAAGGTCAAGATCAATGCCAAGGGGCCGGGCGTGGTGGCTCAAGCCTGTAATCCCAGCACTTTGAGAGGCTGAGACGGGTGGATCACGAGGTCAGGAGATCAAGACCATCCTGTCTAAGACGGTGAAACCCCGTCTCTACTAAAAAATGCAAAAAAATTAGCCGGGCGTGGTGGCGATGCCTGTAGTCCCAGCTACTCGGGAGGCTGAGGCAGGAGAATGGCATAAACCCGGGAGGCGGAGCTTGCAGTGAGCTGAGATCCGGCCACTGCACTCCAGCCTGGGCGAAGGAGCGAGACTCTGTCTCAAAAAAAAAAAAAAAGATCAACGCCAAGAGTCTGCATTTCCATACCCCAGCACGGACAGCCAGAAATCAAAATGGAAAGAACAACACACTTAAAACAGCAAAACTTTGAACTAGGGATAAATCTGACAGAAGGTGTGAAAGACTTGCACACATAAAACAAGAAAACATTGCTGAGAAAACTAAAGAGAACACAAGAAATGAAAACTTCCACCATCTTCATGGGCTGAGACTCCATGTGCATAAGATAGAAGTTATCCCCCAATTGATCCATACATTCAGCAAAATCCCAACTGAAGTCTCAAAAGTCTTTCTTTTTTTTTTTTTTTTTTTTTGGAAGAGGATTTAACAAACCCATTCTAAAATTCATACAGAAAGGCAAAGGCCCTATAATAACCAGAACATCTTTGGAAGTTGAGAGCAAAGTTGGAGGATTTACACTAGCTGATTTTTAGATTTTATAAAGCTATAGTAACCAACATAGTGTGTTTATATAATGCTCAGAAATACAGCCATACACACATGGACAATTGGTTTTTGACAAAAGACTCTCAGTGAAGAAAAGAGAGTCTTTTCAACAAGTGGTGCTAAAACAACTGAATAGCCATATGGAGGAAGGAATATTTATCTATACCCCAGGGCCATGTAAAAAATGAACTCAAAATGGATTATAGATCTAAACGTAAACCCTAAAACTATAAAACTTCCAGAAGAAAACACATGAGAAAATCTTTGTATGTTAGGCAGAAATTTATTAAATTCAACACCACAAAAAATGAATAAACTAGAATTCATCAAAATGTAAAACTTCTGCTCTGCAAAAGACATGTTTAAGAGAATTAAGAGATTGGCAACAAACTAGGAGAAAATATTTGCAAACGATGAATCTGATAAGACTCCAGCATGCATTAAAGAACTCCCAAAATTCAATAATAAGAAAACTAATAACACCATTAAAAAATGGGCAAAAGATTTGAACAGAAAATACCTCAAAGAAGACATAGAAATTCAAATCAAAACACAAAAAAGATGATCAACATCATTAGTTACCAGGGAAATTTAAACCACCATGAAATGCCACTGTCCATGCATTAAAATGGCTAAAATGAAAAAGACTGGTAGTATCAAGTGTTGGTGAGGATGTGCAATGTCATGGTTGAACGTCTATGTACCTCCAAAATTCGTATACTGAAGCCTTAGCCCCCAGTGGGGTTGTATTGGAGACGGGCCTGTAAGGAAGCAATTAAGGTTAAATGAGGTCCTAGGGGTGGGGCCCTGATCCAATAGGATTAGTGTCCTTATGGGAAGAGACACCAGAGAGTTTGCTCTTTTTTCTCTGTATGTGTGCACTCGTGAAGGCCCTGTGAGGACATAGCAAGAAGGTGGCTGTCGGCCGGGCGCGGTGGCTCAAGCCTGTAATCCCAGCACTTTGGGAGGCCGAGACGGGCGGATCACGAGGTCAGGAGATCGAGACCATCCTGGCTAACATGGTGAAACCCCGTCTCTACTAAAAAATACAAAAAAAACTAGCCGGGCGAGGTGGCGGGCGCCTGTAGTCCCAGCTACTTGGGAGGCTGAGGCAGGAGAATGGCGTAAACCCGGGAGGCGGAGCTTGCAGTGAGCTGAGATCCGGCCACTGCACTCCAGCCTGGGAGACAGAGCGAAACTCCGCCTCAAAAAAAAAAAAAAAAAAAAAGCAGGTGGCTGTCAACAAGGCAGGAGAGAGCCCTCACTGGGAATCAAATCTAGCAGCACCTTGGTCAGGAACTTCCAGCCTCTAGAATGGTGGGAAAATTAATTTTTGAGGTTTAACCCCCCATTCTGTGGTATTTTGCTAGAGCAGCCTGAGCAGATCAAGATACCAAACAACTGAGGATGTGGAGAAACTGACACTGCTGGTGGGGATAGAAAATGGAACAGCCACTTTTAATAGCAGTTTGACAGTTTCTTAAAAAGTTAATGATATGCCTGCCATAGGATCCAGACCTTTGACTCTAAGTTTTTCATCAAGGGAAATGAAAGCATATATGTCCACACAAAGACTTGTCTACAAATACTCACAAATGTTCACAGCAGCTTTATTTGTAGTGGCCACGGACTAGAAACAATCCAAATATCCAGCAACAGGGGAACCGGTAAACGAACTGCTGTCTCTCCATACAATGGAGTCCTAATAGGAATGCCACACTGGCCGGGCGCGGTGGCTCACGCCTGTAATCCCAGCACTTTGGGAGGCCGAGGCGGGCGGATCACAAGGTCAGGAGATCGAGACCACGGTGAAACCCCGTCTCTACTAAACATACAAAAAATTAGCCGAGCGCGGTTGTGGGCGCCTGTAGTCCCAGCTACTCGGGAGGCTGAGGCAGGAGAATGGCGTGAACCCGGGAGGCGGAGCTTGCAGTGAGCCGAGATCGCGCCACTGCACTCCAGCCTGGGCAACAGAGCGAGACTCCGTCTCAAAAAAAAAAAAAAAAAAAAAAAAAAGGAATGCCACACTGATCCACACGGCAGCACAGGCGGATCTCAGAAGAATCACGCTGAGTGACAGAAGCCAGACCAAAAACAAACAAACCAACCAAAAAAACAACAACAAAAAACCATACTGGATGATTCCACTTACATAAGTTTCTAGAAAATGCAAACTAATCTATAGTGACAGAAACAGATCAGTGGTTGCCTGGGGATGGGTTTACGCGGAGGGGCGGGAGGGGGATGGGGTTACGCGGAGGAACAGGAGGGGGACGGGGTTGTACGGAGGGGCAGGAGGGGTCAGGGTTGCATGTAGGGACAGGAGGGAATGTTCGGGGTTGTACGGAGGGACAGGAGGGGACGGGTTTGCACGGAGGGACAGGAGGGGACGGGTTCGCACGGAGGGACAGGAGGGGACGGGTTTGCACGGAGGGACAGGAGGGGACGGGTTTGCACGGAGGGACAGGAGGGGGACGGGGTTGTACGGAGGGACAGGAGGGGGACGGGTTTGCATGTAGGGACAGGAGGGGGACGGGGTTGTACGGAGGGGCAGGAGGGGGACGGGTTTGCACGGAGGGACAGGAGGGGACGGGTTTGCACGGAGGGACAGGGAGGGACAGGAGGGGGACGGGGTTTGGAGGGACAGGAGGGGGACGGGGTTGTACGGAGGGACAGGAGGGGGACGGGGTTGTACGGAGGGACAGGAGGGGGACGGGGTTGTACGGAGGGGCAGGAGGGGGGACGGGTTTGCACGGAGGGACAGGAGGGGGACGGGTTTGCACGGAGGGACAGGAGGGGACGGGTTTGCACGGAGGGACAGGAGGGGGACGGGGTTGTACGGAGGGACAGGAGGGGGACGGGGTTGTACGGAGGGACAGGAGGGGGACGGGGTTGTACGGAGGGACAGGAGGGGGACGGGGTTGTACGGAGGGGCAGGAGGGGGACGGGTTTGCACGGAGGGACAGGAGGGGGACGGGGTTGCACGGAGGGGCAGGAGGGGTCAGGGTTGCATGTAGGGACAGGACGGGGACGGGGTTGCACGGAGGGACAGGAGGGGGACGGGTTTGCACGGAGCGATAGGAGGGGAAGGGGTTGCACAGAGGACAGGAGGGAATGTTGGGGGTGCTGCACAGGTTCGTTATCTTGATTGTAGTGATGGTTTCATAAGTATACACGTGTCAAAACTTGTCAAATTGCATGCTTTAAATGTGTGTTTATTTCTCATCAGTATTACCTCTGTTTTTAAAATTCTAGATGATGACGACTGCAAAATGGCAGGACAAGGACGTCCAAGAACCCTCATTGATAAAAGCAATGAGAACACTGGCAAAAATGATCAGAATCAGGTTTTTCAGACCTCTGGAAATTAGCCAAAGATTTGCATTGAGAAATGAAATTCCGGTGAAAAGCAATAGCCTGGCAGCCACTGGGGTGGAGAACCGAAGCTGAGCTCCTCCAAAGCCTCTTCCCAAAGAACTGCCATTGTCTGAACTGCCTCTCTGTTCCATGGAAGACTCTACTTGCAGGGCTAACTTGCCTGATTGACTCGGAGCTTAACCAGTAGGAACAGCCCTTTCCCCAGGGGCGTTTGCTAAAAAGAAGAAGAAAAGAAAAAGAACAAACGGGCAATTATTTAACATTGCAGGTGCCTGAGGCAGTGGGTAGCAGTTGGGGGGTGGGGGTGGGGGGGAAATAGGCTAACAAAAATGTTTAAAAGCAAAATCTGGGGGAATGAGACATCCGTAGGGAGATATGAAAAGTTCCTGCATATTCCTGAGAACCTCAAAGGCCACGGTCATGCCCAGGATCCATAAAGAAGACCATGTGCTCATCTCCCACTAATCGTGAGGCAGGCAGCGAAGGCTGAGGCAGAGTTGACAGCTGCCTGGCTGAGTGTTGACAGCACGCCCCATCACTGCACGGAGCTCCTCAGCAAAGACCGAGAGACTCTTCAGTTCCAGACGCTTAAGGAAGTCTCTGCCCAATTATTCAATGGCCACTAAGCTAAGTGAGCAGACACTTCAGCAGGCACGCATGATAGAGAATATAGACTCGACAGAATTTGTCCAGAAACCACTAAACAAACAACAGCAATAACAAGGAGAAACAACAACAATCTCTGGGAAGGGAAGAGAATTTGATTTCTAGAATTACAACATTCTATTATTTTAAATGTCCAGTTTTCAAAAAAGAGTTTTAGCGATATAGAAAGAAATTTTACAAAGTGTCAAACATGGGGAAAAAAGCAAACAATAGAATCTGTCCCTGAGAAAGTTCAGAGATGACAGTTACTGGACAAAGACTTTAAATCAGTGGCTTTAAATATGTCCAAAGAACTAAAGGAGGCCGGGCACGGTGGCTCAAGCCTGTAATCCCAGCACTTTGGGAGGCCGAGACGGGCGGATCACGAGGTCAGGAGATCGAGACCATCCTGGCTAACACAGTGAAACCCCGTCTCTACTAAAAAATAGAAAAAACTAGCCGGGTGAGGTGGCGGGCGCCTGTAGTCCCAGCTACTGGGGAGGCTGAGGCAGGAGAATGGCGGGAACCCGGGAGGCGGAACTTGCAGTGAGCCGAGATCGCGCCACTGCACTCCAGCCTGGGCGACAGAGCGAGACTCTGTCTCAAAAAAAAAAAAAAAAAAAAAAAGAACTAAAGGAAACTATGTATAAAGAGCTAAAAGAAAGTATGAGAACAGTGTATCACCAAGTAGAAAATACAACAAAGGGATGGAAAGTATTTCTTTAAAAAATTCTGGAGTTGAAAAGTACAATAACTCAAATGAATCCTTCATTGTAGGGGCTCACCAGAAATTTGAGCAGGCAGAAGAAAGAATCGACAAACTAGAAGATAGGTCAGCCTGTCCAGTTTGAGAAACAGAACAGCGACAACAGCAACAGGAATATGAAAAATGAACAGAACCTTCCGAGACCTCTGAGACACCATCACCCAGACAAAAACACACATCACAAAGTCCCACGAGGAGAGGAGCGAGGAAAGGGAAGAAAGAATATTTGAAAAAATAACAGCCAACTTGACTTTGATGAAAACATTAATCTACACATCCTAGACGCTCAACAAACTCCAAGTAGAATAAACTCAGAGAGATCCACACCCAGACGCATGATAATCAAGCTGTGAAAAGTGAAAAGCAGAGAGAATTCTAAAAATAGCAAGAGAGAAGGGACTCATCTCATATAAGGAATCCTAAATAAGATTAACAGATGACTTCTTATCAGAAATCATGAGGCCAGAAAGCAATGGGATGGCATATTCAAAGTGTTGAAAGGAAAAGACTGCCAACCAAGAATTGTATAATAGTATAGCTATCCTTCAGAAGTGAAGGAGAAATTAATACAAATAAACAACAAAATAAAATGATAAAATATAAATAAAATTATATAAATACAATGCATTATATATAAAATTATATATATTAAAATTCTAAATAGAAATACAATTATGTATGTGTGTGTATATACATATTATATATCATTTTTTAAAACAGTGTTTAAACAAAATCTGAGATAATTCATCACTAGCAGACCAGATACTATAGGGAGGACTACAGGCTGAAATTTAAGGACACCAGACAGCCACTCACATCAACACGAAGAAATAAAAAACACTTGTAACTATGGAGGTCAATATAGAAGATGGTATGAATGTCTTTTTAAATTTTAATCTTGTATGCTTAGACATAGAGTTACCATATGTGTTAAGCTGGTTTTATGGAGCTATAAAGAAATACCTGAGACTGGGTGATTTCTTTTTTTTTTTTTTTTTTTTTTTTTTTTTTTTTTTGGAGACAGAGTCTTGCTCTGTCGCCCAGGCTGGAGTGTAGTGGCCGGATCTCAGCTCACTGCAAGCTCTGCCTCCCAGGTTCCCGCCATTCTCCTGCCTCAGCCTCCCGAGTAGCTGGGACTACAGGCGCCCACCACCTCGCCTGGCTAGTTTTTTTTGTATTTTTAGTAGAGACGGGGTTTCACCATGTTAGCCAGGCTGGTCTCGATCTCCTGACCTCGTGATCTGCCTGTCTCGGCCTCCCAAAGTGCTGGGATTACAGGCTTGAGCCACCGCGCCTGGCATGAATGTCTTTTTTAATTTTAATCTTGTATGATTAGACATAGAGTTACCATATATGTTAAGTTGTTTTTATGGAGCTATAAAGAAATACCTGAGACCGGGTGATTTCTAAGAAGAGGATTAACTGGCTCACAGTTCTGCCGGCTGTACAGGAAGCATAAGGGCTTCTTCCTCGGGGGAGGCCTCAGGAAGCTCTTACTCATGGCAGAAGGTGAAGGGGGAGCAGGCGTGTCACGTGGTGAAAGCAGGAGCAGCAGGGTGGGGGAGGTGCCGCACATGTGTAAACACCAGATCTCCCAGGAACCCAGAGTGAGAGCTCACTCTTCACCAAGGGGATGGCTCAAACCATTCCTGAGGGAGCCATGCCCGTGACCTAAACACCTGCCACCAGGCCCCACCTCCAACAAGGGGGATAGCAATTCAACATGAGACTTGCCAAGGATGTGCATTTAAACTATATCACCATAAAACCCGGGAAGTCTACCCCTAGGCTGATGCTCAAGACAACTGAAAACAGGTCCACACAAAACTTGTAAATCAATGTTGAGCACAGCATTATTCATCATAGCCAAAAGATGAAATCAGCCCAAATGTCCGTCAGCTGATGGACAGGTTAAAAATGTGGCCCGGCCGGGCGCAGTGGCTCAAGCCTGTAATCCCAGCACTTTGGGAGGCCGAGACGGGTGGATCACGAGGTCAGGAGATTGAGACCATCCTGGCTAACACGGTGAAACCCCGTCTCTACTAAAAAATACAAAAAACTAGCCGGGCGAGGTGGCGGCACCTGTGGTCCCAGCTCCGGAGGCTGAGGCCGGAGAATGCCGTAAACCCGGGAGGCGGAGCTTGCAGTGAGCTGAGATCCGGCCACTGCACTCCAGCCTGGGCGACAGAGCAAGACTCCATCTCAAAAAAAAAAAAATGTGGGCCATCCATGCAACAAAATGTTGCCCAGCCTCGAGAGGCATGAAGTACTGATGGAGCTTCATGTGGAGCAACATGGAGGAGCCTCAGAAACACCCACCGTGCCGCTGCCTGCAAGAGGCAGATGCGGAAGGCCACGCACTCTACGACCTCATCCACGGGAAACGCACAGAGCCGAGGGCCACCAGGGCCTGGGAGGAAGGGGCACAGGAGGGCCGGCTATGGGGATGGTGTTTCTCCTGCGGGCGGTGGGCCGGATGACCCGCTGCACCACCATGGGAGTGGACCGAATGCCGCTGAACTGCCTGGAGTTTCAAGGGGTAAATTCCAAGGTATGTCAATTACATTTTAACTTAAAAACATTCTGTGAGAGATCATTTTTGTTAAAGATGCCATCTATGCTTAAAAGCCTGCACCAATGCCAGACCATACCACTGTGGGCCCTGGTGCCCCCACCCAGGCAGCAGTCCAGCTGTGAGCCCAGGCCAATGGGGCCAGCAAGAATGGGAGGGGGCATGGAGGGGCCCACAGACGCTGCAGCCTGGCCTGGCCTGAGAGGGGCCACCTCTGTGCTGGGGCTCCCAGGCACCCACCTCCCGTGGCAACTCCTGGCTCCAGTCGGCTCCCGGCCCCTCCGTGGCTTCGGAAGCTGAATCTGCCTGCATCTGCCATTGATTTCTAATTCCAAGGATGTTGTTTACAGTGTAGTGAGATGGGTTTGTGTTTCTGCAGGAGATTCTAGAAGCCAGACCTCAGAGTGCAGGAGGTGCCAGGCCTCCTTCCCACCCGGGTAACCCGACCCCGAGCCTGGGGAAGCTGTCTTGGCACCTCCAGCCCTGACCTCTCCTTGTGGACCTGGCACGGCAGGCTCTGGGCACAGCCAGGACCCCCAGGGCCTCGGTCTAGCCTCTCATTTCCCAAGGCGGCAACTGAGGCTCAGGCAGGCTTTCAAAGCCGGGGCAGAGCCAGCCTGGAACTCACGTCCCCAACTCCCAGCCATGGAACGTTGTACAAGAGGATTCTGGCAGCCAACCCTGACATCTTTAAAAATGATCTTTCTGACCCTTAACTACTGAGGCGGCACAGTTCCTCGGCCGTCTGTCTCTGTGCCGGGCTGTGCCTGGCTTTGTCTGCGGCTGTCAGTCCTATTTTGTCCGCTAGGAACAAGGCCAGGGCAGCCTCTGTGATCCCCTCGAGCTGGCCAGTCTTCCCTGACCCTTCCCTCTCGGCCCCTGGCCTTGCTGTAGTCGTGTCCATGGATACCTCCTGCCCACCCTGGTGGGCACCACTGTGTGGACACAGTGCTGGGAGGAGTGGGGGGGCACCACATTGAGAACCGAGGATCTGAGCTCTGCCCTGTTTTTGAGCCCTGGTTTTCCTTGTGTGCAGACAAGGGCTCCAGCCAGGTCCTCTCCAAAGTCTCGGCCCCCTGCCTGGCACAATCTCTGCCTGACAAACCTGGACCCCCGAAGTGCTCTCACTCCTTTGAGTCTCACTTTGTTAAGGGGGGGCTGTTGTTGTGGAGAATCCCGCACTCTGTCTTAGCTGACCCCACAGCAGGGAGGTGGGGAGGGCAGGGATCTTCTGCCCGCTCTGAGGATGAGGAGACAGCCTGGAGGGGGTGGCTGGAAGGTCTGGCTCTGTCCCTTCCACTCCTCAGCTCCCTCCCCAGCCCCCTCCCCAGTCTCTCCTAACCCTCTCCCCAACCCTTCCCCAGGTCCCTCCCCAGCCCTGTCCCTAACCCCTCCCTGCCCCTTCCCCAGCCCTTCCCCAGGCCCCTCCCCAGCTCCCTCCCCAGCTCCATCCCCAGCTCCCTTCCCAGCTCCCCGACAGCTCCCCAACAGCTCCCTCCCCAGCCCCTCCCCAGCCCCTCCCCAGCTCCCTCCCCAACTCCTCCCCAGTTTCCCCAGCTCCCTCCCTAGCTCCCTCCCCAGCCCCTCCCCAGCTCCCCCCAGCTCCCTCCCCAGCTCCCTCCCTAGCTCCCTCCCCAGCCCCTCCCCAGCTCCCGCCAGCTCCCTCCCCAGCCCCTCCCCAGCTCCCCCCAGCTCCCTCCCCAGCTCCCTCCCTAGCTCCCTCCCCAGCCCCTCCCCAACCCCTCCCCAGCTTCCTCCCAGCTCCCTCCCCAGCCTCCTCCCCAGCTCCCTCCCCAGCTCCCTCTCTAGCTCTCTCCACAGCCCCTTCCCAGCTCCCTCCATAGCCCCTCCATAGCCCCTCCCCAGCCCCCTCCCCAGCCCCCTCCTCAGTCTCTCCCAACCCCCTCCCCAGCCCCCTGCCCAGCTCCCTCAGCCCCTCCCCAGCCCCTGGATGCATTTCAAGGCTGCATCACCTGGCCTCTTGCAAGGACAGACCAGCTGGCCGTGGTGCTGGCTCTTGGGCTTTCTGGAGCAGCTCCCTGGAAGCCTAAGGGGGCTGGGGCAGGGGCAGACACAGGCGTTCGGCCCCCATGCCCAGCCCCCTCACAGGAGAGTTAGCAGGGCAGACGACAGACCCCAGGCGGGGACTGACTATGGGCTCAGGACAACACTACCTGAAGGGGCAGCAGCCCCCAGGTGAGCAGGGCTGACTCAGTAGATGCACGGGGCGCTGGGCCTCCAGCCGGGCCGCACTCACAGCTGGCTGTCCTGGCAAGCTCAGGGCTGAGACCAAGGTCTGGGGGTGCGGAGCAGTGCCTCCAGGCCTGTTGCCCCAACTCAGCGTCTCGGGATCCACTGCCCCAGCACGGGTGCCCTCCCAGGACCTCCACACGGGGACATGGGCTGCCAGACCCACCCCCTGCTGCCATGGCTGGATCCAGGGTCACCTTCCTCTGCAGACTCTCGTGGGCTGGGGGGTGGGAGCATGAGGCTGGGGAATTCAGAAGACCCCGATTGCAGTTCTGGCTGGGCCGCAAATCAGCTGCATCCTGGCAAGTGGGCCCCTGGTGGCCACATGCTCTCAGGCGTGTCCCATGTCCATGGCTCCTGCCCGGATGCCCCTCCATGTCTATGCACCTCCCTGCTGCTACCAGGCCCCAGGCTGAGCGAGAGCGGCCAAGGCCCAGCCTCAGAGCCCACGCTGCCTCCCGGCCTCTCCTGCCCCACAGGCCCTGGCCCAGGCTGGTGTCCACGCTCCTCGCTCAGAGCTCTGCCAGCCCGTCCTCCCTGGCTTCCTGCCACTCTCTCTGTGTATGAGTCACTGGGCAGGAGCCACTGCGCCAAGAAAGGAAGCCAGTAGGGTGGAGAGTGCCCACAGCGTGTCGTCAGGGGCACCGGCCTGGCCGCCTACTGCCAGGCCCCCCGGACGTGTGATGGGGGCTTCTTCTCGGGGCGCACTTGGAGTCACAGACACCCTGGGGCAGAGGCGCCGTGAGTGCTTCCGGGGTCCAGGCTTTGGCTGGTGCAGAAGCCTGGGCTGAGGTGCCGCGGAAATCTGCAGGGTCTGGTTTTGGATCTGATTTACGTCTCTGCTCTGTCGCCAAAGTTTTGCCTTTTCCGGAATGTTACAGAAATGAGGTCTCACAGGATGCGGCCCGTCTGGCTTCCTTCACTTAGAAAACACGTTTAGGACTCGCCTGTGCTGTGAAGGGCCAGCACGTGCCTTTTGCCCCCAAGATCCCGCAGTGTGGGGAGGCCACAGCTGTTTTATCCCCCCGCCGGTGACGGGCACCTGAGTTCTCTCCAGTGCGTAGGGGGTTACAAACACACCCTCTCTCCACATTCACTCCCAGGTTTTGTGTGAATACAGGTTTTCAGTTCATTCGGGTGCACGCCCAGGACAGGTTTCCGTTGAGCCCTGGCTCCTCTGACCGGAGGGTCCGCCTGGACAAAGGGGTGGTCACGGAATGTGGGCGAGGAAGTGCAGCAGCCTCAGCGGCACAGTTTCCAGAATGCTCTTCAGAGGCGGCTGCTCGGAAAACCGGAAAACTGGAAAACCAGAAAACCGAGGCTCCACAGCACCCACCTGGTGAGCTGACCAATGGGGCGGGGCCACAGACCCCAGCAGCAGGGAGGCCGTGGTGGCCGCCCCTGGCTTTTCTCAGACAGCAGGGCACCTGTGCAGTTCTGTGGTCACAGCAGTCGCCCCACTGTCGTCCTCGGTTCCAGGGAACTAGGTGGCGTCAGGAAGAGCCCGGGCCACACCACAGAAGCAGGGTCCTCCTGACCCCCTCCCCGACCTCACTGCCTGGTTACCCCACCGGGATCGCCTGAGCAAGGAGCTCCCAGGTGAGGGCCAGAAGCACATCTCACTGGCCCCAGGCCCTGAACATGCGGCTTCCAGGTGAGGCTCAAAGGCCCTGCCCTGCAGACATGGGACAGGCGTTCCAGGCTGGAAAGGCTGCCGTGGGCAGGAGGCGCCAGGGAAGGGACACGGCCCTGCAGACGTGGGACAGGCGTTCCAGGCTGGAGAGGCTGGCGTGGACATGGCTAGGAGGCTCTGGGGAAGGGACACGGCACAGAGGATGGCCCTGCCTGGTCAGTTCTGTTGTTCCCGGGGATAGAAGGAAAAGCAAATGGTGTCAGAAGACCAATCCAACCGCAGGGCCACAGGTCACTCCAAGGCCTTCCCCACAGGGAGGAAGAGTCCGTGAGAGCATGCAGGGCCTCCAGGCTTCCTGCAGCTGCTGTGACAGGAGCTCATTCTCTCACAGTCCTGAGACCAGAGTCCAAACCAGTGTCACTGGGTCAAAGTCAAGGTGCTGGCCACACGCCCCTGGAGGCCACAGGACGTGTCCTTCCTGCCTCCCCCAGCTCCTGGCGGCTGTCCGAGCTCCTTGGCTTGTGGCCACATCACTCAACCCTTCAAGGTGGAGTCTTCCCCTCTCCCTGCTACGTCTCCACTGAGTCAGCCGGATCCCTCTGCCTTCCCCTTGTAGGATGCTGGTGATGGCGGTTAGGGCCCTCCCAGGTAACCCAGGGAAATCTCCTTATTTTAAAATCCTTAATTTAATTGCATTTGCCATCCAGGGAACAGCGGCTCATCGCCTTCCTATTCACAGTTCCAGGGATGAGAAAGGGAATGTGTCTCTGGGGCACTTGCCCGCCTGGTGCACAGGCCAGAGCTCTTCTCATATTTCCCAGCTGGACGCCGTCTGTGGTGTGGGGAAGAGGACGGTTTTGCGAGTTTGGTAAGAAGGCGTCACACGTGAGACGCATCCATCCTCGTGTTTTTCTGATGAACGCTCGCGGACATATCCGGTTGGTGATGGTGTCACCTGCGGACATGACTCATTTGTTCCTCGCCCTGGTGCCCTGGCCAGGGCCCCTAACGCTGTGTAGTGGCGCCCACGGGCCTCTGGGCCTTGTTTCTGCCCCTGAGAGGCACACAAGCGACTCACCGCCCGGCACGTGTGAGCTGACGGTGTGGACGGATGTTCATGCAAACTGGGAGGGCATCTCCTGAGAATGAATTCGTAAGTTTTTTTTGTTTTTTTTTAAGCAGAACTCACTGGTGGAGCAGGGAGCCCCTTTGTTTGGGGAAGATCTCCAGGTGGAGCAGGGAGCCCCTTTGTTTGGGGAAGATCTCCAGAATCAGCCCTTTATGGGCAAAAACGTGAAATTAACACCCACTGTTTTTCACAGAGAAAACTGTAAGATGACTGTTGGCTTGTCTACAAATGTTTTAAGCCAGTGAGGTCTGCATGCTGCTTTGTATCTGTTGGACCATCAGTCTCCTAAGGGTCTCTATCCACAGACCGGGTGGGCCAGGGGTACAGTCGTCGGCCAGCATGGGAAGGACATGCAGCCATAGCGCTGACAGACCAGCTAACGAGCCCATGTTAACCTCGTGGGGGTGAGAGGAGGGGCCCGGCGGGCAGGGCTGGAGCCAGCACCCGGCTGTCGGCCCCACGCCATCCTGACTTTGCCTCACAGGCGCGCCGTGGTGCGGCTGCGTCTGAGCTCCGGTTCCCAAAGGTGCTTGTCATGGGGCACACATTTCTGCAACATCCAGGTCACAGAGCCCTGAGCCAGGAGCCTGCTGCCAGCCTGGAGCACAGGCCTCCCGCAGGATTAGGGCCTGGGCAAGCCGGACGTGTCCCCAGCCCTCGTCATGCTGCAGGCAAGGTGCCCCGAGGCCCCCCGTTCTCTTCACAGCATTGCAAGAAAGCAGTCAGGGCTGCTTGGAGACAAGAAATTCCTTGGAAAACATCACAGCAAAGATTTATTTGCTATTGAACAGTTTGCAAATGTCGTAAAATAACTGGAAATCATCCTGGCCTGGAAAAAATTTCACACAACCGATCCACTAGCCAGGAACTTTCGGAAAAAGGAGACAGCAGAGGAAAGCCTGGGCCTTTCTCATCCAAAGATCCTCAGGTCCCTGAGGAGATCCAGCTGCGTATTGCTTTGGTTTTGAAAACACAGGTGCCTCCAATCACTCGTCCTCTGCAGCAGCAGCAGCTCCCTGACCCCGCAGGTGGGGATGGGCGGGGCTGGCCCACGAAACCAGCAGCCGTCAGGACCCGCAGCCATGCTGCAGCTCCCATCCATGCTCCACGCCCAGCATGGGCACCTGGGAGGTGTTGTCCTCGCTGTGTTAATGCCCATCACACAGGAACTTGGGGGAGATGCCAGCATGGCACCCAGGGTGGGGTCCCTGTGGAGCAGCCTGCGTGGGGCACCCCTGTGACCCAGGAATGGACTGAGAGCCCACCAGGACGGGACCATGAGCACCGTCCCTCTTGGGTTTCCTGTGGAATTCGGGGTGGGGGTCTGGCCAGTGAAATCTCCAGCGCCAGGGTGCCCATCCAATGCCCAGCTGCCCGTGTGCAGTGTTTGCCAGCTACTGTGGTGTAAATATTCCTGCCTGGCTGATCTCAAAGCAAAGCACTGAGCTAAACTGTACGCAGTGACTCTGACAGCACTCCACAGTGGCCCCAACACCTGTGCAGCATGGACTCCCTAAGGACTCGACAGAGTGAGTTTCAGGGGTGCAACAACAGCTGTGAGGTCCCTGGGGCATCCTCCCGGCCACCTGCCACAAACACGGCCCAGCTTCTCCCTCCTGGAGGTCCCCGCCCCGGGTCCTGCAGAGCCACGTGGTGTCTGACACCGTCTCCCTTCCAGCTCTGCTCTGAGGCCTGACCGTCCCTGGCCGCCAGCGTCTGCTGACCGTCTCCCTTCCAGCTCTGCTCTGAGGCCTGACCGTCCCCTGGCCGCCAAGCGTCTGCTGACTGAGAGCTCCAGCTCCGAAGAGGTGCCCAGTACCTGGTGAGCAGAGGGGTCTGAAGGAGCAGGTGCCTCCTCTTCAGGCACCTGTGGTCACTTCACAGTGAACAAGGCTCCAGCCGGGTGCCCTGAGAAGTGACCAACACCCTACCCAGGAGAAGACGGCACAGCCACGGCCAACGTGGAGCTCTAACTCAGGGCTCTGGCCTCCAGCCCAGTCCTTTTCCTTGAGTAGGGACGACCCTCGCAGTGGCCTCTCCACGTTGCATGGGTGGGGAGCACGTGTGGTGAAGACAGGCAGCCTGCAGGTGCGTGCTATGCCTGAGGGCCACGGCCGACGGAAAGCTCAATCATGAGTGAAAAAAAAAGCAAGTGTTTCTGAAAATATAACAAGTCAGTGGAAATTAATTTATCAAAAAGCAATTTAAAGCAGCCTTGCAAGAACATAGATTCGCACTGGCAAGGCCACTGCTCACCTGTGGGCTGTGTCTGTCCGTCCACTCAACAGATCCATGAGTCTCTGCCCAGCGCTGTGCCCAGCCCAGGGGCACCAGCATCCCGAGCTCATGGCCGGGATGGGGGTCCTAACAGACTCATGTGGGCAGTGAGGGCCAAGGTGCTGGGGTGCCAGGCAGCTTTGCAGTGACCACAGCTCTGCTTGACCCTGCGGGGGGACGCTTATGCGGAGCCGCTGAGCTGCCTGGACGGGGGTCCCAGGCACTGGGCACCCAGGACTTGCCCCACAGCCAAGACGGTGCCGCATAGCCTTTTGTCAGGTTCCCAGGATCCACACAGATGTGACCCCCAACCCCGCATGGAGCCCCAGAGCCCTGGAACCCTGGCTGGCAGAGAGAAAAGAGTGAAGGGTTCCTATTCCCCTTTTCTCTTCTGAGACCGGCAGGGCCCCCTTGGCTGCTGTCTTGTGAACCATTGCTCTGCACAGGGCTTTTCTCGGGTGAGAGGTAGGCGGAACTGGCCTGAGAAGCAGCTCTGGCCATGCCTCCCCCACTGTCTTCAGGGAGCCAGGCCCGTGTTACCAGCCCTGTTCTCCCGGGAGAGGCGGGTGGCACACAGTGCCTTCTCCAAGAGGCTCCTGGCATGATGCACAGAAGCTGCTCCCCCTGCGAAGCTCCCAGCCCAAGGCCAGGGGATGGGGCACCATCCCACCAGGCTCCCTGCCCAAGGCCAGGGGACGGGGCACCATCCCACCAGGCTCCCTGCCCAAGGCCAGGGGACGGGGCACCATCCCACCAGGCTCCCTGCCCAAGGCCAGGGGACGGGGCACCATCCCACCAGGCTCCCTGCCAAGCCTTCTGGAGCGTGGATCAAGGACTGTGGCGTGGGCAGAGGCTCCAAGGACATGTGGTCCAGGTTCCTGTTTCAGATGAGGGAAACTGAGGCCAGGGGAGTCCTCAAATCACTCCCTGTGGGGTCAGAGGTTGAGCTCAGCCCGCCTGAGCCTCTGCGGCTCGTGCTGTATCTCTGTACCAGGTAGTCCAGAAGGTGCCTGACGGGGCCATGGCCAGGGGACCCCTCCCACCCTCACAAGATGGGGACTGGGGCGCAGGAGGTCCAAAGGGGGCAGGCCAGATTCTGGCTGCTGTCCCTGCCACCAGCCTGCGGCCCGGTGCAGGGACAGCTCCACGCAGCAGGGACGGCGAGGGTGTGCAGCAGGGAGGTCGGGCTGTCTCCACTGCCACCACCACTGCCCGGGGGACGCCTCCACAGCACAGCACTCGTGGCCCTGCGTGGGGTAGAGGGAGGGCCGGGCGTCAGGCCAGCCAGGCTTCAGAGTCCCCGCAGCATTGGCATCTGAACCAGCAGGGCTGTGGGACCTGAGCAGCCACGGGGCATCATCTGCCACAGGCCTGGGCCTCCCCCGACACCCCTGGCCACTGTGGAGGCTGCAGTCCAGTGCGGCCTCCCAGGGGGCAACTTCAGCCTGTTCTCCTCCTCCTGGCCATGAGATGGGCCCAGGGCCTGCCCCGCACAGCTGGGTGTGCTGCCTTGGACCAAGCCCACCACTGAGGGAGATGCAGGAGGCCCACACACGGCCAGAACGCTGCTGCCACTCACCCCCATCGGCTGCTCCCCTGCAGGGCTGATGTGAGCAACCCTCATCGCCGGGGGAGGAGGAAGTGGCCAGTGGCCCAGCTCCCAGAGCTGCAGGGACAGGGTGTGCGGGCACCAGGACAGTGGCTCCCTCCTGCCTGCTATGGAGGCAGCCCTGAGGCCTCGGCCTGGCCCCTGCTCTGCCATGCTGCTCAGCCCAGCAGCAGAAACAAGACTCACGGCCCCAACTCAGAGGGCAGGAATGGAGCTGGCATTGGCCGAGCACCCCCGTTCCCAGCTGCTCAGGGCTGAGCAAATCACAGCTCTGAGCAATTCTGACCCTTGACACCCACCCTCCTGCTGGGGCACCACAACTCCCGGGACACCCAGGTGCCTTCCTCCCAGGGCACCCACCTTCTTCCAAGGGTACCTACTTTCCTCCTAGAGCACCCACCTTCCTCTGGGGGCACCCACCTTCCTCCGGGGGCACCCACTATCCTCCCGGAGTACCCCATCTTCCTCCCAGGGGCATGAGGTTCCTGAGGAGCTGTGTCTGCAGGGGCAGCATGTCCAGCCTGTGTCCAGTCCTGGGCAGGGAGTCTCATAACGGCCTCCAGACACACCTGCACCTGCCCAGCCAGGGTAGCCTTGACCAGGCAGTGCAAACACCAGGGCCTGGCGTCTCCCACATGGGGTCATCTGCTCACCCAGGGAGGGCTCAAGACTCACCTCAGCCCCTTCCTCCAGCCACAGGGAACAGGGGACCAGGGCAGCCTCCAGAGCAGTCCTCAGGGTGCAGATGGCTCCAGAGCCCCCAGACCAGCCCCAGCCCCAGCCCCGGGCTCCTGGGCCATGCCCAGAAGGGACCCTCCCGCTCAGGGCTGGAGATGCCTGGCCTGGCACCAGCTACTCAGCCTTCTCCAAAGCGCTTTAAAAAAACACCCAGCAGCAGCACCTCATCCTCGGGGCACCCGCAAAGCTGAAGATGCAGACAAAAAACACAGTGAGACTCCTGGCAGTGACAGGGCTGAGCTCGTGCCCTGTGAGCTCTTTCCCAGGTTACAGAGCTGAAAGGAGCCCAGGGACCTGGAGGAGGCTGTGCCAACCCCCGCCTGATGGCTGGAGGTTGAGGGGCCGGCAGTGGCCGGCCTGCCCACGGGCACTCAGACCCACGGCCGGCGGCTCCTGGAGCAGGCCAGGGAGGCAGCGAAGCCCCTTGTGGGGTCTGTTTCTTGCTTCCCCCAGAGCCACTCTGGGATCTTTTTGATACGCTCTTGGATGCCTTTGTTCAGTGAGGGGGGCAGGCGGGGCAGGTGGAACAGACCTCACCACTGAGTGGCCCCCATAACTCCTCCCCAGCCTCCCGAGGACCTTAGAGGGGGACCCTTTCTCTCCCCCACATCTTGGCCAAGGGGTCCTGCACTGGAGCTGGGGCCTTGGTCAGACTCCAGGGGCCTGAAAGTCTCTTCCTTCCCCACTGAGGCTGGGAGAGGAGGCGGGTGGGCCTAGAGGCTCAGGTCGGGCTGCTGCTGGGCACCTCACTGGCTCTGCACCTACCTGCCCGTGGTGTCAGCTGCTTTGCCGCTGCGTCCCCAGGTCACACCAGGAACCCCATGTGGCCGCCCCCATGCGTCTTTCCCAGCATGGGGCCCCAGCGGAGGGTGGGCTGGGACCCTGTCTTCGGCTCCTGTTCCACAGCTCGCCCGAGCCGGCAAGGGCTGCAGACTCAGCTGACAGACCAAGCTTGCCAGAACCACTGGTCCCGTGCAAAGCCAACACCCAACTCTGATGGGCAGCAAAGCGCCGCAGGCACAGAGCCTCCTTTCATCTCCACAGCAGGGCCGAGTTTAAAAAGCAGATTTTCTACACAACGTCCTACGCGAGTCCCAAGAGAGCTCAGGCCACGACCTCCAGCTGCCTGCAAGCCTGCATCTTCCTCCGGGAGGTTTCCCCCTCACCCGCCTCTGGGCCCGGGTTTGAGGGGCGATGGAGGCAGGATCCCCTGCAGCCGGGGGTTCTGGGAGCAGGTGCCCAAGGCAGAGGCCATGGCTTCTGGGCAGGCGGCAGCTTCGCCCCCACCAGAGCCTGCAGCCCTCATGGCATCCCACATTGCCCCAGTCTCTGCTTGGGCCAGGCCCTCAAGCTGCTGGCTGGGGTGCCCAGACCATGGAGGCAGTGGTTAAAGGCTGATGGCTCTTGGTGTCATTAAATACTCTGTTTTTACCTGCTCTGGGCCTCAGGAGACCAGCCTGGCACCAGAAGAGGGGATGGCAGAGCCCCAAGCTGAGCCAGGCTCCAGCCCACACCCACCGGCCCCAGGTCTGGCCACGGGCTGGGCCCTGGTGTGCAGACAGCAGTGGCCACTGCTCCAGGGCCTTTGCACAAGCCGGCTGCAGGCCCAGGAGGTCGTGGGGAGTGGGGCTGCAGCGGCCTCGTTTTCCTTCCCCTCTTGGGAGATGGCTGCTCCTCCCGGCTGTTTCCGGAAAGTGTGTTTGTTATCTGGCTCCTAGAAACACCATCTGATGAAACAGGCTCTGTTGGGCTGGCCTGCCAGGCAGAGGCTGTGGGCGCCCAGGAGTCCCACCACAAAGCAGGCAGCAGAGACCCGACGGCCCCACCCTGAAAGCTGGGACCTGGCACCTAAACGGGGAGACGGAAGAACGTGGAAAATTCCCTGAGAGCAAATTGATGCTCAGCTTTCACGGGCACCAACTTGCTGCGGAATCCTGCTTTGCGGTCATCGTTTTTTGAGCATTCAGACGCCTCGGGCCCCAGAAATTCAAGAACAAGAAAGCTCTGTTTCATGCGGACACGCTCACACACGCACACCTGCTCTCACACACACACCTGCTCACACATGCACTCATACATGCGCGCACACACACGCTCACACACGCACACCTGCTCTCACACACACACCTGCTCACACATGCACTCATACATGCGCGCACACACACGCTCACACACGCACACCTGCTCTCACACACACACCTGCTCACACATGCACTCATACATGCGCGCACACACACGCTCACACACGCACACCACACACACCTGCTCACACATGCACTCATACATGCGCACACACACGCACACTGCTCTCACACATGCACTCATGCACTCATGCGCGCACACACACACGCTCACACACGCACACCTGCTCTCACACACACACCTGCTCACACATGCACTCATACATGCGCGCACACACACGCTCACACACGCACACCTGCTCTCACACACACACCTGCTCACACATGCACTCATACATGCGCGCGCACACACACGCTCACACACGCACACCTGCTCTCACACACACACCTGCTCACACATGCACTCATACATGCGCGCACACACACGCTCACACACGCACACCCTGCTCTCACACACACACCTGCTCACACATGCACTCATACATGCGCGCACACACACGCTCACACACGCACACCTGCTCTCACACACACACCTGCTCACACATGCACTCATACATGCGCGCACACACACGCTCACACACGCACACCTGCTCTCACACACACACACACCTGCTCACACATGCACTCATACATGCGCGCACACACACGCTCACACACGCACACCTGCTCTCACACAACCTGCTCACACATGCACTCATACATGCACGCACACACACGCTCACACACGCACACCTGCTCTCACACACACACCTGCTCACACATGCACTCATACATGCGCGCACACACACGCTCACACACGCACACCTGCTCTCACACACACACCTGCTCACACATGCACTCATACATGCGCGCACACACACGCTCACACACGCACACCTGCTCTCACACACACACCTGCTCACACATGCACTCATACATGCGCACACACGCTCACACACGCACACCTGCTCTCACACAACCTGCTCACACATGCACTCATACATGCGCGCACACACACGCTCACACACGCACACCTGCTCTCACACACACACCTGCTCACACATGCACTCATACATGCGCGCACACACACGCTCACACACGCACACCTGCTCTCACACAACCTGCTCACACATGCACTCATACATGCACGCACACACACTGCTCTCACACACACCTGCTCTCACACACACACCTGCTCACACATGCACTCATACATGCGCACACACACGCTCACACACGCACACCTGCTCTCACACACACACCTGCTCACACATGCACTCATACATGCGCGCACACACACGCTCACACACGCACACCTGCTCTCACACACACACCTGCTCACACATGCACTCATACATGCGCGCACACACACACGCTCACACACACGCACACCTGCTCTCACACACACACCTGCTCACACATGCACTCATACATGCGCACACACACACGCTCACACACACGCACACCTGCTCTCACACACACACCTGCTCACACATGCACTCATACATGCGCACACACACACGCTCACACACGCACACCTGCTCTCACACACACACCTGCTCACACATGCACTCATACATGCGCACACACACACGCTCACACACGCACACCTGCTCTCACACACACACCTGCTCACACATGCACTCATACATGCGCGCACACACACGCTCACACACGCACACACTGCTCTCACACACACCTGCTCACACATGCACTCATACATGCGCGCACACACACACACACGCACACCTGCTCTCACACACACACACTGCTCACACATGCACTCATACATGCGCGCACACACACGCTCACACACGCACACCTGCTCACACATGCACTCATACATGCGCACACACACACGCTCACACACGCACACCTGCTCTCACACACACACCTGCTCACACATGCACTCATACATGCGCACACACACACGCTCACACACGCACACCTGCTCTCACACACACACCTGCTCACACATGCACTCATACATGCGCGCACACACACGCTCACACACGCACTCATACATGCACGCACACACGCGCTCACACGACACATGCACACACGCACGCTCACACACTCATGCACACGTGCTCACATGACACACACGTGCTCACACACACGCTCACAAATTCACATGCACACACACACCCCCATGGTCATGTAGCCCCAGTCTCAGCATCATGTCCTCTATTTAGAAATATTGGCTAAACACCTAACAAATAACTGAACAGAAATGTAATCTTTAATGAAGACTCACAAACCAAAAGCCAGCTGGCAGTTCCATTTAGAACATCCATGAACACAGCTGCATTTATAGGAAACCTTCTCCAACAGCGATGCTCCCGTGTGTGACAGCTCCCCCCCCCCCCCCGCCAAATGTCCTTCCTTCCCCTTCACGCCTCCTCACAGCCCAGGGCCCTAGGGACACGGGTGCCAAAGGACTGGATCTGGTGGGCAGGCCAAACCCGGGCCACAGGCCACGGTACTGGGCAGGCGGGGCCCTCAGGGAAGGACGGGGCTCCCTGGGCCAGCCCTCTGCCAGCCGACCAAGACTCACCCTAGATGGTGCCCTCGACCTGTCCTCCCTCAGCAGCCCCATGACTGTAACATCCAGACCAGTTCGTGGCCCCTAGGAGGGGAAACTAAGTCCCAGCTCCAGAGTCCTCCCTCAGCTTCACCAGGTGCCCCATGGAGGAGACGGCCAGGGTTTGTCACCTGACAGGCTCACCAGAATCAGGACAGGTGGGGGGATGGTGCAGGTGGGGACAGGACAGGTGGGGACGGGGCAGGTGGGGACAGGACAGGTGGGGACAGGGCAGGTGGGGACAGGACAAGGGTGGACTCCAAAGGGAGGCCAGCAGCAGTGTGTCCCGGCAGCAGTGTGTCCCGGGAGGCTGACAGTGGCCCTGGAGGCGTCAGGTCTCCTCCCAGGCCAGCAGCAGGGCCATATGCTGGGAACAGGACCTTGTGGTGAGCAGGTGGGAAGGAGGTGGGTGGAGATGGTGGGCAGGGCTCCCTGGAAGACTCCCCAGGAATGGTCATGTGTGTTGGGGGCACTGCTGGAAGGACGGTGTGACCAGGAGGAAGTTCCAGGGACGGGGTGAGGAACCGGAGCCCAGAGTCTGGGTGTGAAGAAGTCACCCTCAGCAGGCTGGGCCCATGGGCCCAGGGGGGATCAAGGAGGGGGAAGGGAGATGGGGAGGGGGCTCAGGCCTGCCAGGAGCCAGGTCCTGGTGGGCAGCAGACGGCACGGCGCCCGGCAGCACTGAACGGGAGTGGGTGGGAGGACACGGAGCCAGGCCAGCCTCAGTGGCGGGGTCCTGGGGCCCGTGTCCAGAGGCGAGGCCCACACAGCAGTGGAACTGGTCCTGCAGGTGCACGGCCACAGTCGGCAGGGGTGGGGGCTTTGGTGCCCTGGCTGCCCAAAGCTTGACACTAACCTAGGGCCAACCAGACCCCACATTCAGGGCACACCCCACGGCGTATCAGACATCTATAGCTGTGTAGCAAATAACCCCAAAACTTAGCAGCTTAAAAAGGCCTCCACGTGTTAGCTCCCCCATTTCTGGGGCAGCGTGGCTGATGGCTGCGGCTCAGGTGGCAGCCACAGGCAGTCCCACATCCAGGACGGGGCTCACAGGGCTGTGGGGAGGCCGCAGCCCCTGACCACGTGGCACCCCCAGGCTGCCAAGTCTCCTCCAGGTGCCAGAAGCCACAGTCTAACCCCCAGGTCTGGAAGTGGCCTCCCTTGTGCCTGCCGTGGGCTGTGGTCACACGGTCACCCTAAGACCACATGGGCGGGGCTGCACCAAAAATGTCTACACGGGGTCAGGGCGTCCGGGCTGCCACAATGCCGGCTCCTGCAGTGCTGGCCACGTGCCCGGCAAGGAACCCTGTACACAGACCCTGCTCTGCCCATTCCCCAGGGGCCACACCTTCCATGGCAGGCCCAGGGTCGGGGGTGCAGCAGGAATTGTGGCCTTGAACCCAGAGGCTCCGCCACATCTGGGGCTGCTCTCGCCAGCCGTGCAGCCTGGGTGACTCCATGGCTCCGGGTCGTGGGCCGTGCTCCATGCCTGGGGGGCCTGGCCTTCTGTGTCTCAGTCTCCCCTAACCCTCCGCACAGCAGGCTAAGGACGCCTGATCCGTGGGACTCAGGGAGCTGAGTGGGATAATTTTTGGAAAGCACAGCCAGGGCTGGCATCAGTGAGGGCATGAGCTTCTGGCCGCCTCTGCCCTTCCCATTCACAGCTGCCTTGCTGGTGCCTGCCGTGGCCTGGAGACGCGGCTGTGGACGCTGTCTGCTTGCGGTTTTTCCCTTTTTTAGCCCAAGGCTGAGCGCTCCTTCCGGACTGAGGTGTGTGGAGCCTGGCTCTTGACTGGCAAGGGAGACGCTCTCCTAAAGCTCCTGGAATGTTACTGACGGCCGGGCTGGGATGGCGCTCACATTCTTCTAGGTGTGGATAGTGGAACAAAACCAAAATATTAGCACAAGGCTAAGTTTGTTTTACAGCATCCCGTAACATATGAGGTGCTTGTTTGGATTTTATCTAAACAACTTTCCCTGCATACGCAGCAGCTGCTGAGTTTCAGCTCCCGGCCCCTGGAGCCCCTGCGGCTGAGGCTGGGATGGGGGCTCCAGAGGTCACTCCTCCCCTAGAAGACATACGTTGGCCTCGGGCCAGGGGACCCTCAGCGACGGGGTCACCCCAACGTACTGGAGGCTGTGGCTCTGCTTCCTCCTGGGGCTGAGCTGAGCAAGCTTTAGCTCTCGGGCCGAGTGCAAGGAGGGCAGGAGCGACGTCTCCAACGGTGCTGAGGTCTGCCCCGGGTGCAAGGGACCTGTGTTTTCAGCGCTACTGTGCAGCCCATGGATGCCCCAGGCCCTTGGACAATTGATATCTGGGGTCCACACTCCTGGACAGGGCTGAGGAGGTGATGTCCCCAGACTTGCCCCAGCACCGCTGTGGAGGGCACCCCGGACACCCGCCCCGGCCTCAGGCTCCCACCCCAGCTGGCCCTGACATGGGTATACGTGACACCTCCTGGCCTTGGCCTCTCAGGCCCAGCTCAGCCACGGCCATCCAGACCCTTGGGCTCCGGTGTCTTCCAAAAGCTCTGAGACACGCCCCCTTGGGGCAGCCGGGGCCCTGACTACCCTCCGACCCTCAGCTGGACTCCCTGTGGCCCAGTCCGGAAGGTTCTCCTTAGAACAGAGGGCAGATGAGGCAAGAGTTGGCTCTGAGCTCTGCCCTCCAGCACCAGCAGCGCTGTGAAGGCCCACAGGGCGGGTCAGTGGTCCCCAGGGACCTCGGCCTCAGGGGAAGTGCAGCAGAGGCCTCAAGTCCCCAGGCGCTCAACTAACGTTGCCCTCGCTCCTCCAGGGCACAGCCCGAGCTGCAGGAGGGCAGATGCTCCGCCTCTCGGCCAGTGTCCGTAACACCCGTGTGGAGAAAACAGCAAAGGCCGGTGCGGGACGGAAAGGATGTGAACGGTGTCGCCAGCAGTGAGTCCAGGGGGACCAGTCCAACAGCCAGTGCTCCCAGACACCGGCCAACAGCAATGCCCCATCCTCACCACAAATGCCGCTGTGATGCGCTGACAGTGGACACGAATGCGTGACAGACAGCGAGTGCCAGTGTGACCGTCACGGCTGATGCTGAGCACTGCACCCACACACCACGGAACCCGCAGGCCCAGGGCTCCGCTCCTGCTCGCAGGGTGAAGGCCGGGCCTCACCGTCCTACATACACAGCAGCATGGGCACTTCAGGCTTCTCCAGCCTCCTCCATGCAGAGCCTGCCACCATCCGTGTTGCACAAGGGACAGGTGCTGCACAGAGAGGCCACGTGCCTTGCCCCGGGCTGCCAGCTCCAGAGAACGGTCCGGGGATGCCAGGGTCACCCGGCCCCAGGGCTGCTCCTGACCCTCCTGGGACGAATCCTCAGGGCAGAGACAGGATGAATCACATTCTGGACGGTGGCTCCAGGTCAGAAAGCTGCCAGGTCACCAGGTGCCATGCGAGCCGCTCCCCGGGGACAGTTTTCAGCCTTGGATTTATCACGGCGGCTGTTCTCCGTCTGCCAGGCCAAGCCCAGCTTTCATCTCCCATTGCACAACCCTCTGCTTCCTCAGGCTCTGGGCTGATCGTGGTTTTCTTTTTCTCCTGTCTGGAACTGAATGTTTAGTTCATCTATTTTGTATTCTCTCTTGTTTATATTAAAAACATTTTAGATGAGAAGTTTTCCTCCCAGTAAGTGTGTTTCTGGCCACCTTCTGAAGCCACGGCAGCATCAGCTCCTCTCTGACCTCAGTGGCTCTGGAGGGCATCGGTTGAGTGTCCAAGCACCTCTCACCTCAGTGCAACACAGGGTCTGTTTCCAGCCTTCCTGCGTGCCTAGGGGTGCCTCACGTGTGCATATCACAGCTGCAGTGCGCTGTTCCCGGGGGGCCGACCTCGGCTGCACGCTCGCCCACCAGGGCGTGGAATCCCACGAACAGGGTTTCGTCAAACAGTGACAAGGAGACATGAGTAGACCCCACGGTAGTATGGGAGGGGCCTGTCTAGTGAGAAACTCAAGGGAACAACCTTGCCAGAGGCCCACAAACTCAGAGAGCACAGGGACTGGGCTCATCCTGGAATGTCAGGAGCAGGACAGTGGCCCGAACATCAGGACATCCAAGGGCCAGACCAGTGCTGGGACTCCCGGGAGTAGCAGGAAGTAGTGGGCAGCAGCCTCAAAGAACCCCAGGACCCCCACCCAGGGGGCAGTTCCGGGTGGGGACAAGGACAGACAGGACACCTGGTCAGTCCTGAGAAGCCACACAGAAGCCTTGCTCTCAGACAGGCCTCCCTCAGGCCTGGGCTGCCTGGCTCTGAGCCCCCAGCAAGGTTTGCAGTGCGGGGAGGGGAGAAGTTAGGGGTCTTGACCTCTATGCGGCACCAGGTCGGGGAGCAGCAGGGCAGGCAGGGTGGGGTCCCACCTTGGAGGACCACCTGCCAAGGACGAGGCGGGGCAGGGAGGCGGCCGGCAAGCACGTCCCCCTCCCTACCAGCTGCAGCTTGGGGTAACGCTGCTGAAAACCGCAACCCCAAGGCCTCAGAGACACGACCTGCAGGACGGGCCTCTGTTCAGCCAGGCTGGACACCAGCCAGGAGGAAACCTCTGCTGCCCCGAAACACGAAACTGGAACATAAGGTTACGGGCCAGTTCACTCATGGGCAGAGGACAACTCCAAAACGAGGCCCTGGCAGGCAAAATACAGCCCGGCCCAGGAATTCCCGTGCCTGAGCTCAGACTTCAGAAACACAAGGCCGTGCGGCACACCTGCCCCCAGGAAAACCAACACCCAGTTTTCTCAAAGGGCACCGAGAGGGAAGTCAGTAAAAGCTCCTGATAAAAGTATTGCAATGACAGGTTTCATTCCTACTTGACACAAGTGAGCATATAAAAGCAAATGCCTACGTACTTGTTGAGAATGCTTGGGTTTGCCCCTAAAACCACACACACACACGCTCAAGTGCGCGCACACACCCCCAGCTCCGCCCCGGAGAGCCAGGGCGAGGCCGTGTGTCTTGACTTTCCAGGTGCAATGGTGCTTGTCAGCCGGCTTTCCCCTGAGGACTTCAGGACACCCTGGGGCTTCCTCCGTTGGGCTGCAGGAAGGACTAGGCCCCTCGGGTGCCCCCTCGGCAGGGGTCAGTGGCGTGTGCCCATCCTCTGCAGCTGCAGCACCTCCCCTGGGTCCCACCTGCCTCATCTAAATCTGGATGCCACCCCACCCCCGAAGCTTGAGTGGGAAGTATGGGGCCCCCCGGCCTAGGCAGACAGTGGTCAGCACGGTCACTGCCCCGGCCCCTGGAATCACCCCCAGGCAGGGCCTTGTCTGAGTGGACCCAAGTGCCCACTGGGCTCAGCTGTCCCCTGGCCTGAGTCCTTGGCCACTTCTCACTGAGCCCAGGGCAGCCAGGATGCTTCTGGGGAGGAGGAACATGACCCAGCATGGCGCCCCGGAGCCTGGGGTCCACGGGCTGGGTCCTAGGGATCCCAGAGCTCTGTGCCACCCCGAGCAGAGGCGGGCGCTGCCTCGTGGCTGCAGGCCTGGAGCCCCAACCCTCCCCGCGCACCAGGTCACAGAGGTTGGCTGACACTGACCAGCAGCAGTGCCCGTTGGAAAGGATTTTGGGTTTTCGAGACACCCATGCACAGATACCTCCTGGTGGCACTTTCAGCAGTGCCCTGAGGGTCAGTCTGGCTGGGCTTGGCCATGGGCCCACTGCCCAGGGCAAGGAGGCCCAGGCTGGCTGGCAGCGGAAGGGTCCAGTGGAAACAGGTGGGGAGCAGCAGCCACCAAAGGTTGGGGGTGGGGCCAAGGCAGCCCATCCATTACAGGGGCACAGAAGCCCCAGAACAGAGCTGCCGGGAGGGGCTCAGGGGTCCACTCCAGCTCCCCTGTCTTATAGGGTCGACTGAGGCCCATAGAGGGAGCACGACCTCCCCAAAGCCTCAGCCACCAAGTCTGAGGCCAAGCCAAGAGCAAATCACTCACTGGGCCTCATGCTGGGGCCAGAGACCTCGCCCTGGGTCCTCTCTCCAGCAGGCTGCGATCGTGGCATGTGGTCAGCGGACACAGGAACCCAGGACCACAGGCTGCAGAGCTGCCAACGGGAACAGAGAGGTCCCAGGGCTCCCTCCCAGCTCTGTGGAGGGCTCCCCTGAGTCCAGGCCTTCCTGAGGCTTCGATGGTGTCCCCAGAGGCCAGGGATGTCCTGCTGGCATGGGTTTTGGCCACCCCTGCCCAGGCTGGCCTGGGCCCCTGGCTGAGGTGCCCACTCTCTCCCAGAGGGGTGGGGGCATCTCCCAGGGGCACAATGGGGTGCAGGTGAGCAGCTGTCTTCTAACAGACACCAGGGTGTGCCTGTGTTTCTGCAGTAAACAGGGCACCATCCCTGCTCCTTGGGACAGGCACCCTCTCGCTCTAGAGTGCTCCAGCAGCACCAGACCACAAGGGCCTGACACAGGATCAGCCCTGGTACGCCTTTCACCCCCCACCCGCTCTGGACTTTGTCTCTCTCTGGAAAACGCGAGCTGCTGCCTGCAGGGCTGGGCTCGTCTGTGACATGGGGCCCCTGCCCGAGCCCAGCCAGCCCCGGAGGATTTGCAAGCTGCTTTCCTGTCCCTGTCCGTGGTCTGGGTAACAGAGGACAGATACTTTCCCCGGACGGCAGGGAGCTTCCTGCCAGCTTCCCTGCTGCCTCCACGCTCAGTAGCTGTAAGCAAAAGCGCCAGCCTTGTGGGGCCCACAGCCTCATCTGGGAGACTGGGATGCAGACGTGATAGCTGGGGCTCTGGCAGCTGCTCTGGCATGAGAACGAGGGAAGGGTGGTGGCCCCTGGGCTACCGATGGCATTGCAGAGGCTGGGACTGCCGTGCCCAGACTTCTCACTTTGAGACAGAAAGGCCCACCGCGTTTTAAACACAACCTGTCAGGACTTGGGTCTTTTCTTAACAAGCAGCCTGCCATGAGACTAGGAGGCCAGCAGGCCCTGCTTATTCCCAGGACCGGTGAGCCCGTCCCCGCCTGTTCCACGTGGGCCTGAGTTCTGCCTACCCCTGGGCCCCACCTGGCAGAGCTCGTCCTAAAGCAGCAGAGTCGGGAGTGGGGAGCCTGGTCCCCGAGCACCTCCTGGCCGGAAGCTGCCTGCTGCCTGCCCAGCCTGGCCTCCACCCTCCTCAGTCCCCATTGGGGCTGTCTCTCCAGGGCCCAGGCCTGACCACCCTCCACTTGGAACTCTCCCACCTCCCAGAGGTGCCCCTTTCCCTCCCGGGAGACTTCAGGGCCCGCCCAAGGGGACAGGGGACAGGGGACAGGGGACAGGGGACAGGGAACCGAACTTCCTGTGGCCGTCCTATGCCCCCGTGGCTGAGTTCCGAGGGGGCGGGCTGGAGCAGGGATCACAGCTGTCGCACAAATGAGACAGAGCTCGTGGGCCCTGCCAGGGACAGGCTTCAGGCAGCGGGAGCCAGGCCCTGTGTGGGCGGGGGCAGTTTCGCCGGGGATGGAGGGGTCGTGGGGCAAAGGCCAGGTCCAGTCAAACCCCAGGCCACCCAGGAGCCATGCAGAGTCCCAGAGGGGAGAGACAGGAGGCTGCCCCCATCCCATAGGAGCTGCACAGACAGGCCCGGCCGCCTTCTCCAATTAAACATCAGGGTTAATTAGAGTCTTCCGGGCCCAGGGGAGGGGACCGAGATGGAGTAATCACGGCTGTGCCAGGAAATCCAGAGCTAAGGCTGGGGGAAGCGGGGAGCATGCTGCCCACTGGGAAGGCGGGAAAGCCAGGGCTCTGCCACCCACGAGGGGTGCTCCGGCCACGCCAGCTCTGGGCTGGAGCACACACAGGTCACACTCGGCTCAGCGGGGCCCTCAAGCCACCTGTCCTCACGACTGTGTGTGGTCACCACCACCATCGGGGCCGGTGGGGGATGCCAGAGCCCGAGAGGCCACAGGCTCAGCATGGCGGCTTCTCCTGAGACAGCAGGGTGGGGTGTTTGAGGGGGTGTGTGGGGTGTGTGTGAGGGGTGTGTGTGTGGGGCTGTGTGGGGTATGGGGGTGTGTGTAGGGGTGTATGTGGGGTGTATGGGGGGTGTGGGTGTGTGGGGGGGTATAGGGAGGGGTGTGGGGGGTGTGTGTGGGGTGTGTGTGTGAGGGGTGTGTGGGGGGGGTTGTGTGGGGTATGGGGGTGTGTGTAGGGGTGTATGAGGGGTATATGAGGGGTGTGGGTGTGTGGGCGGGTGTGTGGGATGTGGGGAGGGGTGTGTGGGGGGGGTGTGTGGAGGGGTGTGTGTGTGGGGTGTGTGGGGTATGGGGGTGTGTGTAGGGGTGTATGTGGGGGTGTATGGGGGGTGTATGGGGGGTGTGGGTGTGTGGGGGGTGTAGGGAGTGGTGTGGATGTGAGTGTGGGGTGTGTGTGTGGGGTGTGTGGGGGTGGGAGGGGTGTGTGTGGGGGTTGTGTGGGGTATGGGGGTGTGTGTGTAGGGGTGTATGTGGGGTGTATGAGGGGTGTGGGTGTGTGGGGGGGTGTGTAGGGGGTGTGGGGGATGTGTGTGTGGGGTGTGTGTGTGGGGGGATGTGTGGGGTATGTGAAGGGGGGTGTGAGTGTGGGGTGTGTGTGTGGGGGGTGTGAGGGGTGTGTGGGGTGATGTGTGGGGTATGTGAAGGGGGGGTGTGAGTGTGCGAATTCCACCCCTGAACTTGGAGTTTGGGAGGGAGGGGCTCAAATGGAAAACATCCGGTCTCGGACCCTGCCTCCGGCCCCGTGACGCCTGGGGTGCTGCTCCTCCCGGGACACCGGAGTGTGTGCCACAGTCCCCCTCACACAGACCGGAGCACGGTGGGAGGTTCAGCAAGTAAGATGGGGTCTCGGGTGGACGCTGACCTTGAGAATGGAGGGGAGAGCCGGAAGCTCCGTGCTCCTAAATGTCAGCGCCCATCACCTGGCTGGCTGGGGAGGGAGGCTCTCTCCTCTCAGGCCTCAGTTTCCCCACTCAGGGCTCCAGGGCTTTTTGTCCTAAGTGGCTCGGGCCACCGGGAGATGAGGCCTGTGCTCCACGGCCTTGCAGGGACTCTCAGGCCCCAGGCGCCTCTGCATCTGTGTCACCAGGAAGAAGTATTTGGAATCAGAAAACATGTCATCACCGGTTTTCTCTAAGTAACATCCCACCAAACATTTTTAAATGAAAACTCCTTAATCTTCAGGAAGACTGAAACAACCCAGGAAGAGGCCTGTCGTTATCATCCTGGCCCACAGTATTTTAACATCTCTGGAAAAAACGCTTTAATTCGGTCTGTTTGACTTTAAAAAAACGGAGCTTTCCGTACAGACCCGAGGGTCTCAGCGCCAGGAGGCAGGACCTGGCATGGAAGCAGGACCTGGCATGGAAGCCCCAGGACGGCAACTTCAAAGGGGAAAAGGCAAGACCAGCATCCTGCCTCCCCGCCCGCCAGGGGCCACCCCGGCATCCTGGAAGCACTGGCTGATAGTGGCGCCCCTGGAAAACCCTGGTCACGGTGGCAGCTGAGAACCCACCAGGCTGGAGGGGCCGCCAGGGGCTGCAGGCAGACAAGGCCTGGGCGGCAGCCAGCACCCACCAGCGTCTCGGAGCAATGACAGTGGCTGCCGTCACCGGCTTTATCGCCACACAGGGAACATTCCAGAAGCAACACGCCTGGTGTTTGTACAACACTTGGCTTCCAAGCAGCACAGAACCCTGACTCACCAGCTTGGGGGCCGCGGCTGTGCCTTGCCTCTGCCCGATGCGGCCCCAGCCACCACCCTCCCTCCCCACGCAAGACAAAGGTCAAAGACCTGATGTAACCTTCATGGACAAACTCAGGCTGGCGCAAGGGCGCTGTGGGGCCTGGACAAGCCAGGTGCAGGCCTCATCTAGACAAATCCCTCGTGTGGGACGCTCTCAGAGCCCAGCGATCCGGGCAGTGGAGCAAAGGACCCGAATGCAAGCCAGCCCTCAGGGCCAGCACAGGGTCCCGCCGCCTCCCACAGCAATGCCGCACGGACACACCCCTTGCCGGGAGCTGACCCACCCACACGTCTGGGGTGATCCGAGTGGACCCCATCGCGCTTGCCTGCAGGGGAAGGTGGAATGGGCAGGCTGAGATGGACAGTTCAGGGAGAGGCCCACCAGCACGCTGGAGTCGGTTCTGTGTGCAGGGCCCGTCCAGGCCCCGCTGTCTCCTGTGGACACCACACGCAGGCTCTGTGTGCAGGGCCCGTCCAGGCCCCGCTGTCTCCTGCCTCCCATTCGTTCGGTGACACTCATCTGTGCACAGTCCTGGAGCTGACCACACCGCACAGAGCAAAGACCCTGCTCTCAGGAGCTTTCCTTCTGATGAGGAAAGAAGGAAAACCAGGGCCCCAAAGTGTCCAGGAGCATCGTGGCCAGGCCAGGAGGGTGCGGACAAAGAAAGGCACGGGCCGGGTACTTCTCTTTGAACTGGGAGATCAGACCCTGAGAAGGGGCCAGAGGTCCGGCTGGGCAAGGGGAGCCGGCGTGGATGCCCCCAAGGGCCCTGGAACAGCCTCCACCTTCCTTCCCTCATGGTCCCATCCCAGCCTCAGCCCACTCGTGGCCATCAGCAGCCACCCTACGGCCGCCCAGGCCCCCGCTTCTGGCCATGAGGCCCACACCACCTCTGCAGCCCCCATCACACCCACGGTGCTCAGCTCCAGCTCCAGCTGCAGGCCCCCTCCCACCTGCAGCAGGGGCATCTAAAACCCTGGTGCCCGAGGGTTTAGTCCACCCCCTAGATCGGAGATTGTCTCCCAGAACCTCAGAGTATTTGGAGCCAGTCAAGGTAAGGCCACATCGGAGTAGAGAGGGCCCTAGCCCAACGTGGTCTGTGTCCTTATAGGACGTCACAGACACAGGGACGGGAGCGACGTGGCCACAAGCCAGGACGCCAAGGGCTGCTGGCATTTGTGGCACCAGGAGGAAGTGTCTGGAATCAGAAACACAAGTAATCACCAGCAGCCGGACAGGCAAAGAGGACGCTGCCCTGCAGCCCGAGGGAGCGCAGCTCTCGACACCGAGTGCAGACCACCGGCCTGTGGGACACACACAACGTGCTGCTGTCTGACGACCCCACTGTGTGCCAGTTAGCGCAGCTCTCGACACCGAGTGCAGACCACCGGCCTGCGGGACACACACAACGTGCTGCTGTCTGACGACCCCACTGTGTGCCAGTTTGTCACGGCAGCTCCAGGAAAGGAACTGTTCAGCCAGCGAGGCTGGTCAGGGTGTGCGGAGCCTGGCCCGGAGCAGTGGGGATGGTCCCTGCTTGCATGAGGACCAGGGCGGCAGCTGGTGACAGACACACAGCTCCCGGGAATAGGGACTGCTCACTCAGCGAGGGGCCCGAGAGGAACGGGAGGAGGGCCGGGGGCTTTCTTGGGGAAAGGCGGATCCAACAGCTGCTGGGTGTGGGCATTGCAGAAGCCTGGTGGGTGCTGCGAGGGGTTTCCTCAGTCCCCCTTGGAGTGGCCACACTAAGTGCAGACTGAGGGCAGCCAGGGACAAAGGAGACCCTGGGCCCCTGGAAGGAGGACCTGGGCCTGCCCGGGGCTGAGGACTGAGGACAGCCAGGGACAAAGGAGATCCCAGGCATCTGGAAGGAAGACCCGGGCCTGCCCGGGGCTGAGGGAGGGTGACCCCCCAGGGCCTGCTGCTGTCCCAGCCAGGAGCCCTTCACCCTGGACCTGGCATTTGCTGTTCCTTTGGCCAACACCCCACACCCCGGGCAACCAGACACTGCCCTTCCTGCGGGACTGGCGGCGGTGGGGGGAGGGGCGCTACCCCCACTGCCTCTCCTATCTCCCACTGTGCCCCACAGCCCCCCATATGCCAACACTGGTCTGGGGCTGAGGCACCCAGGATGTGCCCAGGCTGGGTCTGTGGGCCTCGAGCCCGGCATCCACCGTCCCAGCCCAGAGCTTCTCAAAGGGTCATGCAGGCCAGCGTCAGGCACCTCCAGGCCCCAGGAGGCTTTGACCTGCTGTGTTAACCCTTTAACTCCGAAAAACGCACCGAGGGCCCCAGGGTCTAAAAGGCATGAAAGCCCAGTCAACTGTAGAACTTGTTTAAATCGATGACTGGGGGATTCATGTTCCTTCTCCTGAAGCTCCTACAGTCATCCCCTCTGACCTGCTGATGCAGGGGCTCTACCCCAGGTGTCTGTCCAGAGAACACACATGCCCCATCCTCTGCCTCGAGCCTCCCTCTCAATGGTGGCCGGGAGAACTCAGCTGACAGCCACGGCGAACCCCACACTTGGACGCTCTTCTGTCACGGGACGACCCCGTCCCAGCTGCCGCCATGGCTGAGGGTCGGGCTCTCTGCACCTGCAAAGAATGCTGGGGTGGCACACGCGGGAATACCATCAAGGGCTACTTCCCTGGGACAATCTGCGTCCATCTCAGCCGACGGGACACCTGCTGCCACTCCTGCCCGTCGCTGTCCTTCCACAGCACCCTCCTCCACGCGACTCTCAGGCACCGCCAGGGGCTGCTCGCCCAGGGAGGAGTTAGAGGCCCCTGAGCCCACAAGGATCCCTAGAAGAGGGGCTGCGAGCCACAACCAGACAGGAGTAATTTCAAAACCAGGAAGCAAGAAGGTTTTTAAATTTTTATTTTTTAGAGACAGGATCGCTCTGTCACCCAGGCTGGAGTGCCGTGGCGCAATCTTGGCTCACTATAGCCATGGCTTCCTAGGCTCAAGCAATCCTCCCACCTCAGCCTCCCCAGTAGCTAGAACTACAGGCACGCACCACCACTCCTGGCCAATTGTTGTATTTTTTTCGTCGAGATGGGGTCTCACTATGTTGGCTGGTCTTGAACTCCTGGCCTCAAGTGATACACCTGCCTTGGCCTCCCAAAGTGCTGGGACTGCAGGTGTATGTCACTGCGCCCGGCCAGGTTTTTCACAAGAAACCCAGACCATGGGATGAGGATGTTGGAGAAAGTGGAAGCCGCCCCCGCCCGCCTCCCCACCACGCTGCCCTGCCTGCATCCCACAGACGTTGTTCCCAGCACTCGCTCTACCACAAAAATGGTTTTGTTGCAAGCACTGGTTTGTGACTAGCTCCTCTGAAGCGAGAAGCCCGTTCTCTAAGGAGCTGGGGCTGGGGCTGGGCAGCCAAGCCGGCCCCACCCGAGGGAGTGTGGGATCCGCTGCCTGTGGCTCCTGTACGCCCGTCTGTCCCATCATCGGGGCCTTGGAGGGTGTCCAGGCTGTGTCTGTGGATGCCGTGTCTGCTCGTGTCAGGGAAGGGCCAGGACACTGAACAGAAGGGATGCAGGCTCCAAGTCGTCTCGGCCACCCACTCGCCAGGAAGCCTTTGGTGGGGCTGCTGGGGCTCTGAACCCTGAGCAGGCGGCAGGGCCGGGGAGGTTGGACCACGGGCGCTCACGACAAGAGGGGCCATGCACACAGGGGCCACCCACATGCCCTGGAGCCAGAAGGCCATGGAGCCCCTGGGACTACCCCCACCCCAGGCAGCCTGGGAAGGCTAAGGGTGCTGGGCCCCTGCCTGGGAGCTGAGAGTGGTCCTGCTCTGTACTTCCCAGACACCCCGAGTGGGGTACACCACCACGCCCAGCCTGCCCAGCCCTGCTGCAGGACATGGGCCAGCGAGGTCCCACAGAGCACTGGGGTGGGGGAGCAGGGGCAGGGGGAGCCCAGCTGGGCCTCAGGGGCCTGGGGACGCACCACCCCCTTGCTTTCCACACCCTGAAAACAAGGACTGATCAGTCACTGATTCACAGTCCAACAAACCTTCAAATACCAGGGCTTCCAGCAACAAAAGAGGCCCTCTCCTGCTTCTGGGTCAGCAAGAGCTTCAGGGCTGGGCCCACTCCGCGTCTCCTCCCTGCAGAAGGACCCTCTGCTCTCCACCCCCAGAGCAAGGCAGTGGGCTGCCTGGGTTTGGAGCAGCTGGGAAGGGCGAGGGCAATGGTTGGGGTTGGGGGCACAGCCCAGGGGGTGCATACACAGGCAAAGAGCAGGCTGGGGCCTTGCCAGGGCCATCTGTGTCCCTGGTCACTGAGGGTGGCAAGGGAGACTGGAAGGGAAACAGACCCCCAGGTGGGGAGGGCCCCAAGCCAGCCCCCATGGCAGCCCCTGCAGGCCTCAGTGCTCCTGGATCCCACCAGGGCCGCAGCAGGAACTGAGGCTGAAGCAAATCAGGGTGGCTGGTGGCACAGCTGGGGCCACACCCAGGCACAATTCCCTCCCAGGGGGCTAGCTTGGGGGCACCGGTGCCAGTTCAGGGACGGATTTAGGGCCTCCACAACTACAGTCCCCACAAACCCTGTGCACGGCCCACCCTGACTCAGCGTGGGGGCCGCAGCTGCCAGCGGAGGGATGTGGCTTGTTGTCCTGAGCAGAGCAGGGGCAGCTGTCCCAGGGTGGGCCCAGCCCTGTGAATCAGGGAGCAGCTCATGGGAACGGCCCTGGGGGTGCAGGGTAAGTTCACAGAGCCCTTTATTGAGTCCCACAACCGACCAGAGGGAAGGGCGTCCACCAGGCTCAGATCATGGTCCTCGAGGGGCTGGCGCTCTCTACCTGGCCCACACGTGTGTCCTGAGGAGTTGGGGCACGCCCACTGCCCTGGTCAGAGCTGGCCGCCACCTTCCAGCTGCATCTGCCGGGCCAGCGTCTGCCCGATCGCCACCAGGGGTCTGGCTCTGTAGGCCGGACTAGCCAGCAGCTCCCGAAACCGGGTCCTTTCTTCTTCACTGAAAGAAGGGAGACCACAGATCAGCAGGCAGGAACCCCCAGGCCCCTCAGCACCCCCAGGATCCGACACAGCTCAGCCCCTCAACACCCAGGCACGTCGGACACCGGAATGAATGGCAGAGGCCTGGGGCCACCGCTGGACTGAATGTCGGGGCCTTGGAAACTTCCAGCAGGAGGGGAGAGGCTGCCCCGGGCCCGCAGGGCCACATGCGTCCCAGAGCCCTGGCAGTGCCCACTGTGGGGTGTGCCGTGGAGCCACATGCGTCCCAGAGCCCTGGCAGTGCCCACTGTGGGGTGTGCCGTGGAGGTGTCACCCGGCCCTGGCAGTGCCCACTGTGGAGTGTGCTGTGGAGCCACATGCGTCCCAGAGCCCTGGCAGTGCCCACTGTGGGGTGTGCCGTGGAGGTGTCACCCGGCCCTGGCAGTGCCCACTGTGGAGTGTGCCGTGGAGCCACATGTGTCCCAGAGCCCTGGCAGTGCCCACTGTGGGGTGTGCCGTGGAGGTGTCACCCGGCCCTGGCAGTGCCCACTGTGGAGTGTGCCGTGGAGCCACATGCGTCCCAGAGCCCTGGCAGTGCCCACTGTGGAGTGTGCCGTGGAGGTGTCACCCGGCCCCGGCAGCAAGTCTGGGGCTGATGGGGCTGCTGTGAAGGCTGAGAAACGGGACGGCAACTCACAAGCCCTGCAGACCACACCTTACATAAGAGACGGCTCCCTCCACGGGCGACCAAAATAGACGCACACGGAGGAGAGCCGAGAGCTGGACAGCCTGAGCTGGCACAGGCCTGCAGCAGAGGGGGGCACGGCAGCCCCAGATGGGTGCCACGGCGACGACCCAGCACAGCACCAGCTCACCCCAGCCACCACCCAGCCTGGCAGCCACTCAGCTCCTGCTCTAAACACAGAGCAGCTGCCGGCATCCCAGAGGGGTGCCCGGTGGAACACAAAGGTGACATGGGTCCCATCTCAGGCACAGAAGCCTCGGGGGCAGCTAACAAGGCTCCTTCACACCCCACTGGATGACCGCCTGGGCAGGGTGCCCACACACCAGAGCCACCGAGGACAGCGGCGCTGGGGCCATCTCCACAGCAGGAGGCGGTCAGGGCTCTGCTAGTCACTGACCACCGCCTCCTCCTGCCACTGCCACCCTGGCCCCAGCATGGCAGCTGGGACACTCCCCGTAAAGTCAGGGTGAAATGCCTCAGTCACAGCCTGGACATCACTAGTGAGCTCTGGGGCTATCAGGACCCAACAAGGCCCCACCAGGGGCAAATGAGGAGCCGAGGCCAGGGAAGGCCCAGGCCAGGTTCTTAGCACTATGGTCCATCGGGCAGAGTCCTGGGTCAGAGCCGGGGGGGAAAGGAGCCATGACAGTGACGCTTGGAAGCGAAGCTGCACGGGGAGGGGTTGCAGGGGGAGCCTGTGCCTGTGCCCGAGTTTGGACACGGTATGGGACACGGGCTCAGAGCCCCTGGCACTGTGTGACTGCCACGCTGGGCCAGGCCTCCAGGTGCCATCCTGGACAACCGTAAACACAGACTCACAGACAGGGCCCTCCCACCTGAGAGAACAGCCCTTTCCTTGGTTTGGTACACATGGGAGCAGCCGTGGGGCACAGACCACCAGCCCCAGGAGCTACAAGGCTCACGCCCAACACGGAGCCCCCAGGGGAGCACGACCCAGGGAGGGGCCACTGTTGCTTCCCACTGGAATCTTGGGATTGAAGGATCCAAAGCCACTCAAACACCTGAGCCCTGTCCACACATGCCAGAAAGCACCACGGACACAGAACACGGAGTGAACAAGGGGCCTCCCGCTCTCCTCTCAGAAGCAACAAGAAACCAAACTCAATCTTTCATGAAACCAGGAGACCTGTTAACCTGAGCTGCTTCGAAATGCAGCGACCCCAAGGACGTGGGGGCACCAAGGGGTGCGGGCCACAGATACTCTGCGAGAGGAAAACCTGTCGCCCTGTCCGGGCAGGGAGGGGCTCCCTGGACCAGGCTGTACACTGGGGAGAGGTGGAGAGGGAGGCCAGGCAGGAGGATGGCCACAGGGAGAGGGCTCTGCCGTTTCCAAACTGTCTCCAGACAAGACTGACCTGGGAAGAACTCAGTTCATAAACAGAGAAGCACAAACCAAAGAGGACAAACATAAAGATCTACAGGAAGACCCCGCTCCTGAGGAGGCCGAGGCAGGAGGATCACTGCAGCCCAGGAGGCGGAGGCTTCAGTGAGCCTTGATCACACCTCTGCACTCCAGCCTGGGCCACAGAGCAAGTAACTGTCTCTAAAAAATAAATACAAAAACATTTTAAAAAACTAAAAAGACAGTTTACTATACTGTCTATACTTCACTCTAGACACGACGAAGTGTCTAGAGTTAAAATGGATTAGAGAACACGAGATGGAAGACAGATTAGAGAGATGCAGTAAATTCGTAATTGGTGCCCCTGAAGAAAAGCCAAGACAATAAAGAAATCTTTGGAGCTACCATTCGACACCAGCTTCTAAACACAACCGTACTCACGAAACAGACTTCAGATTCTACACTGGAAGGGCACAATGGGCCTCAGTAGAAACTGACACGGAATGTTCCCTACTGAGAACTATCTTAGCAAAGTTAGTTCAAAAACAAAGAAAAAAATCATTCCAGTAGCTTAACTAAAACCATCTTATAAGGGCGTAAAACGTCCCTCAGTGGAAACTGGAGCTGAGTCTACAAAGAGGCAAGAGCGTGGTCTGCAGGTTTCTGTACCCCAAGAGGACAACTAAGCACAAATTTCTGCCAATTACAGGGTCCTAGCCCTGCTAACTGGGGGCCACAGTGCCCAGTCACAGAACCAAACATGACCATCCGGGGTTCAACCAGCCAGGGGAGGGGAGGGGCGGAGCGGGGGCTGCGTCCACCCGTCATTTTAGATCCATGACTCTCCTTGGAAGCCTTCCTGGGAGGCGGGCCTTGCCCCAGGGCCACAGGACCTGACTGCACTCAAGAGCCCCCCTGGAGTGGATAGGCAGGAGCTAATGGAGCAGCATGGAGGGGACTGGGGGGGACGGGGGCGGGGTTCTCAGCCGCTGAACCCCTGAGAGGGCAGGCCGAAGGCACTCAGGACCCTTGGAGAGGGCAGGATGGGGGCACACAGGAGCTGAACCCCTGGAGATGGTGGGCAGGGTGAGGGCACTCAGGAGCTGAACCCCGGGGAAGTGGATGGGGTGAGGGCACTCGGGAGCTGAACCCCGGGGAGGTGGGTGGGGTGGGGGCACACGGGAGCTGAACCCCGGGGAGGTGGGCAGGGTGGGGGCACTCGGGAGCTGAACCCCGGGGAGGTGGGTGGGGGGGTGGGAGGTGGGTGGGGTGGGGGCACTCGGGAGCTGAACCCCGGGGAGGTGGGTGGGGTGGGGAGGTGGGCGGGGTGGGGGCACTCGGGAGCTGAACTCCGGGGAGGTGGGCGGGGTGGGGGCACTCAGGAGCTGAACCCCAGGGAGGTGGGTGGGGTGGGGAGGTGGGTGGGGTGGGGGCACTCAGGAGCTGAACCCCGGGGAAGTGGATGGGGTGGGGGCACTCGGGAGCTGAACCCCGGGGAGGTGGGTGGGGTGGGGGGGCACACGGGAGCTAAACCCCGGGGAGGTGGGCGGGGTGGGGAGGTGGGCGGTGTGGGGAGGTGGGCAGGGTGGGGGCACTCGGGAGCTGAACCCCGGGGAGGTGGGCGGGGTGGGGCCACTCAGGAGCTGAACCCCGGGGAGGTGGGTGGGGTGGGGAGGTGGGTGGGGGGGGGGGGCACTCAGGAGCTGAACCCGGGGGAAGTGGATGGGGTGGGGGCACTCAGGAGCTGAACCCCGGGGAGGTGGGTGGGGTGGGGGCACACGGGAGCTGAACCCCGGGGAGGGGGTGGGGTGGGGAGGTGGGCGGGGTGGGGAGGTGGGCAGGGTGGGGGCACTCGGGAGCTGAACCCCGGGGAGGTGGGTGGGGTGGGGAGGTGGGCGGGGTGGGGAGGTGGGCGGGGTGGGGGCACTCGGGAGCTGAACCCCGGGGAGGTGGGCGGGGTGGGGGCACTCGGGAGCTGAACCCCGGGGAGGCGGGCGGGGTGGGGGCACTCGGGAGCTGAACCCCGGGGAGGTGGGTGGGGTGGGGAGGTGGGCGGGGTGGGGGCACTCACAGAAGCTGCTGTCTCTGGGCTGTGCTCATCCGGCTGAGCTCTGAGGGCCGGGGCTTGTTGCTCTCCCTGCTGTGGACACAGAGAAGCCACGTCAGTCAGCACCCAGCATCCCCTGAACACCTTCCCGTGGGCAGAGGTTGGCTCCTCCCTTCCTGGAGCAGACATCGTGGTGGCCGAGGTGACCAAACCGCTGCAGAACCACAAGTTCCATGCTGCACTGTGGCTGTGGAGGCGGGACCCGGACAAGCAGTACAGCTGCCTGACAGTCCTGTGACCGCCGGCCCCAAGCTGCTGTGCATGGAACCTGGTGACTCCTGCAGCTCCTCCTGGCTCCGTGAGGCATGGAGGGAGTGGTCAGCCAGGAACACGTCTCACGACACACAGCATCTCCACCCCACCTGCCTGGCCAGGGCAGGCTGCACAGACACCTCACGCTTCGGGCCAGATGACCCTGGCAGGCGGAGCCGGTCCCACTCCCACAGCACAGGCCACTTCCCAGGAAGGCTGAGTCACCCACCCATGCCGACATGTCCCCAAGTCCTCTCTCTAGAAAGCACATGCTATTCTACAGTGGGGAGCTGCACCTGCCCTCCTGATGACTGAACTTGGGGACAGGGACACAGACCCCCCATAGATTCTGCCCTGCCTGCATCTATTGGGAGGGGGTACCAGCGAGCGCTGCGGTCCCCCATGGACAGGTGGAGGAACTGAGGTTTCCTGAGTGCTGCTGGTTATTCCCTTTAGTTCTGGGATCTCCAAACCACCAAGCTGGGCCCTGACTCAGGGCGCAGGCGGGCCAGGACACTCTCATCTCTGACGTCTACCCCAGGCAGGCTCTGGCTCCCTGCGGAAATTCTCACCCTCAGGTAACCGTGGTAATCTCTGGGAGCTCACTTGCACTCCCTGTGGTCAGCTGGCCAAGGCAGCTGCCCACCTGGCTGCACGTTCAGATGGGACAGCGACCTGGGCCTTGAAAGGAAGAGAAAACCTTCAGGGCCACACCAGGTGCCTTCCCAGACCTGCCGTCCACACAGTGAGGTGGGACCCAGAGGACGGCGGGAAGGTGGAGCCGCGGAGTCCTCAGGCCAGGAGACTTGATCTTTTATTCATGGATCTCTTAAAATATGAATGACAGACATTTTGTGTCTGCCCAAAATAGCCCTCAGCGCCCGCTTTCTTTTAACCCTGGCTCTGTGCTGACTTGGGGAAGGACTCAGTCCCCATCCCTTCCTGCTCACACCGGCAGATGACAGCCCCTCGCGTCTCCCGTCCCCTCCGCCCGCTCAAAGCCACAGCTCCATTCATCCCAGGGGCTCTGCCAGGGCCGATGACATCTCCCCACGGCCTCTCCTGGGCCAGCCTTGCCCCGATGAGGAAGCTCTGCCCCTCTGGCCGGCTGACCCCCTCCCTGAGTCCACCCCTGAGCAGCAGCTCCCTCAGCGACTGCCCAGAGCTGTCCTGGGTCCCCACCCTTGCAGAAGCCATCAGCGTGGGGCCCCCTCCTCTAGGTGCACCCCTGGTGCCAGGACAGAGCCCTCAGTGGGGGCAGCCACGTGCTGGTGTCAGGAGACCTGAGCTCAGGCCCAGGGCAGCCTTCCTGGTTGGGGAAACCTTGGGCCCCGGAGCTGCACCCTCACTTTAAGAGATGAAATAGCAGTGGGGGCAGGACCAATGCCTCCCAAGGTCGCAAAGCAGAGGAGCTGCACCCAGGGTGGCTGCAGTGCCCACAGGGCCAGGCGCAGCACCTCCTTCTCCCCACTGCAGGGACCGCCCCCCATCCACACGTCCCACATGCTATCCTCCCAGGCGGGACGCACAGCCTCCCAGTGGGGTTTCCCGAGTTCAGGGTCCTGGGAACAGAGTGCTGGGCAGTCACTGTCACAGGCCAAGGTGACCCGTAGGGCAGCACCGGCAGTGACGCGACTCTGAGAGGCCTAACAGCAGGAAGCCGTGGAGGAATTCCAGCCTAGCTCTGCCCAGTGTGGACCCTCGCCAGTCCCCACAGCACTCCCTCCAGGCAGGAGCAGCGACATCACCACCATCCCCCTCCCGACAATCGCCCACAAAGCGCACACAGGAGGCCGAGGTCCAGAGCTTGGGGGGTCACCGGGGTCAAGTGTCGCTCGATGCCTGCTTCCCAGCCAGGAGCGACGTGATCCCCAAACACGGGCCCTGCCCTGGCCTCTGAGATTCCAGCTCTGCACCCCGCACCCCAGGAGCATGAGGCCCTCAGGGCAGGGTGCCAGGACAGGGGATTGAGAGGACTGAGGGTTGGGAGGGGCCGCGGGGCAAGGACCCGATGCTTGGGTTCCACAAGGACGGCTCTGCCAGCCCAAGCCAGATATTCTCCCCGCTAGGTGGGAAGGGGAGGAGTGGGAGACAGGGCTCCAGGCTGCGAAGGAAGGGCTGTCCACCCTCCAGCCTCCCAGGCCACTGGTGCTCGCCTGCTGACCCCTCAAGCCCAGAGCACATCAGAGTCCATGAGTGGTGGTCAGTGGGGCAGAGATCTGCCTGCTGGGACCTAGGTGCAGTTCCCAGAGACATGGCCCACCGCCCAGGCACGCCGCGCCCCAGATCCCAGGGTCTCACACCTCCTGCAATACCAGGGTCAGAGCTCCCTAGAGAAACAGCAGGACTGGCAGGAGATGTCCAAGATGCACCTGGTGTACCTGCTGGTGCTGGGCAGTGGGAAAGAGCTAAAAACACAATCCCCACCTCAATGGGGCTAAAGGGAGCCGGAGGCAACTGCAAGAACTCCCAGCGGCCAACGCTGGAACAGTTTCAGCACCGAAATCAAGTAGTGCTGGATGACAACCCCGAGTGTAAACTAAACATCCATCTGTCCAGACCAACACCAAGGCATGACCGATACATATTCGGGGAGGACAGACAAAGCTCCTTTCCCAGCAGAATTCCAAGCAATCTTTGTCACTGCTCTGTCTTCCAGGAGGTGGAGCACAACCCCCACTCCAAGCCCGGGCTGCAGAGTGACTTCCTTCCAGAGAGGACAGCATGGAGGGGGGGCCTCAACCCAGCAGGGGTCAGCTCAGCCTCACAGTGGTCAGTCACGGTGACAGGGTGTGCCCGATACAGTGGAGTGACAGTGGGCCTCCACCTCTGAGGGCTTTGTCCCCACACTCAGTCCCTTCCTGTACCGTGAGAAAAACATCAGACAGATCCCAGCTGAGGGACAGCTTCCTCAGAACAGTCAAGGTCACCAAAACCAAGAGGAGTCTGAGAAACTCACAGCCAAGAGGGGCCTAGGAGCCGTGACGTCTGACTGTCACCTGGGATCCTGGACAGATCCTGAGGCAGAAAGGGGTCGTTAGGGAAAAATGAAGGAAACCTAAGGTATGGGCTTTAGTTAACTATTAATTACTTACAGCTCACTGTTTCTCTTTTGATACTGGTTCCTTACGTGACAAACACACCACACTCACGTCACAGGAAAAGCACGCGGGGATGCCGGAGCTCCACGGAGCTCTCGGTACCATCCTTGCCATTTTCTACGAGTCTAAAGCCTGTCTAAAACAGGGCCCATTCCATGAGCTCCACCAGGGTCAGGAGGCACTGCTTCCTGAGCCGCATCTGAGGAGGGACAGGGACTTCCAGCGACAGGAGGCTCTCAGGGCTGAGAGCAGCCCCGCACAGAGCCGCAGACAGCCCTGAGGCAGGGGCACATCCTCCTCGGCCTGGGGGCTGGGTGTTTACACAGCTCTCTCCCTTCTGCGAGCCCCAAGCACATTTTTCAGATGAGAAAACTGAAAACAGGGAAACGATACTTGACCAGGGTCACATTTTTGTCCAAGAACCAGGAATGTTCGGTCGTCACATCTCCACTTCGGGCGGCCGCTCCTAGTCTGGACCCAGTGCTCCACCGTGGGATGCCGGCTGGAGCTGCCTGGGCCTGCAGCGCGTGACCTACCACCCCCGGGCCTGGGCAGCTGGGCCATGAAAGGATGGACCCCAGGTTTGACATTGCACACAGCCCCTGCTTTCTTCTCAGATGGAAAGTTAGTAGGAGAAAGAAAATTATTTTTAAAAAGGCAAAATAAGACCAGGTGCGGGGGCTCACACCTGTAATCCCAGCACTTTGGGAGGCTGAGGCAGGCAGATCATAAGGTCAAGAGATCGAGACCATCCTGGCTAACACGGTGAAACCCCATCTCTACTAAAAACACAAAAAATTAGCCGGGCGCGGTGGCGGGCGCCTGTAGTCCCAGCTACTTGGGAGGCTGAGGCGGGAGAATGGCGTGAACCTGGGAGGCGGAGCTTGCAGTGAGCTGAGATCGAGCCACTGCACTCCAGCCTGGGCAAAAGAGCAAGACTCTGTCAAAAGAAAAAAAGAAAAGAAAGGAAAAGAAAAGAAAAGAAAAGAAAGGAAAGGAAAGGAAAGGAAAGGAAAGGAAAGGAAAAGGAAAGAAGGAAAGAAAGAAAGGAAGAAAGGAAGAAAGGAAGAAAGAAAAAGAAAAAGAAAAAGAAAAGAAAAAAAAGAAAAGAAAAAAAAGAAAAGAAAAGAAAAGAAAAGAAAAGAAAGAAAGAAAAGGCAAAATTAGAGATGCACAAATGAATGAGGAAGGCCCGGAAGCTGAGACAGAACAGAGCAGCCCGGCCTCTTTCCAGCCAGCTCTGAAAGCTGGGCTGTGACTACACAGCTCCTGCCTGAGCCCGAAGCCTCAGCACCCACACCTGGGCGGTGCCTCCCACCCCCTGGGGAAGGGCGGAGGCTGCTCTCCTTTCGCCGGCATGTCACCCAGGCACAAAGAGCCGGAAAGAAAAGCTGCCGGGAGAGAGGCGCCACAGGCAGCAGCTTATCGGCAGGCTGCGTCCCCTGCAAGGTGACAGCGAGGGTCACGCAGCCGCCGCCCTCCTGGTTGAGCTGTCCTGGGTCGCACACACCACAGCAGGCTGGCAGGGCCACATCCACATTGCCAGGGCACAAGGAACCTGCCACTGGCAAATGGCTCACTGGGTGACAGGGTTCTGGAGGGAGCATCTCAGTGCGTCAGGAGGGCTCATGCTGAGGACCAGGCCTTGCCCAGGGCAGGAGGGCGGAGGGGCCTCACTGAGGCCCAGGCCTGCTGGCTCGGCCGTTCACGCACTAAGGGTCCAGAATCCACCACCCCAGCTCTCAGCAGGGGGCAGGGGAGGGGCACTGTGATGCCAGCAGCCAAGGGTGGGGCAGGGGCCTGCCTCTTCCCTGAAGAACAAACCACATCCAGACCCGTGGTGAGGCTGGGCGGCATGTGCCTCCCACACAAGTAGGTACAGCTCAGGAGAGCAGCCGCACTCACACCAGGCCCCGGCCCTCCTGGGGAGGATGCACGAGGCAGCTCCCACCCCAAGGGGACAAGCTCCAGGGATGTGTGTCCCAGGGGCCTGCATGTGTGGGTCCCACACCCTCAACACGCCTGACAGCCGGCCTGAGCCATCCCCACGGGCCACCCTCTGTGGGACGGAGTAAGGGGCAGGGTAGGGTGTGCAGCATTAGGCGGGCGTCAGGGAAAGGTCCACTCCAGAGGGGAGACGGGAGCCCCCGTTAGAGGCACGGGAAGAGCATGGTAGGTGCTCAGGCGCCTCGGCTGAGCACAGCGGGGTTTCTGCAGGACGGAGGCTGTGGCAGAACAGGGAGCTGCGGGGACCCCCAGTGGGGCCTGGCAGGAGCTGTGGCCAGTGTGGGGGGAGGGGCACTCGAGGGAGCTCGGCATCAGCAGAGTCACCAGGCTCCTCACAAGGGTGGGCCTGGGTGCCCCCGAAACATCCCCCACAGCCCCCGCCAGCCTCACGAACTCACGCCCTGGGAACGGGGTACCTGCGTGGAGCACCAGCTGAAGCCCCAGCTCCTGGCCTCTGCAGGGTCAGGAGCCACCGTGGCCCACAGGTCCGGCTCATATCCCTCCACCTTTGGACCCGGGTCAGCCCCACAGCTCAGACAAGGCCACCCCTCCCAGACACTCACCTGTGGGCTTGGCGTCGGCTGCTAGCCTTGAGCCCCAGCAGCTCGGGCAGGGCGTCCCTGAGCGGGTGCAGGTCCCCCACCACCACCGTGGCCCTCCGCCTCCGCTCCTCCCTGTGCTTCTGCTCAGCCAGTTTTATGGCTTCGATTTCTAAGGAAGGAGAAACGACGTTAGAGGCAAGCAAGAGGCGGAGGGAGGAGCCCAGGCCCAGAGCCCCTGGCCCACGAGAGACCTGGCGGGGTGCCCAGCCCTGCTGCCTCTCTCCTTCCCGCTGTCGCCCCCATTCCGCCCCGGGAACCTGCAGGGTGGGCAGGCTTGAGTTATTTTTTTTCCCCTTAATGACAGAGCTGTGCTTTTTAATCGCAGGGCTGACAATGAGGTGGAGCTGCAGCCACTGAGGATTTCTCCTGCAAAGGGATGCTGGCAGCCGAGGCCGGAGCACGCATGGGGGAGTGCACACAGCTACCGAGCAGAGGGGAAAATGAGGAAAGGGGTCCTCAACTTAAGATGGCAAGTCACAGCCTGGGAGGCTCAGCTTTGTTCCCAGGAGGAAGAGGGCTCCTCAGAGGGAAGGGGAGGAGCCCCAGGACAGACCTGAGGGCTTGGGGCCATGGGGGGTGGCAGGCAGGGCTGAGGCCTCCACACTACAGAAGGGATTTGGGCAGGGTCTGGAGAGAAGGGGCATGGCCTTGGGATTTGATTTAATTTAAAAATTTATTTATTTCAAAATTGCTAAGAGAACACATGCTCGGACATGCTGCTCGCTGCACGTGGCTCCTGGAGGCTGTGGAGTGCGGACAAAGCCTGCTCTCTTCAGGGCAACCCAGTGGGACAGGCCTGCAGCTCAAACACTGCCAGCTCGTGACACAGGCCCGGGCATGGCAGCACCTGTGCCCCCCGGGAGGAGTGCCCAGGTTTCCAGAGGTGCCAAGAGCCAGCTCCTCTCCAATCCCGCTGTCTGGGACGGCGGTGCCCCCTCTCAGCCCCCAGGGCAGGTGACTCACGGAGCAAGGACTGAAGGGCCCACCCTGACCAACCCAAAGTCAGGGATGCCACCCTGCCCTGGGTCCCTGTAGCAGGGAGTGTTTACCTGGCTCCAAATCGCTGACAAGAACCTGGGACAAAGACCGCCCTTCCTCTGGGCCCTCAGCCCCCAGTGCAGCTTGAGAGCTTGGAAGGTGTACACCAGCTCTCCACAGCCTCGGGAATCATAAACATAAAGTAAGAATCCAGCACTTCTCAATCCTGCCGGGACTGTGGCAGACACGTTACACGGCACCTCATCCAAAAGAGCCAGGGCACCCTGGAAACCTGGGGTAGGGAGGGGCGGGCCAGGCCAGGTGGCTCCTTCACAGGCTGCAGACCCAGGCCAGGGAAAGCAAAGCAGATGCATGTGGCTCCCATGAGGACAGACACAAAGGCCTGCACCTCTGCAAGTCAAAGCCAGAAGCCTTTCAAAAGAATGATACTTGTGCCCAAGCAGGGTGAGCCTCAGGCATGCAAGGATGGTTCTCCCGGGAAATGCCTCAGGGTGACCCTCCACAGTGGCCACTCAAGAGGCGAGAAAGCCTATGGTCACCACCACCAGTGTCCAGAGGATTCTGCACAATTCACTGCCCACGAATGAGAAAAATTACAACGAAACCACAAACGGAAGAAAGCTCCTTGACAGAGATGAGCTGCTAGAAACCCACAGTGAGTATCACATTTCAGGGCAAAACATTAGACACTCAATGATAAATCAGAGCAAGGAAAGGACGACCACAATATCGACAGTCCCACCTGGCCCGCTCCATTCTGAGAGGGGAGGGAGGGAGCGAGGCAGTGGCGGGCGGGACCCACGCCCTGGGAACACTCAGCACTGCTCTCATCTGCGGCACCTGGGGGAGGGGAGGCCCCACACAAACACCAGCTTCCATGCAGCCAGGAGAACCCACGGGAGAGTGCAGTTCTTCTCTGTCAGCTACTCCAGAAAAATCTGATGCTGCCTCAATTAAAATTTCAACAGGATTTTTAGTCAAAACTGTGCAGCTAATTCTAAATTTTATTTTTTAAAAACAATTAAATGCATAAGAATAGTAAAGACATTTTTTAAAAAGAACAAGCAATAAGAAAGTAGGACTATCGGATATTAAAGCAAATGATGCCGCCTAGGAGGACAACCAAGGGTTGGGAAAGTCAACTGGGACATGTGTGTGATTCCAACTACCCACCCTCCCACCCACGGGACGTGGGGAGCCACTGCCTGCGGCATGGTTGGGGCACAGGCTGTGTGGTGAAGCATGGAGGCACTACCCGGGCACCGGGCAGGTGTGTGGACAAGACAAAACAAGGGACACAGAGTGACTAGGGGAGGCCTCCAGGAATGGGAAGGCCCTGCAAGGCGGAGGAACAGCAAGGATAGTTTGTGAGCTTGTCCTCACAAAGACAACGGGGGGTGGCACGTGCAGATCTACAGCAAAAATTTCAACATATGTTGGGGAAAAAAAAGCAAACTGAATGAAAAAATCCACACATAGAGAAACTCTGCATTTCTAAAGATCCTAAGGAATCTACCAAATGACTACCAGACCTAATCATGATATTAGTAAATTCATAGGATACAAGATCAATATTTTAAAAAAACAATTGTGTTTTAATATACTAGCAGACAGCTGACAAAAAACTGCATTTATGATAGCATAAAAAACTATAAAAATACTTAGCAATAAGCTTATTACAAGATGTAAGACCTCGACACTACAACTATGTAACACTGATGATGAAAATTAAACAGAGAGATACACCACGTTCACGAACCTGAAGATCTGCTTTGCTAAGATGGTAATTCTGAACTGATCTATACATTCAATGAAATCCCAATCACAGCCCCACTAGGTTTTTGTTGTTTTTAAAGAAATAGACAAGCTAATAATAATTTATGTGGAAATGCCAAGGACCTAGAATATCCAAAGCAACCTTAAGACAGACAAACCAATAGAAAGGACTTGTGTTATCTGACTTCCAGACTAACGCTAAAGCTCTAGTAATCAAGACAGCCTGGTATTTGCTAAGGTGCAACAAACAGATCAGTGGAACAGAAACAGCCCAGAAGCAGATCCACACTCAGGAGACTTCCTGATTTTTCAAAAAGGCACCAAAACAATCCAATAAGGAAAAAAAGTATTTATAACAAATGGTGCTGGAACAACTGAATATCCACATTAGGGGAGACAAAGGAGCTTAACCACTAACATCACACAGACAAACAATTCAACATAGAAAAAAAAAAAAAAAAAACTCTAAATATGAAAGTTCAAAGTATAAAGTTTTAAAAGAGGAATAATATCTTCATGGCTTGGGAGTAGCCAAAGTTTTCTCAAACAGGACACACATACACATACATACACACACACAGTAATATAAATTAAACTTCTCAAAATTAAACCCCCGTTTATTAAAAAAAGAAAGTTCTCACGCCTGTAATCCCAGCACTTAGGGAGGCTGAGGTGGGCAGATCACGAGGTCAAGAGATCGAGACCATCCTGGCTAACACGGTGAAACCCCATCTCTACTAAAAATACAAAAAAAAAAGCCAGGTGTGGTGGTGTGTGCCTGTGGTCCCAGCTACTCAGGAGGCTGAGGCAGGAGAATCTCTTGAACCCGGGAGGCAGAGGTTGCAGTGAGCTGAGATCGCACCACGGCACTCCAGCCTGGGCAACAGAGCACGACTCTGTCTTAAAAAAAAAAAAAAAAAAAGTTAAGAAAATGAACAGGCAAGTCAGAGTCTGGGAGAAAACATCTGTAAAACACATATCCAACCAAAGACTGGACTCTAGCACAAAGAATTCTTAGAGCTCAATAATAAAAAGGCAAAAAGCCTCATGAAAAATGAGTTTCACTGACGCTGAAACACAAAGGGGCAGGGAGTACATGAAAATGCTCTTTTGGCGGCAATGAAAACGAGCACCACCGTGAGACACCATTTCACGGTCACCAGACGGCCAAGGCTGAGGAGACGGCGCGCCACGCACCACCGTGAGACACCATTTCACGGTCACCAGACGGCCAAGGCTGAGGAGACGGCGCGCCACGCACCACCGTGAGACACCATTTCACGGTCACCAGACGGCCAAGGCTGAGGAGACGGCGTGCCACGTGTTGGCAAAGCTGCAGGGCACGGACTCTCACAGGCTTCTGGTGGGAGCGTGAACGTACAACCGCTCTAGAAAAGCGTCTGGCAGCTGCTTATAAAACTAAACATACACCTACCCTATGACCCAGCATTCCATTCCTCAGCATTTACCCAAGAGAAACGAAAACATGTCCACAAAAAGACTTGTGAAGAATGTTCAGAGCAGCCTTATTCATAGTAGCTAAAAATGGAAAAAAGCCCAGGTGCCCATCAGTAGGAAAGTGAATAACCAATGGTGTATTCACACAATGAAATACTTCTCAGCAATCAAAAGGCATGGACTGCTGCTACACGCAGCCTGGATGGCTTTCAAAACCATCACGCTGAGCAAAAGCAGCCAGACCCAGAAAGAGTGCATCCTACATGATTCCACTTATATGAAGTCTAAGGCAAGGGAAACTCAACTGTGGACGAGAAAGGATGACACAGTGGTTATTACCTCTGGGGCAGGGGGAAGAGGTAACTGACTGGGAGGGCGCGGGACTGCCAGGGAATGGTGGTGACGGTCCGTAACCTGAACGGGATTTCAGCTGCACAGGTGTCTACAACATTTGTCAGAAATCACTGAATGGCACACTTAAGATCTGCATTTCATTTTATGTAAATACAATCTTCAAAAGAAAAAGAAAAAAAAGCACCATAAATTCTAGCAGAATTATTTGGGGTGGAGTGTACTGATGTCTGCAATTTACTTTGAAACGCATTTTAAAAAACCCATGTTGGTACATGGACAGAAATTGCTAGATGAACAGTTATGTAATAAAGATTGTAAAATCTGTATGGTGGGTACAGGGTATTCACTATAAAATTCTTCCCACTTTCCTAAATAAAATTTTTCATAATAAAATACAAAGTAAAAGTAACTCGGGAAATGTAGCTAAAGCTGTATTTAAAGACAACTTACAGCCTTTCATTCCTGAACAAAACATATACAAACAGATGAGCAGAGCAACTGAAACCCAAAAAAAGCTAGAATGGGAGAATGATCAAAATAAAAACAAGTAATTTTGAAGACAAAAGAGTAGAACTGACCATTAAACATTAATTATTAAACGGAAGAGACATAACTTCTTAATCAGAAATGAAAGGGGGATACAAATAAAGAACGATAAAGAAAATAGAATATTTAATAAGAATGCAACTAACACATAAAGACTGAGCTCTGACTAAATTTGATTATTAATATTACTTACAGACAGGGACCCACTCTGCCGCCCAGGCTGGAGTGCACTAGTGCAATTATGGCTCCCTGCAGCCTCAAACTCCTGGGCTCACGCGATCCTCCCACCTCAGCCTCCTAAGTCACTAGGACTAGAGGCTCAGAGGCACGCACCACCTACTCTGCCTAATTTTTACATTTTCTGTAGAGACAAGGTCTCGCTATGTTGCCCAGGCTAGTCTGAAACTCCTGGGCGTAGGTGATCCTTCCACCTCAACCTCCCAAGGTGCTGGGATTACAGGCATAAGGCACCGTCCCCAGACAAATTCGATCATTTCGTGAGTGGCCAAAATTGACTCAAGTCGTGAAAAAAGAAAAAAAAGGACCAAGAGCCGTGGAATAAAATTTACACATCATCAAAGAATTATGGCCTAGAAAATCAGGGTCCAAATGGCCACAGTCCAGGAGTCCATCCAAATCCACTTTCACAGCTATGCTAGGAACTGTGAAAAAGAAAATGGAAGAATGAATCATTTCCCTAAGAAATATCCAAAAAGGGACAGAAATCATAAAACTAATAATCACGAAATAAACCGACAAAGTTTTCTAGGTCCTACCTCTGAAAAACATAACCTCCAAAGAAAAAATAAAGCAGATCATACACTAACGTATAAGAACATAAAAAAGAAATTATTTCAAATTAATTTCACAAAGTCAGCAGAATCACACACAAAAAAATAACCAAAAAATACAAAATAATTTTGACGAGAAACAATCTTAGAACAACACTGGCAAATATCCAGCATCATGAAAAATAAGGAGATATTCAAAACAACCTGAGTGGGAAGTGTGGCTTTCAGCCCTCAGAGACATGCGGCTGCGAGCACGTGGCAAGGCTGACCTCCTACGTGGAGCCTCAGAAAAGAGGGAGCCACAGGCCTGAAAGGGTCTGGGGACCCCAGGAGCCCTGCCCACACCCACATCGCTATGCGCAGACACTGGTTTTCACCGTGGGCAAGGCCTGAAAGGATTTCACACACCACCACAGGCACTTCTGAACCATAAAGACTCCACAAGCACAGGTTACTTCCATAACAAAAAATTTCACAGTGGGGAACAAAAATAGGTAATTTTTACAAACAAGGAGCCGAGAGCAGCAGCTTCCCAAGGCCGTCCTCCAAAGGGAGGCAGCCCAGCTCTGCAGGTACCCACAGGGATGGGGTGGCAGTGCCACCCGTAACAGGCCAGACCAGTTTGGCTGTGCTGCCCAGTCTCCATGGCACCCTCTCTGTGCCTCCACTGTCCTTTGACCCCCACAGCCGCCTCTAAAGGGTCTTGGGAGATCCCCTTGGGCACCCTGGAGGGAGTGTGGCTGGTGTAGGCCAGACGGTGCGGCTGTGGGAACAGGAGGGCCCACGGGATGGGACCTGGGCCGGCAGCTGCCTTGAGATGCAGGCATGGACTTACTCTGCAACCATTGCTCACGCCTTAGCTTCATTTTCTCCTTCTTGGGCAAAACGGTCTTGGCCTCTGCACCTGAGGAAAGAGAACATGGGAGTGAGAAAATGTGTCCAGGTGGCACCCCCATGACCTGAGAATGGGCTGGGGAAGGTTCTGACGGTGGAGCCACCGCAGTCACTGCAACTGGTCTGGCCTGTGCCAGCCTCTCAGGCTCCAGAGCTCTGGGCAGCACCAGGGGCACCTGCAGCCTCAACCCGGCCTTGGGAGGCTCTCTCAGCAGCGGCCCCCCGCAGCGATGGCCTGGCCACTTACTCCTGACCTGCCCCGGAAAGCAGGTGTCCCAACACGGAGGCCTCCTCCCCACCCATGCCCCGAATGACTGTCAGGGCAGGCCACAGCAAAGCCATGCAGGAACACCCAACGGCTCATGAAGGGGGCCACGAACAGGGCAGAGGCCCCTACGGGGACATCCCCAAGATCCTGCACGGTCACGTGAGGCCCAGCGATGTACCTGCTCCCTGCCCCCTGCCAGGCCCGATGACGTGCTCAGTGGACCAGAGGCTCCATCCCTGGACCCCACAAAGCGGCCCTCTCAGGGAGCCCCCAAAAGTGAACTCCACAGGTGCCCCTGTGCTTGGTCCACACGGAGCTCAGGCACCTGCCCGGCAGGCGGGGAAAGGAGCCTCATTTGCTCGGGGAACGGGGCAGGGGCGGGACGAGCCTGCAGGGCCATGCAGGTGGGGACAGCTGGAGAGGGCTCTGGCCGCTGTGTCTCTGACTCTAGTCTGCTCTAAAATAGAGGGGACTCAAGGGCATCCCCGTTTCCTCGGCCAGAACTGATTTCCAGGACGGTTCAGCCTCCGCCGCATTCTCCCCAGAACACACCTCCCAATTTCTCTTCTAATGCATGCAGACCTTCCCGGCTTGTCCAACAAATCCGCCACGCAACAAATCCGCCACGCAACAAATCCGCCACGCAACAAATCCGCCACGCAACAAATCCGCCACGCAACAAATCCGCCACGCAACAAATCCGCCACGCAACAAATCCGCCACGCAACAAATCCACCACGTAACAAATCCACCACGCAACAAATCCACCACGTCGAAGGAAAAACAAAGCAGAAGCAAGCCCTGCCTGGAGAAAGGCAGTCACTGCGCTCAGCATTTCAGACTTCACTTTGGGAGCTGGTGTGAAACCTCCAAGGCCCAGGGCTCCTTCCTGCAGGATCTGATCCCCTCCCACAGCTTCCCGGTGTGCCTGGGCTGACCTACTTTCCTCCACTGCATCCCCGACCTCTCGCTCCCGACCACAAAGGGGAGGGGCTGATTCTGCAGCTTTTCTGTAGTTCTGAAATTGTTTCAAAAGAAAAATGAATCTAAGACCAGTGGAAACTGACCCGGACAGTGACCTGTGTTGTGTCGGAATGAAGAAAACGAGGCCCGGGCGCAGGCCAGGTCGGGAACGCAGCACAGTGACCCTTCCCGGCTCTGGCCCCAGGGAGCTCCCCAGCCCCATTGCCATGGCACCACGAAAACAGGAACCAAACACGCTACTCCTGCAGGAGGAGAGGGCCTGGAATGCTGCAGCCGGAGCAGAGGCTGCCTGGAACTGCTGGCGGCGGCCCCACGACCCCCAGCTCCCCCTGCTTTCTGGGCCCAAGGCGCCCTCACTGAAGTGCCCTGGCACAGGTTCATGCCTCCTCCCCTTCCAGCCTCTGGACGGGCTGACGGGTGTTCACGAGCTACGGAGGGGGCTCGCCCTGTGAGTCCCGCTTCTCTCTCCTCTGTGGGCCCAGGGCCACAAGGACAGGGCAGGTGGGTGCACCCCCAACTGTGAAGGGGACAGTGTGAAGTCAGCTCGAGCTGCTCCGATTTCTAAATTTACCCACGACAAGGCCAGCACACCACAGCTCCCACAGGTCTGCAGAAGCACAGGAGTGTCCTGTGGGTACAGCAGAAATGCCAGCTCGGAGGAGGGCCGGGCTGGGAGTGCAGATGCTGGGCCTCAAGCAAGGGTGTCTGGAGCCACCGCTGTCCTGGGCCTCACCCCCAAACCCAGATCCCAGCAGCGCCAGCAGTACAGCCCCAGTGGCTATGCGGAGGGGAAGGTCACCAAATACGTCTGATTAGTGACAAAATGACAGCAGCAGGGGCCACCCCTGAGGCACGTCATCCCAGCCTGAGCTTCTCACATGGGGCCTAGCAGTCTGAGCGGGCACCAGGAATACCAAGGCAGAGCTGACGGTAAAATGCGACTTCACAGAAGCAACCGGCCAGCCGAGCTGAGGCTGCAGAACGGTGCACCCTTGGAAGGGCTGCGACCTCGGCTTCCCGCTCTGGGCAGAGAGGCTTCTTCCTCCGCGCCCGGTGCCCTGTCTGCTTCACACACTAGGCCGCCTGCTGCACGGGCGGCCCAGACACTGCCACTCCTTCTGGCCCGCTCAGTCCCTGACTCAAACGCGTCAGGGAAGATGGGCAAGTCCCCATTAAACTGAAACTCAAAGAACCCCAGCCAGTGGCTGAGGCAAGGCTAGAGGAGGTGCTCAAACCCTCATTCCCCCCAAAGCCGAGACGGGATCCCCCCAAGACAGAGCCCAGGCCTCCTTGTGGGGAAATATGCTGCAGGTGCCACCCACTCCCCCTCACACTCGGCAGAACCCCCTGGGGCCACCCGTTGCTACTGGCAGTGAACAAGCCCAAAGGGTGAAAGACAAGGCCTCAGGGCACGGGGTGGCTCCTGCGATCTGGGTCCTGGGGCCACCCAGTGGTACCCAGGGTGCTCCTGGCTGCCATAGCGCCTGTACCTGAGCTGGACTGCAAGGCAGATGGATGGTGGAGATGAAGACGAGGAGGATGAGAAGCCATGCCCTCGCCTGAGTCTTCAGGAGCCCAGGATGCAGCTGCCACGGAGCCGACCTGCAAAGAGGCGCCCGGCTCACACGCAGCGTGCGGGGACGGACCGTGCGGGACAGCCCCTCCAGTCCAGTGGGAGGCACTCTGAGGAGGACTCGAGGGCCATTCGAGGAACAGCCTCTCTAACCCTTGACTCTGGAAGATCCCGCCTGGGCCCTGCCCTTGGGGAGTGACTAGAAACCAGCCCTGAGCTGACTCGCCACGGAGCCCTGGGGGTGGCTTTGGTCCCCGAGCGCTGGCCAGCCCAGCAGAAACCTGCAGCATGAGCTGAATGGCTCCGCAGAGAGAGAGGCATGGGCACACACTCAGGCACAGGCTGCCTAAAAACCATGACAAGAAAAGGGAAGGTGAGGTGCTGCCATGCAGGAGCCAGGACACGTGCTCTGGAAGTGCAATTCTGGGGACCCCGGGCCAGCCAGCCGCCCCGCCAGACCACGCCTTCTCAGCTGCCACGGTGCTGCCTGCGCTCTCTCATCTGAAAAAGGGGTCCCGGGAACAGATGCAGTAAACCAGGCACAGGGGAGGACGCCACATGTGGCAGCCACACAGCAAGCCTGTGCTGCAGGCAGCTCACCTGGTTCCCAGCCCTCACCAGGTCAGCAGACACAGAACCAGGCTCACCAGAGTTGGGCTGTAGGGTGACGCGGTTCACGGGGCACGTGTTCTGACGGACCCTAAGGAAAATCAGCATGAGACTGGCTTTTCCGTGCACGACATCAACAAGCCATGGTTCTCACCCCACAAAGATCTGTATGAGGCTCAGGCACAGAACACAAGACGCGATGCTGCTGGCACGTGCTGCTTCATCTCGGGCTCGGGTGCCGGGAGATGCTGTGGCCTACAGAGCCGCTCAGATGCTGCCACCACCACCCAGGTCACGAGATGAAGCAGCACGTGCCAGCAGCATCTCATGGTGCTGAGGTTCTCCTCACCACGCCTTCTGGGTGAATGCAAGCTGAAATGCATTGCGGGACAGGCCGTTTGGAGAAAAATGAAGTGGGAATCATCCGTCTCACTCTAGACACAAAAATGAAGTCCTGATGGACTAAATACATTAAAAAGGCACTACAAAAGCACTGCAGAGAACACAAAGGGGCCACAAAACACACAGAAAACACAGAATTTGCTACAGAGAAACTTTAAACCTCCGCAGAGAAAAAAATAACATGAACAAATTCAAAAGAACTACCAATGAGGGGGAGATGTGTGCAGTTAACAAAAGAGATTGCTTCCTTCCTACACAGCTTTCTCAAACCAATAAACAGCCGAAAAGAAAAACAGGAAAAGGCACATACAGACAGCTCACAGCAATGAAGGCTGAATGCAGCCTTGCGGACGAAGAGCCGCACGTTCCACGAGGCAGGCACCGCCGGCTGGGTCCGCGTCGCAGACACCTCGTCTGTATCCTCCACAGGTACCGGCTGCAGGTGGAGGCCGACTTGGGTTCTGCTCCCGGCGGTGTCTGCAGTAGGCAGCCTGGCAACCCCTGTCAAGTGTCAGATGTTCATCAAGCTGGATCAGCAACTCCACCACTGCGGTCTGATCTACAAATATCTTTACTCACATTCACAAGGACGGCCCACACTCCCTACAGAGCTGGGTACACCGGACAACAAAACCTCAGCAGCCGTGACGTGAGGCTGCCCCAGAACACAGCCCAGGGAAGCAGCAGGGGCAGACACACACCCACTTGTAAAAACATAGGGGGCTGGGAGCAGCAGCGTGTGCCTGTGGTCCCAGCTGCTCCGGAGGCCGAAGTGGTGGGGAGGACTGCCTGAGCCCAGGAGGTCAAACCTGTAGTGAGCCCAGATTGCACCACAGAGCAAGACACTGACCCCCGCCTCTGAAAAGAAAAAAAAAAAAAAGGAGAGGAGCAGATAGACCAAGACGTCTGCAGCGGGGAGGCTGTCACTCAATGGTAGAGTGCATTGAGTTTTTCACAATATCTATCACTCGCCACTTTGCACAACTTCACAAAGAGGCGGTGCTGCCGGAATACGCTGGAGAAAGCACAGCTTTCCCTGGGAGCACTGGTGGGCAAGCATCCAAGGGGGTGCATGCACCCAGCACCGCGGCAGCGGGGAGAAGCGGCAGGAGCACAGGGGACCGGGAGTGGGGCAGTGGGAGGGCCGGGTTCCCCTGCCTCTCTGTTTTCCAGCTTTCTTCCTTTTTTTTTTTGAGACGAAGTCTCACTCTGTCACCCAGGCTGGAGGGCAGTGGCACAATCTTGCAATCTCCGCCTCCCAGGTTCAAGCCATTCTCCTGCCTCAGCCTCCGGAGCAGCTGGAATTACAGGCACGCACCACCACACCAAGATAATTTTTGTATTTTTACTAGAGACGGGGTTTTTCACGACGTTGGCCAGGCCGGTCTCAAACCCCTGACCTCAAGTGATCTACCTGTCACCTGTCTCTGCCTCCCAAAGTGCTAGGATTACAGGTGTGAGCCACCGTCCCCGGCCTCTTCCTTCTTTATACTACACGTTTGTCATCAGGTGTCCATTTTAAAGAAAAACTCAAAGATCTTTTTAAATATTGGTGACAAATTGTCCCGGTCAAAGACAGCGTCCTGGAACAAAACTGGAACAAACCAGGCACTGCCATCCAGGGTCCGCATCCGCAGACACCCCCGGCCGAGGTTTGCAGCGAGGAAAGTACCGGCAGCACGGCAGGGAAGAGCAGTCACAGCCAAGAGCGCCTAGGGGGTGGCGCTACCCATGGACATTGAAATGCACAGCACCAAGGTCATGCTGCTGCACTGAGGAACCCAGGCTGCAGGGCCGGAGTATGCTTCCACCGCTGGTCCCTGTGCCCCCTCTGCTGTTCTGAGGAAAGGCAAATGGCTCACCTCAACTCCCTTCTCCCAGGACCTGAGGGTGGGCATTCAAAACCACAGACAAATCTGTCGACGGCCAGAGTTCCCCAAGTACCGTGTCGGGCAGCCCCCACCCTCCAGCCAACACCATCCACCCCAGCCACACACTCCCCCCGAGAGAAGGTGGCCTGGGAGACAGGGCCTCTGAGAGAAGGGTCCTCAGGAGCACCGGAGACAGCCTGTGCACGGCGCCCACAGAACGCTCGGCCCCTCTGATCCTCTCAGCAACCCACCGACCACAAGATGCGGAGTCTATGGGATCTGGTCTTGCAAGTGTCACGGAGCTGACACAAATAAGAAACGTGGGCTCCAAACCCCACAGGATTCTCTCCCCAGACACGGCAGCAGGCTCCTGGCACACTCCATACCCACCCCCAATGTCAGCTCACCCCACAAGGACCCTCCAGAACTCCCCACGGGCAGCGCAGCCAACAATGGATGCAGCGTGCACTCCGGGAGCAGTGTGGCTTCTTGCTGTCTTGTGAGCTCCCAGCCAGGGTAACCAGGCAAGAGAAACATGTCAAAGGCCTAAGAACGGAGAAGCCAGAGACAGAACTACCACCGTCCCCATACATGGCACGGTCGTGATGCAGAAAATGCCAAAGGATCCACAGCTACTGGGACTGAGGGCTTCAGCAAGGCCTTGGGGTGCGGCCGAGGTTTGCAGCGAGGAAAGTACCAACAGCGCTGCAGGGAAGAGCAGTCACGGCCAAGAGTTCCCTGAGGGGTGGCGCTACCCAGGGACACTGAAACGCAGAGTGCCAAGGTCACGCAACTGCATTGAGGAACCTGGGCTGCGGGGCCAGAGGGCTCTCTTGGCCTCCTGCAGCCACACCTGGCCTGTGTCCTCGGCATCTGCCCAAACTACCCGTCCCACCTGGAAAGGAGGGAGCCCCAGAGGACTGCTTCAGTCCTAAGTCAACACACGACAGGCTCCCGAGGACACAGGGCCCCACCGCCGGGGATGGTGCCCGAAGGAGTGGCTGTCTTGCTCACCTAGAGGCGTCCTGCCCCAGGAGGTACAGCCACTCGTAGCATTTGGTAGGTTCAGCTGGTTTGGGGGCCCCACCTAGGGAATCTCACAAGAGAGCCTCCACGATCTGCCTATTCCTCAGACAAGCACATCAGAAAACCACAGTGCCCAGGCCTCGGCTGCCCACGGGTCCTACCCACAGCTGCACAGGGCCCCTGACCGTGACAGGCCGGCCACACGCCCAAAGGGGAAGGGATAGCACTGTAGCCAGGAGGGCATTCACTGCCACCTCCCATTAGGAGTAGGGTCTGAGAAGTGAACCAGGAGAGCCTGCTGCACGGGCTCGGCTTGGGCCTTCCCAGGTGGGGTTTGGAAAACACACCAGGTGGGGTACCAAGGGGGAGGCTGCCAGAGGCAGGGCCCTGGGGACCTCCCAGCCTCAGGACAGTGCCTGCAAGTCAGAATGAGTGCCATGCCCAGATTACAGTGGCATCCAGGGCCCCAGCCCTTCTCTGCTCACTCCTAAGTTTCCATTTGAAAACACTCAGCTGCCTCCCACCCCAGCTGTCGAGGAGGACAGTGATGCGCAGGACGCCTTAGCAGGATGCTGCCGCCAGGCCCCACCAACAGAACATGTCGAGAGCCTTAAATAGCTCCAGCCACCAAGCTCCAAGTGCCAGGTTTAGAAATAGCAACCCACATGCTCAGACACCACCCCGTCGTCTCCTAGCAGGAGGGCGCCCGGAGCACATGACACAGACACCCACATAGCAGCACCCCAAATGAGGGAGGGTCCCACGGGCCACATAACCCCAACTGTCCACCCAGACAAAAGACCTTTGCTGGGCACAGCATCCCCCTTGGGAGGGCGGTCCTGAAGCAGCTGGGGCCAGACCTGCAGGGGAGAAGGAGGGCCCTGGGGCCAACCTTCTAGTGATGGAAGGCGGCTTCTGGGAACCCCCAGCCAGGTCCAAGGTGATCAGGTCACACACTCTGCTGTGAAAGTTCCAGAAACAACTTAAACATTAGCCCTGACAGCAGACAGCTCTGATGAGAGGAGTCACTCCCTGAGTGGCCAGGAAAGCTGCCGATTGCTGTCTAGCAAACAGAAAAAGGCAGTGGCCGAGCTTCCCGGGTGGCGAGCAGCGCAAGCCCAAGACGGCGGCCCAGGGACCTCGGTGAGTCAGTGAGATCCAGACGGGCCCGGCCCACAACGGCCACACATGGCCGGCGAACCCTGCTCGGACACAGGGCAGCAAGGGCTCCTGAAGATGCTGCTAGCTAAGGCAAGGGCCTTTCCTGAGACGCCCTGCCCCAGTTAGTGATCAGCACGGGCAGCAGGCCTGGGCAAGAACACGAGATGGTGCCCACACAGCGCCCTCGGGCGGCGAGAGATGGTGCCCACACGGCACGCTCGGGCGGCTCTAGGGGCAGGGCCTGGCTTTTATCTCCCAATGGTGCGAATTTGCCTATTCTGCAATGTGTGCGTATGCGCTACTTTTTCAATGATGAAATGTTATTTTCTACAAAAGTAATTTTAGATAAAGATTGATCCCTAACCTTTAAATCTCAGCCACAGGCATGACGGTGAGTGGGGCACGGTGGGCAAGGACACGGCTGTTCACCCTGTGCATTGAGGACTCAGCCCCTGGATCCAGATGGTAGAGCCAGGACTTGAACACGACGGGCAAGGGGCCACATCCACAGCCTGTCCCTTTGCTTCTTCCGGGGCTGTGCGGCAAGCCAGGGCCACCCATGCCCGCTCTCCCTGCCTCTCTCCTGTCTCCCTGCGCGATGCCATGAGGTTCTGGCCCCGTGGATGGCTGTGAGCTTCAGTGCCACCAGGCAATGGGAGCTCCTCTGCGCCCAGTATGGCAGTGGCCACGGTTTCATCTCAAGCTGAGTGAACAGGAGCCAGGCCACGAGACGCAGGCACAGGAGAGACTGGCCGAGCCCAGGGGCATCTTCTCCTGTGTGTTCTGCTGCTGCTGTGTGTTTAAACCATTTTTAAGGCCTTTAAATCCAACTGGCAACTTTAATCCGACGAAGGCTTAGCCGGCTGCACCGTGCCCATGACACGTGTGCCCAGTCGCCGTCACATGCTCCAGGACAGGCACCAGCTGGAGTCCCTGTGATCCTCAGGCAGGTGCCACCCACACTTGCCTGGGACGGTCTCTGTGCCCCAAGTTCTACGAGGATAAACCCATCGCAGTTCTATAGTAGTCCCCAACACCTTCCTTCCGCAGGTGAAGGAGCTGATCGCAGAAACCCTGAGGACACCGGCAAGGAGGCGCAGGAGGCTGGAACCCCCGAGGCCCTGGCTGGCTCCTGACTCCCACTAAGATGGGAGGAAACAGCACTATGTCTGGTCCAAGTCAAACGCCTCAGCATGGCACCATGTGGCTGCGTGACCGTGGGCCTGAGAAGCACCACCAACAGGGCCACACTCCCGGCTGGACTGGCGTGGGCCACGCCTCCAACCCCTGATCTAGCATCTCAACAACACGTGGCTCACGAGGATGCCCAGCTTAAGAAACAAGTCACTGGGCTCCCAACATACCGGTCGGCATGGCCACACCCTCCACAGGAGCGCAGGAAAGAAGGTGCCCCACTCCCAGCCACCGCACCCACCCCACTCCCAGCCACCGCACCGCGCAGCCAAGGCAGACGACACACAGGGAGCTGCGGCCGAGCCGAGGCCATCCGACCCCAAGCCTCACTTCGACGGAGCCATCTCCAACGTAACCTCCCCGTCGGTTTGTTCTTATTTTAACTTGGGAGTAGATATAAGGAACAAGTATGTTCTGCATGGTTTCTGTCATACCCTTGACTTCACAATTGTAGAAAAACGTCTTAAAAAAAGGAATTTTTTTTTTTTTTAGATACTGGAAAATAGCAGAAAACGAGCCCATCCTGTTGTCAGACAGGCACCTGGGACTCAAGCTCAGAGACACAGGCAGGGTGGGGCAAGGTTCATTTCCTGCCATTTTCCAGTTATCTTTAAAAAAAAAAAAAATCCCTGAAGACACCCCTGTAACCCCAGAGTCTAAGGCACTCTGCACTGTCTGATGAGGAGCTGGGACTTCCCAAGTCTCCACTGTGCAAGGCAGGAGCGAGAGCCTGCATCTCTATCCCGGGACCGACCCACACCTGGGCTGACCTGACAAGGACACAGCTCTGCTGCCCTCTGCTGGGCAGATCACCAGTGCAGAGGGACGCCCAGGAAGCCAAGGTGGCTCCCTCCACCGCAGGTGCCTGGAGGTGGAGTGGGGTCTAAGCTGGTATGATCGCCTGGGCATCACTCTGTGCTGACTGGAGAGCCAGCCCTGCCCGAGGGCCGGGTGCAGGAGCTCCGGGTGTCCTTGCACCACAGCCTGGTGGCCTCGTCACCCAGTCCAACACGCCTGCAGATGTTCCACTGACCACAGGAGCAGCTGTACACAGCGGGGAGGCGCAGGCGGAGGTGGCAGGAGTGGCTGCCAGAGCAGCAGTGGTGGTGGGTGTCCTGTGCCCGGCATCTAAGAGCAGGCCTCTGCGGCTTCAGGTCTGGCCCCGCGGTGCGCTCTGGCCTGCTGCTGCTGCACAGAGGGTCTGGGGAGTAGGTGGGGCTGGGGCCACACTTTGGGGACCCGGACAGCAGTGCGTCCACCCGGCCAAGGGTGCCGGGTTCCTCTGGAGGCGCCTACGTGCAGGACCGCCTGGGCTGTGTCCCTAGGGTCCACCCCACATCGGAGTGACTGCCGGGCCTGACACTCCTGACAGCTAGGTCCAGGGCCCACGGCCCACGGCCCACAATCTGCTCCCAGATCAGGAGCAGCCCCGGGCAGGACCACAGGCCGTGCAAGGGGAGCCAGAGCTGCATGCTCCAGAGCCAGCAGGAGCGGGAGCAAGCAGCAGCCCACCTCGGGGCTGGGGACCCAGCCTCTCTGCACTCTCACTCTTGCAGGCTCAGAGATGCCTGCTCCTGCTGCCTGGCCTCTCCCTGCTTCCAACACCCACTCCAATCTCAAAATGGGGTTGGGGCCGAGCCCAGGCGCTGTCACGGCCCGGCTGGGTGTGCACACACCCAGGCCCTGCCACCTCGGGCTCCTCTGGACCTTGGGCACCAACAAGCTCTGGGAGGAAGCCAAGGCAGGGGCTGAGGGTGGCTTGGCGCTGGCCTGCAACGGCCGGACCCTATGCTTGCTCACACACACCCTTTGCCACTCCACGCCCGACTCCAGTCTCCCTTGGAGCCATGGGATCCAGGCCAGTAGCACGACCTTAGCACAGCCTGCCAGGCCAAGTGGGTGAAACGAGCCCAGCGGCCCTGGGCAAAACTCGAGCAAAGGTGCCACCGGCCACAGGTATCTGGCCAGAAAAGCAACACCTCCAAAATCCTGTAACCCCACCGGCGCCTCTCATGGCCCTCACGCCCCCAAGCCGTCCACCGTGCTTTGAGCTCCCTCTCCAGCAATGGTGACAGGCCTCCCTCCACCCTCTGCTCCAGGGGCCCCCAGGCCCACCTGGCTCTGAGTCCACGCCAGGCCTTGCCCCACCCTGCCTGTGTCTCTGGGCTTGAGTCCTGAGTGCCTGTCTGAAAACAGGTGGGTTCATTTTCTGGTACGAAGGAATACAGAACTAGAAATCCAATTCTAAGCGTGCTCCACGACAAGCTCCCTGGACCACATGATGCTGCATGACCAGCTCCCCCGGACCACCTGATGCCAAGGATTGGCACTGTGTCCAAGGCTGCACAACCAGCTCCCCGGACTGCCTGATGCCAAGGACTGGCGCCATGCCCAAGGCTGGAGGATGCAGCCACCACTGGACACCCGGCCGGTTGCCAGGCTCTGGTGTTGCACAAGCTCACTGCGCCAGCTAGAGCGGGCTGCACAGCACGCACAGCAGATGGCACTGTGTGGGGGGAGGCTCAGGAGACGGGTGCTCACCCCAGCTCTGCCACAGGTCCCTTGCCACCCCCAGAGCAGACACGGAGGAGCTGTAGCCTCGATATGGGGTCCACGGGCTGCCACAAAGCCCCTGCATACACAACCTGGCCCACAGGCAAAGCGGAGTCCTGCTGGGGAGGTGCAGAGGGTCTTAAGAGAGCTGGGGCGGGAGGGGACTCTGGGCCAGCCTCAGCCTTGCACCCATGCCCTCCTCCTCTCATGGCAGGAGGCTGCAGAGCTCAGAGGGTCCCTCTCAGGATGCAGGGCCCACCTGTAATGGTAAGGCAGGCCCCAGGGCATAGGAAGGGAACTGGGGGCAGATATGGCTTCCGGGCAAGCTGGGATCCCAATTTCAAAAAAACATAGAGGAGGGGCGCAGGTGGGCACATGGATGTCCACCAAGTGATGGGCCACAGCCTAGACCCCTCCCCTGGACCACCCGGCTTCTTGGCCAGAGATGCGGCATGCAGTGCTATTTCCAACTCAGGCCAGGGCAAGGACGATGAGACACATCTTGGGAAGTTGGTGTTGCACTAATCCAGACAGACAGGCACCCACAGGCCGCCACCTCACCTCCATAGCCAGGAGGGTCACTGAGGGGTGGCGGCCAAGTCACAGGATGCAGTATCTGCACAACATGGGCCTGCCCTGGGCCCAGGCCCCAGCACAAGCCCAGGGTGGGGTGGGGGTGGGGCGGTAGGGACCCAGGGCACCAGCCAATGAGGAGCTGAGGAGACCACACCAAAAAAACAGAACTGTTCCTGGAGAGAGGGAGGAACATGGTGAGGAGCAGCCAAGATGCAAAGGAGCCCAGTGAGGCGCCTGGATACCTCGGAAGCCCGAAGAAAAGGGGCTGGGGCCCCCAGACCAGGGCAAGCCCCTCCGCCTGTGGGGCTGCTCCTCTGAGGGTCTGCGGGCCCCACCCATGGGGCCAGGCACCCCTGCCACCCTGCCAAGCTGGCACTTCACATCCCAGGGGAAGTGGAGGCTTGTCCCTCCGTCTGAGCCCTCTGTGAGGTCCAATGGTCCCCTTCATCCAGCCCAGGACTCTTCAGTGCACAGAACCCACAGCAGGCGGTGGAAGGAACATGCACCAGAACCCTGGGCCGAGAGCCACAGACAAAGATGGCTGGCCAGAGGCCTCGCTCCAGGAAGGCTGTGATGGGGGCCCGCGGCGATGAGCTCAGAACACCCCCTTCCACAGGATGGCCACCTGGAACGCACCTCAAGGACAACCTCCAAGGGACCATTTTGGAGCACCTTCTCCTGAATCCCCCTGGGGCACCGAGGCAGAAATCACAGCCATGGGCAGTGCACGAAACCACCGGCTCCTGGCCAGAGCCACTAAGTGCATCCCCAGGCCAAGGCCCCAACACCCAAAACCCTGACCCTGCCACACAGCTCAAATAATTCCCATCCTTGTGCCCCTCCAGGAGAGCTATGGGAGACACTGCACACAAGCAGGAAGCGCCAGCATAGACCAAGCTACAGTCCAAACAACACGAGCTCAGGGCTGGGGAGCGCAGAATGGGCCACGCTCCAGTCGGCACAAGCTCAGGGCTGGGGAGCACCAGAACGGGCCACGCTACAGTCCGGTCGGCACAAGCTTTAAGGTTTTTATGCACAAATAAGGGTATATGAATTAAGAAAAAAATTAATTACCCAATGAACTCGCAATCAACAGAATCTTCAAATTTTTTCAACTTATGGTTCAATTACTTCAAGAAAACATTTCTATGCTCTACTCTCATAAGGTGGTTCTGAAATTTGAAATCAATCTTTGACACCATAAAGTTCAAGCTTCTACCCTCTCCCACCAGTTACTCTAAATTAATGAGGTTTGAGCTTACAGAAAACAAAGACCTGGCCAGGCGTGGTGGCTCACGCCTGTAATCCCAGCACCTAGAGGCCAAGGCGGGCAGATCACGAGGTCAAGAGATCGAGATCATCCCAGCCAACGTGGTGCAACCCCATCTCTACTAAAAATACAAAAATCAGCTGGGCGTGGTGGCATGTGCCTGTAGTCCCAACTACTCGGGAGGCTGAGGCAGGGGAATCACTAGAACCCAGGAGGCGGAGGTTGCAGTGAGCCAAGATCACGCCACTGCACTCCAGCCTGGTGACAGAGCAAATCTCCGTCTCCAAACAAACAAACAAAACCAGAAGATCCAGGGTGGCTCAAAGGAGAGGCCACAGGGCTGCTGGGCGTGACCTCAGCCCAAGAACACTGCGAGGCCAGATGCTGCTAATGAGGAGTTTCCCTGGTAGGCAAGAGGGGTCGTGAGCGTGACGCCTCCCTCAATTAGGAGGGGAAGAGGGGACGTGAGGGTCAGTGCAGCAGGTGGCCTTGGGGACCAGATGAGTCACAGGGGTTGAAGGGAGAGGGCCAAGAAAAGGCAGAGGAAAGAGGCCGCTGTGTGAAAGAGAAGCTTTCTCTGAGAAGCTCAGGCCAGAGCCAGGTCAGTGAGACCCATGACTCCCCTCCCCTTGGGCACAGCCTCAGTGGCCTCATCGGCAATCAGGGAGCGCACAGCTCGGGTGGACCACCCACAACATCGAGGCTTCTGGCTGGAAGGCACAGCTTCTCTCTGGAGTTACCTGGCCTGGTCACCTCACCAGGTCCTCCTCGGAGAGAAGGCGCAGGAAACCAGCACTGGCTAAATGTACCTGGATCTTTCCAGAGGCACAGTGAAGCCCTCAGCACCCATGAGCTATGTCTGTCGCCGCTTTGTGGACAATGGAGCTAAGGGTCAGAGAGCAACCACAATCACACGACACGCCCAAGGAATTAAGGCTGGCCACCTCTGGGCAGCTGCAAAACCCACTCATCCCCAGCCTTGCCGCCAGACCAGCCTCACTCAACAGATGCGGAGTGGACACCTCCACGGCCTTCACTGCACTGTTTTAAACGTTTCACACCAACTAACTCATCTCAACCTCAAAACTGCCAGAACTTAGGAGATAAATATTGTTACCACCTTTGACAGATGCAAAACCCAGGCCCAGAGTGATCAAGTGTGCAGCCAGAGGCTACCAGGCAGTGAGGAGCAGAGGCCCAGAGCCACACTCTCAAGGGGCTGCCTACAGGCCCCAGACCTGGCTCGTGCCCTGTCCTGGCACTCCCAGCTCTGCAGACTGTGAAGTCAAGTGCAGTCTTCACTGTCACACTGGTGTCCCCAGCTCTGCACCCACAGCCAGGCCCTCTCCCTCCCCAACCCATGGCTCTCCGAGGCTGTCAAGATGTAAAAAGTTGAGCTCTGCACCCACAGCCAGGCCCTCTCCCTCCCCAACCCATGGCTCTCTGAGGCTGTCAAGATGTAAAAAGTATTCCTTGTGGCCCTCATGGACTCCCTTAGATGAGTGAAGGAAGCTCTTTCCTGGATTTATCCCTGGGAGTGACACTGTGTCACCATCCTCCAGCCAGAAAGTCAACACTCCTGGCGTTGAGCATGGAGGCCTGGAACTCTCTAGAACACCTCAGGCTCAGTAGGAGGTGCAGGGGACTGCATTCCCTGCTAAGCTCCAGACACTGGAGTGAGTGCGAATTCCCGGGCCTCTCCCTGGCCAGGCTGACGTGTGTGCTGCAGGGCTGCAAGGAGTATAATCAGGAGACAGGGAAGGGCTGCGCGTGGCTCTGATGAAACTGACAAGACCCCACTTGGGCTTCAGGATCTAAACCCTAACGAGTTATTTGTACAAAATGATAAACAGCTAACCTCTGCAACACATAAAGTACTTGTTTAAGAAAAGGGATCAAAACTGCCCCAAACATAGAGACAGACCATGAGAATCAGCACACACGGAGAAAAGAGTTCAAACCCTGTTGGTCACCAAAGAAGCCCAAGTTCCTGTGGCTTTAGCGCTGCTGCCAGGATGCAGGGCAGTCCCTGCGTAGCTGGGGGGACAAGATGCAGCCCAGGGGCAAAACCACCGCTGCAATCTACTCTGGGGAATCACCCCAACAAACAGCCAGGGGCATCCCTTGCTCAAGGACATTGTCAGGTACAGGTTAGCTGGAAAGCTGCTGAGACCTCGGGTGTGTGAGTGAGTGATCCCAGATCTGCTGGGCATCAGCATGGCAACCCACGCACTTAAGACTGCTCACCTCTCCTGACGGAAGTGACACTCCTCACGTCCAGCTCCAGCTTCTGCACCAAGGCACTGGGGTCTATCTTGGTCCTGGCAAAGATGTTGGTGTTGATGAACGCCCAGTCCTAATGTCCCCAACAAAAAAGGAAGGAAAAAAACGGTGTGAGACTTGCTCTGTGGTTTCAGAGGGAAGTTAAAGGTGAGGAGAAGACGGAGGACAAGAACCCGGATTCCCCAGCTTCTCTGCCTGGGAGGACCTGGGGGAAACAGCCCTCACCTCCCAGAGCAGGAGCCTCCGGCCCCAGAGCTCCAGGGCAGACCCGCAGCGCCCAGGCCCACCTGCTCCCTGCCTGAAATCACCAGATGGGCTTCAGGAGTCAGGACCAGTATCTCAAGAACCAAATTTCTTGCCCAACCGTTTCGTCTTACTCTTTCTACAACATCCTCCTGTGTCGCAGAAGAAACCTGCAGCTGAGCAGATGAAGGATAGGCAGCTCCCAGCCTGCCAGCCCCTTCAGCTCAGAATGACCACACCCCATCAGAACCAGTCATCTCAGCGGCCTCTCTGCCAGGTCTGTTTCTGAGCCACACTCATCCCTACATGAAGATTTCAGCTCCTCCAAGTCAGCTGTCGACCACACTGCGAGAAGACAGAACCCCCAGTCCCTGACCCCCCTGCTGCCTGGCCCATTCACGTGCAAGCCTCACTGACCTTGGCAGGGAAGGCAGCACCGACCTCAACAGAGGTTTCTGAAGGGCGTCAGAATACGCCACCCCCATGCCGGGCGCGGTGGCTCACGCCTGTAATCCCAGCACTTTGGGAGGCCAAGGCGGGCGGATCACAAGGTCAGGAGATCGAGACCACGGTGAAACCCCGTTTCTACTAAAAATACAAAAAATTAGCCGGGCGCGGTGGCGGGTGCCTGTAGTCCCAGCTACTCAGGAGGCTGAGGCAGGAGAATGGCGTGAACCCGGGAGGCGGAGCTTGCAGTGAGCTGAGATTGCGCCACTGCACTCCAGCCTGGGCGACAGAGCGAGACTCTGTCTCAAAAAAAAAAAAAAAAAAAAAAAAAAGAATACGCCACCCCAAAACATGTCACTTTGGCAAAAGAATTATTTTGAGCTAAAGGCACTCAAAAATATAGCAGGTACCAAGAGGGCACATTAACCCCCTCCGTTTTTCCTGAAAGAAGATAAAATCCCCATGTGGAAAATGCCCTCCTACACCAGAAGGAAAGCGACATTCTTATCATCGGGGACGGATGAGAGGAGCCAAAAGCACTCTGTACAGACACACCTGGTGAACACAACCCCTCCCGTCCTGCAGCCTGCCTCCCCGCGTGGTTTAGTTTTCCACAACCACCTCCATTCAACCTCTCACCCTCTCACAGAAGCACAAAGGTCTCCCACTTCCTTGTCTTCATTTCCTTATGAGGCTCCCATGTCACATAAAACTTCGACAAATGTGTATGCTTTTCTCCTGTTTACCTGTTTTACGTGAGTCTAAATCTCAGGCCCAACCTGAAAACCCTGAAGGTAGAGGTAAAATGTGGCCTCCCTCACATTACAGAGGAGACAGGGTGCAGATGAGGCAGAAGGCAGCTAGGGCACCAAGAGGTGCCGGGCTGGACTGCATCTCCCAGGCGCCCTCACCCACAGCACCTGAGGGAAAAGCCCTTGGTCTTGGGGGGTCACGTGGCAGGGACAGAAAAATCGGTACATGGGAAAATATCAGACTCGAAGGGCAACAGTGCTGGAGACCAGGGCAGCCTTCAAATGGGTGGGCAGGTGGCTGAGGCAGCACAGGTAGGCTGAGGCCTCACAGGCAAACAAGGCCCAGGTGGGGGCAAGGGTTGGAGCGTGCAGCCTTCCAGATCATGAATATACGCTGGTATATGGCATACGACTGCTTTTCCCACCGTACCCGGGACATTCTCCATGGTGGCACTTTATACCTCATTAATGCATATTTCTGGAGCTTCATATAAAAAACGCTGTTACATCATTTGAACGTCTTTCAAAGATTACAATGTCATCGTCTGATTAGACACTACAAATCCTTTTTACCTGTCTATTCCATATGCAAGTTCAATGACTGTATTTTCCATATATACAAGTTCTATCTGTTGCTTTTATCTTCAAATTTGCCAAGTCTTTTGAACGGCTCTTTGTTCCTTTCTATGATTCCTGAATTATGTCTTCCACATTTTCAGACACACTTGTTTTTTAGTTTCTGTCTGATAATTCTATTTTCTAATTTCCACCCCAGGCAGGGACATCAGAACACTGGGTCCCGATCAGCCCCACCTCAGCCACCAGCACGGCGCAGGTTTCAATGAGCCAAGACGACTAGGGGCACACCCCTCTCCTGCTAGTAGAGAGAGATGTCACCTGAGAAGCTGAAGCTGCTCCTGCCCCATCTCTGGTGTCCGGATATGGAGCTCCTGCCCAGGAGAGGTGGACCGCAAAAAGGAAGAACTCCACAGCTCTGCCAGAGGGGACTCACTTTGTCTGCAGCTCGTGTGAGGGCCCTCACGCCTAAGGGTGTTGTTGACCAGGAAGGAGCTCTGGGTGGTGACGGGTGCAGAGGGCAGGGTGCCCAAGGCTCCTGGGTAGACGGTAAGCCCCTCTGACCCAGGAACAACTCCCAGGAAGTCGCATCCCTGGCAGTCTGGAGGCTGTGCGCATGTTCACCGATGCGCCCTCCCAGGAGTGAGCAGAGGGACTCCGTAAGCTACCAGGCCTTGGCTGTGCCTCTCTGAGGGCAGAAGGGAGGTCAAAAATACGAACACGCTGAACCTGACAGCCCCTCCAAGCCAGAGGTATCCAGTGGTAAAGGGCAAAAACCCACTGGCCAAGGAGGTGTTAAGAACAATTGCTGACCAGTAAGGAGCTTAAGCAGATCCAAGTAGCCAGGCTAAAAGATAAACAGAGGAAGGAGAAAAACAACAACAACAACAAGGGGGCACATCAGAGGCTACACACAGCTGGAAGGGGACAAGGAGAGAGGTCACATAGCTCAGTGCCAGATCAATAAACAAAGTAATCAAGCAAATACTAATCCCTGGTTGCTACAAGACTATCCAAAACGCCCAATTTTCCACAAAAAGTGATACATTCAAAGAACTAGGAAAGCATGAGCCAGGCAACAGAAACTGCTTTGAGGAGCCCACATGTAAACAATTCAGAGTAGCCATTATAAATATTTCCAAGCACTAAAAGAGACCATTGTCTAAAAAACTAAAAGAAGGTATAATGACATTCTCACATCAAAAAGAAAACATCAGTAAACAGAAACTATTTTTAAAAGGAGGAGGAACAGGAGGAGAGAAATAAAGTAAATTCTGGGGTCCAAAAAAAATGAAAAATTTCACTGGAGGGGTTCAAAAGTAGCTCTGGGTTGGGAGAACATGTAAACTTGAATTAAGAGAGAGATTATGCCATCTGAAGAAAAGAGAAAAACTGAATGAACAGCGCCTTAGAGCACTGTGGGACACCGTCAAGCACGACGTACGTATTTATAATGGAAGCATCTGAGAGGAGTGACAGAAAAGGGCAGAAAAAATTCTCAAGGAAATAATGGTTGAAAACTTGTCAATGTAATGAAAAACATTAACGTACACATGCAAGAAGCTCAGTAAACTCCACGCAAAACAAAGAGATCTACACCAAGACACATCGGTCAAAATATTTAAGGCAAAAGTTAAGAAAAAAAATCCTGAAAGCAGTAATTCCTTTCACGTGCAGTGTCTGGAACAAAGAAGGTAGATTCGTGCTTGCCTAGGGCTGAGTGGGATGGGGAAACAGGCAGCTGACTGCTAAAGGGAACGGGGTCTCTCTTGAGTCTGCTCTCCGTCCTTCTCTAACCCTGGGAACGTCCTTTCCTTTGCTAGGAGCTCAGTGCGATTCAGGAACCTCTGGGGTCGGCGTGGCAACCCTGGACCGCAGCGGGAGGGTCCCGGCTCTCTCCCCGCCCCGGGAGCGGCGCGAGGCCGTGTGCCCAGGACTGCAGCGCAGAGCGGAGCCTCGGAGGTCGCGACGCTTTGCGAAGCAAGAAGGTCGCGTCTGTCGCGCAGCAAACGCCCGCAGGGCCCGAGGGTGGGCCTGGGTCGCGGATCCCTGCCGGAGGCGAAGCCCCGCAGCTCACCCGCCCTCGGACCCACGCGGCGGCCCCCGGCCTGCGCCTCCCCTACTCACCTTCCCCGCGGCCGAGGCCGGCGGAGGGGCCGCCTCCGGAGCAGGGGGCGCGGGGCCGGGGGCGGCCTCGCCCTTGGGCCTCACGGCAGCCTGGTGCACTCTGGCGCGCAGCCCCCTCACTTTCCCCATCTTCCCCGCAGAGATCGGCGAACGCGCGGAGCACCTCCCGGAAGCTGGTCCTGCGCTCTCGCCGTCCGACGGAAACAGGAGCGGCGGCTGCCGGGATCCGGGCGGGCGCCGGAAGTACCCGGAAGCAGCTCGGGCGGGCGCAGGGTCGGGGGTGTAGGGTTGCGGCGCTCTGAGGACGGGGATGGCGCGGAGCACTAGAAACAGTGAGTTTCTGTCTAGATCGTGGGGTACCCAGGGGGGTGGGTCCGAAGTCGGGGATGGAGAGGACGCGACCCCCGCGGCAGTCGAGCTGGCCTTTTTAAAATTCTATGTTTGAGAAAGAGTCTCCCGCTGTCGCCCAGGGTGGAGCGCAATGGCGCGAAATCGACTCACTGCAGCCTCGACCGCCAGGACTCGAGCGATCCTCCCGCCTCAGCGTCTCGAGAAGGTGGGACCACCGGTGGGCACCGCCACGCCCGACTAATTTTTATTAATGTTTTGCTAGAGCCAGGATCTTGCTGTGTAGTCCAGACTGGTCTTGAACTCCTGGACTTCAGCGATCCTCCCTCCTCGGCCCCCAAAGCGCTGGGATTGAGAGCATGAGCCACACTGCGCCTGGCCAAGCTAGTCCATTTTGATTGACCTTCACTTCATGTCAATTTATTTTTTACTTTTCAATTTGTTTATTTTTACTAAATTTATTTTTATTTTTAATTATTTATAAATTTAATTTAATTATATATTAATATATTATAATTATATATTAATATAAAAATAATTTAATATTTATATTTAAAACTATTAAAAAATAAATTTAAATTTATTTTTACTATTCAATTTAGTCCTCAGAACAGTTCCTTAGAATTGGGTATTGCCCAGTTTACATGGGAAACATAGCATCCAGGTAACGGGCTGGGTCCTGTGCTGGTAATGGGAGCCCTGCTTGTCTGACTGCTTGCACCCCCTGCTGTCTATGCTGGGCGCCGTGGGGTGCATTAGGGAAGAGACCTGAAGATGCAATGCCTGTCCTCAAGGAGCCCATTGTTCTCACAGGGACACAAAACTGACACATCAGGAACAAACTATGGAACTGGCTGTGGTTGGGGGCCATGAAGGAAGGCTGCCAAGTCTGGGCCCAGCCAGGTAGCGGCCACACCTCTACCCTGCTCCCCAACACTGGGCACCAGCACTTGCCTGCCCAGGACCCACAGTGAAAACCCACCCATACAAAATGCACTTTGAAGAAGAGTAGCGGGTCCCAGGCAGAGCCAGGGCCACCTCTCAGAAAGGACCTCAAGTTTCTCGCCCAGCTGAGAGATGGACAGATAACCGCACAAGCCACTCGCAGCCCAAGGTGATAGACTAGGATATATTCAAGGCTGTGCAACTGGCTTGAAGTCGTGTCTACTAACATATTCGAAGACCTATGGAGCATTCACAAGTTGTTCTTTTTACCCTCCAACTGGATGTGTTCACAGCCAGTCTACCTAGGAATGCTGTTGGCTGTGAAAACTCCAGAGATGAAAACTCCAGAGGCTGGTGTCTTTAGAGTTCCATCAGGGTGCTTCCAGCATCTGGGCCCAGCAACTCTTGAGGTGAAAGTGCTCATCCTTTTTTTTTTTTTTTTTTTTTTTTTTTGTGAGACAGTCTCGCTCTGTCGCCCGGGCTGGAGTGCAGTGGCGCGATCTCAAAGTACTCATCTTTATGTACTTTGGATGCCAGCGAATGTCTATTGTTTTAGCCACCTGGATCACTTTACCTGTTAACTATTCCAATGTGAGTTTACTTCATGGGATTGTCCCTGTTTTTAAAGAACATTCTGGCCAGGCATGGTGGCTCACGCCTGAAATCCCAGCACTTTGGGAGGCCGAGGCGGGCAGATCACCTGAGGTCGGGAGTCTGAGACCAGCCTGACCAATGTGGAGAAACCCTGTCTGTATTAAAAATGCAAAATTAGCCAGGTGTGGTGGTGGCGCATGCCTGTAATGCCAGCTACTCGGAGGCTGAGGCAGGAGAGTCACTTGAACCCGGAAGGCGGAGATTGCGGTGACCTGAGATTGCACCATTGCCCTCTAGCCTGGGCAACAAGAGCAAAACTCTGTCTCAAAAAAAAAAGAAAAAGAAAAAATCTATGTGATTTAAAGATCAGCCTCCTCTTCCACGGCCAGCCCAGTATTTGAGACTGCTATGGTTTGAATGCCGGTCCCCTCTGAAACTCATGTTGAAATTTAATTGCCGTCATACCAGTATTAAGATGTAGCACCTTTAAGAGGTGATTAGGCCATGAGGACTCTACCGTCAGGAATGGGTTAATGTTGTTATCATGGGACTGGGTTTGTTATTCAAGTATTTTTTATAAAAGGACTAGTCTGTCCCCCTTTTGGCACGCTCTTGCCCTCTCTTTGCTGTTCCACCAGGGGATGACACAGCAAGAAGGCCCTTGCCAGTTGTCAGCCCTTCAGTCTTGGACTTCCCAGTCTCCAGAACCATGAGCCAATACATTTCTGTTCATTATGTAAATTACCTAGTCTGTGGTATTCTGTTATGGCAGCACAAAGCAGGGTAAGACAGAGACAAAGACTCACCTGTACAAAGGTGGAAGCTTCAAAAGAAGCCATTCATGTATGGGGTGGCGCTGCGGAAGGACCACTGTAGAGAATCCCTCACCAGTAAGGAACTGTGTTAATCAGGTAACTAATTAATTTTAAAAAAGTTTTTTAAGAGACAGGGTCTCACTCTATTGCCCAGGCTGGAACAGTGGTGCAATCATAGCTCACTAACGGTGACCTCCTGGGCTCAAGTGATCCTCCCACCTCAGCCTCCTGAATAGCTGGGAACACAGGCATGTGCCACCACACCTGGCTAATTTATTTATTTATTTACTTATTATTATTATTATTATTTGCAGAGACAGTCTCCCTATGTTGCCCAGGCTGGTCTTAAACTCCTGGGCTCAAGCAGTCCTCCCACTTCAGCCTCCCAAAATGCTGAGATGACAGGCATGAGCCACTGCATCTGGCCCCAGATTTTCTTTTTTAAAAAAGCAACATGTGTATGATACTGTAGGGGAGGGAAATATCTACTTCCTCCTCTTAGGGTCCTGGCTGGGCCTGGGAACTAAGTTGAAATCAGATGGATTAACAGGAGAAATGTATACAAATTTAATGTCGCCTTCATGTGACACAGAACCCTCCTAAGGAAGCAAAGACCCAGAGAAGTGACGAAACCTATGTGTTTTTGCAGGAGGTTGAACAAAGAGGCAGTTGTGGAAAAGTAAACCACGTGGGGAGGCTTGAGAACAACAGGAATTACTTTAATTACTTCAATGTCTGTACAGAATTCTGTCGGCTATGATGTGCTTCCCTGTAAAGGAATATTTCTTTGCCCGGTACGGGAAAGGAATCTTTCTTTTCTTTTCTTTCTTTTTTTTTTTTTAAAGACAGTCTCACTCTGTCACCCAGGCTTGAGTGCAGTGACGCAATCTCGGCTCACTGCAACCTCTGCTGCCCAGGTTCAAGCGATTCTCGTGCCTCAGGAGAATCGCTTGAGATTACAGGCACCTGCCACCGCGCTCGGCTAATTTTTGTATTTTTAGTAGAGACAGGGTTTCACCATATTGGTCAGGCTGGTCTTGAACTCCTGACCTCATGATCCACCCGCCTCGGTCTCCCAAAGTGCTGGGATTACAGGTGTGAGCCACTGCACCTGGCCGGGAAGGCATCTTTCACATGGGCATTTTTATCTCCTGTCTTCAGGAGGAAAAGGAGAGATTCAATGATGCTCTTGCCAGTGCCGTCTTTCAAGTGCCTGAGGTAGAAGTGATTCTCACGTCAAAGTCACAGAGTCAGCCACCCTTCGATACCAATGGAAACGTCCTAAAAGCTGTTTACAGCGAACAGTTTCCCTTCCTCCCCTAACCCCAGACCTTAGTTCCCTGCCCACTTGAAATCATGATTACGGGTTTCCCGTCGCCATTCTAGAGACTTTTATACAAAGAGAGTTTTATCTATGAGAAAATATTTTATAGTGATCCTGTTCTTCATACCAATTAAACCAACTTCCCTGATCCACACCTGGCTTCTCTCACATCATAAAGATCTTACTGTTTGCCCCTCACTCCCCCTGGCACTCCATAGTGGCTGCAGAGGACACTGGATGTGGCCGTGGCTCCATCAGTTCCCATGTAGCTTGTTCCCTGTCTCCTGCTGTAGCTGACATGGTGGCATGCGCATTGCCTAATACATACAAACAGAAGCTTTCCAAAGAGAGAAGTCTCAGGAAATTCACGGTGAAATGTTTGGCAGTTGGTGTATATAAAAAGCTCAGGCCTGCTGCTCCCTTCCTGTTGTACCCAGGAGTGGCCAGAAGCCTCCTCTCCAGGCCTCATGGGGGAAACACTGGTCTCATGAGAGACCTGGGTCCTGCGCATCAGGACCAAAGCGGCATGTGCGAGAACCCTGCGGGCCAAGAGATGACAGCGATTACAAACCCCAGCCCCAGCCTTGCAGCTGACCTTGCAGGAGACACCCTGCCCAGCTGTCCCGGTGCAGCTGAACATCAGGGGCCTCTGCTGGACAGAAGCTCCGAGTCCACACTCTAACCCCAGGGGCTGGGGCTGGTAGGTGACACGTTGCATTCTCATTCTGGATTCTGTTGCCTCTTTCTGATCAACAAGGTGAAGCCTCAGCACGCAGAGAGGGGGCTAGGAGAGGCCCCTGCAGACATGCTGGGCCTCGTGGTGCCTCAGCTGTCCAGAACCAAAGCACATGGTGCTGCTTTGCCCCAGCCATGGCCAGTGGTGAAAGGGACAGAGGGAATCACTGACACCTGCAGGGATGCTCGGACCCCTCAGGAAGGCCGCCCAGGTGCCCACCTTCAGGGAGACCCACAGATGCCCCATGCTGGAGGGGCACAGTATGAGTGGCTGGATCCTTGCAGAGCCAGTGCTGGGCTTGGACCCTGCAGATGCAGGGGTTGCCCCAGGGAGGCTCTCCATGGACTCCGAGCCTGCCTCTACCCTGGACTGTCTCCTGCTCTCTCCTCTCTGTCCCTGGAGCGGTGTGTACTGGCTCTAGGTCAGTAGGAGGCGTCATTCAGAAATGGCTTTCAGCTTGCCCCCCGACCACATCTCTGTTTCAGGACCACTTCTACGAGAGGGGATGCTGCCGTGGCTGCATCAGTTTCAGCCCTTTCCCTGCCCCGAGACGTCCCAGAGAGCGGCTGGGTGCTCACAGTTCCTGTTAGGCCATCAGAGGAAGATCAAAGATCAACCCTCCCCCATGGGCCTCTGCCTGCCAGGTGGGCTCCCTGCCTGTCTCCCGGCCCCCAAGAGCTCCACGGACTCTGCCAATAGCTGCTTTAAAGGAGGGAGGGAGTTTTCTGATCCTCTGGATATCCCTGGGGCTGGGGCTGTGGGCTGAGCCATGGGAGAGCCAGCCCAGTTCCCTGGGGGTTGGGGGCTGTGTCCCTCCATCCCTGAGTAAAAATACAGCAACTCCTAACTCAGAGTCAAGGGTCAATAGTCAGAAAACCTTGGTGCAGCCTGGGACAGGCGTAGAGGTCTCAGCAGAGCTGCCCAAGAGCAAGACCTGGGATCTAGCAGGGAACTATGCAGTCACCCCTGAGAGGCCGGGCTCTCTTCCTGAGCTCTGGGCCTAGGGTGGGGGTGGTTGTGGGTTCTGCACACGCTGTTCCCCTATGTCATGGGTCTATCCCACTTGGCTCCTCCCACTCGCTTCCCACCTGTGGAGAAGCCTGTCCAGGTATCACCGCCTCCAGGAAGCTGTCTCTGATTTCTCCAGTTGAACAGTGAGACTTGCCACACCTCACATGCTCGCTCTTGTCACTGGAATTATAACCACAGGTTTTCCTGTATCCTGGAGGACAAGGATGAGGGCTTTCCACTTGAGCCTCCCTGGTGGAGTCCAGCTCCTGACATACCTGGTGAAAGTTCTCAAAAAGAAGAACATGGAGGAGGAATGTGGATAATAACCCTGGCTGCCTGCATATTCTGAGCTAGGAAGATGTAATGGTGAATGGCCTGCCTGTGTCACAGCTCTGACTCAAGCCCAGGCTCTGGGCTCCAGCCTGAGCTGGAGGACTAGGTCAGAGCCACACAGCGCCGGGCCACATCTGCCTCACCTGGGACCCTGTGTGGGGTACAGTCTCGGGCCCCACCCAGATCTGCTGAGTGAGAGACCCCATGGCAGGACTCAGCCACCTGTGGTTTCACAAACCTCCAGTGGGTTCCTAGGCATGAAGACCAGCGGTTAGAGGCTGAACTGGCAGGAGCCTGTCGCTAGCCCCTCGTCGCCCCAGCCTGGCCCTGCCTCAGAGGCGACACCCAGGACATGGCCATGACCCGTGGACTCCACTCAATCCCTCTTCTCCAGGAGCCATGCAAAGTTTCAGCCAGCCAGGCCTCCAGAAGACAGTTGTCACCTGTGAGGCATTGCGGTGTCAGTCATGCAACTGCCAAGTGCCAGCACATGGCCCATGTCCAATGCTCGGTAGCAGGGAGCCATGACCTGGCAAAGATTCCAGACTCAAAGGCGCACCTGGGGGCCCTAGCGTCCGGGTGGCTCAACTTTGCCGGCACACCTGCCTCCTTCCAGATCTCCCATGCTCACCTCTGCGACAGGGAGGGAAGGCTCTGCCCGGCCCAGCCTTCCTTCCGTCAGCTCCGCCAGTGCAGTCTGGGCAGCCTGGGCTTTACAGCTGGCTTCTGCCCACACTTTCTCCTTGAAAGAAGAACAACACTGAGGCTGCCAAACGCATCTCAGATGCGTTTTAAAAATCCTGGCCCCCTCTCTCTGTCCCATCATCCGCCTCGGGGACCTCCTCTCTCCTGGTTCTCTCCCCACGCTCTGTCACTGCCACATTTTCACCTTGGCCTGGCCTTTGTCTCCACCTGAAACTCCTGAAAATCTTGAAATGGATTTCTAGGTCCCTGGGGACTCGGACAGCACATTCCCCTTCAGAATAAAGGGCACCCACGGTCCCCCAGCACCTGCCCAAGCCACACTCCTAGCTCCCCTCCCTATCCCTGCAGCCCAAGGGTCCCTTCAGCCACCCCCAAGTCCCCACCTGGGCTCCTGCCCCGCCCCTGGCTGTCAGCGCCTTCTCCACCCGGCCCCTCTGCTCACAGAGCCCCCCTCGCTTCCCCTGGGATGGGGGGCCAGGCCATGACCCTGAAAGGCTAGCGGTGGTCTTGACCTCCCCTGAGCGCCCTCCCCTCCCTCTCTGTCCTCCCCTGACCCTGGCCCCGTCCTCTGCTGCTGGCCTCTGGGTCGCGCCCGCAGACTGAGCTGTGCGTGGGGGTCCTGGCGGCCTGGGCCGTCCCGCACCGAACGCAGACGGTCGGAGCCCAGCGGGGATGCGCGAGGTCCTTCTCGGGGCTCCTCAGACCCTTTCTCGAGTCGCCTGAGGGCGCTGCTTCCCCGCGGCCGCCCCTGGTTTCTGCGGAGCCGGGGCTTCAGACTCCGCGCCCGGGAGACCCAGTGAGACCCCGGGGAGGCGCGGGCTCTGCTCCCGGGTACCAAACGCACCGGCTGCCCCTTAGGAGGGGCGGCGACCTGCACCCACGGCGCTGGCGCCCGCACGGCCGCTCCTTCGGCTCCCGCAGCATGGACGCCTTCCGAGGCCGCCCAGCCGGGTCCCACGCGTGGCCCCATCCACAGGCCAGGACTGCCTTCCCGGAGCTCGCGGCCCCCAGCCTGGAGGACCCGGCCCCAGACGCCCTCCCAGCCCTCCCCAGCCCACTATCGCCCCGCAACCCCCGACGGGTCTGCGTGCGGGTCTCTGGCCCCGGCCTTTCCCGGGGAAGGAAAGCTCCCTTCACGCGCCCCAGGGAGCGGCCAGGCTTGGAGCGTGGAAACCCTGCCCGCCTCTGGCCGCAGGTTTTAGGCAAGCTCTGGTCTTTCTGAGCCTCAGTTTCCCCGTCTCTACAATGGAGACGCCTTGGGGTTTTTCTGAGGACCCACAGGAAAAGCTCCAGGAAGCGCCTACTCACAGCACTTGCTCAGTGGTGGCCCCGGAGCTGGCAGGGAGCAAATGCAACGGAATACGGCCGGGGTCGGGGTCAGGGTGGGGGAAGGATCACGGTGTCCGCGGCGGGGGAGGCTCCGAGCAGCTCCGGGCAGCGGGGGAGGGGAGGCGGCTTCCTCCTTGGAGACTCACCCTCGTGCCCGGGGGGCACTTCAGGGAAGGAGGCGCCACGCTCCAGTGCACTGGGCTGGGACCTGCCGCAGCCTCTGCACGCAGCGGGCTCCATCCCCCGGGCCACGGATTGGGAGACTGAAGCAGGCGCGAAGCCCACCGCCCAGCCTCTGCCAGGCCTGAGACCCCAGCCACCTCCGGGCAGTTTTCCTGAAGCCCGGGGCCAGGAGAAGGTGAGCGGCTGCCCGTCGGGCGTCGGGGGTCGCCTGCACCGGGTGGACGCGGTGGCACTTGGGTGCGGTTGACTCCCAACCTCACCGTCCGACCAAGGGATTGCCCCGGCCGGGCGGGGACCTGGCGCGCCTAGGCCGGGAGGGGACAGCTGGTTTCGGGCGGCCTCTGCCCCAGTGATTGTAGACTTTGGCTTTGGTTCAGGGATGTCTGGGGTTAAAAATGATCGTTTGGGTTCCTGCAGTACTGTTCGCGGTCTGAGCATCTCCAGAACCCGCACATTCCCATAATGAATTTCCAAGAACGGTTACCGAGAACTGGGACGGCGAGGCCGGACCCCACCTGTGCACCTCTGTGTGTAGGGACGGCAGACGGCCCGGTTCCGCCTGTCCGTGCCCCAGGATGCTGCAGGAAGCTCAGATGCAAACTCTTTGGGGCTGTGGAGTTCCCGCATTGGGAAACTCTTGCGATAAAAATAATCGTGCTGTAATCCCCAGGGACCATTGAGAGGAAGTGGTGAGGGCGGGGGAGGGGCGGGAGGAAGCGGCTGGGGGCTGCGGTTGCCAAGTCTAGATTTCAGGAAGCGCTGTGCTGGGGTGGGTGGGAGACCGGCTGCGCCCAGCACGGAGCCGCTTCCTGATAGCCCTGGCGGCATCACCCTTGGGTCGGATTCCAGAGCCCGGGGGTCCTTTCAGCTTTCCGTTCGTTTTCCTTACACTTCGTCCCTCTCTCCAGCTAGAGAGAGGCAGGCTTCTGGGGTCTGGGTGCTTTTGTTTTGGAGCCATTTAACTTGATTTATAATAACATGCTTTTCTGATTATAAAATTAATGCATGGCTACTATAAGCAATTTGGCAAAGTCAGAAAACAAGTTAACACGTTAAAATCTCCTGGATCCTGTCTTGTGGGGACTGCAGGGAAGCCCAGCCGGCCACCCCTTCCGGGGGCCTCTGTTCTCCCTGGGGACTTGCAGCCTTTCTGGGCTTGGCATTGCTGTGGCTAAAGTGTGAAAGGGTCAGGCAAGGCTGTCAGCCTTGCATCCCCCACGTGTGACTGCATGGGGTCCCACCCAAATCCGCGTAATAGACCCACTCAACCTCACCCCTGCTCTACTGGCCCCAGGGAGGAAATGCTCATCATTGCATCCGCCCACCCCGCCCCTGCGGTGCCACATTCACCAGCCTCGCTGGGCATGTTCCCCCTCCCCGCCCCTGCGGTGCCACATTAACCAGCCTCGCTGGGCATGTTCTCCCTCCCCACCCCTGCGGTGCCACATTCACCAGCCTCGATGGGCATGTTCCCATACCCCGCCCTCTGCCCCTGCCACTTTCACCAGCCTTGCTGCCCGTATGCCTTCCCTCACTCAGCAACCTCTGGGCCCCGGTCCCCACTGCCACTCCATGTACCCAAGCTCTGCAGTCCCAACCCTTTGTCTGCTCATCCCTGGGAGGCAGACCTGTCGCCCCATTTACAAATGGAAAAAGGTGCCTTTCAGGAACTGACCTGAGGCTGTGCAGCCCCCTGCCTAGCAGGTGCCTTGGGCTGCACCCCAGGCTTTCTGGGGCCCAGCCATGCGGGCCACCTGCCTGCCCAGCTCCTGTGTGTGTGAGAGGCCAGCTCGGTGGGGCCCAGCCATGCGGGCCACCTGCCTGCCCAGCTCCTGTGTGTGTGAGAGGCCAGTTCGGTGGGGCCCAGCCATGAGGGCCACCTGCCTGCCCAGCTCCTGTGTGTGTGAGAGGCCAGCTCGGTGGGGCCCAGCCATGCGGGCCACCTGCCTGCCCAGCTCCTGTGTGTGTGAGAGGCCAGCTCGGTGGGGCCCAGCCATGCGGGCCACCTGCCTGCCCAGCTCCTGTGTGTGTGAGAGGCCAGCTCGGTGGGGCCCAGCCATGCGGGCCACCTGCCTGCCCAGCTCCTCTGTGTGTGAGAGGCCAGCTCGGCCCCTGGGGCCCAGTGGAAAGAATTGCTGCTGTTTCTATCAGAAAGAAAAACTCACAGGGGAGGGAGGGAGAGGAGGGAGGGCTGCCCTCCAGCCCGCAGGGACTTCCTCGGTGGAAGGGGCCGGACCTTTCTGGTCAGGTCCCTCTGGGTTGAGAGGTCATCTCTGGGCCAGGACCCAGAACTGGAGGAGGGAGGGGCAGGGAGGAAAGGTCCCTGCCTGGCGGTGCTGCCTTCCAGCGGGGCCTGGTGGGGCAGAGGCTGGAACACCCACTCGGGGTTTCCGGTGGGAACTGGGGAGCCGGGTGGGGAGCCTGAGTCCCCTCAGAGGAGGAGTCGTTTTGAAACTGGAGGGAGAGGCTAAGAGAGGAGGCTGTGGGGAGACCTAGGGTCGCCCAGGGTCCAGCATCAGTGTTTAGGTTCTCTGGCTCTTCCCTGCCTCCACTGTCCTCCATGTCCACACCATTCCCATGTGCCTGTGTCCCACCCCTTCTCCCACACACTGTCTCCACTCCCCACGCCTCATTCCTCTCCAGAGAATCACTGGTCTAGAATAGAGACCTACAAACTTGGGCCCTTAGGCTGGCCCTCCACCTGATTTTGTCAATGAAGTTTTATTGGAAAACAGTCATACTCATTCACTTTCAGAAGGTCTATGGGCACTCTGCAGCCACAATGGCAGAGCTGAGCAGTCGTGGCAGAGACCATTTGGCCAGCGAAGCGTAAAACACATACTGTCTGCAGGGGCTTCCTGGGTGGAGGGAGGTGAACCTTTCTGGTCAGATCCCTCTGGATTGAGAGCTCTTCCTCCCCCAGGGAAGAGCTTGCCCACCTCCTCCCTAGCGGGGACATCGAAGCTCACCTTTACAGAGCACTTTCTCTGTGTTCTGTGCCACCCAAGCCCATACCCAGGCCCAGTGAGCTCTGTGCATTGGTCATCCCCCTCACTGCAGGGGGAGGCCCCAGATACCACCCACGGGACACATTCGTGTGTGAAGTGCCACACTAGGGCCCAGAAGGGACAGCTCCCCACCAGGTAGGGACAAAGCAGGGGTGAAGGGAACGCATGGGCTGGCCTAAGGGCTGGACCCTTCAGTATGGGAAATGTGTGGGCGGGGTTGCGGAGGGGGTTGGTAAGGGGCTCAGGAACAACACAGATGTGTTCAGAGACAGGGCGGGTCATTAGATTTGATGGAGGCTTGGGGTCCCTGAGCTTAGAAAGCCCCCATGGAAACCAAGTCACAGGAATCCAGGGTAATGAAGACTGCCCAGACTTTTCTAGGAGATACATCCCCAAAGACGTCCTCTCGTGGCTCCATTTGGGCGGAAAGCATGAATTGAACAGGAAAGGAAAAATGTCAAGTATCAGAAAGAAGAGTGGCATGCTTTGAGGGCAAGTGGACCCCCAGTCTGGGGCAGAGCCTCGGTTAGGGTAAAGGGCACCCACCCGATCTGACCCAACCTGACCCTCGGGAGCCCTGCTCTCTGGTCAGCCAGCCTTCGCCTTCGTAGGGTGGGGAGGTGCGTGGAGGAAGAAGGTTTAGTGGTCTGTGAAGGTGGCACACCTCGTTTTGGTAGATGAGGGCATTACCTCCCATTGCCCCACCGCATTCGAGCTGCTTTCAATCGGCTTGGTGCTTTTGCTCTGACCATGAACTGTCGTTCACTGCTAGGCCATGTGGACGGACTGGAATTATAGTTTCTTCCCCTCTGGTTTTCCCCCGGAGTCCATCATTGCTTAACTGTTTTCCTTGCTCCATCTCCTTTGAACAATGAACATCTTCCCACACCCAGGGGGCCTGGAAGACCCTTCCCAGCATAACTCCCCCCCAAGCATAACTCCCCCCCAGCATAACTCTCCCCCAGCATAACTCCCCCCAGCATAACTTCCCCCCCAGCATAACTCCCCCCCAGCATAACTCCGCCCACAGCATAACTCCCCCCCAGCATAACCCCCCCAGCATAACTCCCCCCCAGCATAACTCCCCCCCAGCCTAACTCCCCCCCAGCATAACCCCCCAGCATAACTCCTCCCCAGCATAACTCCCCCCCAGCATAACTCCCCCCCAGCATAACTACCCCCCAGCATAACTCCCCCTGCCCCAGCATAACTCCCACCGCCCAGCATAACTCCCCCCCCCAGCATAACTCCTCCCCCACTATAACTCTCCCCCCACCATAACTCCCCCCCCACCATAACTCCCCCTGCCCCAGCATAACTCCTCCCCCAGCATAACTCCCCCCCAGCATAACTCCCCCCCAGCATAACTCCCCCCCCACCACCCAGCCAAGGCTACCAGTCAGTCTGTCCCTGGGCAGGGGATGACAGGTGAGCCTGTCTGGCAGCCCTTGCCAGGGGCTGTGAAATCTTCCTTTGGGTGAGTCAGGGAAGCAAGAATGCCACATCCTCATCTCCCTCTCTCAAGGAGGAGCCACGCCACGCAGAGGAAGGCAGAGGAGGGAGGAACTGTGATCCCAGCGTGGGAAGCTGCATCAGGGGGAGCACAGGCCCACCCAGGCCACAGGGGGATGGAGGCTGCCCCCAGCTTCTTGCACCCCTGCCTCCTTCCTACACTCACCTGGCTGCCCAGGGCAGATCTCCATTTCTGCAATGAACCCAGTCGGGTGGCCTGAGACCAGCCCTGGTGGTCGGCCTGTTTGTATGAATCTGTGGAGGATCCCGTGAGAAAGAGCTCGTTGGAGCACCCCACCTGGGGCACCCAACTCCATTTCCTGCCCCATGCCCTCCCCACTCGCCTCCAGGGAGTGTGTGTCACCTCCTCCCCTCCGCCAGCACTGCCTGCAGCCCTCTCCCCGCCCCCGCCCCCGGCCCCCGCCTGCAAAGGGCCTCACTCGCCTGCAAAGGGAGCTGAATCAACACTGTAGAAGGAAGTCACTGGGGGGAAGAAGTGAAAAAGAAAAAATAGGCCTACGTGGGGGCAGGGATGGGAGGAGACCAGAGTTGGGTTGCAGGGGAATTTGCAGGCAGGTTGGAGGGTGGGCGGGAGAGAGAAGTGTGGTGAGTGACTGGGAGGGAGCAGCTGTGGCCCAGTGGTGCCCAGGGTCCTCACGGGGGTGCTCTCCAGGCAGGAAGGCGCTTTCTGCCACTTGGACATCTGCTGGGGCCAGACCCCAGGGGTCTTCACGGCTGGTGTAGACCCCATTCTCATCATCTCAGTTATGAACTCCACTGACCTGACCCTCTTCCCTCGGTGTTGTCAAAATACTGCAGCTCCCCTAGCACCTCTGTGAAGTGAGCCTGGAACCACCCCTTCCCCACTGGCCCTCTCCATCCTTAGCATCTTTCTTAACCTTCAAACCCTGCTCCTATGGGGTCTCCTCCGTGGAGACTTCCAGAATCCCACCTGTCACAGAGAGACCTCCTTCCCAAGCTCTGGGGCTACATGTTATGGGGATGGAAGCTGGGTGAAGGGAAACTGGGGGCCCAGGCCAGCGTCCAGGATGGGAGGGCAGGAGAGCAACCCTCAGGTTCTAAATCTCCTTCCCCGCCTGTGCTTGCCGGCTGCCCCCGCTGCCTCCACGGGTGGACACTGGGGGTCCCTCTCATCCACCCTGTGTCATGGCTGACGTGCTTGTCTCCTGAACTCAATGGACTGTTCTGGAGTGCAGGGTTGGCAGCCTCAGAGCACGCAGCTCTGCCAGGCCAGCACAGGGAACGGCTCAACCAACCCCTGATGACATCAGGTGGTTTTCTGGAAGATGTAAGTGAAGGCGACTGCAAATGGAATTTCTGGGCTGACTCGAGGGAAAAGATTGTTCTCAGAATCCTGTTCCAGTTCTGCTCACTCACACCCGGCTTCAGAACCTCGTTCAGTGGTTGAGCAGATGAGAAACCCTGAGCAGTTGTACCCGGACATGTGGCTAGTTTCACCCACCTGACTCCCTCGGCCCTTAGGGCTGGACTCCTCATTCCTAGCTTGGGATCAGCATCCACCCGCTCCTGCAGCCGCTCAGCTGGCAGGGCCCTGGGAAGCAGCCCGGCGTGGCCCCACGGGTGCCGGTGCTGCTACGCTTCCTTCTGCGGTCGCCATTTCCTCATCAAAGCAAGAGGGCAGGGCAGCAGGCCTCCCTGCTCCTTGGAGCCTGTGATTTTCATTCCGTGCAGCCACACCTGATATTTTTACAGTAAATGCACCAATTACTCCCTTGTCTCCACAAAGAAGAACGTGCACGGCCTCTGACTTCCAGCCGTGTGCGATAGGCACATCAGATGGGTGACAGTGAGAGGAGTGCTGAGTCCCCAGAATGGAGGCCTGGTCCTCCCACAGCAAGGTCACGGCTCTGGGAAGCCCCAGAGTCCCTACCCCTCCCCTCCACTCCCTCCACCAGCCTCTTTTCATTTATTTATTTATTTATTATATTTTGAGATGGAGTCTCACTCTGTCGCCCAGGATGGGGTGCAGTGGTGCCATCTCGGCTCACTGCAAGCTCTGCCTCCCAGGTTCACGCCATTCTCCTGCCTCAGCCTTCGGAGTAGCTGGGACTACTGGCACCTTTTTTTTTTTACTTATTTATTTTTACTTATTTATGTTTACTTATTTTTTTTTACTTATTTATTTGTACTTATTTATTAATTTTTACTTACTTTTTTGTTGTTGTTGTATTTTTAGTAGAGACAGCATTTCACTGTGTTAGCCAGGATGGTCTCGAACTCCTGACCTCATGATCCACCCGCCTCGGCCTCCCAAAGTGCTGGGATTACAGGCATGAGCCACCACGCCCGGCCTCCCTCCACCGGCCTGTTTTTATATCGGGCTTCAGCGATTGCTCTGGGAATTACAATAGACATATGAAACACTTCATTGTCTACTTATAATAAAATTAGTATTTTACCACTCCAAGTAAAACGTAGAGAAATGTCACAACTGTAGAAATTCCAACCGCCGTTGCTTTCTGCTGTAGCTGTCACATATTTTGCATTTATGTACATTGAAAACCCCACCAATGATATAATTTTTGTTCTCAACATATTTTAAAGAATACAAGAGGAGGAAAGTAATCTGTTCTATTTACCCAGATATTTACCATTTCTGTTGCTCTTTCTTCATTTCTGAATTTCCAAGTTGCCCTCTGGTATTATTTCCCTTCTGCCTCAGATTCCTTTTAGAGCATGTTTCCTGGGGTCTAATGTTCTTAGTTTCTCTTCATTTGAGAATGTCTTTATTTTTCCTTAATTCGTGAGGAACACTTTCACTGGATATAGAATTATGGGTGGGCATTTCTTGTCCTTAAGCACTTTAAAATGTTGTTCTATTGTATTCTGGCCACCATGGTTTCTGATGGGAAATGTGCAGTTCAAATGGGTGTTTCTCTCTATGGAATATCATTTTTTGTTGAAGCTTTTCAGGTGTTTTACTTTTGGTTTTCAGCAGTTTTAACATGGTGCATATAGGCTTGGTTTATTTTGAGTTTATCTTTTGGAAATTCACTGAGTGTCTTGAATCTATAAATTCATGTTTTTACCAAATTTGGGAAGTTTTCGGTCATTATTTCTTTGAATACTTCTTTCTGTGCCAATCTTTTACTCTTCCTCTTCTGGGACTCCAGTGTACAAATGTTATACCTTCTGATATGATTCCACAGGTCTCTGAGGTGCTGTTCTTGTTTGTTTGTCTATTTTTTCCCTCTCTGTCATGTATATTGAATAATTTCTATTGGTCTTCAAGTTCACTCACCCTTTCCTCTGTCTTCACCGTTCTCCTATTGAGCCCATCCCATTCACTGAATTTTTGTTTAATTTCTGTTACTGTATTTATCATTTTTAATTTTTTGTAGCTTCTATAGTTTTACTAAACATTTTTACCTTTGCATTTGTTTCAAGAGTTGTTGCCTTTACTTCATGGAACATGTTTATAACAGCTGTTTTAAATGCTCCATGTGATCATTTCAGCATTGGGATTATCTCAGAGTTGGCATCTGTTAGTTATCTTTTCTCTTACAAGTTCTCAAGGTTTTCTTTGTTGCTGTTTGAGTACTTTTCGGTTGTATCATGGACATTTTGAATATTATTTAATAAGACTCTGGATTCTACTAAAATCCTCTGGACAGCAATGATCTTTTTGTTTTGCTAGCAGTCAGTCTGGTTAGAGTTAGATGACAAGTCCAGACCTGCCTCTTGTGGGCTGTGGTTCCCATGTGAGTTCAGTTTTTATTTTTTTATTTTTCCTTCCTTCCTTCCTTCCTTCCTTCCTTCCTTCCTTCCTTCCTTCCTTCATTCATTCCTTCCTTCCTCCCTCCCTTCCCTCCCTCCCTCCGTCCTTCCTTCTATCTCTCTCTTTCTCTCTTCCTCTCTCTCTTTCTCTCTCTCTTTCTCTCTTTCTCTCTTTCTCTCCTTCTCTCCTTCTCTCCTTCTTTTCTTTCTTTTCTTTCTTTCTTTCTTTCTTCCTTCCTTCCTTCCTTCCTTCCTTCCTTCCTTCCTTCCTTTCTTCCTTTCTTCCTTTCTTTCTTCTTTCGACAGGATCTTACTCTGTCACCCAGGCTGGAGTGCAGTGGCATGATCTTGGCTCACCATACCCTGAACTCCTGGGCTCAAGTTATCCTCCCACATCAGCCTCCTGAGTAGCTGGGACCACAGGCATGCACCACCACACCTGACTAATTTTTGTATTTTTTGTAGAGACGGGATTTTGCCATGTTTTCCAGGCTGGTCTTGAACTCCTGAGCTCAAGCAATCTGCCCACCTCAGCCTCCCAAAGTGTTGAGTTACAGACGTGAGCCATGAGTTCAGTTTTCAAAGTCTGTGTGTCATATTTGCATCTGGCTCACACTCGCATCCCCGAGGCCAGTCTGCGACCTTGGCAGTCAGTGGTCTACCCCATGGTTCAATTCTCAAAGCCTTCCACTTGCTCTTTGGGGTCATTTCCACACAGGTTTGGTTCAGGGCTGAGTCTGGAACTTTGTACACAGCTTTATGGGATGCCTCTCTTGAGCCCCTCCTTATTGGTTTCTCATACTCTGTGGCTTTCCAGGAGCCCCCTTTCCTGGTCCTCGCCTCCAGGCATGTCACATGCTTCCTCTGGACACTGTCATATGCTTCCTGCTGGCTCCTGCAGTTGCTTCTGCTGCTGTGGCTGCTGCTATCGCCACTTTGGGAGTGCAGTTTCAGGACAGGGGTTTGCTTCTGGGACAAGAGCAGGAGAAGGAAAACAGCACATCTCCCCCAACTCTCTTCATCCTCTGGGGCAACCCCTTTCCAGACCACTGACCAGAAAGGATGGTTTCTCTTGGCCGTACTCACTGTGCTACTTTGAGGTTCAGACTGCTGCACATCAAAGCCAGGAGACAGGGAAGGGCAAGAGGCAGGACACTGATCACGACCACGCTGTCAGTCCACCCTCACATTTTGATTTCTCTCCACAGTCTGTCTGCTATTATTTTATTCCGTGTGGTGTCTTAGCTGTGCTTGGTGACAGACATAGAGTGCACTCCACTTACTCTGTCTTAGCTGGGACTAGAAGCTACTGGAGCTTTTTGTTCTTCTAAATATCTTGAATTTAATTTTATTGTTTAACAGCATCATCAAAGTAGAAGTTACATGCCAATACTCACTCTTTTTCAGTGTACAATTTTATGATGATTTTTAGAAAATTTACAGAGCTGTGGGCTGGGGGTGGTGGCTCACGCCTATAATCCCAGCACTTTGGGAGGCTCAGGGGAAAGGATTGTTTGAGCTTAGCCCAGGCAACATAGCGAGACCTAGTCTCTGTTAAAAAAAAAAAAAAGAGAGAAAGAAACAACAACAAAAAGAAAATTTACGGAGTTGTGCAATCATCACCACAATCTAATTTCAGAGCATCTCCACCCCCTAAAAGATCCTTCTGCTCATTTGCAGTCACTTCCTTCTAGTTCCTTTAAAAAAAAAAAAAAGATATAAACTATTTTAAGAACACAGAAAAGCATGGAGAGCGCTAGTACCAATGCCTAGACTCCTACCTCTCATCTTGTCAAATCTTAACATGTTGCCTGACTTTGCCCATAACTTTTTCTTCCTTTTTAGTAAAGAAAACTCTTTAATAGAACACTGAAGCCCTCTGCTTCCATCTCCCAGGCCTGTAACCTTCTCTGTCTTCAGAGGTAACCACTGTCCCAGGTTCAAGTGATTCTCCTGCCTCAGCCTCCCAAGTAGCTGGGATTACAGGCACCCACCACCACGCCCAGCTAATTTCTGTATTTTTAGTAGAGACAGGGTTTCACCATGTTGGCCAGGCTGGTCTCGAACTCCTGACCTCAGGTGATCCACCCACCTCAGCCTCCCAAAGTGCTGGGATTGCAGGTGTGAGCCACCGCGACTGGCCTGATGTGTTTATTTCTGAGAGAGATGTGTTAAAGATATTTGCCGTTTGGGGCTGTGTTGGTTTGCTCATATATTTGTCAGTCTTTGTTTTATGTATTTTGAAGTTCGGTACATAAAGGTTTATGACTGCTGAACTGTCTTTGTGGATGGTAACTCTTGTTCGTTACATCTTCCTTTGTTCATTGGATGCATTTTGCTTTGATTTATATCTTTTTGACGTTATGTGATATCTTCGTTAGTATTTTCTAGCACATATGTGTATTTTCCATTTCTTTATTTTCAGCCTTCAGTGTTGTTCTCTTTTAACCATGTATCTGATAGAGAGCCTTTTTTACACTTTTTACTTTTTAATTGGGATAAAATATACATAACATAAAATTCACCATTTTAACCATTAGAAGTATGCATTTCTGTGGCATTAAGGACACTTATTACTGTGTGACCATCACCACCAACTGTCTCCAAAACCATTTCGTCTTACAAAACGGAAACTTTATACCCGTGAAATAATAACTTTGCACTTCCTTGAAATGTTTTTTTTAATCTTACTACAAAAAATTTCACACATCTACAAAAGTAGAGAGAACAGTTTAGTGAAGCCCCATGTCCCCAACAGTGGCTTCGATAATAATCAACTCACAGGTGACCTTGTTGTATCAACACCTCTCTCCCCGCACCCAACCCACCACTCTTTATTTGGAAATAAATCTGAAACATCCTACTGCACCATCTGCAAATATTTCAACATGTAACTCTAAAAGATGGGCACTTTTAAACATAACCACAAACCATTGTCACACCTAAAACGATTAACAATTATTTCAAAACATGCTCCTTGCATGGCAATTGGTTCATATTGAGATTAAATCTCCTAATCCAAAGGGTCTCTCTCCCTTCCTCTCTCCTCCTGTACTTTGCCGTTTGCCTCATGGGGGTTTCTTCAGCTTGGATTTTGCTAACTGCATCCCTACGATGTCATCTCACACATCCCCCCTGACGCTTCTTTGTAGATCTAAAAGCCTCGACCTGATTCAGCCTCAATAGTCACCATTGTTCTTTCTATTTATCTTAATTTCTATTGTTATTTCATTAAGACTAACTCATTAAAGGTGTGTGCATAACGTCTGGTGCATCTGTGATGTTCCCAGCGATGGTCATTGACGACTTGAAGTCATCAGCGGGTGTAGTAGAATGATACTCTCTTTCTGTCCTTCTTCATTATTTTCTAGACTAAGTCTGTAATGAGAAGATGCCCTTGACAGAGAACATTTAATTGGAACTTGTTTTGTCTCTTTATTTCTAAAACCCAATGCAAGACCTTGTTGATTTAAAACGAGAAAATGTAACCCATTCATAGGTGCTGTGATTCCTGCTGGGTTTGACATTATTCCCAATGTCTAATTGTTTGGTTTTTATTTACCTTTCTTGTTTGTTCTATTTTCCCTTACTTTTTTCTTTTAAAGGATTTGTCTCTTTTTTTTTTTTTTTTTTTTTTGCTCAGTTGCCCAGGCTGGAGTGCAGTGGTGCAATCATGGTTCACTGTACCCTCAACCTCTTGGGTTCAAGAGATTCTCCCACCTCAGCCTCCCTGGGACCATATTGGATGCCACCATGCCTAGCTAATTTTCAGAGCATTTTTTTGTAGAGATGAGGGTCTGGGTCTCCAAATGTTGCCTAGGCTGGTCTCGAACTCCTGGGCTCAAGTGATCCTCCCACCTTGGCCTCCCAAAGTGCTAGGATTACAGGTGTGAGCCACCGCGACCAAAATAAAGATTTGTCATATTTTTTTCAGGTATATACATTTTATTTTTATTCCTAAGGAGACTCTTGAATTGTTATCATATATACTTGGAATTTTTTTTAGCAAAATGCCCACTGACGAGCATCTGTATTCCTCCCCAGATAGGATGGAATGACAGTGTGCTCTCTGGCCCCTCCCAACCCAGCCCTCTAGGCATTTTGTTTCATAGTGTTAATATTTTTACCACTATTTTTAAATCAATGGGTTATGATATCATAATTTTTACTTATTTCTTTGCCCAACTTTGTATCATCTGCTCTTGTATTTCTCATGGATTTCTTCATGTCTATTTCTGCAAGACATCTTTAAAACAGAGTTTGGGGGCCAGGCACCGTGGCTCATGCCAGTAATCCCAGCACTTTGGAAAGCAGAGGTAGATGGATCACTTAAGGCCAGGAGTTGAGACCAGACTGGCCAACATGGTAAAACCCTGTCTCTACTAAGAATACAAAAATTAGCTGGGTGTGATGGTACACGTGCCTGTAATCCCAGCTACTTGGGAGGCTGAGGCAGGAGAATTGCTTGAACCCGGGAGGTGGAGGTTGCAGTGAGCCGAGATTATGCTGCTGCCCTCCAGCCTGGGTGACAAGAGCAAAACTCCGTCTCAAAAAAAATTGAAAACAAAAAATAAATACATAAATAAAACAGAGCTTAGGGTAGTAATGTGTCTGAGTCCTTGCTCTGAAGATGTCTGATTTGGGGTTTTTTTTCTAGGTATAATCTCTTTCCCTCCTCTTCCTCTTCCTCCTTCTCTCCCTTCTCTCTCTCTCTGAGCCTGTAGTATTTTAGTGTTCTGTGGTATCATCCTCACGTTCCTAGTTACGGGACCTCATTGATCCATCCCTGAGGGGTTCAGTGGCCTCGCAATCCACGTCCCCGCCCAGATCTGCAGCCTTCCTCCTGTGACCTGAGCGTCTCCTCCTCACTGTCCCTGTTCCCTCCCCTCCCACCCCCGCGTGCAGGTGGATGTCAGTGCGTGCACGCAGCCACGTTTTCTTGCCTGTTCCCATCTCTTTATCCTCCTTGGCTGGTTCCTCTGCTCTGTTCTCTGGCTCAGGAATTTGCTCTCCAGGGTTTTTCATTCTGCTCTTTAGCAGAATGTGTTACTGTTGCTTTCCATCATCAAACTTTTCACTCCCATGGCCTCTGTGTTCTTCTTCCTGATGCATGCCCTCTCCTCTGCCTGGCGCTCCTGGAGGCCAGGCCCCTCTCCCAAGTGCGAATCTGATGGAGGCAGGTCCTTCTTACGGGGACCTCGTGAGAAATGACATGTACCACCTGTCTCTGACATCGGAGCAGCTGTAGAGCAGAGAGGGGCAGGGGTGAAGGGCCACGGTGGTGCAACCCACCACTTCCTCCAGCGAGGAGCTGAGAGGAACAGGAAGTGTCGGGACTTTAGGACCCACGCCTCCAGCTGAGGTTTTTAGACGTGATCCAGGGCAGACTGATAGTGAAGCCCCCACGCCCAGCCAGGAGCACCGCCGAGGCCTCCAGCGCACCGAGGGTGAGTGTGCAGAGGACCCGCCATGTCCACGGTGATTTTTGGAGGGAAGCACCTTCCTGCCCTGGCCTGCAGTGACCCTGGTGACCCTGCTCATGGCCCCGGCCCAGGGGGTCTGGCAGGAAGGGGTCTCCAGACCATCTGCTCCACGGTCCCCTTTAAGACCCAGCAAAGGGAAGTGCCTGCCACTACGCGCAGAGTCACACAGGGTGCTGGGAGCGATTGTGACTGAGGGTGGCGCCGGCATGGGAGGACAAGGGACTGTGAGGCCGGCGAGGCCAGGAGAAGGCTGGGCCCACAAGCGCCTAGGGAGTGGCTGGGGGGTCCTGGCGCTCCGGGCTGGGCAGGAGGAGGGTTCCTGGGGCCTCCTCTGTGAACCTGCTGCGCCTGCCTGTGTTAGGCCCTCCTGTCTGCCTGCTGCCCCGCCAGGCTACAGTGATTCCGTCTCCAGATCAACTCGCAGTGTGTGGTGTGGTTTGTGGTGTGTGGTGTGTAGTGTGGCATGGCATGCATGTACGTGTGTTCATGTGTGGTTCTTGTGTGTAGCATAGCGTAGTGTGGTGTGTGTGTGTATGTATGGTGTGCGAGTGTGTGTGTGATGTGGTGTGGTGTCTGTTGTATGTACATGTGTGATGCACATGTGTGTAGTGTAGCATGGTGTGGTGTGGCACATGCTCCATGCCCTCTGGGACCCTCAAGCTTCCCTGCCTCCTCTGTGGGGACCCCTGGGTGAGGTCTTGCTGTAGGGGAGCGGGCGCTGCTGTGCGATTCTAGTCCAGATGTTTCAGCTGGTGACCCTGGCCTCCCCACGACAGGCTCCTGGAGGCCGTTCCCAAGGTCCTGGTGGGAGGGGGATTGAAGCCATGCCCCTGGGTCCCGGGCCCACCTGGTCCCCTTCTCCCAATACTGCACTCTTGGGGCCAGCCCTCCCCATGCATCCTCCGCCCTGTCACCCCTTACACCACCACACCCACACACAATCCCCTCTCCCCCGGATCTGGGGGCCGGGATCCTGCCCTGCTGTCCCCGTCCGTCCATCTGGGGCCCCTCTCCTCTGTCAGTTCCTGGGTGGGGAGAAGGAGGGATGGCACGGCTGCAATGGGGAAGCGGGGGATGGCCTGAGGGCACAGCCTGGGAGTGAGCTGTGGAGACACAGGGGACACTCACTGTCACTCAACTTCCCCGTGACGGTGGCGCGACGCCCACAGGTTTGGGGGCTGAGGCTGGATTCTGGAGGCTTCACAGAAACAAGCTGCTAGAAGCTCTGGGCCGTCCACCGTCACCGCAGCGCTTCACCATGAGCGGCTTCGCAACTCCACGCCCAGCTCACTGCAGAATCCCCGGGGCCAGCGCCTCACTGAGAGTGGCCTCCAGACTCCACATTTTAGGAAGGAACTCCCACCCCACCCAGTTGACTGCAGAATCCCCGGGTCCCTGCTGGCCTGGCACCCAGTGTTCCCCTTGGTATTCGGGGATGAGTGGGGGAGTCCCTTTGCCGGGAAGAGGTCCCTAGCTGGGCCCCTGCAGGCGGTGGCTGAGCCTTGGCCCCAGGGCCAGTCCCCACCGGGTGTGACATCCTGAGCAGGGCCACAGGGCAGATTCCCCAAATGGCCAGGACCCCTGTGGCCGCCTGACCCCGGAGGGCTGAGGCCCTCGGTGAAGCAGGTGACCGGGCGGGTGTGGGGTTTGGTGTCAGCTCCACAGCATCACTGCCACTCAGCATATGAGTTTCCACTCCCAGCAGTAAATGAACAGACGAGCAACTGAAGGCGCCTCCAGTGCTGGGAGAGGAGACGCTCAGCCACCCAAGGGCCTTTGCCCCAGGGGAATAAATCCGGGCATTTCCTGGTGGGCATGGGCTGGGCTGGAGAAGCTGGGCCTCCTGGCAGGGGCTGGCATGAGATCCAAACACTGCACAGGCAGCTGGACAGTCCTCCCCTGGGCCTCGGGCTTCTCACCTGAACCACCGGGTGGTAACCCCTGCCCCTCAGGCAGCATCAGTGTGACCTGCCTAGTGCACAGTGAGCCTGAGGCAATACGGTCACCACTGGGGGACTCCCTGGGGAAGAGGCCCCCACACTGCAAGGTGCCCACGAAGGGACCACCGCCACCCAGGAGATGGGAGGGACCCTGTCTGCACCCTGTCTGGAAGGGACGTGGGGTGAGCGGGCTATTTGGTCCCCTGGGACTCAGTTTCCCTATCTGTGAAACAGGAGGGGTGGTCTGGCCAATTGTGCACACTCCAGCTGTCTCTACAGTCAATCATGTAATTTGAACTCACTTCCCCAGGGCTCCTGCCAGGCCCAGCTCTGTCCACTCCAGCCCAGGCCAGGCCCCATCAGGTACCAGGGCTGTGGGGCATTTGCCTCTGTGGATGGAGCAGCATGGCGCCTGTGGCGGTTCCATGGAACAGGTCCTGTGTGGCCCCCCTTGCTGCACTCTTGTCCTGTGTTAGAGAACCATGGTTCTGCCTGAGGCCATGTCACCGGAGGCTGGCTCCTGTTCCCGGAGGAGAATGCCAGCAGCCACAGGGATCAGTAACACAGGCATTCACCAGTGGGTACAGACCAGGTCGCTGGGAAGCCCCAACTCAGGGGGCTCTGCAGTGGGCGCCTGGCAATTATGGTGATGCGGGTGACACCCACCCCAAGGCGGACCTGGTGCCAGCAATGATCCCTCATATCCTACTTGGCACAAACTGGCACTAACATGGGGCATTGATTAGGTGGTTGCACGCCTCGACTCTGAGCCCATGTGTGTGGAACCCAGGCCCTGAGTGAGCACAGAGGGCCCTGGTGCTATCCTGAGCAGAGGCTCCTGCCCACCCCCTGCCCACCAGGGGCTGCGTGTTCTCTCTGGCCATCTAGGGACCGAGAGTGCAGAAGAGTTAGCCACAGGGGAACAGCTTCCTGCCTCGCTGATTGGTAAACAGCCTTGCTGGGAACACATGTTGGTGTTAGGAGCGGTGGAGGTTTCTGTGAGTGATGGAAACTCGGGGTAGGGGTTGGGGAGAAAGAGGTGCTGAGAGTCTCAGCAGAGGGCAGAGTCCAGGAGTTCTGGAGCGCAGTTCGGAGCCCATGTGCTGTGCCCAGAGGAGAGGCTGGCAAGCCCATCCCATGGATGGGTGAATGGGTGAGTGACAGTGGTGACAAGCCCACGCCAGCAGGGAGGTCCCACTGCCATGAAGCAGTGTCCTCAGCAACGTCACGGTGGGAACAAGAAAGCCAGTGGCTTTGGAATCTGGAGGAGCAATTTCAGCACAATGCATCGGCCACCATGAAATTCAGTTTTTTTTTTTTTTTTTTGAGACAGAGTCTCGCTCTGTCGCCCAGACTGGAGTGCAGTGGCCAGATCTCAGCTCACTGCAAGCTCCGCCTCCCGGGTTTACGCCATTCTCCTGCCTCAGCCTCCCGAGTAGCTGGGACTACAGGCGCCCGCCACCTCGCCCGGCTAGTTTTTTGTATTTTTTAGTAGAGACGGTGTTTCACCGTGTTAGCCAGGATGGTCTCGATCTCCTGACCTCGTGATCCGCCCGTCTTGGCCTCCCAAAGTGCTGGGATTACAGGCTTGAGCCACCGCGCCCGGCCGAAATTCAGTTTTTAAAATGTCCTTTTTTCATTTATCACAGAAAGGGTGGAAAATACAAACAGGAATAATGAAAATTGAAAATACTCATAGTGCCACCACCCAGAGAAACACAGAATATTTTGGTACTGTCTCTCTTCCTCTTTCCCACAAATTCACTTTCACCACAAAGCCAAGCTGCCCTGATTAGCCGTTCGCATGTTTTTGTTGCTGTGTGGGACTCCACAGTGCGGGCATCAAAACTGCCAAAGCGTCTTCCAGGTTGATGGCTACACAGGGAATCAAGATATTTTGGCTGAAATCCCTGGTTCTTTCCTAGCGTGACTTGTATGTTTCTTAGGCAGTTTTCTTTCTTCAGTTTTCTTTCTTCTTTTGTGAATTACCTGTTCAGGGTGCCACAGCCTGGAAACATCCTTGAATGGAGTATTTACCTTTTTGTTATTAATTTCTAAGATATCTTTAGAGGGGAAGATTACCAGTTACCTTTTGCACTAGAGAGATATTAGGTATTTTCTCTATGCAATTTGTTATGTACAACATGTGTCATTTTCAGAGTCTGTCTTCTTGTTATTTTCCCCCTTAGCTTTTCTTTTTTTTTTTTTTCTTTTGAGACAGAGTTTCACTCTTGCTGCCCAGGCTGGAGCACAGAGGTGTGATCTCAGCTAACTGCACCCTCCGCCTCCCGGGCTCAAGTGATTCTCCTGCCTCAGCCTCCCGAGTAGCTGGGATTACAGGTGCCCGCCGTCAGGCCCAGCTAATTTTTGTATTTTTAGTAGAGACGGGGTTTCACTATGTTGCCCAGGCTGGTCTCAAACTCCTGACCTCAGGTGATCCACCTGCCTCAGCCTCCCAAAGTGCTGGGATTACAGGCGTGAGCCACCACGCCCGGCCTCCCCTTAGCTTTCATGCTGAGGTTTCCTTAGTCTTAGATACCTATTCTTCTATTTCCTTTATTGTTTTATTCCCTAAAACCGAAGTCCTACACATTTGTGGCCATTCTTTTACGTCCACAACAAGAGCGTCCAGGGCCTCAGCCTCACGTTGCCACCCGGGAACAGACAGTCTCCTTCGTGTTAGACGGAAGAGTGGTGTCCCCTGGTCTAAAATGCTGTAAATATCATTGGATTTCCCTTTGACTTGAGGTATTTAGCGGAGTACTTTAGCATTCTTTATTAATATGTGTGTGTGTGCGGGACGGGGTGTCTTGTTTTATTTCATTTGGCCAGAAATTGTGGCCTTTAAAAGTTGTGCTATCAGGCCGGGCGCAGTGGCTCATACCTGTAATCCCTGCACTTTGGGAGGCCGAGGCGGGTGGATCACGACGTCAGGAGTTCAAGACCAGCCTGGCCGATATGGTGAAACTCCATCTCTACTAAAGATACAGAAATTAGCCGGGCCTAGTGGTACGCACCTATAGTCCCAGCTACTCAGGAGGCTGAGGCAGAAGAATTCCTTGAACCTGGGAGGCGGAGGTTGCAATGAGCTGAGATCGCACCACTGCACTCCAGCCTGGGCAACAGAGCGAGATTCCGTCTCAAAAAAAAAAAAAAAAAACAACAGTGCTATCAAACTTCACAGATAGTAAAACGAACGGTAGGAACGCATCTCCCTGACCCTTGGGGAAATACACGTTTGCAGTGTTGGAGGGTCAGAGGAGACATGGGCTGGGGGTTCCTGCATCCTCTCCGCTCCGACTTGTTCCGATCTGATTTGACCTGTCTTTGTCCCTGGATTTCCTGGAGCCTCTGTGATCCAAGAAAAGCGTTCCAGCCCGCACCTGAATGGCTCTTCTCTCCAGTTCTTTATCATGTTCCTACGAAGCAGAGATGAGTCCATCTTGATGCTCTGGGTTTTGGCTTAGAAGGTGGATGCCTAGTTTATAATCATCCCTTGAGCCTTCAGTTCCCTCCCACTTCCTCTTCCTTCCAACCTCGTCCCCCACCGGCATCGTCCATCGCTTCCTGTGTACCTCCGAGTCACTTTGATGTGAGCGTGTCTCCTCTAAGAAGCATAAAGTGGGTTTTATTCCCTGACCCCAGCACAGGCAGGAGCAAGCTCTGATGCAAAGTTCTAATGGGTCTGTGGGGCCTCTGGCTTCTCAGGCAGTCTCATCTTAGGGTTTTACGGGGTTGCAAAAAGGAAGCCTGACCCTGCTGATTCCTCTCCCAGCATAGGCTCTGCCCTCTCTCTGCTGTCTCACTTTAAAGTTTCTTTTCTTTTCTTTTCTTTTCTTTTCTTTTTTTTTTTTTTTTTTTTTTTTTTTTTTTTTTTTTTGAGACAGAGTCTCGCTTAGTCGCCCAGGCTGGAGTGCAGTGGCGCGATCTCGGCTCACTGCAAGCTCCGCCTCCCGGGTTCACGCCATTCTCCTGCCTCAGCCTCCCGAGTAGCTGGACTACAGGCGCCCGCCGCCTCGCCCGGCTAATTTTTTTGCATTTTTAGTAGAAACGGGGTTTCACAGTGTTAGCCAGGATGGTCTCGATCTCCTGACCTTGTGATCCGCCCGCCTCGGCCTCCCAAAGTGCTGGGATTACAGGCGTGAGCCACCGCGCCCGGCCTTCTTTTCTTTTTTGAGACAGAGCCTCCTTCTGTCACCCAAGCTGGAGTTCAGTAGTGCCATTAAGCTCACTGCAGCCTCCCTCTCCTGGGCTCCAGTGATCCTCCCGCCTCAGCCTCCCGAGTAGCTAGGACTAGAGATGCATACCACCATGTATGGCTAGCTTATTTTCTATTTTTATTTTTCGTAGAGATAGGGGTCTCACTATGTTGCCCAGGCTGCTCTCAAACTCCTGGCCTCAAGTGATCCTCCTGCCTTGGCCTCCCAAAACACTGGGATTGCAGGCATCAGCCACCACGCCGGCCTGTTCGTTTCCCGTGTTTGCTCCTGTTCTCCTGTCTTTGACTTCTGTGAAAGGGTGCGTGTGATTTGGCCTGGATCTGCTGCAGGTCTCTTCCGACGCCGCTTTTGTGTCTCAGAGCCTGAATGCTCAGAGCTTTGCTTGCCGTGAAGTAGGGTTCATCTGGTGCCCGGGAGGGAAGGGCGCCCGGCCCCCGAGGGGTTCTCCGGGGAAAGATGACCCCATCCCCCGGGTCCCGCCCCTCAGCCCCCCGCTTCCCCTGTGCAGGGGACTTGGTGACAGATACCACTTCCTGCAGCTGGGCTGGGGTTGCACCAGCACTTCCCTCTCGGGCAGGGTTGAGGTCAAGGGCGACTCTGATGCAAGGTTCTGAGAGGCCCGTGGGGCTGTGGATTCCTGAGCAGCCTCAGCTTTGGGTTTTGCACCTTAGGTCTTGGTAAGGGGACCCGCCTGCCCTTAGACGTGGGAAGTCCAGGAGCTGGAGGACGAGGAGGGCGCCCGCCCCCAGTGTGGGGCAGCAGGGAGGGCAGCAGGGTCATCAGGCTCCAGGCTGGAGCTCTGGGGCCTGCTCGGGGGGGGGGGGTGCAGGACGGGGGGTTCTGTGCTCTTCCTCCCTGCTTGCCCTGCAGCTCTGTCGGCTTAGCTTCAGGGCACCAGAGGTGACAGTGGCCCAGGTACCTGCCTGTTTGCCTGAATGCTGTCCTACATCTGTGCCTTACCCATTCCCGTCCCCCAGGGAGCTGGCACAGGCCCTTCGACCACCTCCAGGCACACGGAGGAAACGGACGCAGAGAGGCCAGATGCGGTCTTGGTTTCTTAGGCCTCAGGTGAGGCCCTGGACCTCCGTGGGCCATCCTGGCTACTGGGTGGAGGGGCTGCCCTGCCCTGTTCTCCCACAGAAGGGAGGCCGGCTGCCAGGCTCAGTGCACTGCCTTACCTCCCGGAGCCGACCTTCGTCCCCAGCTGTTTGTCTGGGCTCAGCCACTGGCATCGGGGGGTGGGGCAGGGCCTGGCTTCTCTTATGCCCCCAGCTCCGAGCCCCCCAGGGCTGTTCATGGAGGAGCAACAGTGGGGAGAGGTTGGCTCCCCGCCCGCCCCCTTGCTGTGGTCATGGTCAGGGCACTGTGGTCTCTGAGCCAATCCTGCTGGAATCAATGTGCACCCCATCTCCCTAGGGGCAGGGGTTTTGCTCAGGGTAACTGGGCTCCAGGTCCATATCTTGCTGCTGCTGGGGGCCTCAATTTCCCCATCTGAGGGTACAAAGTGTTTGCATGCCGCTGGTCATGACTGTGTTAGGGGCGGAGATGTCAAGTCTGCGGCCCCAGGGAAAGCGTGGAGCTGGGGTGTGGGTCCTTACCAGCCTGGCTGAGGCTGCCGGGGGAAGGCTGCACCCCCTCCCCACTTGGCACAGCTGCGAACTGGGGGTGTCCTGAGGCCAGCTGGACCCTGCACCCTGGGGTGGCTCCAGCATGCACAGGGTCTCCGGTCAGCTGAGGGGTTGGTGGGCACTCATGGCACCGAGGTCTGTCCAGGCGCGGGACTTTGGGGGGGCGCAGATGGAGAGCTGGAACTGGCCTTGGCCTGAACCACAACCCCCAAGGATCAGAGACACAGGGGCTTTCAGACACAGGGTAGGCCCGGTGTGAACCCAAACCACCTCCTCCAGGAAGTTACAGCAGGTGCAGGTTCTGTTTTTGACCCCAGAATGGGAAGGATCAAGGGTTCCCTTTTGACATTTTGGAATTCTGACTGTAATGTTGCTGGGAACCAGGAAACGAGGTCACCTCCAAAACGACAGGACCTTGGGGCTGGTTGGGGCCTCTAAGCTGTGGGATGCTCAGATGGGCCCGGGTGGGTGTTCCGTCGGCCTCAGAGCCCCCGGCACAGGTGCAGGGGTTTTGGGGGATGGAGGGGAGCCAGGGCCTGTGGCTGCGGGCACCCAAGCCTCCCCGGCCACAGCACAGCACCCAGCACTGTCTTCAAAGTGAGCAGGCCCTAGTTTGGGGTTCTGCTGGCTTGGGTCTGCCCACTGAACCTTGGGTGACCCTGCCAGCACCACCCGAGGGCAGTGGGTGGGGCAGAAACGCCCCAGGCGCCTGGGAGGCCGCGAGAGGAACCGGCGTTTGCTGGGGGAGGTGTGTTCATCTTTGCTTCTGATAACAGCCCCAGGGTAACAGAAGCGTCTTCCCGCCCACTATGGCAGGAAGGCTCCTGGGTACCCCTTCTCAGAACCTCTCCACCTCTTGGTGCCAGATAAAAGGGTCCCAGCGAGGACCCAACGTTCTCAGGTCCTGGAGGTCAGACCCAGAGGCCCACCCCACCTAGGAAGCCCTAAGACCCCCCAAGGAGCCGACCTAGGGCTGCTTTGGGCACCTCCAGGATGGAGGGAAGGGAGCCCAGGCTGAGGCCTGGTTCTGTCATTTTGCCTCTGGGGCCGAGGGCCTGTGAGTGACCACAGAGCTGCCCCAGCTGTGGATGACTGGGTTAAGGACGGGGTGGGTGTGTATCTGGAAACAAAGGGCAGGAGCCTGGCAGCTGGTGGCTTGGGCAAGTCAGGTGACTTTTTTTCCCCACCTGGCAGGGACCGCAAGGCTCCTGGGCAGGCCTTGCACACAGCCTGGCACTCGCGGACATCAAGCCAGCTTTCTCTTCCTGGCCCTGTTTCTGCCACAGAGAGACAGGGCAAGCCCGGCTCTGCTCCAAGCACAGGCTCTGCTCACGGAGGACTTGGGGTGCACAGGGGCAGAGTGCACACACCGGGTGTGTGGGGTTGTGGTGTGCGTGTGCGTGCACATTTGCACGTGTGTATGGTATGTGTGTGTGGTGTGTGTGCCTGTGTGGTGTGTGCGTGTGTGTACGTGTGCATGTATATTTGTGTGTGGTGTGTAGTGTCTTGTGGGGAGTACGGTGTGGGTAAGGGGTATATACATCTCTCTGTGTACATATGTGTGGCGTGATACATACATGTGTATGTGTGGTGTGTGCGTGCATGTGGTGTGTACATGTGGTTAGGCATGCATTTGTATGCGTGTACACGTGCATGTGTGGTGTGTGGTGTGTGGTGTGTGTATTGTCTGCATGTGTATGTGCCTGTGTTGTGTGTCTCTGCAGGGACCTGCTGCAGCTGTCCTGGGTGCCTGGCTGCTGAGCAGGTGTGCTGCCCGCACTGCTGGGCCCGACCTCCCTCCCTCCCTGGCTATTGGAAGCTGGGCCCAGCGCAGCTGTGCTGGCCTGACTCTAACCCACCCCTGCAGGGGGGACAGGAACCCAGCTCCTTGTCCCAGGCCAGCTGGAGGCGGGCTTTGTGGGTGGTCAGCCCCAGGGGCTGGGCCTGAGACCGTCACCAAAACCCCTTCCCTCCACAGGACATGCTGGGCCTGCGCCCCGCTCTGCTCGCCCTGGTGGGGCTGCTCTCCCTCGGGTGTGGTGAGTTCTGTGTTCCACGGAGGGGACTCCACGCGTGACATTCCGGTCAGGGAGAGCAGGGCCTGCCCTCATGTTCCCACAGATAGAAGTTCCCGGGAGGCTGGGGAAGGATCATGCCTCTGGGGGCAGGTCGGGGACTCAGGCCTCGTCCCCCCACACGCCAGGAAGCTGTGGCTGTGCTGTTTCCCCAGGGCCCCCCTCTGCACCTGGGGGTGGTGGCTGATGCGGGGTCTCCTGGAGGCTGCCTCCCTGTCTCTCTGGGCCTCCTCTGACCCTCCTGCTCTACTCCCCCTTGGGTGCGGGCCTGTGGTCACTCACAGGCCCCCTTGGGTGTGGGCCAGGGCGGCCCAGAGCACCCACTCACCTGCCGGCCTCGTCCCTCAGTCCTCTCTCAGGAGTGCACGAAGTTCAAGGTCAGCAGCTGCCGGGAGTGCATCGAGTCGGGGCCCGGCTGCACCTGGTGCCAGAAGCTGGTAAGTGCCTCCTGGGTCCCTCCCCACCTGCCCAGCTCCTGGGTGGGGGCCCTTTCCTGCCCCTGAAGCCAGTGGCACCCAGAGGACCAACAACTCCATTCCTCTTGGGGGGTCCCCAGACCCTGGCCTCGCCCTCCCCTCAAGGGGCCCCTGAGGTTCTGATGTGTGGTGTATTTGGAAACACACACAGAACACATACTTTTAGTTTTTCTCAGCCATTTCAGAGTAGATTGTAGACATGGAGCCCTTTGTTTCGTAGTACTTCAAGGGAGGTCTTTCTTAAGAACCAGGTTTTCACTTACAAAACCATGTGAGCAAGTGCAGAAACACACGCGCTTCTGGCCGGCATCGCCAGCACGCTTTCCCGTAGAGGCAGCAGGCTCGGGGCCAGCGACGGGACCTACCAAACAGCCCTCATCAGAATCCAGGGGCTTTGCAGGGACAAGGTGGCCGAGAGGAAATGTATTTTGATGTAAATGTGTGAATGTGTTTTGATACATGTATATCTATATTTGATAAATACATGTACCAAAACCAGGAAATTCAGCATTGGTATCTCATTATGATCAAACCGACACACTGTACACATATTTTATGGGTTGTTCCAGTGATGTCTTCGTGAGCATATTTTCCTGGTGGATCTTGTAACTCAGGCTCACTCTGTGCTCAGCCGTCTCAGGCCCCGAACCTCCTAACCCAGGCTCACCCTACACTCAGCCGTCTCCTTGGGCTTCTTGAATCTGGACCGGTCCTCAGCTTTCTTTGTCTTTCCTGTCCTTGGGCATTTCCGAGGAGTTCGGGGAGCAGCTTTGTAGCATGACTCGGGGGTCTTGTCTGGAGTTTCCTCTTCCTGGACTCAGGTGCGCTTTGGCAGGAGCCCCTCAGTGACGGTGTCCTAAATGCCCGTGAGAGGCACTGCTGTTGCCCCGTCCCAGTCCTGGTGAGGTCAGTGTGGACGGCTCTGCTGAGATGGCATCCGCCCGGCCTCCCCACCCCGCTGCACAGTCCCCTGTGGGCTGGTGACGTTCCGCTCCCATCAAATCACACGGGCAGGCTCAGCGTCCGCGGATGTCCCCACCTGAAGCCGCCATCACTACAATGGCTGCAGCTGGGTGCAGTGCTGGTCCCTGCCTGCCTCTCACGGCTCCCAACCTGAGGAAGTGTCTCTCCTTCTCCACAGTTTTATTTTGTTCAGTAGTGCATCATCTGTGACTGTCCTTTCTTCCCCGAGATGCCCAAATCCACTGGGTTTGGCTCCGCGTCCTGTCCATGGGTCCCCATCCTATTTTTCTGAGCACTTTCTTGCTTTCTGGAGCAACATGACACCACAGGCCCATCTTCGTGTCCCTTGCCCTAGCCTGGAATCGGATGTTTTTCTGAAGGCTCTGGTTCTTTTCCCTGTGAGTCCGGGTTCCAGCACTGTTGTAGCAGGACAAGCCACAGACAGAATTCCTCAGACACCCAGTTAAAGAAGAAAGGGCTTTATTTGGCTGGGCGCATCGGCAGACTTGCGTCTTAAGAGCCAAGTTCCCCAGAAAAGAAATTCCTGGCCCTTTTAAGGGTTTACAGCTCTAAGGGGTCCATGTGAAAGGGTTGTGATAAATCAAGCAAGCGTGGGGAACGTGACTGGGGGCTACACGCATCAGCTGACAGAACAGAAAGTTTTACAATGCTTTTTCATGCCATGTCTGGAATTTACAGCTAGCACAAGTAGTTTTGGTCAGGGGTTAATATTATTGTTATTATTTTAACCACCAGGGCCAGGAGGTGGTGCCAAGGTCCTCTGGCTATTTATCTTACTCCTGTTTCTTTCCAACTTTTCGCTTTCTCCCATCTCTCCTGTCTTATGAACTAGGGAAGGGGAGCGGGAGGAGAAGAAGGGAAGGGCAGCAGGAGAAGTGGTGTCTCATTTCTTACCGTCAGCGGCTTCCTCGTTTCTCAAGTTTGCGGCCCACGGGGAGTGGCTTCGGGGCCTCCAGCCCACGCCACTGCGGCGAGCAGCCCGCAGATGAGAAGCTGGGTGGCTCCTGTCTGTCCTCGGACTGAGCAGGGTGGCCAGGCCCCAGGTGACACCACCTTGCTCAGGTTGGGTTTTTCTCCCTCCCCTTTCTGGAGGTTGTCAGCTCATCTGAAATAAATACCCTCCAGTGAGATTTGTTTGTTTCTGTGTGGGTTACATTTAGGCTTTCTTTTCCTTCTAGCCGGGATGCTTGCTGATGGAGTTTAATTTCTGGAGGACTTTAAAACTTCTGTGGTTTCAAAAGTCAGAGCCAGACAAAGAGGCAGCCTGGGGACTGTCGCCCTCCCCTCCCACCTGCCCCCCTGCCTGAGGGACACCAGCCCTGGGGTGGGGGCGGGCTTATCCTCCTGAGCTTCCCTCTGTGAAAGCAAGTAGAGAAACACGTGCGCTTCTGGCCCCGCATCGCCAGCACACTTTCCCGTAGAGGCAGCAGGCTCGGGGCCAGTGACGGGACCCACCAAACACAGCCCTCCTCAGAATCCAGGGGCTTTGCAGGGACAAGGTGGCTGAGAGGAAAGCACCCGGGGCCCAGTCCTCCCAGGCTCCCCTCCAGCTTCCGTTCTTCTAAACTTTGAGGGGCTTGGCCCAGAACCCTGCCCATGTTCTGGGTTCCTTGGGGGCCTAGGGACTGCCACATTTCTTCGGGACAGAACAACTCCGTTGGACAAAGGTTCTGCTGATGAAGGGCTTGAAGCCCCTGGGCCAGCTGCTGGAGGACGCGGAGGCCTCTCCTCTCGGGTCAGCCTTGGGCTGGAGAGCGGGTCCTGAGTCCTTTCTGCTGCTAGAGGCAGAGGACGAGGGGATACCCCGCCCCCCAGGGCTCTGCTGCTGCCGGGAGCCTTCAGCGAGGGGCTGTCTGGGAGGCCGGAGGAGCTCCCTGTCTCTGTCCACAGGGACTTCTGTCCCAAATTCCAGGTACAGAGGAGGAGGGGACAGGGTGGGTCCTCAGTCCCTGCTGGCCAGTCAGCCTCCTGCAGGTCCTGCAGTGTGGCCCCCTCCTGACCCCTGACTCCCCCTCCCCAGAACTTCACAGGGCCAGGGGATCCTGACTCCATTCGCTGTGACACCCGGCCACAGCTGCTCATGAGGGGCTGTCCCGCGGACGACATCATGGACCCCAGGAGCCTCGCCGAAACCCAGGAAGACCACGATGGGGGCCAGACGCAGCTGTCCCCACAAAAAGTGACTCTTTACCTGCGACCAGGTAGGCTTGGCCTCTATGGGGGTGCCAGGCACCCTCTGTGCTGGTTATTGGCTCTGGCTAGGAGCCTGGCCCTGCTCTGGGGTGTCAGGGCTGCCCAGAAGGGGCATGTGTCCAGGTTGGACGGCTGGGTGGGCCAGTGAAGCCCCAAGGCTGCTGGAAAGCTGAGCTCCTCAGCGCCCTTCCGCTCCGTCCCCAGGTGGAGCTGCCCCAGCCCTCACCATCGGCTCTCTCACAGCCCGACATTCTGCATCTTTTTTTTTTTTAAAGGGAGACCAAGCCATTTGGAAAACACTATTCCATTACACACTCAGAAGGCCACGGTGCTCTTAGAAGAGTAGAGGGTCTGATAAGTCTTGCAGCCAAGAGACCTGAGTCACTGTTTAAATGAGTGTTGTCCAAACTGACTTGACCAGAGCACAGTTTCAGAACACAGTCCCCTGTCAGCACTTTAGAAACGTCCACCTTATCGGTGGCTCACACCTGTAATCCCAGCACTTTGGGAGGCCAAGGCAGTGGATCATTTGAGGTCGGGGGTTTGAGACCAGTCTGGCCAACATGGTGAAACCCCATCTACTAAAAATACAAAAAAAAAAAAGATGAGCCGGGCGTGGTGATGTGCACTTGTAATCTCAGCTGGCAGGAGAATCACTTGAACCCGGGAGGCAGAGGTTGCAGTGAGCCAAGATTGTGCTACTGCACTTTAGCCTGGACGACAGGGCAAGACTCTGTCTCAAAATGAAAAGGAAGGAAGGAGGGGAGGGGAGGGGGAAGGGGAAGGGGAAGGGAGGGGAGGGGAGGGAAAGGGGAAGGGGAAGAGAGCGCCCTCCTTGCTCCAGGAAGGCGGGTGTGTGGTGGTGCAGCAGATGGGAGAAGAAGGCCTAGTGTGGCCACCGACCTGTGACCTCCCAGGCCACAGTGAGGCCAGGGAAGGAAGGGGAAGCCATCTCCCAGGGAGGGGGTGCAGACAGAGCCGGAGTGACTTTAGAGGAACCAACTGGTGTTGTACAGGCTGGGACTCAGAGCTCTGCCCTCAAGGGAAGCCCAGGTCAGCGGCCACTGAGTTAGCCTTGGGGCAGAGTGGCCCAGGGTGCAGGCGGCCAGGTGAGAGCCAGCAGCAGCCAGGTGAGAGGTGGCTGGGAGACAGTGAGGGAGGGGGCCAAACCAGTGGGGAGGTCCTACACGAGCAGGGGCCAGGTGTCCCTGGGGGCAGCAGCGGACAAAACCCCACCTTGGTGGGGGGATCAGGCCGGCCCCTCATTGCCCCATGAGCAGGCACAGCCCCTTCGCCTTGGAACCTCCACCTCTGACCTCAAACTCGAGGGCCTGGCCCTGTGGCGCCTGGAGGCAGCTCTGATGTGTTTTCCCCGTGTCCCACCTCACAGTGAGGAACAGGCTGGCATGGGCGTTGCCTGTGGCCAGAGTTTGTGCAGCTCTGTGGTGCTGGAGGTATCAGGAAGGATCGTCCTGGAGGGTGGGGGTGCGCCCGAACGGGGGCATCCTTGTGCCGTGGGGAAGGGTCAGGGAGTGGTTGACCACGGCCTGGCATGCATCTCCACTGTGCAGGGGGCAAATGCTGTCGCCTCTGGGGGGGCACAGGTGAGCTCAGGTGGGCACAGGTGAGCTTAGGCAGGCTCAGGTGAGCACCAGGGACAGATCCTACAGCACCCCGGGGCCACAGGCTCCCAGAGCAAGGCGGTAGGATCTGGGAGGGGAACGTCCTCTCACGGGGTCCCGGCCCTACCCCCGCAGCCCGCGGCCCTTCGCTGAGCCTGGCACTCTGGAAGGGAAGGGACGGGGCCCCTTGGTCAGCCACCAAAGGCCTATGTCTGTGCCCTTTGACTGCAGCACAGCCACAACACTTGTGGGCCATGGTCTTGGCTGCCTCCTCCATGTCGCTGCAGACGCCGCAAGGTCCCCGAAGCCGCACACATTTACTGTCTGCCCTCCGCAGAGAGTGTTTGCTGGTCCCCGGCCCAGAGGCCAAGTGACGCCTCCGAGGGCTAAAAGGCACAGCAGGGCCAGGGCCAGGATCGCCGGGTGTGAATGTGGGTGAGTGTGTGTGTGTGTGTGTGAGAGTGCATGTGTGTGGGGTGTGTGTGTATGTATGGTGTGTGTTGTGTGTGTGTGTTTAGCATTCTGTGTGGAGTGTGTGTGTATATGTGTGGCACGTGTGTGTATGGGTGTGAGTGCATGTGTGTGTGGTGTGTGTATATGTGTGTGGCATGCATGTGTGTGTGTTTGGTGTATGTGTGTGTGAGTGCGTGTGTGTGCATGTGGTGTATTTGTGTATATGAGCACGTACATGTAGTATGTGTGCTATGTGTCTGGTGTTGTGTATGAGTGTGTGGTGTGTGTGTATGTGTGCGCATGTGTGGTGTTTGGTATTTGTGGTGTGTGTATGCATATTTGTCTGTGGTGTGTTTGCTGTGTGCGGGTGCTATGTGCGTGTATTTGTGGGTGTGTGTGTGTGCTATGTGTGACTGTGTGTACATGAGGTATATTTGTGTGTGAGTATTGTCTGTGTGCATATATGTGGGTGTGTATGCCATGTGTGACTGTGTGTGCATGTGGTGTATTTATGTGTAGGTGTGTGTGTGTGTTTGTGGGGGGTGGCGCACAAACCCTTTCTCTCAGGGCGTGGCAGCAGGCATGTTGGGGATGGGGTAGGCCCTGCACTTGTCCCAGGGCTGAAGGCTGGAGGGTTGGGCAGAGGGGACAGGTCTGGTTACCCTCCCTCCTTGCTCAATCATTAACGTGATGTGTGTTTATGGAAAGCTGACTTGTGCTAGGCACGGTTCTGGGAGGCGGGGACACAGGTTGGTTGCGGTGACGCGTAAACACAACCGCAGGTGTGACTGAGATGCAGGCGAGCGGAGTCCAGGGCTGGGATGGAGAAAGGGGCATCCTGGGGACGGCCTGCGTGGGCCTTGCTGGAAAGTGCCAGGTTTGTGTGATGCCTGTCTACGTGGCCGCTGATGAGGGTGCCCGTGAGACTGCAGGCACGGGGCCGGGTTACGTGTGAGCCCAGGTGAGCCACTGGCACTCTCAATGAAAGGTGTCCCCGATGTCACTGACGTCAACTCTATGCACCCCAGGCAAGGGTTTCAGTGTCACTGCGTGGCACGTGCCTGCGTCCTAGAGCCATGTCCTTCCTCTGAAAGGACATGGACGCCTGCCTGGACGTCCTGTGTCTGGTCCTCAGCTCTCCTGCCAGGTGGGGAGAGGAGAGATCAGGAGGATTTAGGGGCTGGAGAAAAGGGTGCCAGTGCACAGCCCGCTCGGGGCCACACGCCCCCAGACACCCTGTGTGAGACGTGAGGTGTGGCTCATGGTGTTCTGTCCCTACCGGCAGGCCAGGCAGCAGAGTTCACCGTGACCTTCCGGCGGGCCAAGGGCTACCCCATCGACCTGTACTACCTGATGGACCTCTCCTACTCCATGCTCGATGACCTCAGGAACGTCAAGAAGCTGGGTGGCGACCTGCTCCAGGCCCTCAACGAGATCACCGAGTCCGGCCGCATTGGTGAGGCTCAGGCGCTGCAGGATGAGACACAGTCCTTTCCCAGACCCTGGCCACTCCTGCCTGTGGCCCACGCACCTCCTCATGCACAGGTCCCCAGGGCAGATCGGGGGACCCCAGATGCAGGTCCCCCCAGGGCATCCACAGAGCTGCAGTCGGCCTTCCTCCCTGCCAGGAGCCACACCCAGTCCCTGGCTCCCCAAGACTTGTAGACATCGTCCAGTCCTCCACTTCCCCTTCCACCTTCTACTTCCTTTATTTATTTCTCGGTATGTTTAAAAGACAAAAGTCTGACAGTGCCAATTATTAGACATTAAAGACCACAACGCACATAGATGGTACAGCAACAGCACCACTGAAGAAACCACACAGCAAGCTCTGCTGGGCCAGGGGCTCCACTCTCCACCAGCACTGCCTCGCCACAGAGCAAGTCTCCAGCACACGTGTGTGTCAGTCACAGCACATGTCTTCCCCGCCAGGCGTGGCTCCTCCCATCAGCACTCTGCCAACTTCCCTACATGCAGGGATGCACACATGCATGCTTACACACACACACACATGCACACACGCAAATGCATGCTCACAAAAATACACGCTCACACACAAATGGACACTCATACAAGCAAATACACGCTCACGCACGTGAATGCATGCTCAAACATGCAACGCACAAACACAAATGCACATTCACACATGCAAATGCACTCTCACGCATGTGAATGCACGCTCACACACAAATGCATGCTCACACATGCAAATGCACACACACAAATGCATGCTCAAACATGCAAATGCACGCTCACACATGCAAATGCACACTCGCACATGAATGTATCCTCACACGCACAAATGGATGCTCACACATGTGAATGCATGCTCACGCAAATACATGCTCACACACACGCATACTCACACAAATGCATGCTCTCACATGTGAATGTATGCTCACACATGAATGTATGCTTACACGCCATTGCATGCTTACACACGCGAATGTATGTGCACGTAAAAATGCACACTCAGACATGCAAATGCATGCTCACACACTTACATGTGCACACACATGCACACACAGACATGCTCACATGCACACTCCTGATCACCCATGTATGTCTTCACTCACATATACAAATCATATGCAAACACACATGTCCACATATGTACCTGGTCACCTATGTGAACTAGGTGTGTCCACACCTGAACATGCTCACATGCATACAGGAATATGTGCACACACATTTGTGCTACACATGTACACACTCATGTTCACATATGCAGATGGCTGCACACGCACAGATACGCATATGCACATGTCCACATGCCCACACTTATACCTGGTCACACACATACATGCAGGAACTCACATGCATACACTTGTGCTCACACATGTACATGATTGCACACACACACCCACAGACATTCACATGCACGCTTGCACAACACACATGCTCACACACACTCCACATGTGCCATCTTGCTTTCTCCCCTTCCCTGCTAGGACAGAGGAAACAGGCTCGCCCTCGTGCCCCTTTGAAGCTGGCCCTCCCACCTGGGGCCAGCCTGCCGCCTCCCTAGCCCCTCCGTGTGCCCTGCAGGCTTCGGGTCCTTCGTGGACAAGACCGTGCTGCCGTTCGTGAACACACACCCCGATAAGCTGCGAAACCCATGTCCTGACAAGGAGAAAGAGTGCCAGGCCCCGTTTGCCTTCAGGCACGTGCTGAAGTTGACCAGCAACTCCAACCAGTTTCAGAGAGAGGTCGGGAAGCAGCTGATTTCAGGAAACCTGGATGCACCCGAGGGTGGGCTGGACGCCATGATGCAGGTCGCCGCCTGCCTGGTGAGGCCGCTGCCCCTGCTTGGGTCCCCGGCTTCCCCCAGTGTTGGGGGCTCTGTCAGGCACTGTGGGGGAGCAGTGGGGTACCCTGGCTGGCAGGTCATCTAAGGGACTCCAGCCTGGGCCTGGGGAGGGCAGCGCCTCACCCTGCTGCTGCCCATGCAGGAAAGGGCAGGAGGAAGGGAGTGGCCATGGGGGCTTAAAAACCATGCGCAGATTTCATTGTTTGCTGTGAACTAAATTTGTGACCCTGGGCAAATCTTTTGAAGCCTAAACATTTTGCGAGTGGCCAAGGGTAGAACAGGGCCGCTAGGCAGCTGGTCCCGTGGTTCCTGGGGTGGAACCGCCCTCCTCCCTCCAGGCCGGGTGGGCCCTGGCTGCCCAGTGCATGTCTCTCCACGTCCTGCCCACCCAGTCTGTGACTGTGAGCCTAACGGAGCAGCCACGGTCCCTGGGCTGTGTTGAGGCTGCGCACCGTCCTCCTCTCACAACCCACCTTAGCTCTCCAGCTTCCCTGCAGGCCCAGCGTAGACACACTGCTCACGGGTGTGGGGTCACGGCCTAGGACATGCACAGCCCACAAACGCGCCTGCCAGAGGCTGTCCATGGTGGGCTCAAGGCCTGCCAGGCCCCTCGGGCTCATCTTCCTCTGTGTTGCGCTGGTTCTGCACGTGGTTCACGTGTCTACCAGGGTTTTCCCCCTTGGGGATGGTTTCCTGAGGGTTTGTTCCCAGCTCTGAAGTGCAGGGACCACAACCATGTGACTCTCCTTGCCTTTCCATACGTGCCTGCGCTCCCTGCGCCTCCCACACGCACGGGGTATTTGAGGGCCCTTGTCTCCTCCTGGGCGTGGCGTCTGGGGGAACACGGCTGGGTCCCTGAGACCCAAGGGAAAGGGGCACCAGTGCCAGCCTCCGGGCCACCCCGCCAGCTCTGCGTTGTCTCCTTTGCTCCAGAGGGCCCAGTTTGGGAAACCGAGGCAGGTAACCCCGCCCCCCACGCTTTCCTCTCAGGAGGAAATCGGCTGGCGCAACGTCACACGGCTGCTGGTGTTCGCCACCGACGACGGCTTCCACTTCGCGGGCGACGGGAAGCTGGGTGCCATCCTGACCCCCAATGACGGCCGCTGTCACCTGGAGGACAACATGTACAAGAGGAGCAACGAGTTCGTAAGTGCCCACCCCAGGCACCCAGGCACCGCCTGGCAGGACACCATTGACGGAGGGAACGAGGCGGGGTCTCCACCTTACAGAGCCTCCTTCCAACCCAAGGAGCAGATTCCCGAGGAAACTTCTGGAAGCCCCAAGTGGCAGTGTGGGGTCTCCCAGGACTGGCCTCAGGCCAGGGGAGGGTGGGGTTGGTGGGGGCAGCCAGGCTGAGCCCCGGCCTCGCCCTTGTGGCACTCCCAGGCCCTGTTGGTCTCCAGCCCCACTGCCCCCGCACCTGGGCTGTCAGCGGCTGTGGAGGTACAGTAACCGCCCCCAGGCTACAGCCGCGCCCTGTTGTCCCCGCCGCTGGCCAGAGTCCCATCCTGGAGCATCCGCCTCCTCCTCCTCCTGGCCTCCTCTGTGGTTTCCCCGCTGCCCCTGAGTCCGCCTCCTCCAGTGCGGCCCCTCCCTGTCCCCAGCGCCTGAGCTGGGTGAGGGACTGCGGGGACCATGAGGAAAATGCGGGGAGGGACCCAGGATGCACAGGGTTAGGACGAGCGTCTCTCTGCAGAGGCATTTCAATGGCTCAGAGGGGCCAGGACTTCTGGCTGGGATCAGCCGTGGGCCCAGAGGCCACCACCGGTCACAGGGGCTTGTCCTCGCTGGCCATGGTGCAATGCTCTTGCAGCCTAACATCATAGGCTCTGGGGGCGGCAAAGGACTTTAGAGATGCAAAACTCAGGTCCTCTGCCGAAGCCACAGACAGGGGAGGGACGGCCGTCGGGTCCTGGAACTTGGGTAGGGAGAGCCGCACCTGACCCTCATGGCCTCTGCTGAAACTGAGCGCCTCTCAGTGCGAAAGCAGGTCCACCGTGTGGGGCAGGCTGGGATTCTGCCCCGTGGACATCCCCAGTCCCACGGTGAGACGCCTCAAATGCTGCTCTTGCCTGGACTCTGAAAGCCCAAGTCTATGCACACGTTGCCCAGAGGCCATGGCGGCTCTCTGCACTGCACTCCTGCGCGGCAGCCTCTGCCTCTCCAGCCTTCCCCCGAGAGGGTCCGAAGCACAGGCAGGGCTAAGGCTGAGTGGGGCAGACAGGGGCGGGCACCTGGAAGGCTTGTCTCAGACTCGGGGCCAGCTGAGCAGGGCCTCCTTTCTCCAGGACTACCCATCGGTGGGCCAGCTGGCGCACAAGCTGGCCGAAAACAACATCCAGCCCATCTTCGCGGTGACCAGGAAGATGGTGAAGACGTATGAGGTGAGTGCTGTTGGGTCCTGAGCATCTGTTGGGCAGGGGCACGTTTCAGCCGCAGGCCACACCCAGCGCCACTGCAGGTCTGAGTGCCACCTCCACATGCTGGGCACATGAGGGCCAGCCGGCCCGGGTCACAGATGCCCGTGGGTGAGAAGCCTGAGGCTTCCCGTCCAGGACAGGACACCTGCGTGTCGATAGGAGGAGGAATTCCTCCCTGTCCCTGAAACTCAGCTGTGTTAACAGCGTGTCTTGGCATTGGTGATATTTTCTGTTCTTTTCTGGAATATAGCATAATTCTTTATTTTATGGAAACATGCTTATTTTATGCTTACATACATTTGAATATCAACACTCTCCACGAAGATAAAATTACACGAAAACGTTCACAAGCTTGGAGCGTGGGGTGGGATGAGTTTTACAAAGGAAGCACAGCCGATAACCAGCTCTGCTCCTAGAAGCAGAAGCCCCCAATGAAATACGTTCATCCCGAATTTCCACCGCCCGTGCCATGTGTTCAGCCTGGCCTGAGCAGGTTCGTGCGTTCAAGTCGCTCAGGTGCTGTCGGGGTTCCCAAGACCACTCTCAGGGTCAGTGATTTGCTGGAAGGACTTGCAGAGCTCAAGAACCAGTAAACTCACAGTTACGGTTTATTGCGAAGCAAACCCTCCTGGGTGCCAGCCCCTGCCCGAGGTGGGAGGATACAGACAAAAGTCACTAAAGGTCAAAGGTGCACAGGAGAGAAACCAGGCCACCTCCTGAGGGAAACCACCGCTTGTGCACACGGAGAACACACCCTTCTGCCATGTGTTGACGGAGACAAGCCTTCCATAAATGCCTCAAATGGGAGGAGCCAAACCAAACAAATGGAGCCCTGGGATTCAGCACTGGCTTTGAAACAGCCCCGCCCATCCTACCTGGAGCAGGACACAGCCCTCTGGTCTGCAGAGCCTGATCTGTCCCACCCGAGAAGGACGTAGCCTCCTGTCTGTGCAGCCCTGTCCACCCCACCTGGAGAAGGACAACCTTCCTTGCACAACTATGACCTATGCTTTGGGCATGGAAAGTGCAGTTAGAACCAGGCCTGACTTCCCCAACCCCCCAGGCCAGGGAGCTCATCTCCACTGCACCGATGTGGAGGCCACAGCCTCTGGGAGGAAAGCACGGTCTGACTCCCATCATCAGGGGCCCTCAGCCCTCAGCCCTCGGAGCAGAGGGCCTCCCCCTCCATGTGTCTCTGAGGAGAGCAGCAATTGGATCCAACAGCACCATACAGTGTGGAACAGAGGAAGGACCAAACAGGGAGATGATGATCCGGTGGTCAGGGTGGCACCCTGCAGCCCCCTCTGCCTATGAGTGTTGTTCTGTCCTGTTGGCACCAGCCAGGCTAGAAGGAAGGAAACGCTGCACACCCTCCTGAAAGGAGCCTCCGCCCGTGGCAGCCTGCACGGTGTGTGGCCCCGAGGCCACAGGGACAGAAGGACTGAGCTGGAGGAAGGAGGTGGTTGTCATCGTACTTTATGCAGCCACGTGCCCAGTTCTTCAGGGTGGACAGGACCCTGGGCGGCTCACCTCACACCCAGCTCTGTTACTTACCACAGGACATCCCAGGCCCTTCCTTACCACGAGCACTCAGTTTCCTCATCTGTGAAAAGGGCAGTGGTGCCCGGTCGGCGGAGCATCGCGGGTACTGAGCTCACCCACTCAGGGAATTCACAGAGCAGCCGCCCTAAAGGGCCTGATTTTCCTCATCTGGACAGTGACCGACCTGCTGGCCATTCCAAGGCCATCACCACCATCTTCTTCAAAATGGCACACAGGAAACCAGGGCACCCTCTTCCCCCTGCCCGGGGCTCTGCCCAGCTGGGCAGCCTCACAGCCCCTGCCCTGCTGCTTAGGCTGAGGAGATGCACTCGGGGTTTGGGGAAGAAACGTGCCCGGGGCCGCCTCTTTTTTGAAGTGCATATTGCTGAGCTACGGGAGTCCATCGTCAGGTCCGTATCCCAGCTACAAGCTCAACCTCGTGGTGTGTTGGGGCCCAAAGCGAGACCAGCGGTTCCTGCCGTAGGTTCCCCGGGCTCTGGAGTGGGAGCAGGAGGAGATCTTCCCACATAGGCCTCCTGAGTGCTGGGATTCCAGGCACGGCCCCGGGCAGCTCAGGGCTTTTTACCCCCCCTTACCACACATCGCTAACCACACACTCTGGGGACCAAGCGAGAAACTGCATTGAGGACCGTCCCAGCCATTTTGCAGGTGCAGAAGCCCCTGGGGTGAGCCCGGTGCGTGGAGACGCCATGGCACCGGTCCTCAGGGTGAGCCCGGTGCGTGGAGATGCCATGGCACAGGTCCTAGCCATGCCGTGTCTGGTCTTCTTGCCCAACAGAAACTCACTGAGATCATCCCGAAGTCAGCGGTGGGGGAGCTGTCTGACGACTCCAGCAATGTGGTCCAGCTCATTAAGAACGCTTACAATGTGAGTCTCCCACACCGCTCAGCCGGGACCCATGGGGTGGCCAGCAACCTCCCCACTGCAGGTCAGCTCCTGCTGCAGGTCAGCAGGAGGGTGATCTGGGAGGAGAGCCACTGCCCTGTGGGCTGGTTGCAGCCTCCAGGACACCCTGGCCTGGCAGTTCCACGGGGAGCTCCATGTCCTCTCTCATTGATGGTGTGGGCGATGCTCCTTGAAACCCAAGCTCAGGCCCTCTTCATGCAGGACTCCTCTGTGGGTCTCTGTGGGGAAGGGGGGTGGACACTCTGGTGGTAGACAGGGCACCTGGGGCTGGAGGAGGCCATAGGAAACCCCCACGGTGGACTTGGGCCCTGGGAAGACACCCTGGGGGGTGGAATTCCTCTTGCTCTGTACACCTGTCCTGGGCAAGCCCCAGAGAAGCCCTCACCCACTGAATTTCTTCCTGGTGCATGGCCCAGCTGCACCCTGGGCTGCTCCCCGGGGAAGCCCGGGGCCCTGGTGGGCATAGGTAGGCACAAGTGCACACTAGGCACCGCTCAGGGCCCCAGGCACCAGAGGTCCCAGACTGCTCTGGAAATCTACCCCCCGGTGAGAGATGTTCTCAGAATTCTGGCCTGGATCCTTCTAGGCCAAAGGTCCTGCTGGCTTGAGGGAGCCCAATACGGTAGCGCCTCTGACAAACGCTGGGTCATTGAATTAAACTGAAGGTCTGTGGAGGAGGTGCCATTGGCTTCTTGTAGCCTCCTGTGAGCCCCAAACCCCCAAAGCAGACCCTCCTGGGTACCAGCCACTGCCCGAGGTGTTTCTGTCCTTATACAGAGGATGCAGGTGACACCACCGCCCTGGCCATTATGAACCTGATGCCCCTATGAACCTGTCCCTGTGCCTCCTCTCAATTTCCTTCTGTCTCTCAGTCTTTGTCTCTGTCTTTCTCTGTCTCTCTCTGTCTCTGCCCCATCTGTCTCTGTCTCTGCCTCTCTCTGTTTTTCTGCGTCTCTCTGTCTCTGTCTCTGGCTCTGCTCATCTCTGTCTGTCTCTGCCTCTCTGTTTCTCCCCATCTCTCTTATCGCTTGAACAATTTATCCAGCTCCTGCCCTGTGCTAGGTCCTGGGGACTCAAGGCTGAGGAGCAGCAGAAGCTCCCACTTCTGAGGCTCACACCCTGGCTCCATGCTGGTCCCTGTGGTCGGGCTGTTTTGGGGTCAGGACTGTGGCCCTGGCAGCCCCGCCATCCTCGGCACATCCTGCCATTCTCTCCTCTGTGTCATTAGCTGACACTGGGGACTTGCAGGGAGAGGAGAAGTGGAGACGGGTCTAAACCACTGGGCCAGGCAGGGCCAGGACAGCAGAAAGACTCGCCCCTAAGAGTGGCCGCTCTCTGCCCGCAGAAACTCTCCTCCAGGGTCTTCCTGGATCACAACGCCCTCCCCGACACCCTGAAAGTCACCTATGACTCCTTCTGCAGCAATGGAGTGACCCTCAAGGACCAGTCCAGAGGTGACTGTGACGGCGTGCAGATCAATGTCCCGGTGAGCCTGACCACAAGAGTCCCTATCCCAGCACACGGAGGGGCTCCGGGGACAGCCAGAAGGAGCCAAGGTCCCCATCCCAGCACTCTGACGGGGGCAAGGAGGGGCACACAGGCATCAGATGCTGTCTGGGGGCAGGCGGCATCCACTGGCAGGTCCCCGTTTCCTTCCTTCACCCCCTCTCTGCTGAGGCCAGACACTTTCCTTGTGGAGCTGGTGTCATGAATGTCAGCGAGAGGGCGCCAAGAGGGTGCTTCACACACGCCTTGGCCCAAGAGTGCTACTCATCAACCTGGAACCCCAAATCCCTGGGTCAGGCCAGTGTAGACTGAGGGATGGAGTGATGGCTGCACCCCCTGGGGGCAGACACCGGACGCACAGAACAGGCACAAATGGCAAACCGGGTTGGGTTCGTTCTCATGATTTTCTGCGTGTTTCATTTTGTTTTTTGACAGACACATTAAGGCATGGGCCACACAGGTGATTAGAAATGGACACTGAGTTCCTTCCCTAATCTTTCAGGTTGAAGTTTATTATCCAATCATTTGTTTTTTGTTTTTGTTTTTGTTTTGCTAGCTGCGAACTAATATTCAGTAAGACACTTGCTTTCATTGCACTTTTTTAATATGACTTTGGAATTCCTTCAAACACATTTCTCCCTAAATGTTGCCCGTGGATTTTTTTTTTTTTTTTTTTTTTTTTTTTTTGTGAGATGGAGTCTCACTCTGTCGCCCAGGCTGGAGTGCAGTGGCGCCATCTCGGCTCACTACAATCCAAGTGATTCTCCTGATTCAGCCGCGTGAGTAGCTGGGACTATAGGCGTACGCCACCACACCCAGCGACTTTTTGTATTTTTAGTAGAGACAGACTTTCACCATGTTGGTCAGGCTGGTCTCGAACTCCTGACCTCAGGTGATCTGCCCGCCTTAGCCTACAACAGTGCTGGGATTACAGGCGTGAGCTCCGGCGCCTGGCCTGCCTGTGGCTTCTCACCAGAACATTCCCTCATGCTGGGTGGTCTGAGTGGGAGTGTGCTCAGCTTATCTTGATTTGCTGTCTGCGTGTCACATGTCTCTGCTGATGTGCGGCCTGGGAGATCCTGGTGCCGGTCACAGCGGGAGTGCGGGCAGAGCACCTCCTTGCCAGCTGACTTTGGCTTCTCGGATCTGAGCATCAGCTCTTCCCTGCTCCCAGTCATCCCCTCCTCGCCACGCTGAACCCCCCACGACCCCTGCAGAGGCCAGCAGGTGAGGGCTGGAAGCCGGGCTGTGACCCTGGCCGCCGAAGGTCCCCACCTGAGCCCAGCACTGCCCTGCAGGTCACCTTCCGGGTGAAGGTCACGGCCACAGAGTGTATCCAGGAGCAGTCGTTTGTCATCCGGGCACTGGGCTTCACGGACACAGTGACCGTACGGGTCCTTCCCCAGTGTGAGTGCCGGTGCCGGGACCAGAGCAGAGACCGCGGCTTCTGCCATGGCAAGGGCTTCTTGGAGTGTGGCATCTGCAGGTGAGGCGGGCACAGGTCCCCGTGAAGCCTCCCCCAGCCCCACCCCACAGGGCAGGTGTCTGCAGGTGAGGCGGGCACAGGTCCCCACCCCACAGGGCAGGTGTCTGCAGGTGAGGTGGGCCCTGGTCCCTGTGAATGCTCCCCCAGTCCCACCCCACAGGGCAGGTGTCTGCAGGTGAGGCGGGCACAGGTCCCCGTGAAGCCTCCCCCAGCCCCACCCCACAGGGCAGGTGTCTGCAGGTGAGGCGGGCACAGGTCCCCACCCCACAGGGCAGGTGTCTGCAGGTGAGGTGGGCCCTGGTCCCCACCCCACAGGGCAGGTGTCTGCAGGTGAGGTGGGCCTTGGTCCCCACCCCACAGGGCAGGTGTCTGCAGGTGAGGTGGGCCCTGGTCCCTGTGAATGCTCCCCCAGTCCCACCTCACAGGGCAGGTGTCTGCAGGTGAGGCGGGCACAGGTCCCCGTGAAGCCTCCCCCAGCCCCACCCCACAGGGCAGGTGTCTGCAGGTGAGGTGGGTGCAGGTTCCCATGAAGCCTCCCCCAGCCCCACCCCACAGGGCAGGTGTAAGCAGGTAAGGTGGGCACAGGTGGCTCCATCCCCACCCCCACTCCACAGATCGGGCGTCCTGGGGGCCCCCTTCTGCAGGAGGTGGGGAGATTTGGGATTGGAACCCAGAAACCCTCGGCAAGCCCTCCCCCGTGCTCCTGAGCCAGGGCACCAGCGATGCCAGCCTGTACTCTACACTCTCTGGCCATGGAGGACCCAAGGCAGGGGACTGGTGGGCAGGAGGACCCCCTCACCAGAGGATAGAGGCCCATGTCAGGGGCACAAGGAGTCCCCACTGGGCGTGCCCATGGCCTTGAGTAGGTCACTTTCTCTGCCTGACCTTCCTTGACCCTCGGAGCTGGCTTCTTTCTGTCCTTGGGGACCCAAGGCTATCAGGCTGGCAGCCCTGGGGCATGAGAGGCCAGAGAGCCTCCTGGGACAGGTGACTGCTTCTGGCAGCCTGGGCCCCATAGGCCTCCCTTCGGGAGTGCACACCCCCTGCCAGGCGTGGGCACCCCACCTCAGGGAGAAGCTGGGGACAGGTGGACCCAGCGGGGAGGTTCACATGGCATTCAGCCAGGAAGCTTACCCTGGGGCTGGATGGCTCTCCCCCTTTCCTTGCCTGCCTGGCGGAGCTGCTGGGCTGACCTCCCAGGGCTCTGCCCCGTTTGCTCTGGCCACCTCCTCCCCTCTCCAGACTGCTGTGCCAGTCCACGCCCTGGTGGCAGTGGACCTGCAGGTCCCTGCTGCCCCCAGCCTCCTCCCATTTCTCAGGACAGTGATGGTCTCTGTGGTCTTGGTGGTCTCTGGCTGTCCCCGTGCCTCAGTGCCCACCCTGCCCACTATCCTGGGTGTGCAGTCCTGGGGCGGCCTCTTCACGGGACTGTAGGGGTGACTCAGTCGAAACACTTGGCAGGTGTCGCGGGGTGCCCTGCCGCAGGTAATCAGATGCTCGGTCCTGTGGCTTCCTCCTCTGGGGAGCAAGACAGCCCATGGCAGGGCTGTCCCTGAGGATGCCTCAGGGGCTCCTGTCTGCCCGCGTCTTGGTGACAGCTTCCACATCTGACAAAACCACTTGTCCCTGAGTTCTCCCACAACCTGGCCGGTCAGTGCACAAACGCAGGCGGCAGCTGGCTGGAGAGAGGGCGGGGCTGTGGCAGGTGGCAGTGCCAAGTCCCCGCTGGCCACCACGTGGGGCATGCAGCAGCAGACACCAGCCACTCACAGGGCACCAGTGTCGCAGCACAGGCCATGTGCATGGCAGCAACACAGCTGCACAGTGAGCCTGCCGAGCCGCTGCATGCTCAGGCCGAGGCCAGGTGTCTGCTTTCCCCTCGGGACATCCTGGGGAGGGAGCCCAGGGCCCCCGCACGTTTTGAGCACATTTAGTACATGGCAGGTCCTCAGTAGGCCTCGAGGAAGGCACAGACAGTGTGCCACAGGGGTGTTCTCCACCAAGGGCAAGGGGCCTGGAGGACGGGGCGGCCGTCTCACATCACTGTGGGGAGCCTGACCTTGGAGCTCCTCCTGTCCCCAGGTGTGACACTGGCTACATTGGGAAAACCTGTGAGTGCCAGACGCAGGGCCGGAGCAGCCAGGAGCTGGAAGGAAGCTGCCGGAAGGACAACAACTCCGTCATCTGCTCAGGGCTGGGGGACTGCGTCTGCGGGCAGTGTCTGTGCCACACCAGCGACGTCCCCGGCAAGATGATATACGGGCAGTACTGCGAATGTGACACCGTCAACTGTGAGCGCTACAACGGCCAGGTCTGCGGCGGCCCGGGTGAGCCCGTAGGTCCCTGCTGTACAACAGCCGTCCTGCGGCACAGACTCGGCGTTGGGGGGTGCATTCTGGAACACGCAATGAGTGGAACAAAAAGGGGGGATCCTCAGGACAGACAGCGCAAGTCTCGCCCGGCCACTGGGCGTCAGCAGGAACTTGGACGACCCTGCACCCCGCCCTGCCTCAGTTTCTGTCTCCATGAGGGCAAGGGGTCCTTGTGGGGAGGGTCCACAGGAGGAACGATCACAGCCCTACCGAGGTCCCATTCACAGCAGGGCAGGGGCAGGCCCAGACTGGCCAGGAGGTGGCCACGTGGCTGACAGGGGCTGGAAGGCCTGGCTAGTGGCCCGGTGCCTTTTGCTCAGGCACATCCCCCAAGCTGGAGGAGGCAGGTGGGCCGGAGGGAGCGACAGCAGTGGGGTTTCGGGCGGGTCTCGGTCCCCAGGCCAAGCAGGAGCTTAGTCGTGCTGCCCCCGTCTTCCAGCGAGGGGGCTTTGCTTCTGCGGGAAGTGCCGCTGCCTCCAGGGCTTCGAAGGCTCAGCGTGCCAGTGCGAGAGGACCACCGAGGGCTGCCTGAATGCGCGGCGCGTCGAGTGCAGCGGCCGTGGCCGGTGCCGCTGCAACGTGTGTGAGTGCGAAAGGAATTACCAGCCTCCTTTGTGCCAGGAGTGCCCCGGCTGCCCCTCGCCCTGCGGCGAGCACATGTGAGTGCAGGTGGAGCAGGCAGGGTGGGCAGGGATCCCTGCTCCCCGGCCACCTCCCCAGCAGCCGGGCTCACTCAGGGTCCCCAGTGAGCACCTCTGCACCTCAGGGTTCTCTGCGGGTGCATTTGGACTGAGGAGCCCTCAGCGGCCGCTGCACCCCTGTGCCCCCCTCCCTCCTGTGCGCACCTGCCATGGGCCCTGGGATCAGGCTCCCAGTTCACCCACTGCACCCCGCATCTGCCCCACTCGGGCCCCCTCCTTGGCCTGAGGACACCCCAACCCCACCTGCCCCACCTGGTGGACACACACCCAAGCCCAAGCCCCTGATGCCTGAGCCCCCGCACGCCCTGGCACCCACGCTCACGCCTGGCTCCCCACAGCTCCTGTGCTGAGTGCCTGAAGTTCGACAAAGGCCCTTTCGGGAAGAACTGCAGCGCGGCGTGTCGGCACCTGCAGCTGTCGAACAACCCCGTGAAGGGCAGGACCTGCAAGGAGAGGGACTCAGAGGGCTGCTGGGTGACGTACATGCTGGAGCAGCAGGACGGGTGGGATCACTACATCATCTATGTGGATGAGAGCCGAGGTGAGGCCACTGGGGTGTAGCGGGGACCGGCTCCAGAGCTCCGACTGCGGGGTCTCTGCAGAGGCGAGGGTGGTGCAGAAGCAGGGTCTCACCTCCAGTGGTGTGGGCCTAGCAGGGTGGGTGAGCCATGCGGGATGCCCTTGGTGGCATTGCAAGGAGGCCAGAGGCCAGTTCCCCCAACCCCGAGCAGCCTCCCTTTTCCATCCCCTCCTCACCTGACCCCGCATCAAGCTGGGCAGCAGATGGCCTGTTCCCTGGGGCACCGCTGCTCCACACCGGGCAGGCCCACCAGCATGCCACACTGCCCGGGCCAGGTCATCTCCCACTGGATGCCTCATGGGGCCAGGCTTGGAGTTGCAGGTCCCTAGGGGTGGCCTGAGGTCAGGCTGCTGAGTGAAGCTCCCCTGAGGGGATTGAAAGATCCTGGTGCTCGGCTTTCAGCCCTGGAAGGGCCCAGGGGCACCAGGCACTGCCATCCCCCAACACTCTCTGCTCGTCACTCATTTGGCTCCAGTCGGAACCAGGCCCAGCCCCACGGTGACCTTGGTGGCACTGACCCTGTCTTTTCAGGTCTCATGTTCCACAGGCTCCCGAGAGGCAGAGGGGCTGGGACTGGGGGGCCGCTGGCGGACTCCATCAGGCATGGCCAGCAGCCAGCCAGAACTCTTGCAGGACTGAGACCTGGGAGCTCCTCCCTCCCCAGGAGGGGACCCAAGGCAGGCAGTGGGGTGCTCTGAGCCCAGTGCTCTGACATGCCTGGAGCTCACAACCCACACGTGGGCCTGGGGCTGCAGACCCCCGTCTGCCAGGGCAGGAACCCCTGCAGGCCACTTTGAGGGACAGACCTGGGTCATGTCTGGTTTGTGCAATCCCGGTCAAGTCACTTCACCTTTGAGGACAGGTGAAGGAAGGCAGACCCCCCCACCAGGAAAGACAGGATGGCAGGAGGGGGCCCGGGGAGTGAGGGTGCGGGTCAGGATGGCAGGAGGGGCACAGGGAGTGAGGGTACGGGTCAGGATGGCAGGAGGGGCATGGGGAGTGAGGGTGCGGGTTAGGATGGCAGGAGGGGGCACGGGGAATGAGGGTGCGGGTTAGGATGGCAGGAGGGGGCACGGGGAGTGAGGGTGCGGGTCGGGACGGCAGGAGGGGACCCGGGGAGTGAGGGTGCGGGTCGGGACGGCAGGAGGGGGCCCAAGGAGTGAGGGTGCAGGTCAGGATGGCAGGAAGGGGCATGGGGAGTGAGGGTGCCAGGTCAGGCCAGGGACTGCCTGTCTGTCCCAGGGTCAGCAGCTGTGGGCCTGGTCCACTATGGCCACAGTCCCCATGCTCAGGAGGTGAGCACAGCTGCTGCGGGAACCAGGACCTCACGCTGCTTATCCTGGTAGCAGCCTCACCTGCTGAGCTCAGATCTGGGCCTGTCCTTGACGACCATAAATCACCTTCGCAGTAGGGGGAGCGAACGCCAGCAGGGACCCTGAGCCTTATTCTGAACTCTGATGTAGAACAGTGGGGTCCATCACACTGTCTCCTACCTCCCAGTATTAGTGCTCTGCCCTGGCTGCCCAGTACCCTGGCCCTGCCTTCTTCTCTGTGAGCAGGGGTGGTGGCAGTGGCCCTTAGATTTCATTTGGAACCATGGGGCCTGGCATTGAATCCGGCAGGGGCTCGGCCAGGTTCTCACTGACCCCTGGCCGTGGTGATGGACGGTGAGCCAGGGCCCTGGGAACCTCCGTCTCTCTAAGTGCTGTGTTGTGCGGTGACCTCGGACCTGTGGGCACACACGGCCCAGTGAGATGGGGCTGGACTGATGCTCGGTGCGCTGCTTCTTCCTAGAGTGCGTGGCGGGCCCCAACATCGCCGCCATCGTCGGGGGCACTGTGGCAGGCATCGTGCTGATCGGCGTCCTCCTGCTGGTCATCTGGAAGGCCCTGACCCACCTGAGCGACCTCCGGGAGTACAGGCGTTTTGAGAAGGAGAAGCTCAAGTCCCAGTGGAACAACGTAAGCTGCCATCCTCCGGGGTCCCACGCAGAGGGGCGTGTACGTCCCACACTCTGCGACCTCCTGCTGCGGGAGGCCATGGACACCCACGCATGGCTGCACCTCGGCCTCCCCGGGCAGCTTGTCCTCTGGGCATCCGCCGCTGTGGGTGAGCGTGGCCGCCGGTGCTGGGACCCTGGGAGGGCTGCCCCACCTCCAGCTCTTCCTCAAAGCGACGGCTTCCATGCGGGGAGTATCTTCAGGTATAAAGATTCTGCTCTGAAAACCTCCCACACTCACAAGCCTGTTTGCATTTCCCACCAGGATAATCCCCTTTTCAAGAGTGCCACCACGACGGTCATGAACCCCAAGTTTGCTGAGAGTTAGGAGCACTTGGTGAAGACAAGGCCATCGGGCCCACCACGTCTGCCCCGTCACGCGGCCGAGACATGGCTTGCAACAGCTCTCGAGGATGTCACCAATTAACCAGAAATCCAGTTATTTTCTGCCCTCAAAATGACAGCCATGGCCAGCCAGGTGCTTCGAGGGGCTCATCAGGGGGGACAGCCCTGCTCTGACCTGCACAGTCCTTGCATGGAGACGTGAGAAGGGAGGGTTTGAGGCTGCTGAGGTGAGGAGCGTGTCTCCTGTGCAAGTCAGGACAGTCTGGTTAAAGGTGGTGCCAATTTATTTACATTTAAACTTGTCAGGGTATAAAATGACATCCCATTCATTAAATTGTTAATCAATCATGTGTATAGAAAAAAAATAAAACTTCAACACAGGCTGTCCATGGAAACTGGCCACTGTGTCTGCTGTGTTCCCCCGACTGGCAAGGTGGCCAGGCGCACGGGGGCCCTGTCCTGCCTGCTGACCTTGGCCACACAGGCTGGCTTCAGACCATGGGCAGATTCTGTTTGCCCCTTTTCCTTCCTCACCTGCTGGTCTGTACAGAGCCCCATCCTGAGCCCCGTCCCAAATCCTAGGGCATTTCCAGAAATGGTGTGGTGGCCCCATCAAGGAGGCACCTGTGGCAGAGCCTGGCCAGGGCAGAAGCAAAGCAGGAAAGTGAGTGTCTGTCTGCCCTCCCGTCCAGCGGTCTACACCTCCCCTCCAGCCATCTACACCTCCCCTCCAGCGGTCTACACCTCCCCTCCAGCCATCTACACCTCCCCTCCAGCCGTCTACACCTCCCCTCCAGCGGTCTACACCTCCCCTTCAGCCGTCTACACCTCCCCTCCAGCCGTCTACACCTCCCCTCCAGCCGTCTACACCTCCCCTCCAGCGGTCTACACCTCCCCTCCAGCCGTCTACACCCTCCCCTCCAGCCGTCTACACCTCCCCTCCAGCGGTCTACACCTCCCCTCCAGCCGTCTACACCTCCCCTCCAGCCGTCTACACCTCCCCTTCAGCAGTCTACACCTCCCCTCCAGCCGTCTACACCTCCCCTTCAGTGGTCTACACCTCCCCTCCAGCCGTCTACACCTCCCCTCCAGCGGTCTACACCTCCCCTCCAGCCGTCTACGCCTCCCCTCCAGCCGTCTACGCCTCCTCTCCAGTCGTCTACGCCTCCCCTCCAGCTGTCTACACCTCCCCTCCAGCCATCTACACCTCCTCCTCCACCCATCTACACCTCCTTTCCAGCTGTCTATACCTCCTCTCCAGCTATCTACACCTCCCCTCTGGCTGTGTCTACATCTCCCCTACAGCTATGTCTACACCTCCCCTCCGGCTGTGTCTATACCTCCCCTCCAGCTGTCTATACCTCCCTTCCAACTATGTCTACACCTCCCCTCTGGCTGTATCTACACTTCCCCTCCAGCTGTGCCTATACCTTCCATCCTTCCAGCTGTCTGAACCTTCCCTCCAGCCATCTACACCTCCCCTCTAGCTGTCTACACCTCCCCTCCAGCCATCTACACCTCCCCTCTAGCTGTCTACACCTCCCCTCCAGCCATCTACACCTCCCCTCTGACTGCCTACACTTCCCCTCCAGCTGTGTCTACACCTTCCCTTCAGTCATCTACTCCTTCCCTCCAGCTGTCTACATCTCCCCCAGCAAGCTGTCTACACCTCTCCTCCAACTGTGTCTACACCTGCCCTCTGGCTGTCTACAGAGCCCCCTCTGCCTCCCACTGGGGTACTCAGAGGGGAGGGAGCCAGTACCGCTTTAGGGGAAGTGTAGAAACAACCCTGGGCTGTGCTAAAGCTGCTCACAGCCCCAGAGCAGAATTCAGCACCAAGCTCCACACAGACCCTGCCTGAGAGCTCTGGACACAAGCAGGCTGCCGGCCACGGCTGCAGTTGGTGAACGTCTCGGTGTTAGCACAGGAAGGCCCTTGTCCTGGGAAACCCCTCAGTTTGTCTGGGCAAGCCACACAACTGGCCACACTGCCAGGGCCACTGCAGACCTGCAAATGGGCACATGTGGTCAGCATCTGCTTTAGGTCCCCTACTTTAAAATTCTAACTGTGGCCAGACACGGTGGTTCACACCTGTAATCCCAGCACTTTGGGAGGCCAAGGTGGGAGGATTGGTTGAGCTTAGCAGTTCGAGGTCAGCCTGGAACCTGAGGCTGTTAAGTTAGCAGCTGCTGACTTAACAAGAGTCACACGGCACACCTGGTGACCCAGCTGTGAACATTGAGACTTCATCTCTACTAAACATTAAACAAAATTAGTAGTGTGGTGGCATGTACCTATAGTTCCAGCTACTCGGGAGGCTGAGTTAGGAGGACGGCTTAGGCCTGGGAGTTGGGGGTTGCAGTGAGCTGTGATTGCACCACTGCCCTCCAGCCTGGGTGACAGAGAAAGATCCTAGCTTAAAAAAAAAAAAAAGCAAACAAACAAACAAAAAACAAGCTTCTAACTGCGTGATAACCTTTTACTGCACATGCCTGGGAGCCTTTACCTGGGCAGGTGGGAGGAGCTAGAAATGGCCAGATGCTCCATCACTGCCCACTTCCCAGCTCAGGTGACCTCTACCCAGCCTGCGCCTGGGGCTTTAAATGCACCTTCCCTGCTGGAGAAGGGCTGCCGTGGCTGGTGTTCAGTGTTCCTTGGGGAGGCTGCTGTGTAGCCAAGGTGGAGACCCGCTGGCCTCGAGCCTCAGTTCCCCAAGGCTGGCCTGGGCAGCAGAACAAGCCTTATCTAGGAGCCTGTCAGAGACGCATTCTCAGCCTGGCCCCAGACCAGCTAGTCAGCGGCGCTCTGGGTGGGCCCAACAATCTGGGCTTTGTGGGTCTTCCAGGGATACCAATGCACGCTGTAGATTGGGCAAAGCTAGGAGATGGAGATCAAATTGTTGACACTGACTGGGCGCAGTGGCTCACACCTGTAATCCCAGCACTTTGGGAGGCTAAGGTGAGCAGATCAGGAGGTCAGGAGATCAAGACTACCCTGGCCAACATGGTGAAACCCCATCTGCACTAAAAACACAAAAATTAGCTGGGCACGGCGGCGCATGCCTGTAATCCCAGCTACTCGGGAGGCTGAGGCAGGAGAATCGCTTGAACCCGGGAGGCAGAGGTTGTGGTGAGCTGAGACTGCGCCACTGCACTCCAACCTGGACAACAAAGCTAGATTCTATCTCAAAAAAAAAAAAAAAAATTGTCGACATCAAGGAATGGTCAACAGGGGTGTGTGTAGTGTGGTGATGCCCTCTCAGGAAGGAGGGATGGGGGAGGGTGACCCCAGGTGACCAGGCAACCAGAGGGCCTGGCCTGGAGCACGTCCGGCCGAGATCAGATACCAGCCCTGCATGAAACCCTCCTCACAGTGTTACTGAGAATTCCGTCAGGCTTTGGGCAGAATTGGAGCTGGGCACTGACCAGGGTGTGGCAGGCACCATCACCCGCCTCACTGCAGCTGCTAACTTAACAAGAATCACCCGGCACATGGACCACCTGCTCCCCTGTTCCTGGAGGTGGAATCTCTGAGCCTGGACCTTGTAAGCAAAGAATTGCTTAAGGTGTTTTCCACACCCCGAATCCCAGCAAAACAGCCGACGCCAACTGGTCTGAAGGCCCCCACCAAGGAACCGACTCAGCTCAGGAATGTGCTTTCTTCATCCCCCATCCCGTGATTTCACCCCTCATACTCACCAATCAGTGATCCCCATGCTTCAGACCCCATCACCTGCCCAGATCCCTGAAAAACACCATCCCCAAGCCCCTCAGTAGGCGGGTTTGAGGTTTCCTCCCATCTCCTCGCTTGGCTGCCCCATGCGTCTTAGACTTTCTCTGCGGCAACTCCCTCTGTTTCGGTGGGTTGGTATATCACCGCGCAGTGGGCAATAGGCCCTGAGCCAGGGTCCTAGGACACACGTGCCCCTGCTCGAGATCCATCTTGGTGATTGCAGCAAGGGCCTGGATCACCCCCCGCCGATGTGCCTCTAGCAAGACAAACTGTCAGATGCCTCAATCCATTCTGTGGTTTTTCTGACATCTTCCTGCCAGTTTTCAGGTCTTTTTGACATTCCAACCTTGTTCCAGGGAACTGAGGGGAGCTCCTGAGACATGGGAAAGAAGCACGGACTCCAGGGGTGAGCCCCCAGTCCACGTCCAGCTCTCCTTCTTACTGGCTGCCTGACCTGGAACAAGCTGTGTTTTGTCTTGTCAAAAGTACAGGTGGAGGGATCACTAAAGCCTGGCCCTGGGAGGATGCAGAGAGGCTGGCACAGGAAGTGCTTTGAGAATCGTAACTGCTTGCAAGGGATAGGCAACCGGAACTGTCTGTGCCTTGGTCAAGGACAAATTCCTGAGCACAAGAGACCCCGCATGGCACAGACCAGCTCTGAAGCCGTGAAGCTGCCGACCGTGTGCAGCCCTCCCACATACCAGGAGTGCAGGTTCCGCATCATTGCTTGGTCCCGTCATGGGACATGGGCTCTGGCCTGTGAGCACAGCCCTCTCTCCCTCCCTCGATGCCTCACCCCAGACCCTGCTGACTGCTGCCTGTCCAAGGGCTCCCACAGACCCAGGCTCCACACTGTCTAGCCCCTTCCAAAGTGAGTCCAAAGTCTGGGACCTTCAGGTGCTCTCCTTGTTCTCCCCAGTGTTAAGCATCTGGTGGTTTAATGTGCTGCCAGAAGGTTCACTCTTTCTATGCAGCCTCTCTGGAAGTAACTCTTTCACCCACTAAGGAATGTACTCATAATGACCAAAAAAGCAAAAATCCAACTGCACAGACACTTAACCACCAAATAAAAACTCTGGTGGAAATCCCCAGCAGGTGACTCCAATATGCACAATTGGGTGGGGGCCCTGGAATTTCCCCTTTCTGGCCCCAGCCCACTGTGGCTGTCTGTGCCTGTGGACAGTCTTTTCCATGGCTCTGGGGCTCAGCTGTCATTTCTCCTAAGTTGGTACCATTGTGATTCTATCAGTTTAATTCTGTAACCATCTTTCTTCATGGAAAGACATATGCACTTTTAATTCCAGACTGCTCTAAGTAATCATCCTGTTTCTCTAAAGAATCATTATGGTTGTACTGGCCGGGGGCAGTGGCTCGAGCCTGTAATCCCAGCACTTTGGGAGGCCGAGACGGGGGGATCACGAGGTCAGAAGATCGAGACCATCCTGGCTAACACGGTGAAACCCCGTCTCTACTAAAAAATACAAAAAAAAAAAAACTAGCCGGGCGGGCGCCTGTAGTCCCAGCTACTCCAGAGGGTGAGGCAGGAGAATGGCCTAAAACCGGGGAGGCGGAGCTTGCAGTGAGCTGAGATCCGGCCACTGCACTCCAGCCTGGGCGACAGAGCAAGACTCCGTCTCAAAAAAAAAAAAGAATCATTATGGTTGTACTTCCTGTACAATGTGCTGTTGGGTCATTCCTCTGAGCTTGAAGCTCTTTGACAATTGAATATGTATCTTTGGATTCCAAACATGTTAAATTACACAATGCCCCCCATTTCCTCTTTTTAAATCTTGACTTCTATGCGGTTAAAACAGGAACTTGGGTTATACCACGTATTTTTTGAACTTCTGCATTGTTAAATTGTCCCAAAACTTAGCTATATTTTAAAATGCCATTGTGGATGGCACTGTTTAAAATGTGGTGGTATTCACTGAGTTTCGGTTAATGTTTACATGTCCCTACATGTTTAATGTCCTTCAAATACCATTAAATTAGCTTTGTGTGGTTGTATTGTTAGGATGGAAAAAAAAAGTTGCTTCAGGGGCATAGTTCTAAATTAGATTTTTGTTTATTCTGTTTCTGCAAATTGATTTTTTTTTGTTCGTTTGTTTGAGACGTAGTCTCACTCTGTCTCCCAGGCTGGAGTGCAGTGGTGCGATCTCAGCTCACTGCAACCTCTGCCTCCCGGGTTCAAGAGATTCTCCTGCCTTGGACTCCCGAGTAGCTGAGACTACAGATGTGCACCACCATATCCGGCTAATTTTTGGATTTTTAATAGAGACAGGGTTTCACCATGTTGGCCATGCTGGTCTCCTGACCTCAAGTGATCCATCTGCCTTGGCCTCGCACTGTTGGGATTACAAGCATGAGCCACCACGCCCGGCCTGCAAATGGATTTTTAAACATCTTTGATACAATAGAAGATCCCAATGAAGATGTAAAGTCTTCAAACTGGAAGACGTGGGTCAGAGACAGTTTGCTGTCACTAAGGACCCTGTGCAGCCACTTTATCCCTTTATGCTGAGCCCAAGCAAACAGGACAAACATAAAAAATGATTGTAATTTCTAGAATAAGTTAACATTTTTTGTCGCTAAGTTTGCCAAGATCCCAACCAGCTATTTAGCCAGTTGGTTAGAGGAGGTTTTGGCTCTGAAATGTTGGTTTATGTGGGTTTCTTATCAGCTATGAATTTAGTGATATCATTTGGCTTATCTGGGATATAGACACAGCTTTCAGTTTTATGATAGCACAGGTTACCCTCGAGCTGCAGTGAGTATGTCTAAAGCCACATGGTTTTATAATACAGATTTTCTCAGGTAAGTTTGTCATTTAATAATGAGATACCCATCTGGCTATAACTTAAGGCCTTTTGTGTATAACTGGTGAGGGCCTTCACATGTCAAGTAACACCTTCGATACTCAGTTCTGGAAGAAAGACAGAAGCTAAATGATGATACCAGTGAAATACAGAATGAATCTGACAAGACTGTAGATGAGGAAGATTGGGGAGTGTGAAACGGTATGACATATTTGACCTTGTGACTGGGCACAACCCAAAGAACACTGTCCTAGCTGTCCCAGGGTATCACCTTCCAGTACAACAATCCATTTAGGAGGCACAGCTTTCTTTTTTTTTGAGACGGGGTCTCACTCTGTCACTAGGCTGGAGTGCAGTGGCGCAATCTCGGCTCACTGCAAGCTCTGCTTCCCGGGTTCAAGCAATTCTCCTGCCTCTGAGTAGCTAGGATTACAGGCGTGCACCACCAAGCCTGGCTAATTTTTATATTTGTAATAGAGATGGGGTTTCACCATGTTGGCCAGGCTGGTCTTGAACTCCTGACCTCAGGTGATCCACCCACCTTGGCCTCCCAAAGTGGTGGGATTACAGGAGTGAGCCACCGTGCCCAGCCGAGCCTCAGATTTCTTTAGATGGGAGATGTGAATTCAAGAGTCATCTTCTAATGTTACGGTGAAGGCTGGTCAGAAGTACCTGATAAGGTCCATAGCTGGTTGCAGAGACTTTTTAAAAAATGTCATTTCCGGCCAGGTGCGGTGGCTCAAGCCTGTAATCCCAGCACTTTGGGAGGCCGAGACGGGCGGATCACGAGGTCAGGAGATCGAGACCATCCTGGCTAACACCGTGAAACCCCGTCTCTACTAAAAATACAAAAAACTAGCCGGGCGAGGTGGCGGGCGCCTGTAGTCCCAGCTACTCCGGAGGCTGAGGCAGGAGAATGGCCTAAACCCGGGAGGCGGAGCTTGCAGTGAGCTGAGATCCGGCCACTGCACTCCAGCCCGGGCTACAGAGCAAGACTCCGTCTCAAAAAAAAAAAAAAAAAAAAAAAAAAAAAAAATGTCATTTCCAATAGACAAAATCTCCTAGCTGAAGTCTGTGGTCCTTCAAATTTTTGTTTCCCGGGAGCTCACTGTGAAAAGATTATTTTTGTCAATTATAATTTTTGTTAATTATTTTGCAAGGGCACTGCAATAGCTTAATATGTCTCCCTTTAATATCATAGATGTACAATTCCTTGGAGATAATTTCATGGGTCTGCCTAATTTCGAACAGAGATAACTGGTGTTTACCTAAAGGTGTCGACCTCAGATTAAGCAGAACCAGCAGAAGAACTTCTGACCAAGGAGTTTAAAAAGGGTTGGTTAATTTTGCCAATTGAGTTTTGATTATTCCATTGGTGCATTTCACTAACCCAGATGATTGGGTGTGATAAGCACAATGGAAATGCTGGAGGATGGGCCAAAGTTTACATAACTATTGAATCATCCACCCCGTGAAGTGAGTTCCTCTGTTGCTACAGGTTCCAGAGGAATTCCCCAGATTGCAATACGTTTTTCTACAGCAATTTTACTCACTGCTGAGGCCACTGCTCTTCTGTATGGAAATGCCTCTGCCCAGTGAGAAAAACACGTAAATCATTACCAGAACATGTTTGCATGTTTCTGAGGCTGGCAATAGCATGGAATCTAATGGTCATACCTCACAAGGGCCTCAGGTAAAGGGAAATGTCCTTATAATGGTTTTCCTGGATTATATTTTAGGCAACTGTGGCAATGACTGTCTATTTCGATCTTTGTGTTTGTAGAAAGTGAAAAGTTCCTCTTCAAAGTTTCCCTTCTTGTTAAAGAATAAATCGTAAGTGTTAAAAACAATAGTTTCTTTTAAAAACTAACTTCCTGGCTGGGTGTAGTGGCTCAAGCCTGTAATCCCAGCACTTTGGGAGGCCGAGACGGGCGGATCACGAGGTCAGGAGATCGAGACCATCCTGGCTAACACGGTGAAACCCCGTCTCTACTAAAAAATACAAAAAACTAGCCGGGTGAGGTGGCGGGCGCCTGTAGTCCCAGGTACTCGGGAGGCTGAGGCAGGAGAATGGCCTAAATCCGGGAGGCGGAGCTTGCAGCGAGCTGAGATCCGGCCACTGCACTCCAGCCTGGGCGACAGAGCGAGACTCCGTCTCAAAAAAAAAACAAAAAAACCCCAAAAAACTAACTTCCTTCAAGCCTCCTGGCTTTCTGCTAATAACTCTTTTTAAGCCCTGTCCTATGTGGCTATTAAACATGCTCACAGGCATGTAGTACATTCTATGTCCCAGAACCTTAACCAAGGTATCTGTGCTGGACCTGCTCACAGGCACGCTCCAGCTCGCAGGCTATGCCCCTTCCCTATTTGGCATAAGCAACTTCCTCTTTCTTTTGTCTTTCCATTACTTTTACCTATTGAGAAAAGTTTTAAACTGTTAGCCAATCAAATTTTAGTTTCGATTGTGAGGTCTGGCTCCAGCCAATGGAGACAGAACACAGTAGCAGGGACAAACTACATCAGGGATAAAAATTGCTTCCCTCTTTTGTTCAGGTGTGCTTTCGCCATTGTTCCATCTGCGATGAGCACCCCTTCTGCAGAAAGTAAAAATGGCCTTGCTGAGAGGATTAAATTTATGTTCGAATGCTGTTTCTTTGCAGCACCAGGGAACAAGCATTCTGTTTCTAAATAAACATTTTTACATGGTGTTTTAGGAACCCCTAAAGCATCTCCACCACTTTCATGTATTATACAAATAATAATGGAAGGTTATAATTTGTACGTCCCAAAGGCGGAGCATTAGCAAGGTCACATTTGATCATTTCGAATGTTGGTGGATTTTCTTCTGCCGACTCTAAAGTCCTGGCATGTTCTGTTTTAAGCGCGCATATAAGGACTGAGCTTTAAAGAAAAGTTTGGAATCCAATTTCTATAATATCCTGCCAGTCCCCCAAACGCTTTTGTTTACTGGTTATTGGTGGTGGAAAGCTAAAATTCCTTTCAGTCTATCTAGATTAATAGAAAGTCCTTCTTTAGATAATAAGTGGCCCAAGTACTTTGTTTTTTATAAAACTGAAGTTTTTCTTTAGAAATTTTATGTCCCCTTAGGCTGTTGTAATGAATGTATCCCATCTTCTATAAAAGCTTGCTCATCTTCTGAGCAGAGGAGTAAACTGCCCATGTATTGTAATACTTTTTTTTTTTTTTTTAAGAACAAGTCAAAAGACCAGGCCCAGTGCCTCAGGCCTGTAATTCCAACATGTTGAGAGGCCGAGATGGGCGGATCACTTGGGGTTAGGAGTTCAAGACCAGCCTGACCAACATGGAGAAACTCTTGTCTCCACTAAAAATACAAAATTAGCCAGGTGTGGTGGCGCATGCCTGTAATCCCAGCTACTCAGGAGGCTGAAGCGGGAGAATCCCTTGAACCCAGGAGGCAGAGGTTGCAGTGAGCCGAGGTGGCACCATTGCACTCCAGCCTGGGCAACAAGAGCAAAACTCCATCAAAAAAAAAAAAAAAAAGGAACAAGTCAGTATCTAAAAGAACAGTTTTTGCGTCAGTTGGGCTCTCAGTGTGGCCCTGGGTATAGCTGTCTGTGTGTATCGTCTGCCTTCCCAAGTAAAGGTAAAGAGAAATCAATACTTTCATCCACAGAACTACTAAAGGATGTGCTACAAAAGTCCACTACAGTAAAATACTTTGATCAGGGTAGCCAAGAGGATTCTTCCAGTATCAGTGGAAGACTCTGATCATATTTGATTAAGTACTGCCTTTAGTAGGTTTTGTAATTCTTCATTATTCAATAATTCAGTGTCTTCTAGGGCAATATGGATTGCAAATGGGTTAGATTTTGAAACTTTTTTTATGTCTAGTAACTCAGCTTTCTCATCTAATTCTAAATACGTTGTCCCCCTTCGGGAGAAAAAAATGTGGGTATTATAATTCTAAGAAGTCTCTTTTTATAAGATGGATGGTAGCTGAGAGAACCAGAAGGAAAATGTGAGTCCCTTGTAAAGGACCTAGTTGAAAAGTTATAGGCTGAGATTTACTTGCCATTACAGGAGTATTAGTGATACCTACCCTTTGAATTTTTTTTGACTCCAAGGAATGGAACCTTGTAACAAGGTGGAATTTATTACAGACAATGCGGCTGCTGTATCAGCAAGAGCTTATGTCAGCAATGAGAACTTGTGTTAACTATTTAAAATAATTTTTATGGCCCAGCGCAGTCGCTCACGCCTGTAATCCCCGCACTTTGGGAGGCTGAGGCAGGCGGATCACAAGGTCAGGAGTTCAAGACCAGCCTGGCCAATATGGCGAGACCCCGTCTCTACTAAAAATACAAAAATTAGCCGGGCATGGTGGTGCGTGCCTGTGGTCCCAGCTGCTTGGGAGGCTGAGGCAGAGGAGTCGCTTGAACCTGGGAGGCAGAGGTTGCAGTAAGTCAAGACTGCACCATTGCACTCCAGCCTGGGCAACAGAGCGAGACTCGGTCTCAAAAAAAAAAAAAAAAAAAAATATTTTTCCCAAAGTAGAGCCAGGGTCACACACTCAGGTATTTAAATTCTCTGGAAAAACCAGTAGGGTCCTGGTGAGCATCAAGAAATTCCTTGAGTATACTTTTAAGTTCTACCTTTGACCATAACTGATTAACTGGGGCACGTAGTTGTCCCCTATCAGACACTGGCTGTTTGAGAAATGGCCTCAGAACAGGAGGAGGACGGGGAAGAAAGGTGGGTCTGGGCAAGGTAGTGCATTCAGACACTAAAAGATAAAGAGAAGGAGTTGAGGAAGGAGGGGGAGAAATTTCAGTAGTCTTTTTAAATTCAGAAATTATTTTAGATAATTTTTGTTTTTCTCTCATAAAGAAATACCTTTATTAGAACTTCTTTTGGATGCTTCTAAATACCATAAAAAATACTCTCCCAAAGATTCTGTGTGATCCTAGAGCCAGCGTTTTCCAATTGAGCAAACAAGTAAATGAGCTTGGTATTCCAAGGGTACCCGGCTTTGGTCACTGAAATTTTGTTTTTTCTCAAGTTATGTGAGACCATTTTTCTAAACATGACAAGAGGTGGCGCCATAAGCACTGCGCAGGAATCCAGCTGCAGTTGCCAAAGATGGGTCCCTCCTGAAGGAGAAAGACTTGGTTTTGGATGGACGATTGTCTATAACATGAGTTTTCTTAAGTGACAAAAGCCTGTAAGGGAAAATCTGGTCACTCAAGAAGAAAGTTTAGACATGTCACTTGAACTCAGCTCCAGAGCCTGGCCAGTTTTAAAGATTACAAATTTTGCTTAAGCCACGATTCGTTTCTTCTTTTCAAAGAGAAACTGTTTTCCCCTTCTCCAAATTTGAAGGAGAAAAAAGGTTGCAAACTTTAGCAAGACGAACAAAACCTTAACGTCGAAGGGCAGTGTAACCACACACCTGCCAACAGCTGACTCTTTGCGTTAAAACCAAGCTTCAACTCCAGCCCCATCAGGTGTGGACCTGGGTAGGCGGAACAGTCTGAACCTCAGCCCTGGGAGGCTGCCAGAGACCCCGATCAGTTCCCAGGCGGTCGGGTGAGCCAAGGCCGCTCCGCGGGTGCCAGCGCTCCGAGTGCCAGAGAAGTGGCTCGGATCACAGGAGGCTGGCTTCGGGCCCATCTGCAGGCGCCCAGATCCCAACCTAAAATCACACAGAGTCAGAATCTAATGTAAGGGGGGTTTATTCAAAGGTGGTTGGAGGCTGGCCCACCCGGAAACACCAACTCCAGAGGAATGGAGTCCGCCCTCGGAAGCAGGCAGGGGAAGGGTGCCCTCGGGCAGGCAGAGGCCGAGGGGCTTTTAGCAGGATCGCGGCGTCCTTCCTACGAGGTGGGCGCAGTCACGGCGTTTGATGGGTGACGGGCAGTGCCTGTTTCGGGGAAGGGTACATTTAACCCGTCAGAGGGTGCGGCAGTCACGGCTTCCTGTCTTCTGGTCTAAGCAGTGCAGAAAACAGGGGAAGTTCATCTACAAGGGTCATGAACCAAGAAGGCAGGAGGTTTCCGTCCCTGGCACCAGAGAATCCCGGACCCGAGAAAGGAGCTGCGGGCGCACGGGAGCGGGCGGCCCCGGCTCTCGTGGGGCTTAAAGCGGCAGACTGTGTTCAGGTTCACGCCTCTAAATGTATTTTTGCCATTTCTTAAGTCGCCTTAAAAATGTCCGTCACCATTTAGTCCTTTCATCAACCGAGCAGCGAGGGCGTCGGCGAGAAGCCAGGGAGGAGAAACGGCGCCTCTCTCGGGAATTTAGGTGGCAGCTTCAGCACTACACGTTTCAGCCTATTTTGGGGCCACTTCCAGTGCGGTTAACGTACAAAAATAAATAAATCCCCGAAACACCCCACGCGGACATCCGCGGGAGCCCAGCGCGGGAAGCCGCGGTGTGGAGCGCGGGCACCGGCGCGGACTACGAGGGCCCACCCGCGCCTCCTCCAGGTCTCACTTGAGAGCAGCGTGAGCAGGGCCTGGGGCCGTCGTCCGGGACGCCCGTAGCCCTTTAGGATGGAGGCCGCCGTCACCTCCGCCACCGAAGCACCGCGCTCCGCCAGGCCTCTCAGCCGGCCGCCCGTCCCCGCCGCGCAGGCGCAGGAGCCGCGGCGGGCCCCTCGGTCACTCCTCGCCCATCCGCGCCACGGAGGCGCACTGAGCCTCAGCCGCTCTCCTCACTACCGGGCGCCGTTCCTCCATCGCGCAGGCGCACTGAACCTCAGCCGCGCCGGGAGGCGGGCCGGATGGCGAGGGGGCGGAGCGAGCTGCTTTTTGAGGCTGCGCAGTCGCGTGGCCCCGCCCCGCAGGTCCACTTCCGGCGCCGCGGCTCTTTCTGGCAGAGACAGCTTGTGCTGTAGTCGGAGTTATAACGAGCCCCTGACCGACGGAGCGACCGCCGACCATGGCTCCCGGAGTGGCCCGCGGGCCGACGCCGTACTGGAGGTTGCCCCTCGGTGGCGCCGCGCTACTCCTGCTGCTCATCCCGGTGGCCGCCGCGCAGGAGCCTCTCGGAGCGGGTGAGGGCGCCGGGGCGGGCGGGGCCGCGAAGGGGGCGGGGCGGCTGGTGGGTCCAGGTCGGGGTCGGGGTCCCGGTCCGGGTCGGGGTCGCGGCCTGGGCGCTGGGCTCGGCGGGCGGCCTAGGCCCACGGTCGCAGGCACTGCCCAGGCGGCGGCTTCTCGAGGGTCACGCCGGTCTGGCGGCCGCGGGAGCTGCCGTCGCGGCTGGGGCGCGGGCCGGGGAAGAGCCGCCTTTGTCTTTGTCTTTTTGTTTTGTCCAGTCTCTGCGGCCTCTCCTCGCGCGTGGCGGCGGGTTGGCCCTCGCTCGGCAGGCGGCACTCTTGGCACCTGCGGCCTCTCTTAGCCTCACTGAGACCTCAGACAGCTCTCCTCGGGTTCGATCCCGAGCCGGGATGGCGGCTCACGACGTGCTCGGGGTCGCACAGCTGGTCGGGGGCAGGTCGGGATGGCGGCCCCAGGCCCCTGGAGGGTGATGGGGGCCGCGGCCGGCGTGTCTCTGCAGTCGCCGGCGTTCACGCCGCCGCTCCCTCCGGGCCACAGTTCCATGCACAGCAGCGAACGCTCGCACTTATCTTATGCCTCAGAAAGGAAGGCTTCTCCAAAACCAGGCTGTAGCATCTGATTTTGAAGCAAGCTGATTGCGGGTCTACGCTGTCCAGACCCGCAGGTGGCATTCTTCATTCGTTTATCCCATCTGCACCAGGCCCTGCGGCCACAGTGGTGACCGACAGACATAGCTTCTGTCCTAGAGGAGCTGAGTCCCCGGGAGGCTGACCAAGAAAGAAGCAGTGAGGGCGCGGGGGCTGGAGGAGTGCTAGTGGAGGAAAGTGCGTGACAGGAGACTCAGAGTTCCAGAAACCGGGAGTGTTTATAGAGAGTGGCTTCCTGTGGGGCTGGGCCTCCAGGACCTGGTGGGCTGCGGGAAAATCCAGCAGGTTCTAAGCTGGAGAGTGTCATGGTTGGACCTGTTTCAGAATGTCATGCTGGTTTCCGTGTTTGGAGTTTCCAGGGGACCACTAGTGGTGGGGAATAGTGCCACCTTAACTTCAGTTTCCTGACCCTTACAATTAGGGTTGACCTGGGCCCAGCTTGAGGGGCTAATACTTTTCTCAACTCATGTTAGCCCAGGCTCTGTCAGGGTCCGCTAAGCATAGTAGAGCACTTTTTCTTTTTGTGACCTTATGGAATGTTTATTCCAGTGCGGGGTTATTTGTGTTTCTTCTTATCTGTTTCCATGTGTACTTAGTGTTTGTGACGTTAGCAATGCAGCTGCCTTGAAGTTTGTTAATCAAGGAGGCCAGTGGTACTGTACTGGGAACTTTTGGCCCACATTGAGTTCTAAGCACAAATGTGCAATGAATACGTTTCAAGAAACGGAATGGGCGTTTGCCGGGAGAGTGTGTGATTCACTTGAAACTCCTATCAGTGGCTCGGGGGTGTGTTTGCTTGCATTGTTAAAGTGGGAGTGTTACGAAAGCCACCCTGAGGTTTTTGTTTGACTACTGTGATTCCTTCTACTCTGCACTTCTGAAGGGTGCAGAGATGGGTGTGGACAAGTGGAGTGGACAGTTTGGGAATTAATCCAGAACTGCCATTCGGTGTGTCAGCTGAAAAGCACTTCCTTCTCCTCTAGGAGACCACTCTTGGTTGCTTCCACTTAGAGTAATCTCCAAGTCCCGGTGGGTGAACTGTTGTTTCTCTTACTGGGGACCCCTTGAAATAGGAAGAATGGTGCCACGTCATGTTGGCATTCACTGCCCAGGCGCCCGTGGTGTCTGCGTGCCCCTTGTCCTTGGAGAGAGGGCCTATTTATAGCTTGGAGAACTCGCATCTTCCCACAGAGTACTTGCTTAGTGTGAGATTTTTTACTGCTTGTCATAGTTACAGGAATGTGACCACAATACTAATGTTTAAAACATTTTGTCTTCTTTACAAGGACACTGTGTGAATTTAAAGAATACATTATACCAATCCAAATCCAACACTTTTAAGCATCTTTTTATGTGTTTTGATGGAGGAGAGACATTAAGAACCCATGGTGTATTGAAGATCTTTGGAGCAAGATTCTTGAAGTTAAAGAAACCTGGATAGGGCTTTTGGACCCCACTTTATTTATGTATGGGGTCAGACTCAATCCAAGAGCTTCATCTGGAGGAAAGACGACCCCGAAAAGGAGTTCGGACTACTGTCTGAGGGCTGGAGCAGTGTGGCCAGTGCAGGTCCCTAAGGTGGTGGGTGCCACCCAGCCGCTCCTTACAGTGGGGCCTCCTGATGTGGAAAGGGGTATCTGTAGTCGGCCCATCACTCTGAGAAGCATGGCTTTCTAACTTCACAGAGTGCTACAGTGTACACAGGGTTCACAGCGTTGATATATACTATTAATCTTCAACTCTTTGTTTTGAAATAGTGGAATTTGCAAGAACGTTTTTTGTCTCCATATCTGCCCTCTTTTCTCACCTGGAATTGACAATGTAGTTGGTCTTCATGCCTCTGTCCCAGTGCAGAGTGGGCACCATGCCTCTTTGGCTGTTGGTTCTGATGAGAACTGCAGCCTGGAGACTGCAGCGTGTGGCCTGCTGTGTGACAGGAGCATGACGAGGAAATACTTAACACTTGCTGATGTGTTCCTTTGTGCTTAGTGCGTTTATTGACTCACCTGAAACTTCAGGAAAGCACTCAAATGGGTCATGGAGGATTGGTGTATCCTGACAGAAGAAAACTTTTTTTTTTCCTTTAATTTTAAAAACAAATAAGACTGAAAGGTCTTTAAAAATTGATAAATGGAGTGTAAGTTGAAGCCTTGCAGTCATAGGACCTCAGAAGTCAGGGCAGTCACATTCAGTGTTAGACTCAAGCAACACAAGGGCAGTTTTTATCTCTGGTTTTCTAGCACATGGTTTTTCTGTATCTTGTGATGCGATAAGAGATGGTGATCTCTTAGAGAAATAAACACTGCTTATCTCTGAAGCAGTAACAAATGATTCATGCCTTTCTTTTTTTTTTTTTTTTTTTTTTTTTTTGAGGTGGAGTCTTGCCCTGTTGCCCAGGCTGGAGTCCAGTGGCATGATGTCAGGTCACTGCAACCTCCGCCTCCCAGGTTCAATTGATGCTCCTGCCTCAGCCTCCCAAGTAGCTGGGATTACAGGCACGTGCCATCACGCCCGGCTGATTTTTGTATTTTTAGTAGAGATGGAGTTTCGCCATGTTGGCCCGGCCACTCTCGAACTCCTGACCTCAGGTGATCTACCCACCTCGGCCTCCAAAAGTTCTGGGATTACAGGCGTGAGCCACTGCACCTGGCCTTTCTTTTCTTCCTATGCAAGATGATGTGTTTTCAAAGGACAGAGTAGAATGACCTTTTCCCATCTTTGATGTTATTTTTTTTTTTTTTTTTTTTTTTTTTTGAGACAGAGTCTCTGCCGCCCGGGCTGGAGTGCAGTGGCCGGATCTCAGCTCACTGCAAGCTCCGCCTCCCGGGTTCCCGCCATTCTCCTGCCTCAGCCTCCCGAGTAGCTGGGACTACAGGCGCCCGACACCTCGCCCGGCTAGTTTTTTGTATTTTTTAGTAGAGACGGGGTTTCACTGTGTTAGCCAGGATGGTCTCGATCTCCTGACCTCGTGATCCGCCTGTCTCGGCCTCCCAAAGTGCTGGGATTACAGGCTTGAGCCACCGCGCCCGGCCTTTGATGTTATTTTCATAAGGACTGTAAACATTGGTGTTTTCCCCCTTATTGAAAGCCTGCCCTGTTCTTGGCCTGCTGGGAGCAGGAGGAATGTTGGGTGGTTTTTCTCTCCCTCTTCCTCTCATGCCTCTCCGCTGACTCAGACTGACCGGTAATCCAGAGGTCTGGGGGTACATGGGGTTGATGGTATGTGTTTTGGAGCTCAGTTCTTGTAGTTCACACAAGACCTAGTTATCAGAAAGAAGCTTTAAAAATGAAAATCCGCATGAACGAGAACGGCATCATCCCTGTCGCTTGTAGCCACTGTAGGGCTGAGGAGAGGAAGCACACGCACCCTTCCTGGTAGATGACTTTTCAGGAAGGACTCCAGTGGGTGTGTCGGGCGTGCCCTGTGTCTCCTTGCCCAGGTTGTGTTTAGAAAGACCTCAGAGGTGCAGAAAGTTGAAGGAATAGTGCAGTGAAGTCCTGGATGCCCTTCTGTTCTCAACATTGACTCCGTTTGCCTTAGCACTCTCTCTGTAGATCTCCTTGTTATTTTTTAAGTTTATAATAAAATTGTGTTTTATTTTTAAAAATTGGTTCAGGCCAGGTGTGGTGGCTTACGCCTGTAATCCCAGCACTTTGGGAGGCCAAGGCGGGTGGATCACGAGGTCAGGAGATCAAGAACATCCTGGCTAACACAGTGAAACCCCATCTCTACTAAAAATACAAAAAATTAGCCGGGCGTGGTGGCAAGTGCCTGTAGTCCCAGCTACTCTGGAGGCTGAGGCAGGAGAATGGCATGAACCCAGGAGGCGGAGCTTGCAGTGAGCCCAGATTGCACCACTGCACTCCAGCCTGGGAGACAGAGTGAGACTCCGTCTCCGAAAAAAAAAAAAATTGGTTCAGCTGGGCACAGTCGCTCACACCTGTAATCCCAGCACTTTTGGAGGCCGAGGTGGGAGGATTGCTGGAGGCCAGGAGTTCAAGACCAGCCTGGGTGACATAGCAAGACTCCATCTCTACTCATATTTTAAAAATATATTGTAAATTGACAAATCACAATTGTATTGCCTGTTGTTATTTTGACCAAACCATTTGGGAGTAAGTTACTATTGTGACCTTTATCCCTACATTCTTCAGAGTTTATCTTCTAAGAAGGAGGCTGTTCTTCTACATAACTAAAATTTATCAAAAGCTAGACATGTAACATTGATATGATATCATTGAATACCTGATTTAACCTCCAATCTGGTACAAATTTTACCAGTTACCCCAACAATGTCCTGTTCCTACCCGCTGAGATCCAGGACCACAAGTTGCATTTAATCGTTGTGTCTCTTTAATCTCCACTGGTCTAGAATAGTTCTTCTTTGTTTTCAGAAAGCCAGTTTGTGGAAGGACCCTCAGTGGGTCTTACCGGGTGTTTCCTTTTATTCGATTCAGGTGCGCTTTGGCAGGAGCATGGCGCAGTGACTCTGTCCTCTCAGTGTCCTCCGTGGGGGGCACATGCTGTCACTTTGTCCCATCATCGTGTTGTTCTGGGTTATGGTGGGGATAACTGATCTCTTGGAAGGTGCCACCTTCTCCCCCTGAGTAATGACTCACCTGTGGGGAGGTGCTTTGAGACTATCTTGTCAGTCCACAGGCAGACCCAGTGGACTTGACATCTTCGGGGGCAGACCCAGTGGACTTGGCATCTTCGGGGAATTCTTGCCTGCGTTAGTGTTGGCTGTGATGATTGTAAAATGGAGTCTTCTCAACTCATCATTTCTTCAGCGTTTGCCACTCGGCCTTCTCTTTATTTCATGTCAGTATGGATTCTAGGGGTTAGAGTTCATGACTGTTATCATTTATTTTGATGTTCAATTGGCCCAGATTTGGCCAGAAAGACTCCCTCCAGACTGGCTTCTGGATCCTCTAGCCATTCGTTCCTGTCCATGCCACTCTCAGGCACTGCACACTGTCTGTGGCTCAGCTTGTGCACTTTCTGCCCCACTTCTGGAATCAGCCATTTCTCCGAGGAGCTCTGCTTCCTGCTGGTGGGGAACAGCATCTAGAAACCAAGAGCTGGGCACCAAGGATACACATCTGCTGCTGAGTGTTGTCCTTTCAGTGGACAGAGCTGGGAGTTGAATTTTAAAACCAAGAGTTCATCATGGTGCCCGTCACATTGCAACACCACGGGGGTCTGTGCCCACCATCAGCCCACCGTTCCTCCTTCTTCCCACAGTGCCAAGTCACTGGGGACTTCGAAATGTCAGCAGTGCTGTTCTTATCAAAGTACCCTGTAACCCTGCCTCTCAGCAGTGATTTCAGAAATTAAGGCTTTTCACTGGTTGCCAATTTTCTTTACCTCCCTGGGGCTGAATACAACCTGTTGTTTCAAGTATCTAAAGTGGCTTAAAATAAACTTCTACATAAACTGACTAGCACACCCCTAGAGACTCTGAAAAAAGTACTACTTAGTGATAATTGCTGTAGAACATGTGACAAAATGTGCTTTCATTTCAAATAAAGTGGAGATTTATTTAGAAAAGTGGAGTGTATAACTACACTGTTAAATAGAAGGATCCCAACAATGGACTCGATGTGTTATTAGTCCCTCTTGGTAAACGTAATGAGTGAAATTGTAAGTTAAAGCTGAAGCTCTTTTCCCTCCATTTCATCATGAAACTCTTCACGTGTACAGCAAAGCTGAAGGATTTTGTGGTGCGCGCTTGTGTACCCGCTACCTCAGGCGTGTCGCCACGCTTTGCTGTGTTGCATTTGTCCAGGTGTCCCCACAGCCTTCCACTCCTGCGTGAGTGTCAGGCACAGACGTCAGCGTCAGTCACAGACGTGAGCGTCAGTCACAACGTGTCAGTCACAGACGTGAGTGTCAGTTACAACTTGAGTGTCAGGCACAGACGTGAGTGTCAGTCACAGACATGAGCGTCAGTCACAGATGTGTCAGTCACAACGTGAGCGTCAGTCACAGACGTGAGCGTCAGTCACAGACGTGAGCGTGTGTGTGTGTGTGTGTGTTACGGAATTGGGGGGGTAGGCAGTCTGTGTGTGTGTGTGTGTTATGGGATTGGGGGAGTAGGCAGTCTGTGTGTGTGTGTGTGTGTGTGTGTGACGGGATTGGGGGAGTTAGGCAGTCAGCACGTGTGTGTGTTACGGAATTGGGGGGGTAGGCAGTGAAGTACTCTTCTGCCTTCACTGTGCTTGTCAGGGACCAGAGTTCAGAGTTGTCTTGTTTTTTCTTTTGAGATACATTTTTCATACAGGGAAATGTGGGAAACTTAATTGTGCTGTTCAGTGAGTTACACCCATATAGCCGGGACCGAGACAGACCCTCGATCTGGAAGATTCAACCTCCCCCATACATGGCTGCCCCCAGGCAGCCATTGCCCCCCTCCCTCCATAGGTGAGTCTCACCTTTTCTAGAGCAACATGGCCACAAAATTACACGATAGGGTCTTTTGCGGAAGGCGTCTTTCACTCACATGATGTGCTTCAGACTCATCCGTGTTTTACATAGACCAGTTCATTTCTTTTCATCGCTGAACAGTGTTAGTGATTGCACAGCCACATAGCTCACCTCTAAAGGAGAGACACAGAAATCAGCCTTTTGTGTTTGGAATGCCTTTTCCAAAGATCCCTTCATCCGGGAGCCGCATGTTTGCTATTCTTGATGCCCTGCTGGTATTGTGTGAGTGTTCCAGTCTGTCTGTCCACCCTCCTACAGAGTGACATCTGGGCTGTGTTCACTTGGGGCTGTCACAGGGCGTTCCTGCGCAGGTCCGTCTGTGGATGCGGGCTCCCTCTCTTCTGGATGAAATACTAAGAGTGGGATTGCTGAGTCATAGGTGGTCGCATGTTTGTTTAGGAGCAGCTGCCAGACCTTCTTTGCAAATTATTGAGCCATTTACACTTCCAACACTGTGTGAGAGTTCTGTTGCTGTGCATCCTTGCCAACATTTGCTATTGTCATTCTCTTTAATTTTAGCCATTCTGGTGGGTGTGTAGTCATCTCTCGTTGGAGTTTTAATTTGCATTTCTCTAGTGACTGGTGGTGAGCACAGAGCTCTTTTCAGCGTGCACAGTGTGTGTGTGTGTTATGGGATAGGGGGAGTAGGCAGTCAGCTTTGTGTGTGTGTGTGTTACAGGATTGTAGGAGTGGGCAGTCAGCTTGTGTGTGTGTGTGTGTGTGTGTTACAGGATTGGGGGAGTAGGCAGTCAGCTTTGTGTGTGTGTGTGTGTGTGTGTGTGTGTGTGTGTGTGGGGATTGGGGGATTAGGCAGTCAGCTTTGTGTGTGTGTGTGTGTGTGTTACAGGATTGGAGTGGGCAGTCAGCTGTGTGTGTGTGTGTGTGTTACAGGATTGGGGGAGTAGGCAGTCAGCGTGTGTGTGTGTGTGTGTGTGTGTGATGGGATTGGAGGAGTTAGGCAGTCAGCACGTGTGTGTGTGTGTTACGGAATTGGGGGGGTAGGCAGTCTGTGTGTGTGTGTGTGTGTGTGTTATGGGATTGGGGGAGTAGGCAGTCAGTGTGTGTGTGTGTGTGTGTGTGTGTGTGTGTGTGACGGGATTGGGGGAGTTAGGCAGTCAGCACGTGTGTGTGTGTTACGGAATTGGGGGGGTAGGCAGTCAGCGTGTGTGTGTGTATGTGTGTGTTACGGGATTGGGGGAGTAGGCAATCATCGTGTGTGTGTGTGTGTGAGAGACGGGATTGGGGGAGTAGGCAGTCAGCGTGTGTGTGTGTGTGTGTGTGTGTGTGTGTGACGGGATTGGGGGAGTAGGCAATCGTGTGTGTGTGTGTGACGGGATTGTGGGAGTAGGCAATCATCGTGTGTGTGTGTGTGTGTGTGTGACGGGATTGGGGGAGTAGGCAATCGTGTGTGTGTGTGTGACGGGATTGTGGGAGTAGGCAATCATCGTGTGTGTGTGTGTGTGTGTGTGACGGGATTGGGGGAGTAGGCAGTCAGTGTGTGTGTGTGTGTGTGTGTGTGTGTGACGGGATTGGGGGAGTAGGCAGTCAGCGTGTGTGTGTGTGTGAGAGACGGGATTGGGGGAGTTGGCAGTCAGCGTGTGTGTGTGTGTGTGTGTGTGACGGGATTGGGGGAGTAGGCAATCGTGTGTGTGTGTGTGACGGGATTGTGGGAGTAGGCAGTCATCGTGTGTGTGTGTGTGTGTGTGTGTGTGTGTGTGTGTGACGGGATTGGGGGAGTAGGCAGTCAGTGTGTGTGTGTGTGTGAGAGACGGGATTGGGGGAGTAGGCAGTCAGCTTGGTTGCGTGTTGGAAGTTATTCATGCCATCGCTCTTGCTTCTGATTGGCTTGAGTTCCAGAGCTGTTGGCTGCGTGGAGTTGGACCCCTTCCTTAGGAGCAGTGCTGTGAGTAGCGGGCAGAATCCCAGGGTGTTCTGCATGATTGGAGCAGGCTGGCGCACCGGGCCTCTCCCTCGGTACAGGGAGCTTAGCCCAGTCTGGGGTGAGGCTGTCAGGGGACTGAGACCTTGCTTTGTCACATGAGATCTGTAGGTGAGTCCGAAGACACAAGTGTGCTGCTTGGCAGTGTTGCTGGCATTGCTGTGGCCTTGGATGGAGGCTCTTGGGTTACCAAAAGAGTATGTGCTGATGAGCGGAAGGTCCCAGCGGGTTCGTGGCTAGTGATTACACAACCGCAGGGCGCACCTCCTCTCGCAGAGGGATCTGAAACACCGCCCTCTGTGTTGGGACTCTTCTCTCCCGGAAGAGCCCTCGCGGACAGGAGCTGCGTGTTTATGCTCTTGGTGCCCTGCCTGCCGCGGGATTCCTGAACACTCGTTCCAGATGCCTTGAAGAAGGCTTGTTACCAGCAGGGCTCAGGAAGAGGACCTTTGCTAATTCCAGATCAGAGGTTCTTGGTGCTACGCCCCTCACTGGTGCCCACCCTCCCCTTCTGGACAAATATTTACACTGCCTGATTCTCAGTGACTGACTTGTCTCTTGCCTGTTTCCTGCAGCTTGTTCTCAGAACACAAACAAAACCTGTGAAGAGTGCCTGAAGAACGTCTCCGTAAGTAGCACGCGGACTAGAAACCAGAGTGCCGTCCAAACCGTCCAAAGGCCACACGGGCTTTCTCTAGGTCCAGGGAGCCGCCGGGATGTGTGAAGGGCTCTGTTGTTTGGGATTTGGGGGGATGGTTTTTTGAATAGTTACTAAATGTTACTTCAGCCCTTTCAGGCATATCAAACCTTCTCCTGAAAACTGCAGTTACTGTCTGAGCATGGTCAGTATCCGTGATTTCACTCCTGTGCATACGGGGCCACACTGCGTGCTCAGCACTGCGGTCAGCCTTCCTCACGAGGCCCCTAGCGAGACATTGGGCTGTCCGTAAAGCTGCACCCTAAGGCTGGGAGCCCGTGTTTCCCAGGCTATCAGGGGCTGCAGCAGAGACTGCTTTCTGAGCTCCTCACACAGGATTGGAAGGGGCAGAGCAAGGAGAGAAAGGCACCAGCCCTCTGCGCGGGTGCGCCAGGCTGTCCATAGCACTCTCTGGTCGTGATCTGGGGCTCAGGTTTGGATTTTGTCCCTGGGTCTTTTAAATACTGTGTGCCCTTCAACAAGAGGCTAGCGGTCTAGAGCAAAGTTCCCTGAGCCTCCACGGCGTGGGGTGGGGCCCAAGACTCCCTGGGGTACCTTCCCAATGGAGTCTGATGCAGATGTCCGCCTGGGAGAAGGAGCACGCATGGTGGGGAAGCAGCGTCACAGTGCAGGTCTTGTTAAAGACGTGTGAACAGGGTCCTTTGGCTTTCTCTGCGTGGTGACCTGCTCTCAGGCCAGCCTGGCTGGCACCTCTTAGGCTTGCCGTACTGCGCAGCCCTTGGTTCAGCAGCACCCATGTCTCCTCGCAGCACCATGAAGTCAGCGTGGGAAACCTGAGGGAAGGCCTGTGGCGAGTGGAAGTGGTTAGGCAGAAAACAGCATCCTGTGAGGCCTTTTTCTTAGGATTCCTGAGAGGCCACCCCCTGCCCCTTCCAGTCAGGGGTTTAGCAAGCGTTGAGAACTGCAGGGTGAGGCTTCCTTTTCCCGACAGTGAGGTTTGAGGACATGAGGAGGCTGGGAAAGATGTGGCGTGAGCCATATTCTCAAAAAACAGTTCTTCCTGCACGAGACAGTGGCGTAGGTTTGAGACACATCTTGTCAGTTTGTGGGACTTAACTGGATACTTGCATTTGCTGATTAAAAATTGAAAGATGGGCCGGGCATGGTGACTCACCTGTAATCCCGGCACTTTGGGAGGCCGAGGCAGGCGGATCACAAGGTCAGGAGATCAAGACCATCCTGGCTAACACGGTGAAACTACGTCTCTACTAAAAATACAAAAAATTAGCCGGGCGCGGTGGCGGGCACCTGTAGTCCCAGCTACTCGGGAGGCTGAGGCAGGAGAATGGTGTGAACCCGGGAGGCAGAGCTTGCAGTGAGCTGAGATCGCGCCACTGCACTCCAGCCTGGGCAACAGAGCAAGACTCCGTCTCAAAAAAAAAAAAAAAAAAAATTGACAGACGCTGTTTCTGTAGTTTCAGATCTTGACATTGGTGGTGTTGAACTTGCTCCAATGCCCTGGTCCTGGTGCATTTTCTAGATGGTGCTTCTTTTTAGTCTCTGGGTTTTTCCACTGGAAGTCATTTCAGCCTTAAACACAGCTGACTATCGTATGTGGCTTTGTAGCCTAGAGCGTGTTTTTGCCGTGGTGCCCTGTGTAACCCTCACCACCCCGGGCAGGGTGTGGTGATGGCAGCCGTCTCGTGGATGAGGCGGGACCGAGGGACTTGCCCAGGTCATCATGGGTGGGGCCAGTCCAGAAGGGCTGAAGGCCTGACTCCGGTTCTGACCCAGACAGGGCAGTGAAGGGGGCCGCTTGCCGCGCAGCCAGCTCCAGGCCTGCATGGGCGTGGTCTTGGGCACACAGGAGGTTTCTGGAAGGAGGTGTCTGTGCCTGGGAGGCCTCAAGAAGACCCTGCATGTTGCAACAGAGGCTGTGGTGGGCTGTATCCATGCTGCTGAGGCTGTGGTGGGCTGTGTGTCTGCTGCTGAGGCTGTGGTGGGCTGTGTGTGTCTCTGCTGCTGAGGCTGTGGTGGGCTGTGTGTGTCTCTGCTGCTGAGGCTGTGGTGGGCTGTATCCATGCTGCTGAGGCTGTGGTGGGCTGTGTGTCTGCTGCTGAGGCTGTGGTGGGCTGTGTGTGTCTGTGCTGCTGAGGCTGTAGTGGGCTGTGTGTCTGCTGCTGAGGCTGTGGTGTACTGTGTGTGTCTGCTGCTGAGGCTGTGGTGGACTGTGTGTGTCTGCTGCTGAGGCTGTGGTGGGCTGTGTGTCTCTGCTGCTGAGGCTGTGGTGGGCTGTGTGTCTGTTGCTGAGGCTGTAGTGGGCTGTGTGTCTGCTGCTGAGGCTGTGGTGGGCTGTGTGTCTCTGCTGCTGAGGCTGTGGTGGGCTGTGTGTGTCTCTGCTGAGGCTGTGGTGGGCCGTGTGTGTCTGCTGCTGAGGCTGTGGTGGGCTGTGTGTCTCTGCTGAGGCTGTGGTGGGCTGTGTGTCTGCTGCTGAGGCTGTGGTGGGCTGTGTGTCTGCTGCTGAGGCTGTGGTGGGCTGTGTCTCTGCTGCTGAGGCTGTGGTGGGCTGTGTGTGTCTCTGCTGCTGAGGCTGTGGTGGGCTGTGTGTGTCTCTGCTGCTGAGGCTGTGGTGGGCTGTGTGTGTCTGCTGCTGAGGCTGTGGTGGGCTGTGTGTCTGCTGCTGAGGCTGTGGTGGGCTGTGTGTCTGCTGCTGAGGCTGTGGTGGGCTGTGTGTCTGCTGCTGAGGCTGTGGTGGGCTGTGTGTGTCTCTGCTGCTGAGGCTGTGGTGGGCTGTGTGTGTCTGCTGCTGAGGCTGTGGTGGGCTGTGTGTCTCTGCTGCTGAGGCTGTGGTGGGCTGTGTGTGTCTCTGCTGAGGCTGTGGTGGGCTGTGTGTGTCTCTGCTGCTGAGGCTGTGGTGGGCTGTGTGTGTCTCTGCTGCTGAGGCTGTGGTGGGCTGTGTGTCTCTGCTGAGGCTGTGGTGGGCTGTGTGTCTGCTGCTGAGGCTGTGGTGGGCTGTGTGTCTGCTGCTGAGGCTGTGGGGCTGTGTGTCTGCTGCTGAGGCTGTGGTGGGCTGTGTGTGTGCTGCTGAGGCTGTGGTGGGCTGTGTGTCTGCTGCTGAGGCTGTGATGGGCTGTGCGTGTCTGTGCTGCTGAGGCTGTGGTGGGCTGTGTGTGTCTCTGCTGCTGAGGCTGTGGTGGGCTGTGTGTCTCTGCTGAGGCTGTGGTAGGCTGTGTGTTTCTGCTGAGGCTGTGGTGGGCTGTGTGTGTCTGCTGCTGAGGCTGTGGTGGGCTGTGTGTGTCTGCTGCTGAGGCTATGGTGGGCTGTGTGTCTCTGCTGAGGCTGTGGTGGGCTGTGTCTGCTGCTGAGGCTGTGGTGGGCTGTGTGTCTCTGCTGAGGCTGTGGGGGGCTGTGTCTCTGCTGCTGAGGCTGTGGTGGGCTGTGTGTCTGTGCTACTGAGGCTGTGATGAGCTGTGTGTCTCTCCTGAGGCTGTGGTAGACTGTGTGTCTGCTGCTGAGGCTGTGGTGGGCTGTGTGTGTGCTGCTGAGGCTGTGGTGGGCTGTGTGTCTCTGCACTACTGCCTGAGCTGCTTGCTATGTGCATATTACTTAATCGATCAGAAAAGCAACACAGCAACAACCAGAGAAGAGAATGCCGTGTCCTCCCAATGAGCTCCTCTGGCTCATGGTACCACTGTCATGGAAAAATGGAAAATCAGACATTTACAACTTGAGCCATTTGAAAAGGGAGGATTAGCCAAAAATCGTTAATTGCAAGCAAAACCCCTGAAATTTAAGATACTCCCAAATGACCAAAATAAACAGGGTTTAACTGTTACTTGTTATGTTATACTGGAAACAACTTAAACAAGACACTAAAGTGGTCACTGTATAAGTCGCCCTGGGAAAGAAAGCCCAGGGGATGTTGTCATATTTTTTTGTGACAACGACTTTCACCCTAACCTGGGCCAAAAATGTCAAGGCTTTCTATCCTATATCCTATTAAAAAGTCAGCAACACTGTTAATGTGGAGATGTGAAGTAACAGGCAGTCTGGACTTGGGTCTGGTCTTGGGCTGGCACATTAGCTGCTGCCGAACGGCAGTTCTTTTTTTTTTTCCTTTTGAGACGAGTTTCACTCTTGTTGCTCAGGCTGGAGTGCAACGATGCCATCTCGGCTCACCGCAACCTCCACCTCCCGGGCTCAAGCGATTCACCTGCCTCAGCCTCAGGAGTAGCTGGGATTATGGGCCTGCGCCACCACACATGGCTTATTTTGTGTTTTTAGTGGGGACGGGGTTTCTCCATATTGGTCAGGCTGATCTCGAACTTCCCACTCAGGTGATCCGCCACCCGGCCTCCCGAAGTGCTGGGATTACAGGCGTGAGCACCGCGCCCGGCCTGAATGGCAGTTCTTTTACCCCTTCCTGTGCCACCTGCCTGCGTGCTAGGCTGTTTCCTGTCACGCTCGGTGCCTGGCTCACAGAGTGCTTGTGGGCCTCATTGTGTACCACCGTGGCATGTGCTGGGCCCAGCTCTGTGCTCTTACACACACATACGGGTATGGTGGTGTTGTCTCCACACCACTGCGGCCTCATACCTGATGTTCGAGGGGCTCAGACGAGCATCCATGAGGTTCTCTCCAGCTCTCGGTTTAGGGCAGGCTGAGCCTTAGTTGCATCATCTTTCAAGTTGTGCAACTTAGTGCGTTTGTGAAGGTCAGAGGTAGGAAGCATGGTCCTTTCTACAAATGGTGACCATGCTCACCAAAGTCCATTCATCACAGACTCAGTGAGTGCCTGTGATGGGCCAGGCTATGTCCTGCGTTCTTGGGATGCTTCAGCCAGTGATGTGCACGGGTGCCCAGCGTGCGGGGAGGAGAGGTCTACAGAAGCACACCTCACAGGAGGTGAGCAGGGGTGGAAGCAGGTGGTTGTGTCCAGTCGGTTGGTCAGGGCAGGGCTCATCCAGTCAGTGGGGAGCTACACAGATGTGGGGAGAGTACTCCAGGCAGAACAGGCTGAGCTGAGGCTGCGAGCAGGAGGTGGGGTTGGCAGCACAGAGGCCCCGTCGCCTCAGTAGGGTGAGTTGTGGAAGAGGTGTGAGTGACGCGGGCCTTGATGAGTCCGTGGAGAGCTGACAGGGCTGCTGGCTGCTGTGCTGGGTGTGGACTGAAGGGCGGTGAGGGTGAAGGCAGAGACACGGTGGGAGGGGGAAGGCTGAGCCTTTACAGCAGCCGTCCACAGAGTAGATGCACTGCTGGGCTGTGGGCAGAGCCAGGACAGTTCTTCCTTTGTTTTTTCTGTTGTGTTTCTAACGCTTATTTAATGTTGGTCTCTTTCAGTGTCTTTGGTGCAACACTAACAAGGCTTGTCTGGACTACCCAGTTACAAACATCTTGCCACCTGCCTCCCTTTGTAAATTGAGCTCTGCACGCTGGGGAGTTTGTTGGGGTAAGTCATTGTTTTCATTTGCTTCTTGCAAAATCGATGCTTCTTTGAAAATAGTAGTATGGGCTGGGTGCGGTGGCCCACATCTGTAATCCTAGCACTTCGGGAGACGGAGGCGGGTGGATCATGAGGTCAGGACATTGAGACCATCCTGGCCAACATGATGAAGCCCAGTCTCTATTAAAAATACAAAAATTAGGCCGGGCGCGGTGGCTCAAGCCTGTAATCCCAGCACTTTGGGAGACCGAGACGGGTGGATCACGAGGTCAGGAGATCGAGACCATCCTGGCTAACACGGCGAAACCCCGTCTCTACTAAAAAAAAAATACAAAAAACTAGCCGGGCGAGGTGGCGGGCGCCTGTAGTCCCAGCTACTCGGGAGGCTGAGGCAGGAGAATGGCGGGAACCCGGGAGGCGGAGCTTGCAGTGAGCTGAGATCCGGCCACAGCACTCCAGCCTGGGCGACAGAGCGAGACTCCGTCTCAAAAAAAAAAAAAAAAAAAAAAATAGCTGGGCATGGTGGTGCGCACTTGTAATCCCAGCTACTTGGGAGGCTGAGACAGGAGAATTGCTTGAACCCGGGAGGCGGAGGTTGCAGTGATCCGAGATTGTGTCACTGCATTCCAGCCTGGCGACAGAGCAAGACTCCGTCTCAAAAAAAGAAAATGGTATTATGTGCCCAGTTAGCAGAAGTTGCTAGAAAATGTGATGCCAATAGCTCTGTGACTCCCAGGGAGAGGCTGGGAAGCCAGGGATGATCTGGTGACCGGGAAAGCAGCCCTGGGGCTCCCTAGGGAACCTGGAGGACCTCCTTCCAGGTCAACCCCAGCACTGAGCTCTATCTCACCACGTTACAGAAGGTGTGGGAGAAGGGCGAGTTGGAAGGCAGTGTGTCTGACTTCTCTGCTCAGTATGTTTTGTTCATGTGTCACCCCGAAACTCATCTATGAATTCCCCTAGAATCTCCAGTTTTCCCAGATTGAGAATCCCTGCTTAGTGTGGACACAGCCCTCTTTTCTTGTGTGCATATCTTTGTATATTTGATTTTGCGGGCATTTTTAAATTAGGGATATCAGCTCTTGTAAGATTCAGATTGTTTCCTAGTTTGCCTTTTTGCCCTTTTTTTTTTTTTTTTTTTTTTTTTTTTTGAGACAGAGTCTGGCTGTGTCGCCCAGACTGGAGTGCAATGGCACGATCTCGGCTCACTGTAAGCTCCGCCTCCTGGGTTCACGCCATTCTCCTGCCTCAGCCTCCCGAGTAGCTGGGACCACAGGCGCCGCCACCAGGCCCGGCTAATTTCTTGTATTTTTTAGTAGAGACGGGGTTTCACTGTGTTAGCCAGGAAGGTCTCAATCTCCTAACCTCGTGATCTGCTCTCCTCGGCCTCCCAAAGTGCTGGGATTACAGGCTTGAGCCACCACGCCTGGCCAGTTTGCCTTTTAAATCAGTTTGTGGTGTGTGTTGTTACCTGGAACTCATTATTATGTAGTTGAATTTATTCATCTTTTAGGCTTCAGGTTTTGGGGTAATACGTAGGGTTCCCAAGCTTTGTAAAGGAGCAGTGTTTTCTTAAGGTGTTTGGATGATTCCTTTTGTTTATTTGCATCTTGGGTCCCTCTGCAACTTATGTCTTATCGCTCTTCTAATTGATTTCCATTTCAAAATCTCTCAGGCTCCACCTGAAACAACTTGTTGCCAGCGTTGAGGCCCTAGAGAATTCAGAAGTTTGCGTGGTGGTGGTGGTTGTAGTGTGGGATGTCTGGCAGGGGAGGTGGTGGTGTGTGTGCACATTCATGTGTGATGTGTGTGATGCGTGTGTGTGTGTGAACATTCGTGTGCTCATCATGTCTTGTGTGTTCCTGTCATGTCTGCCCAGGGCCTGGTCATGCCTGCCTCCACCTTGCCTCGTCCCTTCCATGGAACTTCCCTTAATGACCACTCTGTAGAGACAGCTCCTGGACCTGGGGAGCCTTGCCCTTTGGAGCACCTGTTCTGGAGGTGTTTTTAGTGGCCCATAGCTTCTGATGAAGTGCACACATCTGAAGTCTCCCTCTGCATGGACTGTGGTTTATAGCGTACACAGTGCACACACGTGTGCGTACATATATTCAGTGCATTTTTGCATACGTATACAGGTGATCACCACTCACAGCAAAGTAGGTAGGACTTCCAGGACTCTCAGAAGGCCCAGTTCCTGTCAGGACCCCCACGGGAGCCACTGACTGGACTTCCCGTCACCACAGATTAGTGTCGCTGGTTCCAGCCTTTATGTGGAGAAAATCCTGTGCTTTATTGGACGTTTTATTCAGCGTGTGCCCAAGATTCATGTCAGTTGCCTGCACCAGTTGTCTGTCTCGTGCAGTGTTCTATAGCTGTTTAGCCACGCTGCCGCCTGGGGACGTCTGGGTCCCCCTGGCGCTGCCGCCCGGGGACGTCTGGGTCCGTCTCGTGCTGCCGCCTGGGGACGTCTGGGTCCTTCTGGCGCTGCCGCCCGGGGACGTCTGGGTCCCTCTGGTGCTGCTGTGAGCCGTCTTGTGTTGGCGCCGGCACAGGTGCTCACTTCTGGAGGCGCGTAGGAGTGGAGTTGCTGTGTCACAGCGCATATCTGTGTTTAGCCTTAGTGCATCTGCCAAACATTTTTGGAGTGGCTGTACCAGTTTGGCCTCCCCCAAGCAATGTGGGACTTGGTTGCTCCACATCGCTCCCAATGTTTAGGGTCACCAGTCACCCTAAGTTTAGTCCATCTAGTGGGTATGTCATGGTGTCTTGTGCTTCTCATCTGCATTTCTGCAGTGACTGGCCGGTCATGCTGAGCACCTTTACAAGTGGTGGGCGTTTCTGACAATTCTCTTGTGAAATGAAATTCCCACATTAGGCTGCAGAAGTGGATGGACACACAGTGTCCAGCCCTGTACACAAGAGCGACAGCAGGTGACTAGTCACAGCCACAGCGGGGAGAGGGCACTGCACGCCACGCAGGGTCAGGCAGGGGAACAGGGCTCGAGGAGGCAGCCGTGTTGTGACAGGAGGGTGGGGTGCGATGACCTTGTTTGGTTAATTCTGAGGCTGAGAGGGAACTGACACCCGCTCCTCCAGGAGAAACAGGAAGTGTGCCTGGCCCTGCCAAAAGGAGGAAGAGGCTGTCTGAGCTGAGACCTTGTCCCAGCCTTGTCCACGGGAGCAGAGTGGGGAGGAGAAGTTGTGACTGGGCCTTCAGGGCCCTCCTGGTTTCACCAGATGCCATGGCGCACATGATAACCAGTTTTAGGTGTCGCACCACAGGTCCTTGTTTATTCTTACAAATAACCTTGGCCGGGCGCGGTGGCTCAAGCCTGTAATCCCAGCACTTTGGGAGGCTGAGACGGGCGGATCACGAGGTCGGGAGATCGAGACCATCCTGGCTAACACGGTGAAACCCCGTCTCTACTAAAAAAAAGTACAAAAAACTAGCCGGGCGAGGTGGCGGGCGCCTGTAGTCCCAGCTACTCGGGAGGCTGAGGCAGGAGAATGGCGTGAACCCGGGAGGCGGAGCTTGCAGTGAGCTGAGATCCGGCCACTGCACTCCAGCCTGGGCGACAGAGTGAGACTCCGTCTCAAAAAAAAAAAAAAAAACAAAAAAAAAAAACAAATAACCTTAGAACCATTTTTATCCAGTTCTAGGCAAAATTATTTTGGAGCTTTAGTTGTAATGACCTGAAAAACATGCTCACTTGGAGGAAAATGAGATGTCTACAGCATTGGCCGTTGGTCCCAAGGCAGGATGCCTCTCTTTGCCAGGCCTCTCCTGCATCCTTTGGTTCAAGTTCAAGTTCATGGGTTTTACCCCGTAGAATCAGCAAAAAGGAGCCCAAAGTGTGTTTCCCATTGTGACAGGATTTCTGTTTGTTTTTTAACTAGTTTTAGCTGCTAATCAGAAAAGCTGTCTGAGGGGTAGATGTGTTTTAGGGCCAGCCATCTTGTTGATCTCATTGGGTTTTTTAGTTGATTTTTCTGGAGTTCTCCAGTCAAAAAATGACATCTTCTGCCAATGAAGATCTCCTCTGTAGTTCTCCCTATTACTAGAACTTTTGCAATTCTATACTTCCAGAGCAGGTCAGAGGAGGAAAAAACACAGGATTAAAAGTTCAAAAGGCATTTGATCAGATGTAACCTCCTATTCCTGATTTTCAAACTATTTTAATAAACTAAGAAATGAATTCTGTTGAACGAGTAACCCACTAGAAGTGGATCTCAGGGTCCAGGGCAGCAGGGGGGTGAGGCTGAGGGAACCCCAGAGGCCTCGCCGTCAGCCTCCTTGCCAGGGCCCAGGCGTGCAGCAAGTGTTCACTCCCAGCTCCTGGAGGTCAGAGGTTGTCACCTGTGGTGGTGGCACAGCTATTAACTGTAGTTAAAAACAGTGAATCATGCGGTAATCTACTGCCCAGGGGAGTTTGCTTATAAAGCCATCTTCAGGAGGCTGGGTGGGTGTTTTTGGTTTTTTTCGAGATGGTGTCTTGCCATGTTCCCCAGGCTGGAGTGCAATAGTGCAGGCACGGCTCACTGCAGCCTCAACCTCCCGAGCTCAAGCGATCCTCCCACCTCAGCCTCCCGTGTCGCTGGGACCAGAGGTGCATGCACCACACCCAGCTAGTTGTTAAAAAATTTTTGTAGAGATGGGCAGGGGTGGGTCTCACTTTGTTGGCCAGGCGGGTGTTGAACTTCTGGACTCAAGCCGTCCTCCCGTTTTGGCCTCCCAAAGTGCTGGAATTATAGGTGTGAGCCACTGTGTCCAGCCAAGAAGGCTGTTTGAACTGCATGATTGAAAACATGTTTGCAAAAGTAGTGTTACAGTATTTTTTAATTGACTCTGGTTTGAACTGAATGGAAAAATCTTGGCTGATTTTAATATATAGATCTTTAAAATAAGTTTAAAAGAATAGTAAAATCTGTTTTAAATGTGCATGTGTCTCCGAAGGCTGGTTAAGGACATCATAATAGGGTTTGGGACTGATTAGTCAGCCGTTCTTCAACCCCAAGGTCCCCAAAATATTCGATTTGAAGATGATCCCGTCTTGTTCCGTGGCCTCATCCGCTCCTCCACGGTCATTCCTTACGAAACTGGCTGCCAGCATGTGCCCTTTACATAAATTTATTGTAAATAAAAATTTACAATATTTCTCTTGTAAACCATTGTAATATTCTTGACTGTGGTTTAAACAAAAAACAAAGCTGCATCGGGCTTCACCTCCATTTCTATGAGTTTAGAATGTCTTAGGAGAGTCTGAATACGTAGCTTGGAATTTTGGTTTAGTTAACTTTTCTCAGGCTTGAAATACCTTTTCAAACTCAACTGAGACAGACTACCCTGTCACTGCAGTTCATTGTGGTTAATATTATAAATTGTTAATAAATTGTAAGTCACAGATAGGAACATGTGGCTGAAAGGAGACTCGGAGAGGGCGGGACCCTGGGGGGTGGGGGCAGGGCCACAGGCTCTCCACACCCCAGGAGCCAGCTTCCTGGCCGAGGTGGCTTTCCTCCTTAGCTCCTGTGTTCCGAGGTTGTTCCCCAGGGACGAGGGAAGGCTGCGGTGCTGGGTCGGTTATGTGTCTGGGGCGGCCCTAACTCCAGGTGCTTAAATCTCCAGTGAACTTTGAGGCGTTGATCATCACCATGTCGGTGGTCGGAGGAGCCCTCCTCCTGGGCATTGCCATCTGCTGCTGCTGCTGCTGCAGGAGGAAGAGGAGCCGGAAGCCAGACAGGAGCGAGGAGAAGGCCATGCGCGAGCGGGAGGAGAGGCGGATACGGCAGGAGGAACGGTGAGGTCGCAGTGATGCCTGCTGGGAAGAAGGTCACTTCGAGGGGATTCAGATCTGCCAGGCCATGGAAATCACGTGGACACGTCCTGAGTTTCCCTCAGTTTTTAGAAATTAAGAATGTGTGTAGTGCCCAGGGGATCTTCTAGGTCGTGGTAGAGAGGGAGAGACTGTGGTGGGAATCTAGTAGTGGCTGCGAACCTTGTTTCTACGGGCTTCCTCGCTGGTCTCCTCCCATCAGTGCGATAAGACTGAGTCTGCGCTCGGTGTCACCAATGTGTGACGGCTGCTAAGGCGGCTCGTCCCGGCCCAGCATTTGCCAAGAGCAAGCTGAGGCTCAGAGGGGACAGCGTCTGACTGTGGCCAGGTCGGCTCTCCTGTCACCCTTTCCCTGGCGACACAGCACTCTCCTGAGTGTGTGCTGGGGCTCTCGGGTAGCCCTGGGAGGAGGTGGTGTCGTCCACACCTGGCAAGGGAGAGGATCTGAGGGGCCAACTGTCAGGTTGGTGGCGGGTGAGGGTGGAGGCGGGACATATTTTCCATGTAGTCACCTTGAAGTCACATGCTACTAAGTAAAAGCTGACAACTGCATTTTCCTAACCATTCAGAACCTGGGATATGATTTTTACTGTGTTTTCTTCATATGAAAAAAGCTTTTTAAAAATCACGATATTGGGCATTTGAATTGCTTTTATTGAAAAGAATAGAATAGGCCGGGCGCGGTGGCTCACGCCTGTAATCCCAGCACTTTGGGAGGCCGAGACGGGCGGATCACGAGGTCAGGAGATCGAGACCATCCTGGCTAACACGGTGAAACCCCGTCTCTACTAAAAAATACAAAAAACTAGCCGGGCGAGGTGGCGGGCGCCTATAGTCCCAGCTACTCGGGAGGCTGAGGCAGGAGAATGGCGTGAACCCGGGAGGCGGAGCTTGCAGTGAGCTGAGATCCGGCCACCGCACTCCAGCCTGGGTGACAGAGCGAGACTCCGTCTCAAAAAAAAAAAAAAAAAGAAAAGAATAGAATAATACATTGGAACAACCTTCGAAGACTGGGTTCGTTGTCACCTTGCCTGTCCTGGTGGGTATGTGGCCTGATGACCAAGCTTGTCCCCATCCTGGTTTCACTCTGGGAACTGGAGGGAAGCCACCAGAAGAAACCTGGAGCCTCCACTGAAGGACCCGGGAGGGTGTGTCTAGCAGTTCTGCCGTGCCTTGTAGCTTGGTGCTCATAATGTTCCTCTGTGTTTTAGGAGAGCAGAGATGAAGACAAGACATGATGAAATCAGAAAAAAATATGGTAAGGACTGGTCACGCCTCCTTTTTGACTGGTTGGGAGGCGATGGCACGCTGTCTGTGTCCTCATTGGACTGGTTGGGAGGCGATGGCACGCTGTCTGGGTCCTCACTGGACTGGTTGGGAGGCGATGGCACGCTGTCTGGGTCCTCATTGGACTGGTTGGGAGGCGATGGCACGCTGTCTGGGTCCTCATTGGACTGGTTGGGAGGCGATGGCACGCTGTCTCGGTCCTCATTAGTGCCAGTGGGGCCTGAGATTGGGCTCTGGGTTCACCCATTGGAACAGAAGGAGGTCTCTCCAGAGAGGAACAGCTGGCGGTTGTCGCCAGCAGTGCTGTGGTGAACTCATTCCTAGGAATATTTTTATGTCAGCCAGTCGTCTTCATGAAGTCTGGTTTCTCAGACACCTGTTTGCTTATCGAGTCACAAGACTGCTGGGCTGGAAGTCTGCGGCTGTTCTGCTGTCATGTTGGGCTTCCCATGGGCGCACCTGCGCAGCCGAGGTGCTGCGGCTTTCTGGTCTTTGTTTCAGGGCGGCCCCTCATCCGCGGACGCGTTGCTCGTTGCTCGTTGCCATCTTCCGAGTGTGGCAGGCGCTCCTTCCAAGCACTCCCCAGCACCGGCCCTGCTCCCTCTCGCCCGGCCTGGGGGTTCTGTTCTTGTTTGGTTGTGTCTGGAGAGATTTTGGAGGGGAGCTTTGAAGGAGCCAGAAGGAATGTATTTGCCAAGTGTAAACCTTTTATTTAGTTGGAGTGAATCGGAAATACGCATTACATGATCTGTGCTCCCCCAAATCACGTGACGTTCACTGCTGAACACTGAACACCATCACCCAGCCGCGCTTCATTGATTCTGTACTGATTTTTTCTTTTTTTTTTTTGAGTCGGAGTCTTGCTCTGTTGCTGAGGCTGGAGTGCAGTGGCGCGATCTCGGCTCACTTTAAGCTGTGCCTCCCGGGTTCATGCCATTCTCCTGCTTCAGCCACCCAAGTAGCTGGGACTACAGACGCCAGACTAATTTTTTGTGTTTTTAGTAGAGATGTGGTTTCACCGTGTTAGCCAGGATGGTCTCAATCTCCTGACCTCATGATCTGCCCGCCTCGGCCTCCCAAAGTGCTGGGATTACAGGCGTGAGCCACTGCGCCCAGCCAATTATGTACTGATTTTAAAGTCCGAAAAGAGTCTAGCGTCTCCCGCGCTGGGTTTGTGGTTGTGTGACGTCATGGACATGGTGGGAACTGACTCCTCGCCTGTGCGAGGTGTGAGGTCCTGGGTTCACGGCAGCCGTGGGCCTCGGGAATCTGTCGTTCTGTGCCCACGGTGCTTTCCTTGAAGCAGTGTATTAAAGGCTAAACCTAATTGGAAAATTTCAGAGCCTTTTCTGACTAATGCAGGTGTTTTGAGTCTTCTGTTTGTATTAGGAAATACCATAAATTTGTGGTATTTTAGGATCCCGCCCACTGGGGGCATGGTGACATCACTGCAGTTGTTTCCGTCATCAGGTAGGGGACAAGACTGCAAAGCCCAGCAGCCACTGTGAGCAGCGCCTCTGTCAGGTGCGGGTGGTTGGCGTTGTAGCCCCCAGAGGCTTGGTTCCCTCTCATGGGGGCTGCAGAGGCCCCATGCTGCTGGTGCCCTGGGCTGTAAATGCTGGGTAGCTCTGCCCACTGGCCGGGATGTCCCCTCCCTGTCAGTTCTGGCCTCCTTGGAAAGTCCCCTCCATGTGACTGTGCTGTGACCTGAGGCCAGGTGAGTCCTGCCAGTCTCAAAGTGTCGACTTTGGGGTGTGAGGCTGCCGTGGCTGCTGGCCTCGAGATGACCAGCGGCTGATGGAGGCTTTTTCCTACGTGTTCCCGCCCATCAGTCTCCTGAGTGCTTCGTGCTTGGGCACTGACTTTCTGGGTTCGCTGCTGCCTTGTCCTTGCCCCGCCCCCTCCGTCGCCTGTGTTTCCTGGTGTGTGTCTGGAGTGGGTGGTGACCGGGTACCTGCGTGCAGCTGTCACAAGGAGCAGCACCAGGGTCGCCCTCCTCAGCGAGCGCATGCCTGTGTTCGTGGAGCGTGGGCCCAGCAGCGTCTGTGCAGGCCTTGGCTGAAGGCAGCATGCTTTCCTTGAAATGGAAGAGTCAAACGAGCTTTTTGGCACCTAGTGACTAACGTTAATGTAAATAAAAGATGAGGTGGACACACACACACACACACACACACACAGCCCAGCACCTGCTATCGCCAAGTGCAAGCTGTGTTTAAAGTTGCTCGACCTTTACTGTGCCCCAGCTCCCAGCGGGTGTGAGGCTGTGGGCAGCCGGCCAGGTTCTTGGTGGAGCGGTGTCTTCTGTGTCAGGGCCCTGATTGACTTGCACCTGCCATTTTGGTGGTTAATTTGGCCCATTAATTGCATTGATGAAATTAGCTTTTTGTGCCAGTTTGTAATAAAGCCCATTGAATGGCCTGTGCTTTAGAAAGCCTCGGCTAGGTAGAATAATTCCGAGGAATTCCTGATGGGAGAGTGGGAGAAAGTGTGTGAGTCAACCTGGTGCAGTTATATAAAATACCAGCACGCACGCAAAACCCTTCTTTTGGCTTTGGGTTTTCCCTCTGAACTGGAAGTAGACTCAGGAGCAGGTTTTTCAATAAGACCTTAACCAGTCTGCTTGCAGCTGGTATCTGATGACTCTTTCCCGAAACCAACTTTGAGCCTCATCTCCCAAAGCCTGATGCCTGTGGCCCTCCTTGACAGGCAAGAAAGAAATGTGGCTAGGCCCTTCCTTACCATCCCTCTGCTTCCCTGCCTCCTCTTCCACCCAGCCCCCAGAATACCTGCAGTGAGTAGCTTTGTTGTAATCACTGCAGATAATTTTAGTGTGCAATACAGATTTTTAAAGGGAGAGAGAGGCCGGGGCGGTGGCTCATGCCTGTAATCCCAGCTGCAGGGAGGGATTACAGGGAGGCCGAGATGGGTGGATCACCTGAGGTCGGGAGTTCGAGACCAGCCTGACCAACATGGTGAAACCGTGTCTCTACTAAAAATACAAAAATTAGCTAAGTGTGGTGGTGGATGCCTGTAGTCCCAGCTACCCAGAAGCTGAGGCAGGAGAGTTCCTTGAACCCAGGAGGCAGAGGTTGCAGTGAGCCAAGACTGCACCATTGCACTCTATCCTGGGCAACAAGAGCAAAACTCCGTCTCAAATAAAAAATGAAGGGGGAGAGAGTGTGTGTATGTGCATGTGTGTCTGCAGTGTGAAGGGAAAACTCCTGGTCCTTGGGTAACTACCATGGGTTTACTCTTATGGTTAAATACACATTTTATCACAGTTCTGTCAGAGTACTTGAGAGTTAGATTGAGGGTCGTGTTAGTTCTTTCTGTAGCCTTAATTTGAAAGGTTTAAGAGCAAGTATAAGCACAAAGTAAGGTTATTTTGTTTAATACTAGCCATTCACTGTGGAACTAACCAACCACTGTAGAAAGAAATATTTGCCTTAAATTTCTTTTCTTTGCCGAGCATCAGGAAATAAGTGCTTATCTCTTAGGATTTGTTAGAATTCTTGTTTCTAGTAAATTTTATTTCAAAGTTTAAAGTGGTTTGACTTCAAAAAAGGTTAAGCACAGTATGAGAGCCTGCTTACAACACCCGTTGTTGCTATACCCTCAGTAAATCTTCTTATAAAACTTAGTCTGTGTGGCTTTTTAGATTTTGTTTCTGGTTGAATGAACGAAGTTATGATTCAGGTTGATTTTGTTTTCAGGCCTGTTTAAAGAAGAAAACCCATATGCTAGATTTGAAAACAACTAAAGCGCTCCAGCCGTCAGGCAGTCCCGACGCTTCCTGTGAGGTGCACACTCCGCAGCGCAGCCCAACCGGGAGACCACGTGGCCCTCGCGGTCTCCTGACCTTGACCAGTGAACCTGCCAGCCTTCCAGGACAGGTGGCCGGAGAGCTGCCCCTGAAGGACAGTCTTCCTCTCATCCTGCAAACTGGTGACCTTCTATTCCCTGTTCATCTCTGTTTCTAGATTTAGTCACTTGAAATAAGAAATCTTTGGGGTTTGGGGTCTTTTATACTCTTCTCAGTTTGTAAGAAGCTAACTGCACGCAAAGCCGCCTGACGGCACCTAGCGCTATGACTGTCATTCTCCCGGGGCAGCAGCAGAGCCCTGCCTTCCTCTCTGTCTGCTGACAAGCTTCACACGCAACAGAGGGAAGCCGGTCTGGCTTCTGTCGTGAGGAGAACTGACCAGCCCTCATCATTCCCCATAAAACCACGGACAGCTTCGAGTCTTCACACCTGTTGACTCACATGGCTTTTGCTGATGACACGGGGCTCCAGTACACAGTCTGATAAGGACTTACTTCCTAACCTCAATTGTATTAAATAGCATTGGGGAATAGCTAAACCTTTAAAAAAAGAAAAAAAAAAATTACTGGATTTTCCTCCCTACTTAAAAGATTTCACCAGAAGACTTTCATATAAAAATTCAGGCTCTTTTTGGATAGTTTTTAAAATTTGTATCTTTACTAGAACATGAGAATCTTTTTCCCTTGGAAGCTTGAATTATAAATGTGGTGTTTGGCCTGCCTCTGCAGCACTGGTTGCCTGCTCGTGTGCCAGCAGTGTTGGGAGGACGGGCAGGACGCTGCAGCTTTCTCCAGCCCTGTTGGCATCCTCAGTGCCTGCAAACCTCTCCCTGCCTGTCGGGCTGTCTGGGGGGTGGCCATTTAGGGATCGTGGGGACGGGGTCCACCCCAAGAAGAAAGGAAGGCCCATCCACAGGCCTGGCTCTGGGCCGTGTGCCCCAGAAGCAGGTGTGTCCAGAGCCAGCTGAGGGCTCTCCTCACACCACCCAGCAGGCGCCAGTGCTCCTTCTGCCTCACGGGACCAGTCCAGCTTCCAGCTGCTCTGGCTCAAGGGTGTTCTAAGCCCTTCCTTCAGAGTGGGCTTCTCCAGGAGCTCTCCAGTGGCACTGCTGGACCTGCCCCACGTTTCTGTAAAATCAGGATACGTGGCTTTAGTAAGTAGACCAAGCGCTTCATGGCAGGGAGAGCAGCGTGCGAGGAATCACTGAAAAGTGCTGCCTAAGGAAGTTTGAAAATAGTCCCCGTTCCAGATTGCCTTGAATTTTAAAACATTTTGCTTTGGGAAAGTAGGTCGACAGCACCTAAGATAAATGATGCATTCCATTTTCACACTTCACAGTCATAAAAACTGAGAAAACTGTCTTCAGCATGAACTAAAGTTCACAGGCAGATCACTGTGATCCAGAACACAGTAAGAACTCATCAAACAGCTTGATAAGCCTTTTTGACTGTGTACATCTGTACCGGGAATAACATTCCTATGCTGAAATTTTCACAAAGAATAGAATCTGCACCCAGTTCTTCAGGCTGATTTCTCTGACCTCTTGGGCATTTGTATTTGTAGTAAAGTATTGCAGAGTTTCCTAAGTATTTTATAGCAGCCATCAAAATTGGACTTTGTATTGTTTATTCATAAAAGAAACTTAGTAATAGACTTGAACGAACTTTGTATGAATATAGTAGTATGTACGCAAAATCAGCGTCCTGAATGTAGGCTGCTGAGCTGAAGGTAGAGCTTGGTTGTTAAATACGAACTTTGTATGAATACAGTTGTGTAAAAAATCACCTGAACTTTGTATGAAAATACAGTACAGTAGTGTGTAGGCTGCTGAGCAAATACAAATGATCAGTAGTCCCTGAATGTAGGCTGCTGAGCTGAAGGTAGAGCTTGGTTGTTAAATACGAACTTTGTATGAATACAGTAGTGTGTACACAAAATCAGCGTCCTGAATGTAGGCTGCTGAGCTGAAGGTAGAGCTTGGTTGTTAAATACAGTGGGTGAATCCTTGCGTTCAGTGTAGAAACTACGTCTATAAGGTTGGTCTTAGTCCATCTGATTTTTTCTGAAATACGCTAAGAGCAGCCACAAAACTGTAACCTCAAGGAAACCATAAAGCTTGGAGTGCCTTAATTTTTAACCAGTTTCCAATAAAAGTTTAATATCTGCATTTGTCTAATATGCTGTGTGTTCTGTTTCACATCAGTGGTGTCGACATTACTGCCTGGAATGCTGGGAGGCAGGTCAGCTTTTTTGGGTAAAGTGGGCCTCTGAGCCATCATGGGACGCCTGGGCAGTCTCCAGGCTAAATGCCTGTGGCTGTCACAATGGACCAGGCTGTGTCCTAAAACTCCCCACCCACAGGCCTGCCCCACAGGGGAGGTCTTGGCCGTCTCCTCCCTCCACAGCTGTCCTGCCCACCGCATGCCCTCCACTTGCACTGGGTGTCGAGGGCGCTGGGAAAAAGCAGGGCTGCCTTCGAGAAGGGTGACCTTGGCCCCGCTGTGTGAAGCGCACACCTGCATGAGGCTCCCGTGCTCCGTGCTCCCCTCCCGTCCTTCCCTGGTTGTCTTCTGTGCTGGGTTCTTAGGGAGTGCCCCGCACCCCGGCCCCCTTCTGTGTTGCTCCTGCCACTTCAGTCCTCCGGGACACAGGGTTTAGTCTGAGCAGCAGAGTCTTGGGGCATCTCTCTGTCCCGTGGACCTGCCCAGCAGGGCAAGGTCTGGGCCTGGGTGTGAAGCAGGGAGGCCAGAAGAGCGGGCAGGATGTCGACTCCATCTTGTCACTGACTTCGGGCCAGGGGTAGACACAGCTTCTAAGAAGGCAGCAGGAGGGTGAGGAGCAGCTCTTGTCCTGCTCAGGTTGTCCTGGGGCTCCCCTGACTGCCAGCCTGGCATCACGCCTACAGTCCCCACTCTGCTGGATGGCACCGTGTGCAGGCCACAGGCGGTGGCTGTGGCAGTTCAGTTCTCGGTGCTCACTCGACGGGCGGACCCAGTAGGTACCCAGCACGCCCCCAGCATTCCGGACCAGCTCTGCGAGGCCCATGTTACAGAAGCCTGTCTGCCCCAGAGTCCATCACGACGGCCACCGTGCAGCTGCTGTCCACCGTGCATCCACTGTGAGCCCAGAGTGACCTGGGGCAGCCACCTCTTCCGGGGGGAGCCCTCATTGTGACACAAAGGTGTCTGCTTGAGCTTGACAGGGGTAGCCCAGGTCCCCAGGTGGACTGCCTGCTGCCCCTCTTAGCCGGTGGTCCCATGCATTCGCTGGTGAACAGCCCCCACAAAACGGCCTTTGAATCAGAGCCGCCACGTCCGGAAGGATGGAAGCAGCCCGTGAGCCACATGGACTTCGGCGGCACGTCTGTCACCCGCAGGTGCTCACACACATGGACTCCGACGCGCACAGTGGCTCACATCCCAGAGCCAGACTCCAGGCCCTCATCTGTGGCTCTGCCTCCCCAGGGCTCTTGGAGCCCATCCCTCCAGCAGATGGGGAGAAGCCCCCAGTTGGAAGTGACTGTCCCCTCAACCCATTCCACTGGCAACAGCTGGTCACCCCCTGGGGCCTGGGCAGTCGCCTCCCACACGGGTGGGGGCACCTCTGGGGCTGTCTCTGCATGGAGATGCCTCTGGTCTAACAGGATCTCCACTTCCTCCTCAAAGCCGGTTTAACGAAGACGCAGTGGAACCTCTCAGTACAGGCAGAGCCCGACGCGTGCGCAGAATAAAAGCCCATGTCACAGAGGAACATCAGAGCTGCCAGCTCAGCTGCTACTTACTGGGTCTGATGGTTTTCCCCTCTCCAGCTACAGAATGTTACTGAACCCACCATCAGGCTGCAGATGTTTTGTTCTTTTAAACCTCGAATACCAAGAAACGATTTCTAACTAGAGATAATCATAAAAGACAGCCAATAGTAGTATTCTTCAGTACTCTCTTCCACAAATCCTATTTCTCTGAGCTTCCATGTAGTGGCACTTAGTAAACAATGAGAAGAATTTTTTTGAGAGTGGTCTTTGCTGAGGAGGCTGCCTGCATGAGGCAGGGCTGGCCTGGCCGGAGGCATCTGGTTCATGGAATTTTCTCCAAGAGGGCGCCATTGAGCCGCTGCCCTCTCTGCAGAACAGACTGGTGCTCAGGGTCCCTGCCCACAGCTCCAGGGCCCGCAGTTTCTCTCTGGTTGGTGGCTGGAATTTTTTAACGGGAATTCTCCGTGTATTACTTTCGCGCCGTCTTAACTGCCTTCATCACTACACCTCTCTCCAGAGGCTTTATCTCGCATTTCCAGCATGTTTGTGTGGATTTGTTCCTCTTGTTTTACTTGTATATGAACCACAATTGGCCAGATTACGCAGATGAACCTCTGACACTGTGGGCACTGGGCGTGTCTGTTCCTCAGGGCCCCCACCTGTGCCTGCCTCAGGACAGCACTGCCAATCCCTCTGCTCCAGCACCACGGGCCATCTCCAGTAACTCAGACGGCCTCAGACGCACTGGAGTTGGAGGGCGGTGGGGAACGGCTGCCCGTGTGGCCTCGAGGTCTGGCCTGAGTCCTGCAGGAAGCACCACCAGCGAGAGAACCTGGTAGAATCGCTAAATCAGCATAGAGAGGGGTTGGCCAGGTGTAAAGGGCTAACTCGGTGACCGAATGGCAGAACCCAGAGGCAGAGGCTGCCCTGCTCAACACCCAGAGCCGGGAGGAGCTCGGACGCCCGGGGCCCCAGGGCTGTGGAGGGAGGAGGGCGGCGTGCAGTGGCTGTCTGGGCCCGTCTGAGAAGTGCTGCAGGGCCCATCTGAGAAGTGGCAGGCTGGGTGCAGCCGCTGCCATCAGTCCCTTCTCTCCCCTGCGTCCCTTCCAGAATTCTCCTTCCCCCCTGTGGGCACTGCCTGGCAGGGAGCAGCTGGTCAAGCACACCTGGCTTTGCAGGGCAGGGTAGATGGACAGGCTTGGAGCTGGGCATCGGGAGAGCCAGGCGGCACAGCTCCAGGTGCTTGGCCCTCCGGCAATGAGACGGGACCAGCGTGTGGGGGACCCCAAGGGGGACGCAGTGTCCAGGTTCTCCAGACGGGTCCTGTGTGCCTGTCCGCAGCTGCCAGTCCCAGCATGAGGGTGGCCCGGACTTTGCTACGGAAGCGGCCTGGTCACACTGCGGCTGCTGAGGCCCTTGTTTTGCAGATGAAGCCTTGTAGGTTGCATCCCTCAGAGAGAATAGATGGCAAATGTCTCTTTTCAGACCTTAAAGATGTCAGGCTCTCAGTTAATCTCTCCTAGGTCCGGAAAGTCCTAGAAGGGGCAGTCCTGGCTGCATTCATGGAGATTCTCTACAGGTGCTAATTTCCCTGAGAAAGGACGGCTCTGGGGGGCCATTTCAAAATATGTCAAAGAAATACATTTTGAGGCAAAATATTCTAATTTCCTTCAGAGTCTGGCGATGCTATACCAGAGTCAGGCTGGAATTTGGTGTCTTATTGCCACACAGAGTGTGTTCCGTCCGTCTTAGGATCCCGATTTTAATATCAGGGCCGGCCAGCTGTGCCTCAACTCTGAAAGGGAAGGTTGTGGCTGTAAACGGCAAAGGTCCGGCTGTTTGCCGCTTAAAAGGAAGCCACGATGACAAAGGTGGGGTGTGACAGTAAGAGAGTGAGCTGCTGGGCGCAGTGGCTCATGCCTGTAATCCCAGCACTTTGGGAGGCCAAGGCGGGTGGATCACGAAGTCAGGCGATTGAGACCATCCTGACTAACAGGGTGAAACCCCATCTGTACTAAAAATACAAAAATCTTAGCTGGGCCTGGTGGTGGGCGCCTGTAGTCCCAGCTACTCGGGAGGCTGAGGCAGGAGAATGGCGTGAATCCGGGAGGCAGAGCGTGCAGTGAGCCAAGATCGCGCCACTGCACTCCAGCCGGGGCGACAGAGTGAGACTCTGCCTCAAAAAACAAAACAAGGCCGGGCGCGGTGGCTCAAGCCTGTAATCCCAGCACTTTGGGAGGCCGAGACGGGCGGATCACGAGGTCAGGAGATCGAGACCATCCTGGCTAACACGGTGAAACCCCGTCTCTAATAAAAAATACAAAAAAAAAAACCTAGGGCCGGGCGCGGTGGCTCACGCCTGTAATCCCAGCACTTTGGGAGGCCAAGGCGGGCGGATCACAAGGTCAGGAGATCGAGACCACGGTGAAACCCCGTCTCTACTAAAAATACAAAAAATTAGCCGGGCGCGGTTGTGGGCGCCTGTAGTCCCAGCTACTCAGGAGGCTGAGGCAGGAGAATGGCGTGAACCCGGGAGGCGCAGCTTGCAGTGAGCCGAGATCGCGCCACTGCACTCCAGCCTGGGCGACAGAGCGAGACTCTGTCTCAAAAAAAAAAAAAAAAAAAAAAAAAAACCTAGCCGGGCGAGGTGGCGGGTGCCTGTAGTCCCAGCTACTCGGGAGGCTGAGGCAGGAGAATGGCGTGAACCCGGGAGGCGGAGCTTGCAGTGAGCCGAGATCTGGCCATTGCACTCCAGCCTGGGTGACACAGCAAGACTCCGTCTCAAAAAACAAAAAAAAACAAAAAAAACAAAACAAAAAAAAGAGAGTGAGTTTTATTCTCCGTGCTAGCAAGGGGGAGATTGACTGGAATCCCTTCCAAAAATGGCCACTCTTCAATTTGTAGAGGGACACGTAGAGGGGGTCTGGAATGCAGGAGAGGCAGGGGCTAGGAGGTGCCAGGTGACCTGCTCTGATGGCTTCTCTTGCGTTATTGTTCCATCTGTTACACTAGGCAGCTGGTCAGACGTGAGTAGGGCAGGCGAGGGCCCTCCCAACCAGGAATGTCAGGCAACCATCAGGGTTGGTCGGGTGGCTGTTAACTGTCTCTCTAAAATAATAATCGGTCACAGCCAACGCCAGGGAAAGGCAGTCTCCCAACAGACAGAAAAATCCTGAAACTGGTGATCAGCAGCTTCCCCATAAGACCGGCACTGGGTGAGTGGGCTCAAGCATGTGTATTAAAAGGCAAAACTGGCCGGGCGCGGTGGCTCAAGCCTGTAATCCCAGCACTTTGGGAGGCCGAGACGGGCGGATCACGAGGCCAGGAGATCGAGACCATCCTGGCTAACACAGTGAAACCCCGTCTCTACTAAAAAAATACAAAAAACTAGCCGGGCGAGGTGGCGGGCGCCTATAGTCCCAGCTACTCGGGAGGCTGAGGCAGGAGAATGACGTAAACCCGGGAGGCAGAGCTTGCAGTGAGCTGAGATCCGGCCACTGTACTCCAGCCCGGGCGACAGAGTGAGACTCCGTCTCAAAAAAAAATAAAAATAAAAATAAAAATAAAAAAAATAAATAAAAGGCAAAACTGTGGAGTGTAACTGGTCTATGGCCTCCTAGGGACATTGACAGGTAAGGGAACAACGCCTCAGGTGAGCAGGTGCACAGCTCCAGTAAACACACAGCACATGCTCCTCCCGAGTGCTGGCAGCCGCCGCACGTGTGGACAGCCCAGCCCAAGGGAAGAATCAGGGGAGAAGGCATGTGAGACCCCGGACACGTGCCAACGTATACACCCAAGTCGAAGATCAAACCACACACTTGTCCTTCAAGTCACCTGCTCGGCCCCCTTCCAAGTGTCCTTTCCTTCCTTCCATTCCTGCTCTGAAGCTTTTTAATAAATGTCACTCCTGCTCTAAAACTTGCTCAGTCTCTCCTTCTGCTTTCTGCTCCTTGGTCGAATTCTTTCTTCTGAGGAAGCGAGAACTGCGGTTGCCGCAGACCTGTACGGATTTGCCACCGATCACATACTTTGGTGCTGTGTCACTTGGATAACTGCCACCACAAACACATCTGGGGAAGGGGCTGCGCCATCGCAGGTCGCCCCCAGATTACAAATCAATCGCAGTCAATCTTGCAGTGAATCTTTAGCCAGGAGTGAGTTCCAGCCTCGAAGTAACCGGCCTGCTGGGGAGGGAATTCCGGAGGTGCCTGTTTGGGATGGTGCAGAACACCATCCCAAAATCAAGCAATGTGGATTCCAAGTTTTGCCTTAGGCCACACGGGATGGGGTTGCCCCCGGCTGGCAGACAGGACCTTTATCCCCATTGCCACAAGAGGATTCCTCTCTGGGGCCTCCCCACTGGCTGTGCCCTAAAATGGGTGCCATGTGCACAGCCCAGCAGCGGAGTCCAGGAGAGACTCCAGCAGGCAGGGGGCTGCTGCCCCAGGAGCACATTTCAGCATCTGGAAACTCCTCCCACTGCAGCTGCAGGGGAAGCGCCTGGAAGAGAAGGAAAAGAAAGAGGAGGAGGAGGAAAAGGAGGAAGAGGAGGAGGGTCGTGCCCACGCTCATGGCAAGCGCCACCCTGGAGCTTTCTGTCTCGGTCCAAGCACATCTACCCGCCCTTCCTCACTGCATTCTCCCAGGGGCCCCTGGCCGCACACAGGCGCTACCTGCATTTGCATAAAGGGACTGGGCCCTTGGTGGAGGGCCTGGCCTGCCCCATCTTGGGTCCTGGCCCAGTGCTGTGGCTGCCAACCTGCCCTCAGAGCTTCACGGGAACCGAGGGCCCAGGCTCTGAGCGGAGTCCGGGTGGGCCGGGGCAGCCCCTGCCAGACAGGCTCCTTCCTGACGCAGCCCCGCAGGAGGAGAAAGTGTCAGTTCCTCTTTCAGGCCCTGTAGACAGGTGTCCAGGTAGACAGGAAGTTCCGGGGGTGATTTTAGCTCTAAGTCTGTTGCTTTTCTCCCAGCAGGCTGGCTTTACTGTGGTTGTCCCTGTGGCCGTTGGCTGACGTTGCTGAAATTCCAGGCCTCCGGAATGTCCACACATCCACGGCGGGGAAAGCCTGTTGCAGACCAGCCACCACGCCCCTGCGGCTCAGGACCGTGCTCCTGAAGCCGGAAGTCCTGCCCTGGGAGCAGTCCTCAGCCAGGACTCACTCCTGAGAAGAATGAGAGGGGAAGCGCCTCCAGGCCAGGATGCCAGCTAGCAGTGCCCTCCAGTAACGTCCTGGAGGAAGCATCTCATTCGTGCCAAACTCACTAATTCTAATTCGTCATCATGATTCTTCACAATGAAGAAAAACTCCAAGCTATTGCCTTCCTGGGGCATGGCAGGCCTCCCTCTGGCCTGAGCGGGCAGCTGTGCCCAGACCTGGGCTCTTCCAAAGGCGCTGGACGGTCCTGCACACAGCCGGGTTTTGCTTGAGGCTTCATTTATGGTGGAGGCGGAGGGGTTCCTGGGGTTCCCCCATCATCGATCATTTCATCATGGATACTCTCATCATTGATAATTTCACCATTGATACCTTTTTTTTTTTTTTTTTGAGATGGAGTCTCGCTCTGTCGCCCAGGCTAGAGTGCAGTGGCTCCATCTCGGCTCACTGCAACCTCCGTCTCCCAGCTTCAAGCGATTATCCTGCCTCAGTCTCCCAAGTAGCTGGGACTACAGGCGCCCACCACCACGCCTGGCTAATTTTTGTAATTTTGGTAGAGACGAGGTTTCACCATGTTGGCCAGGCTGGTCTTGAACTCCTGACCTCAGGTGATCCACCCGACTCAGCCTCCCAAAGTGCTGGGATTACAGGCATGAGCCACTGCGCCCGGCCTGCCTTTGGAATTTTAACTTTACACCTGAGTCTTTCGCCCCTGGGGTTTTCATCGGTGCTGGTGAATTACAGCTGCCGCTGTGCTCTGCAGGCGGCTCCCGGGCTCAGCGCCAGGGGCGGTGGAATTCAGACCCGCCGCTCTTGGGAAGGGTCGTCCGCCTCTCAGACGTGGTGCGAGGCCCCCGCCAGGCCCCGCGCTTGGTGTCCCGGGCAGAGGGGAGTGGGGCGTGTGTGCTGATGCCGGGTGTGGACACAGCCATCCTCGGGAGCCTGCCACCGTCTGCACACAGGAGACACGGCCGCTCCCCCCACCCCAGGACGCCCTCCCCTCCACCACAAGCCCGCTCAGACCACCAGGCCCTGCCGGGGCCCAGGAGGAAACTCCCCGGCTCTACTAAAAATACAAAAATTAGCCGGGCGTGGCGGGCGCCTGGAGTCCCAGCTACTCCGGAGGCTGAGGCAGGAGAATCGCTTGAACCCGGGAGGTGGCGTTCCAGGCTTCCGCAGGCAAGTCAGGCCAACCCGGGAGGGGAGCGAGGGCCGGGGGAGGCCCCGGGAGGGACCCTGCTTGTTCCCAGCTGAGGGCGGTGCTGCTCTCCCTCTGGCCGCGCGGAGGGCGCAGACCAGCCCAGGGCCCTGAGCGCGGCCGGGGTCGGGGCCGCAGGAGGAGACAGGTGTGGGGTCCAGGCAGGCCCGACGCGCAGGTGCATCTTCAGGTGCTTGTGGCCAAGTCCACGTGCAGGAGCCGTGGCAGGCGCCGGGTGGACGCTCCGGGCTCCAGGGCCAGGCCACGCCCGCCTGCCCTCCTGCCAGCTTATCCGCCACCGCCGCCGCCTGCAGGCTGCCAGGGCCAGAGCACGGGGCACGGCTGTGGAGAACCCTGCAGTGCTGCCGGACGCAGAGAATCCCGGGGGCCCAGCCACGGCGCACCGGCCCAGGACACGCCCTTCCTTCCTGGCCACAGGGACTTTTGGAAGCCCGGCCCCGCCCCCGCTCCGTTTGCTGGGTGTGGAAGAGCAGGCGGACCCCGCGGAGTCTCTGCGGGGAGGAGTCTTGGGGTCCGTGGTCCCGCCCTCACCCGGGGCCTGGGTGGCGCCTAGCGGTTGTTTCCACTTTGCTTGTTGGAGGCACCGCAGGGGACCTCAGATGGGAAGCCTCAGCCCTATGAGGACCAGATGGGACCCTGAGCCCAGAGAGGCGTGGGGGGCCCCCTCCCCCGTCCACTTCCAGCCTCTCTCCTGAGCAGGCGAGAACAGCCCTCCTGCTTCCACAGAAGCCAGACAGAATGGGGATGAAATGCAGACTCTGGGGGAAAGGGGTTGGAGAGGTTGCACATTTGTGAAAAAATCTTGGCAGAATTTCATCCATGCATTCGACACATCTGTCCGAGGCGTTCGAACCAGAGCGACTCCGTCTTGAGTAGGGTCTGGGACTTGATGGGCTGCATTCTCAGAAAGTCCAGCATTCCTGGCTTCTAGATGTTTACGGTTAAGGGAACAGATTGGTAATGTTTACTAAACAGACTCAGACTTGGGAGTGTCCAGATGGCCCGATATCTGGAGAACAAAGGCATTCCTAATTTTGCTTTAAAGACAATAATATCGATTCTTTCAAAATATAGTAATTAACAAAAAAGGTTGGGTGCAGTGGCTCACGCCTGTAATCCCAGCACTTTGGGAGCCTGAGGTGGGTGGATCACCTGAGGTCAGGAGTTTGAGACCAACTTGGCCAACATGGTGAAACCCCGTATCTACTAAAAATACAAAAATTAGCTGGGCGTGGTGGCGGGCGCCTGTATTCCCGGCTACTCGGGAGGCTGAGACATGAGAAGCGCTTGAACCCGGGAGGCAGAGAAGTTGCAGTCAGCTGAGATCACAGCACTGTATTCCAGCCTAGGCGACAGAGCGAGACTCTGTCTCAAAAAAAAAAAAAAAAAAAAAAAAAAAAAAAAAAAAAAAAGAAAGAAGAGAAGGGAGGGGAAGGGGAAGGGGGAAAAGAAACCCTTGCAGCCAGGCACACCTCCCCATATATACCAGCATTGTACCTATGGTGGGCGTGTTCCCCCTCTTACTTTCAGAACGCCCTGCTCTTCTATGGAGTAGCTATTCTTTCACTACTTTACTTTTGCAATAAACTTGCTATTGCTTTGCACTGTGGACTTGCCCTGAATTCTTTCTTGCACAAGAGCCAAGAGCCCTCTCTTGGGGTCTGGAGCCAAACCTCATTCCTATAACATATTTCTTTTTTTTTTTTTTTTTTTTTTTTTTTTTTTGAGACGGAGTCTCGCTCTGTCGCCCAGGCTGGAGTGCAGTGGCCGGATCTCAGCTCACTGCAAGCTCCGCCTCCTGGGTTCACTCCATTCTCCTGCCTCAGCCTCCCGAGTAGCTGGGACTACAGGCGCCCGCCACCTCGCCCGGCTACTTTTTTGTAGTTTTAGTAGAGACGGGGTTTCACTGTGTTCACCAGGATGGTCTCGATCTCCTGACCTCGTGATCCTACCCGTCTCGGTCTCCCAAAGTGCTGGGATTACAGGCTTGAGCCACTGCGCCCGGCCCCTATAACATATTTCTAGCGACCGCAGAAGGGACTGTAGTGCAGAAACCCTGACTGCCTTTGGGTGTTAGGGTCCTGTAACACATCTGCAAAGGAGAAACCGTTGTGTATCAGGCTGGGCACGGGGTGGGCACAGAACTGAGCCGCCCAGAGTCGGGGGCTGCACGTCCCCCGCCCCAGGAATGAGTGTGACCCTGCTGATGTTTCCAGACAGGAAGTGCTCAGAGGGACTCCCGGTGTTTGGAGCCCAGGCCAGAGTAGGGTTTGACCCAGGCAGGGTGAGGCAGGGCTTGGTTCAGGGGCTGAGATTTCAGCCGAGGGGAATGGGAAGCGGAGAGGAGGTCAGGGGCTGCAGGGGAGAGGATCCTGGGTCAGACTCTGGGCCTGATTCGATGGCGGTGGTGGGACCTGTGCCCTGTGGGTGGTGAGGGGTTTTCCTTGTCTTTTTTTGTTTGTTTGTTTGAGACGGACTCGCTCTGTCTCTGTCGTCCAGGCTGGAGTGCAGTGACCGGATCTCAGCTCACTGCAAGCTCCGCCCCCCGGGTTCATGCCATTCTCCTGCCTCAGCCTCCCAAGTAGCTGGGACTACAGGCGCCTGCCACCTCGCCCGGCTAGTTTTTTGTATTTTTTTAGTAGAGACGGGGTTTCATCGTGTTAGCCAGGATGGTCTCAATCTCCTGACCTCGTGATCCGCCCGCCATGGCGAGAGGTCCCCCACAAGGCTGGTGGGGCTCTGTGGGGGCTGGCCTCTGTCTGAGAGGTGAGGGCTCTCATCTTTCTTTCACTCCCCCATCAGGAATTGGGAAGGGACCTGTTCAGATTGATGATGGAGAGCAGGCTGACCTATGGCACGTTCCCAGGACCATGCCTGCTTCCAGGGCACATGTCCTAGGACGAAGCCATCAATAAAATGTCCGGGAAACCCCAGAGCAGACCCCGAGAGCAAAGCCCCCCTTTGTGGGTACAGATTGCCCATGGAGGGCAAGGCGAGCAGAAAGGTAGAAGCAAGTGGGCCCCTGCCTGCCCAGCCCTGTTCTGGGTTTGTACGGAGATAGTAGAGTGTTTGCCTTTCAAGATAATGCTGGCACAACGGTTCCTGCCTGTAATCCTAGTGCCTTGGGAGGCCAAGGTGGGAGGATCACTTGAACCCAGGACTTCAAGACCAGCCTGGACAACATAGTGAGAGCTCGTCTGTCAAAAAAAAAAAAAAAAGCGTCCAGTGGGCTCTGCCCCTAAAGGAGAGCCTCAGGAGGGGAAAAGGCACCCACATTTCTCAGGCCACCTGTGTCCGTGACGCCGGCACCTGCAGCTTGCTCTGAGAATCGACGTTGGCATTTCACCGCAGGCGTGACAGGGGTGAGGGGCTGTTGCTGGGCTGGGCAAGTTTGGTCACACAGGAAACGAGGTCTGGGGTCTGTTACACGTGATGTGCGGGGGAGACGGAGCTGTGCTGCACCCTGGGAAGCTGTGGGTGGTAAATGTTCCATGTTTCCCAAGGGATCAGGAAAGCGCATTAAATCCCACTGAAATCCTCAATTTGGGCTTTAGATTAATCACATGGAAAAATGAATCAGAAAATAGTCTGTAATGATCTAGAAAGGTAAACAGTCATGCACCACATAACATTTTTTTTTTTTTTTTTTTTTTTTTTTTTTTTTTTTTTTTGAGACGGAGTCTCGCTCTGTCGCCCAGGCTGGAGTGCAGTGGCGCGATCTCGGCTCACTGCAAGCTCCACCTCCCGGGTTCACGCCATTCTCCCGCCTCAGCCTCCGAGTAGCTGGGACTACAGGCGCCCGCCACCACGCCCGGCTAGTTTTTTGTATTTTTAGTAGAGACGGGGTTTCACCATGTTAGCCAGGATGGTCTCGATCTCCTGACCTCGTGATCCACCCGCCTCGGCCTCCCAAAGTGCTGGGATTACAGGCTTGAGCCACCGCGCCCGGCCACATAACATTTTAATGGACTGACCGCATGCACAATGGTGGTTCCATAAGGTTCTAATACCGTAGGTTTACGGTACCTTCTCTGTGTCCGGATGCATAAATCCTGGTTACTGCGTTCCAGTTACCTGCAGTTCCCACACAGTAACATGCTGTAAAATTTGCAGCCCAGAGTGATCGCCTCCATCAGGCACCCTGAGCACACAGGCTTTCCCACCTAGGTGTGTGTGCGTGCACTCTGTAACGTGTGCACTCTGTGATGTGTGCACAGGGACCAAACCACCCAGTGCTGCACTCCTCGATCCCCGTGCCTAAGCAACTCGTGACTGTGTTTAATGACGTAGAGCCTCTGCAAACTAAACGTTCAATCTGGTAACAGGAGAAAATTTGGTGGAGATTCCACAGTCTCCCCTCTTGCCCCTCACCCCAGCCCTTTACTTTTAAGGCTGGAATGCCATGCACAACCAAAGTGGCAGCAATCCCTTACTGCCTGCCTGCTGATGTCAGGGCCTCGTAACCTTGTTTAATCCCCAGGTGCTCCCGCAGACCAGCAGTACGGGAGGAATGCCACGCCCATTACACACGTGGAATCGGAGCTTGGCCGATTCAGGCAACAGCACCAAGAACAAGAACATCACTGATGCTGCTGACGCCGCCCTTGTGAGGGTCGCTGGGCGGAGGCTGGAGACTCGAGACTTGGACCCAGGTCTGCTTCCTGGGGTACTTGCTCCCTGCCATTGTCTCTTGCTCCATAATCTCAATGCTGGGGACAGGTGGAGATGTTACCAGCAAGGGGACACTGTCCCAGAGACACCTGAGCCATCCCACAGAACCATGCAGCTCTCAGAAGCCCTGCACGTGACCAGCTGGGAAGATGCTGTGAGCTGCCGCTTCCCATTTCTCTGTAGGTAACCGGATTCAGGGAGGCATCCACCTGGGAGAAGAGAATCTCGTTAACTGTGGCTGGATCAGCAGCAGAGGCAGCCACGGCTGTGCCCAGGCAAGGCCCCACAGCCGGGCCTAACTGTCCAGGGCTCTCTGCCGTGGGGCTCAGTCCTCACAGGAGGGGCCGCCCCAGCCTCTGGGCCTGGTTCCTCGAGGGTCCCAGCGGCAATAAGCCCCAGCCCCACCTGCAGCCCACAGCTCTGTGCTCACCCTTCCTGACGCTTCCTCCCGGCCTGACTCACACTCCCCACCCCTACACTCCTACCTCGATAGACCACCCCCTAAAAAATACTTCCAAGGCCTTGTCCCAGGCTCTGCTTTATGGAGACCCCCAGAAGTCATCACATGAGGCCTGTGCAGTGGAGCCCCAGTGATGGTTAATTTTATATGTCAGTTGACTGGGCCGCAGGATGCCCGCTAGCTGGTTAAATGTGTTTCTGGCTGCATCTGTGAGGGTACTGATGGGTCAGCACTAGATTTGGTGGACCCAGGAAAGCCAACGCTGTCCCCAGCGCGGGTGGGATCATCCAACCTATCGAGGTCCCAGACAGAGCCGAAAGGTGGAGTGGGGGCGTCAGCCTTCCCTCGGCCGGTCTGCTGAGCTGCAGCAGTGAAGGCACCAGAATGAACAACTATTTTAATACATGGGTAATTTTTTTTTTTTTTTTTTTTTTTTTTTTGAGACGGAGTCTGGCTCTGTCGCCCGGGCTGGAGTGCAGTGGCCGGATCTCAGCTCACTGCAAGCTCCGCCCCCCGGGTTCCCGCCATTCTCCTGACTCAGCCTCCCGAGTACCTGGGACTACAGGTGCCTGCCACCTCACCCGGCTAGTTTTTTGTATTTTTTTTTTAGTAGAGACGGGGTTTCACCGTGTTCGCCAGGATGGTCTCGATCTCCTAACCTCATGATCCGCCCGTCTCGGCCTCCCAAAGTGCTGGGATTACAGGCTTGAGCCACCGTGCCCGGCCTACATGGGTAATTTTTCGTTTAAAGTTTTGTAGAGATGGGTTTTGTTATGGGTTTGCCAAGTGGATCTTAAACTTCTGGCCTCGAGTGATCCTCCCGCCTCTGCCTTCCCAGTAGCTGAGACTACGGGTGCGCGCCAGTGCACCCAGCTACTTCAGTGAATTTGATTTGCACGTTTTATGTAAGGGTTTTGCGTCCTATGGTCATGAGGCTGGCATCTGTTTTGTCTTTTTTGTGCTGCCCTTCTAGGTTTGGACATCAGGGTCGTGCTCGAGTCGTAGTTGAAAGTTTCCATGGTTTTCTATGTTGTAGAAGATCTTTAAGGAATCTAGAGGCACTGTCTTTTTTAGGGGAGTTGAGTATTTTAATACTGCCTCAGTTTGTTTCATGGTTATTGGTCTATTCAGGTTGTCTAACCTTTTTTTTTTTTTTTTTTTTTTTGAGACAGAGTCTCGCTCTGTCACCCAGACTAGAGTGCAGTGGTGTGATCTTGGCTCACTACAAGTTCTGCCTCCTGGTTTCACGCCATTCTCCTGCCTCAGCCTCCTGAGTAGCTGGGACTTCAGGCACCTGCCACCATGCCCAGCTAATTTTTTTGTGTTTTTACTAGAGTCGGGGTTTCACCATGTTAGCCAGGATGGTCTCGAACTCCTGACGACATGATCTGCCCACCTTTGCCTCCCAAAGTGCCGGGATTACAGGCGTGAGCCACTGCGCCTGGCTAACATCTTTTTTTTTTTCAGAGGCAGGGTCTTACTCTATCACCCAGGCTGAGTGTAGTGGCAGGATCATCGCTCACTCTGATCTTGAACTCCCAGGCTCAAGCAATCCTCCTGCTTCGGCCTCCTGAGTAGCAGGGTCTACAGGTGTGTACCACCATGCCCGGTTAATTTTTTTTTTTTTAGAGATAGGGCCTCACTCTGTTGCCCAGGCTGGTCTTGAACTCCTGGGCTCAAGTGATCCTCCTGCCTTGCTGGGATTACAGGTGCAGTGATCCTACTGCACCCAGTCTCACCTTTTACAATTCCTACTGCTTTTTCCATTTTTTCTTTTTCAGACTTGGAAACTTTTCTGTTTTATTCACTTTTCACAGGAGCAGAGTCGGATCTACTGACGGAGTCTCTTTTTTCTGTTTTATTTCTGTGGTAGGTGACTGTGTGATGGCTGTCAGGGAATCTCGTCTCCTGGTCCCCTCCCATGCTGGTTGGCTGGCTGTGTGGCTCACTTTGACCAACAGAATGTGGTGGAAGTGACTTTCCTGGGCTCCAAGAGGCCTTGTGTCTCTGCTCTCCCCTCTGGTAATGCTGCTGGGTGAAGCCCAGGCTCTCCTGCTGGAGATGGGGGCCCAGCCGCGGCCAGCACTACACACCAGACATGTGGCCGAGGTCATCTCGGACTGTCCAGATCTCGTTGGGCCAGCAGCTGACCGTGGCCATGTGGGTGAGCCCAGGCAAAGCCAGCAAAGGAACCACCTGTCTCAGTCCACAAAAAGCACGGGCAAATCTAATTGCAGAGCTCCTTGCAGACGTATGGGCACGGTTGAGCATGATAGACAGCAGCCTCTGATGGCACAATGGGAGCCTTCACCACCACAGGGCCTGAAGGGGCACGGAGAGGGGGCGGTCGCTGGCAGCCGCCACTACCCCACCAGTCGAAAGGAGCGGCCAGCTCACAGTGACCAGGCAGGAGGGCCGAGGACAGTGCCGTGCCAGGCCTGGGGAGAGAAGCCGGAGCAGGCTGGGGAAGGGGATGTCGGTGCAGAGCCCCCTTGAGTTACCATGGCCACCTTGTAGGTGGATCCATTGACAAGGGCGGATGGGGGGCCTGGGGACATCTAGGGGACAGGCCATCTTCCACTTGAGCAGGGGCCTTCTCTGCAGTGGGTGCCCCCAGTGGCCTCTGGTGGGGCAGGAAGCTTGTCACACTGATGGCTCTGAGAGGCCCAGCCACGAGGCCCAGCCATGCAGCCTCTCCAGGCCCCTGCTCAGCGACTCTGCAGCCCTACTCTGCGCATGCCCCTGGCCATAGGCTCCTGATAGCCACTGCCCAAGAGCCTGTTCAGACCCACGCCTCGGCTGTCTTCCTTCTGCGTGAGGGGGAAGCCCATGTTCAACCTGAAGTTCTGCCTCTGGGATCCCCTGCCCTGCTCCAGCTGCCTGGCCAGGCTTTGAGGCAGTAGCTGCCCAGCTCAGGGGGACCAGCAGCCCCAGGGGTGAGTCTGGGAGGGTTGGGCAGGGCCAGCAGCCCCAGGGGTGAGTCTGGGAGGGGTGGGCGGGGCATGTGCTGGCGCAGGTGCCCTGTGCACCTTCTGGGACCTGGTCCCTATTTACCATTCCCCTTTATGGTGGCACTGCAAGGCTCATGCCTGTGGGCCACGACATGTGTGGGGGCCTGGAACCTACAGCTCAGCCCCCAGAGCCACATGCACGGTGAGTACTTTCCAAACTGAGAACAGCTGGCATCAAAGGTGCACACAGCTTGGCCCCAAACACCCTGGAGGGTCTCACCCGGCACCTCCTCTAGGAAGGGCAGACACCTGCACCACAGGCAGGTTCCCAGGCCCCAGGGCCACTGGTGCCGCAGCCTGGCCCTATATCCCACCTGCTCCTGCTCCAAGCCCGGCTGCAACAGGCGAAGGCACGGCCCTGCCACTGGATCAGAGCCACACCCACATGAGGAATAGGCAGGCCCCAACCTCAGAGAGGCCCTCCAGCCCACAGCCACCCTGTGCGGTGGCCACAGGGGCCTACAGAAGCCCTGTCCCCCCCTCTCTCTATACCCCACCCTCTCCTTCTCTACCTTTCTTTCTTCCCTTCTCCGCCCCTCTCTCCCTTTCTCCCTCTCCTCTCTCTCTTCCCCCACCCTCAGACATCCCAACATTTTCGGAGAGCATGGCAGGCCCCTGGGCTGGGCAGGGTCTGTCTGCCCCCCGGGACACACGGGCACCCAGGCCAGGCATCCGGGCTTCTCCAGCCTCCTGTCTACCAGGCTCATTCATGTGCTGCAAGTCACGCGATTGTCTCTGCAGTTGTAGGGCACGAACGAGGGCCCAGCCCTGAGGGGATGGTGCCCGTGCTCCGCTCCGCACCCCATGAGGACAGAGGCCCTGCGATCTTTGCTGCTAGGACTGGAAGCAACTGGCAAAGCAGAGGCTGGGCCAGGAGCTGCATCCTGGGTGCCAGGGGCTGCACGGCTCTGCCCCTGCAACCCGCTGCCTCGGAGCCTTGCATGACTGGCATCACCACCTGACTGAGTGTGTGACAATCCACTTCTTCTTCAAGCCCCACCTGGCTGTGGCGGCAGCTGTGAAGGGGGTTCGTGGACCGTGGGGTGTGTGTGCTGCAGCTGCCATGACAGACGCCACAGCTGGGCGGCTCACACAGACGCTGGCGACCTCTCAGCCCTGAAAACGGCAAGTCTGAGGTCCTGGAGCAGCAGGGCCGGTTCCTCCTGAGGCCTCTCTTCTCGATGTGCAGACGGCATCTCCTCCCCCGGTCCTCACGTGGTCTGTGTCCTCATCTGCTCTTACAAGGACATCAGTCAGATGGGGCCAGGGACCAGCCTAGTGACCTACTTTAACTTAATCACCTCTGTAGAGAGCCTGTCTCCAAACACAGTCCCGCTGAGGTCCTAGGGCTTCAGATCTCAACACTGGAATTCAGGGAGACACGATTCTGTTCAGAACTCGGGCACTGCGTGTCGTACAAGCCTTGACTGGCACCTTGACCTCCACAGCTCTGGGGATGTGGTAGTCTCTCTAGTTCCCTCTTTCTGGGATGGGAGTGGGGACAGGGGTGGGGTGGGGACAGGGGTGGGGTGGGGGGCTGCAGGGGTGGGGTGGGGTTCGGGGTGGGGTGAGGGCTTAAGGGGTGGGGTGAGGGCTTAAGGGGTGGGGTGGGGGCTGCAGGGTTGGGGTGGGGTCAGGGGTGGGGTGGGGACAGGGGTGGGGTGGGGTGGGGTCGGGGTGGGGTGGGGGCTGTAGGGGTAGGGTGGAGTTGGGGTGGGGTGGGGGCTGCAGGGGGGGTGGGGTCAGGGGTGGGGTGGGGTCAGGGGTGGGGTGGGGGCTTCAGGGGTGGGGTGGGGGTCAGGGGTGAGATGGGGACAGGGGTGGGGTGGGGGCTGTAGGGGTAGGGTGGGGGCTGCAGGGGTGGGGTGGGGGCTGCAGGGGTGGGGTGGGGCCAGGGGTGGGGTGGGGGCTACAGGGGTTGGGTGGGGTTAGGGGTGGGGTGGGGTCAGGGGTGGGGTGGGGGCTGCAGGGTTGAGGTGGGGTCAGGGGTGGGGTGGGGGCTTAAGGGTTGGGGTGGGGTCAGGGGTGGGGTGGGGGCTACAGCTGCACGGGGTCTCACTTGGTCCTTCTTGCAACGGCAGCTTCCATCTGAGGCCAGGGAAAGAGTGGAGACTCTGCCAGTTGCTAAATGTGTGTGTTCCTGCTGGGCCCACTGTACGGTCGACTCAGGGGAGGCCCCACTCCAACTAGGGACCTTGCTGGCTGGCCAGGCCCTGCAGAGCCAGCACCTAATAACCCTGGAGGGTGCTGCCCTTCCCTGGAACTCCATGACCCTTGAAAATGGCCATGGGGCCTTGGAAGGAGCAGGGGCTGATCTGGGGCCCACACCCATGGGAGGCTCCCCCTCACAGTCCCACGCACCTTGGGAAGAGGCTTAGGAGGCCCCACTGTGGTGATTCCATTAGGTTTTTGCCCAGCAGACCTAGAGTTTTCCTGCCTGTAGATGTCAGGCAATAGCTTGGTAGCTGTGCCTCTGTCTCCTTGTGATGCATTTGCCGCCACCACCACCATCGCTGTGGCTCAGGCAGCTCTGAGTTCCTCTCCCTCCATGGCTGGCAGCGATGCCCACTCCCACTGTCTCTCATGTTCAGTGCTGACACCTGGCATCCAGCATGCTGGGTTCCAGTCGTACCCCCTGAGATCTGGGAGACCGTCTCCCTTGCAACGTCTTGGGGCTCAGAAGTCCCACTGGGGGGCTGTGTGCCTTCCCACGCCTTAATGACCTGGTGCAGGGAGTGTCCGGACGAGGCAGGGAGAGAGCAGGCAGGCTGCACACAAACCGCCCCAGCGCGTATCTCCGTGAGCCTTCCGCCTCACTCTCTGCGGCAGCGACTCCACCTTGGCTGCACGCTGGAATCACCGAGGAGTGTTTATACCTGCACCGCCACACCCTGCACCAACGCACTGATTTCATGGGCCTGGGGCCTTGGTGGGCCTGGCACAAGTGTTTCTTGTTACTCTCCAGGTGACTCCAATGTCTAGCCAGGACTGACGACCCTGCTCCAGAGGCTCCTTGAAGGCACCCCCTCCAGCAGCAGGGCTGGCAGCACCTGGAGCACATAGTGTCCATCCCCACCCAGGACCTGCTGGGTCAGAAGCTGTGTGGCAGCAGGATTCCTAAAGAATTCACACATAATTCGCATGTTACACTCACAGCATGGGAACCCTTTGGAGGGCTCGCCAGGAAACAGGTCCCTGAGGCTCTGATTTGGCAAGCCTGGGAAGGGGTCCAAGAATCCACATTTGGAACCGGTCCCTGAGTAATGTAGGTGATGCTGGTACAGCGGCCACGCATGAGGATGCCAGGAAGGCCGTCGTGTCAAGCTCATTGGCCACAGTGCAGCCCAAGAGTCTATCAGCCAGACGAGGCACCCATTTCCAAGTGCCTGATGTAACACAGTAAAATCCCTGCGTCCCAGGCCAGTGCCTCCGGCCTGATCCAGCCTTACTTCACCTACCAGGCTTGGAATCTCGATAGATTTCTCCAACCCTGGCCTGAACACGTTGGTGAGGGCTTGCAATCCTGCAGCATTCCGTGTTGGGGTCTGACCTTGTTTGGGGTCAGGAAGCAGTGGGAGGTGGGGGCACATCATGAGGAAAATGGGCCCTGCGTCATCAGGGACCAGCCCATCAAGGACTCATGCTGATGTCAGCGTGGAGGTCTCTCTATGCACCGAAAGGCGTCTTCTCCCCACTGATGTCGGCGTGGAGGTCTCTCCATGCACGGAAAGGCGTCTTCTCTTCCCTGATGTCGCCGTAGAGGTCTCGCTCTCTGTGCACGGAAAGGCGTCTTCTCTCCAGTGCATTGTTGCTGCACCTGTGTCAAAAATCAACAGGCCATTTGCGTATACGTCCACCTCTGATCTGTCGGTGTGTTCAGCGATAGTGATCTGTGTGCCTGTCACTTTTCATTTGATGACTGTGGCTTTATATTAAGACTTCAAGTCAGGTGTGGTGAGTTCTCTGTTTCTGTTCTTTGCAAAACTGTTTGGCTATTCTAGTTCCTTTAATTTCCCTGAACTATTCTAGTTCCTTTGCCTTTCCCGAGAACTTTTAGAATCAGAGTGTTGATTTCTACAAACAGTCCTGCTGAGATTTTGGTTGGGGTTATGTTGAATCTATAGATGATGTCATAACCAATGACGATGTCATCACCATAACAATGCTGAGTTATGACTGACTTTTACAAATGCTGTAAACCCACTATGTGGCAACTGTCTGTTTTAGACCAAGGGTTGGCAAACTATGGCCCATGGATGAAGTGCAGTCTACCATGAGCTAAGTATGGTTTTTACATTTAAAGCATTTTAAATGTAAAATGTCAAAAGGGGCTGGGCGCGGTGGCTCATGCCTGTAATCCCAGCACTTTGGGAGGCCGAGGCGGGCGGATTATGAGGTCAGGAGTTCAAGACCAGCCTGGCTAACATGGTGAAACCCCATCTCTACTAAAAATACAAAAATTAGCCAGGCATGGTGGCGCATGCCTGTAGTCCCAGCTACTCAGGAGGCTGAGGCAGGAGAATCACTTGAATCCAGGAGGCAGAGGTTACAGTGAGCTGCGATTGCGCCACTGCACTTCAGCCTGGGCAACAGAGCAATACTCCATCCCCCAAAATAAAATAAAATAAAATAAATAATATTAATTATTTGTAGAGATGGGGGGTCTCACTATATTGCCCAGGTTGGTCTTGAACTCCTGGCCTCAAGTGGTCCTCCTGTCTCGGCCTCCCAAAGTGCTGGGATTACAGGCATGAGTCCCCGTGCTGGGCCATTTTTGTGATGACAGTTGTTTAAAGAGTTGAGGACTCTCCCAGCCTTTGGCTGGGAAAGCATAACATATTTACTATCTGTTCTTTTGCAGAAGAAGTTTGTTGGTTCCTGTTTCAAACAGTTAATTATCTTTTACATGATTAAAAATCTGGAACAAATGTTTTTTATATTTAGTTAATTTTAACCATTCTGGGGTTCTTCATTTCCTTGTCTGGTTATCATATACCCTTCTGCCTCAAGAACTTTCTTATCATTTCTTAAAACATAGTCTGCTGGCTCTACATTCTCTTTTTTTTCTTTCATCTGAGAATGTCTTTTTCACTGCTTTTCCTGAAGAGCATTTTCACTAGATATTAAATTCTGAACTGAATTGCCTTCGGTGCTTTCACAAGGTCATTTCTGCCTCCTGGCCTGCGTGGTTTCTGATGAGGAGTGTGCGGTGGCTCGAACTGCTTCCCCTGAAGGTGAGGTACTGTTCTCCTCTGGCCGACTGCAAGACTTTTTTCTTTATCTTCGATTGTCATGTTCCTGATTGTGGTTTAGAGTTTATCTTCTTTGGGGTTTGCTGAACTTCTTGAATCTGTAAATTTTTCTCTTTTCATTAAATTTGTGGTTTTTTATTTTTTGAGTCTTATTTCTTCAAACATTTTTTCTTTACCAATGTTTCTGGGACTCCAAAATGACATGAAAATTAGATCTTTTGTTTTTCCCCCACAGGTGTCTGGGGCTCAGTTCAGTTTAGTTTTAATATTTTCTGTTCTTCACACTGGATCATTTCTACTGACTCCCCTTCAGGTTCCTCTGACAACTCCATTCTGCTTTTAAGGCCAGTCAGGGGATTAAAAAGTTCCTGATACTATTATTTTTAAATTCTAAGTTTCTTTAAAAAATATATTTTCTAATTCTCTGCTGAGAACCTTGATCTTTTAATGATGTCAAGAGAGTTTAACTTTTACTTAAATAAGCAATCAGCAGAGCTGGGCGTGGTGGCACACGCCTGTAGTCCCAGTGACTTGGAAGGCTGAGGTGGGAGAATCACTTTGAGGCCAGGAGTTCGAGGCTGCAGTGAGCTATGATTTTGCCACTGCACTCCAGCCAGGGCCACGGAGCAAGACCTCATTGAGGCAGGAGAATAGGATCTGGAAGCAGGGAACCTAAGGCCGATTCATGCTGACTTCCTAGAACTTAATCAAAAGGAAAACCCCAACTTTCCGCACCTAAGTAACAAAAGAACTGGAGGCTCCCTTTGCAAATCTCCCCACCCCCACTCCCACCCCCACCCCCACCCCCACCCCACCCCACCCCCACCCCCACCCCACCCCCCCCCACCCCCACCCCCACCCCACCCCACCCCACCCCCATCACCACACCCCAGCCCAGCCCACCCCCACCCCCACCCCCCCACCCTCATCCCCATCCCCATCCCCACCCCCACTTCCATCCCCACCCCCACCCCACCCCCACCACCACCCCTTTTCTGTGTGGCAGATGGAAAACTGAAGGTATTTCTGCTTGGTTGCTTCCTGCAACCAATCAGACGTTTGCATAGAAGTGTAACTTTGTAACTTCACTTCAGCCTCTGACTGGCAACCAATCAGACTGATCGCAGGCCAAGTCTTTGTGAGCATAGAAGTGTAACTTTGTAATTTCACTTTAGCCTCTGACTAGCTGCTTTCCACAACCAATCATACACTTGCATAGGATGTAACCTTTATAACTTCACTTCAGCCTCTGATTGGTTGCTTTCTACAACCAATCAGACTGTTTGCAGGTCACTACTTCATTTACATAGGGTGGAACACCAAGTAACCAAGGGGAAATCTCTAGAGGGTATCAAAACCCCTGAGAGGCCGGGCGCGGTGGCTCAAGCCTGTAATCCCAGCACTTTGGGAGGCCGAGACGGGCGGATCACGAGGTCAGGAGATCGAGAGACGATCCCGGCTAACACGGTGAAACCCCATCTCTACTAAAAAATACAAAAAAATAGCCGGGCGAGGTGGCGGGCGCCTGTAGTCCCAGCTACTCGGGAGGCTGAGGCAGGAGAATGGCGTAAACCCGGGAGGCGGAGCTTGCAGTGAGCTGAGACCCGGCCACTGCACTCCAGCCTGGGTGACAGAGCAAGACTCCGTCTCAAAAAAAAAAAAAAAAAAAAAAAAAAACCCTGAGAATTCTGTAAGGGGTCTTGAGCCCCTGTGCTCTGGCGACTCCCACCCTTTCATTTGCAATCAATCTCTGCTTTTGTTGCTCCATTCTTTCCTTGCTTTGTGTGCTTCATCCAATTCATTGTTCAAAACGCCAAGAACCTGGACACCCTCCACTGGTAACACCATCTCTAAAAAAATTAAACAGCAACAAAAAGCAACCAGCAAAAGTTTTTGTCTGGTAATCTTAACACCCACGTCATTGTGGGGTGACATATGTTGGTGTCATTTCCCTTGAGAATTAATCACATTTTCCTTGTTCTTTATATACCAAGTAACTAAATCTTACACTGGCCACTTTGATATGCTGTGACACTCTGGGTCCTGTTAAAATCCTTTGGAGGATGATGATTGTTTTTTCTTTTTGTTTTGTCAAGCATCCTGTCCTGTGAGTTTCAGAATGCAAGCTCTGTCCCACCTCCCAGGGGCCAAGATTTCACTCTCGGTTCTTTCTCAAAGCTGTTGGCTATGTTGCTTTGAATCACCCCACCATGCCCAGCTCAGGGTTGATTCATTCACAGAGTCAGGGGACCCCTGTCTCCAATTCTCTTCTTGCTGAGATTTCTACCACGTTCACCAACTCCCAAGAGCCCCCTTTACCAGTCCTCTGGTTACAAGGAAGGGATTCCTCTGGGAACTTTAACCGCCCACACTCCACCACAGTTTCAGGGGGGTTGCCCATGGACTAAGCAGCAAGAGGAAACAACAGGAACTTCCCCAATGCTCTTTGGTCATAAGGCTCCTTTCTTCTAGTGCCTGTGGCCAGAAGATGTGTATTTCTCTTCAGGTTTGGGGTCCGTTCTGCCACCCTGGTGCAGTGCTATGATGGGACGCTCTTGGGAGAGGGCTGGGAAAGATTTTAAAAGTGAAAAACCAAACCAAACAAAAAATCTGAATTCAATCCACATGCTTTGACTTGCAGGGTCTCTTTTCCTCTGGCCAGAAAAAAAGAACAGAATTTCTTTTGGATTTTTTTCTGTCCACACATATTGTGCAGTTCCACACAGAGGTCAGCCTGCAGTCGAAGCTGGGCGATGAAAGACGAAAAATGGAAAATCACTCACCAGCTTTTTCTTTGTGTTTCAGTCTCATTCCCTAATTTACTTCCTACTGTTAACTTTTCCCAGTCCTCAGATAGTTTTTTTTGTGTTGTCCAGAGCTTTCCGTTGTCTTCAGTAAGAATGTAGGCTGGAGAGGACTTGCTCCATATTGTCCAGCATTGGAAGTCTCTTCTTCATTTTTGAAAGGTGTTTTACTGGGTATGGAAATCTGGGTTTATAGTCTTGAAAGATGTCACTTCATTGTCTTCTGGCTTGCATAGTTTCTACTAACAAGTGTGTTGTACTTCTTATCCTTGTTCCTCTAGGTATAATGTGTCTTTTTTTTTTTTTTTTTTCTTTGCCTTCAAGATATTTTCTTTATCTTTGGTTTTAAGCAGCTGGATATGGTGTTTTATTTCTAAAAAAGATTTTTAATCCTGGCTATGGTTTTCTGAACTTGGATGTGTGATGTGGTGTCTTTCATTGTTCCTGAAAAAAATTTTGCCATTATTTTTTATTTATTCTCCCTCATTCTCTCTTCTTCTTCTGTTACTCCAATTACACATATGTTAGACCATTTGAAATTACTCCAGGGCTTTTGCTGGCTCTTTTACTTCTGATGTTTTCATTTGTTTGTTTTCCATGTTTTCCTTATGTTTTTTAGCTTGGATAATTTCTGTGGACTTATCCGGAAGTTCACTGCTTCTTTTCTTGGCTGTATTGAGTCTACTCATGAGCCTGTTGGAGGTAGCCTTCCTCTCTAGCATTTTCACTGGACTCTTTCTTAGCATTTCAATCTCTGTGCTTAAGCTCGTCACCTTTCCATTCATGTTGTTTACCTTTTCCACTAGGACCTTTTTTTTTTTTTTTTTTTTTTTTTTGAGACGGAGTCTCGCTGTGTCTCCCAGGCTGGAGTGCAGTGGCGCGATCTCGGCTCACTGCAAGCTCCGCCTCCCGGGTTCACGCCATTCTCCTGCCTCAGCCTCCGGAGTAGCTGGGACTACAGGCGCCCGCCACCACGCCCGGCTAATTTCTTTTTGTATTTTTAGTAGAGACGGGGTTTCACCGTGTTAGCCAGGATGGTCTCGATCTCCTGACCTCGTGATCCACCCGCCTCGGCCTCCCAAAGTGCTGGGATTACAGGCTTGAGCCACCGCGCCCGGCCTCCACTAGGACCTTTAACATAAATTCCTATCTGACAGTCCCTGCATCTGAGTCATATCTGAATCTGGCTCTACTGATTTTTGTCTCCTGGTTGTGGTTTTTCTTTTCTTTTTTCTTTTTTTTTTTTGTGTGTGTGTGCCTCATAATTGTTTACTGAAAGTCAGACATTGTATGAGACAACAGTATTTCTATCTGGAAATGGACATTCCCCATTAAGTTGTCATTATGGGGGTTTGAGTCAGTCAAGCTAGGAGTTGAGCTGGATTTGAGTTTTGCTGTTGCTGTGGTCACCTTGAGGGTAGCATGACCTTGAACTTAGGGTTGAGGATGGTTTGCTGCAGGACTTTTCTCAATGAGCCTGCTCTGCACCTTTACCTTAGGTCTTCTTTGCATGTCTGCCCTTGAGACAGGGCCTGTTGCTGCCCCTCACTTGGGAGGGCTGCTCTTGCTTGTTTCTCTCTGCCCTGGTCCAGCTCAGTCTCAGGCAGGACTCACATCCTTGAGTTTCAGAGTGGGATTTTTTTTCCGTAATCCTGTTCCTTCACTGGAGATGGAAGACCTCCGAAGGGCTGAGCCTACACATGTTTCAACCCCTCCCTTAGAGGTGGAATTATTGTCTTGTTGTTTTCCCCAGCCACAACAGGTCCCTAGGTGACAGGGTTTTCTGCTCCTCTCTCCCTGGCATCTTAAGGCATCTGTTCCATAGGGAAGAACTGTCTGGTGGGGTTTTTCCCCTTCGCCCCACCCACAGTGGTGGCTCCTCCCCTCCCAGGGCCTCTGCCATCACATATTGCTTCCTCTGGCCTCCCACTTGCTCCAGCCTTTCCTGTGAGTGCCCAGGGTGTGATGTGTGGAAGAGCCTCTAAGCAGGGGGTGAGCCTCCCTTGTGTCTCCAGTTCTTGGGGTTCTATATTTGCACAGAAGCCCACACTTGGTCTTCAGCAATTTTCTTTTTTTTTTTTGAGACGGAGTCTCGCTCTGTTGCCCAGGCTGGAGTGCAGTGGCCAGATCTCAGCTCACTGCAAGCTCCACCTCCCGGGTTTACGCCATTCTCCTGCCTCAGGCTCCCAAGTAGCTGGGACTACAGGCGCCCACCACCTCGCCCGGCTAGTTTTTTGTATTTTTTAGTAGAGACGGGGTTTCACCGTGTTAGCCAGGATGGTCTCGATCTTCTGACCTCGTAATTCGCCCGTCTCAGCCTCCCAAAGTGCTGGGATTACAGGCTTGAGCCACCGCGCCCGGCCCGGTCTTCAGCAATTTTCTAATAAGGTTGTCTGAATTCTTCTCGTCCACTTTTACAGCAGCTCCATCTTCCTCCTGTTCCTTGTAAAGGGTGAGCCAATCACCCTGTCTATCCTTGGATTTCAGGTTGGTTGATTACTCTGCAATTTCAGCTCCCTGATAGATTTAAGAACAGTGATGATTTTGTAGGTCATTCGGTATTTCTGTTTTTAGGGTAGGGGCAATGCTCTTCTCAGATTTCTACATTCTAGGCAGAACCTTACCCTTGTATGACTTTGCCTCAGCTCCCACATCTGTAAAATGGCACAATAATAGTAGCTACCTCCTATCATTAATACATATAAAGGTATAGGGGAATGCATTTCACATAAGTGCTATGTATTATCTTCCATTATTATTTTTATTGTTTATATCTCTTTTAATGAATTTGTTACATTGGTTGATTTTTGCTGTATTGCTTTTCTCCCAGTGGTTTGAAAGCTACTTCTAATTTTCTTCAGATTATCCTAATTTTGTTGTTGTTGTTGTTGTTGTTGTTGAGACAAAGTCTTGCTCTGGTGGCCCAGGCTGGAGTGCAGTGGCACAATCTAGGCTCACTGATACCTCCACCTCCTGGGTTCAAGCGATTCTCCTGCCTCACTCTCCTGAGTAGCTGGGATTACAGACGCCCGCCACCATGCCTGGCTAATTTTTGTATTTTTAGTAGAGACAAGGTTTTACCATGTTGGCCAGGTGGTAAATTTTTTCTTTATAAACCACTTTTTCATTGAAATGAAACATACATACAGAAAAGTGCATACATAACTTGAGCATTTTTATATGTGTTTAAACTCCCATTTATTCTATCAACAAATATTAATGGCCGGGCGCGGTGGCTCAAGCCTGTAATCCCAGCACTTGGGAGGCCGAGACGGGTGGATCACAAGGTCAGGAGATCGAGACCATCCTGGCTAACCCGGTGAAACCCCGTCTCTACTAAAAAATACAAAAAACTAGCCGGGCGAGGTGGCGGGCGCCTGTAGTCCCAGCTACTCGGGAGGCTGAGGCAGGAGAATGGCGTGAACCCGGGAGGCGGAGCTTGCAGTGAGCTGAGATCCGGCCACTGCACTCCAGCCTGGGTGACAGAGCGAGACCCCGTCTCAAAAAAAAAAAAAAAACAAATATTAATATCTTTATCTATGTTTTTACCTTGAACCAGACAAGAACTGTAGTATGCTTGTACTTCCCTTCTTCCTGTCTCCCTCTCCTCCATCTACCCCTTCCATCTGTTGTATTACAATCTGCTGGGATTTTAGTCCCAGATACTGTATTTTTTTTTTTTTTTACAGTATGCAGCACAAAGTATTTAGTATTAAAAATGACTTTTGCTGGTTTCTTTGCTCACTTTTTTTTTTCCAGCCAGGAAACTCTGAGAGAACTCATCAATCACACTTTTTTTTTTTTTTTTTTTTTTTTTCTCGCTCTGCCGCCCAGGCTGGAGTGCAGTGGCCGATCTCAGCTCACTGCAAGCTCCGCCTCCTGGGTTCACGCCATTCTTACAGGCGCCTGCCTCACTTTTTTTTTTTTTTAGTAGCCACCGAAGCCAGGATGGTCTCGATCTCCTGGCTGTGAGCCCATCTCGGCCTCCCATCAATTACAGGCTTGAGCACACTGCCCGGCCCACACTGTTTTAAAGACAGTGATGTTCCTGGAGTTAGGTTCCAGATGTTTCTGGAGTTGTGCAGTGCACAGTCCACCCAACAGCACACACTGATCCTGCTTGAATGTCTCTATCATCAGTTCCATTTGCATTTTGCTGCAGTGAATCCATGATGATTCTTTCAATGAGGATCCGTGGATGGAAAACCCAGTAAGTATTTGCATTTCTGAAAATATCTTAAACTTGTCTGTCCTCCCCTTTACCGCTTTTTAGACACAGCAAGAACCCTAGAACACTTTAATTCCTCCCGCCTTGTGCTATCATTATCACTTATTCTAATTCCACATCTATTTAGAACTCCAGAAGACATTATTATTGTTGTTCTATGCAGTCAGTGTCCATTTAGATTTATCCAGATGTGCAGACTTTTTAAATTGTTCTTCATTCCTTCCTGTACTTCATACTTCCATCTGGGACCACTTTCCCTCTGCTGAATAAATCCTTTTAGTATTTATTTTAGTGTATGCTTTCTGGCAGTTAATTCTGCAAACCAAAAAGTGTCTGAGACAGGTCTCAATCAATTTAGAAGTTTATTTTGCCAAGGTTAAGAACAATTCCTGGGAGAAAAAAGCATGGAATCACAGAAACAGTCTGTGGTCTGTGCCTTTCTCCAAAGATGACTCTGAGGGCTTCAGTATTTAAAGAGGAAAAGTGGGCTAGAGGGGAAAGAGGAAGGATGTAGTCACATGACTGAATGTACTTGGTGCAAGAGAAAAGGAGTCAGTGGGGAGGAGTCAATTGTGTATTCATCTTACCCCCAGCAAATTGGCACTTTCCATAAGATAAGGTGAACTTAGAGCAGCTACTTGTGGAGATGTTTAACCTTTTATCTCTAGCTATCTGCTTAGGAACCAAAGGAAAGGCAGCTTCTTGCATGACTCAGTTTTCAGCTTGTTTTTTTCCTTTTGGCAGAGTGAATTGGGGTCCCAAGTTTTTATTTGCCTTTCACATTTCTCTATGATTTGCTTTTTCTGAAATATCTTTATTTCACTTCTGCCTTTATATCATGTTTTCATTCGGTATAAAATTCTATGTAGATAGCTGTTTTCTTTCAGCACTTTGAAGATGTTAATTCCATTGTCACTGGGCTTCCATGTTTCTGTTGCAAAGTCAGGTGTAAGTCCTTTAGTTTCTCCTTTATATGTCGAGCTTCTATTCTCTTTGTCTCTGGTTTTCAGCAGGTTTAGTATGTAACCACTTGTTTTTTTAATCTATTCTGATTGAGGCTGATAGTATATTTGTAATCTGTGTTTTGTACCTTTGATCTTTTTTTTTTTTTTGAGACAGAGTCTTGCTCTGTTGGCCATGCTGAAGTGCAATGGCGTGATCTCAGCTCACTGCAACTTCCGTCTCCTGGGTTCAAGCAATTACAGGTGCCCGCCACCACGCCTGGCTAATTTTTTGTATTTTTAGTAGAGATGGGGTTTCACCATGTTGGCCAGGCTGGTCTTGAACTCCTGACCTCAGGTGATCCACCCACCTCGGCCTCCCAAAATGCTGGGATTACACTGCATCCAGCCTGAATATTTTCTTCTGACTTGTCTTTCAGTTCATTAATCATCTCTTTCACTGTGTCTAATCTGTTTCAAACCCATCCATTGAATTTATAACTTCAGTTATTGTATTTTTAAAAACTTCCATTAAATGCTTTTTTATACACCCCACTTCTCTGCTGAACATTTCCATCTCATAATCTATTTTCTTGAACATGTTAATCACATTACCTTAAAGTCTATGTATGATAATGTCAATATCCTGTTAACATAGTAATCCCATGGGATTATTCCTACTATATTTATTTATTTATTTATTTATTTTTGAGACAGAGTCTAGCTCTGTTGCCTAGTCTGGAGTGCAATGGCCGGATCTCAGCTCACTGCAAGCCCCGCCTCCTGGGTTCACGCCATTCTCCTGCCTCAGCCTCCCGAGTAGCTGGGAGTACAGGCGCCCGCCACCTCGCCCGGCTAATTTTTTTTTGTATTTTAGTAGAGACGGGGTTTCACCGTGTTAGCCAGGATGGTCTCGATCTCCTGAACTCGTGATCCGCCCGTCTCGGCCTCCCAAAGTGCTGGGATTACAGGCTTGAGCCACCGCGCCCGGCCCCTACTATATTTATATATATATTTTTTGGTTCTGGATTATTTGTCTCCTGCTTTTCTTTGTAAACTTTAAATCTGGATATTGTATATGGAAATATTTTAGTTAATTTGAGACCCTGGATGATGCTATTTTCCTCTGCATATTTCCTTTTGCTCAGGCTGGCTGTGGGAAAGAGGGCAGATCAGCTTAGTCTGGGATTGAGCCCTTTGGAAGCTTGGTTTCAGACTTTGAGAGGAAGGATCTACTCACCCCTCAGCCTTCCTCCCCTATTGCAGCCCTCAGTGCTCTCAGCTGAAGGTCTGGGTCACTCATCAGAGTCTCCCTATCTTGTGGGCTGTCACCAGTTATTGTCTCCCCAACCCTAGAAAATGCAAAAGCTATGCTCAATGTGTCAACTTCTTTCCACTGCATATGTGAGACTGAATTGTGTCCCCCCAGCATTCACATGTTGAAGCCCTGACCTCCAATTGATTTCATTTGGAGACAGGACCTTTAAAGAGGTGATTAAGGTTAACTGAGGTGATAAGGGTGGGGCCCTAATCCCAGAGGACTGGTGTCCTTGTAAAAGGAGGAAGATACACCAGAGATCTCTCCCTCTCTGCACACACAGTGGAAAGGCCATTGTGAGAACATGCCAAGTTGGCGGCATACAAGCTGGGAGGAGAGGCTTCACGACACCAACCCTGATGGCTCACTGATTTTGGGCTTCCAGTCTCTAAAACTGTCTGGAGGCTGGGAAATAACTATCCATGATTTAAGCTGCCCAGTCTGTATTTATTTATTTATTTATTTTTTGAGATGGAGTTTCACTCTTGTTGCCCAGGCTGGAGTGCAATGGTGTGATCTCAGTTCACCACAACCTCCACCTCCCAAGTTCAAGTGATTCTCCTGCCTCAGCCTCCCAAGTAGCTGGGATTACAGGCATGCGCCACCACGCCCAGCTGATTTTGTAATTTTAGTAGAGATGGGGTTTCTCCACATTGTTCAGGCTGGTCTCGAACTCCCAACCTCAGGTGATCTGCCTGGCTCAGCCTCTCAAACTGCTGGGATTACAGGAGTGAGCCACCGCATCTGGCCCCAAGTCTGTATTTTTTTAATGGAAGTCTAGGCTAATACAGGATACTAATCACTAAGTGCCTCAAAGGAAAAAAACACTTCCCTTTTTTTTGAGGTGGGGGAAGGTCTTTGCCCCTCACAGAAAGGCTTGTTTTGGTAGCTGATAGCCTTAAACAGATTTAAAAAATATTTTATACTGATTTTTGGGCTATTTTTGTTGGGTTTGTCTGAGGCAACCAGTCCTCCCTAACTGTAAGCAGAAATGTCTCTGAACGCCTGAGGGATTTCTCCTCACATACCACGCATCTGTTTCTGTCTTATTTCACTCAGTCATTTGATACTCAGGGGCCCTTTCCATTTATGGAGTCAAATATTTCTTTAGTTCAGATAAATTTCTTATTTTTATTTTTTCTTTGAGATAGGGTCTTCCCTGTCACCCAGGCTGGAGTGCAGTGGTACTACCTTGGCTCACTGCAGCTTCTGCCTCCTGAGTTCAAGCTGATTCTCCAGCCTCAGCCTCCCAAGGAGCTGGAATTATAGGCACGCACAACCACACCGGCTAATTTTTGTATTTTTAGTAGAGAGGGTTTTCACCATGTTGACCAGGCTAGTCTCGAACTCCTGACCTTGTGATCTGCCAGCCTCAGCCTCCCAAAGTCCTGGGATTACAGGCGTGAGCCACCGAGCCCAGCCCCGACCTTTCCTCTCTTAACTTCTCCGTCATGGGAGAGTCCTGTGACTTTGTCTCGCAGTTCTTTGCATCCTCAGCCAGGACCCCTCTCCTGTGGGTCAAGCTTTCATGTCAGCAATGCTGTTACTCATTTGCCAGTTCCCTGCCTTCTCATGAGTCTTCTTGTTGGGACCATTGCCAGGTGTGGTGACCCTCCAAAGGGGCTCTGGTTCCTCTGGTAGGCCCTGGTTTTTCTTGAGCTCTGGTTCCTCCATCCATTGGATCCTCTCTGGCTGTGTCCTTCAGATACCTCTTGGCACTCGGTCCACCAGCGGTGTCCTTTGTGTCCCCACAGCTGCAACGGAGCCTTTTTGCATCTTTGCTGTCACATGAAGGATTCGGGGCAGGTCAGAGTGTGGGAGACAGATACAGCATGAATTGAATTGAGACCACCATTGTCTTATAGCCTGGCTTTGTAAAACCTAATGTCATCTGAGCATCTTTTTCCGTTATCCATGACTGTAGTCGTGCATCACTTCGTGATACAGCACCTGGCTTAATTTCTAGTGGCAACACATTTGGGTTGTGTGTCTCATGATTTCTAAGCTGCGTGTTTCTCACTTCTACAACACTGAAGCGGGCTGCCCTCATCCACAGCCTGCAGTTTAGTGTGCCTGTGCAACCAACGGTCCTGCTGTTTTATGATTAACGGTGTCTTGGAGTTGATAACTCTCTGAACCCTGCCTGCCCTAGGGCACTTCCCCGCCAGCAATCTGAGGGCTCTGAGGCCCCGCGTTCCGGGGAAGGGGCTGGTTGCGGAGCCCCCTCCCAGGACAGTCTGAGCTGGCCACCCACCTCCACATCTTCTGCTGAGGCCCTGGGCTCCAGGTTCCAGAAGGAAGGGACCACACCATATGACCTGCCTGGAACCCAGGCTGACTCTCTGACCCTCTCCTGAGAGACTTCAGCAGCCTTCCCGCTCCTAAGTGGGGGCTCTAGCCAAGAAAGTGAATTTTTGAGTCGAAGACGGTTTGTGAAGTTATGGTCCATGAAGACTTGTCTCCATGGCTTTGCGACGTTGCTCAGTTGGCTGGGCCTTACCCAGGCAGGAGAGAAACGGCTCAGACCCTTAGGTTCAAATCCAAGCCCTGCCATTTCCCAGCTGAGCCTGTTAGGTGCGGCCTCCCCCATCTTCTGCCGGGCTCACCTTCAGGTGAGACCCCCGCCACGCCCCGGCTGGCACCACCCTGGCACTCCTGACGGATGCAGGGGTGTCCGCCCTCATGTCTGTTCCATCCGAGGCCCTGGGATCACAGACAGGGAGGCCGAGGCTGGCCGGGCATCCCAGGAATGGCGCCCGCAAGTCCCAGGAGGCCGTCCGGCCGGCCCAGCGCTCCGGCGCGTTTCCCGCGTCCACGCGGTCCCCGTTCCGCCGGCACTGGCGGCGTCCAGCCTGGGTTTGCCCGCGCTCGGCGACGGGGCTGCCTGTCCCAGCTCGACGCCCCTCACCAGCGCTGACCTGGGGGTGGTGTCACCTCCCAGTGCCTCAGTTTCTTCACAGGAAAAACGGGTCTTCTTGAGGACGGGTGTGGAGGGCCCGGGGCAGCCCCGTAGGAGCGTTGGCCGAAGGAGCCCGGCCTGCGGCTGACAGGAACCCTCGGCTGCAGGGAAGCGCGTGGCGCCCCCAACCGTCTAGGTGCTGGCCCGATTCGCGCGGCCTCCGCTGACGGGACCCCGCGGGCCGCCTCCTCCGCTCTGTCCGCGGCTCCCGAGAGGGAACATCCCCCCCAGAGGCTTCCCTCCTCCGCCCCAGGTCCCCGCGCCCCCGGCCTCACTTCCTGGCGCCCCAGGAACGCGGCCCCCAAGAAAGGACTCGGGGCCCGGGCCCGGGCGGGGAGGCGGGCAGGGGTCCCCAGGGCCCGGAGTCCCCGTACGCGCTCCTGGCCCGCCCACCACAGCGCCCCAGGGCGTCCGCACCCGCCAGGGTCGCGCGGGACCCGCCCCGTGACGCATCTCCAACCGCCCGGAGCCGCGGCCCGGCCAGCGCGCGCCCGACGCCCCGGGGAGCGCGCCTCGTGCACGCGCGCCGCCACGTGACCCCGTGCCGGCCAACGGGTGCGCCGGGATTTGGGGGATAAAGCGCGGCCCCGCGCACAGTTGCGGCGGGAGAGCGGCGGGGCCGAGAGCGTGACTCGCCTGCTCCGCGCTGCTTCCCCCGCGCCGCCTGCCCGCGCCGCCCGCGCAGCCATGTCCGAGGAGAAGCCCAAGGTAAGCGCGGCGCCCCCGCCCGCACGCGCGGCCATCGCGGGCGTCCCGGGCGCCTCCGCCGCCGCGCGCCACTCTCGCGGCCATAGAATACCGCAGCTTCCACGGGGACCCGCGCCCAGGCCTGCAGCGCCGCCCGCGCTCCCGCCCCTCCCCCGCTCCCGTCCGGCCGCGCCGCTCCCCTCCCCCGCCCGGCGGCGCTCGGCGGCGCGCCCCGCCTCCAGCCCGGCTCCGCCCCCAGTCCGACTCCACCCCCAGTCGGACTCCGCCCCAGCTCGACTCCGCCCCCAGCCCGACTCCGCCCCCAGCCCGACTCCGCCCCGTGCCCCTGCTCCGCCTCTCCTTGCTCCCTATAGCGCCCCGCCCCCCCGCCCCCTGTAGCGCCCTGCCCCTAAGTGGGTCCGCCCAAGACGGGCCCCTCCCCGAAGCGCGCTGTGCCGCGAGCTCCGTCCCCGCCGGGCCTGGCCACGCCCCAGCTCCACGCCCATCTCCTCCCTAGCTGGGAAGTCGCGCGCCTAGCGCCTCCCAGACCGCCGGGTGTCGGGCCCTGCGCTGCTCCTGCCGAGCGCAGCGCCCTCGGATCCCGCCCTGGCAGTGTCCCCGAGGCGTCTTTGCGTGATCCTCTCCTGAGTCATTGCTGGGCGGGGTCGCCTTCTCCCCCGGCATCGCCCTGGGTGCGGGGTCCTGTGTCAAGTGCACGGAGTCGGCTCAGGAATAAGCGTCTGGGGTTACCCCCGAGGGGCGCGCTCTGAGGGGCCTAGCCCCTGTGAGCAGCGCTGCCGTCCTTCCAGGGCGCCCATCGCGCCCCCGGTATTCACCCACTTCTCCACACCCACTTCTCCACACCGCGTCCTGGCCGTCGCGTCCCCCAGTGTGCGCCTACCCCTCTCCTTCCTGTCTCCCCGGTCGTGCCCCCAGTGTGCACCCACCGCCTCTCCATCGCGTCCCCCGGTGTGCGCCTACCCCTCCCCATCGCATATCCCGGTGTGCGCCTACCCCTCCCCATCGCGTCCCCCGGTATGCGCCTACCCCTCCCTATCGCGTACCCCGGTGTGCGCCCACCCCCCGCATCACGCCGCCCATGGTGTGTGCCCACTCATCCCCATCATGCCCCAAGGTGTGCGCCCTCGCCTCCCCATCAGTCTCCCGGTGTGCATCCACCCCTTCCCATCATGCCCTCCGGTGTGCGCCCACTCCTCCCCATCGCGTCCTTGGTGTGCGCCCACCCCTCCGTATTGCGTCGCCCTCCCCATCACACCCCCCGTGTGTGCCCACCCCTCCCCGTCGCGTCCCCCGGTGTGCGCCCACCCCTCTCCATCACACCCCCTATGGTGTGTGCCCACCTCTCCCCATCACGCTCCTTATGGTGTGTGCCCACCTCTCCCCATTGCGCCTCCCCTGCCATGCGCACCCACCCCTCCTTATCCAGCCTTGGGTGTGCTTTAGTTTCCCCCATTGCCACACTGGGGTGTGCATCCTTCCAGTCTCAGTCCTGGGGTATGCACCCTTCATTCAGGTGCACTGGCCACTCCTTCTTGGGAGGGTCCTTAGTCGCGGTCTCCAGTGTTCATAAAAAGAGAACCTTTCGGAAGCCCTTGGTGTGCACTCTTGGCCTCTATGTTACATCCTAGTGGAAGATGACTAGAGCTGAAGGCTCTGTAAGGATGCTGTCTCTGATACTGGCCTGGTCCTGGAGGTGACCACCCTCCCTTTACAGATGAGGGTGGAGGCTCAGTGCCAGACACTGGTGGAAACTGGGATGGAACCGTCCGGAACCATGGTTGCGGCCTCTGGAAGTCTGCACTCTGCTTGCTGTGGTCAGACTCCAAGGAAACTCCCCCTATCCAGATGGCATTTGGAGTGACCTTCGCTTTTTACATTTTGACTCCAGTGAAGTCAAAGTTCTCCCACTCGGGTTGTTTGAATATTTAAATACTTGTTAAAACTAGGCCAAATATAAATGTCCTTTCTTTATGTTTTCCTAGGTGGCTTCCTCTTAATGAAGAGTACATGTAGTAAAATATGTATGATACTCATTTTCTCAGCAGTGTTTACACTTAGCTCTGCCATGTGGTCAACCTCAGGCTCCAATTCCGTTGAAAACACTTGTTGAATTCCAGAATGATTGAGTGGCTGCCACCTCACAGGCCCTGCTCCTGGTGGGTCCCCTCTGAGCCCATGTGGGAGCAGCTCTACCCTGTGGGGCTCTGAGGAACGGGAAGAAGTGGACTCTGGGGCCCAGTGGTGCTGGAAAGAAGAGCTTTTGGTCAGGCAGGAGAATGTTCTGACTTCCCTGGATAGCTGAGGCGGAGGATTGACTAGCAAACTGAGGCCCATGTTTTTAGGGCTTCATTTTTTAACTCACGAGTTCACTTGCTTATTAGGAATTTACCAGGGGTCTGGGACAGACCGACATTGCTGGTGTCTGTCTGTTTGGAGCAGAGGCACTGTGGCCGGCCCTGCCCTGCCCCAGCCTCTCCTGGGGCTGCAGCCATTACCCTGTGGGGACACGTGTGGGCCCTGCATCTGTGCCTTTGAACACACTCATATCTTCCTTCCCTAAAGAAGCCAGTGCATCCTCATGCTTGGGGAAGTGAAGGGGGCTCATGCAGGGGTCCCCACTTCCATCCCGCCTGGAACTGTTTGCATGCTCTTCCTTCCTAGGCCAGTTTTCCCTGCGCTGGAGGCCACATTTGGGATGGGGGGATGGGGGTGTGCCAGCTCACCACTCAGGCTGCTGCCAAGCCACCGGCGTCCCGGGAGTGGGCAAGGGTGTCTGACCCAAGACTGGAGTTGGGGAGTGAGTGCTGGCCCAGGACACGCACCTTCAGGTTCGCAGCTGGAGCCCCTCACTGCCAGGGCCCCTTGCCGGCCACTCTAGTTCCCTTGACAGAGCACCATACCTCCCCAGGGTCTCCAGGAACCAAGCATGGGGGCAGTCCCCGGGTTCACCCTCAGGCGAGCCTTCTACATCCCACTCCCTGTATTTAGGCATCGCTGGGACAGTTGTCCCTCTCCCAGCCAGGGAAGGTAAGGAGAAGTGGAGAGAAAAGGCATGTAACGTACAGTGCTCCTTGCAGGCAGCAGCTCAGCATGGGGGGAAAGGGTACCAGGATGCTCCAGACTTGACTTTCAGAGTGAGCTGGAGGGCCCTGCCTCATTGCTTCACTCACAAACGAATTTATCCCAGCAGTGCAGGCCGGCCACAACTCCAAATGCATTTTCAGGCAACAAGACACCCCAGTTGTGCCATTGTTGAGTAGCTTCAGGCATGGCATGAATTAAAAAATAAAAAGTCCCACCTACTGCCGCTCAGATGGGACAATTTGAAACTAGAAAGTACTCGGAAGTGGCTTCCCTCACATTTGCTGATGTCAGGGCAGCGAGAAGGAGGCTGGCTGCCTGCTGTGGGAAGTGGCCGTCCTCAGTTGGATTCCAGAAGTTACCACTTGAATGTCCCACAGGGTTTCTCTGAGTCGCAAATGTTTTCTTCTGATTTTGGTTTCTTTCACTAATGCTATATAGCTGTGTGAGTTTTGGATATGTGTTTTTACTGATTTCATAAGAATTTTTTTAAAAAAGAGATGGGGTCTTGCTATGTTGCCCAGGCTGGTCTCAAACTCCTGGGCTCAAGCCATCCTTCCATGTCAGCTTCCCAAAGTGCTGGAATAACAGGTGTGAGCCACCGTGCCCAGCCTACAAGAATAATTTTAAAATAAAGATGGATTTTCTCTGATTTTTCCCTAGACTTACTAAACAAGGTTTTTTCTTTGAATTAACAATATCAGAGGACCGTAGACTTGCATTGTTTTACACATGGATGCTTAACAAGTGGAAGTTAAAAATAAATTCTGTGTAAAAATAAAACCATCACGAGTGACTCTGAATTGCTGGAGAATTTTAAGAATTAGGTTGGTTTTAATGACTTTAGAAAGGCAACAATTACCTAAAGACTTGCCCTTTCAAGTCGTGGTAATTTTGAGATACAGTTTTGAGGCCAGTCTCCGGTGTCTTCTGCAGGAGGGCGTGAAGACAGAGAACGACCACATCAACCTGAAGGTGGCCGGGCAGGACGGCTCCGTGGTGCAGTTCAAGATCAAGAGGCACACGCCACTGAGCAAGCTGATGAAGGCCTACTGCGAGAGGCAGGTGCGGCGCCTCGCTCCCCCACGGGGCTTCCCCGTGTGCGCGCTGGTCCTGTGTGCGCCAGGCATCCCCAGAGCACGAGTGTCAGGGCTGGATCCAGAGGTAGCCACTCGAGGTGCCCTCTTCATGGATGGGCAGGCGGGGGCTTGTGCTGTAAACCTGGCCTAGGCTGGGCTTGCTGACTGTGTCTCCCATGGCCTTTTATGAGGTGGAGGGACCTAGAGGCTCAGAGAAATGTGGTGGGTTTTTCTTCCTGATAAGGCGGCTGCCCAGGGTGCTGTGTTCTCCATGGGGTACTAACATCTGTGAAGTCTGTGACGCTGAAGGCTCTGGGGGGCCCTGGTCAGATCTGGCCATTCTGGGGCTGCAGGTGGCATGTGCCCCATGCTGCTGTCACCCCGTCCTCACGTATGAGCTGGCGTGGCCCTGAAGAAACACTGCCCTCATCTGCAGTGTGGTTTTCCATTTTGTTAGGAAAGGCAAGAAAGCTCGTGATTCGTTCCCCTGCTTCCTCAGTTTCAGGATAGTGAGCTGCCTCACTGGCAGTGCCCAGCTGGGTGGACGCCTTCCGGCTGCTGTGTGTGACTTGGTGTGTGTGTGTGTGTCTGTTGTTCTTGGTAATGCTGTGGAGGACTCACCCTGGGCCAGGGGGTCCCTCTCTAGGCCACTGCTATGGGCTTTGCCCGCCAGCTGCTGTCTGGCTTGTCTGGGGCCCGGCCCTGCAGCCAGGTGCCTTTCCCCAGGGAGCCCTGCTTGCCTGAGTGGGACCTAGAGGCTGCTTTTCTTCAGCTGCTCTGAAAATACAGCAACTCGTTTCCCTTTTATTTTACTCTTTTGCCTGTGGATTTTCAGTTAGATTTCCTCCTCTTTCCCTCCCACTTTGGATACCCTGCTCAGAGGGGCGTCACTGGTGACCACCTTGCACTCTTTATTGACAAGCAGACCCTCTGACTTCCTTTCTTCGTGTTTGCTGATGGCAGATCTTATTTTCACCTGTGAAAGGTGAGACTGAGCTTCCAGACACGCAGGCTACGGTCTTCCCAGCAGAGTGAGTGGCCTGGCGCCATGCAGGCCCCATGATCCAGCCTCTGCCTGGTGCTGGACCCTGGCCCTTGTCGGAGTTTGTGCTGCCTGGGCTGGTGGCCACATTCTCCTCTGCACTGTGGGATGGCAGGCGTGTGGGGCCGTGTACATGTGGTGGGGGCTCTGCCCTTCCCCCTGCTCTTCCAGGGCTCCCCTCCTGCCCCACCTGCACTGCTGCTTGTGAGGCTGGCTGCTCAGCCGTGGTCCAGGGCCTCCTGTTCAAATCCTAGAGGTTCTCTCTTGGTGTTTCCTGGATTAGTCCTCCTCCCTTTTGTGTTTTGTGGTGGAGCACATCCTCCAGGGTCTTCTCGGAACAGGCACAGAAGGGTAGCGTCTTTGAGACACTGCATGGCTGAACGTGACTTTTGCTTTTATAAACTTTCACACTTCAGTATGTGGCTGCACGCAGTATTCTTGGTTGAAACTCTTTTTTTTTTTTCTTTCAGAGATCAGCCATGAGAATAGCTCCCAATGTTGAAAGTGAAAAGTTTACCAGGCATGGTAGTTTATGCCTGTAATCCCAGCACTTTGGGAGGCTGATGTGGGAGGATCATCTGAGGTCAGGAGTTCAAGACCAGCCTGGGCAACACAGGGAGACCCTCTCTCTACGAAACATTAAAAAAATTAGCCAGGTGTGGTGGTGCAAGCCTGCAGTCCCAGCTACTCAGGAGGCTGAGGTGGGAGGATTGTTTGAGCCTTGGAGGTGGAGGCTGCAGGGAGCTGAGGTCGTATCACTGCTGCAGCCTGGGTGACAGAGCAAGACCCTGTCTCAAAGGAAAAAAAAAAAAAAAGTGAGAAGTTCAGTGGATTCTGATTCTCTGTGCTTTGTTTGTAACTTGGTTTTTCTCTGGAAGTATCTGGGACCATATTCTGGCATTCCACTGTTCCCTTATGTGCCTCAGAGGTGTGTGATTTTATCACTCATGCTGCTGGGTACTTCATGGGTCTGGACATTTATTTTTATTCAAGAAATATGCCCTATGTTAGTTCTTTGATAATTTGTGTCCTTCTCCACACTCTGGTCCCTCTTTTGGAGTTCCTGCTGCTAATTGTCCTAGTTTACATTTGATAATTTTTCTCCCATTTTGCTTTGGGCTTTATTATCGCTGTTGGTCTCCTTTCCGGGAGGTCATTTCAACTTTATCTTTCCACTTTCTGTGGACATTCTCATCTCTGTCATGATTTTTAATTTCCAAAAGTTCTTTTCTCTTTCTGTTCTTTGAGTGTTTTTTTTTTCTCAGTAGCAGTTGATTTATTTTTTTTGAGACACGGTCTCGCTCTGTTCCCCAAGCTGGAGCACAGTGGTGTGATCATGGTTCACTGCAGCCTTGACCTCTGGGGCTCAATTGATCCACCCACCTCAGCCTCCTGAGTAGGTGGGACTACAGGTACACGCCACCACACCTGGCTAATTTTTTTATTTTGTGGAGATGGGGTCTCCCTATGTGGTCCAGGTTGGTTTCGAATTCCTGGGCTCAAGCGACCCTCCTGCTTGTGTCTCCCAAAGTGTGGGATTACAGGTGTGAGCCACCATACCCCTCCTTAGTAGCAATTGATTGTTTTCTGAAGGTAGTATTATTTTTTACTTCCCATAGAACTTGAATTGTGAGTGTAGGTGTGTGTGGTGCGTATGTCCATGTCTTTGTGCATGTGTGTGTATGTGTGGGGGTGTGTGCGTGTGTGGGCCTGTGTTGGGAGCATTCTCCTGCCTCCTTCCTGTCCGTTCTCTGTGCTCCTCCCCTCCTCTCCTCTCCGGGCTGCTGCACAGTGAGCCTTACCCTGACTGCTGTCATGCAGGCTGACTTCTGTGCAAGCATGGAGCACTGAGAAGCTGGTGAGAAGCCATGTACATGGATGGCTGTGCTGCCAGGGCTGTGTATCCCTGGAGTGACATGTCTGGATTGTGGGTTCTGGAGGCACCCAGATGCTAAGCTGAGAGTTGAGTCCTCCAGTCTCCGGCCAGCCTCCTGGGGGCACATCTGGAGGGGAGAGGGGACTTGGCGCGCAGCGCTGGGGGCACGCGCTTCCATGGGCCTGTTTTCGTCCTACGCCTGGAGCCCTGCACCCACCTCTTCAGAAAGCAGACCTCCTGTGTGCTGCCGTGGGAGGCACAGGGTTGTGGGGGTCCTGCTAAAGTCTGCATGTGAACTTCCAGGCAGCTGTTCAGAATAGGCTGCCTGCCACACAGGCTGGGGTGTGCCCAGTCCCTCCTTCCCAGGATCCTAATCCAGTGTCCATCAGACCACCAGTGTCCACGCCTCAGTAGCCTCTGGCGCAGCCCAGCATTGACATCTCTGCCCATCCCTGCCGCCATTTTCTTTGTCCTTGCTGTTTGTGCCTTTCTCATTTACGTCATTTCAGTGGGGTTTCAGGAGGGAGCAGAGATGCACGTTTTAACGCCGTCTGTCCTGTTTCAGTTGAATCAGAACTGCTTGTTGAGGAAATGTTTCTGCCCCGACCACGTTTCTCCATTCCCTCAGGACACAGAAAGGCTGCGTGCTCTCTTTCCGGCTGCCCTCCACAAGGCCAAAGTCATGGTGGTGACTGCTCCCTGGCCTCATGCAGCCTTCTTATCTGTCCCTCATTGGCACACAGCCTGTTCCTTGCTGAGAACTTTGTAAAGGGGGAAGGTGGTGGTGCCAGCATTGTAGAATTTCTACTCGGCTTCTGGAAGGAAATGGGAGGGATGACCCAGGACAGGTCAGGGCACCAGGACAGAGAAGATTCAGTGTTTGAATTGACCATTCCACATAGCCACTGCACTGAGAAACTTTGATTGAAAAGCTAGCCGCTGGAAGATTAGTATTCACCCGGCGGCTCACTTGCCCTCCCCGGCACGTCACCAATGCTAGTCCAGCTTTTTTCCTGCTGAGGGATGCATCCTCTCTTCAGAGACCTCCTGGCTGACAGCTCTGAGCCAGCATCACTGTGACAGGTTACCCTTCCTCACCTGGGTTTCGTATGTAAAGAAAGTGGATTTTAGAGGCAGATGAGTTTGGATGTTAGTCTAGGACATCTCTTGTTTTCTCGTGTTTGAATGTTGTGTCTGCTTTCCTTCTGCCATGGACAACTTAGCTATCTGCTTTGAAACTGAACTGACACTGAGTTGGCTTTAAGAAGTTCCCAGTATATAGTGGTGTAACAAAACTCGGGTTGAAAATGAGCTGTTTTAGCCCATCAGAGAGAAGATGGTAGAAAAGTGGGTTCTGAAAGCAGTGGTGTCAGGCACTGCTTGAGATTGTAGGCCCACTGGTGAGTTTTTAATACTGAACTGGATCATAAATCTGCATATCAGAATGCTGATACTTGGATTAAAATATTTGATTTTTGAATTAAGCTGTATCTGGACATGTTTAATGGCGACTGCTTTTCCTTTTCAGGGTTTGTCAATGAGACAGATTAGATTCAGGTTTGACGGGCAGCCAATTAATGAAACCGACACTCCAGCACAGGTATGGAGCTGGCTTTGCGTGGTTCCAGGGCGACTTCCGATTTGCGTTGGGTAACTGCCATTTGGGATATGCTTATTTGAGAATCGTAGATGGGAGCTCATACAGAATGCCTTCCTTTTTTTCCTTAATGATATTGATTATTAGATTATTTATTTTTCAAATTTTAGATTTAAATTTTCAAATGAGAAAACTGCTTTGCAGACATCATTCTTGCTGTTTGGAGATGGAGTGAGTGCTGGGCCCGTCCTCACTGTAAGGGAAGCGGGGGTGTGAGGACCACTCAGTGGCCCCTTCCTGCCCATCCTCTGGACACTTACAGTTGTAGCCCATGTGCAGCTCAGGGGCCGACTGGATTCTTGTGCCTTTTAAGTAACTTGCACAAGTGACGTGGGGGCAGAATGTGCCATCACACCTGATCATCCGTCTGCACAGGTTGTTTCTCTCACGTACCTGTCACATGCCGAAATGAATGAGATTTCATATATCACGTCGCAGGGCATCATATTGTCGTGGAAAGAGCTTTGGACTTGGAAACAGATTTTTTTTTTTTTTTTTGAGATGGAGTCTCGCTCTGTCGCCCAGGCTGGAGTGCAGTGGCGCGAACTCGGCTCACTGCAGGCTCCGCCTCCCGGGTTCACGCCATTCTCCTGCCTCAGCCTCCTGAGTAGCTGGGACTACAGGCGCCCGCCACCACGCCCGGCTAATTTTTTTGTACTTTTAATAGAGACGGGGTTTTACCATGTTAGCCAGGATGGTCTTGATCTTCTGATCTCGCCCACCTCAGCCTCTCAAAGTGCTTGGATTACAGGCGTCAGCCACTGCACCTGCCCGAAACAGACTTTTTTTAAAAAACTTGGTTCAAATTGCAGCTCTTATCATTTGTCAGCTGATGGCCCTGTGACCAAGAGTCACTTCATCCTGTGGAGGCTCAGTTTTGTCTGTCTGTAAATGGAGCTTTTTCTCCCTTTCAAAGTTGTGAGAATCTACTGGAATGTTTTATGTGGAAATACTTTTTTTTTTTTTTTTTTTTTTTTTTTGAGGCGGAGTCTCGCTCTGTCGCCCAGGCTGGAGTGCAGTGGCCGGATCTCGGCTCACTGCAAGCTCCGCCTCCCGGATTTACGCCATTCTCCTGCCTCAGCCTCCTGAGTAGCTGGGGCTACAGGCGCCCGCCACCTCGCCCGGCTAGTTTTTTGTATTTTTTAGTAGAGACGGGGTTTCACTGTGTTAGCCAGGATGGTCTCGATCTCCTGACCTCGTGATCCGCCCGTCTCGGCCTCCCAAAGTGCTGGGATTACAGGCTTGAGCCACCGCGCCCGGCCTATGTGGAAATACTTTTGCAAAACATTTAGTATTTTAAACATTTAATATTCAGTATTTATTAAATATTGAAAACATCTTTGCAATAAGTATCCATTTCTAGCTACTTTACGAAATCTACACACCGCTAAGAAGTGGCAGCTCTGGGAGTGTTCACCAGGGAGAGGCTGCTGAGAGCAGCTGAGTGGGGAGGGCCTTGTGGAGTCTCCAGGACTTGACTGGGAGTCAGGGGGCAGGCTGTGGACAGGTGGACCAAGAGGCAGAGGGAGCCCTGCCTGGGGGCTCTCCCTCCGGCCCGTAGTGTCGGTGGCAGGGTGAGGGTGGCCGACAGCCCTGATGGGACTTCTTTCCATTTGGGAGCATGACTGCTTCCAGCCTCACTGAGTCTCTGTAGGAACTGGCAGAAGCTTCCCCTTGCTCAGAGGATGGAAGATGATCAGGGTGGGTGTTTTGCGCCCACTGTGTCGGGAGGAGAGAAGTGAGCGGGGGTGTTTCACCACCTTGCCTGGGCTTTGAACGGGGAGGGGCGGGAGAAGCCAGCAGTGGACCCTCACTTGATGGGCCCTTCTGTGAGCTGGGGGCTTTGGCTTTCATGGCATGGTCCCTCGCACTTGCTATAAAGCGCATGGCTCCCGCGGGTCCTAGGACTCAGTGCTGCTAATCAGATGTTCTTAAGTAGACTCTGATTTTGTGTAATTTTTCACTAAGAATTTTATACATTTCAGTTTATCTTCTAGACTCAGTTTTTCTGTCAGTTAACATTTTAGCTGTGAATCTGCTTTTGTGAGTTTTGTTAGGGGAAGCCTGCTGAACCGTAAGGGCTGTGGTGAGCACATAGCAATGCCTCTTCCATGTGTGCTGAGCTGCAGTGAGGGGACGGACAGGAGCCAAGGTGGGATCAGGTGATGTCGCTAGTGTCAGGGAACACTCATGCCAGGGAGGATCTTCCCGCTCTCTGATGAAAACTAACAAGCTCCCCTCTCTCTCTGTGTGCCTGCTGTGACAACCCTGACAGCTGGAGATGGAGGACGAGGACACCATCGACGTGTTCCAGCAGCAGACAGGAGGTGTGCCGGAGAGCAGCCTGGCAGGGCATGGTTTCTAGAGGGCCCGTCCCCAGCCCGGGCCGTCCGTCCTTGCATTGCTGTTGAATGGTGAGCACGTGACCATGCCGACCACAAAGGCATCTGCGGAAACTCGAGGACATTCACCACAATGATTTTCCTCTCTCTGATGTACTTCAAGTGCAACTCGAAACTATATCTGCAGGGATGAATCTGTAACTTAAATTGGGCCAATCAGAATTGTTATCTTTGTTCAGGTAAAATGAGTTGCAAGGTATTTTGGGTTTTTTTGTGTATTCATTTGTGTTTTTCCCCCCACCTAAAACATTTTTTAACCCCAGAATTATAGCCTGAATGTTCGCTTTTAGTCTGGCCAGGGACCTGACTCCTGAGTTGCTGCCTCTCCCCCGCTCACTCCAGTCACACAGAGAATTGGTGTTTCCCGCAGTGGGGGTGCGGCTCTTGGACAGGTAATGGGGGCAAGGTGGGTAGGGAGGATAGACTGTCACTTGCTGTTATAGGCACAGGTGATTAAAATGCTAAATATTGCAAATGTATGCTTTGTCAGTATATGGAAAAGTTGAAGGGAAAATACTGGAATGCTTCTTCAAAGGTTAAAAAATAACTGGGTCCTTTGGTAATTTGACCCCACGTGCTCTCTGGCCCTCAAGCATGTAATCTCGGGGTCTGAGGCCCAGGACCCACCCCCCTGCCATCCCTCCCACCCCACTCCCTGCTCAGTACCTGGCGTTGGTACACAGGCAAGGACTGGCACAACCAAAATTGGCTTTTCTCTTCCTCTTAATATTGAAGAAATTCCCACATTTCTCATTTGGTAATGGTGTTGTGGCCTCAGATTTCTTCCAGTATTTGCTTCTGATGAATAATTATGGTCTATACATAAAAAAGTAAGATTAAGTATTGCTGAATTTGCAGTTACGTTGTCGTGTAAAAGAGCTACTTCCAAGTGTGGTTACAAATGAACCCATGGAATGATCACTTCATGTTCTTCTCGTGGGTTTGTGCCGTGCTGCTTTCCAAATATGTATTGAATTTATGCATTAGTCTGGTGATTTCAGTTCTGTGAAATATTTTGGGATCTATACCAATTAAACATTTTCATAGTTCTGCCTACTGTCGTTCCCTGAGGCTCCATTGCTGCTTGGTGGCCATTATCTGCCTTTTATAGTCACCTGAACTACCACCCATCATCTCTTGCTTGCTTCAAATCTTGCTGAAATGTTCTCATTTCCTGTTTGCTGTATGGGCTCGGGTGGGATGTTTGTTGGCTCTGTTGTGTTTATTCACCAATTTGTACATTATTTGTTGTCCTTTACTACTGTAAACAGTAAATATAGTTTGGTATTCTGTCTCTTGGCTTCTACTAAACACTGCATTTGAAGGTTGGGGCGTACCGGTACAGTTCAGTGTTTGAATTGACGATTCTGCGTGGCCACTGCACGGAGAAACTTTGATTGAAAAGCTAGTGGCTGGAAGGTTAGCATTCACCTAGCGGCTCATTTCCCCTCCCCTGGCACATCAACAATGCTAGTCCAGCCTTTTTCCTGCTGAGGGATGCATCCTCTCCTCAGAGACCTCCTGGCTGACAACTGTCTGAGCCAGCATCACTGTGACAGGTTACCCTTCCTCTCCTGGGTTTCGTATGTAAAGAAAGGGTGGATTTTAGAGGCAGATGAGCTTGGGTGTTAGTCTAGGACATCTCTCGTTTTCTGGTGTTTGAATGTAAGTCGGCTTTCCTTCTGCCATGGACAACTTACCTATCTGCTTTGAAATGGAACTGACATTGATTTGGCTTTAAGAATTTCCCAGTATGCAATGGTGTAACAAAACCCAGGTTGAAAATGAGCTGTTTTAGCCCATCAGTTGAGTGAACCCAAGGTGAAGGAAGATGGGCATCTGTGGAGATGGAATACGTGATTCATTTGCACCAGGAAGAGTGCACGGATTAAGGCACAATACAGAGACGGGGACATCCGCCAGATTCCCTAGGCAGCCTGAGGCGAAGGGGCTGCCAAAATCCACGAGGAAAGGGATGTGTCTCAGGCAACATAGGTTAGATGAGAATAATGGCCAAGAGCATATGTGGATGTATCAGGACAGTGCTGCTTGAACTTCCATCCACAACACCTCACAGCAGAAGAACCAGCAGGATGTTTTAAAAAATTTTTAGAGATGGGGGTCTCACTATATTGCTGTATTAGTGCATCGTCACATTACTGTGAAGAACTGCCTGAGACTGCGGTAATTTATAAAGAAAAGAGGTTTAATTGACTCATAGTTCTGTAGGCTGTACAGGAAGCGTGGCTAGGGAGGCCTCAGGAAACTCATGGCAGAAGAGGAAGGAGGCACGTCTTACATGGTTGGAGCAGGAGGGAGAGCAGAGGGAGATGCCACACACTTTTAAACAAGCAGATCTTGTGAGAACTCACCGTGACAACAGCAAGGGGAAAATCTGCCCCCATGACCCAGTCACCTCCTGCCAGGCCCCTCCTCCAACACTGGGGATTACAATTCAACCATAAGGTTTGGGCATGGACACAAATCCAAACTATAAATCAGTTGCCCAAGCTGATCTCAGACTTCTGGCCTCAAGTGATCCTCCTGCCTCAGCCTCTCAAGTAGTTGGGATTACAGGCGTGAGCCACGGCGCCCAGCAAAGGCATGTTCTTGAGGTTGTCTTTTCTCTGAGATTTATGCGAATTGTGCATTTGGAAAAATAGATTTGTTGGGATTACTATTTTCAAGAACATTAATTATGAGAAACTGAATCTTTGGGTTAAATTGATGCTCCTGGAGGAGAGAGGACCTATTTATCCTGGTATCTATGCCTGGGGTTCCAACTGGAACTTCTCCAGCTTTTGCACCGAAAGGAACCCCCACTCCCAGGAAACTTGTCGTCTTAGCCATGCTGCAGGAGTGCCCAGCTGGAAACGCGTGATGTTCACCGGAAAGCCCCACCGTGTGACATGGGTTAAGCTGTGAGGTCCTTTTTATATTTCAGAACTTCAGTTGCTAAAGATAGAAGGCATTAATTTTATTCTGTACAGTTGGCCTCTCCAGGGTGTGCTGCCATGCAGTATTACACACTGGCTGCTCAGAACCCCTGGGACTCCAGTGCCACTTAGATCAAGTGAGTTGAGAGTTGCAGGAGTTAGCCGATTAAAATACAGGATGCCCAGCTAAACTTGAATTTCACACAAGGAACTGAACGATGACCATGAAAAGAAATGTTGCAGAGAGCCTGGTTCTCTGAAGATAAGGTGGTGTAACAGCCCCGTTGAGGGGAGAGACTGCCATCTTATTTCAGCAACTCATATTTTGGACTTTTGTCACTTGAAGCCGAAGCTAATCCTGAGAGAAGCCGTAAACCACATTTCTGAAAAATAGTAATTGGAGAACATACAGTGTTCTACAGTAAGATGTCTGGAAAAGATTGATAAAATTATGAAAATATCCAGCATATGTTATAGTGAGCATCACGGCATTGACAGTAATGCTTTATTGCCCATATTTCCCATAACTGGAAAAGGGGAGCTGCTTTCCTTTAGTAGCACTGGACAGAAACGCCTTGGGGTGTGGGGTGCTGTCTGATTACAGAGAGAGCAGCTCTTGAATGGGGAAGGAAACACCTCCATTGTGACTTTTTGCACATTGCATTTGCACAAATTACTCTCTGAAACAGTCTCAAAGAACAATGTCATTTTTATAAAGCACTGTGGTCATTTGAAAAGATAGAGGTAGACTGAAATTCTGAATTTTAGGGAATTTTCCTACAATATGCATACTTGTGAAGTTTGCATTGTTAAATTTCATTTGATTTGACAAATCCGTATTAAGAGTATATGGTGTCCAGGTACAGAGGCTGCCCCAGAAACAAGACAGAAGTAGGCAGAGAACCTTGGCTCTCATGGAACACGGTTTTGGTTAGAAGCAACAGATAAGGGTAATAAATTTATAGCATGCTAGTAAGTTCTATAGTACGGTGTGTTGGGTAGGAGTTGCAGAGAGAAAGGTATGCGGTGAAGGCCGGGTGGTGATGGTCTAGGCCACACCGAAGAGGCAACATTTGAGCAAAGACTGAAAGAGAGTGGGAAGAGTTGGGGACCAGAGCCGCCAGAAGAAAGTGTTTCCGGGGTGGGAAAAGTCAGGGACTCTGAACGAAGCCAGGGCAGCTGGAGTGGAGTGAGAGGGATGTCGGGAGGGTCTGGGAGGACGGCGGGGTGGCCCAAGGCAGTGCTTTACTGAGTGAAATGGGCGGAGCAGCGTGTGAATGTGATCAGACTTCTTTTACAGAGATCATCTGCAATGCTGGAAGGGAAAAGACAAATGAAGAGGTTATTGCAACGAACAGCCAGGCAAGAGATGCAAACGTTTTTTGCAAAGGTGTGTGTGTATATACATCCTTGCACTGGACAGCCACGAAGCACTCACTGTGAAGTAAGGATGTGGTTTCAAATCGCTCACCTATTCACAGCGGGTCAATCGGGAAAGCACTCCCACTCAGTACAGCCATTACGGGAAAAGGGCTAGCTCCTTACAGGATCCTCAACTGTGGAGAGGCCGGGAGCCCACGCGGGGCGCTGGGGAGTCTCTCAGCACCCCAGGGGCTCGGGCAGGGACCCGAGCCGCGCCCTCCCTCCCGGGGGTGCCCTGGTGTCGAGGCTGCCCAGCGGAGCTGGCGGTTCTCTCCCTCGAAGTAGAAGGTGCTGGACCCGAACTCCAGCGGAGCCGCACAACACGTGGAGAAAAAGCGCCAGGACAGCCAACCTTACCACCTTTTCAAACCTGAAACCCGGCCGGCCGGGGGCGGCTGGAACGTTCAGTGCGGACCCGTGCCTCAGGCGCCTTGTTCCCAGCCCCCGACCGCCCCGCGACCTCCCATCTCGTCTCCGCCCTCCCTCCCCAACCTCCATCCTCCCCCCTACAAACCCCATCCTCCCCCCTACAAACCCCGTCCTCCCGCCCTTCGGCAGCGCGCGGCTGGCACGGAACCGGCAGCGCGCGGCTGGCACGGAACAGGCAGCGCACACACTAGAACAGGCGCCACCGTTCAGGAAGTCTCTACAAGACCAGGACCCTGAGGCCTCTGTAAGTGCCGGGACCGGAACCAACCACGCAAAGCGACTAAGGACGGGGCAAGAGCCGAGAGAACCCGCAGCCGCCCGTTGAACTCCCACCGCCCCGACAGCGCGCTTCCGCGATTGCGCACGCTCGCTGCGCACCACGCCCCGGAAGAGTTCCTAGGCCCGTGACGGTGACCCGGAAGCAGCCCCCGGTGTCGGGGCAGGAGGGACGCTCGCGGCTGAGGCGAGGTCGCTCAGCGAAGCTGTTGCGGGGCCATGGCGGGGACGGCGCTGAAGAGGCTGATGGCCGAGTACAAACGTGAGTTCGGGGATCTGGGCGGTCAGCAGCGTCCCGCGTTCCTGCTCCCGGGCCCGCGTCGTCCGGCGGGGCTGGGGCAGAGAGCCTGGCGGGGGAGCCGGGCGCGGGGCCTCCACCGCGAGCCCCGCTGTGGGTCCCCCGGAGCGCCGCTCTCTGCGCCCGCTGCCCGCCCTCACGCGTGAAGTGAGGAGAAGCCTTCCCAGCGTCGGTAAAGGCAGCGCCGGCGCCGTGTTAGTTGAGAGCACACACAGTTGAGTCTTTGCGGGCTTTCTTTTTTCTCTTTTCTAGTAATTCTTTTCTTGGCAGCCTTGAGAACGTGCAGTGAGAGCTTGGGGAAGAAGGCCTGAGTTGCTGCTGAGGAATTAGGGGGGAAAAGTGTATGCGTTAAAAGGGGAAAAAGACTCGTTGGTGGAGCTTTAGGTGAAAGGTCAGATTTTGGCTTTCCCTCCAGTGAAGGAAAAGGGCTTTTGAACAGTGCCACCTGTCACTCCTCCTAGGTAGTGTTGAGAAAACCTCATGAGTGCTTTCCTACCCGGTACGTTAGATATTTCTAATGTCTGAGGAGAGCGAAGGGAGAAATGAGAACCTAGGAGCACTCGGCATTCCATCGTTTTACACCGAATTCCCGCTCGGAAGAACTGCTGCGAGAAGTCTTGGAATGCCATTGTGTTGAAAGCGCCAGAAACCTGACTCGCCGGCGGAGACAAGATAGTAGCCGGCTAAGAGCAGGGCCCGAGTTCAGACCCGGCCTCTCAGCTCCTTAGCTCTTTGACCTTGTTCCTCTCTCGCAGTCTCTGCAGTTTCTTTATCTTAAAAGGTTAAAGTTGATACTGCCGGTGAAGTGCTAAATACCTGATGTGTAAACTCTTAATAAAGTTAGCCGCTGCTTTTGTAATTAGATTGAGGGTAATTTTGGAAGAAGGTTAAAAATAGGCTGAACTAATGAATGTGATAAAACAGAAATAAGTGGTGAATATACATGTAGCTTGATTTCGTATAGCTGTATTGGTGACACTGCACAGTGAGAGTTGATGTTTGGCTTAAGCAGACCAAAACATTGCAAATACAGGTTCACTCAGGTATGGTCATTCATTCCTTGGTATCTGGAGGGGATTGGTTCCAGGCCCACCGGCAGATACGGATGCTCAAGTCTCTACTATAAAGTGGCGTGGTATTTGCATTTAATGTACGCATAGCCTCTCATAACTTTTAAATCATCTCAAGGTTTACTTATAGTACCTAATGCAGTGTAAGTGCTGCGCAAATAGTTATACTGATTTTTTTTACTTTTATTTTTAAATCGTTATTTTTTTCAAGTATTTTGTATTCCTAGTTGGTCGAATCCATGAATGTGCAGGAGCAGATACGCGGCCTGCTGTAAAAGTTCAAATAACGCTCGCCACCTAGTGTCTGCTAAAGCAGAACGTAGAGGCACACTTACTTTCCCGCGCACTTTGCTTGATTGAGTTTCACTTCGCAGATATTGCATGTTTTACAAGTTTACAAGTTTTTTTTACAAGCAACCTTGCATGGGAGCAAGTCTGTTGGCACCATTTTTGCTCACTTCGTGTCTCTGTGTCACATTTTAATCTATTACGGTGATCTATGATCAGTAATCTTTGATTTTTTTTTTTTTTTTTTTTTTTTTTTTTTTTGAGACAGAGTCTTGCTCTGTCACCCAGGCTGGAGTGCAGTGGCCGGATCTCAGCTCACTGCAAGCTCTGCCTCCTGGGTTTATGCCATTCTCCTGCCTCAGCCTCCCGAGTAGCTGGGACTACAGGCGCCCGCCACCTCGCCCAGCTAGTTTTTTGTATTTTTTTAGTAGAGACGGGGTTTCATGGGGTTAGCCAGGATGGTCTCGATCTCCTGACCTCGTGATCCGCCCGTCTCGGCCTCCCAAAGTGCTGGGATTACAGGCTTGAGCCACCGCGCCCGGTCGATCAGTAATCTTTGATGTTACTGTTGTAATTATTTTGGGGCATCACGAACCATGCCCATAAAAGATGGTCATCCTAATAAATGTTGTGTGTGCTTCACTGACTGGCTGTTTCCCCATCTCTCTCCCGGCCTCTCTCTTCCCTGAGACAAAACAATATTGAATAGGCCAGTAATAACCGTACAGTGGGCTGAAGTGTTCAAGTGAAGAGTTGCACTCCACCCAGTTCAAATCAAAAACTAGAAATGATTAGGTTTAGTGAGAAAAGAATGTTGAAAGTCAAGACAGGCTGAAAGCTGGGTCTCTTGCACCAGTTAGCCAAGTTGTGAATGCAAAGGAAAAGTTCTTGAAGGAAATTAAAAGTGTTGCTCTGTTGAACACAATGAATAATAAAGTGAAAAAGCCTTACTGCTTATGTGAAGAAAGTTTTAGTGGTTTGGATAGAAGATCAAACCACTCATAACATTCCCTTAAGCCAAAGCCTAATCCAGAGCAAGGCCCTAACTCTTCAGTTTTATGAAGGCTGAGAGCAGTGAGGAAGCTGCAGAAGAAAAATTGGAAGCTAGTAGAGGTTGGTTCATGAGATTGAAGTAAATAACCTGTCTCCATAACATAAAAGCACAAGGTGAAGCAGCAAGTTCTCCAGAAGATCTAGCTAAGATCAAGATGAAAGTGACTCCTAAATTAAGCAATAGATTTACAAGGTACGTAAAATAGCCTTATGCAGTATTGGGAGGAGGAGATGCCATATACAACTTAAACAGCTAGAGAGAAGTCAGTGACTGGCTTCAAAGGACAGGCTGACTCTTGTTAGGGGCTAATGTCAGTCACTTTAAGTTGACTTTGAGTTGAAGCCAGTGCTCATTTATCATTCAGAAAATCTTAGGGCCCTTAAAAATTATGCTAAATCTACTCTGAGCTCTAGGGATGGTACAACAGCCTGGATGACAGCACATCTAAGTACAACATGGTTTACTGAATATAAGCCCACTGTTGAGACCTACTGCTCAGGAAAAAAAAGATTATTTTCAAAATATTATTGCTGACAGTACACCTGGTCACTCGAGCTCTGATGGAGATGTATAAGGAGATAAATGTTTTTATGCCTGCTAACACAACACCCATTCTGCAGCCCATGGATCCAGGAACAATTTTCACTTTTATTTAAGAAATACATTTCATAAGGCCATAGCTGCCATGAAAGGTGATTTCTTTGATGGATCTGGGCAAAGAAAATCAAAAGCCTTCTGGAAAGGATTTATTATCCTAGATGGCATTAAGAACATCTGTGATTCATGGGAGGTCACCGTATCAACAACAGGCTTTTGAAAAAGTTGATTTCAATGCTCATGGATGACTTTAAGGGGAGGAGGCAACTGCAGATATGGTGGAAATAGCAAGGGAACTGCAGTTAGAGGTGGAGCATGAAGATGTCACTCAGTTGCTATAATCTCATGATCAAACTTGAACAGATGGGGAGTTGAGTCTTACAGATGAGCAAAGAAGTGATTCTTGAGATGGGATCTACTCCTGGTGAAAATGCTGTTAACATTGTTGAAATGACAACAAAAGATTGAGACTATTCCATAAACTTAGTTGATAAAGCAGCGGCAGGGTTTGAGGGTATTGACTCCAATATTGAGTGAAGTTCCAGTCTGGGTAAAATGCTGTCAGACAACATCACAGACTACAGAGCAATCTTTGGTGAAAGAGTCAGTCCCTGTGGCAAACTTAATTGTCTTATTTTCAGAAACTACCACAGCCACTCCTGCCTTCAGCAACTACCACCCTGATCAGTCAGCAGCCATCAATATCCCGGCAAGACTGCACCGGCAAAAAGATTATGACCTGCTGAAGGCTCAAATGATTGTTAGCATTTTTTAGCAATAAAAATTAAGCATATTTTGGCAAATAATTTTTTTTTTTTTTGAGACAGGGTCTTGCTCTGTCGCCCAGGCTGGAGTGCAGTGGCACAACCACAGCTCATTGCAAGCCTTGACATCCTAGGCTCAAGCTATCCTCTCACTTAATCCTCCTGAGTAGCTGAGACTACAGGCACGTGCCGCTACACCTGGCTGATTTTTCTGTCTTCATCTTGACCTCCATATTGTCAGGGTTTGACAAAAGTGACTCCATTTTGATTCTGACAACGTTCATACTAGAACAGAGGATTGGATATGGGGAACTGTTACTTCTGTGTCCTCATGGGAAACCTGGCTGGTGGGTCAAATGTGTAAACACCTACCATTTCTTGGTGTCCTGGTTTGTGTTTGTGTCTCTGTTTTAGTTTTATTTTTGTCCTGTTTCTAGGGTGAGGCTAGACTGTGAGCAGCCATTTTCTCATTTTTATTGAGAAGAAAATCATTAAACCCCTGCATAGGAAATTAAGTTCAGGCTGCTGCTTCAGGCCAGTCTTTGCGTTGTTGAACTTGTATTTTCTAAGGATATTTGCATTAGCAAAGATATGTTCTCCCTTTTACTGTCCTGACAAAAGCTTCATCTGTTATTTCAATTGTCAATTAGTTTGCAGTAATAAACCTAAATAATGGTTAATTTCTTTTTTTTTTTTTTTTTTTTTGAGACGGAGTCTCGCTCTGTCGCCCAGGCTGGAGTGTAGTGGCCGGATCTCAGCTCACTGCAAGCTCCGCCTCCCGGGTTCGGGCCATTCTCCTGTCTCAGCCTCCTGAGTAGCTGGGACTACAGGCGCCCGCCACCTCGCCCGGCTAGTTTTTTGTATTTTTTAGTAGAGACGGGGTTTCACCGTATTAGCCAGGATGGTCTCGATCTCCTGACCTAGTGATCCACCCGTCTTGGCCTCCCAAAGTGCTGGGATTAGAGGCTTGAGCCACCGCGCCCAGCCAATAATGGTTAATTTCCAAAGGTTTGTCACAGAAGTGTATTGTGTGTTTTTACATGTTAACATGAAAGTTTGGACTATGTGTGGAAGGTAGAACTCTAAACATACCTCCCTAAGATTCACATGCCCTAGTTATTCAAGCGCTTTCTAGTACTGCGGTGGAGGGCCTTTGGAGATGTAAGTAAGGTTACTAATCAGCTGATTTAAAGAGAGGGAGTTTATTCTGGATTACCCTGGAGGATCCAATAACATAAGGCTCAAAAGCAGGCAATGAAGGCAGGATGGGGTCGGTCAGAGAGATTCGACATATGACAGGATCTCTACCTTTTGTGGCTGGCTGTGAAGATGAAAGGAGCCATGAGCTGAGGAAGGTGGGCGGCCTCAAGAAGCTGAGAATGACCCCCGGCCAACAGCCCTGTGGAACTGAATTCTGTCAGCAACCTCAATGAACTTGGAGTGGCAGCCCTGGTGAGACTCTGAGCAGAGAACTAGCTGGCCCGTGCTGTGTCCAGACTTCTGACACTTGGAAACTCTGAGATCATCAATGAGTATTGTTTTAAATCACTAAATTTGTGGTAGTTTGTGTTACAGCAGTGACAGAAGATGAATACAGTATGTTATTGAGGGGACTTTGTTTTTCCTGTATCTTAATAATGTGATAAAATTTAATGTTTATTTTTTGTGTATCATTTAGTGTTTATTTTTTGTGTATCTTAACATCTAGTTTGTCCTCATAACGTATTTTAAGGTAGCACATTCCAGTATAAAGGTGGACTTGACAGAATCAATCTCTACATAGAAGGGGTTTAGATAGATTTGGATAGATGTTCAGGCCCACTTTATTGTATTTGGGAATAGTCATAGAACTGCAGAAATTTAGAGGTGGTGGGACCTTGCCTATGATTCTGTTCAGGCCCCCTAATTTTACAGATTTTGTGGAATTGAGCAACAGACAAGATGATTTTGCCTAGGTTCACAAACAGGGGAAAAGGAGAGCCAGGAAAGAACTCAGTTGTTCTAAACTGCTGTCTTGTCTTGATGTCCTGTTTTTATTCATCATCCAGCCTTTCCTAGGAGTGTCAGAGATAGACCTAGGTAGAAGTGGGCTGCCATACAAAGTGCTACCCATAGAGAGCTTAGCACAACAGAAATTTATTCTTTCATAGTGCTGGAGGCCAGACATCTGAAAGGTGTTGATGGGGTCATTCTTCCTCTTGAGGGCTCGAGGGGAGAACCCTTACTTGCCTCTTCCAGCTAATGGTGGTTGGTGGTCTTCCTTGGCGTTTATTGGTGTTCTCTTGCTTGAGGTAGTGTAATTCCATCCTCTGCCTCCATCTTCACATGGCCATCTTCTCCCTGTGTGCACTGGTGCCCGTATTCTCTCTTACAAGAACACCAATAATTCGGTTTAGGGCTCACCTAATTGATATGACCTCATTTTAACTCAATTACATCTTTAAAGACCCAATCTGGTCCAAATAAGTTTACAGTCACAGAGCCTGGGTATACCTGAATTTTCAGGGGACACTAACCCAGTACAGTATCTAATTCCTATTAGATAAGATTTAATTCCTATTAGATAGGATTAGAACCCAAAACTTACGTGTATGAAACTGAGCTCTAAAACTGAGTTCCTGCGTTTTCCACTGAGTTCCTGCGTTTTCCACTGTCATTGTTCATACAGCCTTACCCCCTGCACTTACAGCAGCCTTGTTCTTCCAGTTGTTGGGCTAAAATCCTTAGAATTTCCTTAACACCTCACTTTCTTTTATAGCCATGTGTAATCTGGTATCCTTCCTTCAGACTTCATCTCAACCTTCGCTCACTGCTCCCTGCTGGTCCAAGCGCCTCTCACCTCTAGCCTAGATTCTTTCCTAGAATCCAGCTGGGTCCTCTACCTCCTGCTCTTGACACATTTTCTTCTGCCCTCAGTGTGGCAGAGAGTGATCACGCTGCCGTGCTCAGGACCCTTGTCGCAGTAGAACCAGAGTCCTCCCAGTGCCCTGTGCTCTCCTCTGGCTCCCTCTCCTCCAGCCCTCCTGGCCTATTTGCTGTCCCCTAACTCTCCGGGCTTGATATGCTCCTCTCCTGGGCTGGGTGCAGTGACACTTTCCTTCCCTGGCTGGTTTCATCACTTGTGCCCTCCCTGAACCACCAGACCCAGTCTGTCCCTTCCTATTACTGTCGTGTTTCCCCATGATGTCCCCTTTTTAGTTTTTAAAAACTTTATTTTTGTAGAGACAGGGTCTTGCCCAGTTTTAAAACTTTTGTTGTGAAGAATATTGTATATGTAGAAGTATAGAAAAGGTGTATGTTCAGATTAAATGATAAAATGAATGTCTGTGTCCATGGCACCAGTTTCAATGGAACAGTGGCAGCAACTTGGAAGTCTTTGTGCTCCTTCCTACCACCACCAAAACTTAACTGCCTTTCTGAATTTTGTATAAGTCTTTATTTTCTTTATATATATCACTTAACATATTGTTTACTTTTACCTGTTTTTGGACTTAGTAGAAATGGAATTATGCAGTATATGTTCTGTGAATCAAATCTTTTGCTCAGCCTTGTTTTTGAAATTCATGTATGTTGAAGCATTTACGATCGTGTCACTTAATGCCAGGGTAGTGAGAAACGTGTTGTTAGATGATTTCATCATTGTATAAACATCCTAGAGTGTACTTACACAAACCCAGATGGTACTGCCTACTACACACCTAGGCTATATGGTAGAGCCTGTTGCTCCTAGGCTACAAACTTGTGCAGCCTGTGACTGTACTGAATACTGCAGGCAAAATGTAACACACATCATTAGTGATCAGAATCTCTCAGCTCCATTAGAATCTTAGGGGACCCTCTTCGTATACGCAGCCTATCCTCTACTGAAACGGCATTAAGTCGTGCATAACTGTGGCCTTAGTTTACGTTCACTGTTGAGTAGTATTTCATTTTGTGAATAAGCCACAATTCATCCATTCAGTCGTTGGACATTTGAGTTATTTCCAATTTTTTATTTTTACAAATAATGCTGCTGTGAATGTTTTTGAATATGTGTATTGGTGAACACATTTGGGTCGTAACACAGGGTCACAGAACACTCATAATCAGCTTTCCTTGGTAATGCCAAACTGTTTTTCAGTGTGGTTGTCCAGTATGTATTGCTTTCAGCAGCAGCTGATCATTCCCAGCGCTGATCATGGTTGCTAACACCTTGATGGTGTACTGTATTTCGTTTTTAGCGATCTGATGAGTATGATGTGGTATCTTGAGGTTTTAATTTGTACATCTGTGATTCTGAATGAAGTTGAGCATCCTTTCGTGTAGATAGGCCATTCATGTTTTTTCCTTTGTGAAATGTCTGTTCATTGTTTTTTAAACCAATTTTAGATGAATTGTCTTTTTCTTATTGACTTGTAGGAGTTGTTTATATAGTCCCATCCCTTTTTGTACCCCTAATCTTGTGTTGGTTATATATGCTATAATTATTTTATCCCTGTTTGTGCTTCATCTTTTTAGCCTTTATGCTGTCATTTTTTCCCCAGCCACCTTTAAAAAAAAAGCTTTGAGGTACTATTGACGTATAGTAAACTGACATATTGAAGCATACAATTTGGTGAGTTGTGATATGTGTGTATTCCCATGAAACCATCACCACAGTCAAGGTGATGAATGTGTCTATTATCCCCAAAAGTTTCCTCCTGCCCCCTTTTTAATTCATCTCTCCCTTCCTCCCTTCTGCCCCAGTTCTTGGGTGGTGACCCATCTACTTTCACTTACCATGTAGGTTGTTTTGTACTTTCTTTTTATCAGACTTATTTCATTCAGCATTATTATATTGAGATTCATCTGTGTTGTTGCCTGTGTCAGTATTTTGTTCTTTTTTTATTGCAGAGTAGTAGTCCATTGCATGGATAGACTACAGTTTGTTTATATATTTACCTGTTGGACATTTGGATTGTTTCCAGGTCTAGGCTATTAGAAATAAACCTGCTATGAACATTTGTGTACATGTCTTTCTGTGGATATATGCTTTTATTTCACCTGTGTAAATAACCAGAGTTATAATGATAAGTGTATGTTTAATTTTTAAAGAAATGGCCAAACTGTTTTCCTCCGGTTCACATTTCACTAGCATCTGTATTAAGCGATCCCGTTGCCCCACCTCCTCGCTGACACTTGGCGTGACCAGATGTGTTGTGTTTTTTTTTGTTTTGTTTTTGAGACAGGTTCTCTGTCACTCAGGCTAGAGTACAGTGGTGCAGTCATGGCTCACTGCAGCCTTTGCCTCCCAGGCTCAAGCAATCCTGCCACCTCAGCCTCCCAAGAAGCTGGGATTACAGTTACATGCCACCTCGCTTAGCTAATTTTTGTATTTTTGGAAGAGATAGGGTTTCACCATGTTGCCCAGGCTTGTCTTGAACTTGTGGGCCCAAGCAATCTGCCCGTCTTGACCTCCCAAAGTGTTGGGATTACAACTGTGAGCCACTGTGCTCATCCAGTTTTAAAAATTTTAGCCATTCTATTGGGTGTATAGCAGTCTTACTGGGGTTTTATTTTATTTTATTTTTTTTTTGAGACTGTCTCGCTGTGTCATCCAGGCTGGAGTACAGTGGCATGATCTCGACTCACTACAACATCTGCCTCCTGGCTTCAAGTAATTCTCCTGCCTCAGCCTCCCAAGTAGCTGGGGCTACAGGCGCGTGCCACCACACCTGGCTAGTTTTTGTGTTTTTAGTAGAAACAGGGTTTCACTGTGTTGGCTAGGCTGATCTCTAACTCCTGACCTCAGGAGTTCGCCTTGGCCTCCCAGTGCTGGGGTTATGGGCGTGAACCACTGTGAACCACCGCCCCTAGCCCTTACTGAGGTTTTGATTTGCATTTCCATAAGACTCATGATGTTGAGCATCATTTCATGTGTTTGTCATCCATGTGTCTTTTTTGATGAAGCGACTTGAGTCTTTGCTCCTTTTAAAATTGTATTGATTTTCTTAAGTTTTATGAGTTCTTTGGCTGGGCGCAGTAGCTCACGCCTGTAATCCCAGCACTTTGGGAGGCTGAGGTGGGCGGATCACGAGGTCAGGAGTTCAAGACCATGGTGGCTGACACAGTGAAACCCCCCCCCGTCTCTACTAAAAATACAAAAAATTAGCCTAGCGTGGTGGGAGGCACCTGTAGTCCCAGCTACTCAGGAGGCTGAGGCAGGAGAAAGACGTGAACCCAGGAGACGGAGCTTGCAGTGAACCGAGATCACGCCACTGCACTCCAGCCTGGGTGACAGAGCGAGATTCCGTCTCAAAAAAAAAAAGGAGGGTTTTTATTATTTCAATGAAATTCAGTTATTGACTTTTAAAATATTTCTTGCTATTGTGTTATATTTAAGAAATAGCTGCTAAACATCAAGTGGCAGTAGGATTTTCACCTATGATTTTTTCTAGATGTTTTGTAGTTTCAGCTCTTATATTTAGGTCTGGGATCCATATAATAAAGTTTTCCGTATGGTGTGAGATAAAGGCCAAAGTTTATTTGTAAATTATTTGTAAATGGCAGTGCAGTTGTTTCAGCACTATGCTTGCTAGGGCTGCTCTACCACAAAGTGGGCATGGCTTAAACAACAGAAATGTATTTCCTCATAGTCCTGGAGGCTGGAAGTCCAAGATAAGGAATAGGGCAGGGCTGGTTTCTTCTGAGGCCCTGTTCTGTATGCCTGTGTCCTCATCTCTTCTTATAAGGACATTAGTCAGATTGGATTAAGGTCCACCCTAATGACCACATTAATTTTAATTACCTCATTAAAGGCCCTAGTCACACACTTTTGTCCACCTTGTTTTTTTTATGTAATACGTCCTGGAGTTTGTTCTGTATTTGCATGTAGAGGTATTTATACCTGCAAAGTATTCCACTGGTATATGTATCATAATTTGACTGGTCCTCTGTTGATAGACACTCGAGTCCTTTTTAATTTCTTTTTGTTTTTACAAATAGTCCTGAAATGAATGGCCTGTGTATACATCTTTTATCTTCACCAATGTTATCTGTGGGATGGATTCCTAGAAATGAAATTGCTGGGTCAAAGGTTAAATTTATATTTCACTGTGTGGTGGCTATTTGTTAAGCCACTATTTTAAGTGGCAAGGAATGGCCTCCGAAAATTGCCCTGATACTAAGATTCATATCTTTTTTTGAACTTGTTTCTTATCAGTTAACACAAAGCTGTATATTATTTTGTGTATGCGTGTATATGCTTTGGAAGCAAAAAAAACAAAACGGAAAAAATCAAGTGTCCAGAACCATTCCCTCCAGCCTCTGAACTCTGCAATTCTTTATTGCTGCAATTCTTTATTGACCAGTAGAGGCCACTGTTGAATAACAAAGCTGGCGGGAAGGTCAGCGCACACCTGGGCAGGTCTCTGTGCAGAGCCTGCATCGCCAGGAGCAGGTCTGGAGCTGCAGTTTGTAGACCACCCTTTCCCCTCCCTAAGGGAGGGTGTCACACAGGGGAGTGCCAAAGGGGAACTCCAGATGAAGAATAAAGCCAGCTCTCTTTGGTACGAGCTCTTCTTCATAGTTCCACGAAAGTGATTTGTAAAACTTTTGTGTATTCTGCTGCCAGGCCTCTACTTAGTTGCCCACTGACATTGTGTTTCTCCCGCACCCCATCTGCTTAGCAGTTTACAGTCTGTCTGCCTTAATCTGTTATTTTTTTCTTATAATTAGGCGGTTTGGCTTGAGACACAATAATGGGACTAGATTTTAGATGACTTGGTGTAGGAAGCCTGGCAAATTGGGTTCTGTGGTTATTTCTCCTGATCTATTCCACACGAAGAGGCACAAAGGGAGACCATCAGGGTGTGTCTTGTGAAATCCAAGGTCTTAGTCTGCTTGGTACTTGACCTCATTCACATTCAATTCCCACCCGCCCCTAAAATGTTTAATGCACTTGGCCCTTGGGGCCAGCACTTGCCTTTGACTTGCCTTGCTGGCCCCTCCTTACCACTCTGTCTCCTCTCACTGCTGGGTGTCGGCATACCCTTGTGACAGCGCTTGGGTCTCTTCAGGACCTCTGTTCCCTGGATCAGGGCTTCTCAGCAGATGTTAATGGCATTTTGAGTGAAATAATTTTTCCTTGTGTAGGCCCTGTTCATGGCAGGATGTGGGTTCATTATACGGTTGATGGATATATTAGCCCATTCTTATACTGCTATAAAGATACTACCTGAGACTGGGTAATTATAAAGGAAAGAGGTTTAGTTGACTCACAGTTCTGCATAACTGGGGGGCCTCAGGAAATTTATAATTATGGCAGAAGGGGAAACAGACCTCTTCTCAAGGGGATAGGAGAGAGAAGAGCAGGAGAAGAGAAGAGCAAACCAAGGAAGAACTTTCCACACACTTACAGAACCATCAGTTCTCCTGAGAACTCGCTATCATGAGAACAGCATGAGGGAAACTGCCCCCATGGTCCAGTCACCTCCTACTAGGTTCCTCCCTCAACACTTTGGGGATTATAATTCAAGGTGAGATTTGGGTAGGGACACAAAGCCAAACCATATCATTTCTCCCCCGATCCCTCCCAAATCTCATGTTCGTTTCAAAACCATTCCATTCCATTTCAAAACAAATCTTGCCTTCCCAGCAAGGCCTTCAAGTCTTAACTCATTTCATCATTAACTCAGAAGTCCAAGTCCAAAGTCTCATCTGCAACAAGGTAAGTCCTTTCCATCTAGCAGCCTGTAAAATCAAAAGCAAGTTAGTTACTTTCAAGATACAATGGAAATACAGGCATTGGATAAATACTCCCATTTCCAATGGAAGAAATTGGCCAAAACAAAGGACTGCAGACCCCCATGCAAGTCCGAAATCCAGTTGGGCAGTCATTAAATCTTAAAGCTCAAAATGATCTCTTTTGTGACCCCATGTCTCACATCCAGGGCACACTGATGCAAGGAGTGGCTTTCGTGACCTTGGGCAGCTCCGCCCCTGTGGCTTTGTAGGGGACAGCCCTCCCGCACCCACCCCCTTCGGCTACTTTCATGGTGGGCATTGAGTGTCTTCGGCTTTTCCAGGTGCACAGTGCAAAGCTCTTGGTGGATCTGCTGTTCTGGGGTCTGGAGGATGATTGTCCTCCAGTGGGGACTCTGGGAGTTCCAACCCCACATTTCCCTTCCTCAATGCCCTAGCAGAGGTTCTCCATGAGGGCCCTGCCGCTGCAGCAGATTTCTGTTCTGGACATCCAGGCGTTTCCATACATCCTCTGAAATGTAGGTGAAGGTTCTCAAATGTCAGTTATTGAATTCTTTGCACCCACAGGCCCAACACCACGTGGAAGCTGCCAAGGCTTGGGGTTTGCACCCTATGAAGCAATAGCCTGAGCTGTACCTTGGCCCCTTTTAGGCATGGCTGGAGCTGGAAAAGCTGGGACACAGGGCACCAAGTACCAAGGCTGCACAGAGTAGTGGCGGGGCTGGGCCTGGCCCACAAAATCATTTTTCCCTCCTAGGCCTCCCTGCATGTGATGGGAGGGGCTGCTGCCAAGATCTCTGACATGCTCTGGAGACATTTTCCCAATTGTCTTGGCGATTAATATTTGGCTCCTTCTTATGTGCATTTCTGCAGCTGCCTTGAATTTCTCTCCAGAAATTGGGTGTTTCTTTTTTATTGCATCGTCATGCTGCAAAGTTTTCAAACTTTTACTCCCTGCTTTCCTTTTATTTTTTATTTTATTTTTTATTTTTATTTTTTTTTTTGAGACGGAGTCTCGCTGTGCCGCCCAGGCTGGAGTGCAGTGGCCGGATCTCAGCTCACTGCAAGCTCCGCCTCCCGGGTTCACGCCATTCTCCTGCCTCAACCTCCCGAGTAGCTGGGACTACAGGCGCCGCCACCACGCCTGGCTAGTTTTTTGTATTTTTAGTAGAGACGGGGTTTCACCATGTTAGCCAGGATGGTCTCGATCTCCTGACCTCGTGATCCGCCCGTCTCGGCCTCCCAAAGTGCTGGGATTACAGGCTTGAGCCACCGCGCCCGGCCCTGCTTTCCTTTTAAACGCAAGTTCCAATTTCAGATCATCTCAAGTTCAGAGTTCCACAGATCTCTAGGGCAGGGGCAAAATCTCACCATTCTCTTTGTTAAAACATAGGTAGAGTGACTTTTGCTCCATTTCCCAAGAAGTTCCTCATCTCTTTTTCAGACCACCTCAGCCTGGGCTTCGTTGTCTATGTCACTATTAGCATTTTGGTCAAAAGCATTCAGCAAGTCTCTAGGAAGTTCCAGACTTTCCCACATCTTCCTTCTTCTAAGCCCTCCAAACTGTTCCAGCCTCTGCCTGCTACCCAGTTCCGAAGTTGTTTCCACATTTTCAGGTTGTCTTTATAGCAGCACCCTGGTACCATTTTACTGTATTCGTCTGTTTTCACACTGCTGTAAGAACTTCCCTGAGACTGGGTAATTTATAAAGGAAAGAGGTTTAATTGACTCGCAGTTCCACATGGCTAGGGAGTTCTCAGGAAACTTAAGAGTCATGACAGAAGCCGAAGGGGAAGCAAGCACCTTCTTCACAAGGTGGCAAGAGAGAGAGAAGAGTGAAGGAGGTACTTTCGAACACTTATAAAACCACTAGATATCATGAGAACAGCATGGAGGAAATTGCCCCCATGATCCAGTCAGCTCCCACCAGGTTCCTCCCTCAGCACCTTGAGATTACAATTCAAGATGAGATTTGGGTGGGGACACAAAGCCAAACCATATCAATGGACTTTTGGGTTGTTCCCAGTTTGGGGCTATTACGAACATTCACACACAAGTCTATGGCAACATAAGACCCAGTAGAATTGCTGGGTCTTAGGGTCAATATATAGTTAATTTTAGTAGAAATGGTCAAACTTCTTTCCCAAAGGGTAACCAGACCATTTTGCATTCCCATCAGTGATGCATGAGAGATCTACTTGCTAAACTTGCCAGCAGTTAAAGTCTTTAATTTTGGTCATTCTGTTGTGAATAAAGGTATGGATAATGCTGAAGCTATTGAGCTGTATCTTATTGTGGTTTTAATTTGCATTACTCTTATGATTCACAATATTGAGCATTTTCTCATATGCTTATTTGTCATCTGTTTTAGTCAGTTCAGGCTGCTGTAAAAAAAAACCAAAGACCAGGGAGTTTAAATGACAAACATTTATTGCTCCCAATTCTGGAGGCTGGCAAGTCTGGTAAGGGCTGTCTTCCTGGTTTGCAGATGACTGTCTTATCCTTGTGCCCTTACATGGCCAAGAGGCAAATCTCTCTTATTTCTTCTTATAAAGGCACTAACTCCATTCATGAGAGTTCTGCCCTCCTGACCTAATCTCCTCCCAAAGGCCCCACCTCCCAATACCACATACATTAGGATTCAGCATAGGAATTTTGGGGGGACAAAAGCGTTTGGACCACAGCACTATCCATGTTGACTCTGGCAGTGGCTCTGTTCAACTCTGCCTCCTTTTTTCTTCTTACCTATTTTGATTTTTATATGTGGTGTGAGATGGGGAAAGTTTGATTTTTTTTTGTCTTAGAGATGAGCATCATTCATGGAAAAGACTGCCCTTTGCCTCTGGGCCGTAGCTCTGTGTTCCCCCGAGTCAGGGTCTGGTTTGGCACAGGTATGCTTCTGGGCTCTCTCTTCTGCCCCATGGTTCAATTTAACTTCGAGCCAGTGCTACATTGCCTGAATTTCCGTAGCTCTGTAAGGAAGGCTTGGTAACTCATAGACGAAGCTTTCTGTTTCTTCTTTTTAAAGATAGTGTCTTGGCTATTCTTTTTTTTTTTTTTTTTTTTTTTTTGAGACGGAGTCTGGCTCTGTGGCCCAGGCTGGAGTGCAGTGGCCGGATCTCAGCTCACTGCAGGCTCCGCCTCCCGGGTTCACGTCGTTCTCCTGCCTCAGCCTCCCGAGTAGCTGGGACTACAGGCGCCCGCCACCTCGCCCGGCTAGTTTTTTGTATTTTTTTTAGTAGAGACGGGGTTTCACTGTGTTAGCCAGGATGGTCTCCATCTCCTGACCTCATGATCCGCCCATCTCGGCCTCCCAAAGTGCTGGGATTACAGGCGTGAGCCACCGCGCCCGGCGTGTCTTGGCTATTCTTGTTTGCATTTTTATATAGCTTTTAGACATATATACACACACACACACACACACACACACACATATATACCTCATATTCAGCAACTGTGCCAAACTCACTTTTACTAATTGTCTTTAGACTTTTTGGGGCTTTCCTGTGTATATGGACATAGCATCTGTGAATAATGAGTTTTATTTCTTTTTCAGTCCTTATACCTAATATTTATTTGGCAAGGATTTATAATTTTCTGTCTCTTCAGAGAACCACTTTTTGGTTTCATTGATTTTTTTTTTTTTCTGTATGTTTGCTTACTGTTTTATTAATTTCCCTGGTACTCTGCCCACTGCACTCCAGCCTGGGCAACCAGAGTGAGTCCCTGTCTCAAAACTAAACAACAAAGTAACCAGCGGAAACAGTTTGGAAAGACACTGTACCTCTTATGTTTGCTTTTGCATTAGTAAAAATAAAAAGAAAAATGAAAGTCTGTATTTTGTTGGTATAAAGAACTGTTTGGGCTGGTGCGCTGGCTCACGCCTGTAATCCCAGCACTTTGGGAGACCGAGTCCGGAGATCTAGACCATCCTGGCTAACATGGTGAAACCCTGTCTCTACTAAAAATACAAAAAATTAACTGGGTGTGGTGGCGGGTGCCTGTAGTCCCAGCTACTCAGGAGGCTGAGGCAGGAGAATGGTGTGAACCCAGGAGGCGGAGCTTGCAGTGAGCCGAGATCACGCCACTGCACTTCAGCCTGGGCGACAGAGTAAGTGAGACTTTGTCTCAAAAAAAAAAACAAACAAAAAAAACTGTTTGGTCTTTATCAGAACCGTTATTGTACTAGGTATTCACTTTGGGCAAACAGAATTTTCACTTGTTAATATGCATATTCTGTGGTTTATAGGCTTATATATTTTGTAAAGGTGTTTTGTTAAAATGACAATGTAACATTTATTCTGTTTGGTAATGGTTTTACTTATTAATTTTATAGAATTAACACTGAATCCTCCAGAAGGAATTGTAGCAGGTAAGGTACCAAAGTTAACTTCCTTATAATTTACTTTTAATTGCCAAAGTTCCTTCAAAGTTAAAATGTTGTGAAATTTTTTCTCACCCTACAGGCCCCATGAATGAAGAGAATTTTTTTGAATGGGAGGCATTGATCATGTAAGTTAATCTTATGTGTACTAGTTTTTAGGTCTTTGCTGGAAGTCAGATGTAAGAATCACATCAGCAGTGTGACTGTGCCCAAAAGCGTCACCTGGAAAAAAGACTGAGTTCTCCAGTAATGCCCAGCTCTTCTCTAGGCTGCTGGTCTGAAAGGAGAGAAGAACCTGAGCGTTGATCCAAAAGAAATGAGTGTTTCCTTAGAGCCAATCAAAGGTTTAGTTATAAGCATGTAATATATGTATTATATATTTGAGAATTTTAAGGTGGTAATTTTGGAATGTTGTATGATTGTGGTTAAATTAACCTCAAGTGGTGTAGGTGGCTTTGGCTTCCAGAAGTAGTCCCTACAGGTCTGAAATTTTGACGAGAAAAGGGTCCTCGAAGGTGTGTCTGATCACAACAGGCATGTTAGTGCAGCCTTGCCTGCCCTGCCTTTGGGCCAGGACTTCTTTTTCTTCTCCTTTCCTCCCAGTTTGTATCTTCCTGTGCTGCTTCTCCTTTTTTCTGTTGCCTCGTCTGGGTTTGTTGGCTTTGTATTCTGTCTGACCCAAGTAAGTGAGCAGCATGGTTCTGGGATTCATGGCATTTAACTTAGGGTGACGTTGCTTGGAAAGAGAAACACATGAACCCCTGATTTTAGAGTGTTCTATGGCCCTGACTCACTTTGCTTTTTCTTCTTTCTACCTTAGATGTGCAATTTTTGGCCATTCTTAGTATATTTTCAGCAAAGTGAGGTTAAGTAAAATTTAGGAAGCTGAAATTTGTAATCAGTCTCTGTTTTCTTTCTTTTCTTTTTCTTTTCTTTTTTTTTTTTGAGATGGAATTTCACTCTTGGTGCCCAGGCTGGAGTGCAGTGACGTGACCTCAGCTCACTGCAACCTCTGCCCCCTGGGTTAAAACGATTATCCTGCCTCAGCCTCCCTAGTAGCTGGGATTACAGGTACCCACCACCATGGCTGGCTAATTTTTGTATTTTTAGTAGAGACAGGGATTCCCCATATTGGCCAAGCTGATCTCGAACTCCTGACCTCAGGTGATCCCCCTGCCTTGGCCTCCCAGAGTGCTGGGATAACAGGTTTGAGCCACAGCACCAAGCCCAGTCTTTGTTTTCTCATTAGTGAGGTCTTTTAATTTGCAGAAAGGCCTCGGGTTAGATTTTGTTGCATTGAGAAGTGCTCTAGAGGGCAAGGACCAGAAAGTGAGGGCTGTGAAACAAGTGTGAGCTCTGGCTTGATGTGACCTTAAACTTCCTTATGCTTTTGGAATTTGCCAGTTGCTTGGATCACATTAATTCTTTTTTTTTTTTTTTTTTTTTTTTTGAGACGGAGTCTCGCTCTGTCGCCCAGGCTGGAGTGCAGTGGCGCGATCTCGGCTCACTGCAAGCTCCGCCTCCCGGGTTCACGCCATTCTCCTGCCTCAGCCTCCCGAGTAGCTGGGACTACAGGCGCCCACAACCGCGCCCGGCTAATTTTTTGTATTTTTAGTAGAGACGGGGTTTCACCGTGGTCTCGATCTCCTGACCTTGTGATCCGCCTGCCTCGGCCTCCCAAAGTGCTGGGATTACAGGCGTGAGCCACCGCGCCCGGCAGATCACATTAATTCTTAATGCTCTATAGGTTAGTCTGAGAAACAAATCACAGCTAAGTATTGTCTGTGGAGGTTAAATTGATATGAAAATTAGTTTTTTAGATAAACAAAATGTTTTAAAAAAATCATCAAACATTATTCAGATGGTACGGCAGGCCTGCCATTTCCTGATCATTTGTAACATCCTAATTGCTTGGGCCTATGGGCATGTGTTTTTTCTGTGTCTGAAGGTTTCTGGAATCTGTGTTTGTGTGTAATGTGGCCCCCAAGGCAGTTATGAGATGAATGGCGAGTCCCCCAGTCTGCACTGTCCTCATTAGTGAGCTGTGGGGCTGTATACTTGTTTCGGGGCAGCTCTTTATTTCTGTAGAAGCAGGAGGTCATATACATGAACTGATGTGTAACCTGCTTGTTTCATGTGTTAACGCAGGCGCATCTGCACTCACGCCAGTGGGGCAGCATGCCTGCTGCAGGGGCACAGAGTAGCGGGAGGCCTGTCTTTGTGTAGAGGTTGAAGACGCCTGTCGGGTCTGCAGTATTTGGGGGATGTTGGCTCCTCAGTACGCCTATTTGGAAGCTCATTAAAGGAACAGTTGAGCCTTCCAGTGTGGTTTTAAAAAAATGTTCATTGTTAAAAATCTATTAGGGTAACTATTACCAATTTTAAATAAACAGTATAAAATTAAACCAATATTTTGAAAACCTGTCTTAAAAAGTAATTAGAACTATTTTTAGGTAGAGCACTTTTGTGTTTGAACAAGGCTTTTTGCATTAGTGTGGAATTCCCCTGCTTGAAGATCCTGGTGAGTTTGTGGGTTTTGGTCCTGTTCCAGACCCTTCACAAACAAGAGGCCGTTTACAAGTGCACTTAAAACGCCTATTAGGGAATTAACTGTCCTCCCATCGGTTTGTCTCTCCCTGCTGTTTTGGCAGACATCTGGCTGAGTCTTTACTCCTTGGTGATAGGTTTCTTCTTTTTCTCTTTATTCTTTGATGGCTTCCAGGGCTGCCTTTCTACCCTAGTATTTCTGAAACCCGGGGTTGCCTCACGGAAGTCTCGTGGCTGTTGGTTTTTGCTGTTGTGCTTGCCTTAAGGGCCAGTGAAGAAAATGTCATTTTAGGTATCTAAGCAACAAATACTAAGTGCCTGTTATATATTAGGGCCCTTGTCTGAGGATACAGACATGTCAAAGATGCACTGAAATCTTTACCTTGGAAGATCAGGGTTGAGGGATTAGGATAGAGAATAGAACAGATTAGTGAATGAGAGGACTAAATAATGAGAGTCCTCAGGCTGCGTCTTTAAACACCGGAAATAACTCTGCTGACCCTGCTGAGCTCATGGTGGGGTCTGAGCCTGCAGTCAAATCAAGTGTGGCTGGGACAGCGGCACACCAGGGGATGTGGCCACCATGGCTGTGGTTGCTAGCATGGCCTGCTGCTCTTGGCCCAGTCATTTTGCCTCTCTTTCACTTATTTGGATCAAAACAGAGAGGTTCATCAGCATCTTCTAGATAGATGGTTACAGGTCTTGCCCAGCTCTAGGGTCCGTGGCCTGTGACCCCATTGCCACTAAGCCGTGGTGACGGGGGTGCAGCTGCAGAGAGGGTGGGTGCCCTCTTTCACTGATGCACTTCTGTAGGATGGAAGGAGCCCTAGACAGCTGTTCAACCCCAGTGGCCGGACAAGCCGTGGAGTCCCTTGGCCGTTGCTGTCTGCTGTGTCCTGCCCCAGCATTCCCAGATCAGCTGGCATAGTGACCTTCCTGATGGTTCGTGCCTGACTGCTGTCACCTCCCCAGACCAGTGGTTCTAGAGGCTGTGGTGAAATAAGGACCTTCCTTTACTGAATGGTGTGTTTGGGGCCCAGCTGGTGGATGGATGCTCCCAGGTTCTCCAACTGGCTCATGGCAGCCAGCTTGAGGGTTCCCAGGCTGCCACTTCTACCCGGAGCCCTTCTCACACTGGGGGCAAGTGTCGGGGGCACAGCAGCCTCCCTTTATGTCCAGATTTCTTGTTGACTGAAGACTGTCACAGAGCATCTCTTGGCAGTATTATGCCTTGCTAAAATAGACCCGAGATAATAAAATAGGTGTTTATAATTTGTATTGTATGTAATCTCACCATAGCAGTTTCTTCAACAAAAGTGTTACAAAGTTCCCTATATGAAGAAGTTATTGCCACATTCATTGCATTAATAAAAAAGGAAACATCACTCTTCCACATAATTTATGGAGCATCTATATAGAGTAATGCCATGTAGCTCTAAAACAGTTCAGGTGGAATTTTCATCCTGGCATGGAAAGATGTACACAATATAGATGATAAAGGCAGATTCTAGAATAATAGGTCTGGAACCGTCTGTCCATCCTTCCTTCCTCTCGTCTCCTCTCTCCCTTCCTTTCTCTCTTCCTTTCTCCCCTCCTTTTTCCCTCCCCACCTCTCCCTTTCTTATGGAGACATGGTCTAGCTCTGTCACCTACGCTGAAGTGCAGTGGCCTAATCACAACTCACTGCAGCCTCCAATTCCCAGGCTCAAACAATCCTCCCACCTCAGCCTCCCAAGTAGCTGGGACCACAGGCGCACACCACCACGCCCAGCTGGTTTTTAAAATGCTTTGGTCTTGCTCTCTTTTCCAGGCTGGTCTCGAACTCCTGTCTTCAAGCGATCCTTCTGCCTCAGCCTCCCAAAGTGCTGGGATTACAGGCAGGAGCCAAGGCACCCAGCCTGAACAGCTTTATTGAGATAATTTACATACTGTACGTTTTACCTGCATTAAGTATAGAAGTCAGTGGTTTTAGTAAATTTCTAGAGTTTTGCAGTCATCACCACAATCCAGTTTTAGAATATTTCCAAAAAGATCCTTAAGCCTATTTGCAGTCAGTTCCCATTCCAACCCGCAGGCAATCCCTACTCTTTCCTCTGACTATAGATTTGCCTTTTCTGACTTTTCCTATACGTGGAATTCACTGTCTAATCATCTGTGCCTGGCTTCTTTTACTTGGCAGAACATGTTTGCGATTCATCCACGTTATACTGCATATCAGCAGCTCCTTCCTTTTCCATTCCCCAGTTGATGGACTTTTGGGCTTCCTATTTCTTGGCTCTTTTGAGCAAATGCTGCTGTAAATACTTGTCATGTCACACTGTCTGTGTGGACATGGGGTTCATTTCTCTAGACTAGATATAGAGGTCTGGAATTGCTGGGGTATGGAGTAAATTTGCATTTAATGTTTTAAGAAGCTATCAGACTGTCTTTCTAGAGTAGCTCACCATTTTGCATTCCCACTAGCAGTGTATGAGTGTTCTAGTTTCTCTACTTCCACACCAACACTGTTGTCTGATAATAGCTGTTCTGGTGGGTGTAAAGTGCGGTCTCCGTACAGATTTGACTTGGATTTTCTTGACGACTAATGATGTTGAGCATCTCTTAATAGGCTTATTGGCCATTCATGTATCTTCTTTGGTGAACTTCAGAACTTTTCCCCATTTTTATATTGGGTTGTTTTCTTGTTGGTGGGACATAAGAGTTTTTAAAATATATTTTGATACAAGTCCTTCATTAGACATAGGATTTTAAAATATTTTCTTCCAATCTGCAACTCTCCATTTTGTTTTCTTAATATGAGTCTTTTGAAACTAAAAAGTTGTTAATTTTGATGAAGTGCGATTTTGCATTTTTTTCTTACATGGAGCATGCTTTTGGTGTTGTATATAACCCAAGGTTACAAAGATTTTCTCTTGTTTTCTTGTAGAAGTTTTGTGTTTTGTCACTTTTACATTTAGGCCTTTGATCTATTTTGAGTTAGTTTCATGTGAGTTAGGTGGGAGTCTGTTTCATTCTTTTGTATGTGGTTATCCAGTTGTCTCAGCACCATTTTTGAAAAGACAGTTCTTTCCCCATTGATTAATTTCCCCATTGATTAATATATTTGCATCCTCCTTGTTCTTGTTGTTTCTTTTGAAGATTCCCAGGTGAGGCCATCTTTGGTGAAAGAGAAGTGAGGTTGTCTGGGAGTATGGCAATAAAAGTTGTCCAAAAACAGCACTGTGGCGTCTCCCACTCCTGGCTCAGGAGTTGCCTGGAAGGCATGTTCCATAGGGTCAGGCATGCTGCTGCACACCACTGCCCACCTGCCCTCCTGTCTGGGCGCCAGGCATTCTAGAAAAGAGAAAGAAACCCCAGTTTCAAACCAGCAGTGAACCGGAGCATTTGCAAATAACTTTGATATTTAAGATGTGGGCGCACTTCAGGAAATGTTTGGTCATGCTTCTGAGGCTAGGAACGACCTGGTAGATTAAAAAAATTTTTTTTGAAAGAAAGCCCTATTGTGAGAAACAAAGATCTGTTATCAAAGTATTGAGCAAATACCATTTGGCTCATTCCAAAAACACTACCCAGACATTTTTTCTTATTCTAGACTCAGAGGTGCCAGAAATATTGAGTGCTGGCAAGCGTTCCTGACATATGAACAGTGTTACTTTTAAAGATACTATCTTTATGTACCTGATTTCTGATTTCACAGTTTGAACTGTGTTCTCTTAACTCTAATACTAAATTGATCTAGGACCTTGACTAAGTCATTTCATCCTTGAATTTTCCAGCCTTGCTTGACAGTAAAATGAAAACCACAATCCTTGGTGCTCTTTCATCAGAGTGCATGTGGAGAGTGAATGGGTGGCGGTTATCGTTTGCACTGAGCTCTTGTACTGGACAGGAGGCTCGGGGTGGCCACGCGTCACTCTGATACATGGTGTGTGCCCACCCTGTGTTGAGAAGGTTGGGCTTCAGGAATGTGTTTGTTCAGGCCATTGCAGGGGGAGCAGAGTAACCCAGGCTTGAGGCATCCCCAAGCTACTGGGTGCTGGGGGCCAGTGCAGGGCCGGGGGTACTCATCCGGGCACTGCCCTCTCCAGCGTAGCTGTTGTACCAGTAGCAGGACCTTGTGCTCATGCCTCCCTCGGTGGTGTTCCCTGTGCTGGTCATGCGGAGGCTCTGGGGACTGTCACTCAGTAACCCGCTCCCCAAAACAAAGTGGCCATATTCACTCTCTTCCCAAAAGGTAGCAAAGACAGTTTTCAGAATCAAAATTTGTCTTTTAGATTGAAAAAATCTTGTCTCCACGAAGCAATCACTGCCTTGTTCTCTTCTGACTGTTGCCCGCAGATCAGCCCCGTCAGGGCCATGAGCCGTTCGGCATCTGCTGTTGCTGCCGACAGCCCTGAGTGCCGCCTCCAGGTGAAAGCTAAAGCTCTTTGTTCAGTTTCTTTTTGATTTTTGTCTTTTTCTTTTAATTGTAGAGATAAATATTTCCAAATCTGTTGTTATTAATTTCACTGAACCAAGATAATTTTAAGATTTTTAAAACAAAATTTTACTTTTAATAAATCTATTTTTTAACTAAAGATTTAAAATGTATTTTTGAAAAATTATTTTTTTCCTGTGCCATATCCTGGATTCTTTCTGAAGGCAGTAGGTCTTGTGTGGACTGTCCTCTGCTCATCCAGGCCTTGGCCCCCGCGCAGCTGTTCTTTCTGCCTTAGCCGTTACTGTTAGAGGAGCAGAGCTGTTTATGAAGGGACTTGTTCTTTCAGTTCATAGAAGTAAAACGGATTTACTGACTTGTTTATTGATCTGATGAGTCACACACAATGCAATTTCCACTGTTTCAGTGTCTGTCACTGTCATTCAGCAGTCCTGCTTTTTTATCAAAGAAAGATGGTGCAAGATCTTTTAGAACTCCTTGAATGTGTGTTTTATTAATGTGATTTGCCGGAGAGGAGGAGTTCATCCCTGGCGTAAAGGTACAGGCATGGTGGCTATCACTTTCCTCTCCTGTGGCCATCATGCCTTGAACTGTTGGTTAAGATAGTGTTAATTTATACTTGTTGGGTTTTAAACCTTAAGCAGGATTTCTGAAATGGTTTCATCTATTTCTTCCATTTACTTGTGAGGAAAGTATAGGTCCAGGGAGATTCACATGCCTGTGTCTGTGCCCATGACGGGGAGTTGTTCTAGTGTTGCATCAGTGGGATGAGGCATGACACGTGGTCCTGCAGTTGCGGCCTGGAGTGGTGGTACCTGTGTGCCTAGCCTTTCACCTAGCATGCAGCAGTGATCACATGTGCTCTTCATCTGCTTCTTGAAGGTTGCAAAGATGCCTTCTTGGGCACGTTTAAAAATTAAAAATCACCTTTAAAATACAACTCTTAGCCCCTCATCTGTTGAAATACAATGGAATCTTGCTATATCCTTTGCCGTAATTCATACCCTTATCCTAAAATGTGATTGTACCACATCTGCAGAAAAAGCTCCCAGATCTTAGAGCATTGACATGAGTTATTTTCTCCGATCCCCTAATTATCAAGAGGTTTTGCTGCTCAACTCTTAACCTTTATAAATGTGCAAACTGCCTGTAACTCAGTCTTTGTACTTGTACTTAAAATTTAGACCAGATTGAAATAGGAGAATGAGACATTGCTTTCAGTTGAGGAAAAAAGTACCAATTCATTGTCATTTAGATAATCTTTTCATGTTCATTTTTATTATTATTATTTATTTTTATTTTTGTTTATTTTTTGAGACAGAGTCTCGCTCTGTCACCCAGGCTTGAGTGCAGTGGTGCAGTCTTGGCTCACCACCTCCCAGGCTCAGACGATTCTCCTGCCTCAGCCTCCCTAGTAGCTGGGATTACAGGCATTCGCCACCACACCCAGCTAATTTTTGTATTTTTAGTAGAGACGGGTTTCACCATGTTGGCCAGGCTGGTCTCGAACTCCTGACCTCAGATGATCTGCCCGCCTCGGCCTCCCAAAGTGCTGGAATTACAGGCGTGAGGCACCGCGCCCGGCCTCATGTGCATTTTTAAAGTGGTAAAAATGTTCTTAACCTATTTCTCAGTTGTGGTCGATGTTGAAAAATGTACTTTGAAGTTCAGTCTACATATTTGATATCTTCTAGGGGCCCAGAAGACACCTGCTTTGAGTTTGGCGTTTTTCCTGCCATCCTGAGTTTCCCACTTGATTACCCGTTAAGTCCCCCAAAGATGAGATTTACCTGTGAGATGTTTCATCCCAACAGTAAGTGCTTTTGGAAGTAGTTTTTGTGGTACCAGGATAGGTTTAGAGATAATCTTATCAACCACTTGAAATGTGGTATATTCTATGTGTCTATGATGTAGATCTTTAGAAAACACTTCTTAGGTTTTGAAATTCAGCCAGGTAAGCATGGTGGTATTCAACACATGATTTCAATTTTGAAGGTCAGTTTAATGTAGATAAAAGAAAACTGGATGCCATTTGACCAGCCACCCTACTTCACTGGGGAGGAAGTTTTACTTGTGGGTGTGTGCTCAGAAGGGGTTATGCTAATCTTTGTCATAGTGTTATTTTTAATGGTGAAAATTTTGACTTAACCTGGGTTTTTAACACAAGAATAAATTAAGTTATATGTTGTATTAGTCTGTTCTCACGCTGTTAATAAAGACATATTCAAGACTGGGTAATTTATAAAGGAAAGAGATTTAATGGACTCAGAATTACACATGGCTGGGGAGACCTCACAATCATGGCAGAAGGCAAAGGAGAAGCAAAGGCACATCTTAGTGGTGGCAGGCAAGAGAGTGTGTTCAGGGAAACTGCTTTTTATAAAACCATCAGATCTCGTGAGACTTATGCACTATCACGAGAACAGCACGGGAAAGGTGTGCCTCCATGATTTAGTACCTCCCTCTGGGTCACTCCCATGACATGTGGGAATTACGGGAGCTACAATTCAAGATGAGATTTGGGTGGGGACACAGCCAAACCATATCGTATATGTTAGAATGTGATGTAGATTTTTAAAATGATCTAAAATAAGAATCAATAAAACAAAATAATATTTGTGTTATATTGACTGGGAAAAGCAGTAGGACTGTTGTAATTTCCTCTTGAAAAATAAATTTACATGTAAGTGTATATATAATTGGAAAAGTAAGCACAAAAATGTTAAGTGATTCTTTTTTCAGATTGAAATTATTTTTTCCTTTTTATAAATCTTTTTTTGCCCTAAAATTAATATACATTACTTTTACAAGGAGGAAAAAAATAAGGTCATTTAAGTGAATTGTACTGTAGCTATTTGAAAATGTGTCCAGTAGTAGGAATTGGAATTCCTGAACAACTGTAGTTTTTATTTCTTCCTTTTACATTTGGGGATTATACGTAAGAGAATTAATAAGGAAATATGTTATATCTTCAATGATGTTATTTAGAATAATGTTTCTTATAAATGATTATTATTGCCGCTGATAATCACGATCTTAATAGCTATAGAGAAGAAAAGCAAATAAAGTATCCTATTTTGCAAAAATGAAATATTTATTTGAAACAAATTTCTTATTGTATGCATATCAAAGAGCATGAGAGAATTTATAGAATTTTCTGAGCCTCTGACTTCTCTCTGGGGTTAAAATGGAATCCATTTGGTATACTTTCCCCTTGTCTACGCCTGTCTAGGCAGAGCCCTACTCGAACTCCTCTTTGCCATAGGGGTTTTCAGGACTGTCCCCCGATACCCCCGCCACTTCCCTCGTGGAAATGCCCTCTGCTGTTAGACTTGCTGTCCTAACCCTCATTAAGGACTTCTCATTTACTGCAGATATTGGTACGCATAGGTAGTGGGTGGCCGTCTGAGAAAGACCATCTGGTACTTCTTTTCTTGTCTCAGAGCTACTTCAGTCTTGTGTGCACAGGAGATGCTCAGAAGCCTGCCTTTCTTTCAGGGAGACTGGCCATGAGCCTGAGTTAAATGGTAACATGGAGGTTCATCATACACTGTCTACTCAAGTGTGTTTTTGGAATTCTCCATAATAAAAAGTTAAAAAATAAAATTGATAGGTAAGAGTAATTGAAGTAGTCAGTTTCAAGTTGGTTGGCTGTAAAATGCAACTGTGAAGAGGATTGTAGGTAATTAAGATACTAAAATTGTATTGAGGATAAATATATTATTCAGAACAATACCTGTGATGTGGCATTAGTGACAAATATGACCAATAAACTGATTACATTATGTGACTATGTACTGCAGGTGGTCTGATTATTATTTTTAGTGTTCTAGTAATTATTTTTAATGCTCAGATAATACAGTTTTAAATTTTTGCCTTACTGTAATTGGATTATTTTGATTTTGTAAAAATTATCTTTGAGAACTGTAGGTCTATCAATATCATAAAAATTAGGCAGTCAATAAGTACTTTAAAAAAATCCAACACATTTACTACAAGTTGCTGGGATACAGTCGTGAGCAAATAACAGACCTTCAGCAGCATATAGTCCAAGGACAGGGATGGACATTGATGGGAGAATCACACAAACAAATGCAAAGTCACATCAGGAAGGTCTGGGCAGCACCTTGCAGAGGTGGTGGTTGGATGGACCATCTGTAGGGAGTGAAGCAGGAGTTACCTAAGTGATTCGGGGAGGAGGGGTCCTTCACATGTGCAGAGGCCCAGAGCAGGAAGTGAGGGAAGAGGAAGGAAGGGGCCGAACTACCTCAGGCCTTTTGGTCATTACTGAAGGTTTTGATGTTTTCTTCTGGGAGTGGCAGAACTCCATTGAAAGGTTCCAAGGGAGTAGCATGACCAGAGCGATATCTGACGGCTCGCTCTGGGTACAGTGCACAGGACAGATAGGAGGAAGCCAGGCAGGCCCTCAGCTGTAGTGGTCTAGGGTGGAGACACCGGCAGCTTGGGAACCAAATGTGGGCACTAAAGATGAAGAGATGTGGGTGGATCCACGAGAGTTTTAGGATGTGGCACTGCTGGGACTTGGTGAAGGGGAAGGGCTGTGGCAGGGACACAGGTGCTTTTGGTGCTTCTGGGGGTGCACAGTGTCACCTATGGGACCCCCACCTGGAGAAGGCGACGCAGAAGTGGGAAACTTCCAGATTTTGTGGATGTGGATCTTAGGTGGACAGCCTGATGTGCAGGGCAAGTATGCATCTAGTTTCTTCCACTGTCCTTGAATGAGAAGTTGTGGTTCAGTTCCTGGATAGTAGAGAGGATTTACCACTGAAACAATGGATGAGTGGAAGGAAACACATAGGACCAGGTATGAAAGACAAGACTGTTTGAAGGTAAATGATCACCATTAACATTCGCAAATTTTCATGAAATTCAGAACTCATGAATTTAGGTGAGTTAAATAAAAGTATTTAAAAATTGCTATTTCTATTATTATAACTTTAATGGCTTTATAATTTTACAGTTGAGTCTATCTAGATGGATTGCTGGATGTCTGAGTATATACGGAGCCATCTGAGAATTCCTCCCAATTATATGTAAAAGAGGACTGATTACATGCTGTGAATTAAAAATGTATTTGTCTTCATCAGACCTTGCGTATCTTTTTAATGATGATATTTGGTGGAAAGGGATTTGATTTAGACACATTGATCTCCATTCCAGGTAGTACTGATGATAATTTACTTATTATTAGAGTAAGCTACCAAGAGAAATCCTGGTGTCTTTCTTTTTGTAGATATTTAAATAATTCCAGTTGCCTTTATTGTAGCCATGTGAACATATATTTTACACAGACCAGGTCAGGGATTTAATGGTAGAATTAGAAATACCTAAGAAACTAGCTCTGAAAAGTATTGTAAATAATCCTAATCACATTAGATATTTTGATGAAATATTTGCCAGATAACCTTTCATTTACTCTTTTTGTGTATAGTGCTTGAAAAAAGTTTATATGAAAGTGGATTAGATTATTACAGCTGATTAGAACTGGCCAGGTCAGCCTGGAGCCTGTCAGTGAGTGAGCTGGCCCCACCGGGATTCCTGCAGACATGAAGCATGACACTCAGGGGCCCCAGGCTATGCCCCAGCTGTGCAAACAGCTTGGTTGCCGTGTCTGTAATCCTTGTTCTCATTATCTGTGGAGCCTGCCCCAGCGCGGTGACGCCTTGGGCACCATTCCTGGGTTCACCTGACTGCCTCTGACCCTTGCAGTCTACCCTGATGGGAGAGTCTGCATTTCCATCCTCCACGCGCCAGGCGACGACCCCATGGGCTACGAGAGCAGTGCGGAGCGGTGGAGTCCAGTGCAGAGCGTGGAGAAGATCCTGCTGTCGGTGGTGAGCATGCTGGCAGGTAAGGCCCGAGCCGCCTGGCAGGAGCTGCTGTGGAGACCCAGGCTGCAGGTGTTCTCCTGCCTTGGGTCATCTTGTCTTTATAATGAACTTTTACTCATTTGCAGTTAGTTTACACATGCTATTGCCGTTTAGTGTTATCTCCATATACTTGTCCAGTTGTAAGCATGCCTTCTAGTGCAGCCTGGTGTTGTATATTGTATTTTCGGTCATAATTAACTGGTCTCTGGTCCTTGAACCTCTTTTTCCCTCAGTAGGTGTTTATTAAGGACCGACTACATGCCACCCACTGGACTGGGGGTGTAAAGCTTTGTGTGACAAAGACCCCACCTCTGTGTTCCCATGGTTCTAGGGAACTGTCCAAGCCTACTAGCAGTTAGAGGCCAGCGGATACACCCTGAGATCAGATACATGCAGGGACTCTCGGGCCACTTCCTGGTGGGGCTGTCTGGAGTATGTTTAGGACGTGTAGGTGTTGATGAGGTAGGAGGGAGGGAACGACATTTGGGGCAAAAGAAGCAGCCTGGGCTGAGGCCCAGAGGCAGGAGGCGGCTGACTTGGTGGGGGCACTGCCAGCTCATTTTGGCTGGAGCCAAGGCCGCTGGGAGAGGAGCCCCAGCAGACCCTGGGGATTGGAGTGGGGGGGTGACGTCCTGTGAGCTGTGCGTTCGAAGGGCCATCCTTGCAGCTGTTACTAATAGTGTGATGGAAGATAAACAGAGACTTCGTGGTGTTGCAGTAGCCTGGAGAGAAAAGAGAAGGGCTGAGTGGTCCCAGGGCTAAGAGGAAGGGGTGGTTTGGGAGACCTTAAAGGTATGGGCTCTGGGACTCCTGGTTCTTGGTGTGCCGGAAGTGCTGCTCTGGGTTCAGGAGACAGCAGGATTTGGGGAACTGTTTGAGGTGTGTAGGACAAGGGGCTCCATCCACAAAAGGGGGTCAGACATGGGAGTGAAGATGTGGGGTCATTTCTGGATGAGGCGGTACAGGTGATGGAGTAGGACGGAGGGTGACAGCAGGGCAGGCAGGAGGAAGGGTGTGGGAAAGGAAGGTGGGAGTCCGAAAGGAAAGAGCAGACCCAGCAGAGGGCCGGGGGGTTGGTGGATGCCAGAGTGAGACCACTCAGCTGTTCTCTGCAGAGCGCTTGGGCGCCGTGGAGTGGGGTCCAGAGGGATGCGAGGTCAGGGCCTGTGATGCGAGTGTGTATCCTGAGAGGGCTGAGGCGGAACTCCCTTCATGTGCTGAGTGGAGGGAGCCAGGCCAGGAGATTGGAGGTGGGGAGGGAGGCAGTGGCTCAGGCTGTCTTCAGATGTCAGCTGTGGGTTTTATCCTCATCAGCTCTGCTCTGAACCGGTCCCCGTGTGCATTCTGAGCAGTACTGCCGCCACACTGCACAGCCGCTGCTTCAGCACATGTCATCCGTTTCTGGTGGTCTCTCTCCTTTCTGCCTTCCGGCAGGCCCTGGCTGTTCCCTCCGTGCCTCCTGACTGCAGTTCTGGAGTGACTGCCAGAGCCGCTGTCTGGTGGGTGGGTCAAGTGTCCTGGGGTCAGGTGTCTGCCTTAGGCTGCACATTTGCTTGGGATTGTCTTGGTGGGAGCTGTGAGGGGCAGTTTTGCTGAGAGGGTGCTCTGTGAGAGAGAAACCATACTGCAGGGTGTCTTGAGACAGGTGAAATAAGCAGCAGGTGGGTCCCATGTAGCTTGTCCGGGTGCCGGAAGTGCAGTGACCCAGGAGGCTGCTGTGGGAGGCCGTGTGGGCCTGTGCTTAGGTGGGTGTCACGTGTTCACAGCAAGACAGATGGCAGCTTGTCCTGGCGTCTTCAGACACTCAGAACACAGGAGTCATGAGTGGCTCTTTGAGACCCGCGTGGCCAGCCCTCTAGAGGTGGGGCCGACCCCATGCAGTTCTCAGGTTCTTGTTTGTTTCTGAGACACAGCTCTTGAAAGCCTCCTCCAGTGTTTTAAGTAAATGGGAGGCCTTGCCAGGCTGCTTACATGTAGGACTCCCTTTTACATGGAGGGCGTTCCCTTTTCTTTCAGAGCCCAATGACGAAAGTGGAGCTAACGTGGATGCGTCCAAAATGTGGCGCGATGACCGGGAGCAGTTCTATAAGATTGCCAAGCAGATCGTCCAGAAGTCTCTGGGACTCTGAGACCTCGCCTCGCACAGGCGCACACACCGCCAAGCAGCTCAGCATTCTCCGGAGCACTTAATGACAGTGCTACTCTGTGCTGGCACCAAACAAGCAGACTTGCAAGAACCACAGTATCTTTTTTTTTTTTTTAAACCTTTCCAACTTCAAACAGGCTTCTCTTCTGAAGTGATGACTCAATGTCGAATATTGACAGCTTACTGCAGTTTTACAGTATTCCTCACAAAGGGCTTCAGGTAGATTATCAGAGCTGTCAGCACTACCTCTCCCCGCTGAAACCAGCAGTTCATGGCTTCCTGTGGATTCCCTCCCTCCCTGGAGTGTTGAGGGGGTCGCACCTGCCAGACTTCCAGGGGACGATGGAATACCCAGAACGCTCCTTCTGAAGAAATGGGGCCTGGAGCTACAGCACAGGGGAAGGGCCCGGCACCCTTTCTGGGTCCCTTCTGGTTCCCTGTGGGCTCCATGAAGAGTCCATTACTTCCTTTCTTCCTTCACATTCTACAGGCAGATGCTTTTCTTATAATCTAATTACATCTTTTTCATTTGTTATGTATTACAAACCATCACACTTAGAAATACTTCCAGGAAATGCTTTAAGTGTGAATTAATAAGAAATGGGGTAGATAGAAAAGAAATTTATCGTTGATTGGCTGGGCGCGGTGGTTCGTGCCTGTAATCCCAGCACTTTGGGAGGCCAAGGCAGGTGGATCATGAGGTCAGGAGATTGAGACCATCCTGGCTGACACGGTGAAACCCCATGTCTACTAAAATTACAAAAAATTAGCTGGGCGTAGTGGCGTGCGCCTGTAGTCTCAGCTACTCAGGAGGCTGAGGCAGGAGAATTGCTTAACCCGGGAGGCAGAGGTAGCAGTGAGCCGAGGTCGCGCCACTGCACTCCAGTCTGGCCAAAAGAGTGAGACTCAGTCTCAAAAAAAAAAAAAAAAAAAAAAAAGAAATTTATTGCTGATCACAAGGACAGACAGTTTTTTCCCGATCATACTCATCAAAGATTTACAGTTGTGTATTAGTAACTAGTGCATTACTAGAGCAGGTGCAAGTGAGGTCTTTAAAGTTTCAATGGAAGTTTTTTTCTGGATCTACAGAAATTTTTTTTTTTCCCATCTATAAACTGGAAATTCTAGGGTTTTTGTATATTTTGGATGCACTGGGAATTTATTAGCACAAAATCATTCTTTGCAACTCAAAAGTCAGAAGGGACTCTACCATATTTTAGCCCAGAGCACAGAGGAGTGCCTTATCCCCACACTTGACTGGGCTGTGGAGGTGGGCATGTGGGCCCCCGGGTCCAGGTTGGGGACAGAGCCCTTGTTTTGTGACTTAGGATTTTGATGTGGTTCCCATGTTCTCTCACAGGGCCCGCTGAGCAGCACAGGCCAGGAGGCCACAGTGTAAGCAATAACAGATCTGCCACATGCAGAAGCAAATACCAGGCCTGTTGCACACAGGCGGCATTTAAATAGGAATTTCTATTTTTGAAATAAGGGATGGTCTATGAGGCATACAGTAGATTTGATGTGATCACTTTTCTCCCTCCCTTCCATAATGGATCGTGGTCTGTGTGACTGAACCCACACAGAGTGTCATGGGTGAGTTTCTGGTTGAAGTAGCTTCACGTTGGGCTTTTGTGGACAGCAGATTCTTTCCTTTCCTTAAGGGACTCATTTAAAATTTGGAACGCAGGGCAAGAACTTGTATTTGCAAGGAGATGGGGGAAAGGAGCGGTATTGTACCTAAGTAGTATTTGCAGGCAAATGAGAGGGAGCCCTCTCTGTAAAGGAGAGTCGTTTGTGTAAGTAGACGGGGGCTGTGGGTGCGGGCCCCTGAGGGGCACACAATTAGCCTGGAGGCTTCTGTGAAATGGGGAGAGGGAGGAGAGGCAGTCTCTTAACAAAGTATTTTTATTCATTTGTATTTATTAAATGAAAAAATCCCATGGTGTCCCTGTTGTGTGGTGGAACCTAATCACTCTGTTGAAATAAAGTTCTGTGTTTTCCCCGCCCTGCAGTGTGTGTCCCTTTGTCGTGTTGTCACCTGGCCACAGAGGAGCCTGTGGCCACTGCCCCCAGGGAGCACACCAGATCATCCCAGCTGGGATACCTCACGGTGGGGCCTTTTCTGCAGATTTGGGTTAGCTCTGGCACGTTTTCTTCTCTGTTTCTGATCTCCCTTCCGTCATTCTGTGGTCTTTCTCTGGAGTTCTCAGGTTAGTTGGGGTCTGTGAGACGGATGTGTTCACTAACCTGTAAATGACATTTTGTAGCTTTTTCAGCAGATGCCATCATGTTAGTGGCACATTTGACCACTAGAAGCCAGCAGGCTGTTCCCACCGCCCTTCCCTCCTGCAGTTGCGTCGAAGCACAGCTCCCTGTCTTCACTCCTCTGTGGTCCTCTGTGGTCACGGTCGGTCGCGATCAGACCTGCCTCTGCATCTTGTTACTTAGCATGTCAATAAAGAGGCAGATTCCTGTGTCAGTGATTTGCTGTTTCTGTTCTGGTAGTTTGCAGTTGGCTTTTCTTTGTAATCCTGTGAGGCAGGGTCCCCAGGCTCCCCCAGGTGCTGGCACCTCGTTCCCAGGGCCGGTTCCCAGGCCGCTCCTGGTGGGGAGTACTGGGTGAGTGCCTCAGCACAGGCCCCCAGGCATGTCTGTTCTGCCCTCTGTCCGGTGTTCTCACTAACCATACTTTTTAATGACTAAGAACTCTAATGTGATACTGAGTTGGGGTCCCTAAGACCACCCAGGGCAGTGATTCTCTAGGAGGACACAGGCCACGCAGGTCGTGGTACTCACGGCTGTGATCTTCCACAGAGAGGACAACGAGCAAAATCAGCCAAGGGAAGGGTTCCTGGGGCCAAGCCCAGGGGCACCAGGCTCAGTCAGCTTTGGAGGCCTCTCCTGGGGCAGGGGTCACGCAGGATGTGCCTCACCCCCACTGCAAGCAGCTGGGACGCCCTGCCTGGTGATGTACCCGGGACGGGTCACGTGAGCAGCTTCTGCCTGGGCTGCGCCAGAATTCCAGGCTCTCAGCGGGGATGTGGGTGTTCTGCCTAAACCACCTTGTACAAACAGCACAGGCCCAGCGAGGTGGGGCGGGGGGAGCCCCTCGGAAATCCCAGTTCCCACACGCCAGCCAAGGGCCAGCCCGGCCAGCCGGCCTCAGGACGGCCATCCCCGCCCACTCTGTGGACCCTTTCTGCACAGATAGCCTTGGGCGTTGATGGTGATTTTTACCATTTCATTTGCTCTGTGTTTCTGGGTTTCGTCTGCTGGCTCTGGTTTGCCTGTCTGGCTGAGTGCCGTCCTTGATTTTCCCGTGCGCCCATCTGCCTCCTGGCATGGGGGGAGCTGCTGGGTGGGGAGGGCTGCTGGGGTGGGGGGGCTGCCGGGGTCGGGGGGCTGCCGGGGTAGGGGGGGCTGCTGCAGTGGCCGGGGAAGCTCTAGGGTCTCATTTTCTGGGTGTTGGGCTTCTCACCCGTCCTGAGGGTTAGCAGCCCCATTTCACTGCTTGGGCCACAGCAAAGGTGGCGTCCATAGCTCTGACTTACTTCTGGGATTGCTGCACCTGCTGGGGCTTCTCCAATCCGGTCTCTGTGTAGATGAGGTTGCTAATTTTTCAGAGAGGATTGCTGTTCAGTATCAGTTTCTTCACTGGATATGGAACTGCTCCAGCTGCACAGAAAGGCATCCCAGGGCAGCCTAGCTTCCCTCCCCTGGGCGTGCCCTGCACCGTGGCCTCCTGAGCTGACGAGGTTTCTGCAGGTTGGAGTTTGTGCTGGAGGCGAGGGCCCTGGGGATGCCACCTGGACACAAGGAGGGAACAGGGAACAGGTCCAAAGATTTGGGGCTGCCAAGGGGCAGCGAACACACCAAGGACAGGTGGATTCTGGAAACCCTGCCCTGAAGGGGACCGTGGGGCCGGTTGGGGTGTGGGGAGGGGTTGGAGAGGGGCTGTGGACAAGGCCAGCCCCCTGGGCTGTGGGGGGCATCCTGGGAGGAGGTCTTGTCGTGCTGATGGGGGATGGTGGCCCCATCTGGGAGGGAATGCTGTTGCGCCCAGGTCTTGGCTGAGCCCTGTGGAAGCTGGAGGTGTTCAGCTCCTCAGATCTGTCCAGGTTGTGCCCCGTTGTCACCAGGGCCTGACTTTGTTGAGGGGACAAAGCAATGTGAACCCCCCTGCAGAGACAGGAGACGCTAGCTTCCTCCCCCAAACCCCGGCTCCACTCAGCCAGCCATAGCCCGCACCCCTCCCCATCCCGGACACACCTTCCAGGCCTCAACACCCAGCGAACCCACCCACTGGGCAGTGCCAACTGTCTGGTGCCCCCGAGGCAGCTGGCCCATGCCCTTCGTCATCCCCTGGTGAACAGCCATAACCCCTGCCCTTGGCCTCACCCTGGTGAGTGTCCTGGCCCTGCCCTCCACTGGGTGGGTGCACTGGTTTGGGGATTCTGTAGGAGCGTCAGGGAGACGGGGCTCTCCACCTTTGTGCCCCTCCTGTGCCCCTGTTCCCATGCCTGGACTGTGAGCGCTGCTGGCTGTGGTGGAACCTGACACCTGATCTCCAGGACCCGAGCTCTGACACCAGAAGTTGCCAAGTCCTCACACGTCCAGGCGTCTTCCCCTCTGAAGGCTTCCCTATGAACCTGGCCATGAGATGTCCGAGGACATGTTCTGAGGAGTTGAGGTGGGGGAGGCGAGGTCACTTGCCAAAGCCCTAGCCAAGAAATGGTCCTCGCCATGCCCTGATGCAGCACTGCATCTGCAAAGTCCCCCACCCTCCAGGACTGCGGCCCCTCTGCCTCCATGGGGTGCGGTGGGCTCTGCACTGGCTGCCAGCAGCCCTGTCTGCTTTGCTGGCATGAGGCCCACTGCACCCTCCTATGCAGTGTCCACCTAGACCCAGAGGCCTGCTGGGCAGCCTCCACTGCTCCACCTGCCCCCACTTCAGCTGCTGGCCTTTGCAACACAGCCACCTCACGCCCCTTCTCGCACCCTGGTCTGGCCCTGTAGGTCCCCCCACCATCAGGCTCATTAGCCCACGTGCTGTACTTGGCAGAGCCTCACCTTCCACTTGGGGCCAGGAGACACCAGGCCCTCAGCACCCTCCCTTACGTGCCTGTAAGTTCCTCTGTCCACCAGCTCAGCAGGGAAGTGCTCTGGACGCCCCACCCACTTTCCTTCTGCTCCAGACTCCAGATTTTCCTCCCCTTGCGGTGGCCACGCATGTTGTCCGCCTCCCACAAGTGTGGCCCCGCAGCCGCCTGCGGCCGTGCCCCCAGCTGAGTGGTGCACTGGTCAGGTGACTCACTGCCCTACATCCTTATGAGAACCCCCCGGGGGCCTGGGGTGACGATCGGCCAGCATGGTAGCCGGCAGCGCTGTTGCTCTAAGTTGCTTGTCGTAGGGATAACAAAAATGCACACTGTAGCTTTCTTTTGCCATCGCTTTCTTTTTTGAGTACAATTTCATGAGAGGCTAGGATGGCAAAGTGATAGGAACTGGTTTTTCAGGTGTGTAAAGCACAGAGCGTTCAGCTCCATCTCTGTGGTCGGGAGATGATGCAGGGCCCTATCCCTGGTTTAGACTTTGCAGTGGCACCCTGTCGTGTGACTGTGAGTAGGGCTGGGCTGGGGGCCACAGACCTGAAAGCTGCTCATGATATTGCCAGGACTGTTGTCTGGGGTTTGCCGAATGGGCATGGGCAGAGTTGGTGTGGGGTGGTGGGCAATGTTCTGTGGTCCTGCCTTATGTATGGGCAGAGGCTGACATGGGGCAGCCCCACTGCTGCCTGGTCAGTGGCTGTAGGTGAGCTGTGGGTCTGGCAGTTGAAGGTGGCTCCGGTCAGCCTGCTGGGGCTTGGCCTGCCTCAGACCCCAGCAGCTGTATGACCTGGGCGAGCTAGGGAACCTGTCTAGGTCTTTGTTTTCTGGTCTGGGAATGGATTTGATGGTAGTCACGCCCCAGCCCTGAGTGGTGGTGAGGATTAAAGACCATGTGTGCAAAGCTCAGAGAACAGGGAGTAGCTCCGGAGACAGCAGCTCTCTCTGTGGTGGGCGTGTCCAGGAGGCTGCCCCTGCCCACCTCTCGGGGCAGGATCTCCTGTCTCTGTCCCTCCCAGCCCAGCGCACGTCTGAGCTGTGGTCAGGACATCTTGTCCTCAGCTGTGCCCCCTTGCCCGGTCAGTTCTTCAGGTGGCCGTGGGCACATGTGTGCCAGGAGGGAAGGGGGCATCCTCACAAGGGTGACGTGGGGCCACCTCCAGAGCACAGCCACGGGGCCACCTGAGACTTGGCAGCAGTCAGCAACATGGCTCCTGGATGCCTTCCCGCCCAGGCCTGTCCAAAGGAGAGCTCCTCCAACGTGGGGTGGATGGAGCCCCACCCTGGGTGGCGTCCCTCCAGGAGGTTACCCACTGAGAGGCCTGGGGCCAGCTGCTCACCCTTCCGCTGCAGGGCCAGGTCCCTTCCAGGCGGCTACCATCTCAGACCCTCAACATTCCAGTCTGAGTCTGAAGAGAACTTTCAGATCAGAGCACAAGTTCCATGGGCCTGGGGCGGCGTGTGCTGGGTGTGCTGGGTGCCTGGGTGTATGGGTGTCCCGGGTATGCCCCAAGTGTGCCGGTTGTGCTGGATGCCCAGGTGTGCGGGGTGCCCGGGTGTGCTGGATGCCCAGGTGTGCGGGGTGCCCGGGTGTGCTGGGTGTCCCGGGTGTGCTGGGTGCCCAGGTGTGTGGGGTGCCCGGGTGTGCTGGGTGCGCTGGGTGTGCTGGTTGTGGTGGGTGCCCCGGGTGTGCTGGGTACCCCGGGTGTGCTGGGTGCCCAAGTGTGCTGGATGCCCAGGTGTGTGGGGTGCCCGGGTGTGCTGGGTGCCTGGGTGTGCTGGCTGTCCCGGGTGTGCTGGGTGCCCAAGTGTGCTGGATGCCCGGGTGTGCTGGGTGCCCCGGGTGTGCTGGGTGTCCGGGTGTGCTGGGTGCGCCGGGTGTACTGGTTGTGGTGGGTGTCGTGTGCTGAGTGTCCTGGGTGCCCTGAGTGTGCCGGGTGTGCTGGGTACCCCAGGTGTGCTGGGTGCCTGCCTCTTGGACGTCCCATGGCAGGCACATCCCTGCTGGGCAGGGAGCACGTTGGACACCTGCCATGGCCCCAGCCTGTGTGCGCGGCACTCCTGTTTGCTCAGGGCTGGTGGAGGAGCAGCGGGAAACCAGACGAGTACTCAGATTGCGTGCCTGTGTGGGGCTTTCTGGCAGAGGACCATCTCACGTTGGAACCAATTCAGATGGAAACGAGACGTGGAAGGTTGTCCTTTGCTAATGGGTCTTTGAAATCCTGGATAATATACTGAATGAGTTGGAACCACATGAAACATTTACAGCTTCAGGGCAGAAGAGACTTGGGGATTCTCATGGGTCTCTCCTCCTGGACCGGTTCCCACCTGAAGGAGCTCCTAAAGCAGAGGACGGGGCCACAGCACAATCCCAAATGTCCCAGGGGGGGCCGATCCCACCCAGACCTCGGGTTCCACGTCACCGAGCATGTGTGTTTGTGCACACATGTATGAGAGTGTGTGTGCCTGTGGGGGCGTCTTTGGAGCAGTTCCAGCAAAGCATTTGGCCTGCTCCAGGGGTGTACATGAGAGAGAGAGGGCCAGAGCAGCCCAGAGTGGGCACCTGGGAAGGCTACTCATCCCAGCCCCAGAGCAGCCCTGCTGGCAGCCAGCATTGGAGCACACCCCTCTCTCCTCCTATAGGGGCTGCTGAGAGGTGGATGTGGCAAGAACCTGACCCCTGGAACTGATGGGGACATGGGCAAGACAAACACGTGCCCTTAGCTGGCCAATCCTGGGCCTGCCAGCAAAGACCTCAGGGCTGGGTGGAGCCATCTGGGCCTGAGAGCTGCGTCCCTGGATGGAAGACAGGTTGGCTCCTCAACCTGCCGCCACCAGCCATGTGACCCTCCTTGATGACGTGGGGTCATGAGAGTCTGTGTCTGGTGGCTCTGACGAGACTGAGTAGCTACCTAGCAAGGGTACCTAGCAGGCCTGGCTGTGGCAGCCCTTCCTGGTTAAAGTTGGCAGTTGTGGCATGGTCAAGGTCAACTCTCAGCACACTGGGAGCTGGATAGAGGCCCCGGCTTCCTGGCCAGAGGTCCTGGAATTGGCTTGCCAACACCTGTCCATTCCGGCTGCTTCTAGCAAGAAACACGAAAATGTAACCTCCAGTTGAGTGTGATCTCCAACCCAGTCCCCTTCTGTGTTTGCCACAGGGGTTCCTAACCAGGGGCTGCCTGGCCTCCTGGGCACACTGGGTTCCATCTGCAGACCTTTCTGGTTGTCACAGTGAGGGGCGGTGTGCTCTTGGCCTCCAGCGGGCAGAGGCTGGGGTGCTGGCCAATGGGCCCCCCCAACAGGGACCCAAACCCAGAACTCAGTTGGACCGAGTCAGCCTAACCTTCCATTGGGCTGTTCCTGTTTGGGAACCCAGGGCCAGGGTTTGCCGTGGACAACGATGTGGGTGGTGACAGGGAAGCAGAGGAGGGTAGAGCCCTTGACATGCTGAACACCATGTGCTGGAGGACAGTGAGGTGGGAAGTGGACCAGGGAGCTACCTGGCCATGCCCCTGCACCACCATCACGTGCCAGACCCCCACACCTGCGCACCCACACAGTGCCACGCCCACACATGCCCGGACACACAGCCACTCACACGACACACTCACACCCTTTGCTCTCTGTTCTTCAGAATGTGTGGGGAAAAGAAAGAGAGATCAGCCTGTTACTGTGTCTATATAGAAAGTAGTAGACATAAGAGACTCCATTTTTTTCTGTATTTGAGATGCTGTTAATCTGTGACCCTGCCCCCAACCTTGTCCTTGCAAGAGGCATGTGTGCTGTGGTGACTCAAGGTTTAATGGATCTTGGGCTGTACAGGATGTGCTTTGTTAAACAAGTGCCTGAAGGCAGCTTGCTGGTTAAAGGTCATCACCATTCTCTTAATCTCAAGTACCCAGGGACACATACACGGCCAAAGGTCGCAGGGACCTCTGCCTAGGAAAGCTAGGTATTGTCAAAGGTTTCTCCCCATGTGATAGTCTGAAATAGGGCCTCGTGGGAAGGGAAGAACCTGATCATCCCCCAGCCCGACACCCGTGAAGGGTCTGTGCTGAGGAGGACTAGTACAAGAGAAAAGAAGGCCTTTTGGCGGATGTTGGCAGTTGAGATAGAGAAAAGCATCTGTCTCCTGCCTGTCCCTGGGCAATGGAACATCTCGGTGTGAGACCCGATTGTATGCTCTGTTTACTGAGATAGGAGAAAACCTAGGAGAAAACCGCCTTACGGCAAAAGGTGGGACTTGCTGGCGCAATGCTGCTAAAAGGTTAATGGAGATGTTTGCATATGCGTATCAAGGCACAGCATTTTCCTTTAAACTTATTAATGTCACAGAGATCTTTATCCGTATGTCTTACTGCTGACTTTCTCCCTATAATGATCCTATTGTCCTGCCACTCCCTTATCTTTAAGATGGTAAAGATAATTATCAATAAATACTAAGGGAACTCAGAGACCGGTGCCGGCGTGGGTCCTCTGTATGCTGAGCGCCGGTCCCCTGGGCCCACTTTTTCTTTCTCTGTACTTTGTCTCTGTGTCTCATTTCTTAAGTCTCTCGTTCCACCTAACGAGAAACGCCCACAGGTGTGGAGGGGTAGGCCACCCCTTCAAGAATGCGCCATTTCTATTCATCCATCTTCAGGGTCACTGATTCTTCCGCCATCTCCATTCTGCTATGCGCCCATGGGGTAAAATTTGTATTTCGTATGTTGTATTTTTCAGTTCTACAGTCTTTGGGTAGGTTTGTTTCCTGCTCTCCGTTTCTCTGTTGAGAACGCCTGTCTTCTCACGCAGCCCAGGTGTGCCTACCTTCGCCTCCGGAGGATGCTACCGGAACTGCCTAGAGCCTCGTCTGAAGGTTGCAGCCTCGGCCGGGTCTTGGGGTTGGCATCTGTTGATCATCTTTTTCTTGGGAATTGTAATTTTTAAATTCACTGTATGTTGAGTGATTTTATGTGAGTATTTTGAATGGTATGTTTCCAGACTCTCTGGTGGTGGCGGCAGAGCTCTTGGGAGCTTTTCTGTGGGGCGTGGGCCTTTTCTCTGTGTGTGCAGCTTTGGGGAGCCGAGAACTTTCCTTGGTCCATGCCTGAGTGAGAGGCCCTGCCCAGCCCTCTTCCCAGGAACTCCAGGGCCCCTTCCCCACCATCTCCAGCTGGAATCTGGAATGTTCTGAGAAGGTCTCCCCTGCTCCGTGCAGCTCAGAACAGCTGGAGTCACCTCAGAACAAGGCAGTGATGAGCATGGAGAGAAAAGCGATGTAACCGTTCCTAGAAGACGCCCTGGACTCTCCCCTTCTCCAGAAGAGAACTGTTGTTCTTGGTCCCCTTGGCTCTGGAGAACTGGTGGGTCCACCTGAATTGGTCTGAGTTTGGTTTTATGCTTTGTTGGGTGGGGTCTGAGAAATGTCACAGGGGCCTCCCAAGTCTGAACCTGAGCGGGTCTCCACGTCCAGCCTCCGTCTTTCCTGTGGCTCCTGCCAGGGCTCGCCTTTAGGCGTGGCCAGGGTCTAGGTAGACCTTACTTGAGGGCGTCCTCCTCACTTCTTGGTTGTGGCCTTTCTAGTTTCTCGGCTAGATGCCCAGGGGATCTCAGAGGGACTTGGGGGCTCTTTCCATGCTGGCCCGGCCAGAGCCCCATGTCCCCAGCACCCTCCACTTGTCTGCTCCCCCCTCAGCCCAAGGCAGCTTTTCTGTCGGTTGCCATGTGCTCCCTCTGGGCAAATATAGCAGCACCCAGCTGAGGCCTGGGGGCCCCATGGATTTTAGGCCCTGCCTCTGTGCACTCCTGCTGCTGTCTCCAGCTCCTAGGCTCAGTGGCCCTGCCAGGCTCTGCCTGGAGTCTAGCCTCTGTGCCTTGGAAGAAATTGCCCTGGGAAGGGAGCTGTGGCACCTGCAGCGTGCCCTTCCACCCGGATCACAGCCTTCACCCACCCGCGCCCGTCGACAGGTGCCTGTGCGTTCCGTCCAGTGTTTGACTGTTTAGGACAGACGTGCTCGTCCAGGACTAGCCCCCATCCTAGTCAGTGGCAGAACCTTGAGGGAATTCACACCTTTATTTTGTATTGATTCCCTTGTTAGAGCCAATATGTGTCACTTTTTAAATTTGAAAATCATGAAGTAGTGATGGGAATGTTGGTAAAATCTGTGGTCTGCTGGCCGGGCGCGGTGGCTCACGCCTGTAATCCCAGCACTTTGGGAGGCCGAGGCGGGCGGATCACAAGGTCAGGAGATCGAGACCACGGTGAAACCCCGTCTCTACTAAAAATAGAAGAAATTAGCCGGGTGCGGTGGCGGGTGCCTGTAGTCCCAGCTACTCAGGAGGCTGAGGCAGGAGAATGGCGTGAACCCAGGAGGCGGAGCTTGCAGTGAGCCGAGATCGCGCCACTGCACTCCAGCTTGGGGGACAGAGCGAGACTCCGTCTCAAAAAAAAAAAAAAAATCTGTGGTCTGCCTTTTGCAGGCACAACTCTGCCCGACTGCTCAGGCCGACCGTTCTCGCTGGGGGCACTCTGGGGGCAGGAGTGGGCGCAGCCAAATCTTCTGCGTTTTCTCCTGAAGTCTGCTGCAGGGAGAGAGTGAGGGCTGCGCACCTCCAGGGAGGGGACGCAAACATAAATTCAGTTTTGTTCGACTCCTGCTCGCCACCCTTTAAAGAGCGTTTAGAGCTTACATGATGTTCATTTTGGCTTTGGTCATCGGGCGTCAAAGCCCATACTTGGTGTTTGGAGGCCGGGTTTGGAGATTCCGACAGACCTTGGCTAAGGCCCATCCAAACAAGCAGGAAAGGCCAGAAGCCCCATCTCGGAGAGGCCGCTGCCCATCAGTGTTGGTGCCCTGAGCTGGCCACTGGGGGATGTCAGTGGGCTCTGTGCAAGGACAGCATCCACTGTCATGAGGGCAAGTCCCCCTGGGCTGGCCACTGGGGGATGTCAGTGAGCTCTGTGCAAGGACACCATCCGCTACCATGAGGGCAAGTTCCCATGAGGGCAAGTGCCCCTGGGCGGGGCATGGTCATCTGGCAACACCGCTGGCCTGGTGTCTACAGGGGAGAAGAGGGGCCACAGGGCAGCAGGGGCTGCTCAGCTCCAGGCTCTTTCTGGGTTGCGGATCACAGAGTGCCGGCAGGAGGGCATAGCAGGGTTTGCTATGTGCCCGACCGGAGCCCTCTGTAGGGGTGGATCAGTCCCTCGCTTCCATGGCTGTGGGAGCTGGAGAAGCCTACCAGCCACTGTCAGGCAAAGTGGCCGGCTGATTGGAGGGGGTGGCCCCGAGGTGGGGCTTCAACCTCAGTGGGCTCAGGGAAGGCCGAAGCCTTAGCAGAGGGAGCCAGGTCCGGGTGGGGAGGGCTCAGGCCTGTAGCTCGTTCTAGAATTAGGGTGGAGCTTTGGAGCTTAGGGAGAGGCAGGGGTTCCTGAGCTGGCCTGGTGGGACTGGGCCTGGGGATGGGATGTGAGGGAGGCGTGGCACGGCTCTGGTGGGCCCTGCAGCCCGGGATCCAGACTGACCTTCGGGAACGTTCACTTGTGCTGTTGTGTGGGAAAGGATGGAGTCCAGGAAGGAGGAGGCTGCAGAGGAAGCCCAGGGGCCAGCTGGTGACAGTGAGGAGGGGCCGCCCCAGGTATCACAGTGGGCCCCACATTTATGAGGGACCACAAAGGCACACAGCTCCAGGGGAGGAGGAGGGGCTGCAGGACCTGAGGGCAGACAGGCTCTGCATGCACACATGTGTGCACCACGAATGCCCAGGGCACCAGCGTGCAAGCCCGGACAGGTGACGCCTGATGTTCCTCCGCCTGGGCTCGTCCCACGCCTGGGGCACCTGCCGCGGGGCAGATACCTCCAGCCTGTGTTGCCCCGGGTGACTGGCGGCAGGCCCATGAGACAGCGCGCACTTGCCTGCACTCAGTGTGTGTGGACCGCCTCTGGTATTACCATGTACCCTCCAGACAATGATTACAAAGTAATTAACCTACATTTAGCTTGTTTGTCATAAATAAATTAGCCACTTGAATCATCTGATTTGCCCGCCTTGGCTTCCAGGTGAGCGTCCCTGCAGGGGGAGCTGGGGTCCCTGCAGCCCCCACATCAGGCTGCTGCTGGTGTATCCACCTGCAGGTGATAGAGGAGGTCGCTGGTGGGTGCCGGCTCACACCCCAGGTGGGCCTTGGTGGCTGAGGGTGTCACTTGTGCCTGGAGCTCCGCACTGGCAGAGAGTGTAGCCTGAGGGCTTTGCCTTGGACACTGGCTGGCCTCTTCCACCAACCCCTGAGGGCTGAGTGGGTGGCATTGGGGGGAGCCCCCGCAGGCCAGGGAGGTGGTACCCTCTGGCTGCAGGACCATCTGGGCCTCAGGAACTGGCCCTGGGGGTTTGTGGACCACATGGGGCTGCTCTGGCCACTCATGTGGCAAATAACCTGTGGCCTGCGTATGGTTTTGTGGGGTCCCGGATGGGGACGTGTTTCTGTTAGTCAGAGTGGGCCTGGCTTATGCTGCAGAAGCAAATGGTCCCCAAACCTTAGGGCTTGAGGTAAGTTTGCTTCTCACACTCATTACCAACCAGTCTAGTGAGTTCTTTTCCACCCAGCCTTGTGCTGGTTTTCAGCATTCAGGGACTTTGGGGTTCCGCCTCCACACCTCTCGTGACCCTCCATCCCCACCCCCCAGCTCTCTACTGTGCAGTCTCGCCCTTGGGAGCCCCTCCTCAGTGGCCTCTTCCACCTGGGCCCTGTGGGATTCCACCTGGGCCTCTGCTTTCCAGCACTCGCCTCCCTCCACAGTCTCCTCATGGTTTCCTCGAAAACGTCAGTGCACGCCCTCTCTACCATCCCTGTCCCAAACCGTCTGAGTGGTCCGGTCATTGTGGCTGGAGCTCCAGTCACCACCCCCAGCTGCCCCTTCAGGTCCCGGGGTCCCCATGTCTTCCCTGTCAGGCCCTGCCTGAACACATGGCCTCGTGTCCTGGTAATTCTCAAAACTACCCCACCTGCATTCTAGGTTGTTCTCTCTCACCTGGACTGTAGCAGTGGCCTCTCCTTAAATAGACAAAACACTGAAAAAAACCTTTTAATTTTCAATGAAAAATCAATTTATGATCATTTTGGAAAAATCAGAAAAGGAAGGTTAGCAAAAAGCTGGAACTAAAATATATCCATAGTCTGGATCAGCACTGATGATAATTGCTTCTTGGTGCCCTGGTCTTGTGCCCTGTCTTTGGACACATGTTCTATTTTAATACCCGGCACAGTGCTCTGTACCAGGATGCTGGGAGTGGCAGAGGTGGCGGCGGGAGGTAGGGGCCTGGTCAGAAGCAGGTGGGCGCCTTTTCATCCTGCCTGCCTGTGGTGTCCCGGGGCTGAGATGGGGCCCAGATGGACAATAGTGACCGGCTACAGGGCACAGGCGGCATTCAGCCTTGCACGTCTCCTGAGCCCAGACTCACAGCCTTTCTCAGCCTCTACACACATTCCCTCCTGTTGGCATTCAGGTTTCTGAGTGGCCCCCTGCTTCAGAGCCACCTCAGAGGCCCCATCAGTCTTCCCTGTGGCAGTCAGGTCTTTGCTACCATGAAAACCATTGCAGACACTGTCATTGTTCATATTCTTGGCTGTGTCCTTCAGATGGCTGGACAGCTGTTAAGGGGAGCAGGGAAGCAGAGGCCCCATCGCATGCTAAGGCTAGACAAGTGTTGCAGGCCGAAAGCACGAGGGTCGTGATCAACTCAGTATACCAGTGAGGCTGTGTGAGTAAACAGCAAACTGTTCTCATAAATGCAGAATGTTGGCAAACTGACAACCTGCGTCTGTGGCCCGAAGGAATGCTGAGGGCAGTCACACCTCAAGCCCAGTGTTTGTTGTGATGAGGCACATCTGAAGCCTGTGAGCAATAATGTGAACCTGTGATTAATCGAGCAGCCGGCCAGTTGTTACCCCCTCCTCCCTGCCCTTTCTACCTAATGCACACGAAGGGCTCTAGAAGCTCAGGGCGGCGGCCCTTGCTCACTAGAAGCAAGGAACCCTCTTCTTCTTCCTCGGAACCCTTCTTTAAAACAGTTTCTTTTAAGTTTTCATTTCTGCGTTTGTCCTCCTTCGTTCAGTCCCGTGGTAACTGTAATAACTGTGGCAAACTGCGGCAGGTGACTCTCAGGAGAAATGTTTGTCCACAGGGTTCGATGTGGGGTCTGGCGGCCCTGCAAAGCAGATCTGGGGCTCTCTGGGTCATGCCTGGTGTCCATACCTCCCTGCTCCTCCAGCATGCTTTGGTGCTCTAGCCATTGGCCTTCTAGAACCTTCCCACATTCCTGAACTTCAGTAGGAGTACCCTCCCTCTTCTCCATCACTCCAGTTCTGTTCATTCTTTTTTTTTTTTTTTTTTTTTTTTTTTGAGACGGAGTCTGGCTCTGTCGCCCGGGCTGGAGTGCAGTGGCCGGATCTCAGCTCACTGCAAGCTCCGTCCCCCGGGTTTATGCCATTCTCCTGCCTCAGCCTCCCGAGTAGCTGGGACTACAGGCGCCCGCCGCCTCGCCCGGCTAGTTTTTTGTATTTTTTTAGTAGAGACGGGGTTTCACCGTGTTCACCAGGATGGTCTCGATCTCCTGACCTAGTGATCCGCCTGTCTCGGCCTCCCAAAGTGCTGGGATTACAGGCTTGAGCCACCGCGCCCGGCCCTGTTCATTCTTAAATTGTGTGTGTGTGCGCGTGTGTGTGTGAGAGACAAGTTCTCACTCTCTTGTCCAGGCTGGAGTGTGGTGGCATAATCATGACTCACCTCAGCCTCAGTCTCCCAGGCTCAGGCAGTCCTCCCTTCTCAGCCTCCCAAATAGCTGGGACTACAGGCATGCACCACCACACCTGGCCAATTTTTCTATTTTTTGTAGAGATGGGGTCTTGCTATGTTGCCCAGGCTGGTCTCAAGCTCTTGGGCTGAAGCAGTCCTCCTGCACCAGCCTCCCAAAGTGCTGGGATGACAGGCGTGAGCCATTGTGCCCAGTCCTTAAATAAATTTTGCAAATTAACACATAATTTGAATTTTTACTGGGGGGTGGTCTCAAAGGGTCTCAAATTATTACAGAGGGTCAAGATGGTATTTTTTTTTTTTTTTTTTTTTTTTGAGACAGAGCCTTGCTCTGTCACCCAGAGGACATTTAACCCATTACACAGAACAGTCCCCCTATAAATGTTTGGAGAATGAGTGGTGCCCCCAGGTGGCAGGATACTGAAGTTTGTATTTTACCAACCCAGCTGCCGTACAAAGAATGGAGGTCGCATCTGCATGGTGGGGGATTGTAGGTTGGGAGAGGACCGGAAATGCCACCTCACTGTCTCCCAGCTTCCACGGCCACTGTGCGGCTTCCTGTGGCTCCTCGGAAGGAAATCTGCAGTTTTCTTCAGCTGCTTTAATGCTTTGACTTTAGTGTTCTGTAGTTTCACGATGATGAGACTAGCTGTGTGTTTCTTTGTATCTATCCAGCTTGGATTTCTCTTGGTCTCTCACATCTGCAGATTGATGCATTTTATCAGTTTTGGAAAACTGCCAGCTAGTATCTGTTCAAATGTTCCTTTCTCCCCATTTTCTCTCCCCTTTCCTTCTGGGATTGGAGTTAAAAATATGTTGGAATAGTCCAGGGAGACTCATTTTGATCTTCTGACCTCCAGAACTGTATGAGAATAAATTATGTTATTTTAAGCCTCTAAGTTTGTGGCAGTTTGTCGTGTTTCAAACATGCAGATTCCACTTTTCGTAATTTCTAGTTTCCTGCCAGAATTTCCAAGCTTGCCCAGATGTTTCCATCTGTATCCAGGCTGGAGTCTTTGAGGGTCTATTTTCTGTTGTTTTGGCTTTTGTTCACGTGGTTGTGTATCCTTGTACGTTTGGTCATCTTTATATTCTGGGCATTTTATCTGAAAACTTACTCATAAAAAATAGTTTGAGGCCTGGGATAGTGTTATTTTCTTCCAGATAGGATTTTAAAAATTGCTTCTGCTAGGTGCCTGGCATCACTATTTGGAGATTGCCTTAACATCACTTCTGGGCTTGATGTTTTCCTGGCCTGAATGCGTAGAAGCCAGGCTGCAGGCTGTGCAAGGGCTGACTTGTATTCCGCTCACCCTGGTCCTAGAGTGCAACCCTTCTGGGTCCTAGCATGAGGCAGAGGTGCTTCCCAGGGCACCCACCTTTTTTTTTTGAGACGGAGTCTTGCTCTGTCACCCAGGCTGGAGTCCACTGGCGTAATCTCAGCTCACTGCAAGCTCCGCCTCCTTGGTTCACACCATTCTCGGGCCTCAGCCTCCCGAGTAGCTGGGACTACAGGAACCCGCTACCACGCCCGGCTAATTTTTTGTATATTTAGTAGAGACGGGGTTTCACCATGTTAGCCAGGATGGTCTCGATCTCCTGACCTCGTGATCTGCCCCCCTCGGCCTCCCAAAGTGCTGGGATTACAGGCGTGAGCCACCGTGCCCAGCCTGGGGCACCCACTTTTGTTGGGCAGACCCCAGTTCCTGTTCTCCAGGTCATGGGCAACTCAGCTCAGCTGCTTAGCTGCCTCCTGCAGGTGTCAAATGCCTCCAGAGCAAAGCGGTTCCAAACCCTGGGCCCATCTCTTAGCTTTCTGTCCTCTCTTGGGTCTTGGCCCAGGAGTGCTCACTGGCTTGTTACCTCTTTGATGGTATTCACGAGATTTTAGAAATGTTTCTTGAGCTCTGGAAAGGTCTTCAGCATGAGGAGGGCACCAACGGCCTGGGTGCTGCTGCACACTCAGGTGGGTCTCTTCACTTCACCTCTCTGGTTTATGGGCTACTGCACTCAGTCCAGAGCTTAGTTTCTCATATCAGAGCCGTATGTAGACACGCTTTCCATGGTTCCCTCCTGTGTGGAGGGTTCTCCAGGAAGCTGTTCTGCTCGTTGTGAACTGACTCCTCTGAGAAGCTGCAATGATGAGAAATCAAGGATTGACTGAAACTGATCCTGAGCCCGTGCATCCTGCAGCCAGAGCCACGGCCCCCTCTTCACTGAGGGCCTTGCACAGTGGCCTGGGGCTGGCGGAGAGCTGGGGCTCTGGCATCAGACCGTCCTGGAGCTGTGGCATGAGCTCTGCCATGTGGGAGCAGCTGCTGTGCTTGTGGACACAGCCTGGCAGGTGGCAGGTGCCCTGCAAACAGCCCTGTGTTGTCCTCTTCATCAGCACCATCTCTCCCATGCTGCTGGACCGAACCGGCCCTCCCCTAGGAGCCCCTGAGGGTAGGTGCTTTGACAGTGGATTCTACTACGAACACACGGCCCAGCCACAGACGCGCAGAACACGTAGCTGGGGCTCTGAGCAGCATGGACGGCGAAGATGTGTGATTTCTCTCAGGGTGCCGCACTTTCATCTTTTACAGGCACAGACGCACGTCGAGACCAGTTGCGGGCTGCCTCATTAGCAGTGGCACCCGACTGACATCTCCTCATGTTTTACACTTGAAAACCTGGAGTCACACTCGGACTGAGTCCAGCTTCCTCCCCTTCAGCCACCTGGAGATGCAATCATTTCCTTTATCTGGCTAGATTCTATCTGCCTTATTCAAAGCCATGGGCCTTTCCCCAGTTTTAATTACCTGTGGCAGGAGGTGACTCACACAGCCTTGGAATCGAATGAGGCTATTGCTCTTGCTGGTTAGACAGCTACACTCACACACATGCACATACACTCACATGCACGTACACGTGCACACAGCGCACATGCACACGCTCACACGCGTTCATGGACATACACACATGCACTCTTGTGTGCACACACAGCTTGTCGGCCCCGGGCAGCGAGGCCATGTGCAATGGCAGAGGCTCAGCAGGTGAAGAAGCGCTGAGCATTTCCTGGCTCCTGTTGCCAAAATCACATCTTTATGCAATAAGTTGTCAACAAATTGTTAAATGTTAGAAGTTTAAAAATTCCCGTTTCCTTCCCCGCTCCTTCCCTTTGTCCCTCCCTCCCTTCCTTCCTCTCTCCCTCCCTCTCTTCCTCCTTCCTCTGTTTCTCCCTCCCTCTCTTCCTCCTTCCTCTGTTTCTCCCTCCCTCTCTTCCTCCTTCCTCTGTCTCTCCCTCTCTCCTTCTCTGTCTCTCTACACTTATTTACTACCCATCAGGTGCCCGGCATTGTGCTTGGTGCTGGGATAACAATGGAGAAAACACTCGGCAACTGTGGGCCTCGTGGATTTGGGGAGACGGACGACACACAAGTGAAAATGGACGAAGGGAACGTCCAGTGCTCGAGGCGGTGAGGAGCGGCTCCGGGCGCACACCGTGAACCCAAAAAGCCCTGGGCGGGTGAGAGGGGGCTTCCTATCGGCAGTGGCTGTAAAGGGTCGCTCTGGGAGCTTCACAGGCAAAGGCTGGGCTGAGCAGAGGGCGAGGGGTCCAGGAGCCAGCGGGTCGGGGCCTCCTGCAGAGGCCTCCCGGGCGGAGCTGCTGGGGAGAGATCTGGTGCCCTGGCCTCCATCGGGCAGCCTGGGGGTTTGGAGCTTATCCCTCCTGCAAGGAGAGGCTGGAGGAGGTTGAGGAGCCACACGCTGGGACCTGGGTCCTCAAAGGGTCCCTCTCGCTGGTGAGTCAGGTTGAGGGGGGGAGGTGGCTGGGAGGCCAGAGGCTGAAGTGGGGCAGGGGCGCCAGGGGGCGCTATGGAGACGGAGACAGCAGGTGCACTCAAGATGGATTCGGAGTGGAGTCCACAGGATGTGCTGATTAATCTGAGATGGATTCGGAGTGGAATCCACAGGATGGGCCAATGGCTGGGAGGGGACAGAGGGAGAAAGGGAGGACTATGGCTTGCCAGTGGGACACTGGGCAGGGGGTGGCTGGAGCCACGGGGAGGACCGAGGGGCCGGGAACAGGTTTGGAGCAATGGATGTGGGGCCCTGTTCTGGATGTGGGGCCTGTGAGATGCTGCGGGGACACGCTTTTGTATTCAGCCACAGCACCCATTCTCCCTGATTTGGGTGGCGCCCCCTCCCCCATTTCCTTTTGGGAATCACCTCTTTCCATAGCAGTTGCCTGGGACGTGGGGAGCGTGCGGCCGTTGCCACAGTCACTGGGGTCCCACCTCCTGGCCTGTGAGCTGAGGGTCCCAGGGACAGAGCACGCCCAGAAGCCTGTGCTCCTCCTGGGAGGTACCGTGGGTGTGAAGAGGCTGTGCCCCTGAGACACCGTTCTGCAGAGCCCGGCCTGGTGTTTTAGCCACGCTGTGACCCCAGAGCTGGTGGAGGGGATTCATCCGCCAAGGGCGGGTTTCGTTCTCGGCAGCACAGGGAGCCCGGCACCGGGCCTTTGAAGGTTCACCCTGCGGGGTGCAGGAGCAGGCACGGGAGCTCCAGCGGCCGCAGGGAAGAGGTGCAAGCCCCAGCCAGCAGAGCCTCTGGAAGGGGTTAGGTCGCTGCGGGCGAGGGCCTGGGCATAAATGCGGCATTCTCCGTTTTGATGCTCCCCTGTAACTGGCATCTGAAGTTTCCAGTGGATTCCAAGGGAGGCCTCCTGCCAGGCTTTGCTCCCTTGGGGAATGTTCTGTGTAAGAGCCGAGCCCATCACGGTCTCTGCCTGCCTCTGACAATTGTCACTCACTGACCTGTGCCTTGTGAGCTTGGTTCAGTTATCTGACACACACCTGGCATTTAATTCTACCTTTTATAAAACTCCACCCAACCACAGTGGATCAAGGAATTAAATTTGCTTTTAAAAAATACCAGTGTTATTGGAACAAGAAACCAGCTAGTGATGTGTGTGCGACTCTGTAAGCAACAGTGTCTGGGTGACCGTCATCACCTGGGCAGATGGAGTGCAGCCTGTGGAGGAAGCATGACTTTAGGGCACAGCACATTCACGGGAGGAAGCGGGAATGGAGAGGCAGGGGGCCAGCATGGAGGGGTCAGGTGTTGTTGACCTCTGCCAACACACAGAGGTGCAGGGACACAGCCAGGCTGCTGCGAGGCCTCGTGGGGTTGCAGGGAGCCCCACATCCATAGCAAGCAGGCCGTCCGCCCCGGCACTCACACGGCACTCACATGGCACACACACATCACACACAGCAGGGACGTTTGTTGGTTGGTTGGCTCAGCGCACGGGCATCCGCTCAGCCTGCCAGGGCAGGGAGTAGCCGGGACTTGTCCAAGGGCTTCCGACCCCTGGGCAGAGACTGGGCTGTGTGCCCCATCCCTAGACACCACCACCGAGGACACAGCGCCCAGCCTGAGGATGGTTTCATTCCCGGGGCAAGTGGACTCTGGGTGACTGGCGTTGTGGGGTGCTGGCACCAGTACGGGGAGGCCAGCGCATGGGGTGGGTGACTGGCGTTGCAGGGTTCTGGCACCAGTACGGGGAGGCCAGCCGCGTGGGGTGGGTGACTGGTGTTGTGGGGTGCTGGCATCGGTGCAGGGAGGCCAGCCACGTGGGGTGGGTGACTGGCGTGGTGGGGTGCTGGCACCAGTACGGGGAGGCCAGCCACATAGGGTGGGTGACTGGCGTTGCAGGGTGCTGGCACCAATACAGGGAGGCCAGCCGCGTAGGGTGGGTGACTGGCGTGGCGGGGTGCTGGCACCGGTGCGGGGAGGCCAGCCGCATAGGGTGGGTGACTGGCGTTGCGGGGTGCTGGCACCGGTGCGGGGAGGCCAGCCGCGTAGGATGGGTGACTGGCGTTGCGGGGTGCTGGCACCGGTGCGGGAGGCCAGCCGCGTAGGATGGGTGACTGGCGTTGCGGGGTGCTGGCACCGGTGCGGGGAGGCCAGCCGCGTAGGATGGGTGACTGGTGTTGCGGGGTGCTGGCACCGGTGCGGGGAGGCCAGCCACATAGGGTGGGTGAGTGGCGTTGCAGGGTGCTGGCACCAATACAGGGAGGCCAGCCGTGTACGGTGGGTGACTGGCGTGGTGGGGTGCTGGCACCGGTGCGGGGAGGCCAGCCGCATAGGATGGGTGACTGGTGTTGTGGGGTACTGGCACCGGTGCAGGGAGGCCAGCCGCGTAGGGTGGGTGACTGGCGTTGTGGGGTGCTGGCATCGGTGCGGGGAGGCCAGCGCATGGGGTGGGTGACTGGTGCTGTGGGGTGCTGGCACCGGTGCGGGGAGGCCAGCCGCGTAGGATGGGTGACTGGCGTTGCGGGGTGCTGGCACCGGTGCGGGAGGCCAGCCACATAGGGTGGGTGACTGGCGTTGCAGGGTGCTGGCACCAATACAGGGAGGCCAGCCGCGTAGGGTGGGTGACTGGCGTGGTGGGGTGCTGGCACCGGTGCGGGGAGGCCAGCCGCGTAGGATGGGTGACTGGTGTTGTGGGGTGCTGGCACCGGTGCAGGGAGGCCAGCCGCGTAGGGTGGGTGACTGGCGTTGTGGGGTGCTGGCATCAGTGCAGGGAGGCCAGCGCATGGGGTGGGTGACTGGCGCTGCGGGGTGCTGGCATCAGTGCAGGGAGGCCAGCGCATGGGGTGGGTGACTGGCGCTGCGGGGTGCTGGCATCGGTGCAGAGGAGCCAGCTGTGTGGGTGCTGCCCTTGGGTGGCTGTGTTTCTCCTGGAAGCTCCTCACCAGTGGCAGATGGGCACAGTGGATGCTGCTGGAGGGGCCACAGGTCCTGCCCCAAGCTGAGGTCTCCTGGACCAGCCCAGGAGGAGTGACATTTGAGTAACTGCAAGGAAAGGCCAAGAATTCCGCAGTCAGTTCACAGCCTTGGAAGTGGCCTACAGGAAGGAAGGTGGAGACCTTGCAGGCTTCAGAGGGTGTCAGGGACCAGGACCCTGGAATCGAAGGTTAGCAGTAAGGAAACAGCACCACTCCTCACACCCCACCTGGAGGCCTCGGTCGGCACAGAGCTGGTGAACAGACATACTCTCTGGGGCCCCTTCATCAAAGCCCGTGTCCATTGTCTGGAGACCCCCAGTGATGCTGTGCCCGGCGAAGGAATTCAGGGCCACCCCCGTGAGGGGATCTGGCCTTCTCCTTGGGCTCCCTTGCCCCAGTTCTGGCCTTTCTCTCAACCTGCAGCTCACAGCCAGGTGAGGGCACAGAAATACTGCGAGGTCTGGAAAGAAGCCGAGTCCAGGTCTCCGCCTGCCTGGGCAACCGTAGTGCTTGCAGCGGAAGCTCCCGAAAGGATTTCTGTTCACCTGCTCTGTGCCGGCGCCCTGGGCCCACTGAGGCCTCCAGGTGGGGTGTGAGCGGTCACGCTGCTTCCTTGCTCCCAACCTTTGCTTCCAGGGTCCTGGTCTCTGACCCCATGTGAAGCCTGAGAGGTCTCCCCCTCACTGCCTGTGGGCCACGTCTAAGGCCGTGAACTGACGGTGGGATTCTTGGCCTTTCCTTGCAGTTACTCAAATTTCACTCTTTCTCGTCAACCCGGGCTTCATTCCCCTGCCTGCCACTGCCCCTCCTCATCCACTGCCCCCACTTCCCAAATGCGTTACGGTGCTAGTCTCAGCGTGGCTGAGTTTCTCCCTGAAGCCCCAGCACTGGTTCCCAGTCCATAGAGAGAATCAGAGCCACTCCGAGGCTTGTTAAGACAAGGCTGGCCCCAGCCCTGCCTGCTGACTCTGAAGGGCTGGGCGGGGCCTGAGAATTTGCATTTCGAATGCATTCCCAGGTGATAGCCCTGGGGCTGGTCTGGGAAAGCCTTTGAGAGGCTCTGCCCTGGAGCAGTGCTTCCCAGCCTTGGCGCCCGCCTGGTGAACGCAGCTGGTGGCCTCTGAGAGGCTGACTCAGGCCTGGGCTGGGGCCCCCTGAGAGCTGCTGATGCCCTGCGGGGTCTAACAGAGGTGGCAGCACAGGGCTCAGTGGACTCAGACGCTGCTAAGCCTGACTTCCGCAAGGGCCAGGGAGAGTAAAAGGACCAAAGGCCGGAGAATACCGTGGAACGTGATCTGGTTTTCCAAAGACACAGAGGGTCCGCTTCCTCACCGTCGTAAAAGAGGTGTTTCTATTCCAGAAAGTCTTTTGTTGCTCATCACACTTCCCTGCAACAAAAAATAGATGTGTTAATTGAAATTAGAGTTTAAAAATTCTATGAACATAAGGATCTAAGTGCTAAATTATTATTTTTTTATTTTTTTATCTGGATTTTCCCTTAATACAAAAATGTGTAGAACTGCCCTGTAAACTAAAAAGAATATTGGAAGCCCCCCACCAACTGAATGGACCTCCTCTTGGCCAAGGGGATCCAAGAAAAACCTGAAAAACATATTTCTCTCCTGGCACAAAAAGCCTTTGAGCCCAGGAGTTCCAGGATGCAGCGAGCCATAATCGCGCCACTGCACCGCAGCCTGGGTGACAGAGCAAGACCCTGTCTCAAAACAGTCCCCCAAAACTGACAAAGTATAAACAGGACCTAAGCTCATGCCAGACAAGGGTGAAGCCACACACCTCGTAGGTCACACTGACCCAGTGTATTGGTTCAAAGACTTCCTGATGTTAAACATTCTTTTCTGCCTGCTCCAAAGTTTTATACAAAGCTTTATTCCTTTAACCGATTGCAAATGAAATAATCTCTGAATCTACCTACAGCCTCTAAGCCCCCCATTCACAATATTCTGCCTGTGACCCCAAATATCTGAGACAGGTCTCAGTCATTTTAGAAAGTTTATTTTGCCAAGGTTAAGGACACCTGCGCGTAACACAGCCTCAGGGTCCTGACATGTGTCCAAGGTGGTTGGAGCACAGCTTGATTTTAAACATTTCAGGGAGACATGAGACATCAAACAATATGTGTAAGATGAACATTGGTTTGGTCCAGAAAGGCAGGACAACTTGAAGCAAAGGTGGGGAGGGGGCTTACAGGTTATAGGTAGACAAATGGTTACATTCTTTTGAGTTTCTGGTGAGCCTTTCCAAAGGAAGCAATCAGATACGCGTCTCTCTCCGTGAGCAGAGGGATGACTTTGAATAGTGTTGGGAATAGGCCCCCAAATTCTGGCCATAAACTTACCCTAAAACTGGCAATAAACAAAATCTCTGCAACACTGTGACATGTTCGTGATGGCCATGACGCCCACACCAGAAGGTTGTGGGTTTACCGGAATGAGGGTAAGGAACACCTGGCCCACCCAGGGTGGAAAACCGCTTAAAGGCGTTCTTAAACCACAAACAATAGCATGAGCGATCTGTGCCTTAAGGACATGCTCCTGCTGCAGATAACTAGCCCAGCCCATCCCTTTATTTCAGCCCATCCCTTTATTTCCCATAAGGAATACTTTTAATCTATAATCTATAGAAACAATGCCAATCACTGGCTTGCTGTTAATAAATACATGAGTAAATCTCATCTCTGTTCGAGGTTCTTAGCTCTGAAGGCTGTGAGACCCTTGATTTCCCACTTCACACCTCTGTATTAATGTGTGTGTGTCTTTAATTCTTCTAGCGCCACTGGGTTAGGGTCTCCCAGACTGAGCTGGTCTCGGCAGAATAGAATGGGAGGCAGCTTTAACCTAAGCAGTTCCCGGCTTGAATTTTCCCTTTAACTTGGGTTTTGGGGCCCCAAGATTTATTTTCCTTTCACATTCATTTTTGGGCTGAACCAATGTATACCTTCCATGTATTGATTTATGTCTTTGCCTATAACGCTTGACCCCCTGAAACGTATAAAACTGAACCATAGGCTAGGGATGGTGGTTCGGGCCTGTAATCCCAGCAGTTTGGGAGGCCAAGGTGAACAGATCACCTGAGGTCAGGAGTTCGAGACCAGCCTGACCAACATGGTGAAACCCCATCTCTACTAAAAATACAAAAATTAGCTGGGTGTGGTGGTGCATGCCTGTAATCCCAGCTACTCGGGAGGCTGAGGCAGGGGAATTGCTGGAACCTGGGAGGCAGACGTTGCAGTGAGCTGAGATCATGTGATTGCACTCCAGCCTAGGCGACAGAGAGAGACTCCATCTCAAAGAAAACACACACAAAAAACCCATAACCCAACACGTCAGGCACACTTTCTCAGGCCTCATGAGACTGTGTTTCCGTGGGCCATCATCAGCCATGTTGGTTCAGAATATCTCTTTAAAATTTAATTTTAGAGAGTTTGGTTTTTCTGCTAACAGCACAAACATAATTACAATATTTAATAAAATACTGAAAAGTGAAGTAGGTAATGGTTTGGAAAGTGCATCTCCTGCTTAGGTGGGATTTTTCCATTGTTCACATGTCTACACTCCATGTAGTATTCACGCAGTCCATGTGTCATTGATACAGGATTTCTCCTCCTCAGCTCAGCGAAAACCTGGGAGTCTTGTCCCACAACCAGGAAAAAGTTAGGCACGTGAACATGTTGAAAGGTGAGGAAAGCAGAATTAACTAAAAAAAAGCTCTCAGCAAAAAAAGAGGTCCTGCCAACAGGCTCCTACCACACAGACTGAATTCCAGTTCACCACATGTGAACTAGAGATGAGGCTCCTCTCCCTGCATAAGGCTCTAACTTCCCATGGCTCAACCACATCCTCCCAGTACGCAGGTGGGCCCCCACTCTGTTGTGGGCATGCGCAGACAAAGCCCTGGACAACTTCCCTCATCTGTCTTCTGCATCTGTCATTCCCCCTCTAAAGAAGTACATCTAATTGGCATTAGAATAAAGATAAGAATAAGGACGAAGTCTTTTTTTTTTTTTTTTTTTTTTTTTTTTTTTTTTTGAGACAGAGTCTCGCTCTGTCGCCCAGGCTGGAGTGCAGTGGCTGGATCTCAGCTCATGCAAGCTCTGCCTCCCAGGTTTACGCCATTCTCCTGCCTCAGCCTCCCGAGTAGCTGGGACTACAGGCGCCCACTACCTCGCCTGGCTAGTTTTTTTGTACTTTTTAGTAGAGACGGGGTTTCACCGTGTTCGCCAGGATGGTCTCTATCTCCTGACCTCGTGATCTGCCCGTCTCGGCCTCCCAAAGTGCTGGGATTACAGGCTTGAGCCACCGCGCCCGGCCTTGGACGAAGTCTTAATTGCTTCCTATTGGCAGGGGCACTGTTTTGGGGAAACGGCAGTCAGAACTCCCTCAGAGGCCTATTTAAGGGTTCCCAGCAGAAGGGGCTATCGTCTGAGGCTCCCGTTGCATGACCAATTGGAGTTTGATGGCCTGAAGGCGAGAGGAGACAAACTAGGTTATTAGAAAACATGTATCAAAATGAAATCATGGGTGGTTAAGGACAATTCAAAAATCCTGAGGCCTTTTGCCAGTTTGTAGAAGGAGAGGGAGGCCAAAAACCCAACGGGTAAAAAAAAAAAAAACCTTGACCCTTTTGCCAGCATGTTGCGCTTCTGGGATTCCTTCCCCTGAGTTCAATCCTAAGCCAACCAGTTTAAGGTTTGGGAAATTAACTTTTCCCAGTTTGGAGGATGCATCTGAGGGGAGTGTCCTATTGTACAGAGACACAATTACTTATCTATGAAGACAGGACAGGAGGAGAGAGGAAAAAAAGAAGGCTTTTTTATTTTTCAAAGGAGTTCTGGGGGTCAGGATGCATTTGAAAGGGGTACAGTTGAAGATGGATGGCTACCCATCTAGAAACAGGGAGTTGAGGCATCCCAGGTTCCCTTCTCTTCCTAGAAAATACCTGGGGCATGTGAGTGAGAGAAAGTGAGGCAACCTTCTTTCTTCCCTCCTCATATCCCTGGGTCCCAGTGACCACAACAGGGTGCCACCCATGGGTGTCAAATCAACTTTCACCCATGTTACCAGGGGGGCCTAGAGGGGGGAGTATCTGCTCTCACCCATGTACGTCCTATTTCTCCTGCTATCAGTAGCCTCCGAATTGCCTAGAACTCGCTTATGCCATGGATACTAGCATGACCTCTATCCATGAAACGCGAGGCTTGGCTTAACCTGCAGGAATCACTCACCTGTGCTGTGCCTTTTAACTTCCATTGTCGTCTGCCTCTGGGTCCCTCAGATCCAATTTTCTTTCCTAGGGCTTTGACCTGAAGCTTGGAATTGAGTTTGGGACAAAAATGTGTCTCGAGGAGGTTGCATGGACTCCTTGTCATAGGCCAAATGGTAAGATGAAGCTGTGGAATTGAGTCCTCCTCCAACAAGGGAGAGAAAAGGATGTCCTGTGACATGCCCTGATAACTGGTGGATATAGTTAAGATTGCTAAGATTTGGGTGCATGGGGCTTGGCCTTGGTTAGCTCCCTTGGTCTTACTTTCACAAAAAGGAAACCTCCAGGTGATGGGATATTTATTCCCATCACCTGGCAGGAGTTGCAGGATAATTGCTCAGAATTAATTATTGATTCAGATTTTTACATTAACCAGCCCCTTTTGTTCCTTCTGAGCCACAGTTGGAGATCGCTGGTTGGTTCACAGGAATAAGCAGGGTTAGTCTAAAATGTAGGCAAAAACTTAAAAACAACAAATGAGTCTAGAATTTAATGACAAATGTATGATAAGTTTTGAAAGATAATGTCTCTCTCTCCAGTCCTCATTTTTGTTAAATCATGATGGGATTGAGTTGTTTGCAAAATAGACTTTAGTCTTATACTTGGCCTGATTATTATTATTATTATTATTATTATTTTTTTTTTTTTTTTTTTTTTTGAGACGGAGTCTCGCTCTGTCACCCAGGCTGGAGTGCAGTGGCTGGATCTCGGCTCACTGCAAGCTCCGCCTCCCAGGTTCATGCCATTCTCCTGCCTCAGCCTCCCGAGTAGCTGGGACTACAGGCACCCGCCACCTCGCCCGGCTAGTTTTTTGTATTTTTTAGTAGAGACGGGGTTTCACTGTGTTAGCCAGGATGGTCTCGATCTCCTGGCCTCAAGTGATCCACCGGCCTTGGCCTCCCAAAGTGCTAGGATTACAGGCTTGAGCCACCGCGCCCGGCCATACTTGGCCTGATTATTTGCATAAAGAGCAGCAAGCATAATTATTTTTACATGGGCCTTTTAGATTGGCTTTGATGGAACTCTGTTTCACAAGGAATCTCAGATAGGACTTTCTAAAGCTGAGCCCCGGCATGGGTTTTTACCCTCAAATACCTGTGAGCTGGGTAAACTCCTATCTTCTTGAGGTCCCAATAGCATGGGGTTCCTGCGCCAGTTAGAAAGTGACATTCTTTACTCACTGCAGGTTAGAAATCCTTTATGGCGACTGTGTAGACCAGGTATGAGGCCAGTTTTCCCAAGGGACTTTTACTGGCTCTGCAAATTGAGCTTGACTCCTTAAAGGGAAGCATACCCTTCAGTCAAAGCCTTGGTAAAACAACCAGTTTCTCCAATTGTGTATTGTTGCAAAAGAAAATGGATTCTTACTGCACTGCTGCAAACAGCTATATTGCCGTAAGTTAAGAATACTTACAACTAGTTTTCAAATCCCAGAGAAGCCAGGCAGAGAGAGAGACAAATATGCTCCAAATGTTGTTCACAGGAGTATACCTTACTCAGTTATTAAAGGCCATAAATAGCCCAAAATGTTTCCTTGACTCTGAAAACAAGGATCAGCAATTTTCCAAGCAAAAGTAAAAAAGATTACTTCAGTTTTCTATTAGTTCCGTCCTTTCAGTTAACTCTTGTTTTACTTGATATTTGTGAACAGTTCAGCTCTTCATGAGTCCTGTACGTTTTTCCTTTATTCTAATGTCACAATCTCCAAAGTTATCAGAAACCTGCATTTGAGAGCACCTGGCAAAGTTCTGCAGCTGATTATAAACCATCCTTTGAAGAGGATCAAGACAAGACAACAATCGTCTATGAGTAACAAAATGTCCAGGGTAGTTACAGTCAGAAACACGATTGACAGATACACTTGGTTATCTCTGTAGTTTATAATGACTTAACAACCTTAACTGTGATTGATAGCACATACTCAGACATTAGAATTTTAGAAATCCCATACAATTTTGGAACATATATTAATATTATTCCCTAAAATATAACCTGAAGAAGATTAAAGATCATTTTGGCAATCCCATGTATCTAACCATGTCAGGTAATCCTGTTTCCCTCTCTTCTGGGTGCTCCAGGGGCCCTCTGTAGCATCCAAAGGCCAGGGATCAGGAAAGACAATTTTTGAAACAGAAGTTTGATTTTAGGAAGCCTGTCAAATATGTTAGAGGTTTAAAAGAGTTGATGTTGTGAAATAGAATTACAGATTTCCATAAGTTATTTATTTCTCCAAAATGATGACTCAGACATTTTTTAAGAAGCACAACTTTTTTATAATCCTTTACAAATTTTGCTAGATAGCAAAATTTGCTAGATAGATAGGGCTTTTATTTCAATGCTCAATTTATGGAAAAGCCATAAATTAAAATCACATGAGCTAAAAGATGAGCCACAACTTTTATCTTTTAAAAATATTTGATCCAAGTGCTTATCCTTCCTTAAGTCAATTAATTAGAGCTCTTTTTTTGATAGATGTCACACACACAACACATATATAACTATACAGACAGGCAGAAGAAGATTCAGTAGCTATAATGTTTTTCATTTGCCAATCTCCTAATTGGATTATTGGCCTCTGGGTGGAGCCCTTTAAGAGCAAGACTAGGAAAACATGCAGTTTCCAGGGTCTCATAAACAAGCATAGCTGGAAGACAAAATAGATTTTGAGAGGGATCCATCTGCGTCTAATTCCTGGGGCTCCATAAGGAAATTAGAGGTCTCTCCTTAATGTGTGCATTAAGAGTGGCAAGGCAAAATGGAGAAAAATAATTCAGTTGACTGAGAAAAACCTCTTTCCAGCAAAAACAAGATCCAAGAAGAGAAAAACAAAGGCCTTTTAAATATACCTATAACTTGGATATCCACTTTTAATTAAGCTGAGTGCTCTTAATAAAATCCTTTTTAATCTCATTACCCAACTTTAGCCATGCCAAGTGGCCAATATTTCTGGCTTTCAAACTTTTCTAAAGGCTCAGAGAAAGGAAAATCCAAGGCAGTTTGTGGAGGGGAAAGGAATCAACAAATGACAAAGGTCATGCAGATATCAAACCAGAAAGAACTCATTCCCTAAGCCAGGATTACCCGGGCCACCATTGTAAAATGGTGGAGGCTAAACCAAAGCACTGCCATGAGGTTACAGGTCATGCTCCCAAGGAGGTAAAACAAGATGAAGCCTACAGCAAAGTTTGCTACTGACCATACAGAAAGACATGCAGAGCACACCAGATTGGCTGTAGCTTAAGACCAGCTCACAAATCTATCTTCCTTCCTTCCTTCCTTCCTTCCTTCCTTCCTTCCTTCCTTCCTTCCTTCCTTCCTTCCTTCCTTTTCCTTCCTTCCTTCCTTCCTTCCTTTTTCTTTCTTTCTTTCTTTTTCTTTCTTTCTTTCTCTTTCTTTCTTTCTTTCTTTTTTTTCTTTCTTTCTCTCTCTCTCTCTCTCTCTCTCTCTCTCTCTCTCGTCTTCCCTCCCTCCTTTCCTCCCTCCCTCCCTCTCTCTCTCTTTCTCTTTCTTTTTTTCTTTTTTGTTTTTGATGGAGTTTTTTACTCTTGTTGCCCAGGCTGGAGTGCAGTGGTGCAATCTCGGCTCACTGCAACCTCTCCCTTCTGGGTTCAAGTGATTTTCCTGCCTCAGCCTGCTGAGTAGCTGGGATTACAGGTGCACGCCACCATGCCCAGCTAATTTTTTATATTTTTAGTAGAGGCAGGGTTTCATCGTATTGGCCAGGCTGGTCTTGAACTCCTGACCTCAGGTGATCCATCCACCTCAGCCTCCCAAAGTGCAGGGATTACAAGCATGAGTCACCGCACCTGGCCCACAAATCCTTTTTCATAATTAAAATTTTACAGGGAATATAAACAGTGATAGCTAGGGTCCTGGCTTAGTAAAACACTTTCTAAAAGTGGGGGAAAAAACCCTCTCACTTAAAAGTTAACTCTTGACCTGGTGGAGAAAAGAAAAAACACTTAAAGTGCAGGGTTGGAAAGATGCCTTGGGAAAGAATCTCTTATTCTTATGCAAATAGTTTCCTCCAACAGGGAGGGAAACTTACTGCTGTTTCTTCCCTCGGGCTTGAACGGAGCTGGACTCCTCAGCCGTGAGAGGGGGAGACACCATGGACTCTGGTGGGGAATGCTGGCCAGGTTGCCACAGGCAGCCTTGGAGCCGTGCACCCCAGCCCCAGCTGGGAGGGGAGACGGGTGGGGAGATGCCGCTCACCCATCTGTCCCAAACAATGAAGGAAAATGCCGTAGAAATTCTGGGTTGGACGAGGCCGACATTCTTGACCCCTGGGAATGGCAAGGGTGGGGGCCTGATTCCTTTACCTTCAGAAGAAGTCTGAGGACAAATAGGTTGAAAAACAAAAGGGAAAAAGATGTTTTGGTCTGCATTTGCTCACCTTTCCTCGTGGCCCTGTATGGGCCACCAAAATTATGCAGGATTTTTACTCCTTAGCTCAGCTAAAACCTGGGTTCTTGTCCCATTACCAGGAAAAAATTAGGCAAGTGGACATGTTGAAAGGTGAGGAGATTTATTAAAAGAAAGCTCTTGGCAAAAATAAAACAAGGTCCTGCCAACAGGGTCGCGCCTCACAGACTGAATTCCAGGTCATCACATGCGAGCTGAAGAGGCCAGGCTCCTCCCCACTGCACAAGGCATGCATTTCCCGTGCCTCCACCCCATTCTCCCAGTGCACAGGGGGGCCCCCAACCCATTGAGAGCATGCGCAGATAAGACCCTGGGCAGGTTCTCTCATCTGCACAAAAGCATCTGATATAAACACTTGTAGGGTGGGCTGAAGATTCTCTGGGGACCCTCTCTTATCTGCCTCCTGCATATATCATCATTTTGTGATAGAATGAAACTGAGCCCTGCAGAAATTAAAAGCAAAGAGATAATAATGTCTTGGCCATTCATAAGCCTGGAGCTTAGGATGAGTATTTTGAAGACTGTGCTAAATGTCTTATTTGAGCTAGAATTGGCATTGTGTTGCTGTTCATGTGGGTCTAAGTCAAGTCAGGACTGAGGACTGAACGGACAAGTGCAAACATAGCAGCTGGGCAACAAGAAGAAAGACTTGTGCCCAAATGCAAAGTGACTCTGGATTTATAGTATGTACTGTAGTCTACTGCTGTGTGACAAACTGTCCCAAAACAGTAGCTTAAAACAGCCAAATGTATTATGGCAGTTTCTAGGGGGTCAGGGACTCAAGAGCAGCTTAGTTGGTGGTTCTTGTTCAGAACATCTTATGAGGTTGCTGTTAGATGTTGGCTGGGGCTGCATCATCTGAAGGATTTAAAAGGAGGGTCACTTTTAAGAAAGTTTCCTCACAGGGCTGGCAGTCAATTTGTGCTTTAGTTCTGTACCACATGGCTTGTCCAGCAGGAGAGCCTGGATTCTTTTACATGGCAGCTGGGCTCTGAGGGATGAGGGAGAGGAAGAAAGAGAGGGAGAGGGTGTTCTGATGTGTGTCCTTTTCCTTAAAGATTTATTACTGGTCCATCTGAAGGAAATGTGAAACTTCCCACCTCCTCCTCCTTGAGGTGCTACAAATATACAACTGACCCTGGGGCTGAGGTGCAGGGGCAGAAGTGGAGCCCTCTCTCATGGCCCAGAACAGAGAGGATGCAGAGCGGCGTTTCACAGCATGCTGTTTGAGTAACATGATACCCTAGGTCTAAGAGCAATAGATGCATAAATGGATGGCTGGGCAGGTGGATGGACAGAGGGAGGGACACTGAAGCTTGTCCCAGGTGTCTCCTACATGGACTTGGGATCTACACTGCCATCTTTGCTTTCTTCCTACATTGTCATTGCTTGAACACGACTGTCTCAGGAGAAATGTGTTTTTTGGCAAGTGCAGGGGCTAGAAAAGGAGCAGTTAAGGATAACTGCCACTGTGCCCACTCTACCTTCAGAGCACCCCATTGTGGCCTCAACATCCCTTTTTTAATGCCAACTTTTCACTTTACATTTCAAGAAAATAATATATCTCTTAAAGCTCTTGGGCCTGGATCCTCAGATGACTGCATGCCCTTGAGAGAGTGGGGCTAGCCCATGGTTGAAGACCTTTTTTTCTAAGGTTGCTATTGATTCACTCCCTTTGCATCTCTTAAGTCTGTGTGTAGTTGTCCCTCCTTTTCTCTTGCTCCTCTCTCACTGGGATTATTGCCACTGCCTCTGTGGGGATGTATACGGCTTTGGCCTGTCTGGCACCCACTCATCTTTCCCTTGCTAATAGCTGCCTGGCTGGCCCTGGGGCCTATGCCATTCAGGGGACTTGGGGCTTCTGGATCCAGGACAGGAGAAAGCTTGGAAACAGGATGTACTCCTCTTGATTTCCTGTGTGCTGAGTTGAAAGGTAAGGCTTCTCAGGGTTTCCCAGGTCAGAGGCTGACCCCTGTGGAGGACACCTGGCAGCTGCTGCTCAGAGGTCTCTGCAGGAAGGACAGAGAGCCCACTTAGCTAGTGCTTGCCAGACCAAGGCCTTGACTTAGATTGAGTATTTTGAGTAGCAATGCAGGAACATGATTTAGAGTTGCATAGAGTGATGATGACTTCCTCTAACCCATTTCTGCCAGCTGCTGGATTCATACCTCCTTGGAGAGATGGTTGTTTACCATCTTTGCTTCTCTTAATGATCTATGTGGGGTTGGATCAATATGATCTATCTATTGTGTCATGGAAAATGTCCAGATGTACCATCTTCATTTGAGTGGCTGCATAGTGTCCCTTGAATTCACATCCCAACCTTTACTCAGTCCCTTCTGTATTGACAGCCAATTTGTTTCCATCTTCTGTTCTTAAACAGCACTGCCATAATATTTTGGTCCTCATGTTGTTATATGTATATGGAGGTAAAACTGTGTATATAAAAAACATCCCAAACAGGAATCACTGGGTCAGAGGTATTGCTATTTTATTTTATTTTTTCAGGATGGAGTCTCGCTCTGTCGCCCAGGCTGGAGTGCAGTGGTGCGATCTCTGCTCACTGCAAGCTCCGCCTCCTGAGTTCACGTCATTCTCCTGCCTCAGCCTCCTGAGTAGCTGGGACTACAGGCGCCCACCACCACACCTGGCTAATTTTTTGTATTTTAGTAGAAACGGGGTTTCACTGTGTCAGCCAGGATGGTCTCGATCTCCTGACCTCATGATCCACCCGCCTCGGCCTCCCGAAGTGCTGGGACTACAGGTGTGAGCCACCACACCCGGCCTGGCCATTTTAAATACTGAGAGATTGCCCCCAAATAAACATGACTTGTACATTCCACCAGGTGCATAAGAGCAATGTTGCCTTTCATAAACAAAGAAAACATTTGGTTCTGGTTCTGTCTTCATGATAGTTTGTGGTGAGCTCTTAAGGCCTCTAATGAGCTTTCCGGTGAATGTAGGCTCATTTGTGAGCATATCTTGAGTGAGACTCTGCCGCACTCTCCTTTTTGGATGCTCCGGCATCCACCAGCATGTTCTCTGCCTGAAACTGCTGTCCCCTTGTTTTTCCACCCAAAAACCCCTTCTTCAAAGCCTGTCTTATGCACCCTCTCTTTCAGGAAGCCCTCCTTACCATGCCCAGGCTGAGTCCCTTGTCTTCCATGCTCTGAGGTTCTTCCTCCATCTTTGGGTTCAAACTCCACTGTTCAAGTGGGCTGTTCAGCAGAAGCAGGCTGCCTCTGTTTCATGGATGAGGGCTGGGCTGAGAGGGGACAGTTTGTGGGAAATCATTTATTTCCCGTATCCATTTGGAAGAAACTTCCTTTATTACTCAAAATGCTTTAGAATATGACACCTTTTAAATTCATTTTCCCCCACATCACTCTTCATGCTGCATTTTTGACCAATGGGAGAAAAACCAGAGTCCATGCAGTGGCAGGCTATCCCTATCCTTTATTCTGCCTGCAGTCTGGCCAAGCAGTGGTGTGTGAGGGAAGAGGGCTCCCCATGCCTGCTTTCCTCCCTTGCATCCACATCTCCTCTTCCTTCAGCTCTGTCCAGCCTTTAAAATGTGTTAGTTTTATCCAAGCATCATCTCTCCAGGACATCCTAGATCCTCCCAACAGTCTCTTGCTCCCACCTCTGCCCCCAAGTCTCTTCCCTAGTGCTCAGATCATGCACCCCACCCTGCTCAATCCCTTTCTGGCTTCTTGTTACACCAGAGTAAGATACAGACACCCTTCCCTGCCCACAAAACAGATGAAGTCTGCCCCCACTTGCCTGCCCCACCCCTGCTTACCTGCCCCACCCCCACCTGTCCTTCCCCCTCCCCCTGCCTTCCACCCCACCCCTCCCCTGGCTGTTCTCTGGAAACCTCAGCCTTGTCCCCTGCAGAGGGCCTCTGCATCAAGTCCCTTCTCAGAGAGGCTTGACTGGTTGCTTGCTGGATCCCAGCTGCCCCGTCTCTCTCTGCTGTCCTCTCTGTGGGACGTTTGTTTCCATGATCCACCATGACATGGCCTCTGTGGCCCCACAGTAGATGGGGGACACCCAGAAGGGCTCTCAGGAGGGAGCTGTGATTTATCTCGGGGCACAGGGCCCTGCATGTCCTCGCTAAGCACTGGTGTCTGCCCCTCCCATGGATACCTGGCCCAGTCAGGGCAGCTGTGTCACTCACTGTGTTGGCCTGGTTCCTACACTCTGCCAGTTCACCTGTACTGTGGTGTCCTGCCATGTTTGCTAACTTGTTCCCACCAGGCTATTGCCTTGGCCTCTGGACATGCAGCCTACTGTAAATGATCATCTCGGTGAACCTTGTGCTGCCTTGCCACAGGGACCCTGAGGAAGATGCCTGCTCTCCTGTCTACTCTCGCGTGGGTGAACTGGCAGATGATGAGGAGGGGGGGTCACTCAGGGAGGGCTGGTGCCCTGGAAGCATGTGAGCCTGCAGCGGCCCAGCTGCTGCTGGCTAGGACAGAGGTGGGAAGTCAGGTGGACCTGGGGTACCCAGGGATGTGGCAACAGGACAGGGATGTTGCAACAGCCTCAAGGCGAGGCTTCTGGAGAGCCCCAGAGGATCCAGCCAGGAGTGGGCCCAGCTCCTCTCCAGCTTGCCGTGCCTCAAAGAAGCCTCTGGATCTCTGCCTCAGTTTCCCTAGCTCACCACTGACAGGCTGGACTTCAGGCCCTCTGCGGTGGCCTGCAGAAACACCCATGATTCTGCACGGTCACCCCAAAAAAGATACTGAAGTCCTGTTCCTGTGAGTATGCCCTTATTTGGAAAAAGGGTCTTTGCAGGTGTAATCAAGTGCAGGTGAGGTCATTGGGGTGGCCCTAACCCAAGAGGCATATGTCCTTATGTGAAGGTCATGTGGAGACAGAGACTCAGCAGGTGGCCGCATGACAATGGAGACAGAGGTTGCAGTGATCCGGCCACAGGCCGGGAAACACTGCAGCCACCAGGAACTGGAGGAGGCAGGAAGGATCCTCCCCGGGAGCCTCCAGAGACAGTGTGGCCCAGCGACACTTTGATCTGGGACCTCTGGCTCCAGGCCTGAGAGAAGAGTTTTCTGTTGCTTTAAGCTGCCTGGTTTGTGGCTGTCTGTCACAGCAGCCCCAGGACACTAGCACTCCTGACATCTCAGGTCTTGCCCTGCTTCCTTGGCCACCACCATGAGAGGAACAAGGTCTTCTCCCCTGAAGTCTACCTTTCTCCAGCCTAGACCACAAGGAAGGATACAGTCTCGCACCCTGCAGGGAGCACCTGTGACCCCGTCGGGGGATGGAGACCCTGTGTATTGTGGGAGGACGTGACACATCGCTGGAGGGAGGACCATCTGCTTCCTCTCTCCTCACGGTGCATGGGCCTGACCTGGAATTCAGAGCTTTGGATTACCTGTCTGCCTGCATGGAGGCTCCTCAAGTGGGACACCCTCTATGTGTTCTGTGTTGTCTGTCTTAGGTCAGAGCCAAAGCACACAGCATACTTTTTGTGTCTTTCAGAGTTAATTTGTCAGAAGGCAGGGCCTGCTGGGTAAACACTGGGAGCTGGGGACCCCAGCCTGGCTGCGAGGGCTGGAGAAGGTGGTACCTGGAGCCCCACAGAGCCTGGGAGCTCCACACCAGTGCCACTCTTCTGCCTGCTCTGATTGTCTCTGGGTAGCTGCTGAGCCCCCCGTTGTCACCAGTTTTTCAGGTGGCCTCAGCGGCCTGCCACTCGGGCCTCAGGGCTCATGCAGCCCATGAAGAATTTCTGGGTCCTCATTTTCCTGAACGTTTATCTTCCATCCTGGAACATTTACGCTTCCTCACTGAGAAGACAGAGAACACACCCCAGCCCTGGCCCCTGCAGGAGGCGGGGAAGCCATGCAGGGACAGTGAGGCCCTGCTCGTGACTTGCTGCCAGGTAGCCCTGGCCATTCCCAGAGGAGCTCTGGCCTCATTTCCAGGGATGGGGCCTCTCCTGTGCTGCCCCCTCCTATTGGCACCCTCCAGGTAGCCGGGACCTGGGGTTGGGAGAGGGAGGCTCCGACAGTAGGGAATGACTCAGCATTGGTCACAGTGAGGAGGCAGAGGTCTGTGGGATGGGCACGGAGGGCAGGGCTGGAAATGGGAATTGGGAGAGGACAGGGCCAGGGGCGGGCGGAATGGCAGCAAGAGCTGGCCAGAATCCCCAGGGTACAAAGCTACTGTTCTAGCTCCAGCCCCTTTTCTCCCAAACCCCCAAGTTTTGGGAAGCTCAGGAATTAAACAAATGTGTCCTAAAGACCTGTGTCATGCCCTGAATCCCCTGTGTGGGTGAGAAGCCATCCAGGCAGACAGCAGATCCATATGGAGTGTGCCCTGAGCATGTGTAACCCTGGCATGGTCGGGGGGTGGGCCCTGCTGTGTGGAATGACTGAGGGGCTGCTCCCCACTTCGGGGACCCTTTGGATGGAAGGCTGAGTTTCCAGGGGCCGAGTGGCATTTGGGAGTGGCCACTGCTGTAGTTATGCTAACAGCATTATCTCCTGGCCCAGTGGAGGGGGCTGAGCCCAGACCCAGGCCACCTGCTTTGTAGGAACTTGGGGAGGCAGGACGCTGGCCACCAGCAGGGTTCTCATTTTATGGGTCAGGAGATGGAAGCCCAGCGAAGTGAAGAGATTTGCTCTTCCCTCTCACCCAGGGGTGGTTTAACCCCGCCTGCACCCCACCCCAGGCCGGGCCCCATCTCGAGCAGTGACATTTGGAGGGGACATACAGCCACAGCACATGTGGGGAAGCGGACTTCAGGGCATGTGGCACTTTCTCATGGATGACATGTCCTGACCCCACAAGGGTTTTGCCTCTCGGGGGTCGTGCTCCAAGGCCGGGCACCCTACAATCCGAGGCCAAGAGCTAAAGCAGCTGAGTCAGTCACGAGACGCAGGCCCAGATGTGCCGTTCAGCTCACATGAGGTGCAGCCCACATCCCCATGTCTTAAAACAGCCAAAATCTATTTTTGCATGTGCGCAAGTCCAAGGAGGTTGAAGTTACTCAGAGCTCAAGGGGAGGAAGTACCCCATGCCCTGAGTCTCTGCTTCTCATGGCCCAAGGCCCAGGAAGTGAGCAGTCATAGGCAAGAACCAACAATCGCCCCCACCCAGAAGACCCACCGGCAGGCCCAGCTCCAGGGGCAGGGAAGGCAGGCACTGCCGTCAGAGACAGCCAAAAACCTGCCCAAGAGTCAGGGCACACTCCGTATGGATCTGCTGTTCCACAAACACAGCCGTGCAGTAGCCTGGACGCAGCCTCTGCCCCAGGACTAGAAGGCCCCGTGACATAATCAGAAATACAGATTTGGGGTCCCTGCCCCGGTTCCTGGCACAGAGCTTCTAAAGCGCTTGTAACTTCCTGAGCGATGGGGTGAGAGGAGCTTTGCGTGTTACAATATTTTGTCCTAGCTCCTAAGACCCTTGGATTCTCAGGAGAGATGAATGTTTTCTGTTTGTTGATGAGATGACTGGAGGCGAGGCCCTAGGCAGCTTCAGGATGGGGTGCTGGTGTCCCCAAAGACTAAGGCAGATGAGTGGAGCCTGGGCCCCAGGCAGCTTCAGGATGGGGTGCTGGTGTCCTGAAAGACCAAGGCAGATGAGTGGAGCCTGGGCCCTAGGCAGCTTCAGGATGGGGTGCTAGTGGCAGAAAGACCAAAGCAGGATTTGAGGCTGGGACTTGCTGGAACCTGTGACCTCTGTGCAGAGGTTGGGGACTGAGTCAGTCACCAGGAGTCACTAACTTCACCAGTTGTGCATCACAGAGGCTCCTTCAAACCCCCACACAGCAGATGCAGAGAGCTACTGGGCTGGGAACACATCCTGAGCTGGGAGGGTGGGGCAGCCCAGGCTCCAGGGACACCAGCTCCTGCACTCAGGGTCCCTCTGGGCCTTGCCCTGTGCACCCCTCACCCGCTGCTCATCTGTGTCCTTCAGTACACCCTTTATTAGGACAGTAACCCAGCAAACGGAAGAGATGTTTCCCTGAGTTTTGTGAGTCATTATAGCAAATTATTGAACCCAAGGAAGGGGTCATGGGAACTCCCAATTTATAGCCGAGGTACTGGGGACAGGTGACACCCTGGACCTGTGATTGGCACTTGGAGTGGGGACAGTCTCCTGGGCCCACCCCTCGGCCTGAGGGGTCTGTGCTGACCCTGGGCAGTTAGTGTCAGAACTGAATTATATTGCGGGATACCCTATTGGCACTGATGCAGAATTGGAGAATTGGTATGGAAACCCACACGTTTGGTGTCAGAAGTGTGGTAAAAACATAGTTTATTTTCATTTACCCCCATCTTGCTTCTGTCTTTTAATGCTGTTTTATCCTGTTCCTAAAACTGAGCTGAAGAACAAAACCTGTGCTGAGGGAAGCCGAGCCCTGCAGGGCGTGCCTGGTCTGGGCCCCGGCTGTGGCTTCGCTTCTTTGGCTCCAGGCGTCTCCCAAGCCTGTGGCCGCTTCCTGAGCTCCCACGCCCAGGCCGCAGGTGCCAGGCCACAGGGGCCTCCTCACTGTTTCAGGGGCAGAAGTCCCTCTACTGCTGTGTATTTGGCTCCGAGTCTCACACCCAGCCGTTCCCAGTGTTCCTTTCCCCTCACCTGCATCTCCTCTGTGGAGCCTGCCTTTCCTGCCCGTCCCTCTCCTTCCCTTGCCATCCTCTTGCCACCAGGCTGTCAGCATCTTGCAGATAGGACTTGTGTTGGATGGGGCTGTGACTAGCTTTCCATGTGACATAAAACCTGAGCATCGGCCGGGCGCGGTGGCTCAAGCCTGTAATCCCAGCACTTTGGGAGGCCGAGACGGGTGGATCACGAGGTCAGGAGATCGAGACCATCCTGGCGAACACCGTGAAACCCCGTCTCTACTAAAAAAATACAAAAAACTAGCTGGGCGAGGTGGCGGGCGCCTGTAGTCCCAGCTACTCGGGAGGCTGAGGCAGGAGAATGGCGTAAACCCGGGAGGCGGAGCTTGCAGTGAGCTGAGATCCGGCCACTGCACTCCAGCCCGGGCTACAGAGCGAGACTCCGCCTCAAAAAAACAAAAACAAAACAAAACAAACAAACAAAAAACAAAAAAACCCCTGAGCATCTTGATGCGAGGAGTCTTGCCATGCTGTTTGGATTTCATTGAATTAAAATCTGGGTTTTGTGGTCATTGTTGTGGACTGAATGTGTCTCGCCTAAATATATCTGTTGAAACCATAACTGCCAAGGTGAGGGTGTTGGGAGATGGGTCCTTTGGGGCTGATGAGGTCATAAGAGTGGAGCCCTTGTGAACGGGATTTGTGTGCATACAAAAGAGGTCCCAGAGAGCTGCCTTGTCCCTTCCACTGTGTGAGGACACAGTGCAAAGATGGCTGTCTGCAAGCTGGGAGAGCTTTTAACAGAACCCAACTGTGCCAGCACCCTGGTCTCAAATTCCCAGCCCCCAGCACTGTGAGGAAATAAATGCCTGTTGTCTGAACACCACCCAGTCTACAGTGCACTGTTGTGGCACCCAAGCCAGGACAGAAGATCAGTGCAAGGTGTGAGAGCTGCTGCAACCAATGCCTGCGAATGTGGATGTGGCCTTGGAACTGATGAATGGGAGCAGCTGGAATCATTCAGAGCCACGTGCTAGAAAAAACCTAGATGGCTACGAATAGCTTTTTAAAGGTGATTCTGGTGAGGGCTCAGAAGAGGAGCACTGCAGAGAGAGCCTCTGTCTTCTCAGAGGACGTCTAGGGGATTGTGGGCAGAACCCTGGTAGAAGTGGATGGGAAGGCTGTCTGGGGAGGCTCAGATGGAAACCAGGAACATGCTAGTGTCGACTGGAGGAAAGGCCACCTTGTTAAAAAGCGGCAAAGAACTTGGCTGAACTGTGTTCATGTCCTGGTATTGTGTGGAAAGTAGAACTTGTGAGTGATGAAACAGGATACTTGGCTGAGGAGGTTTATAAGCAAAGTGTTGAAGGGATGGCTTAGTTCCTCCTGGCTGCTTAGGGTAAAATGTGAGAAGCTAGAAATGATTTCAAGACCGAGCTGTTAAACAAAAATAAACCAGAACTTAAAGATTTGGAAAATCCTCAGCCTATGCATAATGTAAAAAAATAAGAACGTGTGTTTGGAAGAGAACATTAAGGGCATGGCCAGGTGACCTTCTGATAAGGGGATTTGCTGGGTGTGAACCACAGTCACAACCAGCTGTCCCCGCAGGAACACTCATCTTGAACCAAAGGTGGGAGAGAGGAGAAGGAAGTGAGTTTGGCTGTCCGACTTGGGTTGTACTGAGCAGGACCAGGGAGCTATTTGGCTGTGAACATGCACTATTTTTCAAGACAAGGGAAGAAGGACCCAGAAGGTGATTTAGAGTCCATCAGGGCTGCCACATGGGCATCAACAGACCAGATGCCCCCTGCCCAAAGCCTTGGGGGCAGGGCTGCCCAGAGCCTTGCAGGCATGACCCCTGCCCCCACAGAGCTGCAGGGGTAGGACCATTGCTGCAGTGGGTCTGGAGGGCAGGGGCTCAAGCCAAAGATGATTCTTGAGCCTGAAGATTTAACATGGTTTGCCCTGTTGGGGTCCAGGCTCCATGGGACCTGTTGCCCCTTTCTTCCTTCCCATTTCTCCCTTTGGAATGGGAGTGTCTGTCCTATGCCTCTCCCACCATTGTATTTTAGACGCACGTAACTTGTTCCATTTTACAGGTTCACAGCTAGGAAGGAACTAAACTATCTGATTTAGATGGTGTTTAGATGATACTTTAGACTTTAGAGTTGATGCTGGAACAAGCCACCACTTTGGGGTTTGAAGGATGAAATGAATGTATTTTGCATGTGAGAAGGACATAAAATTTCGGGGTCAGGAATAGAATGTTATGGACCGATTGCATCTCCCCGGAGTTCCTGTATAGAAATTCTAACGCTGGTGTGGAGGCACCAGGAGGTGGGGCGTTTGGGAGGTGGTTAGGTTGTAGCCCTCATGATGGGGTCCTTTTATGAAGGAGACCCCAGAGAGCATGCTGTCACTTTTGCTGTCTCTGCCACATGAGGGTGCAAGAAGAAGACGGCTGCAAGCAAATCAGGAAGAATGTCCTTGCCAGAGCCTGACCCTGCTGCCACCTTGGCCTCCAAATTCCAGCCCCTAGACTGTGAGGAACACAGCCTGTTGTTCAAGACACCCAGTCGGTGGTATTTTGTTACAGCGGCCAAAACCCACTAACAGTCATCAAGAAGCTGATGTGTGGTTAGGAACCACCTCTTGCCTAATGTTCAGGGAATTGGTTGGACCCTGACAGGGCTGCCTCGGTCAGGAGTTCCGGCTGCAGGGACATCCACAGAACCCAGAAGTTATGGAGAAGCCACTGGGGCACACGCAGCCTGGCTCACTAGGACGCAGAAGACACCAGGCTCTCCACCCCCTCCCCGCTGCAGGCCGCTTTGCTGTGCCTCTTGCTATGGTCAGGGGTGCTGTGCTCCCCTGGCCGCCCTGTGTGCTGCCTCAAGTCTTTGGCCTGCTGGCGGCTTGGGCTTACTGCAGTGCTGTTTTGTGAGGGGCACAGATGCACACCATCAGCGCTCAAGAGGCAGGTTCAAGATCAGGTGATCCTGGGCCAGCAGGCCAGTGTGCAGCACCTGCCACTTCCCGGCCCTCACTGATGGTCGGTCACCTGTCCTGAGCCTGTGGTCCAGCGGGGCCCTGTCCCTCTCATCTCTGCGTATTCACAGGGGCGGGGTGCTGGTGCAGAACTCAAGGGGGCCCAGGGCTGGAACCAGCCGGTGCTCCTGGTGAGCTCACTCTGACCAGCTGCACAGCTCTGCACAGGCCATGTGGAGGAGGGACCATCTCCAGGTACCCCACGGGCCCTCCTATCCCCCACCTCTTCAGGAGAGGGATGACAGCCACTCCCAGCAGTGACTCAATGCCTGTGCCACCCACATCATCAGCTGTGCTGGCGGCTCACAGATGACGGGACAGTCCACGTCTTATGGCCATGTGTCTTTTATCTACCATGGATATCTACATACATTCTTGCTGCACTGTGCCGAGATGCTCAGTGTCTATCTCTGACAGTGAAATTGTGATCAATTTTCATTTCCTACTTTTTGTCATCAGTGTGTGATGAGGTTTCAACAAGCAACCTATTATTTCTTGTGTCATAGGAAAAATAAAGTGATTTTTAAAAGCAAATGTATGTCTAAGTGATGTAATCTATTTGCTGGGTGTAATACACTAGAACCCTCGCAGAAGCTTCTCACCTGACGGCTCCCCTCAAATCTGTCAGCGGGGAATAAAACTGTAAGGGCGCGACGGCCTTTGGGTTGTTAGTTTAGCAAACTGCACGAGTAAGACACAAGCGCATTCTCATCCACCAACCCAGAAGTGGGTCATCATGGTAGGGGCAGGACCAGTGCTATGTAACGCGCTGTAATTTTGGAATTCTACCCGAGAAAAATGCGGTTATTCAAGGGACACTTTGACCACATATTTCTTGCATTTTACTTGGACCAACATTATCAGTGCTGGGGGTCTATGGTCTCCACTCTCCCACCATAGACACCACTGGTGGTGATGCTTACTGAGTTGCCATTTTGCCAATTTGACTTCTGATGCTGAGAATGGCTCTAATGCTGGGATACGCTTTTTTTTTTTTTTTTTTTTTTCTTTTTCCACTTGTTATTTATTTTTTTTGAAACGGAGTTTTTCTCTTACTGCCCAGGCTGGAGTGCAATGGCATGATCTTGGCTCAATGCAACCTCCGCCTCCCGGGTTCAAGCAATTCTCCTGTCTCAGCCTCCTGAGTAGCTGAGATTACAGGCATGCGCCATCACGCCTGGCTAATTTTGTATTTTTAGTAGAGATGGGGTTTCTCCATGTTGGTCAGGCTGGTCTCGTCTTGAACTCCCAACCTCAGGTGATCGGCCCGCCTCAGCCTCCCAAAGGATATGCTTTTATCTACCTACTTTTGTTCTAAATAATGACCTCATGTGTCTTCTCTGAGGATGGTTTTTCCTGAGCCCTGGCTGCTAGGGCCTCTCCCAGGGCTGCAGGTGGCTCTGGGCCTCCCATCCTCTGGGTCTCTCCCTGCTGCCCGGACTCCATCCCCCTTCCTGTCCCTTCCACGCGGGCTCCGCTGTTCCCAGGCCCCTCAGCTCTTCCTGCTGCAGGCTTGTTCACTCTGCTCCCGTGACCTGGAAGCCCGTGGGCCGCTTCTTGCTACTTGCCTGAAGGACAATGACCCCTCAGAGAAGCTCAGCGGCCCAGGACTGCCCCCATCTCCTACGCGCACAGCGCCCCTAGGGTCGCCGTGCTGCCCTGCTGTGCCACCCGGCTCACGTGCCCCTCCCATACCACTGTCACCAGCACCAGGCTCTGGGAGCCCAGGGGTCTCTGGAGCAAGCACTCCCTCAGGGTTCGTGAGGCGAATGAATGACGTGTGAGCTCTAACACTGTCAGCCATTCTGATGGAAAGTGCTGGCACTGTGGTCCCTGGAAGTCCCTTAGGATGGTGGTGACAGGCTGTCCTCGTGAGACGTCCCTTCCTTTGGGGAAGCCTGGGGTCTTCTGACTAGAGGCCTCAGCTGTCTTCTGAGCTCTGTGGGCTGAGAATTGAAGCTGGGCCCATTTGAACATCACCTGGATGTGGGTGCTGAGCTGGACCTGGGATTGTCCAGGGACCAAGGCTTAGGAGCAGCCAAGGTGTTCCCAGGAGGCCAGAGAAGCTGCGGTGAAGGGGAGGCCACAGCGGAGGGGAGGCCATGGCAGAGGGGAGGCCGTGGTGGAGGGGAGGCTACGGCAGAAGGGAGGCTGCGGTGAAGGGGAGGCCGCGGTAAAGGGGAGGCCGCAGTGGAGGGGAGGCCACGGCGGAGGGGAGGGGGAGTTCAGGGCAGCTGTGCTGGGCGCAGCAAGGAGGCCTAGATCCTGAGTAGGAGCAAGTGAAGGGCACATGTCCCTCCAAGATGGAGAAGGACCCTGGAGGGACCAGCACCTCTGCTGGGGATGGAGCTGTGGTGTTTCTCAAAGTGGGGTCAGGGCACTCCCAGCCCATGCTGACCTCACAAGTTGGAACCCCCAGGGGTTCGTGTGCACTGGACTTTGAGAACCCTGTCCAGGAGGGGTCCCTTAGAGGAACAGGCAGCAGGGCTGAGTAAGAAGATCTTGAGTAGGGAGGGGTGCCCTCAGGAATGAGGACTGTGGAGGGGAGTTGGTGTGGACAACCCAGATGGCTGTGCTGGCCCTTGGTGGAGAAAGGGACAGGCTGGGGTGGGAGACACTCAGAACTTGGCAGCCTGTGGTCCTGGGGAGGAGGAGCGGGCGTGGCAGGCTGCTCAGCTGCAGGACAGGATCGGGCACCAGGAGCCTCTCAAGCATCTGTGATCTGTAGGGCAGCTGGGGTGGGCTCACGGTGCCCAGCAAGTGGGTCATGAGGGTGGGGGCTCACGGTGCCCAGCAAGTGGGTCATGAGGGTGGGCGGGCTCACGGTGCCCAGCAGGTGGGTCATGAGGGCTGCCAGTGAGTCCCGGAATCAGCCCACCATGGGGATGGTGATTGCAATCCCAATGAGATGCCTGGGCACTTGAGAGCTCCTTATGGGGTAAAGACCCCCCCCATCCCCACAGCCCCCACCACCACTGAGGCGGGCTCCACCTCCCTCCAGCAGGCAAAGGCACTCACCCAAGCCCACACAGGAAAGAAGATCTTGCCAAAGGAAAGCTTGATTCATGACAAAGTCCACAAACTGCCACAAATTCTATTTCTGGTGAAGCTGAAAAAATGTGCACTCTAAATAGCCTGCCTGTCCTTGAGTACCACAAAACACAAGGTAAACACGTGGGTGCCTCAGTGACAACATTTGCAACATTAACCTCACGTTTTACATTAATTTTTAAATTGAGGAATAACATACATATAAAATGTACCATCTACACCATTTTAAAGCGTACAGCTCAGTGACAAGAAACACGTTTAGATTTCCCTCCTTTATTCCCCCTCCGCCTCCTTCCTCTAGGAGCCACCACTCCACTCTCGGCCTCCACGGGAGCCTCTGGTTTAGCTTCCACATGAGTGACAGCATGAGATGTTTGTCTTTCTGCGCCTGGCTTATTTCACTTAACATAATGACCCCCAGTTCCATCTATGTTGCAGTAAATAACAGGATTTCATTCTTTTTGATAGCTGAATAATATTCCATTGTGTATATTTACCACATTTTCTTTATCCATTCATCCACTGATAAGCACTGAGGTTGATTCCGTATCTTGGCTATTGTGAGCAGTGCTGCAATAAACACAGGAGTGCAGAGATCTCTGACATATTAATTTCCTTTCTTTTGGATAAACACCAGTAGTGGAATTGCTGGATTACATGGTAGTTCTGCTTTTCGTACTGTTTTTCGTAGGGCTGTACTGTGTTACCTTCCCACCCACATTGTCTGGGGGCTCTCCATCTCTACATCTTCACCAGCATCTGTTACTGCCTGTCTTTTTGATATAAACCATTTTCACTGGGCTGAGATGGTAATGCACTGTGGTTTGATTTGCATTTCTCTGCTGATTAGTGATGTTGAGCATATTTTAAAACACCTGGTGGCCTTTGTATGCCTTTTTCTGAGAAAAGTCTGTTCACATCTTTTCCCATTTTTAATTGGATGATTATTTATTTATTTGTTTGTTTGTTTATTATTTGTTGTTGTTTTGAGATAGGGTCTCACTCTGTTGCCCAGGCTGGAGTGCAGTGGCACAATCAGGGCTCACTGCAGCCTCTGCTCCCCGGGCTCAAGCAATCAGCAATCCTCCCGCCTCAGTCTCCTGAGTAGCGGGGACCACAGGTGTGCGCCACGATGCCTGGCTAATTTTTGTATTTTTGTAGAGAGAAGGTTTTGCCATGTTGCCCAGGCTGGTCTCAAACTCCTGGGCTCAAGTGATCCACTGCATTGGCCTCCCAAAGTGCTGGGATTACAGGTGTGAGCCACTGCACCTGGCTGCTTTTTTTTTGCTATTGAGTTGTCTGAGCTCCTCATATATTTGGGTTACGAATCCCTTGCCAGATGGATAGTTTGCAAATATTTTCTTCGATTCTGTGGGTTATCTCTTCACTTTGTCAACCTTACTTTTTTGAACTTGTCATTGCTGTCTTCGGCAGAATGTTAAGCAGGGCACAGGGTGGCCCTCGGGGAAGTCCACACAGTGACTGCAGCCTGGCGAGCCCTTTCCAAATGAGCCCATCTCCAAGGCTTGCCCCAGGCCTCAGGCCCCAGCAACACGCTCCAAAAGCGCCAGATGAGCCAGTCTCCGAGGCTTACCCCAGGTCTCAGATCCCTATGACATGCTTCAAAAGCGTGGTCCTAGCTTGACTTTTTTTTTTTTTTTTTGAGAAGGAGTTTTGCTCTTGTCGCCCAGGCTAGAGTGCAATGGTGCGATCTCGGCTCACCGCAACCTCTGCCTCCCGGGATCAAGCAATTCTCCTGCCTCAGCCTCCCGAGTAGCTGGGATTACAGGCGCCTGCCACCACACCTGGCTAATTTTGTATTTTTAGTAGAGATGGGGTTTCTCCATGTTGGTCAGGCTGGTCTTGAACTCCCGACCTCAGGTGATCCGCCTGCCTCGGCCTCCCAAAGTGCTGGGATTACAGGCGTGAGCCATCGTGCCTGTCCACTTTATCAGATTTTTAAAAATGTACTAGAAAATCATAAGAAAAATAGCTCATAATCCCAAATGAACCCTTTTGGTCCTTCTAGAAAAGAAGTAATCCATGATTGAAACCTGGAATATTTAAATCCTACAGAAATGTGCACAGAACCAGAGCCTTCCCACCTGGCCCCACCACCTTCCACAGAACCAGAGCCTTCCCACCTGGCCCCACCACCTTCCCCACAGAGCCAGAGCCTTCCCACCTGGCCCCACCACCTTGCCCCAAAGAGGCTCCTCTTGGATTCATTCTAGGAAGTCACTCCCACACACATGCCCGTCCACACTCATAGGCACGCTCACCCACAGAGACCCTGAGCGCCAGTCAGCACCTTGCTGCTGGAGGGTACCTCCTGCATCCGTGTCCTTAGAAAACCCAGTTTTAAAAACACCTTAAGATAACAAACATAGGACACCAATATGGAGGCCAGAACGGGGACTTGGAGTCAGTCTGGGATCAACAAGCCAACAGGCAGATGGCTGGTGGTCGGTCACCTTGAATCCCACCCTTCCTTCTCTCTGGGGGGTCCTTCTGGAAGCTTCCCCACAGCACCCTCCCCATGGCTCCTTAGGCGCGGCGGTGGGGGGGCTCCTGCTCTCTAGCCCCTCCCTATGCGGACACCCAGGGTGGGCCCCAGCGGGGTCTGCGCTCTGGGAGCAGGGATGTGGCCAGTCCAGGCCCTGTGTCCGCAGATCCCAAAGGGTCCAAGGAGCCTGGCGGGGGGCACACCAGGGCGTCTCCATCCTGCTTCGGGGCGCTGGGGGAGCGCTGGCGGGGCGGGGTGGCCGTCCCATGCCATCGCCCCTAAGCCAGGCTTCCTGCGCCCTGACTCTGCAGGGCCTGGGCGGGAGAGGTGCGCCCGCCTCCCTTCCCTAGTTCTGGGTGATTCACATCAAACAGGAGGCGTCTTTGTTCCTCCCTGGCTCTGCGCTCCCACGCGGGCCTTTCCTTGCTCCTCGGAGGCCGCGAGGCGTGAGCAGGCCCGTGGTCGCCCGGCGGGGCCCGCACTAATTACAGCTCTGCCTCCCTCGACTCCTCCCGCGCCTTTGAAGTGGGGGCTGCGGCCCCGCCGGCCTCGCACCCGGTAATTGCAGCTTCCCTCCAGGGCCTGGGGACGGCTGGTTGCTAAGCTCCCTTGGTCTTTTCAACAGGTTGTTGGGGTAAATTACAATGCAGCTCCCAGTGGAAGGGAAAACGTTTGCCTTTACCGGGTTTAGATTAATGTGGGTTAATCTGTAAAGAATTTTAAGAACATGCTTGGCTGGGTAGGGTGGGCTTTGCCTGGGGGTGGGAACTGGTGCCTCGGGCAAGCTGCAAATGACAGGCTCAGTGAACCGGAGGGGAAGGCGCGGCCGGTGGCCTCGCACCGCACAGTGGCTGAGGCAGCCTCGTCGTCTAGGAAACAAACGGCCAACGCTCCCTTGTCTGTGCCTTTAGACCAGAAAGCCTGGTCAACTGAACGCCGGCTTCCTTTTCCTAACGAGCTGAGAAAACGAAGTTGAGTGCTTGCACTAATGCAGCTTTTGGTATTTGAAATAAGCCAAAAGTCAGTTATTGAGGGAGAAGGAGGGAAATAGTTCCTTCTTACCCCTACTCCTTTGATTCTCTGCAAGAAAACATACCGTTGAGTCAGTCAGTCCTTCGGAGATTTTGTCTCCAGCAGTAAATGATTATAGAAATGATGACCTGGGCTGGGGGCAGGGGAGTTTTGCGTGTGGAGATGTCATACCTAGAGATGCAGGAAGCCTCACCGAGTCCCCGCTGACAGTGGCTGCCTTCTGTCTTCTCGGAGCGCATGGCTCCCTCAGCCACTCCACACCTGCCTTCCACACACGGACATCAGACCGACTGTGGACAAACCTGGCAGAGCCCGGTATCGTCAAAGAAAAACTCCAGGGCCGTCCTTAAGTTGCAAGTGTGACGTAATGTACTGAGCCCTTGGAAAGGGTTTGTCTGGGCTGAGATCATACTAAAGAGTCTCGTAGAAATTTATGGGATGTTATAGAGCAGAATATTGTGGAAAACAGTAAATAAATGCCTAATTCATGTCTCAACCTACTTAAGGAAGGGGGTCCATTGAAAACAGATCCTGGCCAGGCGCAGTGACTCACACCTGTAATCCCAACACTTTGGGAGGCAGAGGCGGGCGGATCATGAGGTCAAGAGATCGAGACTATCCTGGCTAACAGGGTGAAACCCCGTCTCTACTAAAAATACAAAAAAAAAAAAAAAAAAAGTTGCCGGGCGTGGTGGCATGCACCTGTAGTCCCAGCTACGCGGGAGGCTGAGGCAGGAGAATTGCTTGAACCCGGGAGGTGGAGGTTGCAGTGAGCCAAGATCACACCACTGCACTCCAGCCTGGGTGACAGAGTGAGACTCTGTCTCAAAAAGAAAAAAAAAAAAAAGAAAGAAAAAAAAAACAGATCCTACCATCAAATAGGCCACGTTGAAATTCCCTAGAACAGTGGTTTCCAGGCTTTTACACTTTTAGGAGAATCTTTTTCCCCCAAAGTGACATTACATAGAACTCCAATATATGATAATAATAAAAGCAGAACTTCTCTGTTTGTGAAGAGGTCAAGATCCAGGAGCCTCACTCCCTCAGTTCAACCCCCTCCTCTTCCTCCACCTCCTCCACTCTCCCCACCCTACCTTAGGGTGTATGTTGGAAAATAATTTCAGAAGCATTGCCCTATCTATCTATCTTTTTCTTTCTTTCTTTATTTTTGAGACAGAGTCTCACTCTGTCACCCAGGCTGGAGTGCAGTGGTGCGATCTCGGCTCACTGCAACCTCCGCCTCCTGGGTTCAAGTGATTCTCCTGCCTCAGCCTCACGAGTAACTGGGATTACAGGTGCACGCCACCAGGCCAGGCTAATTTTTGTAATTTTAGTAGAGACAGGGTTTCGCCATGTTGGCCAGGCTGGTCTCGAATTCCTGACCTCAGGTGATCCCCCCACCTCGGCCTCCCAAAGTGCTGGGAATACAGGCGTGAGCCGTTGTGCCCGGCCTTGTCTATCTATCTGTCTGTCTCTCTCTCTCTCTCTCTCTATCTATCTATCTATTATCTATCTATCTATCTATCAATCATCTATCTATGACATATTTTTCTGGAAAATCACCCACTTCCTCGTATGTGTGTGTGTGTAGGAGTGTGTGTGTGTATACATACATGAGTGATTTATTTTAAGGAATTGCCTTATGTGATTGTGGGGGCTGGCAAGTCCAAAATCTGCAGGTGAGTTCAGCAAGCCAGAGATCCAGGGAAGAGTTGGTACAGCAGTTCGAATCTGAAGGCCAACTTCTGGCAGAATTCCCTCTTCTTCATGGGGAGGTCAATCTTCGTCTTAAGGCTTTCAATCGATTGGAAGAGACCCACCCACATTATGAAGAGTAATCTGCTTTACTCAAAGTCTCCTAATTTAAATATTAATCTCATCTAAAAAATACCTTCACAACAATATCCAGGCATGTTTGACCAAATATCTGGGTCCCAGGGCCTAGCCAAGTTGGCACATAAAATTAACCATCACACTAGCAAATGTAAGAGCATCATTAATTTTCCAAATCAAGGCACTTTCTCTGAGGGTACTTCTCTAAGCAGGCAGTCCTGGAACCCTGGAAGAGGCGGTAGCTTTTCTGAGAGTGTGGGACTCAGTTTATGTCCAGCATATTTTTCTTTACTGACTTGGTTGAATATCATGAATGATATTTCATAGTACCACTCCTTTCAGTCTGGTGAAAAGAGGTGATTAAGAGGAAAAGCAGAGGGTGGAGATAAGCTGGGCATTAGGCTCTATTTGACATGAAACTAATTAGTTAATCCTGGGCTCCTTACCATGGAGATTTACAAAGTGTCTCTATTTCAGGACTGGTTTCAATGTCTCCTATTTTGTGACTCTTTCACCAACTCCTCAAAGCCATACACCTCCTGTAGGCTCTTGTGGTACTTCTGTTGTCAGGTGGAAATCTGTATGGTGGTGTCTGGTGAGTGAAAGCAGAGACAAGTGACATGGACATCAAACACTATGAATGTTGGTGGAGTGAGTGCCCAGGCAGAGCTAGAGCTGCTCAGGAGAGCTTCAGGGATAAAGAGGAATGTTATGTACCAACCAGGGAAAAAGAAATTGAGAGTATTTAATGATCATAAACATATATGCACCTAACAATATAGCATCAGAATTTATAATACAACAACAGACAGAATTACAGAGAGAAATGGAACGAATAGAGAGCTCAGAAACATACACACACACTCACACAAACACACGCAAACTGTAGGAGAATGGATTGTTTTGTAGACAATGTTGGTAAAACTGTCTACTATATGGAGAAAAAGCAGAGTAAGACCTGTACCCAAGTACTTAAAATATGTCTAAATGTGTTAAAGAGCAAAAACTGAAAGGAAGAATTATAAAGCTAATCAAATATCACATCCAGGGGAAAAACAGAATATCTAAGGGCTTGGTAAAACATAATTTTAACATACATTTAGAAACGTGGGTATTCAAAGGACTAATAAATTAGATAAACTCATGGGAAAACTTAAGGACAGAACACAAAAATATGCAACATTAAATATGAGAAAACATAATTGCAGATGCAGAAGAGATATATTTTAAGGACATTTTATGTTAATTATTTGGGAATAAATTTGAAAATTTGGAGGAAGTGGGTGATTTTCCAGAAGACTATGTCATCACCATTATCTCATGAAAGAGTAAAAAACAGAATGAACCAATAATCATAAGAGAAATAGGAAAATTTAAAGCATTTACCACCTAAAGAGTCCCCAGCTGGAATTGAAATATAGAGTGTATATTAGCTTTTTTTTATGGGATCAGTGATATATTTCTTAGATATGATAGTCTTATTGTAGAAATTTGGAGTGTCCTTATTTTGAGGTGACAATACAGAAATATCTAAGAGTGAAAATCATGTTAATAATTTACATCCAAATGATTCAACAGCAAAAAAGAGTTTACATGGGCACATGTAGACAGGAGAGAGAAAGCAAATGTGACAAAGTAGTAACTAGCAGTGTACTGGGGTGAAGCGTGTTTGTCAAATTTTCTGTAGGCTGGAAAAGTGTTTTAAATGTTGCAAGCTGAAGAAGGCTCAAAAGTTTTCACAAACGAGTTCCAGTTTATCTTCAGGAAACAAATTTTATGATAGCCAAAATATTCTAGACCATATAAAAGCATGAAAAGCACTCCAGTGAATTTTATAAAGTTAGCATAATCCTAGTATCAGCCCACAGTCAAGATAATGAGTTCATTCACTGATTGGTTACACATTTATTGAATGGCAGGCACTGAAGACACAAGGCTAAACCTAAACATGCATGGTCTGGGCCACCTGGGGCTTCTGTTCTGGGGAAAAACACACACAATGATCACTTAAACAAGGGATGGAAACCACCACCCTGAAGGAGGGGCAACACATCGTGCAGTGAGAGCTCCTAATGGGTGACTTTCCCCAGAGGAGTTAATTGGGACGGGGAAAGAAGAAGGGTGTTCAGGGAGAGGGCTCAGCCTGGGGTCAGCCTTGGTAGGTGGAAGCTCATCATGGATGTGTGCCTGGGAGACACCAGTGGCTGGAGCAGAAAAGGGAGGGCATGTGCAGGGCTGAAATTGCAGCTGACGACTCCAGGGCCCTATAGGTCACATCCTGGAATATTGTCTTTATTCTGGGAGCAACCAGAAGTCACTGAAGGGAGTTCTGGCCTAACCAGTTCTGGGTTTTGCAGAGATTGCTCTGAATAGATCCAGGAGACCTAAAGGGGATGTGGGAGACTATCAGGCAGTGAAGGCCATGGGCAACGGAAGTGGCTGGACCAGGAAGGTGGCGGGGGGGTGGAAGGAGAGCAGGAGTGCTTGAGGTTAAACTCAGTGGGACTTCCTGAGAGAGATGCCAAGGATGACTTTAGGATTTCTAGCCTGAACCCCTGGATGGGGGTCAGTTTTGAGATGGGAAACATTTCCCACCTCAGTGGAGAGGGGTGGGCTGTGTCACCCATTTCTTAATCTCTGCATTTAGGGAAGACCAAAGCCTGAGGGCACTTTCTGGAAAGAGCACTAAGAAGAGAAGAATGTGTACAAATGCAACATCAGACTGAACTCAGAAGTGTATGAAAAGAAAAATGCATCCTCACTCTGTGTAATCTATTCCAGGAATGTAAGGATGTTCAGCATTAGGAAAGCAATACTTGTAATTAATTCTATTAATAACTAAAATTGGAAATGTGAAACCATATCAACTGATGTGCAACAGCATTTAAGAAAATTCAGCAGCCGGCCGGGCGTGGTGGCTTACGCCTGTAATTCCAATACTTTGTGAGGCCGAGGCGCGGGGATCACGATGTCGGGAGATTGAGACCATCCTGGCTAACGTGGGGAAACCCCATCTTTACTAACAAAATACAAAAGATTAGCCAGGTGTGGTAGCGGGCGCCTGTAGTCCCAGCTACTCAAGAGGCTGAGACAGGAGAATGGCGTGAACCTGGGAGGCAGAGCTTGCAGCGAGCCGAGATCGCACCACTGCACTCCAGCCTGGGTGACAGACCGAGACTTCGTCTCAAAAAAAAAAAAAGTAAAGAAAATTCAGCAGCCATTCCTACTCTGAGAGGAAAAGAGGAAAAATTCTTTAATATGATAATGACTACCAAACCCCACAGCCATTACCACTGAAATTAGGAATGAAATAAGAAGTCTACTATTGCCACTATTTTCAACATTTGTTTTGAAGGCTCTAGTTCATGCTATAAAATAAGAAAACAAATCTATTGGTACACATAGTAAAACTGAAGAGGAAAATTATTTATCCTAGAAAAACAAGAGATTCTAAAATCACATAGTAAATTTAAGGTTGCTAGATATAAGATAACTGTACAAAATGAAACAATTTTCTTTATACAAGCAATAACCAATTACAAATAGAAATGGGGGAATATATTTACAATAATGATAAAATCACAAAGAAATGTATAGAAAGAACTTTACAGAGAAAATACAGGACTTCTACTGTCAAAATTATAATTAAAAAAATGATTAAAGATTGGAATAAACAGAGAGATATCTTCAGTGTGAAGATTTCATATCATAAAAATGTTCATCTGAGATAAAAACGTTCATCATTCTCAAATTAATCTATAGATGTGTTGCCATTCTAATAAGTATTTCTATAGTGTTTTTTCCTTGTTTGTTTGATTTTGATTTGGGAGATGGAAACCAATAATTTTTAAAGTCCATGTGGAAGAGTAAGTATGTTAGAATTTCTAACACATTTTTGAAAAGGGAAACTAATGCATATATTATCAGTATGAACCCTTACTATAAATACTGTTATTAAAATAATATAATGCTGACAAAGGAAATTGACAGAGATAAATAGAGCCAAGATTAATGGAATAGATCCAAGTATATATAGAAGCCTAATTAATCATAAATGTGACATTTCAAGGTGGTGGGAAAGAAGTATGTAATAAATGGAGTGTGCATAATGACCTTCTGGAAACAGTTAGATTCACTGCATTCCATATGCAAAATCACATTCCAGATGGAAGAGCAATCTAAATAGACACATACAATGGCAAAAAAGTCTAAAAATTGTAATTCAAAAATTGTCTGCAAGTTTAGTGAGCATTAGAATAAAAATTGTATTTTAAGACACATAAAGTCTCGCAGAAAATATTGCTGATTAAATGAACATTTAAAATACCTGGCAAAATGACAAGGTAAAACAAAGCATCAAAAACAGGGAAGCAGGCTGGGTGTGGTGGCTCATGCCTGTAATCCCAGCACTTTGGGAGGCCACGGCAGCTGGATTACTTGAGCTCAGGCATTCAAGACCAGCCTGGGTAACATGGCAAAACCCCATCTTTAAACACACACACATACACACACACACACACACACACACACATACACACACACACACACACACACACACACACACACAGAAGCAATCAGGATAAAGCAGACAAAGGGTAACACCCTACTATTTAAAGATCTCTTTGAAAGAAAAATAAATAGACCCTAATGTAATAGGTCAAGGGTCAGATTCTAGTGTTAGATTTTAAGAACCAAAATTTCCTCTCTTTGGAGGTCAAGATTAATAATTATGTTGTTCTTAGTAATATAAAAGACCTACAGTATTTTTTGTTTTAAAAAAAGAACTCTTTATGTGAGAAAATAATCTGTTATTTTCTTATTAAATAACTAATGAGATCTAAATGACTTTCAAATTGGAATTCTAGCATGTATTTTCTGGAGACAATGGACCTCACATGTGCCTGGCCAGGTGACTCAATGACTGATGGACCCAGTTGCTCAGTGACAGGAGCCCAGCCTTGGAGGGCCTGGCCCAAGAGCATATAACCCCAGTGTATTAGTTCATTCTCACACTGCTATAAAGAACTCCCTGAGACTGGGTAATCTATGAAGAGGTTTATTTGACTCACAGTTCTGCAGGCTTAACAGGAAGCATGAATGGGAGGCCTCAGGAAACTTACAATCATGGTGGAAGGTGAAGGGGAAGAAAGCACATCTTACCATGGTGGAGCAGGAGAGAGAGAGAGTGAGGGAGGGAAGCACCACACACTTTTAAACCATCAGATCTCCGAGAACTCACTATCACGGGAGAAATCCGCCCTCATGATTCAATCACCTCCCACCAGGTCCTTCCTCCAACACTGGGAATTACAATTCAACATGAGATTTAGGAGGAGACTCAGAGCCAGGCCATATCACCCAGACAGTTGGCTAATGTTCATTATCCAGGCTTGCCAAGTACTCTCCAGTCTATCTAAACTCATTGTCAGACGTCATGTGCATGCCTTCTTTTTTTTTTCCAGATACCTTTTCAAACATCATACAACAGTGGTCATTATATACCAAGTGATGGTGTATCCTGGAAGAATTGTTGTGACTTTAAATTATTAAAAACCAGCCTGGGCAGCATAGTGAGACTCTATTTCTACAAAAAAATTAAAAACTAGCTGGGTATGGTGGTATGTGCCTCTCTGGTCCCAGCGACTTGGGAGGCTAAGGCAAGAGGATCACTTGAGGCCAGGAGTTCCAGGCTGCAGCGAGCCATGATCTTGCCACTACACCCCAGCATGGGTGACAGAGCAAGACATTATCTCTAAAAAGGAAACAACAAAAACCAAAATACAAAGTCCTTCTGGAGTTCATAGATCACAGAAGTGATGGTTTAGTTTAACAGAACCCAAAACTGGAGGAGTGAATGCAAGAGTGTTATTTTTGTAACATACGGTTATCATTTCCAGTTTCTCTTTGAGCTCCGTTTCTTGTTTTCTTGGAGAATGCATTGTTCCCTGGTTGGGGTAGGTTGAACATTTAAAGACATGGACACACTTCACAGGCACCTTTGGCCAAACAATGACATGCTCAGGGTTACTTCTGCAGCTTGATGAAGCCCATAATGACCTCCTGGGGTTTGCTTACTGATCTGACTTGATTAACAACCTGTGTCCTTAGAGAATAGATGGAGCCCTCCTCCTCTTCTATTGATCGTCTCTATTTCCCTTGAAGCAGACAAATTGAGTGACAGCCTGTACCAGGAAGTGTTTGGGGGAAGTTCTTGGGACATTTTCTCTTTTATTGTTTGGAGGCAGAGTTAGCAGACCTGGGATGGGCTGCTGTTCCTTCCTATGCTGTGAGGGCCTGGTGGGCCATGAATTCCCTCATTAACAATTGCAGTGCTTACCCAATCTGCTTCCCAGGAATGAAGCTCAGCTCTGATGTCTGATGTTATGGCAGGGACATGCTTTCTTCTTTACACATGCGTTTCTCTTAGTGGGTTCTGGGGATTCGTCTCCATGAGACTTTGATACATATCATGTGGGAGATTTCTGTCTTTTATTTTCCTCTTTCTCGCTTAGTCTGTTTTCACACTGCTATGAAGAACTACCTGAGACTGGGTAATTTATGAAGAAAAGAGGTTTAATTGACTCAGTTCCACAGGCTTAACAGGAAACATGGCTAGGAGACCTCAGGAATCTTACAATCATGGCGGAAGGTGAAAGGGAAGCAAGCACATCTTACCATGGTGGAGCAGGAGACAGAGAGAGCAAAGGGGAATGCCCTATACCTTTAAAGAAAGAGATCTCATGAGAATTCCACCATGAGACAGCACGAAGGGGATAGTGCTAAACCACTAGAAACCACCCCCATGATCCAATCACCTCCCAACAGGCCCCTTCTTCAACATGTGGGAATTACAATTTGACACGAACTTTGGGTGGGGACTCCTTCCCCTCCCCTCCCCTCCCTTCCCTTCCCTTCCCTTCCCTTCTCTCCCCTCCCTTCCCTTCCCTTCCTTTCCCTCCCCTCCCCTCTCCTCTCCCTCATTCCCTCCCTCCCTCCCTCCCTCCCTCCCTCCCTCCCTCCCTCCCTCCCTTCCTTCCTTCCTTCCTTCCTTCCTTCCTTCCTTCCTTCCTTCCTTCCTTCCTTCCTTCCTTCCTTCCTTCCTTCCTTCCTTCCTTTCCTTCCTCTCTCCCTCTCTTTCTCTCTCTCTCAACAGAGTCTTCCTCTGTCGCCCAGGCTGGAGTGCAGCGGTATGATCATGGCTCACTGTAACCTCCATCTCCTGGGCTCATGTGATCCTTCAATCTCAGCCTCCTGAGTAGCTGGCACTATAGGTGCACACCACAACATTCAGCTAATTTTTAAAATTTTTTGTAGACATAGGGTCTCACTATATTGCCAATGTTGGTCTTGAACTCAGTTCAAGCAATCCTCCCAGTTCAGCCTCACAAAGTGCTAGGCTTTCAGGTGGGTGCCACCTCGCCCAGCCTAGGCAGGCTTCTGATCACCAGTGTCTCAGAGCTCCGCGTGGGTGACCCAAGCTTGTGTTCCTGAGGAAGGGGCAGTGGAGTCCACCTACAAATACACCTGCTTTTTCTCATTGAGCATTTTGGAGCTGGTGTTCCCTGGGTCACGGTTCAAGAAATGCTGCTTTAGGTACATTGTACCTATCACTTAATTTATAGGACAGTCTACCACGCAGGTCCTCCTAGGCACATTTTACAGACGTGGAAGTTAAACCTTGGGGAATTTAAGTACTTGTCCAGGGTCACACAGGGAGCTGTAGAGGAGGGAACTCTGAGCTTTCCTCCTGCACTCAGCACATCTTTGTGAAGTTTTGTATATGAGCAGTATTTCCACTGGCTCACCCTTATTTATCTTTGAGACTATTACTAGTATGACTGCATCAAATGTAACATAAGGAAAATTTCCCAGAAGGGTTCAAGGCAACATAATTGTGATTCTTTAAATGAGCTCTGGAGTGCCACCTGCCCATCCTTTGCAGGGAGTCCCCACCCCCCAGGGGCATGGTTTCAGAGGCCACTGTGACCCGCAGCTGGCCCAGGATGAAGTTCCCATCCATTGGGAAACAAAAGAGGAAGACTCCATTTATTCCAAATTTACACAACGATCAGGCCTTTTGCTCCTTTAGGGAACCACGTCCTCCCTCATCAGGTTAGGGTTGTCATGAATGGTGCTGTGTGGAGCGTTTCCAGCTGCTGAGCCCCAGAAGGGTGGGGAGCCCACTGAGGAAGCCTCTGTCCCTGCACCGTGTGCCCGCCAGAGCTGGCAGGGGGTCCTGGGGCGGAAGGAGGCACACCCCACCCCAGGGCTCACTTGGGTGCTGGAAGAGGAGTCACATACAATGGAAGACCTTCAACCTCCTTTCATATGATGCCAGTTAACTCAAACCTCATAAATAGGATTACGAATTAATATCTGTAAATTAATATTAATTATGAATTAATATCCCTGGGGGTGGGGTCGGGTAAAAGAGGAAGAGGGAGGGAGAGAGCATGAGCCTCTCTGATCACAGGTGCTGTTTATGGGAAGAGCCTCCAGTGCCCCAGGAGCTCTCTGTGTCTCCCCACTTTCTCTTTCTCCCACTCCCTCTAGGTCTTTCCTCACTCTCTGTCCCTCTCTTCGGCCCCTTTCTCCTCCCCTCCCTCTGTCTCTGTCTCTGTCTCTCTCAACAAGCCCTAATGACAGGGTCTGTGCTCTTGGAAAACTCATTGTATCTGAGGTCCTGGAGCTGGGGCTTCCTTCTGAAACCAGCGGGAGTGTGCATTTTGGGGGCCTGTGAACCAGGGAAAGCCGTCGGCCTCAGACCAGTTTGCCAGGGCCTCCGCACCAGACACAGAAACCCGTCACCCAGTTGCGTTGGCAATTTCTGCAAGAACGCTGCGTTCGGTGCTGTTTGGAGAGGGTAGGGGGGCAGGGCACTTTTGTAAAAAGAACACTCCTAGTTAATAGCTGCTCCCCTCGAGTGGCATTTCATGCCCATTGCAGTGTCGAGAGGTCAGACGCGAGGGTCCTCGGCACTGGATGAGTGACCATGGCCGCGCCCCTTCCCCGAGGGACACTTGCCTCTGCTCCTTCTCATTAGCTGTTCCCTTTAAGGACCGACTTCCCTCCAGAGGGAAATTCCTGAAACCCAACAGTTGACAAACCCACACACCCTCGGGAGGGCTGGGCACCAGATAAAAAGCCCTCCGAGGGAGCCCAGCCCCTCCTGGGGACGGCCGCTGCCGCTGGGGGACTCAGCAGAGCCCGGGACCTGCCGCCTAGACCCCCAGCAGAGCCTGGGACCTGCCTCCAGGACCACCCCCCCCCACCAGCAGAGCCCAGGACCTGCCACCTGGACCCCCCACCCCCCGCAGAGCAGAGGACCTACCTCTGGGACCCCACCCCCACCCCCAGCAGAGCCCAGACCTGCCTTTAGGACTCCCTGGCAGAGCCTGGACCTGCCTCTAGGACCCTCCAGCAGACTGTGGGGACCTGCTGCCCAAACCCCAGCCAGAGTGCACCCACCCTGCCCACTCCCGGCCTGCCATGGTCGCCTGTGCCCCTGGTCCTAAAAGGCGGTGAGCCCAGGGAGCCTGCGCCCGAGGGAAACGGGTCTTCTAAGTTTCTCTGGCTTGTTCTCAGCTCTCCGCAGCACGACCTAGTTCTGTCTTTCCTTTTGGAAAGTGTGCTTTGCCAGCGACTAATCCCAGGCCGTGCCAAGATTGTTATCACCTGTCACCTGCACGCAGGACCCAAGCCCATCAGGGAAATGAGATAAACCAGCGGCTGCAGCCCCACCTGCCAGGGCCACTTGCCTCCCGCAGGCAGCAACCAGAAGCTTCCCCACTGCGACCACCAGGGCCACCTCTGTCCCCACCGCCCGCCGCTGGCATGTGGCCGTCGCAGTGACCCCCGGGGGCCCCACGGCCGCCCCTGGAAAGGCTGACGCAGACGTCTGAGGAGCAGCCACCTCCCTGCCGGCTGAGCCGAGCCCTGGATGGAGCTTGGCACCCAAGCCCCTCATGTCTGCCCTGCTGAGGCTGTGTTTTGTGCTGCCCCTGGTGGCCCCCAGCCATGGCACCCAGCGTTGGGAGCCCTGCACAGGTAAGGCAGGGGCACAGGGACTTGGGCGGGGGGAACTTGCAGGGGAGCTGGGAGGGGTGTCGAGTTGCAAATGCCACTTTCGAACACTGATTCAAGCCGCGGTGCCCGAGGACGCTTTGGCAGGACTGGCAGGTAGCACCCTGGGGAGACGGGCAGAGGCGGGAGGAGCACAGGTGGGAAAGATGAAAGCGCAGGGCGGGCAGTTGCAATAGAAACGCGGCTCTTTAGAACGCACGCAGGGTGGGGACGAGCTTCAAGAGCTAACCAGCAGCCACCGGGGCCTCCACAAGTGCTTACCTGCTGGGCCTCCTGGGGGGAGGGGCGGGGGAGGGGGAGAGGCTGACACCTGCTTTGGGAATGAAGAATGAAGTCGCAGCAGCCCAGCAGGCCGCTGTGCATGAGTCCTTTCCTTAGCTGCTGGAGATGCCCCCAGCCTGCACTCAGCAAAGCAAAAGGCCACAGCAGCCCTGCTCCTTCCCCACATGAGCGAAAAACTGGAGACACAGGCACAGCCCCAAACACAACCATCTCCGGAGTGAAGAGCTCGGTTCTTTGGGGCATAACCTGGTCTGAGTGGAGAGCACTGGGCTGGCTCACCCGGGGGATCCTGGCGAAGCCTGGGGGTTTCCTTCCCACCTTTTAGAAAGGCGATTTGGCTTGCTCTTGACCATGGCACACTAATACTTTTCTAGAGTTTCTACTGAGGGATTTTACTTATCAAACCAAAATTTAATAAAGGAATAGGACAACTAGACCTGGTTGCTAGAAACCAGGACAGTAAATTAGTGACTCGAGCACTCAGGCTCGGCAGCGCCTGTCGGGGTAGGTGAGGAGATGGCTTGCGCTTCTGGTTTTGTTTGCAAATCATGCATCCTTGGTTCCCTGGAATAGATGAAGTCTACCCCAGGCACCAGGCCACAGCTCTCTGCTTGGATGGCGCTCAGATCCCAATGACATGACCAGGGGATGAGCACGATCACCCGAGTGTGGACCGTGCTGACTCGCGTGGGTGGTGGAGGTGGGGGTCATAAACGTCTCCACCCACCCAGGGACAGCCGACTGTGCCTCCAGGGCGGCCCTGGGGCTGTGCGGTGGGAGGCAGGCAGGTCTTCCGTGCTGGAACCATTGCTGCCTGTGTGTTGGGGACAGGACTGAAGCCCCTGCTCCCTGGGCTCCAGCACAGCTGCACCTGCCTGCAGGGACTGCCTTGGAACCGGGTGATTCTGCAAACAATACGAGAGCCAAGTCAGCTTGTCGCAGAGCAAAATCCCCTGGCTTCACGCGATCTGGGGCCCAGTGCCAGCCTTTCTCCCTCCCCGGCTTGGGGACCCCGGGGCAGCTGAGCGACTCCTCAGCACACCCTGGAGTTGGGGGGGTGGGGGACATGAGTCACAGACATGTATTTTCATGTTCCCTTTAGCTCGGGGAACAGAATCAACCTGCATAATAATAATACAGATTATTTATAAAACCCGCCCCCTCTCCCCTGAAGCTACGTTGCAAATAGTTAAAAGATGACCCAGTTATAAATACCACGAACCAGGGAGGAAAGATAAAAGTCAAGCAAGTAATATTGAGCTAAATTTGGAACACTCCCAAGAGAATTGCATAAGGGCCAGCCAGGGTTTCAGATCGTTTTGTAGAAGTCACCTTGGTTCCATTCCGTTTGGGGAAGCACAGGCGCTTGCTGGCGCTGTAGGGTTCTGTGGGATTCCGCCTTCGCGTGGGCCCCGCTGGCTGGGGCTGTGCCGTGTGTGCGTGAAGGCACCGGGCCCTGGCTGCGCCGTCTCAGCTTTCTAATCCTGCTCCCTGAGTCTGTGCCCGCGGCGTGGAGCCGCGGCTGGTGGTTGACCCGCAGGGTACAGGCGGTCGCGAGGCTGGGGGTTTGGGTCTGCCACGGGGCCCATGCCCCTTCTCTGGAGGAGTTGGGAGGGGAACCTGCTTTGATTTCCGGCACTCGTTCCCCTCTCCTCTCGCTTTGCCTTGTCCGGCAGCTTTCTAGGACTTAGTTTGCTAATCAAGTGACTGGCAGGCTTTGGGGAAGTTGTGGGAATTTCAGACGGCCCCAGCCCGGTGGGCAGCAGTGGAGGACAAGCCTGTGCTTTCACACCCGCCGTAGGAAGCCTCAGCGCAAAGCCTCCCTGCCAAGCCTCAGTGGAAGGGCAGGGACCCTTCCGATTCTTCTAAGGAGCCTGTGGTCCGGGCTGCGTGGTGCTGCGGAGCCAGGAGAGTGGGCTGCACCCTAGGCTCAGCACCCCTCACTCAGAGCAACCCACGTCACCTCCACGTGGACAGGAGGTCAAGGCGGGAGATTCCGTGGGAACCCTCTGAGGAGGGCTGGACCCAGTGGCCCGGGTCACTGGTGGGCTCTGGGGGGCTGGGCAGAGGGAGGGCTGAGAGGCTGGGAGTGGAGGAACTGCAGGATGCGAGGGCTGCCAGGTCTCTTTCCGTTGCCTCTCCCTGTCCTGAGTGTTACCGCAGGAACGGTCAGCGGTGGGTACCGGTCACGCAGGACCCTGCTCAGTGAGGCCTCAGCCCCTGAGCTACCTAGCTCTCCTCATCCACTCCCCTTCCCCCTACATTTGCTCAGCATCTATGCCAGGAAGGGCCGTGCCCCCGCCCGGGATGTGGCAGCCACAGGCCAGGGCCCTGCCCACACGGAGCTGGTAACTTGCTGCTCTGCCTGGAGCGAGTGCTGTGAGGTCCCGTGGGCTGTGCCGGCCCTGCAGGTGTCCTGGGGGGCCTCAGGGAGCAGCATTTGGGGAGGTGACTGCAGTTTGGAAGGCTGTCAGCAGGTGGAGAGACCCCAGGGTGGGCTGAGGGAGGAATGAGAGTGGTCAGGTCTCTGGGCCTGGGGACGGGCGGGGTGCATCCCAGGAACTGGAGATGGCACTGAGGAAATGATGGTGCAGATTTGCATCTTAAAAGATCACTGGGGCCTGGAGGCTGCTGGCTGGAGCCCCTTTGCAATAGGAGGTTGGGGGAGGTTTTCCAGCCCAGCCCTCCTACTTCCACTGGTGCTCCCAGGAGCTCTGCCCTCAGCCTCTGTCCTCTGGACTTCAGTGCCTAAAGGAGTGTGAGTGGTGGGAGTCCTGGTCCCTAGCGAGGTCCCCAAGGCCGCTCTGGAAGGCTCTGTGCCAGTGACACCTTCTCTCGGCTGTGTGTGCATGACCAACGCTCTTTGAGTGTCCTGCAGTTAGGAAGCATACCCATTCCTGACCCGCAGGCAGCCCTGTCCTCTGTCCAGTGGGCCCAGCTCCCCACTCAGAGCAGGAGCCTGAAGTCCCCCCTGCTGGGGGCTGGAGGAAGGATCTGAGCTCCAGCCTGTTACCCCCAGTGCATGCATGCACAGGTCACCCCCAGTGCACACTTGCACTCCCTCTCTCTCCCGTCCTTGCTGGCTCTTTCTCTCTCATATCTCTATTGTCTTGTGCTGTGTGTGGTGTGTGTGTGCGGGGGGCGGTGGGAGGGGGGGATCGGGGGCCACAGGCCAGGCAGCCAGGAAGGATGTGTGTGAGCCCCAGGGCTCCGGGACAGGGTGGGGGACCGAGGCTGAGGGACCCACTGGGAACGGACTGTCCAGTCCACTCCAGTGGGCCTAGGGCTTGTGGCATTTTTGTATCATGTTTATTTATCTATTCATGTTCTGAAATGAATGACACCCACCTATAGAGGCTTAGCTGCCTCACCCATCACCTTTGTCTCTTGGAAAACAAATATCAGCGTTAAGGACCCCCTCATTCCCTGTCCGGAGCCAGTCAGTCACTCTGGGACTCCTGAAGAGCAAACTGTCAGTGGCCATGCCTTTCCTTTTATAAAATTCTAAACTATAAGGCCAGGGCGTTTCCCCCCATCCCCCACTGCGTCCCCACGGTCATCAGGAAACAAAGAATGTTTAGTTTTAGGGCTGAGCCCCATGCACTCTGTTGGACACTAGGGTTCTGCTCCAGACAAGCCAAGGGTCTCCAGCCTCCCTGTTTCCAGGATAAGGAGCCGCACACGCAGGGCCCTGATGGGTCTGGACTCGGTTCACAGCTGAATGCCCCTCCTCTGCCCCTCCCTGTGCCCCGCAGCTGCGGAGCCTCGGCCTCCGCCATTACCCCTCACCCTCCCGACCCCGCGTCCTCTCTCCCCTCACCCTCTCCACCCTGCGTCCTCTCCCCACCCCCATCTTCCTGGTGGAGACCTTGGTGTTGGGGTGGGGGCGGGGGTGGAGCAGCAGGAGTGGGGAGGGCAGGTGCAGTCCTCCTGGATGTCGCCCCCTCCTAATCCAAATCCGCCTCCAGTGAACTTCGCACCCTGATGGCCTGGGCTGGGGCTAGGGGTGCTCCCTGGTCCCACCCAACTGATAAATGGAGGCGACCCCGCCTTACTGTTCCCAGAACCCCCAACTGATGCGGGCACCAATTCCACTAGGAAAGTCGGGTGGGGACGGTCGTGAAAGTGGGTGCTTCCCTGCCCGCCTCTGTCCTTGGAGGGGTTGGGGGTGGAGGGACCCCATCTCTCGATGGCTCACTTTTCATCGCCCCCACCAAGGTGGGGCTTGGGGGTGGCTTTGGCCCTGGGTGGGATCTGCATAGGGGACTCTGGCGAATCCAATCCCATGGGCACCTTGGGCACTGTCAGGGGCTTGGGGGCGCCGAAGAGAAACAGAAGAGAAACTCGCCTCGCTTCTAGGGTGACCCAGTCGGGTTCAGCCTGGGGAGCCCCTCCCCGGCCCCTGACCCAGCAGCTGGGGCAGGATAGCGGTGGGGGGGCGACCCCTGAGTCCCGGGGCTGCTCAATACCCCCCACCGGCACTTCCACCTCGGTTGCCTCCTCTGAGAAGTGGGTGAAGCGCAGCGCAGCAAAATTACTGCGTGGGAAGCGTTTAGAGTGTGCTGCATGCGGGTCGGAGCCGGGAACTCCGGGAGGGTTGTACTGCACGGCTGGGGACAGCGGTGTGCGCACGGGTGTGTACATGGGTACATGCGCGTGGGTGTGTGAGCGTGGGTGCGCGCATGGGTGTGTGCTCGTGGGTGTGTGCGCGTGGGTCAGTGCTTGCGGGTACACACACCTGCGCAGAAGAACCCGCGACGCAGCCGCCCTTCCTTGGTTTTGCCAGTGCATGTTTTCTGAGGTTTCTACCAGAGCCTGGTCTTGCAACAGGGGAGGCGCTGCCAACTCTACCCGGCCTAGGCTGCCGGTGGGCACTGGGAAGGGTCTGGGGGAACCCGTGCCAGGCCTCGATCTGCAGCTGGGGGTTAGGGGCTGAGCTTGGGGCGCCAGGGAAGGGTCACCAGTCGTTGGGGACAGGCCATCGCCGGCCATGGAGAACAGGTCAGTGTATCTGGGCGGGGCGGGCATCCAGGGCTCCTTTGTAGTTAAACTGTGCCCCCCGAGGCAGCTGGGCTCCATCCAGGGTCCATGGATGGCGTGCAGGGGCCGTGACTGGGTGGGAGCTGCTGCATCTTTCTCCTGAAAACATCTCCGCAGTGATGGGTGCGGAGGCAGCGCACCGCTGAGTGGGCAGCACCTGCCACTGTCACCCAACAAGGCTCTGCTTCTGGTCCCCATGGTAGATTTGTAGAAACTTCGTGTGGGCCCATCCTGGAGAGACCCCTGCTCCTCTTGTTCATCCAAGCCTTGGTGGAAAGATTCTCAAGCCGCTGCCCTTTGGTTCTGAACGATCTGGGTAACCAGCTCCATCCAGGTGTCCCCCTTGGAAGTCTGGTGTGTTCTGTCTCATGTGTTGAGAAACCTGTTCTGAGAAGGCCGTGGGTTTTACCTGCCGCTGGAGGCCGACAGCTCTGGCAGGTCAGGGCCACCCCCCACTGTTTGGGTTCCCTGGGGGTTGGGGGTGGACTTGGCTAGAGGGAGGCTGATGATGTCACAGACGGGGGAAAATCTGGACTGACAGGCCACAGAAAATTTCAGGCCCCAACAGCCAGGGAAGTGGGGAACTGGCTTCTCTCACCCCATGTTCCATGGTAGGGACCCCTGGAGAGTGGTGGTGGTGGTGGTGGGGTACCCCAGGGAAGCAGGGGGCAGGGTCCCAGCTACCTCCCCACCCCCAGGGGCTAGGAAGACGATGGTAGGACCCAATCCATCTGAACCTATTGTCACCAACCCTGTTCTAATTGCGGGAGGGCCCTCCTCTCACTGAGGGTCTCCTCTCACTGAGGGTCTCCTCTCACTGAGGGACCTTGCAGGGAGAGTGGCACTGGAAAAGCGGGCCCAGTCGAGGGCATCTGCCCACACTCTCCAGAGGAGACAGAGGCCAGGTGATCTTAGACCTGCACTGAGGGTCCTGGGAACGTCTTGCTGGATTTCAGGGCCTCCTGGGATTGCAGCCCTGTGCACCCCTCTCAGTCCCACCCTGTTCCAGCTCCACTGCAGCTGGGGGGTCTCAGGAGCTGGGTGGTGGCATTGGTGTGGTGTGGAGGGGACAGCAGGTGAGGAGGCAGCTCTGGTGGGGAGTGAGCCTGGGTGTGGGACCCTTGGGGATCCTGAAAACACTGGCCCCAAAGGAAACCCCCAAAGAGTGGCCAGCTTGGGCCCCAGATCCCATTGTGGGATCCCTAGGTCATGTACCCTTTGGCCTCTTTCCCTCTGACCTCTGCCGCTCCTGGCTAGACCTGGGGCCAAAGAAGAGGTGTTGCATTACCCTTCACAAGCACAAACAGAAGGCGTTGGCCATTTAAATAAAATGCCAGGGCTCCAGGGGAGAGGGAGGCCCCACCCCACCCCACCCAGGAGCTGGTTGACCACAGTGACACTCAGCTTCAGCTGTGCCTGCTGAGGGCCCTGCACAGAGGCCAACCTGGGCCCTGTCCCCGGGGTTCCTCAAACTCACCAGGGACAGGGAGGCATGGGGGCACCAGGCCCCTCCTGCCAAGGAGTCCTCTGGTCAGATGTGCCACCAGAGACATCACCACCTGAATCCTGGATTTGCAGCAGGGTCACCCTGAGAGTTGCCTGGAGGTGCAGATCCAGGAGGCCTGGGCTGCAGGGATGGGAGCCTGGAACTCAGCACCGCTAGAAATGCTCCCACGACATGGCTAGGGTTGCCAAAGCCAGGGCTGTGTTTGCACAGAGGGCCAGAGAAAGAATGAAATAGAACACTAGGCCGGGAGATGAGCACGCAGAGGCAGGCAAGGCCAGTTTATTCATTGTGTGAGGCACGTGGTGGGCAAGGGCGGCTGATGGCTTGGAGGAGAAGGGCAGGGGGGCCCAGGGACCTCCTGTGGCTGTGGGTGACTCTTCTGCCAGGGAACACGTGGGGCCCCTCAATAATAGGAGAGGGCTGTCTCGTGGTCACCTGGGCCTGGCTTGGAGGTAGTGGATGGGTAAGCCGTGGTTGTGGGGTGTGAGGTCAGCCAGCTTGCACACTGCGGTGTGTACCAGTGTGGTGTGTACTAGTGCGGCGTGTATTAGTGCGTGTGCTGAGAGGTCAGCAGTGGGAGAGGTTGGGGGGAACCTGAGCCTGGCTCGTCCTAGGGGACTTGCCTGTCAGTAGCTGGGCTTCTGGCCTGAGCAGAGGCCTCAGCAGGCCAGGCAGAGCACACAGGGCGGCAGAGGCGGGACATGCAGGAGGCCAGGCAGCAGTGGCTGGGCTGGCAGGAGAAGGCGGGCACACAACAGGAGGGGACGGGCACACAGCAGGTGGCCTGCACACAGGGCGGCAGAGGAGGGACATGGAGGAGGAGGGTCTGCAGCAGGAGGAGGTGCAGCAAACCGGCTGGCAGCTAAAGACTGCTGGCAGCACAGAGAGGAAGCCCCAGAGCAGACAGGCACACAGCAGACGGGCCTGCAGCAGACAAGCTTGCAGCAGACGGGCACGCAGCAGCCCTGCTGGCAGGGGGAGGAGGTGCAGCAAGCTGGCTGGCAGCTAGACTGCTGGCAGCATGAAGTGGAAGCCCCAGAGCAGACGGGCACACAGCAGAGGGACTTGCAGCACACACGCTTGGAGCAGACGGGCACACAGGAGGACTGCTGACACGGGGAGGAGGTGCAGCAAGCTGTTTGGCAGCTAGACTGCTGGCAGCATGAAGAGGAATCCTCAGAGCAGGTGGGCGCAAAGCAGACGGGCTTGCAGCAGATGGGCATGCAGCAGGCCTGCTGGCAGGGGGAGGAGGTGCAGCAAGCCAACTGGCAGCTAGACTGCTGGCAGCACGAGGACGTGCAGGAGCTGGTGCAGCCTGATTGGCAGGGGCTGGGCTCACAGGCCGCCTGGCAGCGGGGGCTGGACACACAGCTCACTGGGGTGCAGACCAGGGTCAGGCAGGAGGCCGGGGCGCAGCAGCTGGGGGCACAGCAGGGGGGCTCGCAGCAGCTCTCTGGGCAGTCGTCCACCTGCCAGGAGTCAGAGCAAGAGTCACAGGAACCAGGAAGGCAGACGCGGCTGCTGTAGCTCAGGTCACTGGAGCAGATAGACATGGTGGACGTGGCCATGCTGGGAGTTGAGCTGGGGGAGATGGAAGAGAGTGGGTGAGGGTGTGGGGGGGAGTGGGGGAGGGAGTAGGTGAGGGAGTAGGGGGAAGTAGGGGAGGGATGGGGGAGGGAGTGACAGAGGGAGTTGGGGGAAGTGGGGGGAGAAGGGGAGGAAGTGGGGGAGGGGTGGGTGAGGGAGTGGGAGGTGGGGGGAGTGGAGGTAGTGAGTGAGGGAGTAGGGGTAGTGGGTGAGCAAGTGAGGGGGAGAAGGAGAGGGAGTCGGGGGGAGTGGAAGGGGGAGTGAGGGGAGCGGGGGAGGGAATGGGGGAAGTGGGGGGAAGTGGAGAGGGGAGTGGATGAGGGAGTGAGGGGAAGGGGAGGGAGTGAGAGGAAGGGGAGGGAGTGGGGGAGGGGTAAGTGGGGAGTGCAGGGGGGAGTGGGTGAGCGGGGAGCGGAGGAGGGAGTTGGGGAGGGAGTGCGAGGCGCTGGGGGCTGGGAGCTTTTATATCCCTATGTGTTGGGTGTTGTCTTAGTAAGAGGCTTCTCAGTGTTCCTCTTTCCTTGTTGGTGTTTGGAGCCGGCTCTTGGGAACCCCTCATCAGGGCTGGTTTATTTTCCCCGGAGAGGCTCCCCCGTCATAAAAGCCCTGGCTGCGCTGGGTCTGGGCTGGCACGTCCTGACTGGGTCTTCTCAGTGGGTAGGACCTACTCCTCAGTGGGTAGGGAGGATCACGCTCCGGAGTGTGAACACTTGGGTGCCGGGCTCTTATCTTGGGGGACCCAATGACAGGGTGACTTGAACTCTGAGCTCACGGAATGGCTCATGCTTGAGCCCCGCTCTGGGGCCTGGAGCCCCTTTCCGTTTGTGTTTGTCGCCAGGTCTCTGCAGGTGAAGGGAGGGTGGTGATTCCAGGCCCGGCTCTGCCCATGACTGCGGCCCACTGTTCCTGCCTCAGGCTGCGCCCTGGATGTCTGTGTCCTGCCTGGGGTGCCAGCAGCCCACGCGATTTTTCTGCCAGTTGAGACACGTGGGCTCCAGGTCGTGGGATTGTGTCTGTGGGCAGGGGACCAGGTGGCTGGCATCCGGCTCAGCAGCGGCCGCCACACGGAGGTGTGAGTCCCTTCCAGCCACACCTGCTCACAGCGCCTGTGGTGCGGGCCCAGCAGGGGCTCAGCCAGGTGTGTGGCCGCGTTGCATGTCGCAGGCTGGGGGCTCTGGAGGCCTCGTGGGCTTGGCTTTAGCCTCTGCTGCCCGCCAAGGAGGTGGTTGGCGCTGCTTCTGCATCTTCTCCTGCCACGTTGTGCGTGAGCACAGACCCTCATGCCCAGTGCACCTTTCCTGGGGGCCAAGCCGAGGCGTCTGTCCACGGGCCCGTGGACAACCCCTGGGCTGCTCATTGGTGGTCAGAAGACAGTGACTGATGCTCTGCCAGGGATGAAAGTTGTGGTGTCCACTCTCAAGGAGGCAGTGGGCAGGCACCACTGCACTCAGGCTGCCCAGGCCCTGGGCTAGCAGGACAGAGACAGCCACCTGTGGGCAGGCAGGGAGCGAGGAGACTGCACTGCAGCAGGCAGCAGGTGCCTGTGGGGCACACAGGGGCAGCTGGAACACCACAGCCACTGGAGGGTGGGAGCCCGAGGCAGGGAGGCCCTGCAAGGAGGCGAGGCAGTCAGGTCCTTGAAGACTGAGAGCACCTTCGTCCGCCAGGGATTGAAGGGGATAGACCTGACCCATTAGAAGGCTGGGGCTCTATTTCGCGATTGCTATTTCATTATTACTGTCGTCTGAAAGATGTTTTAAACCAGAATACCCGGAAATTGTGCAAGTTACGTCGATCATACAATGCTTCACATACATTTGCAGAGTTTCTTGTGGCTGCTCTAATAAATCATCGCTAACTTGATGGTTTAAAAAACAGACATGTATTCTGTTATTCTGGAGGCCAGATGCCTGGGAGCAGTGTTACTGAGAGCGAGCGAGGAGTCCGCAGAGCTGTGCTCCCTGCCAGAGGCTCAGGGAGGCCCCTTTGTTCCTCTTCCAGCTTTTGCTCAGTGGGGTGGATGGTGGCCTCTGCCCGCGTCGCTTCAGTCTCCACCCCTGTGCTCACACGGACGCCGCCTCTCCCGGGTGGTTTCTCTGCCTCCCTCTCATAGGAACATGTGTGACGGCACTAGGGTCTCCTGGCTAAGGCAGGATCATCTCATATCTCAGGGCTCTGAACTTGGCTCAGAGATAGAAGACAGGGAACATGGATCTCGCAGAAGGAAAACAGGGCAAGAGATGCTGGAGGCTGGAAGGGCAGGGCAGGGAGGATAGGCAGAGGCTTGTTGAAGGACACAGAATTGTAGCTGGTCAGGAGGGACATGTTCTAGTATTCTATAGCAGGGGGTCCCAACCCTGGTACCGGGGACCACTATGGCCATGGCCTGTTAGGAATTGGGCTGCACAGCCAGAGGCGAGTGGCAGGCGAGTGAGCGTTACCGCCTGAGCTCCGCCTCCTGCCAGATCGGTGGCAGCACTGGATTCTCAGAGGAGCATGAACCCTGCTGTGAACTGTGCGTGTGACGGGTCTATGTCGCTCCTTATGAGAATCTAATGTCTGATGATCTGCCACTGTCTCCCCTCACCCCCTGATGGGACCATCTAATTGCAGGAAAACAAGCTCAGGCTCCCACTGATTCCACATGGTGGTGAGTTGTATAATTATTTCATTATATATTACAATGTGATAATGGAAATAAAGGGCACAATAAATGTAATGCGCTTGAATCATCCCCAAACCATCCCTTCCCTGGTCTGTGGAAAAGTCGTCTTCCGCAAAACTGGCCCCTGGTGCCATAAAGGTTGGGGACCGCTCTTCTAGATAGCACTGTAGGATGACTGTAAATCAGCAAGAATATATGGTTTCAAGTCGCTGGAAGGAAGGTATCAAATGTTCCCCACAGAAACAGTCCATGTTTGAGGTGATGGGAGCTCTGGGCCTCCCGACCTGACCACTCCACGCTGTCCCAATGGAAGCATCTCTGGGAACCACATGGATATGTACAACGATGATGTGTCTGTTTAAAAAATGTTCAAGGATCTTAATCAGCAACCTGTAGTCAATCTGCAAAGTGCTTTTTCTCACTATAAGGGCAGATTCACAGCTTCTAGGGATGAGGCTGGGGACATCGTCTGGGGGAGTGTCATTTCGCCACCACACCTTCTTTCCCGGTGTTCTGTTGGTTTCTGCCTCTGTCCACCTCTCACCCCTCATTTGGCTTGTGTGACCTTGGAAGATCACCCTGTGGGCTGCGGTTTCCTCTTCTGCAAGATGGGGTCATGGTCCGCCCACCCCACAGGGCCACGTGAGGATTATGTGGTTCAAAACAGGTCACGAAGGCTTCCTGAAGGTCAGCCACTGTTTTTATTGGCCACGAGGCTATATCGAGCTGAACAGTGACGCCTGAATTTCCTCTCAAGCCTGGAAAGCCTGGGATGCCCTGAGGTGGAAGGTTTCACTGCTGTAGGTGGGTTTGACCAGACACTGCTGCGGGGCTGAGGCTTCAGGGCCTCCGGGAGTTCCTTAACCATGAAGTTCCCACTGCCCGGCCCCAAGGCGGGTTCAAACCACTGACTTCATGGATATAGTGTAGTTCTAACAAAATAGAAAGCCTCATGCGGCCCCCCCGGGGCTTCCAGGCCCTGCTCACCGTGTGCTGTTTGGCTGGCAAGGCGGGGCTCTGGGAAGTCCCTGCTCCCTCCGCCCTTCTCGTGTGGACTGGCCTCCTCTCTCTGGTCCTTCAACACTGAGGGACTGCAGGGATGGGCTGAGGGACTGCACGGGGGGCGGCAGAGGAGGGGCCCCAGCAAGCACAGCGGAATGGCTCTCCCTGCCAAACACACGTGGCACCCAGCACGGCCCCCAGCCTTTCTGCCGCCGGTCCTTTGCTTCCCGCTCTCTAGCCGTCCGTCATGGTGGTGGAAGCCTGGACTGAAAGGCACAGTGTCTTCTAAAGTCACCAACTTCTTCCTGTCTTTCTCCAAAATCAGCATCTTCTCCTGGACAAAGAACATGCTTTCTTCCAAAAATAAATTCTGTAGAGGAATCTCGGTTGTCACGGGGCGCTCTCAAAGCATGGGCGTCTCCCAGGATGCTCTCACCTGTGGACATGGCTGTTGACAGCCCTGCTGGCCCAGAGCTGTTGAGCAAATCGGGGCCAAAGTCACCCTAAGCTAAAGAAGTGGTGGTGGGGAGAGGCAGGGCAGACCCTGAAGATATCTGGCAGCTCAGTGAAGATGGCAGGGTAGGGGATGGGGTGGAGTCCAGCTGCCACAGCTGGTCAGGGGAGAGGGCAGTTTGGAGGAAGATGCTAGCTCAGCTTCACATGTGCCCAGGTGCAGCTTCCCTTCGGTCTTGGGGCACATCTGGAGGCCGCCGTAAGCGTGGCTGGGAGCCCAGGGGAGGCACCTGGATGGAGGCCTGGAGGTTGGGGGCAGGGAGAGGACACACATAGAGGAAAGTCAGAGGAATGGGCACAGGAACTGAGACAGACGCAGCCTGGAAGCCCAGGAAGACGGCGTTACAGGGCCAGGTGCAGCAGGGGCCAGCCGGCAGAGTGAGGGACAGAGGGACAGCGACCTCAGCACTGCAGTTCTTGGCCAGATGAAGAGGGAAGGGAAGAACGGTGTGTTGGAGGAGCTGGGAGTGCGATGGGGTCGCCAGGAGCCGCTTCCTCTGGGAGGTGCAAAGCAGCACTGCGATCAGGAGGCTGCAGTCAGAGGCTGCGATCAGGAGGGAGGGGCCTTCGGCTGCATCCTTTTGCTTTCTTCATTTTTTTTTTTTTTTTTTTTTGAGACAGGGTCTCACTCTCACCCAGGCTAGAGTGCAGTGGCTCAATCATAGCTCACTGCAGCCTTGATATCCCAGGCTCAAGTGATCCTCCCACCTCAGCCTCCTGAGTAGCTGGGATGACAGGTTCATGCCACCATGCCCAGCTATGTATTTTTTATTTTAATTAATTAATTTTTTGAGACAGGGTCTCACTCTGTGGCCCAGGCTGGAGTGCAGTGGTACAATCTCGGCTCACTGCAGCCTCCGCCTCCTGGCTCAAGTGATTCTTCTGCCTCAGCCTCCCGGGTAGCTGGGACCACAGGCGCGTGCCATGATGCCCTGCTAATTCTTGTATTTTTAGAGACAAGGTCTCACTATGTTGGCCAGGCTGGTCTCGAACTCCTGGGCTCAAGTGATCTTCCCACCTCGGTCTCCCAAAGTGCTGGGACTACAGGCCTGAGCCACATGCCTGGCCTTTTTATTTTTAATGGAGGCAAGGTTTCACTCTGTTGCCCAGGCTGGAGCTTTATCTATTTTCTGTTAAAAAAGACTTCAGGATATTCATGATCTGGGCAGCAGGCTTCAGACACAGGAGTTGTAGGGGCAGTAGAAGGAAACTGGGCTGCTTCAGACACGGGAGTTGTAGGGGCAGTAGAAGGAAACTGGGCTGCTTCAGACACGGGAGTTGTAGGGGCAGTAGAAGGAAGCTGGGCTGCTTCAGACACGGGAGTTGTAGGGGCAGTAGAAGGAAGCTGGGCTGCTTCAGACACGGGAGTTGTAGGGGCAGTAGAAGGAAGCTGGGCTGCTTCAGACACGGGAGTTGTAGGGGCAGTAGAAGGAAGCTGGGCTGCTTCAGACACGGGAGTTGTAGGGGCAGTAGAAGGAAGCTGGGCTGCTTCAGACACGGGAGTTGTAGGGGCAGTAGAAGGAAGCTGGGCTGCTTCAGACACGGGAGTTGTAGGGGCAGTAGAAGGAAGCTGGGCTGCTTCAGACACGGGAGTTGTAGGGGCAGTAGAAGGAAGCTGGGCTGCTTCAGACACGGGAGTTGTAGGGGCAGTAGAAGGAAGCTGGGCTGCTTCAGACACGGGAGTTGTAGGGGCAGTAGAAGGAAGCTGGGCTGCTTCAGACACGGGAGTTGTAGGGGCAGTAGAGGGAAGCTGGGCTGCTTCAGACACGGGAGTTGTAGGGGCAGTAGAGGGAAGCTGGGCTGCTTCAGACACGGGAGTTGTAGGGGCAGTAGAGGGAAGCTGGGCTGCTTCAGACACGGGAGTTGTAGGGGCAGTAGAGGAAGCTGGGCTGCTTCAGACACGGGAGTTGTAGGGGCAGTAGAAGGAAGCTGGGCTGCTTCAGACACGGGAGTTGTAGGGGCAGTAGAAGGAAGCTGGGCTGCTTCAGACACGGGAGTTGTAGGGGCAGTAGAGGGAAGCTGGGCTGCTTCAGACACGGGAGTTGTAGGGGCAGTAGAGGGAAGCTGGGCTGCTTCAGACACGGGAGTTGTAGGGGCAGTAGAGGGAAGCTGGGCTGCTTCAGACACGGGAGTTGTAGGGGCAGTAGAGGGAAGCTGGGCTGCTTCAGACACGGGAGTTGTAGGGGCAGTAGAGGGAAGCTGGGCTGCTTCAGACACGGGAGTTGTAGGGGCAGTAGAAGGAAGCTGGGCTGCTTCAGACACGGGAGTTGTAGGGGCAGTAGAAGGAAGCTGGGCTGCTTCAGACACGGGAGTTGTAGGGGCAGTAGAGGGAAGCTGGGCTGCTTCAGACACGGGAGTTGTAGGGGCAGTAGAAGGAAGCTGGGCTGCTTCAGACACGGGAGTTGTAGGGGCAGTAGAGGGAAGCTGGGCTGCTTCAGACACGGGAGTTGTAGGGGCAGTAGAGGGAAGCTGGGCTGCTTCAGACACGGGAGTTGTAGGGGCAGTAGAAGGAAGCTGGGCTGCTTCAGACACGGGAGTTGTAGGGGCAGTAGAGGGAAGCTGGGCTGCTTCAGACACGGGAGTTGTAGGGGCAGTAGAGGGAAGCTGGGCTGCTTCAGACACGGGAGTTGTAGGGGCAGTAGAGGGAAGCTGGGCTGCTTCAGACACGGGAGTTGTAGGGGCAGTAGAGGGAAGCTGGGCTGCTTCAGACACGGGAGTTGTAGGGGCAGTAGAAGGAAGCTGGGCTGCTTCAGACACGGGAGTTGTAGGGGCAGTAGAGGGAAGCTGGGCTGCTTCAGACACGGGAGTTGTAGGGGCAGTAGAGGGAAGCTGGGCTGCTTCAGACACGGGAGTTGTAGGGGCAGTAGAAGGAAGCTGGGCTGCTTCCGGAGCTGGAGAGCCTGGGCACTTGTCCCCGGGACTCTGAATCTCCCTGTGAGGACTGAGGGGCTGGGCTGCAGGTGGAGCAAACCGTCCTCTCTGTCTGGGGCCTGGACTCTGTATCCAGTAAGCCCCCACTCGGCAGGGAGTGGCAACTCCACGGGGAAATGCAGGACGGTGGGGGCGGCTGTGCCTGCGAGTGACCCCGCTGCTGCCACCTCTGACACTCACCCATCAGGGCCCTGAGAGATGGACTTGCCTGCTGGGCTGGGGTGGGGATGGCTGCTCCGTTGATCCTCCCTGGGACTGGTACATTCCTCTGGGGACGGCACCAGTGCCAGACTAATGCGTGTTGGGGCCTGGAGAAGGGCTGAAGCTGGGCATGAGGGCCCCAGGAGGCTGCACCTGTGTCCTGGCCTCTTGTTGGGCTGGCCAGCAGTTCAACCAGAAATGACCCAAAGAAGAGAGCAAAGCGAAGCCAGACCACGTGGAGGGCGTTTATTAGGACTTCCAAGCATGGTCCTAGAATGGCAGAGGAGGCACAGCAGCTTCCAAGGAAGCGAGACCACAGAGGCCTGGAATGTGGGAAGTGGTCCAGAAGAGCAGGGGCAGTGGGTGGAGGCAAGTTCACCTGGAGCTTAGCAGGAGCCCCCAGGGCTTAGGGGAGGAGAGGCTGTGCACACATATCCAAGGAAGATACACAACAGAGCAGCTGAGGGACCAGTAGTGGGAGAGGTGGGGACTCACAGTGGTCCCGGGGGACATGCCTGGCAGCAGCTGGACTTCTGGCCTGAGCAGAGGGAGGGAGGGAGTGTCTGGGTGCTGGATGGGAAGGAGGGAGGGAGTGAGTGAGTATCTGGGTGCTGGATGGGAAGGAGGGAGTGAATGTCTGGGTGCTGGATGGGAAGGAGGGAGTGAGTGAGTGAGTATCTGGGTGCTGGATGGGAAGGAGGGAGTGAATGTCTGGGTACGGGATGGGAAGGAGTGAGTGAGTGAGTGAGTATCTGGGTGCTGGATGGGAAGGAGGGAGGGAGGGAGTGTCTGGGTGCTAGATGGGAAGGAGGGAGGGAGGGAGTGTCTGGGTGCTGGATGGGAAGGACGGAGGGAGTGAGTGTCTGGGTGCTGGATGGGAAGGAGGGAGGGAGTGAGTGAGTGTCTGGGTGCTGGATGGGAAGGAGGGAGGGAGTGAGTGTCTGGGTGGGAAGTGAGTGCTGGATGGGAAGGAGAGAGGGAAGTCAACAAGCTGTAGCCTTGTGTGCGTTCTTTTCATTATAGGCAAGCAATAATTGTTGTATATTATTACTTTATCAATACATGTGTGCCAAAACTGCATATTCTTCCATTTGACTGCCTTTAAAAATGTTTTATCATGATAAAATATATATAACATAAAATAGTCATTTTAACTATTTTTATCTTTTAAACATTGTGGTAAAATATGCACAGCATAAAATTTACCATTTTAACCATTTTTAAGTGAACAATTCTGTGGGTTAAGTACATTCACAGTGCTGTGCAACCACCAACACCGTTCACCTCCAGGACTGTTTCTTCTTGCCGAACTGAAACTCTGTCCCCATTAAACACTCACTCCCCATTTCCTTCTCCCCACTGTCACTGGTCACTTCTATTCTACCTTCTGTTTCTGTGAAGTTGCCTGTTCTAGATATTTCATGTAAGAGAAATCAAACAATATTTGTTTTTTTGTGACTGACTTATTTCACTTGGCACAATGTTTCCAATGTTTATCTGTATTGTAGTATGTGTCAGGACTTCTTTCATTTTTATGGATAATTAATATTCCTTCATATGGATATACCACATGTTTCTTTTCATGTGGAAATCTAGTTTTCCCAGCACCATTTGGGGAAGAGATGATTCCTTCTCCATTGATTGGTCTTGGCACTCTTGTTGAAAATTGGTTGACCATGAATGAATAGCTTTATTTCTGGACTCTTAGATTCCATTGCTCTTTGTGTCTATCCTTATGCTACTACTGCACTGTTTTGATTAATGTAGCTTTGCAGTAGGTTTTAAAATTGGGAAGTGTGAATCCATTCATCCATTCATCTGTTGGTAGATACTTGGGTTATTCATACCTTTTGGCTATTATGAATAATGCTGCAAAGAATGTTGACATACAAGGATCTATTTGAGCCTCTCTCTTTTTATTTATTTACTCATTTTTAGTTCTTTTGGGTACTCCTTATTTCCTGAGCCATGTGGTAATTCTATGTTTAACTTTTGAGGAACCGTCAAAATGTTTCCATAGTGGTTGCATTATTCTACATTCCCACTGGTAATGTATGAGGGTTCCAGTTTCTCCACATCTTTGTCAACACTTGTTATTTTCCTTTTTTTAAAAAAGAATTACAGCCATCCTGGTAGGTGTGAAGTAGCATCTCATTGTGGTTTTGATTTCCATTTTCCTAATGAGTAATACTGTTGCGCATCTTTTCATGTACTTATTGGCCATTTGCATACCTTCACTGGAGAAGTGTCTACTCAGTCCTTTGCCTATTTTTTAGTTGGGTTGTCTTTTTGTTGTTGAGTCACAGTCAGATGTATGATTTGCAAATATTTTCTTTCATTCTGTAGATTGTCTTTTCACTTTCTTGACAGTGTTCTCTGATTCAAAAAAGTTTTAAATTTCGGTGAAGTTCAGTTTATTTTTTCTTTTGTTGCTGGTGCTTCTTGTGTAATATCTAAGAACCCAGTGTCAAATCCAAGGTCATAAAGCATTTCTCCCATCTTTTCTTCTAAGATTTTGATGGTCTCAGCTACTATATTTAGGGCATTGATCCATTTTGAGTTAATTTTTGTATATGATATTAGGTAAGGGCCCAACTTCATTCTTTCCCATCTGGAAATCTAGTTTTCCTAGCACCATTTGTTGAAGAGATTATTCTTTTCTCGTTGAATTATCTTGACACTGTTGTTGAAAATCGATTGACCATAAATGTGTGAGTTTATTTCTGAACTTTGAGTTCTATTCTATTGGTCTATATGTCTATTCTTAGGCCAGTACCACACTGTTTTGATTACTGTAGCTTTGTAGTAAGTTTTGAAATTAGGAAGTGTGAATCCTCCAACTTTATCCCTCTTTTTCAAGATTGTTTTGGCTATTCTGAGCTCCTATAATCTGTATATGCTTGAAGATCAGCTTTTTCATTTCTGGAAAAAAAAAATACTTGGAATTTTTATAAGGACTGCATTGAATCTGTAGATTTCTTTGGGTAGTAATGCCATTTTAACAACATGAAGTCTTCTAATCCATGAACATGGATATCTTTCCATTTATTTAGATCTTCTTTAATTCTTTCAGCAATGTTTTATAGTTATTGTACAGGTCTCTTATCTCCTTGGTGTTATTTGTTACTAGGTATTTTATTCTTTAGGATGCCATTGAAATGGAATTGTTTTTCTTCATTTCCTTTTCAGATTGTTCATTGCTGGTGTATAGAAACATGTATGATTTTTGTATATTGATCTTGTACCCTGAAACTTTGGTGAATTCTTTAATAAAGCTCTAGTAGCTATCTTGTGGATTCTTTGGGATTTTCTATAGATAAAATCATGTCGCCTGTGAAAAGAAATAATTTTACTTCTTCCTTTCCAATTTTGATGACATTTATTTATTTATTTTTCTTGTTTAATAGCTCTGGCTAGAACTTCCAGTACAATGTTGAATATTGGTGGTGAAAAGGGACATCCTGTCTTGTTCCTAATCTTAGGGGGAAAGCTTTCAGTCTTTCACTGTTGAGCATGTTGCAAGCTGTGGGTTTTTCATAAATGCTGTTTAGTATGTTGAGGAAATTCCCTTCTATTCCTAGTTTTCTGAGTGTTTTAAAATCATGAAATGGTGTTGGACTTTGTCAAAGCCTTTTCTTTGTTAATTGAGATCATGTGTTTTTTTTTCCACTTCATTCTGTTCGTGTGGTATACTACATTGGTTATTTTTAATCTGGAACTATCTTTGCATTCCTGGGATAAATCCAACTTGGTCATGGTATATAATCCTTTTAATATGCTGTTGGAATCACTTTGCTAGTATTTTGTTGAGAATTTTTGCATCTGTATTTAAAAGGCATGTTCGTCTGTGATTTTCTTTTCTTTTGATGTTTTATGTGGGTTTGGTATCAGCATAATGTTGGCTTCATAGGTGAGTTAGAAAGTGGTCCTTCTATTTTTTCTTTCACAAATTGAGGAGGTTTTTGTTAAATTTTTAAAAAATGTGTGGTGATATTCACCAGTAAAGCTGTTGTAGGGTGGAGTGTCCTATACATGTCTTTTGTGAGTAACTGGTTGATAGTGGGTTCAGTTCTCTATTTCCTATTGACCTTCTGACTAGATGTTCTGTTCATTATTGAAAATGAAATATTGAAGTCTCCAACTATTGTAGAACTGTCTATTTCTCACTTGAATTCTGTCAATGTTTGCTTCATGTATGTTGGGGACTCTTTGTATGGTGCATATATGTTTCTAATTCTCATACCTTTGATGAGTTGAGTCTTTTATCCATACATAATGTCTTCATGCATTTTTGCAGTTAGCACAATATGGAAAAATAGGTCCTTGATGTTCTGTCTCTCAGTTTTTAGGGTCTTTGTGTATAGATGGGGACATAAGGATTCTTGAAAAAATAAGCTTATTATAGAGAAAGTCAGACGTAAGTAATGGCTGATACATGGTACGGTGTTAACAGTTTTACTTGAGAGACATAGGGGTGAGTGCCATTGTTTGCTGTCAGCTCTGTTCCCTGGCACCTAATGAGGCACATGCTAATTCCATAATCTCTTGAAGCTTGGAGAGAGAGAGGGACTCAAAGCAACAACGTTGTAAAATCATGTTCTTAAGAGACATCTCAGATGCTACCTAGGTAAGGGGGTGAGCGGGGGAGAGAGAGAGAAGTGGGGAGAGAGGAGAGAAGGGGAGAGGAGGCGAGGGGAGATGAAGGGAAGGGAGGGGAGGAGGAAAAACTGGCAGGTGTCAGGATTCTCCATCCCACTTTAAATTAGAGAAGCTGTGTTTTAATCTGTTTGACAGACTTGACATCTAAGTCAAATATTGAAAAAATATTTCCACTACTTTAAAATATTTTGAAAAGAGCCTGGCATGGTGGTACATACCTGTAGGCCCAGCTCCTTGAGAGGCTGAGGTGGAAGGATCGCTTGAGCCCAGAAGCTTGATGCTAGACTGGCAACATGGCAAGACCACCCATCTCTATAAACAAACAGACAAACAAAAATGTAGAAAGGCAAATGACCACACACCCAGAGGATAAAATACATGCTACTGAGTCTTAGAAAAACACATATGCTTACTTAATAGTTTTATGGTTAATAAGTAGATGTCATGTTTATTGCTTATCTTAAGAACTGTTTATCTTCTGCTTAACCTGTTTCTTTAGAGCATGCTCATCTTTGGAAGTGTGGGCTGAATGTTGACCTCCTGGACATTGTGAGTGTTGTTCTGTGAGTCTATAGCATTCGGTGTTGCTGATGAGATGTCTGATGCTAATCTGATTTTTATTGCTTGTGGGTGACTTCGTTTGTTTGATTTTCTGGAAGCTCATGGGAACCACTTGTTATCTTTGATGTTATATAATTTCAACAGGACGTATCTAGGATTTTTCCATTCATTTTCTTGGCATCACTTGGTTCTTTTTGGCCTGAAGACTGTGTCTTTAACCTTGGGAAATGCTCCTCTTTAGGGGTTTATGTGCATCCTCTCCTCATTCTCACTGTCCAGCTTTTTGGGACTCCCACACATCAGGGATTGCATTCACTAGATCAGTCATTTATGGTATTTTTTCCTCATATTTTTTATCTCTTTGATGTTTTGTTCCAAATCGGAGAGATTTCTCAACCTCATGGTGATGGTTAATACTGAGTGTCAACTTGATTGGACTGAAGGATACAAAGCATTGATCCTGGGTGTGTCTTTGAGGGTGTTGCCAAAGGAGATTAGCATTTGAGTCAGTGGACTGGGGAAGGCGGACTCACCCTTAATGGGGTGGGCACCATCTAATCAGCTGCCAGCAAATATAAAGCAGACAGAAAAAAACGTGAAAAGGCGAGACTGGCCCAGCCTCCCAGCCTCCATCTTTCTCCCGTGCTGGATGCTTCCTGCCCTCGAACGCTGGACTCCAAGTTCTCCAGTTTTGGGACTCGGACTGGATCTCTGCTCCTCAGCTTGCAGACGGCCTGTGGTGGGACCTTGTGATCCTGTTAGTTAATACTTAGTAACCCACCCCCATATATATATGTGTGTGTGTGTGTGTGTGTGTGTGTGTGTGTGTACTGCTTGTGGGTGACTTTGTTTGTTTGTTTGTTTGATCTTCTGGAAGCTCATGGGAACCACTTGTTATCTTTGATGTTATATAATTTCAACAGGACATATCTAGGATTTTTCCATTCATTTTATTCATATATATTCACACACACACACACACACACACACACACACACACACACACACACACACACACACATATATATATTCTATTAGTTCTGTCCCTCTAAGGGAACCCTAATACAATCACCTTTAAGCCTCTCTGTTTAATTTTAGATATGAATGAGATGTTTAATATCTATGACATTTTGGGGATCATTGTTCTAATTGTTCATTTTCAAAGCATCTTGTTCTTGTTTGATAGATGTAACATCTTCCTGAATGTCTAAGTGTATTTAGGATTTTTTAAGTTCCTTAAACCATTGGTTTCCCCTGGGTGCCGTGATATGTTAGTTTATCTTGGTCTTGCTTTTTGTGCTGCCGGCTTCTCTCCTGGTTGGGGTGAGGGGTGGTTCCGGCTCCCCTCCTGGCTGGAGAGAGGGGTGGTCCCGGCTTCCCTCCTGGCTGGGGCGAGGGTGGTCCCGGGCTGCCTGGGCTCCTCTCCTGCTGTATATGTGGTCTGTTTGCTGCTGGAGGAGCCCCCACTTAAGTGGGGAGGTTGGCCTGGTGCTCTATGCTTGGGGCGCAGGTCCATCCATTGCCAGCATCACTTTGGAGTAAAAGCGATGGAAGCCCAAGGCCAGCATGAGAGAATTGTGCCTGGTGACCCTCAGGGCCTTGGGGGGCCTGGCCAGAGGGTGCCGTGCTCACACCTTCAGTTCCCCTCTCCACTGCAGCCCTCCCCACTCTCCTTCTGCTGGGCTTGCTGGGAAGCAGAGCTGCATGGGGCTCCCGAGCAGATGGGTCCCACCTCTGCCCTGGCCAGCAGTCCACACACCCCTCTCTTTCCTTTTCATTGCTGGAGTCCCTCATCCTTGGTAAACTCATTTCCCTTCCCCTGTGGTGGTCTTGAGAAGGTGGAAACGGGAACGGTGGGCTGGGTCTGCCATCCTGCCCTGGGGCAGCCATGCTGTTTGAGTGTTGGCTTCCTCATGACTGTCCTGCTGCTTCTGGGACATTTGGTTGACCCGCAATCTACCGTTACTCTCCTTGAATGCTGGGTACCCCAGTTCTCTGCGTGTACCGCACTTCCCTCTGATCGTACCCCAGTTCTCCAAAGCAGAGATCCCGTGTGTCTCTTTTACTTTTTATGAAAACATTTACTATTTTCATCTTCTTAACTACTTTTTAAAAACGATCTTTATTTTCATTTGGTTATGAAAAACGGAAACATACAGAAAAGTTGTAAAAATTAAACAGTGGGCATCCACGCGCCTGTCCCTGGATCTGCACCTGGCAGGGCACTCACTCTGCTTGATCGGATAGTCACCCGCGAGCCGGCCTCTGTCCGTACATCTTATTTCACATGCACTGCAGGAGGCGCAGCAAACGCGCACTTTACTCTCACACTTCAGCAACGTGCCATTAACTCGAGTTCAGCATTTGTTTTGCGTGTGAAATGAGACAAACCTCAAGGGTATCATTTGATGAAGTTTGCCAATCCATCAACACAGGTCACCCAGGCCCCCTCAAGGCCCAGGGGATGGTGGGCTTCTCAGACTCCATCAGGACCCTGGACTTGACCATCCTCCCCAGAACTCTTCTGCCTTCCCCAGTCAACTTCACCCAATCCCCCAGAGATGGCCGCTGCTGAGAATTTTTAAAAGCATAAACGGGTTCTCCTTGTTTTAGAACTCATTTAGATGGCATCATACAGCAAGTCCTCCTGTGCCAGCCTATCCCACCCCACGGGTGTTTCTGTGACGCGTTCCTGTTGCCATTGTGCGTAAGAGTGCCGCCCTCAGTGCTGGTGTGGATTGCACTGTACTGCTGCGTCAGGCTGTTTATCCATCCACCGGCTGACGGACACATGGGCCATTCCAGTTTTGTCTGGCATGACACAGTGGGAGAAGTGTGCCTGCCGTTCAGAGCCCTCAGCACCCAGAAGCTGGGTAATCACCAGGCTCCAAGTATGTCACTGGGAGCCCCGGCTTTTAGGGGACTCTTCCTCCTGTTGAGCTGAAATCTGCTTCCCTGTCACACTGGCTCAGCGGCCCCAATCCAGCCTCTGGGGAAATGCGTGCTAGCCCTTCTGACACCCGTAGTCAGCCACCAGGTTCCCCAGGCTCAGCCTCCTCCTTCCCACAGTCCTTTGTCCTGAGGCTTGGTTTCCAGGCTCCAAAAGAGCCCTGGGTGAGAATCCTCGTCTGAAACCACTGGGAAGGAAACACCCACTTTGGACTCAGCAGTTTCAGCCACAGCTTTTCCCAGAGCGGCTTCCTGACATCCCAGGGTCAAGCTCCACCTCTGAGCAGTGACCCACGACAGGACCCCGTGCTGACATCGTCTTGGTCAGGAAGGCAAAGGACAGTGAGAAACAGTTTCAGGGAAATTTTTAAAAAGACCCAGTGTTGAGGAGCAGAGAGACGTATTTTTGATAGGGAACTAAGCCTTCCTGGACAAGAACGTTCAGGGGAAATTCCAGCCACGGTGGGAGATGAATTCGTCACTGGGGACTGAGAAGTGCAGGGGGATTGTGATAATAGGATAAAGGGAAAGGCTTTTGGTAAATAATAGCAGAGAGCCGGTTATCAGGATAATCCGCCAGCAGCAGGCCGGTGTGGCAGGTCACAGGTCTGCAGGCCAGGGAAGGGGCAGGAGGGCCGGCAGCACCTGGAGGACCGGCAGGAGGTGGCCACTCACAGGCCTGACCTGAGCATGCGGCAGGCCAGCTGGCAGGAAGTGGACGCCTCACACAGGGGCCGGCACAGCACAGCTGCGCGGTGGGGGCGGGGGTGGTGGTGGCCAGGTGGCAGCAGGAGGTCCCACAGCCCTGGGTGGGCAGCAGGTGGTGGGGATGCAGCATGGAGCCAGGGCAGGCCATGGTTGTCTGGGCAGCAAGCGCCCTGGTGTCTTCTCCTCTGCCCTCTCCTGTTGATCTCTCTGGGTTTTCTTGTTGAGGTTACTCAGTTCAGGAAACTCTGAGCTGGGGACTCCTGCAACTCAGCAGACCATGTGTTTCCTGGAAACAGAGCCGGGGGTGGCTGGTGAAGGGCTGTCAGTGAGGCCAGGGGCCCGCCTCATGGATGTTCAGGGTCCCCCTGTTGTAAATACTGTCTGGAACTCAACACAAGCACAGTCGCAATCACTGCACCAGGGGCCCCGTTTCGACTGAGAAGCTCAGTCATCATCAGGGTCTTCCCGAGTAACGAGAGCCAAGTTACTGGGCTCCATATTGTGGAATAATAATGATGATTATTGGGGGAGCAATAATGCACAGAGGTCTAGCGCTGTGCCAGGCTGTGATTGGCATCTTACGGGGTTATCTCATTCATCTTTGCCAGCATTCGGGGTGGCCGATACCCCATTTTACAGATCATGCAAGTCCTAGATCATTTGCATGATGGGTGCGTGTCCGTGCCACTGCAGAGACGCAGGGATCTGGACTGCTTGGTTTCACTCTGGAATCCGTGGTCGTTCCCACTGTGCCAAATTATATTGGGCTCAGGGTTCAATACGTGGCTCATCCTGAAGTCCTGAACCAGCTGGGACAGAGAAGATGGATGAAAAAATCAGCCACGTCGGCCTCTGCAGAGCATGGCTCAGGCATGTGACCACAGTGGGCTTCCTGACACCACACCTCAGAAAAGCCCACTTCACACGAGAAGCACTAGTGGCCACAGGCCGCCACCTCTGCAGACGGAGCCCAGGAGGATCCATCATGGAGGGGGGCCTGAGCTACTCCTGTCTGGTTCCTCTCCCACGCTGAGGGTCTGATCAGTCTCACCTCTGCAGAGGCAGCGTGGGGGAGAGTGAGGAGCTGGCGTGAAATTCCAGGATGCTCCTGCACTTGGGAAGCAGCGGGCAGGAGTGTGGGTGGCACGTTCCTCCTCACACTCCAGCTCTGTTCTCTTGACGGATTGGCCACAGCGCTTTATTCTACGGTGGTGTCACATGGTAGGGGATGAGCTGTCTCTCAGGGCAGAGCTACTCCCTCCATCCCAGGCAGCTCCCAGGGGCACCCTCTGCTCCCGTGTGGGTCCTCCTGTGCCTGCTGGTGGTGGATACAGGTGATTCCTGCCACAGAGCCTTTGGACAACTCAGACACCACGTTAATGAAATCCCCTCCCAGGCTGAAGACCAAGTGGGGTCTCACAGCTGTGGACAGAACTTACAAGTCTACGGATCCAGAGCTGATCGGTGGCCATGTGGTGGGAGTGACCTTAAGGCCTAGGGACAAGCCGGGTGAGGCCACAAGTTCAATCCTGTCACAGGCAACTCCTTTCACTACTATAGCTCAGAATCACACTTAAAAACCAAGAGAATTGGTGCAGCCATGGTGACCATATGTTCTTTTTTTTTTTTTTAAGTGATTAATGGCAATTTTATTACAGCAGCATGTACTTACTTTATTCTAAAAGAATAGAATTCATAAACAGAAACAGCTTTTATATTTGTTTGCAACCTGCAAAATTGAGTTATTTTGCTGATATAAAATGCTAAGAACTCACTAGAGGACCATGCCACCTTCTGAAAAGGCCACACACCTACTTCTTAAATGTGTTAAAGTTACAGCGTGTCCCAGACTCGTCCAGAGCAAAATAAGCAAGCGACTGACTGCTCTTGACTGTCCCTTCCCCAGCAATAGCACTGATTGTGTTGGGGAAAGCCACAGAGCAAGGCTGCACAGCCAGATGGAGGAGACTTTATTTAAAGGCAAAATACCAAAATGGCTCTCTGGTGTAGGTGATTTCTACTTTCACACTCAGCTTGTACAGGATCCCCTAACCTTAACTTCTTTCTCCTTCAGGGGCTGATTTGGATTGACTTGTTGAGAATGGTATCCATTATTACTGAGTCAGGAGAGAAAGGGATTTCTGTGGTTACATGTAAACTTGTGATAGGTCTGCAGAAGTTACAGGTGAAGAGGGCAGTGAGGAAGTCAGCCACGATCCATCTACGTGAAGGTCACACCAGCTTCATTGTACACTTTGAAGACTTTCTCAATGGCATTGACATAGGCAGCTGTTCTCAGGTCCAATCCCAGGTTATACTTCATGGCTGTGCGCATAATTTGCCTGGCAGATCGCTCCATTGTGTACGCCAAGCCAGAATGCACGCAACGTGCACGGATGTGCTTTAGGTTGACTAGGATGAGGCCAGGTGGGCCCTGACCTGCAGGAAGGAGTAGAGGGCATGGGGGAAGGTAAAGGAGCAGGTAAATATCAAAGACGCGTCCTTGTTCTTCTGTAATCGACTCGTAAGACACCTAACCTTTAAAATGGGTTACTTGGTGACTAGGTCACGTAAGACCATATGTGACCATATGGGCGGGTCTCACTCTAGTCTGGTCCTTACTCATTTGGTGCCAGGCTGTAGGGGGTCTCGGCTGGATGTTGGTGTGGGGGCTGGAGTGGGGGCTTCACTCTTAATCCTCCAGCAGCTTCTCTCTGGTGAGCCTGTGGTGGCCTTGCCCTGGGAATACACAGCCCTGCCCATCCCACAGATTCACAGTCAACTCCCACACTGCGAGGGCTGCTCTCCACATGGACCCTTCTTTCCGCTTCTCTGCTCCTTGGACTCCAGGGCTTCAACTGCATGGGCACTGGCCCTTCCTCCTTGGCAGAGTTGGACCATTGTATTTTGCTCAGACTGCAGCTGGTGACACTGCATTTTGGAAGCCTGCCCCAGCAGAGAGCTGGGAAGTGGGAGTTTATCTCCTAAGTTTCTTCTCTCTCAGGAATCACAGTCTGCACTGCTGGTTAACCACTGCCTGAAAACGAGCATCTCCTAAATCTCAACTGTATGGTTGATAGAGTAGCCAGTTTTGCATCACTCACTCCAGCAGGTTTCCCAGTGTGATTACATTGTCTATATTCAGTTCTGGTCTCTTCCCCAAAGTTTCTGGTTGATGCAACAGAAGTTGTGATTCGAGGAGGTTTTTTGGGTACCACTCATGTCTGCTTCAGTGTGGAACTAATGAAGGGAGGCAGATATCAGGCAGGTGGAGCTAAAACTGCCTGTGCATCACCAATAAATTTGGGCAGGTTCCAAATGTAACAAGAGCTTGAAGAAGGTGCAATTAGTCATGAAACAAAGGGCCAAATAAAAAACATGAGCATCTACAACAGAAAACTGGGTTCCAGAAAACAGCCTTGAGGAAGAAAAACAAGGAAGACAACAGGTGCATGCTTCTGTGCTGTGGGGACGCCTGGGTCCAGGTATAAAGGCTGCTCAGGGAAGCTGTCCCCAGACATCACTGCCCTCTGCCTCGACCTTATCCAGCCACACGCCACCATGTGCCATACCAGCTGCTCCTCAGGCTGCCAGCCAGCCTGCTGCGTGTCCAGTCCCTGCCAGGCATCCTGCTGCGTGCCTGTGGGCTGCCAGTCCTCCGTGTGTGTGCCCGTGAGCTTCAAGCCAGCCGTGTGTGTGCCTGTGAGCTGCCAGTCTTCTGTGTGTCTGCCTGTGAGCTGCAGGCCCATTGTGTATGCGGCCCCCTCCTGCCAGTCCTCCCTGTGCGTGCCTGTGAGCTGCAGGCCCGTTGTTTATGCGGCTCTCTCCTGTCAGTCCTCCGGGTGCTGCCAGCCCTCCTGCGCCAGCGTCCTCTGCAGACCCATCTCCTGCGGCATCCCTTCCTGCTGCTGACCATGAATCTCCAGACCCGCTGCTCCCAGTGCAGATGAGGCCACACCTGCACACTCCCCGGATGAGTCCTCAGTTGGTCTTCTGCACATGGGGCAGGTGAAAAGCATGCTCAGTGAACCCTCTGAATTCTGGATCAAGAATATGACAGAATGATCTGGAGCCCTTGCTGACCTTGCCCATTCCCCCAGGGAAGTCCAGCGTCCCAGAGTCATTCTCTGACCCCACGAGAGCCAAATAAACCAACTTTCCCTATGCAGCTCTGCGTTTATGGTCTTTCTTTTTTATTTCCATACTCCCTGCTGTTTATTCAGCTGATTACATAGAATTTGCTGCTAAACCCTCTTCAGTGGTCCCTTCACACAGTCCTCATTAGCAGGTGGTGTCCCAGGTGGAGGGTGCAGCTAAAGATGCCCATGTGGTCTCTCCCAAGACTCCCAGGGCCCAGGTGCAGTGGCCACAGCAGTGACTTACCCTCCTGTGGTGGAGTGAGTGGTCTTCCCCACTGGCTGTCCACTCCTGCTCCAGGCCAGCAAGCCCTGCACTGATGGCCAAAGCCTCAGAGCACCGAGGATCGGGTTTTCCCATGTGGTTGGTGGACGTCCTGTTCCCAGGTTGCGGAGGATCTCAGGTTTACAGAACTGGATTAGTTCTGCAGCACACACTCCCATCACTGGTCCACATATGGCACTTTTTAAAAATTGATACATAATATCTTTATGTATTTATGGGGTATATGTGATACTTTACACACAGAGGATATGTAATGATGAAATCAGGATATTCATCACCTTGTCTATCACTTCTCCGTGTTGAGAACATTTTACACTCTCTCTTCCAGCTGATGTGAGACATACAATACATGGTTAACTGTAGTCACCCTATGCTGATATCAAATACTAGAACTTATTCTTTCTGTGTAACTGCATGTTTGTACCCATTAACCAAACTCACTTCCCCTCTAACACACACCCCTCTTCACCTCTGGTAATATCATTCTACTCTCTACTTCCACGAGATCAACTTTGTAAACTCCCACATGTGAGTGAGAACATGTAATATTTGTCTTCAGTGACCTTTGGTTCCATCCATGTTGCTGCAAATGGCATGACTTCATTCTTTTTTATGGCCGAATAAGATTCCATTGTGAATATATGCCACAGTATCTTGATTCATTTATTTATTGATAGACACTTAGGTTGAATCTGTATCTTTGCTATTGTGAATAGTGCTGCAATAAACATGGGGGTGCAGGTATCTTTTTGATACGCCAATTCCCTATCCTTTGAATAAATAGTAGCAGGATTTCTGGATAGTATGGTAGTTTTATTTTAGTTTTCTGAGAAAGCTCTGTACTGTTTTTGATAATGGCTGTACTAATTTACACTTCCACAAATGAAGTATGAGTTCTCTTTTCTCCACATCTTTACTGGCATCTGTTATTTTTTGTCTTTTTGATAATAGCCATTCTAATTGGGGTAAGATGATGCTATCTCATTCTAGTTTTGACTTCAGTTCCCTGATGATTAGTGATGTTGAGTTTTTTTTTTTTTTTGCATACCTGTTGGCCACTTGTATGTCTTCTTTTGGGAGATGCCTATTCAGGTGCTTTGCCCATTTATCAATGGAATTATTTGTTGTTGTTGTTGTTGTTGTTGTTGTTGAGTTGTTTGAGTTCCTTACCTATTCTGGATATTGGTCACTTTTCAGATGCATAGTTTACAAATATTTTCTCCCATTTAACAGGTTGTCTCTTCACTCTATTGATTGTTCCCTTTGCTGTGCAGAGCTTTTCAGTTTAATATAATCTCATTTGTCTATTTTGGTTTTTGTCGCCTGTGTTTTTGTAGTCTGAGCTATAAACTGTTCGCCTAGACCGATGTCCTGGAGCATTTCATTTATGTTTTCTTCTGGTAGCTTTATGGTTTTCAGTCTTACGTTTAAGGCTTTGATCCATCTTGAGTTGATTTCTGTATATGATGTGAAGTAGGGATCCAGTTTCATTCTTCTGCATGTGGCTATCCAGTTTTCCCAGCACCATTTATTGAGGTTTTTTTTTCTGTATTGTACATTCTTGGCACCTTTGTTGAAAATCAATTGGCTGTAAATATATGGATTTATTTCTGGGTTCTCTATTCTGTTCCATTGATCTATGTGTCTGGTTTTATACCAATACTATGCTGTTTAGCCTTGTAATATATTTTGAAGTCAAGTGGTGTGATGCCTACAGGGTTTTTTTGGTTCCATATGAGTTTTAGGACTGTTTTTTCTACTTCTGTGAAACATGTCATTGGCATTTTGATAGAGAATGCATTGAGTCTGTTGATTGCTTTGGGTAGTATGATCATTCTAACAATGTCATTTCTTCTGATCCATGAACATGGAATGTCTTTCCATTTATTTGTGTCTTCTTCAATTTATTTTATCAGTGTTTTGTAGTTTTCCTTGCAGAGGTCTTTCACATCCTTGGTTATATTTATTGCCAGGTATTTTATTTTTAAAATAGCTATTGTGAATGAGATTGTGTTCCATGGTGGGCAGGTCTGTGTAAACCTACCCCCAAAGTTCAAGGAAGCTGAGAGGCCACAGAAAGAGGCTGACAGATCCAGTTTCTCAGAAAGAAACATTTAATAAGGACTTAAAACAGAAACCATGTGTGACTTGGGTGGTGATAAGATAAGTTGGCGGATCCCTGTGCCATTACCCCATCCACACCCAAGGCTTATATACCATAAGGAAAGGGCATACGTGATTTAGAAGGGCTCTGTAATCAATTGAAGTACAATAACATCAAGGTTGTTTTGAAGCAAGATTTATAGTATGTGCTCTTATACAATGAACAGTAGATTAAACTGGAAATCTTAGAGGCCTTCCAAGAACAGGTTAACTAGAAGTCCATATGGCAGATTAGCATCCAAGATAGAGTTGTTTTAGCCTTCATGGATTGCCTTTTTGCTTACTTTGTCAACTAGTTTGTTATTGGTGTATCAAGACACTATTGATTTTTATATGTTGATTTTGTATCCTGCAACTTTACTAAATTTGTTTATCAGTTCTAAGAGATTTTTGGTGGAGTCTTTAGGTTTTCCTAAATATAAAATCATGTCATGTGCAAAGAGGGACCATTTGACTTCCTCTGTTCCAATTGGGATGGCTTTTATTTCTATCTCTTACCTGATTGCACTGGCTTGGGCTTCCAGTACTATGTTGAATAGGTGTATTAGTCCATTCTTACATTGCTATAAAGCTATACCTGAGACTGGGTAATTTATAAAGAAAAGAGGTTTAATTGGTTCATAGTTCTGCAGGCTATACAGGAACCATAGAGGCTTCTGCTTCTGGGGCAGCCTCAGGAAGCTTACAATCATGGCAGAAGGCAAGAGGGGCACCAATGCTTCACATGTCTGGAGCGGTGTGGGGTGGTACAGGGTGCCACACACTTTTAAACAACCAGATCTCACAAGAACTCACTATTATGACAACACCTCCAACAGGGACAGTGCTAAACCATTCATGAGAAATGGCCCTCATGATCAAATCACCTCCCACCCGGCCCCACCTCCAGCACTGGGGATTACAATTAAATATGAGATTTGGGTGGGGACACAGATCCAAACCATGTCAATAGGAGTGATTAAAATAGGCATCCTTGACATATGCACGCATGCCTCTACTTACTCATGCCGCTATGGCAGCTCCCGTGTCCACCAGCAGCACTGTCTGCTCGACAGAGATTCTGTGGGCCTGTCAGTTATCAGGTGTGACCCCCGCTGCCCAGAGTTGTCTCTGTGGGAAGTTTGTCCTCCGCCCATTGCGACCATGCCACAGATACTCTATTTCAGGCAGCTCTGGGTTGACTACTGGCAAAATTGCTGGAGCTGGCCTCTTCTTTGTTGGTGGAGGTATTGGTGGCACTATCCTGTATGCCAAATGGGATTCCCATTTCTGGGAAAGTGTGGAGAAAACCATACCTTACTCAGACAAACTCTTCGAGATGGTTCTTGGTTCCGCACCTTATAATGTTCCATTGCCAAAGAAATTGATTCAGTCTGGTCCACCAAAAATCTCTAGTGTATTGGAAGTAACAAAAGTCTAAATAGCCTGCCTCACAACTCCAAAAGCCAAAGGGAGATACTCCAGCTTCAGCAACAGCAGGTGATACGCTGTTAGTCCCTGGGGTTCAGCATGAGGAATCTTTAAAAACTGATCACCCTGAAATTGGTGAAGGAAAACCCACACCCCTCCACTTTCAGAAGAAGCATCCTCATCTTCTGTAAGGGAACGAGCACCTGAAGAAGTTGCAGCTTGCCTTGCACAACAGGAAAAACAAGAACAAGTTAAAATTGAGTCTCTAGCCAAGAGCTTAGAAGATGCTCTGAGGCAAACTCCAAATGTCACTCTGCAGGCTATTTCAGCTCAGAATGCTGCGGTCCAGGCTGTCAATGCGCACTCCAACATATTGAAAGCTGCCACGGACAATTCTGAGATTGAGGGCAAGAAGAAGTCTGCTAAGTGGCGCATAGTGCAGGGTGCGTTGAAAGAAGGCGGAAAGGCAGTAGAGGAAGCTGCTGATGCCCTTCTCAAAGCCAAAGAAGAGTTAGAGAAGATGAAAAGTGTGACTGAAAATGCAAAGAAAGAGGAGGTTGCTGGGGCCAAGCCTCATATAAACTTCACAACACGATAGTTGATCTGGATAATGTGGTCAAAAAGGTCCAAGCAGCTCAATTTGAGGCTAAGGTGGTATCTCAGTATCATGAGCTGGTGGTCCAAGCTTGGGATGATTTCATTACTCCAGAAGTCCTTCCTGGGTGGAAAGGAACGAGTGTTTCTGACCTAGCGGACAAACTCTCTACTGATGATCTGAACTCCCTGATTGCTCATGCACATCGTCATATCGACCAGCTGAACAGAGAGCTAGCAGAACAGATGGCCACAGAAAAGCAGCACATCACATTCGCCTTGGAGAAACAAAAGCTGGAAGAAAAGCAGGCATTTGACTCTGCAGCAGCAAAAGCATTAGAACATCACAGAAGTAAAATGCAGGCTGAATAGGACAGAAGGTAGAGGAAGTCAGAGACGCCATGGAGAATGAAATGAGAACCCAGCTTCACTGACAGGCCGCTGCCCACACTGATCACTTGCGAGATGTCCTTAGGGTACAAGAACAGGAACTGAAGTGTGAATTTGAGTAGAACCTGTCTGAGAAACTCTCAGAACAAGAATTACAGTTTTGTCGTCTCAGTCAAGAGCAAGTTGACAACTTTACTCTGGATATAAACACTGACTATGCCAGACTCAGAGGAATTGAACAGGTTGTTCAGAGTCATGCAGTTGCTGAAGAGGAAGCCAGAAAAGCCTACCAACTCTGGCTTTCAGTGGAGGCATTAAAGTACGGCATGCAGACCTCATCTGCAGAAACGCCTACTGTCCCACTGGGTAGTGCAGTTGAGGCCATCAAAGCCAACTGTTCTGATAATGAATTTACCCGAACTTTAACCACAGCCATCCCTCCAGAGTCCCTGACCCGTAGAGTGTACAGTGAAGAGACCCTTAGAGCCTGCTTTTATACTGTTCAAAAACTGGCCCAAAGGGTAGCAATGATTGATGAAACCAGCAATAGCTTGTGTCAGTACTTCCTCTCCTACCTACAGTCCCTGCTTCTATTCCTGCCTCAGCAACTGAATCCGCCCCCGGAGCTCTGACCTGAGGATATAAACACATTTAAATTACTGTCATACGCCTCCTATTGCATTGAGCATGGTGATCTAGAACTAGCAGCAAAGTTTGTCAATCAGCCGAAGTGGGAATCCAGACGAGTGGCACAGGACTGGCTGAAGGAAGCCCGAATGACCCTAGAAACAAAACAGTGGAAATCTTGACAGCATATGCCAGTGCCGTAGGCATAGGAACCACTCAAATGCAGCCAGAGTAAGGTCTAGGAAGATTTTCGTAAAGTCGTATTTCATGTCAAGGAAATCAGCAGTGATATATGATGGGTTTGCAACAAGGGTCCCAGCATTGTCTAGAAATGAGCAGGTTTACAAGTACTGTTCTAAATGTGAACACCTGTTGCATTTATATTCTTTCCACTTGCTATCACGCTAGTGAACTCCAGGAGTGCTTTCTTTGCAACTCAGGTAACATTTTCTGTTTTTCAGGTTTTACTGATCAGACTTGTGAGGCCAATCAAAATAATGTTTGTGATCTCTACTACTGTTGATTTTGCCCTCGGAGCAAACTGAATAAACAAGATGAAAACTGAAAAAAAAAATGCATCCTTGTCTCATTCAGTTCATAGAAGAAAGGCTTTCAGCTTTTTTCCATTTAATATGATGTTAGTTGTGGGTTTGTCATACATGGCCTTTATTATTTTGAGGTATGTTTCTTCTGTGCATAGTTTGTTGAGAATTTTTATCATGAAGGATATTGAATTTTGTCAAATGCTTTTTCTGCATCTATTGAGATGCTCATATACTTTCTGTCCTTCATTCTGTTGCTGTGATGTATCATGTTTATTGATTTGTGTATGTTGAGTCACCCTTGCATCTGTGTGATAATTTCCACTTGATCATGGTATATTATCTTTTCGATGGTCTGCTGGATTCAGTTTGCTAGTATTTTGTTGAGGAGTTTTGCATCTATGTTCATTAGGAATATTGGTCTGTACTTTTCTTTTTTTACTGTGCTTTTGTCTGGTTTTGGTATCAAGGTAATGTTGGCCTCATAGAATGAGTTAAGAAGAATTCCCTCCTCTTCAATTTTTTGGAACAATTTGAGGAGAATTAGTGTTGGTTCTTCATGTGTTTGGTATAATTTGGCAGTGAAGCCATTCAGGCCTGGGCTCTTCTTTGCTGGGAGACTTTTTATTACTGATTCAATCTTGTTACTCATTATTGGTGTGTTCAGGTTTTCTATTTCTCTTTGATTCAATCTTGGTAGGTTGTATATGTCCAGGAAAATATTCATTTCCTCTAGATTTTCTAGCTTTTTAGAATATAGTCTCTGATAATCTTTTATATATAAAATATAAGTATATATTATATATAAAATATATTTTATAATTATATATTTAAAATATATATTAAAAAAAATATATATATATTTTAAAGACAGGGTCTCCCTTTGTCACCCAGGCTGGAGTGAGGTGACCTAATCATGGCGTGGTCATGGCTTACCACAGCCTTGACCTCCTGGGCTCAGGTGATCCTCCCACCTCAGCCTTCTGAGTATCTGAGACTACAGGCATGTGCCACCATAACTAGCTAATTTTTGTATTTTTTTTTTTTTTTGAGACAGAGTCTCGCTCTGTCGCCCAGGCTGGAGTGCAGTGGCCGGATCTCAGCTCACTGCAAGCTCCGCCTCCCGGGTTCACACCATTCTCCTGCCTCAGCCTCCCGAGTAGCTGGGACTACAGACGCCCGCCACCTCGCCCGGCTAGTTTTTTGCATTTTTTAGTAGAGACGGGGTTTCACCATGTTAACCAGGATGGTCTCGATCTCCTGACCTTGTGATCCGCCCGTCTCGGCCTCCCAAAGTGCTGGGATTACAGGCTTGAGCCACCACGCCCGGCCTAATTTTTGTATTTTTTATAGAGTTGGGCATTTGCCATGTTGCCAAGGCTGGTCTCAAACTCTTGGGCTCAAGTGATCTACCTGCCTTGGCCTCCCAAAGTGCTAGGATTACAGGCATGAGTCACTGTGCCCAGCCAGATTATCTTTGGTATTTCCATCGTATCAGTTGTAATGTCTCCTTTTTCATTTCCGATTTTGTGTATTGGGGTCTTCTTTCTTTTTCACTTGGTTAGCCTAGCTAGCTGTTTATTGATTTTGTTTATCTTTTTAAAAGACCAACTTTTTGTTTTGTTAATTCTTTGTATTTTTTTAAAGTCTATTTTGTTTAGCTATATTCTTTATTGTCTCTTTCCTTCTACTAATTTTAGATTTGGTTTGTTCTTGCTCTTCTAGTTCCTTGAGGTGCATCATTAGATCGTTTATTTGAAATCTTTTTACTTTTCTTTTTGAGATGGAGTCTTACTGTGTTGCTCAGACTGGCCTTAAATTCCTGGGTTCAAGTGATCCTCTCTCCTCAACCTCCCTAGTAGCTGAGACTATAGGCACCACCACATCTGCCTTTTTGATGTAGGCATTTATTACTACTAATATTCCTCTTAGCACTGTTTTTGTTGTAGCCTATAGGTTTTGATATGTTGTGTTTCCCTTTTTTTTTTTTTTTAGAAATTTTTTGATTTCCTTATTAATGTCTTCATTAACCCAATAGTCATTTAGGAGCATGTCGTTCAGTTTCCACATATTTGTACAGTTTCCAAAGCTCTTCTTGTTACTGATATCCAGTTTTAATTATTGTGGTCTGCGAAGATACTTGATATGATTTTGATTTTTTAAAGTTAGTTGAGACTTGTTTTGTGGTCAAACATAAGGTCTGTCCTGGATAATGTTCCATGTGCTTATGAGAAGAATGTGTATTCTGCAGCTGTTGGATGAAATGTTCTTTAAATGCCTATTAGGTCCATTTGTTTTAAAGTTCAGTTTAAATCCAATTTTTTGTTGTTGTTGTTGATTTTCTGTTTGGATGATATATCTACTGGTGAGAGTGGGGTGTTGAAGTCCTCAACTGTTATTGTATTGGAGTCTATCTCCTCCTTTAGATCTAATAATATTTGCTTGTATATCTGGCTCTTTTGGTGTTGGGGGCATATAGATTTAGAATTGTAATATTCTCTTAAGAATTTCCTATGTGGCCAGTCCAGTGGTGATGAATACCCTCAGCTTTTGATTGTCCACGAAAGACTTTATTTCTGTTTATTTATGAAGGATAATTTTGCTAAGTATAGTATCCTTGGCTATCAGTTTCTTTCTTTCAGCACTTTGAATATATCATCCCATTCTCTCCTGACCTGTAAGGTTTCTGCTGAGAAATCCACTGTTAGTCTGATGGGGGTTGCCTTATATACGACTAGTTGCTTTCTTCTTTCTATTTTTAGAATTCTCTCCTTGTCTTTGACTTTTGACAGTTTGACTATAATGTGCCATGGAAAAGAACTTTTTGAATTGTATCTATTTGTTGATCTGTGTTAGTACGTTCTTGCATTGCTATAAAGAACTACCTGAGACTGGGTAATTTATAAAGAAAAGAGGATTAATTGGCTCATGGTTCTGCAGGCTGTACAGGAAGTGTGGTTTGGGAAGCCTCAGGAAACTTATAATTATGGCAAAAGGTAAATGGGAAGCCGAAATGTCCTACATGGCTGGAGCAGGAGGAAGAGAGAAAATGGGGGGGGGGTGTTACACATTTTTAAACAAACAGGCCTCATGAGAACTTACTATCATGAGAACTGCAAGGGGGAAATCTGCCCCCATGATCCAATCACCTCCCCCTCAGCCCCTTCTCCAACACTGAGGATAACAATTCAACATGGGATTTTGGCAGAGATAGAATTCCAAACCATATCAGGATCTCTGAGCTTTCTGCATCTGAATGTTTAAATCTCTTACTAGACTAGGGAAATTTTCACCTATCACTTTGCTAAATAGGTTTTCTATGCCTTTGGGCTGGGCTTCTCTTTGTTTTCTGGAACATCCAATATTAGAATATTTGCTCACTTTATAGTTTTCCATATGTCAGATAGGCTTTGTTTATTCTTTTTTTCTTTTTGACTGAGTTGTTAAAAAGACCAGTCTTCAACTTCTGAAATTTTTTCTTCTGCTTGATCTGCTGTATTGTTGAAGCTCTCAAATGGACTTTTTATTTCATTTATTGAATTATTCATTTCCAGGATTTCTGTTTGATTCTTCGGTTATGATGTCTGTCTCTTTGGTTATTCTCATTCATATCCTGAATTGTTTTTCAGTTTATTTGTATTGTTTATCTGTGTTCTCTTATATCTCACAGAATGTCTTTAATATCACTATTTTGAATTCTTTTTCTGCTAATTCACACATTTCTTTTTCATTTGAATCTGCTGCACAATTCTTGTGTCCCTTTGGAGGTGTGACATTTCCTTGTTTTTTCACGTTTCTTGAGTCCTCAGATGTTGATATCTGCACATCTGACATAACAATCACTTCTTCCAATTTTGGGGACTGGTTTTTTTATGAGAAGACTTTTTCCTGAAGATATGTCTATGGTGGTGGCTGGGTGGGATACTTTAGCTATTATTCTGGGTGCATGCAGTAGTTTAGTCTGTGTATGATTTCTTTGGCTATGAACAGCATCAGTAGTGTTTGTGATTTGCTCAGCGGTTTGGCTGTGATTGTCAGTGGAGGCTGTGGTGAGGCTTTTCTGAGGTCAGAAATACCAGGTTAGCCAGATCCCAGGTCCCGGTGTTGGCAGCAGTGGGCCAAATGTGCCTGTCCTTAGGCCTCTGAGTAGCATATGCTGGCACTGGTGTTACCATGTCCAGGCAGGCTGATTCTTGGGCCTCCAGACAGCTTGCTTGTGTGCTAGCAGTGGCAGCAGTAGGATGGATGCATGGATGGGGCAGTGTGTCTGACATGGATGATGGTAGTAGCAATGGTGGGACAGCCTTTGGGCTCTCAGAAAGCACTTACTAATGTTAGCGGTGGTTGTGACAGGCTAGGCAAGCCAGTCCCCAAGCTCCCAGGTGGCACATGCAAGTGGGCACTGGTGATAGTGGCAGGCTGGGTGGGCCCATCCCTAGGTCCCTGGGAGGAGTGCATAGATGGCCGGCATTGGTAGACTGCATGGGGGGGATCACCAGGCCCCCAGATGGTATGCTTGGGCACTGGGGGTGCAGTGCCAGGCCACACAGTATGCATGGACACAGGCTATGGTGAATAGTGTGGGGTAATTTATGATGGTGGGTGTGGAAAGCCTGTACTCAGGGTACATGCAAGTGCATGGTAACCCCTGCCTTATTGATGTGTCCAGCTGGTATTGCACTCCTGCAGCCCTTCTGGGTTGGTGGGGGTTGTGGGGTTCAGTAGGGCTGAAGGGATGTGGAGATACAGGATCTGTTGGGACCCAGGGCAGGATGCAGACTTTTAGGGGCTGGGCTCTCAAAATGGCACCATGCTACAGCTGGCTGCTCAGGACTTGGTGGGTGTGTGGGACCCAGCGTGGGCTCTTTCTCTGGAGCAATGCCATTATGTAACATCCTGGCAAATCCCTATGCAAGTCTCAGGGCCTGTGAAGGACAAGAGGCTCTCCCATGGCTAGGGTTTCAGGTCCATGCTGAGTCCATGGTGGAAATGTAGACAGCTGGGAATCTCTCATTTACCATTTCCCTGCACTGGGGAGTCTCTGTGAGCTCCCGACTGATTCCAACTGGGCCAGCTGCCTCCCTTCCCTCTCCTTCTGTGCCTCACATATTTCCTGTCACTTCTCTGCTGAATTCCAGTGTCTCTCTTAGATGTCCCATTCAAAATGTTGTTACCTACTTACTCTTTTGGGTTCTTCTTTGTGGAAGAGGCAAGTGTCAGGTGCCTCTACTCAGCCATCTTGAGCCTGCCCACTTTTTATTGATCGATTATTAATGATTGTAACAACCCCCCCCCCCCCAACCTATGAACCATGAACCCACTACCTGACAGAAACTAGAACATCATCAATAATTTACCATGGACTTCTTGGGGCAGCCACTGTTGGGATTGTGTGCCCCTTATTCTGTTACTTTCTAGAAAAAGTCGAGTTGAGTCATATCTCTTTGTATTCCTGAAATGTGTGTTTTCTAACTTAGTGGTTCTGAGTGATATTAAAAGGGCATTATTCTGAGTAATTTTCTGAGACTTATGTCTCCCACTCTGTATAGAGTTGCCAAGGGTCCTCTGCATTTCTCATGGGTGTATTCTGTATCCAGCGTGGCTGCTTCCTGGGATTCTGCTGTTTCTACTTCAGGTTAAATGCTCTCCAGTAGATGGGCAGGCCTGTTGTTCCCAAGAGTCTGCTATTACAGATGGCACTGATAAAAACATTTGCAAACCCATCCTACAATCTGTTTGTTAGTGTTCTGGGGGTAGGACTTCTCGGGGTGGGACTGCTAGGGCAAAGTGCACCCGGATTTTCATCCCAACAAGGTGCGCCACCTCCTGCAGGTGATCCATAAGCCGAGGAGGAGGATGGTGGGAATACTGGGACGGCTGTTTCCAGTAGCAATGGAGTGTGCCAGAACCCGATGTCATGGTCTCAGGTTTTCAACCTGGCAGCCTCAGTCCAGGCTCCAGGCTCCTTAGTCTATACTGCAGGCAAACAGCTAGCTTCTCTTTAACTGAAAGTACAGCCCTCCAAACCCTCACCCTTGTCCCCTTGTTGCTGAGGGGCAGAGGAGGCTCTGTGTTTGTAGCTTTGTGTTTTAGGGGAGAATGCCCAGTGCTTTATTTTTTTTAAAAAAATTTATTTTTATTTATTTATTTATTTTGAGATGGAGTCCCACTCTGTCACAGGCTGGAGTGTAGTGGTGCAATCTCTCCTTACTGCAAACTCTGCCTCCCAGGTTCAAGTGATTCTCCTGCCTCAGTCTCCCAAGTAACTGGGACTACAGGTGCGTGCCACCATACCCAGCTAATTTTTGTATTTTTAGTAGAGACAGGGTTTCACCATGTTAGCCAAGGTCTCAATCTCTTGACCTTGTGATCCACCCGCCTTGGCCTCCCAAAGTGCTGGGATTATAGTTTGATATTACATATATGCAATGCTGTTTAATGATGTCTCAGAAGCTCTTTTCATTTTTCTTAATTCTTTTTCTTCCTCTCCTTCATTTTGGATAATTTCTATTGATGTGCCTTCAAGATCATGGACTATTCTTCAATCTCATTCTACTTTTATGTCTATCATGTGGATTTTAAAATATCAGCTATTGTACTTTTTAGTTCTAGCATTCCCATTTAAAAAATAGTTTTGATTTCTCTACTGAGATTCTCTATCTTTGATCCTGTTTGAGTTAATTTTGTATATGGTGTGAGGTAAGGTTTAAAAATAATCTTTTGTGTGTGGATATCCTGTTTTCCCATTGCCATTTGTTAAAAGTCTGTCCTTCCCTCATTGAAAGGTCTTGACAGCCTTGTCAAAAATTATTTGACTGTAGTTGTGAGTTTATTTCTGGGCTCTCTATGCTATTCCATTAGTCTATATATTGGTCTTTATGCCAGTACCACAGCTTCGATTATTGTAGTGTTGTAGTAAGTTTTGAAATCAGAAAGTGTGACTCCTCCAGCTCTGTTCTTTTTTTATGATTGATTTGGCTATTTATGGTCCCTTGAGATGCCACATAAATTTTAGGATGGGTTTTTCTATTTCTGCAATAAACATCCTTGGGATTTTGACAGGGATTGCATTGAATCTGTAGATTGCTTTGGTTAGTATGGACATATTAACAATTTCCAATTCATGAACATGGAATGTGTTTCCATTTATTTATGTTGCCTTCAATTTCTTTCAACAATGTTTTGTAGTTTTTGTTACACAATTATTTTACTTCTTTGGTTAACTCCTATTTTATTCTTTTTATGTATTGTAAATGGAATTGTTATTGTACTTTCCTTTTGAGATTATGCTTGTTAGTTTATGGAAATAGAACTGATTTTTGTGTTTTGCTTTTGTATCCTGCTACTTTGCTGAATTCATTTATTACTTCTTATAGTTTTTTTGTGGAATATTTAGAGTTTTCTACATATAAAAATCATATCACAGAGTTAACTTTACTTCTTGCTTTCCAATTTGGATGCTTTTTGTTTGTTTCTTTCTTTCTTTTACAAAAATTTGCCTAGTTGTTCTTAGTAAAATTTCCAGTACTATGCTGGCTTTGTTCCCAATATTAGAGAAGAAGCTTTCAATCTTTCACCATTGGGTATGAGGCTTGCTGTGGGTCTTTCATGTATGGCTTGTATTGTGTTAAGGTAGTTTTCTTCTATTCTTAGTTTGTTGATTGTTGTCATCATGAAAGCATCTTGAATTTTGTGAAATGCCTTTTCTATATCAATTGAGATGATCACGTGGCTTTTTCCTTCGTTCTGTTATTATGGTGCCAAGTTCCAAGTGATCTGGTGTTGACATCTGTAGGCTCAGAGATTCTACTGTCCCTGCAGTACGGGGTGCACATGGCTTTCTGCTGAACATGCCCAGAAGTCATTCTGGCCCTTGGAACCTTCTATATTCAGCTCACACATATCCTGCTGTGGCTGTCCACGGGGCACTTCACTGGCCTGACATGCTTCCCTGGGAACACACTTGGACCAACTTGATTTCCTTAGAGCTGTGTCTCCATGCATGAGGGCCAGTGGTGTTGTTTCATCTTGGTTCTTAACTAGGAGGATTTCTCAAGACAAAGATCCATGGTCACCACTCACAAGAAGTTCTCTGTGACCCACACCCTTTGTCCCCACTCATCCTATGGACAAGTGATTTCCATGTTCTTTCTCCATCTGCTAACTCTCTCATCCAGCTCTAAGCTCTCAGGACATCCACAGAACAGCTGGAAACACTCTGTTCTATCTCACATTGACTATGGAGCCTTCCTGAGCCATGGGAGGAGTGTAAACTTCTGTCTTTTAAGGACCATCATCACACAGAGAGGAAAATCTGGAGATCTGAGTTTTTGGAATCTCACAAAAGTAACTCAGGTAAAAATTTTAAAGAACAAAGAAGAATCCAGATGCAGACAGTAAAACACTCTGGCAGGTTTCCAAGCATACCAAGAGCTCGAAGAAGGTACAATTAGTCATGAAACTAAGGGCCAAACAAAACCCAGAGACACCTACAACAGAAAATTAAGCTCCAGGAGACAGCACTGAGGAAGAAAAACAAGGAAGGCAGGCGTGCTTCTGTGTTGTGGGGATGCCTGGGTCCAGGTATAAAGGCTGCCCAGGGAGGCCATCCCCAGACATCACTGTCTTCTGCCTCGATCTTATCCAGCCACACACCACCATGTGCCATACCAGCTGCTCCTCAGGCTGCCAGCCAACCTGCTGCGTGTCCAGCCCCTGCCAGGCATCCTGCTGCGTGCCTGTGGGCTGCCAGTCCTCCGTGTGTGTGCCCGTGAGCTTCAAGCCAGCTGTGTGCGTGCCTGTGAGCTGCCAGTCTTCTGTGTGCGTGCCTGTGAGCTGCAGGCCCATCGTGTGTGTGGCCCCCTCCTGCCAGTCCTCCCTGTGCGTGCCTGTGAGCTGCAGGCCCGTTGTTTATGCGGCTCTCTCCTGTCAGTCCTCCGGGTGCTGCCAGCCCTCCTGCGCCAGCGTCCTCTGCAGACCCATCTCCTGCGGCATCCCTTCCTGCTGCTGACCATGAATCTCCAGACCCGCTGCTCCCAGTGCAGATGAGGCCACACCTGCACACTCCCCGGATGAGTCCTCAGTTGATCTTCTGCACATGGGGCAGGTGAAAAGCATGCTTAGTGAACCCTGTGAATTCTGGATTGAGAATATGACAGAATGATCTGGAGCCCTTGCTGACCTTGCCCATCCGGGGTCCCAGAGTCATTCTCTGACCCCACGAGAACCAAATAAACCAGCTTTCCCTATGCAGCTCTGCGTTTCTGGTCTTTGTTTTTTATTTCCATACTCCCCGCTGTCTATTCTGCTGATTACATAGAATTTGCTGCTAAACCCTCTTCAGTGGTCCCTTCTCACAGTCCTCATCAGAAGGTGGTGTCCCGGGTGGAGGGTGCAGCTAAAGATGCCCATATGGTCTCGCCCAAGACTCCCAGGGCCCAGGTGCAGTGGCCACAGCAGTGACTTACCCTCCTGTGGTGGAGTGAGTGGTCTTCCCCACTGGCTGTCCACTCCTGCTCCAGGCCAGCAAGCCCTGCACTGATGGCCAAAGCCTCAGAGCACTGAGGATCGGGTTTTCCCATGTGGTTGGTGGACGTCCTGTTCCCAGGTCGCGGAGGATCTTGGGTTTACAGAACTGGATTAGTTCTGCAGCACACACTCCCATCACTGGTCCCCAGAGGCTCAGCTCTTACTGATTGACTGATGACCAATTACTGAGAATCCTAATACAATAAACCCCCATGAACCCACTGCCTGACATAGAAATGAGAACATCATCAATAATTTACCACGAACTTCTTGGGGCAGCCACTGTTGGGATTGTGTGCTCCTTATTCTGTTACTTTCTAGAAAAAATAGAGTTGAATCATATCTCTTTGTATTCCTGAAATGCGTGTTTTCTAATTTAGTAATTTCTGATGATATGAAAAAGGAATTATTCTGAATGTAATCTGGAACTTGCTTTTTCCAGTCTGTGTTGTGCTGGTGGCGTTCTTCCGCATTTCCCCTGTCTGGGCTGCATTCTCCTTCTGGGGGGCTCTGCTGTGGCTGTCTCAGGTTAAACGTTCCCCAGTAGATGGGCCAGCCCTCTTGCCCCAGGAGTCTGCTATTCCAGATAGTATAGCCCAGAGCTGTCCCGAAGGGCATTCTCACTACTGGCTGTCTTAGATTCCAAGCTTTTTATTTGCCTTGGAGGCAGGTGTTGAGTTTAGAGTTGAAAAACTGGTTTCATCATCTTTTAGGCAAGGTGATCAGGGACCTATTGTGTTGTTTAAATTGGGGGACTTTGGATAAAACTGAGCAAGAAATGGAACCAATCAATCCAGACATATAAATGCTTGCAGCTGAACACATTCAAACCCATGAACACATGCAATGTGTGCACTATACAACATGCACACACTTATGCACACACGTAAGCACTCTGGTCCTCTAGGCTGGGAGTTGGAGGTGAAACTGGAAATCAGAGCATGAGAGGAGGGAGGGCTGGTAACCAAAAAATGCTTCTGGAGGGAAGCATGGATGAGGCCTGGCTCAGTCCCCACCCTCCAGAGCTGTGGGGCCCTCAGGGCCACTTGGAGCCCACTTTCTGTGCTGCTAGTGCTCCACATGGGACATGTGTTAGTGAGTCCAGGTTTTTGCGTGGACATATTTGTTTCTCTCTCTTGGGTGAACGTCAGGAGTGGAATAGCTGGGTCATATGCTAAGTGTCTTTTTGCCAACACCGTCCTGTCCTGATAAATGCAGCTTTATAGCAGGTCTTGAAATCAGCTAGTGTGAGTTCTCCAATTTTGTTCTTCTTTTAAGAGGTTGTTTAGTCTACTCTACTCTAGTTTCTTTGTCTTTCCATACAGATATTTGAATAAGCTTATCAATATCTGCAGAATTTGTGTTGAGATTTTGATTGGGAGTGTATTGAAACTATAGATCAGTTTGGGGGAGAGTTGACATATCCAGCCATCCATAACATGGTCTATTTATTTAGGTTTTCTCTGATTTTTCTCATCAATATTTTGTAGTTTTCAATGTATACATTTTATTTCTCCATAATTTACCCCTAAGTATTTTATAATGTTTAATGCTATTATGGTACTATTTTTAAGTTTCAATTTCTGATTGTTCATTGCTAGTATATTAAAATAAATTGATTTTTGTATATTGTCAATTTTTCTTTGACCTTGTTAAATTCACTTACTAGTTCTTGTAGCTTTATTGTAGAATTTTGGGGATTTTCTAGGTAGACAATAATGTAATATGTTAATAGAGACTGTGTTATTTCTTCCTTTCCAGCCTGCATGCTTTTTACTTCACTGTTTGGGAGGTCCAGTATGGTAATAAACAGCAGAGGCAAAAGTGAATGTTCTTGCTTTATTCTTGATTTTAAGGGAAAGCATATAGTCTTTCATCATTAAGTATGATATTAGCTATAGGTTTTTCACAGATGCTGTTTAAAATAAGTTCCTTTTAATTTCTAGTTTGCTAACAGCTTTTATTCTGAATGGATGTTTAATTTTATCCAAAGCCTTTTCTGAATCTATTGAGATAATAATATGGTGCTTCCTCTTTAGTCTGTTGATATGGTGAATTATATAAGTTGATTTTTTAACACTGAACCAACCTTGCATTCTTGGGATAAATCCCACATGATCACGACCTTTTATCTCTTTTACGTATTTCTGGATTGAATTTGCTAGTATTTCGTTGATAATTTTGGCATCTATATCCATAAGAGATATTATTAGTAGTATATAGTTTTCTTGTAATACTTTTGTTCAAATTTGATATCAAGATTATGCTGGCCCTATACATTTAATTGGGAATGATTCCTTTCCTTCTATTTTCTGTAAGAGATCATGTAGAATTGGTTATATTTCTTCTTTAAATGTTTGGTAGAATTTTCCAGGGAAGTCATTTGCCTCTAGTTTTGTTCGTTGAAAGGTTTTAACTGAAAATTCAACTTCTTTAACAGATATGATACTATTCAGGCTACCTACTTCTCTGGAATAAGCTTTCATACTTTAAAAAAAAGTGCCAATTTTATGTACATTATTAAATTTAGTGGTACGAAGTTGTTTACGTCGTTCCTCTATCATGCTTTTAATAACTGTAAGATTTGTAATGATGTCTCTTTTCCACTCCTAATATTGCTATTTTGTGTCTCTTCTTTCTTTTTATTATAATTTTCCTGATCGGTCTGGCTAGATGCTTATTCATTTCATTGTTCTTTTCAAAGAAGCAGCTTTTGGCTTCATTGAAATTTTTTCCGTTTTCTACTTCATTATTTTTTTGCAGATTTTTAATTATTTATTTTGCTAATTTTGAGTTTAATTTGCTTTCTTTAAAGTGCAGACTTAGATAACTATTTCAGGACTTTCTTCTTTGTGAATATAAGCACTTACTGATATAATTTTATCCCTCTAAACACTATTTTAGCCATGTTCCGTATATTTTGACATGTTTTCTTTTAATTTGTATTTAATTCAAAATATTTTCTAATTTCTCTTGTGATTCTTCTTTGACCCATGGGTTATTTAGAAGTGTGTTGGTTAGTTTACAGTTCTGCAGGGTGTTTCTAGTTATCATTTTGTTGTTAATGTCTAATTTAATTTCTTTGTGGTCAGAGAACATACATTGTATTAGTTCAACTTTTTTTATATGGGTTGAAGTTTATTTTACGGCCAGAATATAGTCTTTTTGGTGAATGTTTCATGTGTTTGAAAAGAATGTGTATCTGTTATTGTTGGGTGGAGTGTTCTATAAGTATCCATTAGGTCAAGTTGATTGACGGTGTTGTCCAGGCCTTCTGTATCCTTGCTGATTTTCTGTCTACTTGTTCTCTTGAAGCTGAAGTCCAGTGACCAATCTGATTTATCTGTTTCTCCTTTCCCTTCTCAGTTTTTTTGTTGCATGTGTTTTGAAAGTTGGCTGTTTGGTGCTTACACATTTAGAGTTGTTATGTTTCCATGGTGAATTGATACTTTATCATTATGTAATATTCCTTTTTATCCCTGGTAATATTTCTTTTGTGAAGTTGACTTTGTTTGATATTAATATAACCATTCCAATTTTATTTGATTAATGTTTGTGTGGTATATTTTTCCATCTGCTTACTTTTAACCTATCTATGTTTTTATATTTAATGTGAGGTTTCTGGTAGATAGAATATAGTTGGATCCTGAATTATTTAATCTAATTAAAAATCTCTGTTTTTTGGTTTTGGTGTTTAGATGATTTGCATTTAATTTAATTTAATTTTTGATCTACTTAATGTAAAATATCACTTTGCTATTCATATTCTATTTGTTCCATCTGTTCCTTTTTATCTTTGCCCTCTTTCTATGCCACTTTTTGGTTTAGCATTCTTAGTTATTCCCTTTTATATCTACTTTTTGTATACATCTTGATAGAGTTTGGATTTGTGTCCCCGCCCAAATCTCATGTTGAATTGTAATCTCCATTGTTGGAGGTGGGATCTGGTGGGAGGTGATTGGATCATGGGGGTGGATTTCTCATGAATGGTTTAGCAGCATCCCCTTGGTGCTGTCCTTGAGACAGTGGGTTCGTTCTCGGGAGACCTCGTTGTTTAAAGGCGTGTGGCCCCTCCCCTGTCTTTCTCTCTTGCTCCTGCTCTGGCCACCTGATGTGCCTACTCCCCCTTCACCTTCCACCATGCTTGTAAGTTTCCTCACAATTCTGCCTCCCCAGAAGCTGAGCAGATGCCAGGATTATGCTTCCTGTGCAGCTTGCAGAACTGTGAGCCAATTAAATCTCCTTTCTTTATAAATTACTCAGTCTCAGGTATTTCCTTGTAGCAAGGTGATAATAGCCTAATATGTCTTTTCAAACTTATTTGGCCTAAGATTTACAATATAAACCTTTACTGTAACAAAGTATACCTCCGGGTAATATGATGCCACTTCATCTGTAAGTGGCAGGACTTTACGGCAGTGTACCTCCATGTCCTCTTTTATATTCCTTGTGTGATTGTTGCCATGTTTTACTTTTACTTATGTTTAAAATTCCACAATGCATTGTCACTATTTTTGCTCTGGACAGTCAATTAGTTATAATGCTTTTTATATTTATCTTCTTTTAAAATAATTTCTAGAGCTCTTCTTTTCTTTCTCTCTCTCTTTTTTTCCCCCCCCAAGACAGAGTCTTGCTCTGTCATCCAGGCTGGAGTGCAGTGGTGCAATCTTGGCTCACTGCAACCTCTGCCTCCTGGGTTCAAGCAATTCTCCTGCCTTAGCCTCCCGAGTAGCTGGGATTACAAGAGCACGCCACCACGCCTGGCTAATTTTTGTATTTTTAGTAGAGACGGGGTTTCACCATGTTGGCCAGGCTGGCCTCAAACTCTTGACCTTAGGTGATCCACCCACTTTGGCCTCCCAAAGTGCTGGGATTACAGACGTGAACCACCGCACCCAGCCAAGAGCTCTTCTTTTCTTTGTGTGAATCCAAGTTTCTATCTGCTATCATATTCCTTGGCTCGAAGAAATTTTTGAAGAATTTCTTATAGTGCATGTGTGCTGTTAATGAAGTCTTTCAGTTTTTGTTCATTTGAAAAAGTGTTCTCTCATTTTTGAAAGATACTTTTAGTGTCATGGGGTCGACAGATTTTCTTTCAGTATTTTAAAGATGTACTTTGGGTCGTGTGATTTCTGATTAGAAGTCTGATGTAAACCTTACCTTTGTCCTTATGCTCGTAGTCTGCTTTTAAAATATGGATGCTTTCAAGATTTCCCTTTTTACCTTTGGTTTTTATCAGTCACAGATTTAATGTGACACGTCTAGTCATTTGTAGTGGGGATATAGTTACCCAATTTGGGGTTCTCTGAACGTTTTGGATATGGGGCTTTATGTATTTCATTATTTTTAGAATATTTCTCAGCTGTTACCTCTTTGAATATTTCTTCTGCCCTGCCCTCTCTTTCTTCTCTTTCAGGGACTCCAATTACATCCATAAATGAGGATTTGATATTGTCCCAGAGCTTTTTGATGTTTTTCTCTTGTCTTCCTCCACCCTCCTCTTTCTCTTTGTGTTTTAATTTGGTCAATTTATATTTACATGTCTTCAAATTCTAAGCTTCCACATCTGGTTGTATCAAGTATACTGATGAGCCCACTGAAGGAAGCCATCTTTGATATTGTATTTTGATTTTTATCATATCCACTTGACCCTTTCTTATAGTTTCCATCTGTCTCATGAAATTACCCATCTCTTCATATATGGTTTTAATGCTTTATCCTTGACCCTTTAATCTATTCATTACAGTTATTTTAAAGTTACAGCCTGATAGCTGTAAACCTGTGTCATTTTACTTTTTATTTTTAGAGATAGTGTCTTGCTCTTTTACCCAGGCTGGTGCAATCTCAGCTCACTGCAGCCTTGAACTACGAGGCTTAAACAACTCTCCAGCCTCAGCCTCCCAATGTGCTGGGGTTATAGGTGTGAACTGTGCCCAGTCCCTGGGTCACTTTTGAATCCAGTTTTGTTGATTTCTTTGCTGACAATGGCTTGGTTTTTCCTTGCTTTTTTGCATGTCTTATAATTTTTTATTGAATATCAGACATCAACATTTCCTTCTGGAAATGCGTGTGTCTCTTTTTCTGTCAGGTCATTCGTGTGTAGGGGGAGGTGGATGAATCAATCTGGTCAGACAGTGACGGTGGTTTGGGTTTTGTTGTTACCATGGTTGCCTTCAGTGCACCAGTGGCTTGCGTTTAGGGTATATCAGTGCTTGCGCTTAAGATGAGGGGTGGGGAGGTCAGTGCATTTGCTCCACCCTCAGTTTTCACACGCCCCTGCATGCCTGACATTCAGAGGAGATCTCTACACACTTCTGCCTTTCCCCAGAGGCAGGCTGATGTTGCTTTTTGAGCTGTGCCTGCTAGGCTGGAGCTGGAGACAGGAGGGCTCTCTGTCCTGGTCCAGTGTCAGTCTTAGGCAGGCCCTTTGCATGTGGGACTTGGAGAATGAGACTTTCTTGGACTTCCTGCTGCCCCTGCCCGGGACAGACGAGCTCTGCGCTGTATTTGTGGTGGTTGTTGTTTGAAAGAGTTTCCTGCCCTCTTTGCCATAGTAATCCTTTGAGGTATTGCATGGGATCCGGGGCCCAGGACTATTTCCCATCCCTCCTTCTGGGTAGAGGATTGTTTTCTTCTACCCTCCCCCTAACACTTTCCATCTGGAAGCTTCTCTCTGGTGGTCTTTATACCCGGGTCCCAGGCATCCGGGTAACATAAAAACACAACAGTTGTCTTCCTCATGGTGGTTTCCACCGTGTTTCCCAACATCTTACTATCCCACAGTGCGAAGCTGGAGGACTGAGTGTGGGGACAGCACCTTCGGGCCACTCCCCCAACCAAGAACCCTCCACTTCAGCTCAGCCATCAGGAAGGCGGCTCTCTGAAGAGGTGCTGCTGCCGTTAAAGTTGGTAGGTACCTTCAAGGAAAGAACTTACAAAATACATGAGGATAAAAGAGAGAGACGAGGTGTAAAGGGACGGCTGATTTATTTGGCTCACATGGGTTTTAGTTTCCTGCCGGAGTGAGAGAAGGACTCTGGCAGCCAGGACTTCCTTGAGGGGGTTCCCGGGGTCACAGAAGGTCTGAATCATTTTTCCGTGTTCTCACCCCAAAGTTCAGAGGTTTCCTTGAGCATGCTTTTCATCTGCCCCATGTGTACAGTCTGGGGGTCCACCAGATGCTAGTTCATGGAGGGATACAGGTGTGTACCCCTGTGTACCAGGAGCAGCTGGTCAGCAGCAGGAAGGGGCGCTGCAGGAGATGGGTCTGCAGAGGACGGTGGTGCAGGGGGGCTGGTAGCACCCAGAAGATTGGCAGGAGGGAGTCACATATATGATTGGCCTGCAGCTCAAAGGCACACACACAGAGGGCTGGCAGGAGGGGGCCACACACACAATGCGCGTGCAGCTCACGGGCACGCACACGGAGGACTGGCAGCTCACGGGCATGTAGCAGGATGCCTGGCAGGGGCTGGGTATGCAGCAGGTTGGCTGGCAGCCTGGGGAGCAGCTGGTTTGGCACATGATGGCGTGTGGCTGGGCTGGTACTGGGGAGGAGGGTGGTGATGTCTGGAAGCCGCTTCTCTGGTGGTCTTTATACCTGGGTCCCGGGCATCTGGGTAACACAAAAACATGACTGTTGTCTTCCTCGTGGTTGCTGCCACTGTGTTTCCCAACATCTTATTTTCCCGCGTGCGCTTTCCCGCGTCATGCTCTACCATAAATATCTTTGGCCTCGAGGTTAGTTTCTTCTGTAAACAGGATGTTCTGGTTTGACATTATGCAGGTTTTTTGTTGATTTTTTTCAGGCTACTACTGTGCACATAGCACCACTGGCTTGACTCAAAGTACCAAATCCTGTTTGTTCACTTTTGTTTCATGCTATCAAGGAAGATGTTGAGATAGTAATGTGTTTTGAGCTTTTATTTTGTAGAGTAAAACTTTAAAGCATAGGTTGGCACACTATGGTCTGGGAGCCAAATTTGGCCTACTGCCTGTTTTTCAAATGAACTTTTATTGGATCACAGCATGCCATTAGTTTATGTGTTGTCTGTGGCTTCTTTTGCACTGCATTGGTACAACTGAGTAGTTATGGAAGAGACTGTAACATGCAAAGTCTAAAATATTTGCCATCTGCCCTTTACAGAAAGTTAGCCAACCCTGCCATAGAGTAATCTATACAAGAAGTTATTTGTTCATTCAACAAATATATATTGTGTAGTAGCAGCAAAGAGGTCTTGGCTTCAAGAGCCTTCTAGCGGTGGGCAGTGAATAAATGAGTAAAGGAAGAAATGAATGCATGAAATAATTCCATACAGGGCTGAGTGCCGGGGAAAAATGGGTTCAGGAGATAGTAATGGGGGTGCCAGTGGGTGGTCTGGGGGGGCCTCTGTGAGGAGACAGTGTGGCCATGGAGAGAGTGAGGATGCTGCTGCAGAAACCGGTATGTCCAGGGAAGGCAGGAATCCTGCACTCTGGGTATTGGGCCATGGGTGCAGGAAAACTGGTCAGATCATGAGGACTCAAGAACCAAGCATCAGAATCCCATGCTAGGGGGTCTGGGGTTTGGGGTTAGGAGTTGGATGGAAAAAGAATCAGTGAACCTGAAGACACACCAGTAGAAATTATCCTGTCTCAAAGAGGAGAAAGAATGAAGAAAAATGAAAAGACGTATGAGACATACTGAACTGTCTAACATACTAGCAATTTCAGCCTCGGAAAGAGAAGAGAGTGATGCTGAACCATAAATAAGTTTTGAAAAAAATAATGGCCCAAGGCACCAAATATAATTTAAAAAATAACAACTTACAGACCCAAGAATCTCAGAAACCTGTAGGAGGATCAATACAAAGAAAGCCATATCTAAGCATCAAATAGTAAAAGTGATGAAAACCAAAAATCAAAAAAATATTGAAGACAGTGGGAAGAAAAGGCACTTTTCATACAAGGTACAACGTTCTTGAAAGGATGAGAAAATCCCTCACTTCTCAGCAAAAACAGTGGAGGCCAGAAGACAATGGAGCAACTTCTTTAAAATTCTGAGGGAAAATTTGCCAACCCAGAATTCTATACCTATGAAAAAAATCCTTCAAAACATGTTGAGGTAAAAACCTGTTCAGAAGAGCAAAAGCTGGGAGAAATCCTCCCCTGCAGATGCACGCTGCAGGCCACGTGCACGGATGTGCTTTGGGTTGACTAGGACGAGGCCAGGTGGACCCTGACCTGCAGGAAGGAGTAGAGGGCATGGGGGAAGGTAAAGAAGCAGGTAAATATCAGAGATGCATCTTTGTTCTTCTGTGATCGACTCGTAAGACAACTAACCTTTAAAATGAGTTACTTGGTGACTAGGTCACATAGGAACATGTGATCACCGTGGCTGCCCCAATTCTCTTGTTTTTAAGTATGATAATGAACTATAGCAGTGAAAGGAGTTGCTTGTGACAGGACTGAACTTGTGGCCTCACCCGGCTTGTCCCTAGGCCTTAAGGTCACTCCCACCACATGGCCACCGATCGGCTCTGGATCCGTAGACTTGTAAGTTCTGTCCACAGCTGTGAGACCCCACTTGGTCTTCAGCCTGGGAGGGGATTTCACTAACGTGGTGTCTGAGTTGTCCAAAGGCTCTGTGGCAGGAATCACCTGTATCCACCACCAGCAGGCACAGGAGGACCCACACGGGAGCAGAGGGTGCCCCTGGGAGCTGCCTGGGGTGGAGGGAGTAGCTCTGCCCTGAGAGACGGCTCATCCCCTACCATGTGACACCACCGTAGAATAAAGCGCTGTGGCCAATCCGTCAAGAGAACAGAGCTGGAGTGTGAGGAGGAACGTGCCACCCACACTCCTGCCCGCTGCTTCCCAAGTGCGGGGTCATCCTGGAATTTCACGCCAGCTCCTCACTCTCCCCCATGCTGCCTCTGCAGAGGTGAGACTGATCAGAGCCTCAGCGTGGGAGAGGAACCAGCGTGGGAGAGGAACCAGAGTAGCTCAGACCCCCTCCGTGATGGGTCCTCCTGGGCTCCGTCTGCAGAGGCGGCGGCCTGTGGCCACTAGTGCTTCTCGTGTGAAGTGGGCTCTTCTGAGGTGTGGTGTCAGGAAGCCCACTGTGGTCACATGCCTGAGCCATGCTCTACAGAGGCCGACGTGGCTGATTTTTTCATCCATCTTCTCTGTCCCAGCTGGTTCAGGACTTCAGGATGAGTCATGTATTGAACCCTGAGCCCAGTATAATTTGGCACAGTGGGAACGACCACGGATTCCAGAGTGAAACCAAGCAGGCCAGATCCCTGCGTCTCTGCAGTGGCACGGACACGCACCCATCATGCAAATGATCTAGGACTTGCATGATCTGTAAAATGGGGTATCGGCCACCCCGAATGCTGGCAAAGATGAATGAGATAACCCCGTAAGATGCCAATCACAGCCTGGCACAGTGCTAGACCTCTGTGCATTATTGTTCCCCCAATAATCATCATTATTATTCCACAATATGGAGCCCAGTAGCTTTGCTCTCGTTACTCGGGAAGACCCTGATGATGACTGAGCTTCTCAGTCAAAACGGGGCCCCTGGTGCAGTGATTGTGACTGTGCTTGTGTGAGTTCCAGACAGTATTTACAACAGGGGGACCCTGAACATCCATGAGGTGGGCCCCTGGCCTCCCTGACAGCCCTTCACCAGCTACCGTTGGCTCTGTTTCCAGGAAACACACAGTCTGCTGAATGATAGGGCTCCCCCAGCTGAAAGAGTTTCCTAAGCTAAGTAACCTCAACAGGAAAACACAGAAAGATCAGCCGGAGAGGGCAGAGGAGGAAAAACCACCCACAAGCAAGATGCCAGGGGGCTTGTTGCCAGGATGCCAGTGGCCTGGGTATAAAGGCCACCCAAGGAAGCAGGCTCCAGACCAGCCCTGTCCTCTGTGCCCCCACCTGTCCACACCCCATCATGTGCCACACCAGCTGCTCTTCAGGCTGCCCGATGGCCTGCCCTGGCTCCCCATGCTGCGTCCCCAGCACCTGCTACCCACCCCAGGGCTGTGGGACCTCCTGCTGCTGCTCAGCCCCCTGTGTGATTCTGCTGTGCCAGCCCCTGTGTGGGGTGTCCACCTGCTGCCAGCCGGCCTGCTGTGTGCCCAGCCCCTGTCAGGTGGCCTGCTGTGTGTCTGTGAGCTGCAAGCCTGTTTTGTGTGTGGCCTCCTTCTGCCCAACCTCTGGGTGCTGCCAGCCCTCCTGCCCCACCCTGGTCTATAGACCGGTCACCTGCAGCACCCCCACCTGCTGCTGAGTGAGTGGCCTCCTACGACCCTTGTAGGTGTGAGGTCAGAAGCCAGCAGGCTCTCTGAACTCCTGCCAGGCAGTCCCCACATCCTCCCACAGCAGACTTTCGTCACCTGACCAGACCACCTGCCTCCTTTGCAGCATGGTCACTAGATCCTGACCAGTGAGTCCATGCGCCTTTCTACAGTTTCCCCGGGTTCTCAGCCTGGGTCATCCACAGGGCCCTCTGCACTGTCTGACGCTGGGTCTCTTGCAAATATCTCATCAATACCAGACGCTGAGTGCTCACCTGAGTCTGTGTGATGCCTTCTCCTCAGCGTCTTTGCCACACTCCTTCCTCAGGAGGTTTCTTCCCCAGGATTCTGGAAAGTTCCTTCCCTGCAGAGAAGGCGCAGGTACCAGGTGACTGTTAGGCCTGGTGAGGAACCTCCCAACAGCACCCTCTCGGGCTAGAGGGCCGCGCTCCTGAGCTTGGCCTGATGCGAACCCCCAACCCCAGTCACATCAGGCTTCCTTTTGTCCCACTTTGTTCCTTAAATTTATGAGGTCAGTTCTTACTCTCTTCTGGGTGAGATTGAGGACAAATCACTAATTTTGTAGTTTGATCCATTTTAGGTAAAATAGGCCTTCTGCTTATTAGCTGGTATGTGCAGCCCACTCTTGTCAAGAAATTAAAATATTAAACTGAATTTAAATCGACAGCTACTCCTTCATCCAACTGGATGGGAAAGAGGTTTGCGGTGTTGATAAACAAAAAATCAAGCTTTTAAGGAATTAAAGTGAGCTTTACTCAGAAGTTTTACCGAGGACTATAGAAGAGTGAGGTTTCTAGCCCCGGGGGCAGATCTGTCAGAGGCTCGGCTCCCTGTTTCAGCTCACAGTTCATATGCAGGTGGTGGGAGGTCAGCATGTGCAGATCACATCAAACTGGCTCAGAAGCTGCATCGAAGCAGAATCCCATCCAGGTTTGGGGGCAGGAGCACATCTGGTTATGGACCGCGGAGGCGTCAACACTCGCCCTATAAGACATTATCTTGTGTGCAGGAAAAGGCAAGGACTAGCATCGTTTATCTTTTAAAGAATGTGGTGACTCAGGCAAGAGACATCAGGGGCCATGTGCTCTGTCTTGTTTTGTCTCAAAACCATCTCTGGAGAGCTGAGATGTGAGACACTGGGGCTTTGTGAAGTTTTGCTGGCAAGAAAAGCCAGCACACAGGGCTTCTTACGTTTGCTACTTGGTCTCACGAGTTCCCACTTTTGGTCATAAATCAACTGCCTGGTTGCATTTATAAGACCAGCGTTTATCATCCCATGTGGCTAGGAAGGTTCTTTCCTAGGAAGATCGATAGTCTACAGTTGTAGTTGTAAGGAATGAGTGCTGGGCCGAGCGTTTATTTTTGCATATTTATTGGAAAACACGCTTCAAATCGCATCTATTTTTAAATTAGCATGATCGGTGTTTTTTTCCTAATGCGATGTTTTCCTGCACCTAACACGACACCTTCATAGGACAATTACAAGGATACTACAATCATTCATAACAGCACATATTTAATTACGTCAAAGTGAGTTACAGGTAGGAAAAAAATATGATAACCATTTAACAAAACCAGAACATACGTTTGTATGTTTTTTCATTAACTGTATTATTTAATTTTATAAATTTTTGTATCCACACTTACTAGAGTCTTCTCCATGAAAAGAGCTGATCACAAATGTTTTTAGAGAAGAATTCAGAACTATATCTGATTCCAAGTTCCAAAAACTTGGAATAGCCATGGTGAAAAGTTGATGGAAGTTTCCAACTGACAAGGAAATTTAGCATTTTAAGATAATCAGAAACATACTGACAGTGTCACCATCAGGACTATCAGACTTTTAAATTTCATATAATCTTTAGAATACTCACATTAATAACATTTCCATACAAACATAACTTTAGAAAAGATTTAACATAATTGAAATTATGACACTTTAGATTTTTTATGAATTTATATAATTTTTGAAACATTTATATCAACAACATTCTCATAAATGTAACTGAAAAAAGATCTAGTATAACTTATTATTTTACAATATTTTCCATACAATTTACCAAATAAGTCCTGGAGAAACCTGTCAAAGATGTAAAAAGTTTTAAAACATTTGATCAAAACAGAATTACAGGTCATTTAAAAATAATAGATATTCATTTAACCACAGTGATAATCAAAAGTCCTCAAAAGCAATATAGAAAGTGGCATGGAACAATTCAGATATATCAAGAAAAACCAAGTTACAGAATCAAGTAATACTGGAGGAAAAATGCTGCTTTTCTAAACTTTCAGGATAAATATTTCAGTGTCAGGCCACATAGCAGAGTTAGAATTGCAGGAAAAAGTTATAGGAGCTGATAAAAAGTTGAAGGAGAGAATTATCATCCCAGGTCTTCTCAAGAGAAGAAAAAGCTGAAGGTTAATGACGTATGACCTGAAAATCACATGCAGCAAGGTACAGCAGAAGCTGGATTTCTGAGGCATACATCTAAGAAGTTTTAAAAAGAAACCGATTTCAGAATTAAAAACCAAAACTTCTTGCAATTTTATTAACAGCAAATCAATACTTTAAGAAAACCTTGTTGCTCTAACATAGGGGATCAAAATTTTTAGTTGTATATTAGTATATGTTTTAATGTCAATGCTCAATCTGTAGAAAGACTATTATAAATAATTTCATTTTAACTATAGCCAACCTAATCATATACAAAATTCCTTTCATAAATTATCTTTTCAAGAGCTTTATCATGACTTACACAGACCAGTTAGAACATGCCTGGATTTTCTGCTTTGTCCTAGTCTTCCTTATTCCTTTTTTTTTGAGACGGAGTCTCGCTCTGTGGCCCAGGCTGGAGTGCAGTGGCCAGATCTCAGCTCACTGCAAGCTCCGCCTCCCGGGTTCCCGCCATTCTCCTGCCTCAGCCTCCTGAGTAGCTGGGACTACAGGTGCCGCCACCTCGCCCGCTAGTTTTTTGTACTTTTTATTTTTTTATTTTTTATTTATTTATTTTTTAAATTTATTTATTATTATTATACTTTAAGTTGTAGGGTACATGTGCATAACGTGCAGGTTTGTTACATATGTATACTTGTGCCATGTTGGTGTGCTGCACCCATCAACTCGTCATTTACATCAGGTATAACTCCCAATGCAATCCCTCCCCCCTCCCCCCTCCCCATGATAGGCCCCGGTGTGTGATGTTCCCCTTCCTGAGTCCAAGTTTTGTATTTTTTAGTAGAGACGGGGTTTCACCGTGTTCGCCAGGATGGTCTCGATTTCCTGACCTCGTGATCCGCCTGTCTCGGCCTCCCGAAGTGCTGGGATTACATGCTTGAGCCACCGCACCCGGCCGTCTTCCTTATTCTTAAATAACCAGTCATTTTACTTAAGGATAAAAATTCACTATATAAGATTTTTTCATACAAAATTATTCTCTTTTCTTGTTAATCTTCCTTACCAAAAACACATCTTCATATCCATAACTTTCTTCACATTTCTTTCTCCTACTTACTGGTTACTTTCTATCTCGTTTCATGTTTCCTTCCTAAATCCATATTTTGAAACAACTTTTAAATAACCTTTGAATTTGGCAAATTATTCTTTTTCTCAATAAGGAACACCATTTTTATGCCTTTCTTACAATTTTTTCTTATTAAAGCTCATCTTATTTTTGGCAGTTTTTATACATATAATTATATATACTAATTAAAATTTTGAGTTCCTAGTAATCTTAAACTTTATTGAAAACCTAGGAAACAAATTTTAAATTTTCTGTCACATAACAGTATTTAACATATAAGAACAACTTTATCATTTTTAGAAACATGTTTTCTTATAATGTAAATTTTAAAATTGAAAATGACTCAGGCATGTAATGCGTATCTATTATTTAATTTAACATAATTTTTAGATTTCAAATTACACAAAGTTTATAGATGTTTATCTCGTTTACATTTGCCTAATTTATTTTTAACAATTGTGAAAACTGACATATTAGACAACCTTAGTCATTGTTTCAAGTTATTTCCTTGTTAATCATTTTTATAGCCTGTGAATATATGGTTTCACCTAAATAAGAAACTTAAATGTATGGGGATTTTGTTGATAACTCAGAAGATACAGTTGTTTTCATTAAACCAACAATATTAAATTAGTCTTAGTTATAAAACATGACACAAAAATCATTCTGTTTTTGGCTGGGTTTATAGTCTTCTAAACTTTATGTTAAACTCTGACATCTTAAAATATTTATTAGAGACAAATGTAAAACTGCCTGATGAGTAAATCCAGGGAAAAACGTATGCTGACAATTTTGAAGATATTTTAATTTTTACTTTAGTTACTTTAAAACCATCTTATTTATTAAAGATTTACTTAGGTCTTGTGAACTTGGAAAATAGACTTGATAATTTATGAGTGCTCATTTATTGAAAAGTCAATTTGATATCATGTAGACACAACATATAACATAATAATACATGTACATATACATAAACACATCCAAACAAACACACAAATAAAGATCTTACCCCTTTCATTTTAGAATTTTAGTCATGAACTAGTAATACTCATTGGTTTATAAAGAATGGTTGGATCCAAATTATATTTCTGACAAAACTGAGACCTATTTACATGGCTAAACTTTGTTTGCCCAATAGATAATCTAATTAAGTTTGTGGGTCAAAATTTTGGATAAAGCGGTTTCCCTGGCAGTTTGATTTTTTAAACTTCTTTTATTCTTTCCTTCTGTTTCAAACGAGTTTAGGGTTAACTTTTCAATATTTATATTTCAGCTAGAACTGGCTGAATTGTATAAGAAAAAGTCTACAGGCAGCCTTGAATTAGTAATACCATAAGAAGTGAATTTTTTCTCAACACCAGTAGAAAAGTCAACAGATTCAAAGTAGGCAGGAAAAAAAAAATAGAGAACTCAGAGGAGTCTACCTGGGGGACCATCAGGGAGTGTCGCCCTGTCTTCCCCCCGAGCATCTGCACAGATTCTGTCCTCAAACTTGGGTGTGTCAGACCCAAGCCGTGGTTATCTCCTCTTCAGAGAACTCCGTCCACCTCTGGGGATCTCTGTGGCTTGTCCCTTGGCCTGTAGGAGGTCACAGGCCCCAGGCACTTCCCTCAGAACTCCTTTCCCAGCTTCTAGCCCCATTTCCCTGGACTCTCCACCCTCGTTGGGGGCTGGAGCTGGAGGGTACGTTGACATCCGGGGGCTGCTGTGACAGAGCCCCACGCCGGCCACGTGACACGGCAGAAGCTCACGTCTCACGGTTCTGGAGGACTGAAGTCTGAGGCGAAGGCATTAGTGGGGCTGGTTCCTTCTGCGGTGGTGAAGGAGAGTCTGTCCCAGTCTGGGGGATGACTCTGTCCTGTTTTCTGGGCCTGTTGCCTTCTTTGGCGTCCTTGGCTTGCAGGGGCACCGCCCAGTCTCTGTTCATCATCACATGGCATTCTCCCTGTGCCCATTTGTGTGCAATTTTTGCCTTTTTATGAAAACAGAAGTGATGTTGGCTCAGGGTCCCCCCCAGTGACTTCACTTCAACTTGACTACATCTGCAAAGATCCTGTTTCCACATAAGGTCATGTTTACAGTATGAGGGATTAGCATTAGCATCCAACATATACCTTTTCCCTTCCTTCCTTCCTTCCTTCCTTCCTTCCTTCCTCCCTTCCTCCCTTCCTTCCTTCCTCCCTCCCTCCCTCCCTTCCTTCCTTCCTCTTGCCTGGTCACCCAGGCTGGAATGCAGTGGTGTGACCACAGCTCACTGCAGCCTTGACCTCCCAGGCTCAAGCCGTCTTCCCACCAAAGTAGCTGGGACTATAAGTGCACACCACCATGTTCAGCTAAGTTTTAATTTTTTATTTTTTTGTAGAGATGGGGTCTCCCAGTGTTGCCTGGGCTGCTCTCAAACTCCCAGGCTCAAGTGATCCTCCCTCCTCAGCCTCCCACAGTGCTGGGATGACAGGTGTACACCACTGTGTCTGGACCAACATGTCTTTTTTTAAGGGGACAAGGGGACACTATTCAGCCCAGGAGAGGGGTCGGCGCAAAGCCGTGAGAGCAGCCCGGGCTCCTCTGTGTGTCCGTGGGCTGTGGTTCCTTAGCAAGGAAGAGTTCACTGAGAATCCGCGTGGCTGGGTCTCTTCAGGACACAGCCTGAGCCCGCTGCACACACAGCAAGGCCCGGCGCTGGGCCTGAGGGTGGCCCAGCTCCCATCCAGGCATTGAGGCTGTTGCAGAAGGAGGGAGGCCTGTGTGGGGGATGCCTGGGCTAATTCCAGGAATGGGAAGCCTGGCCCCAAAAACCAAGGGCTGTCCTCCTGATAGAGCCAGCTTGGTTCCTGGGGCATGAGTGTGGGTCACACAGGAGAAAGGATGTGGGCGTGTCCTGGGTGTGAGTGGGATTTGCCTGGAGGGGGTGCTGTCCTCCGTAGAAGGAGGCTGTTGGCACACGTGGGTACCGTGGGAGCCTTTTGGGAACCAAGAAATCAGCTAAGAGGAGCACTGGCCAGTGTACCCCTCCCGCTGAGAGGCCCATATCTAGAAACTTCTGTTACCAGGATGCCCTGTGTTGACAAGCATGTGAGGTCCAAGAGGACTCCTTAGAGGGCCCCCCTCCACAGACCGCTGCTCGTCCCTCCTCCCAGGCCAGCAGCCTCGCACAGGGGCTGTGCTCTCACCCTTACAACTGGGCGAGGGCGTCTGCAGGCTGGAGGGTACCTGATCACACCCTGACGAGCATGCGCTGGCCATGTCCTCGCCTTACAGACACCTTCCCCCGTCCCCAGGGGCTGTCCGGCTCTGTCCAGTATGGCTATGTCCTCGCCTTACAGACACCTTCCCCCGTCCCCAGGGGCTGTCCGGCTCTGTCCAGCATGGCTATGTCCTCGCCTTACAGACACCCTCCCCCTGGCCCCAGGGGCTGTCCGGCTCTGTCCAGCATGGCCATGTCCTCGCCTTACAGACACCTTCCCCCGTCCCCAGGGGCTGTCCGGCTCTGTCCAGTATGGCTATGTCCTCGCCTTACAGACACCCTCCCCCTGTCCCCAGGGGCTGTCCGGCTCTGTCCGGCAGGCGGTGGAGGGGCTTTTGTGGTTTCCTGTGGTTTCATGGGATGCCTTTGAAGGCAGCAACTGCCCCTGACTCAGTGGGTCCTGCGTCTCGCTCACAGCCGGGAGGGGCACTCAGAGCTGTCGCTGCGCTGTGAATACCTTCACGCAGGTTCACAAGGGAGGGGGCCCGGCCGCTGCCATCCTACTCTGTCCTCTGCATCTGACACGGCAGCTTGACCGTGTGGGCTCAGACAGCTGCATGGACACACGGCCACCAGCAGACCTGCGTGTCAGCTGCCACACAGAGCACAGAGGCCCAGGTGTCACAAGCTGTGCCCCGCTGGGGCTGTCCCTGGCTTTCCCCTCAGGAGCCGTCGGGAGGCTCAGAGGCTCTCGTGCCCTGGAGGCCATGGCCCTGGGTGCGTCTGCCCGCTGGCTGCACAGCGGCTCAGCCTCAGCAATGTTGGTGCCCGCTGTGCCGACTCCCTTGTACCTTAGACTCCCCTGTACCTTTGGTTAGTGGTGAGGTGGAAGTGTCTCCCCGTCTTTTTTAACTCTTTGTGCTCTGAAGGGTCTATGAAGGCCTTTGTCCACTTATGTATGGGTATGACCATATTTTTCTTAATATTTGAATAGCAAGTAATGGACACGGGTGGAATAAACTTGCAAACTGAGAGATCTGTGAGTCATTGAAGGTTTAAATTCAGCTACTTTCTGGTTAAAGGTTCCCTTAGGGTTTTTGTTCTGTCGCCTCTTCCCTGGGCCCTCCCAGCCTCCTGAGGAGGTGCTGACCTGGCTGGTCTCACTGGCGCCCTCGTCACTCTCCAGTGCTAGGGGTCCACTGAGACTATAGCCTTATCCTCTTCCACTGTCCTAAGGGTTCGTAGATAAGGTGTCTTTTTGCTCTGTGTCTCCTCACTCAGGCCTTAAACCCTGAGTAGGATGAGTGATGTCCAAGTGACCCCAGAACCCCTCTTGGGGCCCACAGAATTGCTAGTGCTTCAGAGCACACAGGGTGGCCCTCAGGCTCTCGGGGCAGCCCTCTGTGTGGGCACCTTCTCCACGGCCCACACACCAGGAGGCCAGCATGGTGCCTGGGGCTCTCAGGTCCCAACTGAACAGGGTTTCTTCTTCTGCCCGACTCAGCTTTAGCTTGGACTGGCAGGGGACAGGTGTGGGCAGGTGGCACAAAGCTCACCAGAGGCTGAGCCCGCTCAGCTCTGCTCCCCTCCCTGGCTCAGTTGGAGGCTTGTCCCCTGTGGGCAGAGCGTGGCTTCCCCTGTGGGCAGGTCGTGGCTTCCCCTGTGGGCAGGGCGTGGCTTCGGCTGCAGGAAGAGTGTGGAGATGATCACATCTGCTTTTAAATCCTGCTGTCTCTCTCGGGTGTTTGATCTTGGAATGAGAGACATTGTCCTGTCTGCCTTCAACAGGACAGTGGTCCCACACCCCAAATTTGGAGTAGGCAAAGGGGCTCAGGGGAAGAGCAGAAAGTGCACACCAGCCCGTATTTCCTGACTCAAGAATTTATTGATTAGAGCAATTCTTTGTCACATTGGGTGCAAACAGCACATTTGGAGAAGGGGGTTCCAGAAGGCCACAGTCCACCTGCTGAGGGATTTGTGGGTTGTCTCTTCCCAGAGAGGGAGGAGGGAAGTGTGATGTGCTCAAAATCCCCTTCAGGCAGCAACTATGTGGCTACCGATGGAGCTGGTGCATTCTGAGGACTCCAGGGGCTCCTGAGACTGGAGAATCCTGCTTGGCGGCAAAGACAGTCAGTAGATGAGTGAGGACTGAGCACTCAGCAGCTGGACTTCTCGCCTGAGCAGAGGACTCAGCAGGCCAGGCGGGAGCACACAGGGCGGCAGAGGAGGGACACGCAGGAGGCTGGGCGGCAGCAGCTAGGCTGGCAGGAGGAGGCGGGCGCACAGCAGGAGGAGACGGGCACGCAGCAGGCGGACCTGCACACGGGGTGGCAGATGAGGGACACGGAGGAGGAGGGTCTGCAGCAGGAGGTGGTACAGCAAGTTGGTTGGCAGCTAGACTGCTGGCAGCATGAAGTGGAAGCGCCAGAGCACACAGGCAGACAGCAGACGGACTTGCAGCAGACAGGCATGCAGCAGGCCTGCTGGCATGGGGAGGAGGTGCAGCAAGCTGGCTGGCAGCTAGACTGCTGGCAGCATGAAGAGGAATCCTTAGAGCAGGTGGGCACACAGCAGACAGGCTTGCAGCAGATGGGCACACAGCAGGCCTGCTGGCAGGAAGAAGAGGCACAGCAAGCTGGCTGGCAGCTAGATTGCTGGCAGCATGAAGAAGCAGCCCCATAGCAGACGGGCACACAGCAGATGGGTTTGCAGCAGACAGGCTTGCAGCAGATGGGCACACAGCAGGATTGCTGGCAGGGGGAGGAGGTGCAGCAAGCCGGCTGACAGCTAGACTGCTGGCAGCATGAGGGTGTGCAGGAGCTGGTGCAGCCTGATTGGCAGGGGCTGGGCTCACAGGCCGCCTGGCAGCAGGGGCTGGACACACAGCTCACTGGGGTGCAGACCAGGGTCAGGCAGGAGGCCGGGGTGTAGCAGCTGGGGGCACAACAAGGGGGCTCGCAGCAGCTCTCTGGGCAGTCGTCCACCTGCCAGGAGTCGGTGCAGGTGCTGGAGCAGACGGACATGGTGGACACGGCCATGCTGGGGTGGGAGGAGGTGAGCTGGGGGAGGTGTGAGGGAGTGAGTGTGGGAGTGAGTGAGTGAGTGAGTGAGCTGCTCAGGGCTGTGGGGCTTTTAAATCCCTCCCTGGCGTGTGTTGTCCTGACAGGAGGCTCCAGAAGCTTCTCTTCCTTGTTGGTGTTTAGAGCTGGTGGCTGGAGATGCGTCATTCGTGCTGGTTTATCTCTTTGTTTTTCCCTCATTAAACTTGTGTGTATGTTGCAGGGCTCTGTTTCTTCATCAGTTTTTATTTTGGCCCCAGAAATGTGGTGGAAAATATTTCAAGAAAGCTTTCGTTCAGTTGAGGTTTTAGAGATGAATGTTTCTCCAAAAGGAGCAATTCTGGTTCCACCTATCCTGTTTCTGGACTGATTAGATATATTTTATTACTTTTAGCATATTAAAACATAAACATGGAGAAAAATGTGCACTTCGTATGAAATAAAAATGGTACTGAGGATAAGAGGAAGCTGGCCAAGCATGGTGACTCATGCCTGTAATCCCAGCACTTTGGGAAGCTGAAGTGAGTGGATCGCAAGGTAGGAGTTTGAGACCAGCCTGGCCAGCATGGTGAAACCCCGTCTCTACTGAAAATACAAAAAATTAGCCAAGCATGGTGGAATGTGCCTGTAGTCCCAGTTACTCAGGAGGCTGAGGCAGGAGAATTGCTTGAACCCAGCAGGTGGAGGTTGCAGTGAGCTGAGATCGCACCATTGCACTCCAGCCTGGGCGACAGAGCCAGACTCTTTCTCAAAAAAAAAAAAAAAAAAAAAGGAAGCTAAGTGGCCCTCCCTTCAGTCACTCACACCTTGTAAGGAGAATGCTCAGTGATTCAGAGATTCAGTATCTGGTGGATCCACACTTTATCTTTGTCTCTTTAGCTCTTGCATGCCATCCTCAGAGTCCTCTCTTTGTTTTATTTGAAGCTGCACTCTGTATTCTTTCAATTTTCATTTTGCCTTGGTGAAAGATCAAGTACTTTTTCATATATGGTGATTTTAGGACACACATTTTAAGATTCCTTGCTTGTCTGAAAATATGTCAACTTATCCTCACATTTATAATGATAGTTTAGCTGGGTATAAAATTCTGGTTTTAAATTACTTTTCCTCAAAATGGTGAACAAATGTCACCATTTCTTTGTGATGTCCAGTGCTGCTAATGACAGTCTGATGCTGGTCATTTGTCATTTTTCATTTGTCTCTCTCTTTCCTTAACTCTCTGGGAGCTTTTGGGTTTCTTTTTATTATTCTAAAATGTCACGTTTTTGTTTCTAGGCTTATGCATTATTTTACTTTCTGTGGTTAGACCTTATTGAGCCTTTCAATATAAAGACTCATCTCAGAAGTGTTTTTCCATTTTTAATAATAATTTCATCTTTCCTGGTCTCTCTTTTTATGACTTTTTATTTTCATCTAGTGATGAAAGAAATATGTTACCCATTCACTCTGATGATGTTATTTTGAGTTTTTAAATGTTTTTTCCTTGTTTCATTGGACATCAGATAAAGTCTACCCATTGGTGGCAGTTCATTCAGCTTTCTGAATAAAAGACTATTTTATTCCAGTGCATTAGTGTCCTGCTCCAATTTACTCTCTAACCTGTTTCTGTTTGTCTTTTCTACAAATATATGAAAGACCCTACTGAGCCTCTCTTCATTGTTAAATAATTTTGATTTCTTTTTCTTTAATAACTCGTTAAATATCCTTTCAGTGATTATTAGTATGGATGTGTGAGAACTGTGTGCTTAATCCACTTTCTGGGACTGAAGGACTTGGTGCTACTTTCAGGAGATGATAGGAAAGCCAGAAAGTCTAGGGTGACATCGTATTAGTGGGTGCACTACAGACACACACAGTGCACATGTGGTCTTTTTATGTCAGCCACAACATGAGGTACAAGTTTGGAGCCCTGCACTCATTGGAGACATGACTTTTTGGATTATGGAACTTTCCACTGGGGGCCAGCAGGGCAGCTTCTGTGGACAGTCAAATGACCAAACCATTTCTTTTTTTTTTTTTTTTTTTTTGAGACAGAGTCTTGCTCTGTCACCCCAGCTGGAGTACAGTGGCGCTATCTCAGCTCACTGCCAGCTCCGCCTCCCGGGTTTACGCCATTCTCCTGCCTCAGCCTCCTGAGTAGCTGGGACTACAGGCGCCCGCCACCACGCCCGGCTAGTTTTTTGTATTTTTTAGTAGAGATGGGGTTTCACCGTGTTAGCCAGGATGGTCTTGATCTCCTGACCTAGTGATCCGCCCATCTCGGCCTCCCAAAGTGCTGGGATTACAGGCTTGAGCCACCATGCCTGGCTTTTTGCATTTTTAGTAGAGACAGGGTTTCGCCATGTTAGCCAGGATGGTCTCCATCTCCTGACCTCGTGATCACGCCTGGGATTACAGGCGTGAGCCACCACGCCTGGCCCAAACCATTTCTTTTTTTTTTTTTTTTTTTTTTTTTGAGACGGAGTCTCGCTCTGTCGCCCAGGCTGGAGTGCAGTGGCCAGATCTCAGCTCACTGCAAGCTCCGCCTCCCGGGTTCCCGCCATTCTCCTGCCTCAGCCTCCCGAGTAGCTGGGACCACAGGCGCTGCCACCTCGCCCGGCTAATTTTTTTGTGTTTTTAGTAGAGACGGGGTTTCACCGTGTTAGCCAGGATGGTCTCGATCTCCTGACCTTGTGATCCGCCCGTCTCGGCCTCCCAAAGTGCTGGGATTACAGGCGTGAGCCACCACGCCTGGCCCAAACCATTTCTTAAATCAAGCAGACACTCTGGGCGATCTGAGTGAGCTGAGTGGCAGGGATTAAATGGCCCTGGTTGGAGGAGGGAGGTGCCAGGAGGGTATGTGAGTTTGCAGGGCAGGGTGGCCCACAGCTGGGTCTTCTGCAAGTGACACACATTTGGATTCTTCTTTTCTAAAATGTAGTCTTTTGTTTTATTTGACTCCCTTTTGTCGTGGCTGGCTGCCCAGCACAACGCTGGAGACGCGATGACAGCAGCCCGCTGGTCTTGTTTCCAAAGTTAACAGAAGTGCCTCCCTCCGCAATAAGCCAGTGTTTGCTAGTTTGTAGCACAGCCTTGGTCTCGCGCATGCAGTGTTTTCCTACTTTAGTTTATTGTGAATTTTGCCTCGGGCTTTTAAGGAAGGAATGAGTTTGTTCGTGTGTGTGTGTGTGTGTGTGTGTGTGTGTGTGTGTGTGTATTAATCTACTGAGAGTTCCAGTGGCTTTTCTGCTTCTATTTTATGAGTATAATGATACCCTTTGTAACTTGAGCTATCTGAGATAAACATTGCTTGATAATGGCTTATTATCCCTTTTTCCCCAGCTTTATTGAGATATCATCGACAAACAAGAATTATATAAATTCAAGGTGTACAGCATGACATCTTGATCACACATTGTGTGATGATTACCAAAGTCAAGCTAATTAATATGTCCATCACCCCACATAGTTACCTTTATTTTGTGATGAGACATTTAAAATGGACTCTTAGAAGATTTCAGTGTTACTATGTTGCATTCTGTGTTACAGTCAACTGTCCTCCTGCTGCACACGAGGTTTCCGGAACTGACTCATCCTGCACAGTTGAAGCTGTATCCTGCCATCAACATGTCCCCACTCCCTGCACCCCCACCCCCTCGAACCCCCACTCTACTCTCTGCTTTGGTGAACTTGGCTTTTTTAGATTCCACATATAAGTGAGGTCTGCAGTATTTGTCTTTCTGTGGCCTGGGTCACTTCACCTAGCATAGTGTCTGCAGGTTCATCCGTGTTGCCACAGATGACAGGATCTCCCTCCTTTCTGTGGCTGAGTCGTATTCCGTCGTGCATATTCACCACATTTTCTTTATCCACTCATCTGTTGATGGGCACTTAGGTTGCTTCCATATCTTGGCTGTTGTGAATAGTGCTGCAGTTAGCATGGCAGTGCAGGTATCTGAGATCTGGCTTTAATTTGTCTTGTATAAATACACAGAAGTGGGATTGCTCATCACATGGTAGTTCCATTTTTAATTTTTTGAGGAACTTCTGTACTACTTCCCATAATGGCTTTACATAATGGCTTAGTTTGTTAATGTAGGCTCATAGAATCTCTTATATTATTTTTTTAAACGACATTGGTCTACAGTCCTATCTTTCTCACTGTTGCTCCTGATTTTGGCATCAGGGTGTCACCAGTCATACTAGAGGAATCCAGAGGACCTCTGGCTTCTTCTGATCTCTGGAATATTTCAAGTATCACAGAAAAGTCTTTATATTGAAGACTAATGGTATACACCTTTGAAACATCTGAGTCTGCCTTCTGAAGAATGACCTTTTTCAATACCACTTCCATATTTTCCTGGATATCATTGTATTAAATTTTTTGTTTTGTTACTCAGTGTAGGTAATTTATATTTTTTAGAACACAGTACATTTCATTTATATTTCCAAATTTTAGGATAAATATACCCATACTATTTTCTTATACTGAAAAAGGAAAATCTGAATCTGTGAGCATACTTCTTTTTCCATCTTTCAGGTCTGCTTATTTTTATTAGACTATTTTATTTAGATTTTCGTTGATGGACGTCTGTGGATTTTTGTGGAAGTTTGGAAAGAGGGGGTCGTATTTCTTCTTGTTGGGGATTGCTTAGTAAAAGTTTCAGAAAGCATCGTGGGTGGTAAACTATCCAGATCCCTGTTGTTTAAGAACAGCCTTCCCGCTGACACCTGCCACAGCAGAGTCTACGTGCAGAATTTCTTCCCTCCATCTTGGTAGAGGCTGGGCTACCAATGGGTCTCATATTTGCATAACTTTGATCTTCTTGTGAAGCCTTTCCTTTGTCTAGAACCTGGCACTATTGTCTCCTTCTTGTACTTCATTCATTTCACCAGACCCCTCCCCCAACACTGTCATCAGCTGTGTTCATCCCCTCGGTCCCATCTTCCTTTAGTTCAAGGAACTTTTATTTCCATATGGGTTTGATGATTTTCTTCCATTCTTGGATTTTCTCCCCACTGTGATCCTGGTGAGGATCACAGACCCTGGGTCTCCTGGGTTCTTCCCACTCAGATCTCAGGCTCTTCTTGGCTTTATCTCTGTCCTTCTGCATTGGGTTTGGGTCAATCCTTGCCTGAAATGGGGTCACTGTATCAGCAATTCTGCTTTCAGGGTCTATTATGCAGACCATCATTGAGTTTCATGTGTGTTTAGAGTGTCGCACTTTCAATCTCCTGGAACTTGGGGTGTTTTCCTTCTTCCTCTTCCTCCTCCTTTTTGGTAGCGCCCTGTTCTTGTTTCATGTAGCGACAGCCTCTTTGTTTCCTCGCATCTGCATCATCGTTTGTTCCGACTTTGCTTCTCTGTCATACTGTGATTTCCTCACATGTCTGAGGACTCTTAGTTGTTGTTCACATTTTTAAGTGAGGGTCGAGATTGTTTGGCATTCATTGCTGAAAGGTTTTCTGCACATAGATACACATATTCTGCACCCAGAGCTGATGCTGGGGCTCTGATGAGGGGGGCCTTGTTCATCTCTGATTGGACATGGGGGCTCCAGTTTATCTTGGCATCCAGAGCTTCCTGGGGTGTGGCCTCTTCCTCTCCAGCTTGGGACCTAGGCTGGGAGTCTCCTGGGCCAGCCCCACCCTTCCTGGTTCTCCTGCTGGTTGCAGGGCAAGGAATGGCTCTTCTTCAGAACTCAACCTCTCAGTTAAAGACGACTGAGTGCCCACAGTCATCCTCATATATGGTCCCTTTGCTAGGGTCTCCGGGAAAACTCATTTGTCTTCAGAGTCCTTCTCCTGCCTTTCTTTCTGTTGGATTTAAAGTCAATAGATCCTGATCATTTTGTCTTGCCTTTCCCAGAAAATCTTTACTGACCTGGTCTGTGGATGGCATGCCTCCGTTTTCTATCACTGCTCTGGCACCATTCATTTTTATTTGGATGAACAGGAGGTGGAGGCATTGGCCAGTGGCCATCCCAAACGGAGGGCTGAGGCTATTTGTTTTTAACACATTGACCGAGAGAAAATTCACAAGCCATGGAGTTCACCCACTGCAGGTGCACGGTCCATTGGTTTTTAGTAAATTCCCAGGGTTTTTCAGCCATCACCAATATGTAATTTTATAACATTCCCACTCCAAAAACCACACCCATAAGCAGTCTCCTCTCATGAGCCCCTCCCCCAGCCTTGGTCACCCACTTATCTACTTTCTTTCTCTGTGGATTTGCCTGTTCTGAGTCTTTCATACAAATAGAATCCCACTACATGTGGCCTCTCGCTGAGCATCATGCTTTCAAGGCTCATGCATGTTGTAGCCTGTATCAGTATTTGATCCGTTTTCATGGCTGAATAATATTCCGCATGGGAATGGGCTGCGTTTTGCTTGTGTGGATAGGCTGTGTTTTGCTTGTCCATTCATCCTCTGATGGACATCTGGGCTCTTTCCACTTCTTGGCTACTGTCAGTGGTGCTGTGTACATGGGCACACAAATCTGTGTGTGAATGTTTGTTTCATTCCTCTGAGGTAGATGCCTAGAACTAGACTGACAGGGTCACAGGGTCACACAGTGAGTGACATTTTGAGGATCTGTTTTCCAAGGTGCTTTCACTAGGGGTTGAAGCTCTGATGAGGCAGGAGAACATCGAATGGAGACCCAGAGCAGGGGTCAGAGCTGAGACCCCCCACAGCTCTGGTCACCAGGAGGTGTCCTCCCTGGGGATGGCCAGACAGGCTGGGTCCTTTTGGTGCCTCGGACAAGGGCAGGTGGGGGACAATGACAAATGTGGAGGAGGTCAGAGAGCCAGCCCTGGGCCCTCCTCCTAGCTCTCTGTTCTCACCTGAGGCCATCAGTGGGCACAGTGAGGTGGGGCTCAGACACGTATGTGTGGGGAGCTCCTCCCCAGGATGGCCCTGGAGCCCTAGGATGAAGTCTTGGCCCCACCAGCTACCTGGAGAACCAGGGCGGGAAGCAAACATCTCTGTCCCTGGAGGCCCTCATCTGTCCCTTCATGGGGACCTGGCTTTGCTTCCAAGGAGATGGACGAGGCTGTGTCAGTTTGGCCTCTGGCCCGGGGAATGGCTGCTGCTGGGTGGTCTGTCCTGGGTGGTCTGCCTCGAGGGGAGTGAGGGAGGTGGCTGTGCTGACCACGGTGAACTCTGTCAGGTGGGACTCCGGGAGGTCCTGGTGCTGGGGCTGGAGGCCTCTGGCATTGACATGCAAGGGTCATTTTCTGGAGCCGGACCTGGTCTCTCGAATGCACACAGCGACCCGGTGGAAAGAGTGTGGCGGCTCGTACCACTCGCCCAACGTGGCATCTGGGACGGAGGGTGGCAGGCAGAGCTGAGGGCTATTTGGGAGAGAGCTGGGAGGTTGGGGATGTGGGGACAGGGTCCTCGGGGTCAGAGTCCAGGACCACAGGATCAGGAGGGAGCCAGGACCCTGAATCTCTAGGCGAGGCTGCATGGGGCAGGGGGGCCGCAGGCTTGGTTAGTTGGTTAGATGGTCCCTGCCCATCTGTGCTCTCGCCAGCGATGCCTGAGCAATGAGTATTCAAGAACCCCATGAAGAACCCCAGGCTTCTGGGCTCAAGTCCCGGGGGAGGGGCTGTCCCACGTCTTACTGTGGAGGAGACGAGGGCTGCAGGGACGGGCACTGTGGTCCATAGCTGGTCTCCCCAGGGGTAACAGGACCGGTGAAGCTGCTGGGTGGAGCCAGGCCCCGGGTGGGCTACCCCAGTCCTGAGGGGCAGCCATGGAGCTGGGGAGGGTGAATGTGGCTCAGGGGCCCAGAGCTGCTGCCAGGGTCCACTTTGTCCCAAAACTCCTGGCCTTGGTTCCAGAGGCAGCTTCCCTAAGAAGGTCTGGAGTGTCACGTGCTGGGGCTGGGGGCCCACGGGGCTAAGAGGGAGCCTGGCCTTCAGGGTTCACAGAGGCCAGCACCAGGCGCATTGCTTCCTGCCTATCCCATGCCCCTCGGGGTCCACAGACAGGGTCGAAGGTCGACAGAGACAGGGGCAGCTTTCCTAGGACTCAGAGGGGCGCTGCCCAGGGTGGAACCAGGCCTGCTGGGGGTCAGGACTGTCCCTGCAGTCAGGGGTGGCATCACTTCCCACCTCACCCTGTGCCCCCCGGGGGTCCACAGACAGGACAGAGGTTGGTGTGAGACAGAGGCGGCTTTATTAGAACTCAGAGGGGCACTGCCCAGGGTGGAACCAGGCCTGCTGGGGTCAGTTCTGCAGAACTTGGTTCTGGGGGAGCAGCTGGGGTCCCCCATGCAGCCAGCATCTGGGAAGGACTGGGGGAGCATCCTGGTCCCTAAGACAAAGAGCCTGCCCCATATTCTGAGGGTGTCAATGCCAGAGAGGGAGGAGCTGGCTGAGCCCGCTGGGAGGTCAGCCCCAGGTGGGAAGGGACTCTGGATGACATTCAGCGCCGTCAGCAGCTGGACTTCTGGCCAGAGCAGAGGCTGTAGCAGGCCGGGCGGGAGCACGTGGGGCGGCAGAGGAGGGACACGCGGGAGGCCGGGTAGCAGCAGCTGGTCTGGCAGGAGGAGGCAGGGGCACAGCAGGAGGAGACGGGTACGCAGCAGGCAGACCTGCACACGGGGCGGCAGAGGAGGGACATGGAGGAGGAGGGTCTGCAGCAGGAGGTGGTGCAGCAAGCTGGCTGGCAGCTAAACTGCTGGCAGCATGATGTGGAAGCCCCAGAGCAGACGGGCGCACAGCAGAGGGACTTGCAGCAGACAGGTTTGGAGCAGATGGGCACACAGGAGGACTGCTGACACGGGGAGGAGGTGCAGCAAGCCGGCTGGCAGCTAGACTGCTGGCAGCATGAGGAGGAATCCTCAGAGCAGGTGGGCACGCAGCAGACGGGCTTGCAGCAGACAGGCACACAGCAGGCCTGCTGGCAGGGGGAGGAGGTGCAGCAAGCCGGCTGGCAGCTAGACTGCTGGCAGCATGAAGAGGAAGGCTCAGAGCAGGTAGGCACGAAGCACACAGGCTTGTAGCAGACGGGTACGCAGGAGACCTGCTGGCAGGGGGAGGAGGTGCAGCAAGCCGGCTGGCAGCTAGACTGCTGGCAGCATGAGGGTGTGCAGGAGCTGGTGCACCCTGATTGGCAGGGGCTGGGCTCACAGGCCGCTTGGCAGCAGGGGCTGGACACACAGCTCACTGGGGTGCAGACCAGGGTCAGGCAGGAGGCAGGGGCGCAGCAGCTGGGGGCGCAGCAGCTGGGGGCGCAGCAGGGGGGCTCGCAGCAGCTCTCTGGGCAGTCGTCCACCTGCCAGGAGTCGGTGCAGGCGCTGGAGCAGACGGACATGGTGGACGCGGCCATGCTGGGGTGGGGAGGAGGTGAGCTGGGGGAGGTGTGAGTGAGTGAGTGTGTGAGTGAGTGTGTGTCTGAGCCTGTCAGCTGCTGGGGCTTTTATATGCCCAGGACCTGTGTTTTCCTAGCAGGAGACTCAGCAACGCCCTCCCCTTCCGTGTTGGTGTTTGGAGCCGGGAGGACCCTCGTTATTTCTGCTTCCCTTGCCATGACTTGTCCTCACTCTGCTCCTAACACTCGGCTGGTCCTGGGCAGGGCCTGCACCCCTGGCTGAGCCTGTCCCCGGGAACACCAGGAGGGAGGGTGTGGCCTCTCTGGGGCTGACCTGGTGACTTCCACCTGGCAGGTCTCGTGACTGTGCCCGGCGTGGGGCCAGGAGGATGCCCAGCCTCTGTCTGCAGGGACTTCATGGGGTGGGCTGGTGTGGCTGCGACTGGGAGAGCCAGGACGAAGTGCCTGTGTTGGGAAAATGTGCTTGAGGACAGTGCTTCCTGGTGGGCTCTGGGATTTTCTGAGATCCTGATGTCTGCCAAGGGTAGGAGGAGAGGGAGGACCTCTCCTCCCCTGAGAAGGAAACAGAACATTCCAGCAAGGCCTCTGGATAGTCAAGTCATTAGGAGGACAAGGCTCAGGGACTGGCCTTTGGGTCTGGACTGCTGTCCCCTGGAGCCCTGGTCAGGTGTCCTGAGAGGGGCGGGTGCAGGTCAGGGCCTGAGGTTGGGGAGGCGCCTCCACCTTGGAGAGGCAGGTGTGGAGTGAGGGTTGTGTGGTGAGTGGAGGACATCGGGGTTGGCAAAGCTGTCCTATGCTCAGGAGGTCATCGGGCAGGGCTGCCCCTGACCCTGGGGCAGAGACTATCACAGGCAAGCTCCTCTGTCCCAGGGCCTGAGCCCAGCACAGCCTGAGGCTGGTTCTGACCAGGAACTACCAACATCTCCCAATGTCCTTCCAGCCTCTTCTGGATGAGAAAAGAGTCCGATGGGGACACAGTCAGCCACACTGCCCAGACGCCTGGGAGCTTTACTGAAGACAAGAGCCTTACTCTGTGTTTGTACCTTGGCCGAAGCCACATGCCAAGAAATTGAAACGTGGTGCGAATTTGTGGTATCTGTAGGTGACATGATTGTACACCTAGGATCAGAGTGACTGTCCCAGGCCACGCTCACCGAAGGGCTAGATGAGAGACAAAGTCACTGCACCCAGCAGCCCCTACCTGTACCCCTGCCATGACAGTGTGAAAATACAATGGGAAAGGAAGCCCATCAGCCTGGCAGACCCAAGTATAAAATGCCCAGTGGGAATGTTAGAGGGTCAGATGTGAACGAAAGCATAAACCTTGACCAGAGCACCTACAACGTATGTCCCCTGGAAACCCGGCATGGTTGGGCACTGGAGACTGGTCCACGTGCCTCAGCTTAGCTCAGCATCCATGACATTCCCATCACAGCCCCGAAGGAATCGTTGGGTATACAAATGATGATATGAACAGCCAGAAAGTACTTGCAATCTCCATGACAGATGGAAGATTAATGTGAAAATTTTAAAGTCCTTACCACTAAAACAGGATAAGATACAAAAGAATTGAATACAAGATTAAAAATTTTAAATTTCCAATAAGCCTTAATGAGATGAACAGCTAGTTGATCTCATTAATAACTAAAGTTTCTCAGATTTAAACACACACCTCCCACCTGTAAGAGCAAACAAGATTTAAAATGCCGATAGTATCCAGTACTGCGGCACTCAGGGCTTCATTCTTAGAAACCCTTGGCAGGTGTAATTTTATTTAAACTGTGATCAACCATAACATAAAATTTACCATTTTACCCATTTTAAAGTGTGCGATTCAGTGACATTTAGTGCAGCCACAATGTTGTGCAACCATCCCCACTACCTAGTTCCAGAACTATCTTCGCTCCAGAAGGAAACCCGTAGTATTAAGCAGCCACACCCAGCCCCTGGCAACCACTGCTATTCTACTTGTCTCTATATGGATTTACCTGTTTTGCACATTTCATATAGATGGAGTCATAGAATATGTGCTCTCTGTGTCTAGCTTCGTTCACTGAGCATGTTTTCAAGGTACACCTGTGTTGGGCTATGTTTCAGAATGCCATTCCTTTTTATGGCTGAATCGTATTCCATCATAATGACACCACATTTCATTTATCCGTTCATCTGCTGATGGACTTTTGGGTTCTTTTCAACTTTTGGCTACTGTGAATAGTGCTTCTATAAACATTCTTCTTTTTTTTTTTTTTTTTTTTTTTTGAGACAGAGTCTCCCTCTGTCACCCAGGCTGGAGTGCAGTGGCACCATCTCAGCTCACTGCCACCTCCACCTCCTGGGTTCAAGTGATTCTCCTGCTTCAGCCTCCCAAGTAGCTGGGATTACAGGTGTGTACCACCATACCTGGCTAATTTTTTATATTTTTGGTAGAGGTGGGGTTTCACCATGTTGGCCAGGCTGGTCTTGAACTCCTGACCTCAAGTGATCCTCCCACCTCGGCCTCCCGAAGTGCTGGGATTACAGGTGTGTGCCTGGCCCTATAAACATTCTTGTACACGTTTTTGTTTGAACACCTCTTTTTAATTCTGTTGGGTATATACCTAGGATTGGGAACTGATGAGTTGTATGGAATTCCATGTTCACATTTTGAGGACCTGTCAGACTGTTTTTCACAGCATTTGTACCATTTTATATTCTCACTAGCAACGTACAGGCATTCCAGTTTCTCTTTGTCCTTGTCAGCATCTGCTACCTTCTATTTGTTGGTGTATGTGTGTGTTAAATTATAACCACCTTAGTGGGTGTGAAGTATCAGTAGCATGTCATTGTGCTGTGGATTTACATTTCCCTAATGACCAATAATATTGGGCTTATTTTCCTGCGTGTATTGGCCATTTGCATATCTTCCTTGGAGAAATGTCTATTACAGGACTTTGCCTATTTTTAAATTGGGTTGACTTTTTGTTGTTGATTTGTAAGAGTTCTTTATATATTCTGGATGTTAGCTCCTTATCAGAATTATGATTTACAAGCATGTTCTCCCCTTGTATGGGTTGTTTTGCTCTCTTCATAGTGTCCTTTGATGCACAAAATTTTTTAATTTTGATGACATCCAATTTATCTATTTTTCCTTTTGTTGCTTGTGCTTCTGGTGTCGTATCTAAAAAACCATTGCCCAATATAAGGTCATGCATATTTACTCTTATGTTTCCTTCTAGGAGTTTTATGGCTTTATCTCATATATGTGGGGCTTTGATCCATTTTTAGTTAATTTGTTGGTGTGAGATATAGTGCAACTTTATGATTTCGTGTGTAGATATCCAGTTGTCCCAGCACCATTAAAACAATTAGAGACAGGGTGTTGCTTTTTTGCCCAGGCTGGAGTGCAGTGGCACAGTCATAACTCACTGCAGCCTCAAACTCCTGGACTCAAGTGATCCTCCCACCTCAGTTTCCCAGGTAGCTGGGACTACAGGTGCACACCACCATACTTCGCTAATTAAAAAAAATTTTTTTAGGGACCAGGGTCTTGCTATGTTACCCAGGCTGGTCTCGAACTCTTGGCCTCAAACAATCCTCTCATCTCAACCTCCCGAGTAGTTGGGATTACAGGCATAAGCCATCATTTTATAACATTTATGTACCTAACATCAGTTATAAACATTTATGTACCTAACAATTATAAACATTTATGTACCTAACATCAGACCCCCAAAATATACCAAGCATAAATGGACAGAATTGAAGACAGAAATAGGCAATTGCAGCTCAACAATAATATTTGAAGACTTCAATAAGTCACTTCCAATGATTAAAAAAAAAATTTTTAAATAGAACTAGATCAAAGATCAATAACAAAATAGAGAACTTGAAGAACACTATAAACAAGCTAGATCTAATATGGCCATATATAAAACACTCAACCCAACAACAGCAGAATACACATTCTTCCCGAATACACATTCTTCCCGAATACACATTCTTCTCAGTCCTCCAGATTAGACCATACGTTAGTCCAAAAAACAAGTCTCAATAAATTTAAAACTATTGAAATCATATAATGTATCTTCTCTGACCACAATGGAAATTAGAAATCAATAACAAAAGGAAAACTGGAAAATTCACAAATATGTGGCAATTAAAAAACACACACTTAACCAGTTGATCAAAGAAGAAATCAAAAGAGAAGTTAGAAAATACTATGGGATAAATGACAGTGATTATATAACAAATCAAAACTTATGGGATACGGCAAAACAGTTTATGGAGGGAAATTTATAGCTATAAATGCTTATGTTAAAAAACAAGAAAGATCTCAATTCGGTAATCTAACTTCACACCTTAAGGAACCAGGAAAAGGAAGAGCAAACTAAACCCAAACCTAGAAGAAGGAAGAAAATAAAGATTATATGTAGAATAAAGGGAGCAAATAAAGAAATTGAGAATAGAAAAACAATAGAACCAATGAAGCCTAAAATTAGTTTTTTGAAAGCAACAATAAAATTTACAAACCTTTAACTAGACTAAGAAAAAAGAGAAGGCTCTAATTATTAAAATCAGAAATGAAAACGGGAACATCACTACTGACCTATATAAATAAAGAAGACTATAAGAGAATATGTGAACAATTGTACACTAACACATAATATCGATAAAATTTATTCCATTTAAGCATGCTTAGTGACATTACATACATTCGTAATGTAGATAACCTAGATGTAATGGATAAATTCCTATTAACATACAAATTACCAAAACTGATACCTTTATTAGTGTTTTTTATTTCTTTTCTTCTTTTTCTTTTTGAGATGGAGTCTCACACTGTTGCCCGGGCTGGAGTGCAGTGGCACCATCTCGGCTCACTGCGACCTCTGCCTCCCAGGTTCAACTGATTCTCCTGCCTCAGCCTCCAAAGTAGCTGGGATTACAGGTGCCCACCACCACACTCGGCTACTTTTTTTTTGGATTTTTAGTAGAGATGGAGTTTCACTATGTTGGCCAGGCTGGTCTCGAACCCCTGACCTTGCAACCTGCCTACCTCAGCCTCCCAAAGTGCTGGGATTACAGGTGTGATCCACTGCACCCAGCCAGTTCTTTCTTTCTTTCTTTCTTTTTTTTTTTTTTTGAGATGGAGTCTCGCTCTGTTGCCCAGGCTGGAGTGCAGTGGCCGGATCTCAGCTCACTGCAAGCTCCGCCTCCCGGGTTCACGCCATTCTCCTGCCTCAGCCTCCTGAGTAGCTGGGACTACAGGCGCCCTCCACCAAGCTCAGCTAATTTTTTGTATATTTAGTAGAGACGAGGTTTCACCATGTTAGCCAGGATGGTGTCAATCTCCTGACCTCATGATCCACCCATCTTGGCCTCCCAAAGTGCTGGGATTACAGGCTTGAGCCACCATGCCCGGCCGACTCTTTATTTCTTAATATGGCTTCAAGTTACTGTCTAGTACCCTTTGATTTCATCCTGAGCTGTCAGTTTTTGTAGGGCAGGCCTACTGGCAATGAACTCTCTCAATATTTATTTATTCAGAAGTGTCCTAATTTCTCCTTTAGTTTCGAAGAATCATTTCACTTGACATAGACTTCTTGGTGGACAGTGTTTTCTCTTTCAGTACTTTAAGTACAACATCCCATTGCCTTCTGTTCTTTATGGTTTTTGATGAGAAATTGGCTGTTAATCTTCTCTCTTCCTGCTCTCAAGATTCTCTTTTTGTCTTTGGCTTTCAGTAATTTAATTTTGTTTTTCTGTGTGGATCTTTTTGAATTTATTCTACTTGAAGCTCATGGAGCTTCTTGAATGTGTAGATTCATAAGTTTCATCATATTTGGAAAGTTTTTGGCCATTATTACTTCAAATATTTAAAAAAGTATTGTAGTAAAATACACACGAAATTTATCCCATTTTAAGTGTACCGTTCAGTGATATTAAACACATTCATAATGCAGTGCAGTCAGCGCCACCATCTGGCCTCGTAACTTTCATCTTGGAAAACTGAAACTCTGTCCCCATCAAACACTTAACTCCACATTCCTCCTCCCCACAAGCCCCTGGCAACCACCATTTTACTTTCTGTCTCTACCATTTTTCTTCAAATATTTTTGAGTGCTCCATTCTCTCTCTGCTCTTCTTCTGACCCTGCTGTTAAGTGTGCTGTTGGTATGTTTGATGTTGTCCTACAGGCCAGTTAAATTCTGTTCATTTTAAAAATTCTTTTGTTTCTGTTTGTTTTGAGATGGAGTCTCACTCTGTCATTCAGGCTGGAGTGCAGTGGCATGATCTTGGCTCACTGTAACCTCCGCTTCCCTAATTCAAGTGATTCTCCTGCCTCAGGCTCCTGAGTAGCTGAGATTACAGGCACCACGCCCAGCTATTAATTAATTTATTTTATTTTTCTGTTTGCTGTTCTCAAACTCCCAACCTCAAACAATCTGCCTTCCTCAGCCTCCCAAAGTGCTGGGATTACAGGTGTGAGCCATCATGCTCGGCCTCTTTTGGCTTTTATGCCCTTCAGACTGGAGTATTTCACATGACCTATCCACCTGGTCTCTAATTTTTCCTTCTGTCTGCTCAAATCTGCTGTGGGGCTTCTCTAGCAAAATTTTCGTATCAGTTATACTTTTCAACTCCAGAAGTTCTATTTGATTCCTCTTTATAATCTCTCTCTTTATTGATATTCTCTCTTGGTTGAGATGTTGTTTTCTTCTCTTTGTTCTTTTGCCATGGTTTCCTTTAGCTCTTTGAGTATATTTAAGAGAGTTAATGGAAAGACTTTGTCTAGTAAATTCAATCCTGGGCTGCTTCAAGGACATTTTTTACTAATTGGCCTTTTTTTTTTTTTTTTCTGTGAATGAATGGTACATCTTGCTTCTTTGCATGCCTCATAATTTTTGCTGAAAACTTGACATTTAGAATATTATAATTTGATAATTCTGGATGGCAGATTCTCTCTCTTCCCTGTGGTTTGTTGTTGCTGGTTGCATGGCTAGTAGTTTTTTGTTTTGTTTTTAAGTGACTTTCCTAAACTATTTTAGTAATGACTATACTCTTTGTCATGAAGGGGATCACTATTCCATTTGCTTAGTGCGCAGATAGTAATTTGACAGAGTTTCTTAAACACCTGGAGTCAAAAGATGTTTTTTTTCCCAGTCTTTGTAGCTGGGCTCTGTGTGTTGGTCCACACCCTGAGCGCTCACCTGGGCGGTTTGTGACTCTGCCTTCCCCTTCACTTCCTGCCTTCCCCTTCACTTCCTGCCTTCCCCTTCACTTCCTGCCTTCCCCTTCACTTCCTGCCTTCCCCTTCACTTCCTGCCTTCCCCTTCACTTCCTGCTTACTCAGAGCCTGCAGTTCAGCCAGAGGTGAGCACTGAGAGCGTCTCAGGTCTTTTCTGTGCCCCATCATGGGCATGCGTGGGGGTCTTGTAGACTCCCAAGAATATGTGGAATCTTCCAACGCCCTTATTCCCCAAAGTGTCTAATTTCTCAGCTCTTCCTCCCAGGTTTTTTGGGGTGTCCATTGTTTTCCCAACAGATATCCTTTGCCCAGGTGGCAGTGACTGGTTCATTTACCTTTACATGTTCTGACCAAGCCCCTGGTAGCTGCTTCTCTGGCTGGAGGGAATCTGAGTTGGTAAAAGAAGGCAAGCCCTATGTGTTAGTCCTTCTGGAAGCCATCCCTACTGTGCTCCTCCCCTGCCTTGTTCTGTTAGATCTTTGGAGAAAAAATTATTTACCTTCACATTTAACTTCCCCAGGGCTTGTTCCCCCTCCGCCTACCACAGGATGCCCCTGCCCTCAGAACATGACTGGAAAGCCCCTCATCAAGGTCTCCAAGAACTCCCATTCCTAAATCCTGAGTTGGTTTCTATCACTGTGAGTGTGTGTACTCCGGACCCTGAAGCCCTAGGTCACTCTCCATACCACTCAGGAAGCCTGTGCAAGACGCTCCTGACCCCCTCGACAGCCCTGTGGCCCCCACTTTCCCTGCACCCATCCCTGTGTGGCCTGTCTCTTCCAGCACAGTTGCCTGGCCTGCGCTCCATCCCCACCTTCCCCGTCTGGACGTAAGCCATGCTTCCTGCGGCGGGACCAGTGAGAATTCCCATTAGGAGCCAGGCACTGGGGACAACAGGATGCCTAAACAGGAACCATTTGGTGGGTGTCTGAGGTCTCTGGACAGCGTTGTTCAGTGGGTGAAGGGGTCCACGTGAGCAGAATTTCCCCGAGGGCCGTGTCCCTGTCCAAATGTCCATCCTTGCAGTTTATGGACAGGGAGTGCCTGCTCCAGCCAGGTGCCACTGGGGTCTTCAAGGCACAGGTGGCCTCACTGCCACCCTCACTCCTGCCTCAAGGGCCAAAGCCAGAGCCCCCTATTATGGGCTGACTTGTGATTCCCCCGAATTCACATGTTGAAGTCCTAAGTTAAAATTAGGTCCTATGGATGGGCCCTAATCCAATGACTGGTGTCCTCGTGAGAAGAGGAGAGGAGGGCAGAGACACACACGGAGGGACAGCCCCATGAGGACACAGGGAGGAGACTGTGTCTTCAAGCCCAGGAGAGAGGCTTCAGGAACCAGCCCTGCCACACCTGGGCCTCGATTTCCAGCCCCAGGACTGTGAGGGACCCCTTGTGTGTGGCTCGAGCCCCCAGACCGTGGACTTTGTCACAGCAGCCTGAGCTGACACATGCAGCCCCTCAGGTGTGGGGGTCCTTTGTGTCCACAGAGTATGGCCGAGGCCTCAAAACCCGACTGTGTTCTCCTAAGGCAAGAAGAGTGGGCAGCATTGCAGCCCCAGGTCATGGGGCAGGGGGCGTGGGTGAGGACTGGAGGGGACAGTGTGGCTCTGGCCGTCTGCCTGTCCCGTGGGAGGAGCTAAGAACCTGCCCCCAGGAGGCCTCCTTCTTGCTCTCTGGTCTGGACACATTCCCACACTGTCCTGGGACTCCTCTGTCATCGCACCCTGAGACCTTTCTGTTCCCATGGGCCCTCCGCCCATCCAGCCCAGCACAGGGAGCTCTGGAGGCCACGTCTCTGTTCTCTGCTCTGCATCCCAGCGGCAAGCCCAGGGTTGGAGCAGGGGGCGTCCTGAGTGTCTGTGAGTGTGCGTAGGAGGACAGGATGGCCAAGCTGTCTCCGAGTGGAACTCCTGAGCACCGGGGCAGCTGGAGCCCAAGCCTCCATACCCGCCCCCCACTGCCCGTCTCCCACCTCCCAGCACAACTGGAGCCTGCCAGCCCCTGGGATAGCCCCAACCCTTGCCATGGGAAGGAGCTGCTTCTACCCACGGTGAGTGGGACATTGGCCCGAGCCATGTAGTGTCTGTGGGATTCAGTCAGTGAGCAAAGCTTTTGGGCTCCACAGGACCTGGGAGGGGAGCCAGACAGCAGAACGTGCCACAAGGTGGACAGGAGCTTCCAAGTGTCACCCAAAAGCCCCCCACATCCCCCTGGCTGGAGATGTAAAGAGATCCACAGGGCCCAGTCCCCCAGAGCCAGGCCAGGCCCCACTCTGCCCCATCCCGCCCTGGGTGCGGACAGTCAGCACTGAGTCAGCTGGGGCTGCAGAGGCTTTATTGGTGCCCAGAGGCAGAGGGTGACACTCCTGGATGCGAGACCTGGGTCAGGAGGGCCCATACCCGACCAGCAGAGGGTCGTGATCTGCAGCCAGGAAGCGCCATGAGGAGTAGTCAGGGCTCGCCCACCCTGGGGGAGGTCAGGGAGGAGCCAGTGAGCATCTCAGACCCCACCCCTGGGCTGGGCAGCTGTGGGTGGGGCTGCTCCTTCTCTGTGTTGAGCTGTGCTGAGGCTGGGTGGGCTGGGAGGTCAGGGGCTTCCAAGGGCTGGAAGAGAGGTGGGGCCTGAGCCTGGCTGGCCCTAGGGGACATGGCCATCAGCAGCTGGACTTCTGGCCTGAGGAGAGGCTTCAGCAGGCCGGGCGGGAGCACACGGGGCGGCAGAGGAGGGACACACAGGAGGCTCGACGGCAACAGCTGGGCTGGCAGGAGGAGGTGGGGGCACAGCAGGAGGGGACGGGCACGCAGCAGGCGGACCTGCACACGGGGCGGCAGAGGAGGGACACGGAGGAGGAGGGTCTGCAGCAGGAGGAGGTGCAGCAAGCCGGCTGGCAGCTAGACTGCTGGCAGCATGGAGAGGAAGTGCCAGAGCAGACAGGCACACAGCAGATGGGTTTGCAGCAGACAGACTTGCAGCAGACGGGCACACAGCAGGACTGCTGGCAGGGGGAGGAGGTGCAGCAGATCGGCTGGCAGCTAGACTGCTGGCAGCATGAAGAAGCCCCACAGCAGATGGGCACACAACACACAGGCTTGCAGCACACGGGCTTGCAGCAGACGGGCACACAGCAGGCCTGCTGACACGGGGAGGAGGTGCAGCAATCCGGCTGGCAGCTAGACTGCTGGCAGCACGAGGGTGTGCAGGAGCTGGTGCAGCCTGATTGGCAGGGATTGGGCTCACAGGCCGCCTGGCAGCAGGGGCTGGACACACAGCTCACTGGGGTACAGACCAGGGTCAGGCAGGAGGCTGGGGCGCAGCAGCTGGGGGCACAGCAGGGGGGCTCGCAGCAGCTCTCCGGGCAGTCGTCCACCTGCCAGGAGTCAGTGCAGGCGCTGGAGCAGAGGGACATGGTGGACGCGGCCATGCTGGGGTGGGGAGGAGGTGAGCTGGGGGAGGTGTGAGTGTGGGAGTGTGTGAGGTTCTTGGGGCTCTCCGGCTTTTATATCCCTCCTGGCCTTGTTGTTCCAGGGCCCACAGCCTCCCCTTCCTTGTAGCTGAGAGGCGGCGTCTGTTATGATTAGGGGTGTTTGTTTGCTGGTGATATTGCCCAGCTCCCAAATCTCCTTTCACACATGGGCTATAGCCTGTCACATGTGGAACCTCAGGGGTGGGAGTAGGGGTGGGCCTGATCCCAACTGGCTTCTGGAGGCAAGGAGGGCTATGGGCATCCGGCGGGTGGGATGTGGGTGGGATGTGCCTGGGGCCATCCTTGGTTGCTGGGGCATCGTCCAGCACCTGCTGGGAGGTGCTGGGGCACCACCCGGCAACCTCAGGACATGGGCTCCCTCTGCAGGAAGCCAGCCCTTAGGAATTATTTCGCGTGGTGCAAAGTCTTCCTGTAGCATGGTCCTTCCCCTGCTGCACGACACAGGACTCGCCAATTTCTAATCCCCATGGCCTCTGTGCCTCCTGCCCTCTGTTCACTGCCCACCTTGTCCTTTGCTTGGGAGGCAGCAGGACTGTTCCAGGGCCAGGATCGTGGGCTCAGCCTGCTCCTTGTTCAGACACAATGACAGCATCCTGGGCTGTGGTTTTGGGTTCTGAACCTGTGAAGTGGCTGTGCTAGGCAGCAGGCGACCACCAGCCCTCACCACTGCTGGAGCCATCTCCTCTGTGTGCCCGGCACTGCAAGCATCTTTTTCTCACCAGCCCTGCCCACAGGTCCCATCACACACCCCCAGGTCAGCCACAGGCAACTCTCACAGCAGCACAATATTTGATGATGAATTGTTGTCACCACAGGGCATAATGAAGTCCCGAGCTTCTCGCCTTCTCAAATGGCCCTGATCACTTTCCAGGAACATTGCTACCCACCAGCTAATTATAATATTGATTGTGATTTCACATTTTTATTTAAAAATTCAAGTACACATATGTATATTTCATTGTAAAATAAGACATATTACACGATGTTGAGTAGAATGTCTTTGTTGCTCTGAATCTGGCAAAGTTGGAAACGACTTCTCATTCTAAAAATAATGCTAACCTTCTGGGTCAGACCTGTCCCTACAGGGCTTTCTAAAATAAGACAGAAGCTGACCAGCTATGGCCGGCTGCCACACCCTACCAGTGCTGCCCAGGTTGTAAGAAGCAGGCTGTGGAGGCAGGGGTGGCCTTTCAGCCTTATGCAAAGTGTGGTGTCCCAGGGAGAGAGTCCTCCAACTCTTGTCCCTGGGGGCATCTCCTCTTTGAAGTGGGTCCTCACTGAAGAGGCAGAAGCAGCCGGTAGAAGCACAGGATCACTGGAGCAGCCGGAGAGAAGGTGCAGCAGGGGCCAGTGAGCCCCACAGTGGTGGCCCTGCACATTCCTTCCCCCGTACCCATCCCTGGAGGAGATAGAGCCCAAAACAGGGATAAGAGGAGCAAGGAAGGAGAGGCCACGTCCCTCCCCACGGCCTTCCCCGAGGCCCCCACAGACGTGCGTGTGGGAACGCTGGGGATAGGACTGGGTTTCAGATGGGAAAGAAAAGTTTGAACTGGTCCATTTGGGGTTGTGGATTTGGTTCTGCTCTTAAAGGCTATAATAGCTTTATGATGCGCTTCAATCATCGATAGTTCAAGTCCCATTATCAACATTTCTTTTTGTAAAAAAAAATTTGTAGAGACCAGAGTCTTGCTATGTTGCCCAACTGGTCTTGAACTCCTGGGCTTAAGTGATCCTCTTGCCTCGGCCTCCCAAATTGCTGGGACTACAGATGCGAGCCACCATGCCTGGCCCATCATCAGTATTTCTGTGCCAAGTCTCCTAACTTTTCTTGCTCATTTTCTTTGCTGTCCTCAGCTCCCATTATTCAAATATAAGTTTCATGTGGGCAGGAAGTGTGTTTATCATGTTCACCACTCAATCTCTGAGGGCCTAAAATAATGCCTGGAATAGGGAAGATCCTTCATAAAAATGGGCTGAAATAATAAATGTTTTTGGAGAAATTATTGAAGAGTAATTCTGAGCTCTGAGAATGATTCCACTGTGCCACCTTTTTCTTATGCTGTATAAAACTCTCTGTCAAGTTCTATTTTTGTGTGTGGGGAATTGGCTTACATCAGACTGGCCATCTAGCTGAGAAAAATTAGGAAACCTGGTTTAACAAACAAAATCTGTCTTTGAGGGCACCAGGAGGCACCAAGACAGCTGAGACTTGAGTGAGTGAATCACCATTAGAGAGAAAGTGTACCGAAGTCAGTCCAATATTTCTTGTGGATTTTCTTATTGAGGCATTTACTGATTCACAGACCACAGCCGTGAGGCTGAGGCTGAGCACAGCTTTGAGTGGGTCTCATGCAACTGGAAGACAAAAACAGAGAGTTCAGGACCTGACAAGGGGGAGGGATTCTGGTAAAACAACAACAACAACAAAAACAGACTTTCAGTTGGAAACAGTGAATATAAGTGAAAGATTACTCCCTAGGATGAAGGAAAAACCAGAAAGAAGAATGAAGCCCACCTTTAAATCAGCTCGTATTCAACTCATGTAATTTGTCCATAGCCTAACTGCCTCCCGGAAACTAAAGTGATCTCTTCTGGAGATAGCAGCATCAAAAGAGGCTCAAATCATCTCAGAAATTTTCATGAAGTCCTGGATTCAGTCAAAAATTACTAGGGATACTAGAAGACAAACCAACTGACCAAAGGACCAAGAGGAAAAAACAAACAAGAGAAACAGATACACAGGGCCTTTAGATATTAGAAGTGTCAAACTGGAATTTAAAGTAGTGCTGATTAGCTTGCTCGGGAAAACAGATGACAAATGGAGAATTTCAGTGTCAAACTAGATTTATGAAATGGAATCAAACAGTAATTCTGGAAATGAACATAATAGCTGAAATTAAGAACTAAGTAGATTAGCTAGACAACATATTAGACAAACCCAAAGAGATTAGTGAAGAAAGGGAGATGAGGAAATGTCAAGCCTGAGTACAGAGATGGGAAAGAAAAGAGGGAAATAAAGAAAGTGGAGTAATAAGCATGCCCTTAGGTTGTAAATAATTTGAATATAAATGGTTGAAATCATAGAAGGAGATGAGTAAAATAAGGGTAATAAAATATATGAAGGTATAATAGACAAGAAGTTTAAAGTGATGAAAAACATTAACCCATAGATGCAAAAAGCATTTAAGAATCTTGAGCAAGGTGAATACAAAGGAAACTACACCTGTGCATATTGGGGCAGAAATCCAAAGACAGAGAAAAATTTTAAAACAACCAGAGGGGAACAAAAAGATACTACCTTTAAAGAAGCAACAATAACATTTACAGATGACTTCTCAGTAGGAATGATGGAAGCCAGAGGATGATGGAATGATATATTTACTGTCTGAGAGAAAAGAAGCACCCAACTAGAATTCTACATCTGGGAAGAAGATCCTCAAAAATGAGGACAGGAAAATGACATTCTCTGGATGCTGACAGGATGTGTCACCAGCAGGATCTGCACTAAGGAAAATAAAAAGATAATTAGGCAGAATGAAAATGATCACAGATGGAAGCAAGAAGTCAAAAAGGAAATGAAGTGTAACAAAAGGAGGACACATATGGGGAAATCTAAGTGAATATTTACTGTATAAGATGTCTTAGAAGTTGTAAAATATTGATAGAAATAAAATACCTGGCAAGAAGATCACAAAATTCAGGAGGGGGCTACATGAAGTTAAAGTGATCTTAGTACACAATACTCTCTGGGAAATAATGTAAGATCTAATTTACATTACACTTTAAAAAGTCATAGAGTCATGTTGTAATCTCCACTAGAGTAATCAAAGAATATACAGCTCAGGAGGAAGGAGATGAGTGTAGTGAGTTGAATCTTGCCTCCCCAAAAATCATATCCACCCAGAACCTTGCTGTGTTAGGCTGGTCTTGCATTGCTATAAAGAAATATTTGAGACTGGGTTGTTTATAAAGAGAAAAGTTTAGTTGGCTCATGGTTCTGCAGGTTGCACAGGAAGCACGGTGCTGGCATCTGCTCCGCTTCTGTGGAGGCCTCAGGGAGCTTTACTCATGGTGGAAGGTGAAGGAGGAGTGGGCATGTCACATGGCAAAAGCAGCAGCAAGAGAAAGAGAGTGGAGGATGGGAGGTGCTACACACTTAAACAACCAGATCTTGCCATAACTCCTTCACTATCGCAAGGACAGCAGTAAGTCATGAGGGATCCACTCCCGTGACCCAGATAGCTCCCCCCAGGCCCCACCTCCAACAGTGGAGATCACATTTCACAATGAGATTTGGCAGGGCCATAGAACCAAACCATATCACTCACAGTGTGACCTTACATAGAAATAGGGTCTTTGCAGATGTAGTTAAAATGAGGTCATACCAGGTTATAGTGAATCTTAAATCCAATGACTAGTGTCTTTATAAGAGAATGGAGAAGGAAGTTCAAACACACACACAAAGGGAAGAAGGCATATGACAACCAAGGCAAAGATTGGCATGAGGCAGCTATAAGCCAAGGGACTCCAAGGTTTGCTGGGAGCACCAGAAACTAGAAGGGGCAAGGACAGATTCTCCCTTGGGGCTCAGAGAAAGCATGGCTCTGTGGATACCTTCATTTCAGGGTGCCTGGCCCTCAGAACTGCGAGATAATACATTTCCACTCTTATAAGTCACTTTTTTGGTGTCATTTGCTGTGGCAACCCTAGGAACTAATATGGTGAATGGAACATGGTGGAATAACAATCTCAAAACACTAGATCCACAAACAGTAAAGCAAGGAGATAAAAGGGAGTAGATTCCTTGCATAAGCAAAAACCAAAGTGAGATGGGAGGTTTAAGCTCAAACGTATCAGCAAAGCCCCACATTCTTGCCAGTCTGCACAGCAGATATGTTGTTACTTTAGTCAACACAGCTGTATAGAGAGAGTCACTGGGGTTTAAGTTTGCATTGTCCTGATGACTCATGATGTGGAGCGTGTTTTCATGTATTTATTTGCCATCTGTATCTGCTCTTTAGTGAAGGGTCTATTTAAGTCAATTATTATATGGCAAAATACTAAGCACCATGGGGTTCCATGCGTATAACATTTTGGAAAAGGTAATAGTAAAGGGACCAAAAAAATATCTGTGGCTGCCAGGGGCTAGGATCGGGATATGGAATGACTACAAAGGGCCATGAGGGAAATTTATGGGATGATGAGAGGAGTCTATGTATTGATTGCATTGGTGGAGACACAACTATTTGTCAAGACACCAAATCCACACAACAGGAAAAAAAAATACAAATATCCTATATTGATTAAATAACTTGAATCTAAAATTAAAAGCTTTCCTACAGAGCCAACTACAGACCCAAGTACTTTCACTGCTGAATGTTCTCAAACACCTGGGAGAGAAATAATACCAGTCTTAAATTTGTCAGCTTATTTTATTAGGCCGCCATAATTTTCCAGACCTTAGGAAGTGAGGCCTGAAGTATTGGCCTCTAGTGAGAGCAACTGAGGAATGTTATGTGCTGCCCTGGGGGCCACATGGTGACCTGGGGACATGATGGCCCTACTGGGGAGGGGCAAGTCACAGGCCAGGAAAGGAGCCTGATGAGGAAGCCACTGTCATACAGACTGATCAGCAGGGGCTGGGCCCACAGGATATTATGTAGTGATTAAAGTCCATCCATCAATAAGATATACCAATTATAAATATATACACATTTAACATCAGATCACCAATGTATATGAAACAAAAATGGACAGACTTGAAGAAAGAAATAGACAGTTCCAGTTCTACAATAAGAGTTTGAGACTTCAATAAGCCATTCCTCTAATTTAAAAAGTATAAAATAACAACTAAATTTTTATTCAATAAGGAAATACAGAACTTGAAAAATGACATAAATCTACTAGGTCTAACAGATATATGCAAAAGCACACAACCCAACTACAGCAGAAAACTCACTCTCCTCAAGTTCACATGGGACATTCTTCAGATTAGACTATACCTTAGGCCACAAAATTAGCCTCAATAATCTAAATGGACTTAAATCATACAGAGTATCTTCTCTGATTACAATGGAAAGAAACTAGAAATCAGTAACAAAAGAAAAGCTGGAATTCACAAATATGTGTAAACTAAATAGCACACTTTCAAACAACAAATTAGTCAATGGAGAATTCAAAGAGAAGATATAAAACTCTTGGAAAGGAAAGAAAAAGAAATCACAGTAAACCATAACTTGTGAGATGCAATGAAGGCAGTACATAGAGGGAAATTGATAGCTATGAATGCTTACATTAAAAAAATAGAAACATCTCAAATCATTAATCTAACTTTACACCTTAAGGAACCAGAAAAAGAGCAAACTGAATCCAAATTTAGCAGAAGGTAGAAAATAAAGTCTAGAGCGCAGATAAATGGAATAGATATTTTAAAAATCAATAGAGAGAATCAATAAACCAAAAAGTTGGTTCTTTGAGAAGAGCAGCAGATTAAACAAACCTCTATCTAGACTGATTAAAGGAAGACAGATTCAAATAACTAAAATCGTAAATGAAAATGGGAACATCACTACTGACCTTACATTAATAAAAATAATTATAAAGGAATACTATGAATATTTGTATCCAACAAATTAGATAACCAAGATGTAATGGAGAAACTCCTATAAACACACAAACTACCAACATGGCTACCTTTGCTGTTGATCTTTCTTCATTCATATTGCTTCAGGTTACTATCTACTGCCCTTCTATTTCAGCCTGAATTAGCATTTCTTGTAAGGCACAGCTTTCAGCAATGAGTGCTCTCAGGTTTTATTTACCTCAAAATGTGTTACTTCTTCACTTTTGAAGGATCACTTTGCCAGATGCAGACGTCTTTTTGGTTATTGGGTGCTCCCTATCCCTGTGCCCAAACCTAGCATGTTAAATATGTCATCCCACTGCCTTCTGGCCTCCATGGTTTCTGATGAGAAATCCGCTGTTAGTCTTCTGTCCCACTGCTTTCTAGATTCTCTCTTTGTTTTGACTTCTGAGAGTTTGATTATACTGTGTTTCTATGTGAATCTCTTTGAGTTAGATTGATGTGTTTCCTCAGTTTTGGAAGTTTGGGCCATTATTTCTTCAACTATTTTTTCTGCTCCCACTGTCTCCCCTCCAACTGGAAATCCTGCTAAGTGTGTTGGTATGCTTGATGGTGTCCCACAGGTCTTTTCAGATTTGTTTTTTTCTTCATTCTCTCATCTGCTACTCATTTTCTCATCTACTCTTCAGACTAGAATACTTTAATGGATCTATCTTCATGTTCACTATTTCTTATAGATGCTAAAATCTGCTGTTGAAACCATATCATGAGTTATTTATTTCAGTGATTGTACTTTCCAATTCCAGAATTTCTATTTAATTTCTTTTTCAAATTCCTCCTATTCTTTATTGATATTCTCTATTTGGTAAGGCATTATTCTCCTGGTTTATCTTAATTCATTGTCTGTGATTTTATTTAGTATTTTGAACATGTTTAAGAGAGTTGATTGAAAGGCTTTGTCTAGTAAGTCCAATTCTGGGCTTCCTTAGGAAGATTTTCCATTAATTGCATTTCCTCCTCATGAGTAGCTCATATTTTTTGCTGCTTTTGCATGGCACATGCCTCTGGCGAAAACTGGACAGTGACTATTACAGTGGGATATTTCTGGGTATCAGGTTCTCCTCCCTCTGAGCAGTTTTGCCGTTGCTGATTGTTGTGGATTGTGGTTGTTTTTGTTTGTTTCTGTCAGTTTTAAAAATAGTTTCTTCATCATGTGTGCTCACTGTTCTGTTAGCTTAGTGCTGAGATAGTAATTTGACAGAGAGTTCCTTAAACCCCTGGAAACAAAAAATATTTTTCTTTAGGGTTTGTAGCTAGGCTCTGTGTGTTGTCCCACACCCTCAGCACTCAGCTGGGGAGTTTGCAACTCTGCCTTCCCCTTCACTTCCTGCTTGCACCTTCACTTCCTGCTTGCACCTTCACTTCCTGCTTGCTCAGTGCCTGAAGTTCAGCCAGAGGTGAGCATTGAGAGCTTCTCAGCTCTTTTCTGAGCCATGTCATAGACATGCATGGGGGCTTTCTGGACTCTTAAAAATATGGGGAATCTTCTAACTCCCTTATTCCTCAAAGCATGCCATCTCCCAGCTTTTCCTCCCAGGCTTTTTGGGAGTTTTCAATGTTTTCCCAACTGATCATTTTTGACTTAGGTGTCAGTGACTTGTTCATTTACCTTTAAACGTTGTAACACACACCCTGCATATAGCTGTTCCTCTGCCTTGAGAAAGTCTGAGTTGGTGAAATAAAGCAAGCCCTGTGTGTTAGTCCTTCAGGGAGCCACCAGACAGGTCAAAACAGACAACTGCACTGCCTTGCAAACAAGGTCCACTCTGCTTCTCTGGCAGCAGCACCCCACACCAGGAACTCCGGCTGCTGTCCTCCTGACTGCCACCCAGCTGGGGATGGGGGATGGGGCAAGGGGAAGTTAAAATCCACAAGCCTCTCCTATTGGGCTCTGTTGCTTTTACTTGATTATGTGTTCCCTTGCTTGCTGCAAACCTTCGACTGTTTTCCAGAGTTCAGATAAAGTTGATTTTACCAGGTAGTGTTTGTCTGTTTGTTTTTGTTTGTGTATTAGTCTTTTTTCACACTGCTATAAAGATACTATCCAAGATTGAGTAATTAATAAAAGAAAGAGCTCTGATTGACTCACAGTTCCACATGGCTGGGGAGGCCTCAGGAAACTTACAGTCATGGCAGAAGGCAATGGGGAAGCAAGGACCTTCTTCATATGGTGGCAGGAGAAAGAAGAAAGTGAGACCAGGAAAAACTGCTTTATAAAACTGTCAGATCTGGTGGATCACGAGGTCAGGAGACCGAGACCGTCCTGGCTAACATGGTGAAAACCTGTCTCTACTAAAAAATACAAAAAATTAGCTGGGCGTGGTGTTGGGCGCTTGTAGTCCCAGTTACTGGGGAGGCCGAGGCAGGAGAATGGCGTGAACCTGGGAAGCGGAGCTTGCAGTGAGCTGAGATTGCACCACTGCACTCCAGCCTGGGTGACAGAGCGAGACTCGTCTCAAAACAAAAACAAAACCAAAAAAAACTCAAAAAACAAAAAAACTACCAGATCTGGTGAGAACTCACTCACTATCCCGAGAACAGCATGGGGGAAGCCATCTCCACGATCCAATCACCAGGTCTCTCCATCAACACCTGGAGATGACAGTTCAAGATGAGATTTGGGTGGGGACACAAAGTCCAACCATATCTGTTTGTTTTGCCAGTTTCCGATGTTCCGTGGAGGGACAGGCCTTTACAGTTACCCACTGCACCATTCCCTCTGTCATCGGTCTTAGCAGGCAGTTTGGACACTCTTTTTGAGGGTATTTTTAAGTATCTTTGTGCTTTCAAAATCTGCTAACACTCCAGCTTAGAAGTGCCACTTTTAGGAATTTAGGCAAACACGTACCTGAGTGTGGAAAGGTATATGGTGGAAACACCCGCAGAAGTGTCATTTGTAATAATTAACAACTGGAGAGACATTCAGGGCCATCCACCTGGCATTGCAGCCATCAAGTGCAGCGTGTCCACACTTTGGAACACTGCGCACCTAGCTGAAGAAAACCTTAAGATATTTTTCTTTATTAAATAGGCAAAGAATAATGTGTGCCCCTGACATTGTGATTGTATAGCTGTTAAGAAGTAAAGACTCAGGGCTTCTTGCAGGCAACCTGGTGACAGCCACACCTCGCCAGCGTCCCTTGCCTGCAGTTGCATTTCTAGGAGTCTGTTCTCAGATTGGCTCCATCCTGTTTGAAACCACATCTGGCTACATCTGGACCTGTGTGTCCGTGTGTTTCTCTCGCCCTCTGGTCTGCATGTGTCCCCACGCTGTCCCGGGCTTCCCTGACATTGGGGCCTTCCTGTTCCCACTGGCCCTCCACCCACCCAGCCCAGCACAGGGAATTCCGGAGGCTGTGTCTCTGTTCTCTGTTCTGCATCCCAGCAGCAAGCCTGGAGCTGGAGCAGAGGGTGTCCCTGAGTGTCTGAGCATGCACAGGAGGCCAGGATGCCCAAGCTGTCCATGAGTGGAACTCCCTGAGCATTGGGATAGCTGGAGCCCAAGTCTCCCCCCATGTCTCACCTCCCAGCACAGCTGGGGCCTGCCACCTGCTAGGAGTCAGTGTGAGTGCTAGAGCAATGAACATGGTGGACGTGGCCATGCTGGGGGTGCGGAAGGGGTGAGCTGGGGGAGGCGTGAGTGAGTGAGTGGGTGAGTGAGTGAGGTGCGTGGGGCTTTTGGGGTTTTAGAGACCCCCCATGTGTGTTTTCTGCCAGGGCTCCCCACTGCACCTTCCTTTCCTGGTTGCTTTTCCTGGTGGGTGTCTAGGCTGTGGCACATGTTCCTCCTAGGAATTTTTAGCACAGCCTTGGGGCTGTGTTGAATTGGCTGGGCTGTTCGGCCCCAGGAGCAAAAGTCAGACAAAAATACACCTGAGTGGGCAGGTATGGCTGGAGCAGAGGCTGAGGCTTGGGCGGACACCTGCTGCCATAGGGCTGCTTGGTGTGGTCACACTGCAGACTCTGCGCTGCCTGCCCTGAGCCAGGTGTCTGGTGCACAGCTGCATTGCCGTGGTGTCTCGTTCTCACTGCTGAGCAGAACTCTCGAAGCGGATGCTGACCAGGGTCTTGTTTCCAGGTACACAAAGCCAGGCTTGCCCCACTGATCTGAGAACAGGGACTGGAGGAGTTGTGGGAGGTGGAGGAGGAGGCTGTGAAGCTCTGGAAGGCACCTGGCAGGGAGGAGAAGGAGGCAGGGCCAGGCAGCATGGTGAGGGTCTGGGGACCCCGGGTCGGGGGTTGACGGGCTCTGAAAGGTAAGAGCCCCATGGCTGCATGCCTGTGACATTTGGGCCAGTGTCCCAGCCTCGTGTCTGTGGCCGTGTAGAAGGTGGTGTGGAGTGGAGAAGGGAGAGGCCCACCCCCAAGGCAATGTCCTGGCAGAGAAAAAGAATTGTAAGATCTCTCCCCACTTTAGAGACAAAAGGGCACCGTGAGAGCATCCACCTCCCTTGCGGTTTGTTCCCTGCTGTTGTGTCGTTGGAGCAGAGGTGACCCCGGCAGGGATGTGGGGCAGCTGCCTTTGCCGGCATCAAACGGATGCGGCCTTGGGCTGGAGAGCCTAAACGTGCATGTACTGACACATAGGAAGCCCCGTCGGGAGGCCCGGCTGACACACTGCACTCTGCCCAGGCGCTGCCAACCAGTATCTGTGGAGATGGGGTGGTCTCTCCGTGTGGCCTCCGCTGGGGGATGTGGCTCTGCAGGGACACCTTGTTGCTCAAGCACCTCCTGACAGTGGCTTTGGCGTCCCTGGTGGCCCCGCCTGAAGCACCTGTCTCATGGGAGTGTTTTCCTTGATGAAGACCTGGCAGCAGCGTCCAGAATGCTCAGGACCCGGTCCTGGGAGGGCGCTGCTGGGTTAAATGAGACGAGAATGTCAGGGTCACCAGGGCAGTGCACAGACCACTCTGATTCCAGTTTGGGGGCTTTTTGGGAAATGTGGATACGACTGTTGCATGACGCTCTGCTTCTTTTGGTAACTATATATGTAGAAGTTGGCCGTCCTCAGCTGCAATCGTGGCGGGCAGGCGGGAGAAGGCTTTGGTTCCCAGGAGGCACCTGCAGAGGCCCCCGGGGGAAGCGCCGCCATGTGGTACAACACTGAATTTCAAATGGTTCCACAGAAACCAGAATAAATGTTTTAAAAAACAAACCTTTTATCATGGAATTAATGACATCTGGTTAATCTGGGTGGTGGGATCCCCGCTGTCATTCATTCTACGATAAAAGTTTCTTTAATCCCCCAGCTATGTCTCTGGAAAATACGCTGAGAGGAAGGATCCCATCCACTTATTTAGACAAACTGCTGAGGCGTGTCCCCAGGCCAGAGAGCGTTGCCTCGCTTGGCACCTGCGCGGCCTGGGCTTTGGCCCGCAGCCTGCGCACTGGCGCTCCCGTGTGTGTGCGGCTCAGGGGAGCGCACGGCCCTCGTTCAGGGCCTCCCCGTGGTGCGGCGCTGGCTCCGTTCACCTCCATTCCCTCGTGGATGGATATTTAGGTGGTTTTTAATTTTTCATGGTAACAAACAGTGTCGCTTTAGTACATGCGCCGGAGACTTTTAAGCACTGCGGATGGCAGGGTCCAGGAGGGCTTCCCACATGGTAAGATACGGCCCCGCCTCTTCCCAAAGCAGTGGTGCCAATCCCCCAATTCCACAGCCTTTTCTTCCGGGACAGGTGGGGTGAGGTGCCTGGGGTTCCTGTCGGCAGGACCCTGCCTTCCAGGGGTGCCGATGTCTCAGGTTCCAGGGCCGTTTGGGCCACTGCGTGGGAGTAGCCTGTCCATGCCTATTTCCTCCTGGGAGTTTATGCCTTTGTCTCATTGAAATCTTCTCAGTTCAGTGTCTTCTCTCACACCGTGGCTTCCTTTTTCACTGGTTTCCTGCTATGGTCTTGTGGCATAGAGAGGTTACTGTCTGTTTATGGAGTCAAGTATATCGGCGTTTTCTTGAACTCTTGCTCTCCGTGTCTCATTGGAGAAGTCTGTCATGCATTCAACTGTCTGCTGGTGATGGTCCCTGCAGCCCAACATCCCCGGGCAGGCCCGGTCAGAGGGGAGAGGGACCAGAGCAGGAACGTCCAGGAGCCCCGCCGCATGGCCCCACCAGGAACCAAGCCTGGAACCGGGAGGAGAGGAGGGCAGACCAGGGACTCTGTTCCACCATCACCCGGGCCCTGGGATTGGTCACTCACGAATAGCAGAGGTTTCTTGGACTCCCTGTCTGCGAGGGACCCACCCCAACAGCCCCGCCAGGGAGGGTGCCTGTTGTAGAGCCGGGCTCCCTCCAGCCACTATGACTACTGGTCATGTCTCTGGGTGCTGTCCCCCGGAGGTGATACAAAGTGCACGACGCAGGCCAACTTAGGGCTGCCTGACATCAGTGCGGACAGCCATCGCCAGCTCAGACCGTGCGCTGGGCTTGAATGCGTGGGGAGGGGGCAGTGATGCTGGCCGCACGGATGGTGAATCAGTCAAAGCAGAGAGGTGGGGACTTGGTGCTGTGCACAGAGCAAGATGGGGGAGCTGAGGTCCCCAGAGACAGACACCAAACACCCCAACAGACACCAGAGCAGGAGCTCATGGGGTCATCAGGTGAGGGACCTACGGCGGGATGGGCAAGCCCAGCAGAGCAGGGGCCCTCCCTATGCCTCTGGGCAGGGTGAGAGGAGGAGAGGCCTGAGCTGGAGCTGTGTGGATCCCTGATCCAGGTTGGGGGAGCAGAGCCACAGGGCCTTGAAGAACCTGGCCAGGTCTGCCCTGGGAGAGATTAGGGACAAGCCTTGAAAATCACAAGTCACGCACCTAAACGACATGCAGGATGTGCATTTCAGGGGCAGGGGGCGACAGGCCTTGGGGAATGTCCCAGTCAGCAGCAAGCATTCCACCCCCATCCCATCCCTCCACCCACTCCATGATGCTTTTGTCTCCATCAAGATCCTTGGGGAATGTTGCATGTCCCTCCACCCACCCCATGATGCTTTTGTCCCCATCGAGCCCCTTGTCTCCCGTGCAGGTGCAGCACCCCTCACTCTCCCCTTGCGTTGCTGCTAAACGGGCAGAACCCTCCAGTGGGCAGCACACAGGGACGGTGACCAGGTCCGGAGGCTATGGTGCCTGGACCCCAGACCAGCTTCCTGGCAGGTGACCCTGCAGGGTGAGCTCTCCCAGGTGGCACAGTGGGTAGGATGGTCCTGGGACCTGGAGAGCCCCACAGCCCAGGGCACGGCAGTGAATGACCAGGCTCAGGAAGACCTGGGCATGGGGGCTGAGCAAGGACTGAGCCTTCCTGGGCATGGCCGTGAGTCCCACCTGGTGACCTCCCTGGAGGAGTTAGGCCACTGTCCCCTGTGACTTCTAGGTTAAGTCACTCACTCCTAGAAACAGTCATGGCTGGAGGAGACCAATGTCAGCTCAAAACCGTGTGTGCCCCCAGGAGCACAGCAGGAAAAGAGAATCAGGTGACCAAGGAGTTTATTGGGGAGCAGGAGGAGGTGCTGACAGGTTTAAGTCGAGGCCAAGTGACCCACGGCAGAAAAGCTGGGAGGGAGGACAGGGGACCCAGCAGGCAGCGGGGCACCTGCTGGGAGGCAAGAGCTGGGGAACAGCGACGATGGAGGCTCCTGGGAGTAAAGAGGGGGAGGTCACCTTAGCACAGGGGAGACACGGGGACCCCGTCTCAGGTAGGGGCAGCCACCTAACCCAGGTCGGGACCTGAGCCGGCTGGCCCTAGTGGATGTGCCCATCAGCAGCTAGACTCCTGGCCTGAGAAGAGGGCTCAGCAGGCCGGGCAGGAGCATGCAGGGTGGCAGAGGAGGGACATGTAGGAGGCCGGGCGGCAGCAGCGGGGCTGGCAGGAGGAGGCAGGGGCACAGCAGGAGGAGACGGGCACGCAGCAGGTGGAGCTGCACACGGGGCGGCAGAGAAGGGACACGCAGGAGGAGGGTCTGCAGCAGGAGATGGTGCAGCAAGCCGGCTGGCAGCTAGACTTCTGGCAGCATGAAGAGGAAGACTCAGAGCAGATGGGCACGCAGTAGATGGGCTTGCAGCAGATGGGCACACAGCAGGCCTGTTGGCATGGGGAGGAGGTGCAGTAAGCTGACTGGCAGCTAGATTGCTGGGAGCATGGGGAGGAAGCTCCAGAGCACATGGACACACAGCACACGGGCTTGCAGCAGATGGGCACACAGCACACAGGCTTGCAGCAGACGGACTTGCAGCAGACAGGCACACTGCAGGCCTGTTGGCAGGGGGAGGAGGTGCAGCAAGCCAGCTGGCAGCTAGACTGCTGGCAGCATGAGGGTGTGCAGGAGCTGGTGCAGCCTGATTGGCAGGGGCTGGGCTCACAGCTCACTGGGGCACAGACCAGGGCCAGACAGGGGGGTGGGGCACAGCAGCTAGTGGTACAGCAGCTGGGGGCACAGCAGGGGGGCTCGCAGCAGCTCTCCTGGCAATTGTCCACCTGCCAGGAGGAGCCGGTACAGGTGCTGGGGGAGGAGACTCGGCTGACACAGCCCACGTCACTGGAGCAGACAGACATGGTGGATGCAGCAATCACATATGTCCTGGTGCAGCAGGTGTCAGCCATGGTGGGTGCTGGGATGGGTGGTGTGAGTGCTGATGTGAGGTGTGTGTGTTTGCGTTCCCTGGCTGCTGAGGTTTTATACCCTCCCTGGGTATTTTCCTCACAGGAGTCTCACAAGCATTCCTTTTCCTTGTTGTGGCTGAGACTTTGCCTCCAGGCAACCCTAATTAGTTTACTTGCTGTGGGATGTTACTGTGGTCCCAGGACTGCTGCATGTGGTTGGGTGATGCTGGCCACTTGCAGGTGTCTGTGCCCAGCAAATACACACAATGATGCTGAATGTCTGCTGGTGGAGCTGGGAGTCGAATAGTTCATGAGTTGGCGAGTCTGGAAAACCCGGCCCCACTTTCCTCCTCTCTTTGCCTGTGTGTCTTTGCTATTGGGGTATTTGGTGCCAAGGTGGGGTGTGTTTTACCAGCAGATGCTCTTCACCTGTCCCAGAGTCCTGCTCCACTGAACAATGGGTGTCTTGGCTGGGAATGCACCCCTGGCTCCACACCCTGCCACCCCCACCTGCTCCATCTGCAAACTCTGGTGGGGATGCCCCTGTATTAGTCCACTTTCACACTGCTGATAAAGACATACCCAAGACTGAGAAGAAAAAGGGTTTTAATTGGACTTACAGTTCCACATGGCTGGGGAGGCCTCAGAATCTTGGTGGGAGGTGAGAGGCACTTCTTACATGGTGGCAGCAAGAAAAAATAAGGAAGAAGCAAAAGCAGAAACCCCTGATAAACCCATCAGATCTCATGAGACTTATTCACTATCACTAGAATAGCACAGGAAAGAGCGGCCTCCATGCTTCAATTACCTCCCCCGGGTTCCTCCCACAACATGTGAGAATTCTGGGAGATGCAATTCAAGTTGAGATTTGGGCAAGGACACAGCCAAACCATATCGTTCTGTCCCTGGCCCCTCCAAATCTTATGTCTTCACATTTCAAAACCAATCATGCCTTCCCAACAGTCCCCCAAAGTCTTAACTCATTTCAGCATTAACCCAAAAGTCCACAGTCCAAAGTTTCATCTGAGACAAGGCAAGTTCCTTCCACCTGTGAGCCTGCAAAATCAAAAACAAGCTAGTTTCTTCCTAGATAAAATAGGGATACAGGTATTTGGTAAATACAGCCATTCAAAATGGCAGAAATTGTCCAAAACAAAGGGGTTACAGGAACATGCAAGTCCAAAACCCAGCAGGGGAGTCAAATTTTAAAGCTCCAAAATGGTCTCGTTTGACTCCAGGTCTCATCCAGGTCATACTTATGGAAAAGGTGGGTTCCCATGGTCTCAGACAGCTCCACCCCTGTGGCTTTGCACCCCTGTGGCCTCCTTCCTGGCTGCTTTCACAGGCCGGCATTGAGTGTCAGCAGCTTTTCCAGGCACATGGTGCAAGGTGTCAGTAGATCTATCATTCTGGGGTCTGGAGGATGGTGGCCCTCTTATCACAGCTCCACTAGGCAGTGCCCCAGTAGGGACTCTGTGTGGGGGCCCTGGCCCCACATTTCCCTTCCACACTGCCCTAGCAGAAGTTCTCCATGAGGGCTCCACCCATGCAGCAAACTTCTGCCTTGGCATCCATGCATTTTCATACATCTTCTGAAATCTAACCTCAATTCTTGACTTCTGTGCACTTGCAGGCTCAACACAACATGGAAGCTGCCAAGGCTTGGGGCTTCCACCCTCTGAAGTCACAGCCTGAGCTGTACATTGGCCCCTTTCAGCCATGGCCGGAGTGGCTGGGATGCAGGGCACCAAGTACCCAGGCTGTACGCAGCATGGGGACCCTGGACCTACAAAACCACTTTTTCCTCCTAGGCCTCTGGGCTTGTGATGGAAGGGGCTGCCATGAAGGTCTCTGACATGGCCTGGAGATATTTTCCCCAAGGTCTTGGGGATTAACATTAGGCTTCTTGTTACTTATGCAAATTTCTGCATCCAGCTTGAATTTCTCCCTAGAAAATGGGTTTTTCTTTTCTATTGCATAGTCAGACTGAAAATTTTTCAAACTTTTATGCTCTGCTTTCCTTATAAAACTGAATACCTTTAACAACCCCCTCTCCCTGGTGTACATCTCTCTCAAGGCCCATCCCAGATGCTCTTCTTAGTTCTGCTTATCTCAGAATTATTAAACAATGCATATGCTCTGTTATTTCTTGCATTTTCAATTTCAGATATGATCTGATTTCCTATTGTGGAGGAAAGTACTTTCTCTTGTTTATCACCAGGCCCATGAAAAGTTCCCCTCTTCCCATCCTCAGAAGGCAAGGGCAGTAAAATATCAATATTTGGTTAAATCAGTGTTCAGAATGTATATTATAATAAAGTAAGTATTGTTCATAGCCAAGTCTGAATAGTGGAACCAGATTAAATTTCCTTATTTGTACATGTTTTGTTTTTGTTTATGTTTTCCCCCTCTTGGAGTTAAAAATTGCTCCTCCCCAAACTCTGACTCATTCATCCCCATGCTCCACTCAAGAGGTTCAAATATAACAATCTATTAGCTTCATTTATTTTTTGGAAACATCTCTCTTAGAACTCTCTTATTTGTGGACTGGTCTCTATTGACTGCTCCCTCAGCCTGGTACACAGGTTTCCTGGGATCTCCCTTCACTCTTGTCTTTGAATTTTCATTCATCTCTCTCCGATGTTGACTCCATTACTTCCTGGATGCCTTGTCTTTTTCTTTCTAGATTTATGCTGTTGTTTTGGTGGAGCACATCCTCCAGTAACTTTCTGAAAATGGGTGCAAGGAAGATATATTTCTGAGCCATAGCATGACTAAAAATGCCTTTATTCTGCTCTTCTATTTGATTGATAGCTTAGTTGGATATAATCTGGGTGGAATTGTTTCCCCTTAGAATATTTTGGGGAAGTTGTGGAACATTTCCAGAATCCTAAATGATCCCTTGTGCTGTCTCTCTGTTGACCCCTCCTCCCTAAGTATTAGTTGCTGTTCTACCTTCTCTCATCGTTGGTTAGCTTTGCCTGTTCTATGGAGCTCTTTTGTTTTATGATTCCTTTTGTTCAGCACAATATCTGTGAGAAGCACCTTGTTGCTGCATGCATCAGTACATCACTCTTTTGCTACCCCATTGCATTAAATTCTACAATGTATTATTTGTCCATTCTCTTTCACAGTGTTAGAGATTTGGATTATTTCCAGATTTTGGCTGCTATTAATAGTGCTGCTAGAAAAATTCTTGTAAACTTTTTCATTGATACTTTTACTAATTTCTCTTCATTGTGCTCCCAAAAGTGGAATTGCTCAGTCATAGATAGGCATGTGTTGGTTTAGCATATACCAACAACTTTCTAAAGAAATTTACATCCCCACTAGTTGATTTTATAATTCCATTTATTCTGTATCTTTACAAAATGAGGTTTATCAGTCTTTTAAAATTGGTTTATTTTGGAAAGTGTGTAGGAATATTGCACTGTTGCACTAATGTGCATATCCCTGATGAGTAAAGCTGCTCATTGAACCTTGGATATCTTTTCTTGTGAAGTACCTGTTCAAGGCATTTGCTTGCTTTTTAAAATATGGCTACTTGTGTTTCTTATTGATTTGCAGAAATTTATTACGTATTCTGAATACGAGTGATTGTATATTTGCGATGTGTCAGTGAATGTTCAATAACTGGCTTTTGTTTTTGTAACAAAAATCAACACAGAAGTCCTGATTGACTGCATTTGCCAACGTCCACATGTGAATACTCCCAGCCCAGCTAAATCCAGGCTGCCAAGACAACGTCACTTAACACAGAGATGGGAAGAGAGGGGTGCACATTAGCTCCCATGAGCCAGGGCATGCTGACTGTAGTGCACCGCTGGATATGGGAATTGCAGATAACTCATCCAAGTCTGGGGTTTAAAAATAAAGTTTTTAAAAAGTCAGTTTTATTGAAGTATGATTCCATACTGTAAAATGTACCTATTTAAAGTTATCATTTGATAAGGTTTGAGAAAATATACACTCATGTAACCACTACCTGGATTTTCTATCATCCCCAAGTTTCCAGGTGTACTTTTCATGATCAATCCCCACCCCTCCTGACTCTGCCCCAGCAAACAACTGATTTCCTCTGTATCTCAAATAAGTTTGTCTTTCCTGGAATTTCATATAAATCAAATTCTATAGTACAATTGACCCATGTGTCGATGGACACATGGCTTGTGTGGCAAAAGCTTCTTTAAACATTTGTGAGCAAGTCTTTGTGATATGATTTCACTTTTCTTGGGTAAACACATAGGAGGTGGAGTGTGTGGGGCATGTGAAGGGGGTGTGTGTCATGTTTATGACACCACCAAACTGTTTTTCAGAGGGATTGTTCCATTTCATGTTCCCACCCCAGCAAATGTAGGAGAGTTCCATTTCCTGCACACATTTGCTGACACTCGGTATTGGTCGTCTATTTCAATTTGAGTCATGGTTATGGATGTGTTGTGGTATTAATAGTATCATTTGATGAAGAGACACTCTTAATTGTGGTAAAATCCGATTTACTAATTTACTCTCTTATGTGTAGCATTTTTACCTCCTGTTCCCAAAATCTTTGCCTACCACAACATCGTGAAGACATTCCCCTATATGTGCTTCTAGAGCTTCATTATTTTTATTTCATTTATTGTTTATTTACTAATTTTTAAATTGACAAATAATAATTGTGTGTATTTACTGGGTATAATGTGATGTTTTGATCTATAATGTGATGTTTTGATCTATGCATGCATTGTAGAAAGATTAAATCAAGCCCTGTAATACCAGCACTTTGGGAGGCCAAGGCAGGTGGATGATGAGGTCAGGAGATCAAGACCATCCTGGCCAACATGGTGAAACCTTGTCTCTACTAAAAATACAAAAATTAGCTGGGTGTGGTGGCGCACACCTGTAGTCCCAGCTACTCAAGAGACTGAGGCACAAGAATCGCTTGAACCCATAAGGCAGAGGCTGCAGTGAGCCAAGATCGTGTCACTGCACTCCAGCCTGGTGAGAGAGCAAGACTCTGTCTAAAAAAAAAAAAAAGAGATTAAATCGAGCTACTTAACATAACCATCATCTTACCAACTTACCATTTTTCTGGTAAATTAAAAATGTATTCTTTTACCAATTTTGAAGTATGCAACACATTATTTTTATGTGTCACCATGCAATGCAATAGGTCACTAAAGCTTTTTCCTCCAGTGTGATGGAATTGTTGTTTCCTTTTATCAACATTCCCTTCCCCCATTCCTCCCCTCTGGCAGCCCCCTGCCTCTGGTAACCACCTTTCTGCTCTCTGTTTCTAAGTTTGACAGTTTTAGATTCTAGACACAAATCATGCCGTTTGTCTTTCTGTGCCTGGCTTATTTCACTTAGCATAGTGTCCTCCAGGTCCATTCAAGTTGTCACAAATGACAGGATTTTTCTCCTTTTCATGGCTGAATAGTATTCCGTTGTGTATATATGCCACATTTTCTTTATCCATTTGTCTATTGATGGACTTAGATTGATTCCATACCTAGGCTATTGTGAACATAGGAATGCAGACCTCTCCCCAACAGAATCATTTCAGTTATTTTAGATATAAACCCAGAAGTGGGATTTGTGGATCATAGGGAAGTTCTATTTTTAGTTTTCTGAGGAACCGCTATACTGTTTCCTGTAGTGGTTGTACTAATTTAGATTCCCACCAACAGTGTACAAGACTTCCCTCTTTTCTATATCCTCCCTAACACTTGTTCACTTTCATCTTTTTGATAAGAACCATTCTGACAAGTGTGAGGTGATGTTTCATTGCATCTTCAATGTGCGTTTTCCTGATGACCAGTGATGTTGAGCATTGTTAAATATACCTGCTGTCCATTTAAATGGCTTCTTTTGAGAAATGTCTGTTTAGGTCTTTTGCTCATTTTTATTTATTTATGTAGTTACAGTTTTTTGAGCCAGGGTCTTGCTCTGTTGCCAGGCTGTTTTGTCCATTTTTAAATTGGGTTATTTATTTTCTTGCTACTGGGTTGAGTTCCTTATTGTGAGCAGTAGCCCCTTGTCAAATATATGGTTTGCAGATTTTTTCTCCCAGTCCATGGATTGTTTCTTCACCCTGTTGATTGTCTCCTTGGCTGTACAGCTTTTCGTTTGATGCAATCCCATTTGTCTATGTTTTCTTTCGTTGGGTGTGCTTTTGGGGTCCTATTCAAGGAATAATTGCCTGGACCAATGTAATGGAGATTTTCCACTATGCTTTCTTCTAGCAGTCTCACATTTCAGGTCTTATGCTGAGGTCTTCAGTGCATTTTGAGTTGATTTTTGCATATGACGTAAGATGAGGGTCCAATTTTAGTTTTCTGCACATGGATATTGAGTTTTCCCAACACCGTTTATTGAAGAGTCTGTCCTTTCCCCATCGTTTGTTCTTGGCACCTTTGCCAGAAATCAATTGACAGCAAACACTTGGGTTTGTTTCTGGGATTTCTGTCCCATTCCATTGGTTGATATGTCTGTTTTTATGCCAGTCCCATGGTGTTTGGATTACAATAGCTTTAAAGTATTTTGAAATTAGGGAGTGTGATGCCTCCAGCTTTGTTCTTTCTACTCAAAACTGTGTTGACTATTCAAAGTCTTCCTACTCAAGACTGTTGGCTATTCAGAGTCTTTTATGGTTTCATATGAATTTTAGGATTGTTCTTTTCTATGTATTTGTAAAAATGATATTGAAATTGTTAGAGATTGCATTGAATCTGTAGATAGCTTTAGGTAGTATGGACATTTTAACAATATTAATTCTTGTAATCCATGAATATGGGACATTGTTCCATTTATTTGTGTCTTCTCCAATTTCTTCTCCAATTTCTTTCATCAATGTTTTGTAGTTTTCAGTGTACAGATCTTTCACTTCCTTGCTTAAATATCTTTCTAAACTCTTTTTAATGCTATTGTTTCTTTATCTCTTTTTTGGATCCTTGTTCATTGTTAGTATATGGAAATGCTATTAATTTTTGTATGTTGGTTTTGTAACTCGCAACTTTATTAAATTTGTTTATCAGTCCTAACAGTTTGAAGACTAACAGGTAGAGTCTTTACAAGAAAAGAAAACTACAGGCCAATGTCCTTGATGAATATAGACGCAAAAATCCTCAAAAAAAAAGACTAGCAAACTGAATTCAACAGCACATTAAAAAGATCATTCGCTATGATCAAGTGAGATTTATCCCAGGGATGCAAGGATGGTTCAACATACATAAATCAATAAATGTGATACATCACACTAACATTAGGAACAAAAACCACACGATCATCTCAATAGATGCAAAAGAAACATTTGAAAAACTTCAGCGTTCATTCATGATTAAAACTCTCAAGAAAATAGATATAGAAGAGATGCACCTCATCGTGATAAACGCCATATGCAACAAGCCCACAGTTGACGCCATACTCAGTGGTGAAAAGCTGAAAGCTCTTTCTCTAAGATCAAAAACAAGGCAAGGATGCCCACTCTTGTCCTGGAAGTTCTAGCCAGAGCAATTAGGCTAGAAAAAGAAATAAAAGATACTAACATAGGAAAGAAAGAAGTGAGACTGTCTCTGCTGGTGATGTGATCTTATATAGAGATCTCATTATTTTATCTTTGACATTTAAGTCTAGGGTTCACCCCTAGTTAATTTTTGTGCATGGTGTCTCGATAGTCAGTGAGATTGGCTATCTTATCCTATGATTTTTGGCCATTGGACATCTTATCCTATAATTGAGTATTTCCATCTCTTTCAGTAATTTCTTTTAATGTTTTCTTTATAAATTCTGAATTTGAATCCTTTGTTACATACTGTTGGTGAAGGTAATCAGTGCTGGTTCAGAAACCAACAGAATTCAGCACGTCAATGGCTTAAGCCCACAAAGCCTTCCCCACTCCTCACATCGCCATCCAAGCATGCCGTGCCCCTACCTTGTGGACCCACTCTGGCACGGGAGCATCCAAGATAGCCTGGCAAGGAAGAGAGGCAGCAGGGCTCCCAGAACCTGTGGCCAGGAAGTGGCAAACATCTCCTCATGCACGTTTAACCAATAGAAACTCATCGTGTGGCCCTAACTAACTGCAAATGGCTGGAACCTGCCAGCCCATGTGCCCAGGAGGGAGACAGTGAGCCCGCAGACTACCCAAGATGCCCCACAGGTGGCTTCTCTGGATGGGATTGGTGGGAACTTTGGTTGTGTGCTTGTGCTTTTGTGTGCATTTTACTGCATTCAAGATTGTCAACATTTTCTCTAATGATTTGTGCCTTTTGCATTTTTTATGAGATATTGGTTCTTTCACCAAGGATGGCAGTAGGCATTGTTGACAAGGGGCAAATAGTGAATGTCCAGGTGACAAAGGGCAGTTTCAGCCACCGTCAGCTTCTGTGGTGCAGCTGAGAATGGCCCCTTGGAGGAGGCCTCCTCTCTCCGCCCAGCCCCCTGGTGCGCCCTTCCTCTGCGTGAGCCTCTGAAGTTCCACCTTGGAAAGGAACTTGATGTTTCTCCCCCACAGCACACCTCCCTTGAAGTTCACACCCGGGGCGTGGGGGTGTGTTTGCACAGAAGCTCACATGCCTGGATGCTTGCTGGGGCCATGCCCTGGGGGAAGAGCCAAGTCTGGGATGCTCAGAGGAGGACGTGCTTCTCTGAGCAAGGCCCCTCCGTCTTGCTGTCTGTGGGATTCAGGTGCCTGTAGTTGGGGGGCTCACCACATGGTCCTCTTGGTGCCTCCTGGACAGCCAGAGGGAAGCCAGTGAGGCAAAGCCTGGCTGCCGACTTAGGGTGCAGCCCTCATGCCAGGTGGGGTATGTGGGGGCTTATTCTTTGCTGGTGCTCCAGCCCCACGCCAGAGTTTCAGGTCACAGCCTCTGTGGCCACCACAGGGGAGGGATGGCTTGTTGCAGGCGCAGGACGGCTCTGCTCCTTGTGAAACCCACGATGGCCTGGCCTCACCCAGCCTCCTCCTCTGTCTCCACCCCATCTGGAGCAGGAGTCAAAGGAAGCACCACCAGAAATGTGCCCAGCACTGTCCTAGGACAGCATTGTTGTCACTTGGGAAGGGCACCCTGGGGCCCCAAGGCCACTCAGGGTGGCGATTCTCCAGGAGGACACAGGCCACAGAGGTCGTGGTATTCACGGCTGTGAGTTCCCACAGGAGAGGACACTGAGAAAGATCAGCCAAGAGAAGGATGCCTGGGACCAAGTCCAGGGGCACCAAACTCAGCTTTGGAGGCCTCTCCCGGGGCAGGGGTCACGCAGGACCGCCCTTACTCCCCTTGCAAGTAGCTGGGACTCTGCGTGTGTGACGTTGGGGACGCCCTGCCTGGTGGTGTACCCAGGGATTGGTCACATGAGCAGCTTCTGCCTGGGCTGCGCCAGAATTCCAGAGACTCCCAGCGGGGACGGGAGTGTCTGCCTAAACGACGTGGTACAAACAGCTCAGGCCCAGTGAGTGGGGCGGGGTAAGCCCCTCGGAAATCCCAGTTGCCATATTCTAGCCAAAGGCCAGACCAGCCAGCAGGCCTCAGGACGGCCGTCCCTGCCCACTGTGTGGACCTTTTCTGCACACACGGCCATGGGGTTTCCTTTCTGGAGCCAGGGGCTGGACACAACCCAGTTTCCGGGGAGCCCCCAGGGCAGCTCCACCCAGGGCAGGCGCTGCTGTTGGATCACTCACCTCTCCCATCCCTCAGGCCTGCCTACCCCTCGGACACCCCTGTGGTGAGGGTGGGGCGGGGCTGCCAGGACACCTGGGAAGGACAGGGACCTCGTGGTGTGGGAGCAGCCCAGGACCACCCATGGGTAGGGGGCATCAGGCAGGGGTCTTTGGTTGTGAACAACAAGAATGAATTCCAGTTGTACTTTTTAGGAAAGGAATTTATTAGAAGGGTCTGACCTGTTCCCATGGTCAGGGAAGACAGAGAAAGAGGCCCAGGCCCACAGCAGGGGAGGAGCAGAGCTTGCCACTGGGCCAGGGCAGTGACGAGAAACCCACACCGGATACGTGTCTACCCTCGTTTCTCCCCACACCGGGTCATGGGCTGGGAGGACCCACTGACTTTGCTGGGTCACTGCCCACCTGTTGCTGGGGAGGCAGGGCTGGGTAACTGGGGGAAAGTCAAGACTTGGAGAAACAGCTGAGCTGCTGCTAGGAGGAGAAGTGCACACTGGGTGGCCAGCTGGCCACTGACGCCCACTGCAGGGCTCAGGAGCGGGATGTGGAGAGCCGTCAAGGGTAAAGAACCCAGGGGTGCAGGGGCAGTGAGCACTCGGCTTTGGATGATCTTAAGGAGATCACTCAGCAGCTGGACTTCTGGGTTGAGGTGGGGCCGCAGCATGCTGGGCGGGAGCACACAGGGCGGCAAAGGAGGGACACACAGGAGGCCGGGCGGCAGCAGCTGGACTGGCAGGAGGAGGTGGGGGCACAGCAGGAGGGGACGGGCACGCAGCAGGCGGGCCTGCACACGGGGCGGCAGAGGAGGGACACGGAGGAGGAGGGTCTGCAGCAGGAGGTGGTGCAGCAAGCCGGCTGGCAGCTAGACTGCTGGCAGCATGAAGTGGAAGCCCCAGAGCAAACAGGCACGCAGCTCACAGGCTTGCAGCAGACAGGCACGCAGCAGCCCTGCTGGCTTTGGGAGGAGGTGCAGCAAGCCGGCTGGCAGCAAGACTGCTGGCAGCACAGAGAGGAAGCCCCAGAGCAGATAGGCACACAGCAGATGGGCTTGCAGCAGACAGGCTTGCAGCAGACGGGCACACAGCAGCCCTGCTGGTTTTGGGAGGAGGTGCAACAGGCTGGCTGGCAGCTAGACTGCTGGCAGCATGAAGAGGAATCCTCAGAGCAGGTGGGCACACAGCACACAGGCTTGCAGCAGACAGGCACACAACAGGACTGCTGGCAGGGGCAGGAGGTACAGCAATCTGACTGGCAGCTAGACTGCTGGCAGCATGAGGGTGTGCAGGAGCTGGTGCAGCCTGATTGGCAGGGGCTGGGCTCACAGGCCGCCTGGCAGGAGGGGTTGGGCACAGAGCTCACACAGCTAGACTGCTGACAGCACAAAGAGGAAATCCCAGAGCAGATGGGCTTGCAGCAGACGGGCACACAGCAGGCCTGCTGGCAGGGGGAGGAGGTGCAGCAAGCTGGCTGGCAGCTAGACTGCTGGCAGCATGAAGAAGAAGCCCCACTGTAGACGGGCACACAGCACACAGGCTTGCAGCAGACAGTCTTGCAGCAGACAGGCACGCAGCAGGACTGCTGGCACAGGGAGGAGGTGCAGCAAGCCGGCTGGCAGCTAGACTGCTGGCAGCACGAGGACGTGCAGGAGCTGGTGCAGCCTGATTGGCAGGGGCTGGGCTCACAGGCCACCTGGCAGCAGGGGCTGGACACACAGCTCACTGGGGTGCAGACCAGGGTCAGGCAGGAGGCCGGGGCGCAGCAGCTGGGGGCACAGCAGGGGGGTTCACAGCAGCTCTCTGGGCAGTCATCCACCTGCCAGGAGTCAGAGCAAGAGTCACAGGAACCAGGAAGGCAGACGCGGCTGCCGTAGCTCATGTTGCTGGAGCAGACGGACATGGTGGACGCGGCCATGCTGGGGGTTGAGCTGGAGGAGACGGGAGTGAGTGGTTGAGTGAGTGGGTGAGTGGGTGGGTGAGTGGGTAAGTGGGTGGGTGAGTGGGTGGGTGAGTGGGTGAGTGGGTGAGTGAGTGGGTGAGTGGGTGAGTGAGTGTGTGTGTTAGGTGCTCAAGGATGTTGGCTTTTATATCTGTCCCTGGCCTGTTGTCCCAGCTGGAGTGTCAACAACTCCCACCCCTTCCTTGTTTGTGTTTAAAACCTAGAGAACTCTTATTAGTGTGAGTTTCATGTTTAGTCCTATGAGATGCTGTTCAGTTTGTGAAGTCCAGAGTCTATATTTGGGTCTGTTGACACACCATCACCTCCTTTGGCTCCAGAGCATAATATTGAAGTAGACAGGGTAGAATGTCTGGAAATAGAGTGTCACGGGGACCTATGCTGGCTGCAGGAGAGATCCATCCATCCTAATCCCAGTGTCTGTGGGCCGTCGCCAGGGGACTCTGCTTGTCTGGGTGGCTGTGGCTTCTGGAATGCCAGGCTCGAGAAACCCCAGTCAGTGATGGCGTGAGGGTGGAACGTTCCTAGAAGTGACTCCCCACACTCTCTCTGTTGTATGAAGTCCCCCCTCAAGGGCTTTAGAGCAAGTGGCAAATGGGAAAGGGTGGACAGTGGTGTGAGCCATTTGCCGTCAGGTTCACAGTAGTTCCTAGGGGGCTGTGCACCCCCTCTTCCATATGGGCACTTAGGGAGGTCCCAGATCCCCGTATGGGGCCTCCCATCTCCATTTGCTTTTATCCCGAACACTGCGACCCTGTGAGTCTAACCCAGAACACCTAATGCATCTCCTCCGCGAAAAGCACAGCCACCCGCGACAGCACTGCTCTGTGAGAAGCAGAGAGCACTGCTTTCGCTTCCAGTGTATTTCCTTGATTGCTCACTAAGTCCTTGGTCACCCCAGCTAGACATCTGATCTAAGTCTCCATTTCTTCTGCAAATAATATCCAATTGGCCATCACGTCTTTTTTGGTTCTTTCTGCTAAATGTTTCCGATTTTATCTGATACTTTTACTTCTCAAGCATTCATTTATTCACGATGCAGTGAGTCCTCCCCTGTGCTGGAGATTGCACCAGGTGCTGAGAATGTGAAGGTGAAGGGTCAGTAGCCCTGACGGTGCGCCCCACCAGGGAGGGAGGTGGGCTGCTTGGTGGCTGGTGATGTCAGTGATGACTGGGCAGAGCCCAGCATGCATGGGGCCCAGAGGAGTGGCCCCTTTCCAGGTGAGAGGGCTCCAGGGGCCCTTCTGGTGGGGTTTGATGCCCAGGCAAACCTCAGAGGCTCAGGGCATTCTGTGTCTCTATCTGTGTTTCCCAGTCCAGGCCTCTTAACTCCTAGGGGATTTAAGAAAAGTACAAAAGGCCTCAGAGGGCTAGAAAGTCAGTTACGTGGTGGGATGAATTGTCTTTCTGTATATTTTGAACTATAAAAATAATATAAATTTGAGCATGGCCTGGTTCCTCCAGAGGTATAGGATCTGGTCCTATAGGATGGAAGTACATGGAGAGAGAGAGAGAGAGAGAGAGAGAGAGAGAGAGAGAGAGAGAGAGAATGGGGGCCTCTGTTTCCATCTGGGACAAAGTAGCTGTGTCAGACATATACTCCTGCTGAGAACAACCTGAAAAGCTGAACAAAATGTTTTAAAAATGATTCCTTGAAAGCTCTCATAAAAGAGCTGTTGAAAAAACTAAAGGTAATAGAATGACATCTTTAAAGGGCTGAAAGAAAATCACTGCAAGCCTAGAATTCTAGACCAGGAAGAACATTGTTCAAAGGTGAAAGTGAAACAAAACATTTCTGGATAATAACTGAGCAAATTGAACATGAGCAGACCCACATTACAGTAACTGTGAACGGGAATTTTTCAGGCAGGATGACTGAAAGATAAAAATGCAGGAAAGAACCAGGAGGATCTGAAAGGGTAATATTATTATATTTATAATGTCTTGTGGGGTCTAAACTACAAGCAGAGAAGTAATGCATGATGACATTAACAATAAAAGGTGAGAAGGATAAATGGAGTGAAAGTTTTCTAAGGTTTCAGGATTGCTTTGGAAGTGGCAGAAATGCTGATGTATGAATGCTGACACTTGAATAATCTAAGAATGTGTGCTATAATCTCTAAAGTGACCACTGAAGAGATAGCAAAAACTATGTACAAACAATAATGTTAGAAGTAAGGCTCAGAGTCGTAAGGAAAAATGGGCACTTAGACAAAGGATTTCTCAGCAAAGCAAATTTACTTCTGTGCAGAAGGGTGTTTCCCATATGGCTGGTTGCCACGAGAGCACACAGAACAAAAGACACTAGAAGTTTTTATTCCTAACAAGACTCCTGCCCCGTGTCCTTTCCCCATTGGCTGCGGTTGGACTGCACAATTTAAACTAGACCCGACTGGCTAAACATTTAAACTTTCTTAGATAAGGTGGATGCGTAATGGGAGACATGGGAGAGGAGGAAGGGGTCGTCTATGGCAAACTGGAGAGCCAGTCTTTTCCTAAACACGAATGGAATGTGAGCTGGTGCTGATAACACCACCGATGCTGTGGCATGCCTGGGCATGTAGTAAAGTCAGAAAGTAGAAAAGGAGAAGAAAGAGAGGGGGCGGGGTACTAGGAATTAAAGAATAAAAGGTTGAGCACACTGTTTGAAGAGAAGCCTTGCCATATCTTATGAATAATGAATAGAACAGAAGAAGGAAAATAAATAATAAAAAATACTTGATTAATCCAAAATAGACAGGAAGTGATTTTTAAAAGAATCATTAAAATTTGGGACAAATAGAAATTGTACAATCAGATGGTAGATAGGTATAAACTAAATATCAGTCAATAAGTTAAAGTATCAGATATTCCAATTAAAATATATTGTTGATCTGAATAAAAAATAGAAAACCTAACAACTACATGCTGCTTACCAGATACAGAACCTGAATACAAGAGTACAGAGACCAGGTGCCGTGGCTCCTGCCTGTAATCCCAGCACTGTGAGAGCCTAGGGCAGTCGGATCACTGAGGTCAGGAGTTCGAGACTAGCCTGGCCAACATGGTATAAAGCCCCATCTCTACTAAAAATACAAAATTAGCTGGGCATGGTGGTGGGCACCAGTAATCTCAGCTACTTGGGAGGCTGAGGCAGGAGAATCGCTTGAACCCATGAGGTGGAAGTTGCAGTGAGCTGAGATCGCACTACTGCCCTCCAGCCTGGGTGACAAGAGTGATACTCCATAAAAAAAAAAAAAAAAAAGAGAGAGAAAAAAGAAAAAGAGCACAGAAAGCTTGAAAGTAACAAAATGGAAGAAAATACACCATGCAAACACTAACTAAAATGCTGGCGTGACTTATGAATATCAGAAAAAGTAGATTTTAGAGCAATAGAGATGAAGAAAGAAATGTATAAAGCTAAAAGAGTCAGCCTACCAGGAAGATGTAACAATTCTAAATTTGGATGTATCTAATTACATAGCTTAAAACATAAAATTAAAAAATTAAAATAAAAACTATTTTTTAATTTTTTAACTGACAGCTAAAAGTAGAAATAGAGAAAAGGGAAAATCATAGTGGGGGATGTTAATACACCTGTCGATAATGGTAGGAAAGGAAAGAAAAATCATCTCAGAGTAGAAAGGGCTATTCTAAGTTTTGAGTAAAACACGGAAGCCATCTAAAAAACCGATAAAACTAATTACATAAGAATTTTTAAATTGCAGGAGAGAAAACATCATAAACCAAGTCGAAAGACAAACAACAATATGGGAAACACATTTCCTATTCATATATCAGAGAAAGGGCTAATTTACTTAATATCCAAAGAGCTCCCACAAGTTAAGATCAATAACAGCAACATAACAGAAAATGAGCAAAGGATACAGAGGGACAACTGAAAGAAATATACATGGTTCTTAAATGTGAAAACATGCTCGGCCCCATTTAAAATGAGATAAAACAAATTTCATGGCCATATATCATTTTTTATATTGGAAAAAATGGAAACCATTGATGTTCCCGCTACGGGTTGGTGAGGGTGTGGGCAGACCACCCAGATGACTCGCTGCTGCTGGGCTGAGGATGTTTCCACAGCTTTGGCTGGCAGTTTGCTGCTATGCATCAAAATTCAAAATCTCATGCCTTTGAGCCTGAATCACTAGGCTGACATCCTGTAGATACTCCTGGGTGGATACACGGTATGTGCAAAGGTATCACAGCCATGAGATTGTCCAGACAGTGGGAAACAGACTCTAGGGTGGCCCCACATCCCTCACCTCCTGGTGGTCATTGGCTGTGTGCCCCACACCCCTTGAGTGTGGGTGGGCCTGTGACATGTGTATAGACACAAGGAGCACAGAGACGTGATGGGACGTGCATGATCCCATTATGTAAGGTCGTAATGCTCATCTTGGGAGGAATCTGTCTCCCTGGCTGGCTGTGAAGAAGCCAGCACATTGTGAGCTGCCCATTGAGGCCACATGGAAAGAGATGGTGGCAGCCTCCGGTTGACAGCTGGTGAGAAACTGAGGCACTTAGTCCAAGAAGCTGCAAGTAACTGAGTTCTGCTAACAATCACATGAGCTTGGAAGTGGATCCTTCTCCAATTGAACCTTCAGATGAGACACTCTGATACGGCCCTACAGAGACCCCAATTTAACTGTGCCTGGACTCCTGACCCACAGAAACTGAGATGATAAATGTGTGTTATTTGAACCCACTAAGCTTGTGGTACTTCATTACATGCAATGGAAAATGAACACACAGACCAACATGGAATTCTATGCAGCTGTAAACAAGAGAGAGATCATGATGTATGCATAGGAAAGGAGCTCCATGTTTACAAAAACATAGTAGGTAGAGTATGACATAATTTGTATTTTAAAAATTTATGTATACAGAGGCATTATATGTATGTATGTGTATGTACATATCTGTTGACAATATGCATAACAGAATGAGGTGATGTTTTGCTTTCCTGTCTCAGCTCGCATATGGTAAACAGGTGTCCTTGTTACGTTCTCCTCAGTGCCGCGCGTTCCTCCCTGATGCTGCGATCTTGTTGTTTAAAGTGTCCCAATACAGTGCTGCTGTGCTGCTCGGTGTCCGGAGCTCAGAAGGCTCCAGCACATCTTACAGAGAAAACACATGTGTTCAACCAACTTCATTCAGGCTCTATGGGGCCGTTGGCTGTGAGTTCAGTGTTGATAAATCAACTATATAGATTCAATAAGGTGTCTTTAGACGGAAGCACTCATAAGACATGTCTATGCATTGATTGGTTGATGAGAATGTTGTGATCAGAGGCTCATGAGACCATAATCCTGTGCTTCTTCCTGTAGGAGCACTGGTTCAGTATTTGGTTATTCGCTGCTGGTGGAGACTTTATAGAACAGAACCTCTGGGAATAATGAGAAGGAGTTGTGTGTGTGTGTGTGTGTGTGTGTGCGCATATATGGAAGAGGCAGACAGTAGTTGTGTGTATGTGTGCATACACGGAAGAGGCAGACAGAGAGAGACAGACAGAGACAGAGAGAGACAGAGAGAAAGAGAATAAATGGGTGAAAGTAGCTGCTTCCTGAGAGGAGAATTGAGTGACTGCTTGTGTTCACTTAAAAAAATCACAATCTGGCCAGGTGCAATGGCTTAGGCCTGTAATCCTAGCATGTTTGGGAGGCCAAGGTAGGTGGATCACTTGAGGTCAGGAGTTTGAGACCAGCCTGGTTTCACCAACATGGTGAAACCCTGTCTCTACTAAAAATACAAAAATTAGCCAGGCATGGTGGCTTATGCCTGTAATCCCAGCTACTCAGGAGACTGAGGCAGGAGAATTGCTGGAACCGGGTGGTGGAGGCTGCAGTGAGCTGAGATTGTACCACTGCACTCCAGCCTGGGCAACAGATTGAGACTCCATCTCAAAAAAATCACAGATCTGTAAGTTTGGAAAAAAAGAGGAGACTTTGTTTCTTCTACAGGGGCACAGCCTGCAAGAAGGCCATCCTGCAGGCTGGGAAGCACAGCTCTGGCCAAGACCAGGGCCAGGAGGAGGCACTTCAGAACGGGAGGGGCTGGGGCAGGAGCTCCACGCTGACCAGGTTGGCTAAATACACGTGTGCAATAGGTTATGGAGGAATAGTGAATATTCATGAAGGAGGAAACGAACAAACATGCATGTAACATACAACCTGTTTTCACTCTGGGGTTGTGAGAAACACGGTCACCCGTCCAAATCCAAAGAATGGAAGTAGAGGCGTGAGGAACAGTGAAAGTGAGACTCTAATGACGGTCTTACAAGACCAGGTGTCTGATGGGCAGGCACACCCAGCACAGTTTCAACAAGCAATTTATCCCCTAGCGTGCAGGTCCCTCCCCCGTTCCTCGCAGCCTGAGTCCTGTGGGGTCGCAGTCTTCCCGGACGTCACCTAGGTTTCATTATCCCCTTATAAGGTTACAGCTTGTCCCCTTCCCCACTTTACGTTTTGATTTCTCAATGGCAAAAGTTTCTTTCCTTTTATGGGTTAACCGTCCCCCACTTTTGCTTCCTCCCCTCTGACTTCTGTGAGTCTTATCACTCTTCCCAGATGTCTGTACCGTGTGGCTTGTCACATCTGCAAGGGAGCTGCCTGGACTTGCCAGGGCCTGTTTTCTGAATATGGACCACTTAAAATGTACTTCTTGGCCGGGCGCGGTGGCTCACGCCTGTAATCCCAGCGCTTTGGGAGGCCGAGGCGGGTGGATCACAAGGTCAGGAGATCGAGACCATCTGGCTAACATGGTGAAACCCCGTCTCTACTCAAAATACAAAAAATTAGCCGGGCGAGGTGGCGGGCGCCTGTAGTCCCAGCTACTCGGGAGGCTGAGGCAGGAGAATGGAGTAAACCCGGGAGGCGGAGCTTGCAGTGAGCCCAGATTGCGCCACTGCACTCCAGCCTGGGAGACAGAGCGAGACTCCGTATTTTAAAAAAAAAAAAAAAAAAAAAAGGACTTCCTGTAGGGTGGAATCTTAACACGTCAGTGTGTCTCAGTGAGGCTGTAAACCTCGGAGGTCTTCTCGGGACACAAAGGTTCTCAAGAGGTAGCTTCTGTAAATCAGCTGGAGCCGGTCCACGGTCTGGGTCCCTTATCAGGAGGAGGCTCCTGAAGTCAGTCTCCTGCCCAATCAGAGCTGTGGTCACGGCTGTGGGACGTGGTCAGTTGGCGTCTGCAGGTGGATGGGCCGTGGTCGTTTGAATCTTGCTCATCCTCATGGCGGGGCCAGTGCGTGTTTAGCCGCTGGAGAAAAGGCAGCAGCCGTGGTGTGAGAGCAGAGTCCGTCCTCTCAGTGTAGGGTACTCAGCTCGACCCTTGCCTGGTGTGGCCTGAGGTCCTGTTTGTAATTTGATATCTTGTTGTCACAGAGTCTGTTCTGTGGGTCTTACCGTCTCTATTTTAACTTTAATACGGGGCAGTGTTGGTGTCTAAACCCTAAAGGGAGGGGGTGTAACGCGGCGTGTCTGACCTCCCTCCCTGTCATGGCCAGGAACACAGTGTTTCAGGGGTCCCCATGACCGAGATGGGGTCCATTTAGTCAGTTGGGGGGCTTCGGCTTTATGTTTGGTTTACACTGGCAATAAGGTTGCAGTGAGATCAATGTCCCTTGGACCCATTTTGTGTCTTCCGTGCGGGTTCTTTGACAGATGTCCCTTAATTTTAAGGTGGTGACACTAAGAGGCCTGGCACAGGGCTTGGAAGACAGGGCTGGGAAATGGGCCCCGCAGGAGGCTGGGTGGGGACTGACGGGCTGCCTCGGAGAAGCAGAGCACACAGAGGAGCCACCCTAGGCGGGGACGAGGGCTGCTGACCGCCACCGCTCAGCCTGGTTACACTGCAGGTTCAGAACCCAAAACCACAGCCCAGGAGGATGTCATGCTGTCTAAGCAGGGAGGGGCCGAGCCCACCGTCCTTGCCTGGAACACACAGGTCCTGCTGCCTCCGAAACACAAGGACAAGGTGGGCACGAAACAGGGCAGGAGGTGCAGAGGCTGTGGGGATGAGAAGTCGTCCAGAGCTCAGAGGCAAGAGGTCTGGGCACAGGTACAGCTGCCCCCGCATGGCCCCGGGCAGGTCAATGAAGGCTGCTGGGAACCAGGTTGTCCCTCAGAAGACGGCCACAGTCCTGCGTCCCATGATGGGGGAAGGACCACGCTGGATGAGGAGTTTCCACCACAAGAACACTTCCTAAGGCCAGCTGCCTGCAGAGGGAGTCTGTGTCCCGGGACTGCTGGGGCCAGGACTGGACAATGCCCCTGCCTGCAGCTTTCCCAGCTGCCAGAACCCAGCTTGGACCAGGCCCACCCCAGCTCCTGCCCCCAGGGATCCACGTGGGATGGGACACAGCCCAGATGTGACGGGAGATTTATGAGCTGGGCCACATCATAGGCAAACAAACACCCCTAATCCCGGCAGACTCCAGCTTTCAGCAACACGGAAGGGGAAGCTGTGGGCCCGGCGACAACAAGGCCAGGGGGAATAAAAGCCCGAGAACCCCAGCACCTCACAGGCTCACTCCCTCATCCGCTCACTCCCTCACCCTCCGCCAGTTCACCCCCAGCATGGCCGCGTCCACCACGTCCGTCTGCTCCAGCAACATGAGCTATGGCAGCCGCGTCTGCCTTCCTGGTCCCTGTGACTCTTGCTCTGACTCCTGGCAGGTGGACGACTGCCCAGAGAGCTGCTGTGAGCCCCCCTGCTGCACCCCCAGCTGCTGCACCCTGGCCCCCTGCCTGACCCTGGTCTGCACCCCAGTGAGCTGTGTGTCCAGCCCCTGCTGCCAGGCGGTCTGTGAGGCCAGCCCCTGCCAATCAGGCTGCACCAGCTCCTGCACACCCTCGTGCTGCCAGCAGTCTAGCTGCCAGCCAGCCTGCTGCACCTCCTCCCCCTGCCAGCAGTCCTGCTGTGTGCCCGTCTGCTGCAAGCCTGTGTGTGCCTGTCTGAGGATTCCTGCTGCAAGCCCGTGCTGCTGCTCTGGGGCTTCCACATCATGCTGCCCACCTGTTCTGAGCAGCTGCTAGCCAGCCAGCCTGCTGCAGCCCTGGCTCTGCTGCAAGCCACCATCATGCTGCTGCTGCAGCCACCCTCCTCCTCTGTGTCCCTCCTCTGTGTCCGCCTCTGCCGCCCCGTGTGCAGCTCCACCTGCTGCGTGCCCGTCCCCTCCTGCTGCGTGCCCGTCTCCTCCTGCCAGACCAGCTGCTGCTACCCGGCCTCCTGCGTGTCCCTCCTCTGCCGCCCCACGTGCTCCCGCCCGGCCTGCTACAGCCTCTGCTCTGGCCAGAAGTCCAGCTGCTGACAGCGCTGAATGTCATCCAGAGTCCCTTCCCACCTGGGGCTGACCTCCAAGGGGGCCCAGCCAGCTCCTCCCTCTCTGGCATTGACACCCTGAGAATATGGGGCAGGCTCTTTGTCTTAGGGACCAAGATGCTCCCCCAGTCCTTCCCAGATGCTGGCTGCATGGGGGACCCCAGCTGCTCCCCCAGAACCTAGTTCTGCAGAACTGACCCCAGCAGGCCTGGTTCCACCCTGGGCAGTGCCCCTCTGAGTTCTAATAAAGCCGCCTCTGTCTCACACCAACCTCTGTCCTGTCTGTGGACCCCCGGGGGGCACAGGGTGAGGTGGGAAGTGATGCCACCCCTGACTGCAGGGACAGTCCTGACCCCCAGCAGGCCTGGTTCCACCCTGGGCAGCGCCCCTCTGAGTCCTAGGAAAGCTGCCCCTGTCTCTGTCGACCTTCGATCCTGTCTGTGGACCCCGAGGGGCATGGGATGAGGCAGGAAGCAATGCGCCTGGTGCTGGCCTCTGTGAACCCTGAAGGCCAGGCTCCCTCTTAGCCCCGTGGGCCCCCAGCCCCAGCACGTGACGCCCCAGCCCATCTTAGGGAAGCTGCCTCTGGAACCAAGGCCAGGAGTTTTGGGACAAAGTGGACCCTGGCAGCAGCTCTGGGCCCCTGAGCCACATTCACCCTCCCCAGCTCCATGGCTGCCCCCCAGGACTGGGGTAGCCCACCCGGGGCCTGGCTCCACCCAGCAGCCTCACCGGTCCTGTTACCCCTGGGGAGACCAGCTATGGACCACAGTGCCCGTCCCTGCAGCCCTCGTCTCCTCCACAGTAAGACGTGGGACAGCCCCTCCCCCAGGACTTGAGCCCAGAAGCCTGGGGTTCTTCATGGGGTTCTTGAATACCCATTGCTCAGGCATCGCTGGCGAGAGCACAGATGGGCAGGGACCATGGCACCCACTAACCAAGCCTGCGCCCCCCCTGCCCCATGCAGCCTCGCCTAGAGATTCAGGGTCCTGGCTCCCTCCTGGTCCCGTGGTCCTGAACTCTGACCCCGAGGACCCTGTCCCCACACCCCCAGCCTCCCAGGTCTCTCCCAAATAGCCCTTAGCTCTGCCTGCCACCTTCTGCTCTGGCACTCAGACGTGGTACCGGATGCCGCGGTGGGCGAGTGTTACGAGCCGCCACACTCTTTCTGCCTGGTTGCTGTGCGCATTTAAGAGCCCAGGTCTGGCTACTGCCCCAGCAAATGACCCTTGCATGTCAATGCCAGAGGCCTCCAGCCCCAGCACCAGGACCTCCCGGAGTCCCACCCGACAGAGTTCACTGTGGTCAGCACAGCCACCTCCCTCACTCCCCTGGAGGCAGACCACCCAGGACAGACCACCCAGCAGCAGCCGTTCCCCGGGCTGGAGGCCAAACTGACACAGCCTCGTCCACCTCTTTAGAAGCAAAGCCAGGTCCCCATGAAGGGACAAATGAGGGCCTCCAGGGACAGAGATGTTTGCTTCCCGCCCTGGTTCTCCGGGTAGCTGGCGGGGGCGGAGCCTTCATCCTAGGGCTCCAGGGCCATCCTGGGGAGGGGCTCCCCACATATGCATGTCTGAGTCCCACCCGCCTCACTGTGCCCACTGATGGCCACAGGGTCAGAACAGAGAGCCGGGAGGAGGGCCCGGGGCTGGCTCTCTGACCTCCTCCATGTTTGTCGTTGTCCCCACCTGCCCTCGTCCGAGGCTCTGACAGGACCCAGCCTGTCTGGCCATCCCCAGGGAGGACACCTCCTGGTGTCCAGGTCTCACCTCTGACCCCTGCTCTGGGTCCTCATTCAATGTGTCTTCTGCTTCATCAGAACTTCAACCCCAAGTGAAAGCACCTTGGAAAACCGTCCTTCAAAATGGTCACTCACGAAGTGACCCTGTGATCCTGCCACTCCAGTTCTAGGCGTCTACCCCAGAGGAATGAAACAAATGTCCACACACAGGTTTGTGCACCCATGTATACAGCACCACTGACAGCAGCCAAAGACTGGTGTACCCATGTACACAGCATGACTAACAGTAGCCAAGAAGCGGAAAGAGCCTAAATGTCCATCAGAGGACAAAGCAAAACACAGCCCATCCACACAAGCAAACTGTGGCCCATTCCCTTGGGGAATATTATTCAGCCATGAAAAGGAATCCAATACTGACGCAGGCTACAACATGCATGAGCCTTGAAAGCATGATGCTCAGTGAGAGCCCACATGTGGTGACATTCTATTTGGGTTTTTTTATTTTATATTTTTATTTTATATTTTATTTAGGTTATTGGGGAACAGGTGGTGTTTGGTTACATGGATTAGTAATTTAGTGGTGATTTGTGAGATTGTGGTGCACCCATCATTTGAGCAGTATACACTGCACCCTATTTGTAGTTTTTTATCCCTCACCCCCTTCCCACCCTTTCCCCCTGAGTCCCCAAAGTCCATTGTGTCATTCTTATGCCTTTATATCCTCATAGCTTAGCTCCCACTTATGAGTGAAAACATATGATGTTTGGTTTTCCGTTCCTGAGTTACTTCACTTAGAATAATAATTTCCAATCTCATCCAGATCTCTGTGAATGCCATTAATTGATTTATTTTTATTACTGAGTAGTATTCTATTATATATATATATATATCTCAGTTTCTTTATCCACTCGTTGATTGATGGGAATTTGGGTTGGTTCCACATTTTTACAATTGCGAATTGTGCTGCTGTAAACATGTGTGTGTAAGTATCTTTTTTGTATAATGACTTCTTTTCCTCTGGGTAGATACCCAGTAGTGGATTTGCTGGATCAAATGGTATTTTAGTTCTTTAAGGAATCTCCATACTGTTTTCCACAGTGGTTGTACTCGTTTAAATTCCCACCAGGAGTGTAGAAGTGTTCCCTTGTCACCACATCCTTGCCACCATCTATTCTTTTTTGATTTTTTGATTATGGCCATTCTTGCAAGAGTAAGGTGGTATCCCATTGTGGTTTTGATTTGCATTTCCTTCATCATTAGTGATGTTGAGCTTTTTTCATATGTTTGTTGGCCATTTGTATATCTTCTTTTGAGAATTGTCCGTTCACTTCCTTAGCCCACTTTTTGATGGGATTGTTTGTTTTTTTCTTGCTAATTTGTTTGAGTTTGTTGTAGGTTCTGGATATTAGTCCTTTGTCAAATGTATAGATTGTGAAGATTTTCTCCCACTCTGTGGGTTGTCTGTTTGCTCTGATGACTGTTTCTTTAGCCATGCAAAAGTGCTTTAGTTTAATTAAGTCTCAGCTATTTATCTTTGTTTTTATTGCATTTGCATTTGGGTTCTTGGTCATGAAATCCTTGCCTAAGCCAATGTCTAGAAAGGGTGTTTCAATGTTATCTTCTAGAATTTTTATAGTTTCAGGTCTTGGATTTAAGTCCTTGATCCATCTTGAGTTGATTTTTGTATAAGGTGAGAGACGAGGATCCGGTTTCATTCTCCTACATGTGGCTTGCCAATTATCCCAGCACCGTTTATTGAATAGAGTGTCCTTTCCCCACTTTACGTTTTTGTTTGCTTTGTCAAAGATCAGTTGGCTGTAAGTATTTGGGTTTATTTCTGGGTTCTCCATTCTGTTCCATTGGTCTATGTGACTATTTTTATACCAATGCTGTTTTGGTGACTGTGGCTTTATAGTATAGTTTGAAATCAGGTAATGTGATTCCTCCAGATTTGTTCTTTTTGCTTAGTCTTGCTTTGGCTATGCGGGCCCTTTTTTGGTTCCATATGAATTATAGAATTTTTTTTGTAATTCGGTGATGAATGATGGTGGCATTTTGATGGGAATTGCATTGAATTGCTTTTGGCACTATGGTCATTTTCACAATATTGATTCTACCCATCCATGAGCATGGGATGTGTTTCTGTTTGTTTGTTGTCTATGATTTCTTTTAGCAGTGCTTTGTAGTTTCCCTTGTGAGGTCTTTCACCTCCTTGGTTAGGTATATTCCTGAGTATTTTATTTTTTTGCAGCTATTGTTAAAGGGATTGAGTTCTTGATTTGATTCTCAGCTTAGGTGCTGTTGGTGTATAGGAGAGCTACTGATTTGTGTACATTAATTTTGTATCTGGAAACTTTGCTGAATTCTTTTATCAGTTCTAGGAGCTTTTTGTAGGAGTCTTTGGGGTTTTCTAGGTGTACAATCATATCATCAGCAAACAGTGACAGTTTGACTTCCTCTGAACTGATCTGGATGCCTTTTATTTCTTTCTCTTGTCTGATTGCTCTGGCTAGGACTTCCAGTACTATATTGAAGAGAAGAGGTGAGAGTGGGCATCCCTATCTTTTTCCAGTTCTCAGAGGGAGTGCTTTCAACTTCTCCCCACTCAGTGTTATGTTGGCTGTGGGTTTGTCATAGACGGCTTTTATTGCATTGAGGTATATCCCTTGGATGTTGATTTTGCTGAGAGTTTTAATCATAGAGATGCTGGATTTTGTCAAAAGCTTTTTCTGCCTCTATTAAGATGATCATGTGATTTTTGTTTTTAATTCTGTTTATGTGATGTATCATATTTGTTGAATTGTGAATGTTAAACCATCCCTGCATCCCTGGTATAAAACCTGGTGGGATTCTGTTTGTATGAAAGGCTCAGAATGGGCAAATCTACAGAGATTCTATTTGTATGAGAGGCTCAGAATGGGCAAATCTACAGAGAAAGAAAGTAGATGAGTAGGTGCCTGAGGCTGGGGGAGGAGTACATGGGGAGTGGTGCTGACTGGTGTGATTTTTTGGAGGGGGGAATGTTTTAAAATTATATATTGGTGATGGCTGAGAAACACTGGGAATATGCTAAAAACAAATGGAATATGTCCTTGCAGCAGGTGAGCTTCATGGTTTGTGAATTTTCTCTTGGTAAATTTTTTTTAAAAGCCTAAGCCCTATTTGGGCTGGCTACTCGCCAATGCCTCCATCTCCCCTTCATCCAAATAAAAATGAATGGTGCCAGAACAGTGATAGAAAACAGGCATTCCGTCTGCAGACCAGGCCACTAAGGATTTTCTGGGACAGGCAAGACAGAAAGATCAGGCTTTCTTGACTGTAAAATTCAACAGAAAGAGAGGCAGAAGCAGGACTGAAGACAAATGGTTTTTCCCGGAGACCCGACACAGGGACAGCACAGGAGGACGGCCATGGGCACTCAGGCGTCTTTAACTGAGGGTTGAGTTCTAAAGAAGAACCGCCTGGTGCCCTGAGTCCAGCAGAAGAGCTAGGCAGGGCAGGGGTGGCCCAGGAGGCTCCCAGACTGGGTGCTAGTATGGAGAGAAAGAGACCTCACCCCAGGAAGTTCTGGTTGCCAAAATGAACCAAAGCCCCTGTGCTTAGCCAGCAGCAGACAAGGCCTCCTCCTGAGAGCCCCAGTGTCTGCTCTGTGAGAAGAATACACGTGTCTACACGCAGAGAACCTTTCAGCAATGAAAGCCAAACAATTTAGACCCTCACTTAAAAACGTGAACAACAACTAAGGGTCCTCAGATACATGAAGAAATCACAGCATGACAGAGGAGCAAAGTCTAAACAAACAATGATGCAGGAAACAAAGAGGCCGTTACTCCATGAAACAAGAAGAGAGTGCTAACAAAAAGGAGAAGGAGAAGAAAGGAAAACACCTTGGGTTTCTGGAGACTGAAATCATGACACTCTGAACATACGAAACTCAATGACAGTCTGCATGACAGACCCTGAAGGCAGAAGAGCTGACACCATGACCCCCCAGTTCAGAAAATGATTGACTGAGACCCGATGCAGAAGGACAAAGAGATGAAGCCAAGAAAAGCATGAAGTCTAAGGGAGATGAACCCAGGAGACTCAGGGTCTGTGATCCTAACCAGGATCACAGCGGGGAGAGAAGCCAAGAATGGAAGAAAATCATCAAACCTATATGGGGATAAAAGTTCCTTGAACTAAAAGAAGATGGGACCGAGGGCATGAACACAGCTGATGACAGTGACTGGGGAGGGGTCTGGTGAAATGAATGAAGTACAAGAAGGAGAGAAGAGTGCCAGGTTCTGGAAAAAGTAAAAGCTTCACAAGAAGATTAAAGCTGTGCAAATATGAAACACATTCGTGGCCCAACCTCTCCTAAGGCAGAGGGAAGTAATTCCGCACCTAGACTCTGCTGTGGCAGGTGTCAGTGGGAAGGCTGTTCTTAAACAACAGGGATCCAGAAAGTTTACCACCCACAACGCTTTCTGAAACTTTTATTCAACAATCTCCAACAAGAAGGAACACGACCCCCTCTTTTCAAATGTCCACAAAAATCCACAGATGCTCATCAAGGAAAATCTAAAGAAAATAAACATACAGTCTAATAAAAACAAGCAGACATTAAAGATAGAAAAATAAACATGCCCACAGATTCAGAGATTTTTGTTTTTATGTAAAAGAAAGTAGCATGGATATATATATCCTAAAATTTGAAAATATAAATGAAATGTACTGTGTTCTAAAAAGTATAAATTACCAATACTGAATAATAAAATGAAAATTTTAATACAATGATGTCCAGGAAAATATGGAAATGGTCTTGAAAGATATTCTTCAGAAGGCAGATTCAGATGTTTTAAAGGTGTATATCATCAGCCTTCAATATAAGACCTTCCTGTGATACATGAAATATTCCAGAGCTCAGAAGAAGCCAGAGATCTTCTGAATTCCTCTAGTAAGACTGGTGACATCCTGATGCCAAAACCAGGAACAATTGTGTGTGTGTATGTGAGAGAGAGAGGGAGAGAGGACTGTAAATCAATCCCATTTAAAAAGATAAAGTAAGAGATTCTATGTGCCTACGTTAAAGAAAAACTAAGCTGTTACATACAGCTATTATGGAAGACAGTATCAAAGCTCCTCAGCAAATTAAAAATAGAACTACCATGTGATGAGCAATCTTGTATATACAAGACAAATTAACGCCAGATCTCAGAGAGATACCTGACCTTCCATGTTAACTGCAGCACTATTCACAACAGCCGAGATACGGAAGCAACATAAGTGTCCATCAACAGATGAGTGGATAAAGAAAATGTGGTGTATAAGCATGATGGAATACGACTCAGCCATAGAAAGGAGGGAGAGGCCGGGCGCGGTGGCTCACGCCTGTAATCCCAGCACTTTGGGAGGATGAGACGGGCAGATCACGAGGTCAGGAGCTCGAGACCATCCTGGCTAACACGGTGAAACCCCATCTCTACTAAAAATACAAAAAACTAGCCGGGCGTGGTGGCGGCGCCTGTAGTCCCAGCTACTTGGGAGGCTGAGGCAGGAGAATGGCGTGAACCCGGGAGGCAGAGCTTGCATTGAGCCAAGATCGCGCCACCGCACTCCAGCCTGGGTGACAGAGTGAGACTCCGTCTCAAAAAAAAAGAAAGGAGGGAGATCCTCTCATTTTGTGGCAACATGGATGAACCTGCAGACACTATGCTAGGAGAAGTGACCCAGGCCACAGAAAGACAAATACTGCAGACCTCGTTTATATGTGGAATCTAAGAGCCAAGCTCAGCAGAGCAGAGAGTAGAGTCGGGGTTCACAGGGGCCGGGGGTGCAGGGAGTTTTCATTTTTCATAACTCTTTACATATCCTTTCAGCGATTATTAATACAGGTGTGCGAGAACTGTGTGCTTCATCCACTTTGGTGTTGATGACAGGATGCAGGTTCTGCTGTGCGGGATGAGTCAGTTCTGGAAACCTCGTGTGCAGCACGGGGACAGTTGGCCGTGACACAGAATGCAACGCAGTAACACTGAAATCTGCTAAGAGTCCACCTTAAATGTCTCATCACAAAATAAAGGTAACTGCGTGGGTGATGGACATATTAATTAGCTTGACCGTGGTAATCATCACACAATGTGTACATGTCTCAAGACGTCATGTTGTACACCTTGAATTTATATAATTCTTATTTGTCAGTTATATCTCAATAAGGCTGGGAAAAAGGGGATAATGAGCCATTATCAAGTAATGTATATCTTAGATCAAAAGTTACAAAGGGTATCATTAACTATACTCATAAAATAGAAGCAGAAAAGCCACTGGAGCTCTCAGTAGATTAATACACACACACACACACACACACACACACATACACACACACACACATACACACACACATTCACATACACACATACACACACATACACACACACATACACACACACATACACACACACATTCACACAATACACACACACACACACACACATACACATACACACACACACACACACATACACACACATACACACACACATACACACACACACACACACAATACACACACACACACACACACATACACACACATACACACACATTCACACACACACACACACACGAACAAACTCACTCTTTCCTTAAAAGCCTGAGGCAAAGTTCCTGGTAACCTAGAGTGAAAAAACACTGCATGCTTGAGACCAAGGCTGTGTCAAACGCTGGCTTAGTGTGGAGCTGCGGGAGGTGCTCTTGTTAACTTTGGAAACAAGACGAGAGGCTGCTGTCATCGTGTCTCCAGCGTTGTGCTGGGCAGCCAGCCATGGCGAAAGAGAGTCAAATAAAACAAAAGACTACGTTCCGGAAAAGAAGAATCCAAATGTGTGTCACTTGCAGAAGACCCAGCCGTGGGCCACCCTGCTCTCCAGACTCACATTCCCTCCCATCACCTCCCTCCCCCAGCCAGGGCCATTTAATCTCTGCAGCTCAGCTCACTCAGATCCCCAGAGTGTCCGCTTGAGTTAAGAAATGATGTGATCTGGCCGGGTGCAGTGGCTCACACCTGTAATCCCAGCGCTTTGGGAGACCAAAGCGGATGGATCGCTTGAGGCCACAAGTTCGAGACCAGCCTGGCCAACATGGCCAAACCCCATCTCTACTAAAAATACAAAAAAAGAAAGAAAGAGAGAGAGAGAGAAAGAAAGAGAAAAGGAGAGAGAGATGGAAAGGAAGGAAGGAAGGAAGGAAGGAAGGAAGGAAGGGAGGGAGGGAGGGAGGGAGGGAGGGAGGGAGGGAGGGAGGGAGGAAGGAAAGAAGGAAGGAAGGAGGGAAGGAAGGAAGCTGGATGTGGTGGCCCACACCTGTAATCACAGCTACTCGATAGGCTAAGGCAGGAGAATCGCTTGAACCTGGGAGGCGGGGACTGCACCATCACAGCACTCCAGCCTGGGTGACAGAGTGAGACTATGTATCAAAAAAAAAGAAAGAGAGAAAGAGAGAAAGAGAGAGAGAGAGAAAGAAAGAAAGAGAAAGAAAGAGAAAGAAGGAAGGAAGAAAGAAAAGAAAAGAGAAGAAAAGAAAAGAAAAGAAAAGAAAAGAAAAGAAAGGTTGGTGTGATCATTCGATTGTCTGTGGAAACTACTGTGGTGGCCCCATGAAAAGTTCCATGATCCAAAAAGACACGTCTCCACCAAGCGCAGGGTGTGGACTTAGATCGGGCACACTGAGAACCTGGAGGTGTTGTGGGCACAGCAATGACCGTGGAAAGACACTTTGGACAGTGATGGGTGGTTCAGACACCAGGAGAAGGGAGCGACAGAGGGCGTGGATCACAAATAGGAACAAAGAGATGAGGAATCACCATGCCCATTCGATTAAGGAGGCTGCCAGAGACAGCGGTGGGGAAAGTAAAGCAAATTATCATACAGGCCCCAGGGCTTGTCCCAGAAGCCACGTCAGCCTTACCACATCCCACTGGCTCAGGACCACCTCCCTCCCTGCCTGCCACTCAGGAAGCACACACTCTTCTGGGAGCTGTGTGACGGAACGGAGCCATTTATGGCCACGAGGGAAAGGAGCGAGAGCTCCTGGTTGTTGGGTTCACTGCTGGCCAGCTATCCTCTTTCAAGGTGACTTATCTTCTCAGCATTTCTGCGTCTGTCAAAATGGGCTGCAGAGTCGCCCCTCACACTGTGGCTGGTGTGGAGACTGCACCTGCACTGTGCGTGTCTGTAGCACACCCGCTAATACAATGTCATCCTAGCCTTCCTGGCTTTCCTGTCATTTCCTGAAAGGAGCATCGAGTCCTTCAGTCCCAGAAAGTGGGTTAAGCCTACAGTTCTTCCACAACCTCTACTAATCACTGAAAGGATATTCAAAGAGTTATAAAAAAATAAAATCAAAATTGTCTAAGAGAAAGGGAGGCTCTTTAAAATCCTTTATATATTTGTAGAAAAGAGAAACAGATGGAAACAAATGAGGATGTAAACTGGATCAGGACCCCAGTGCCCTAGAATAAAATAGTCTTTTACTCAGAAAATCAAATGAACTGCCACCAATGAGCAGAGCTTAACTGATGTCCAGTGAAATGAGGGGAAAATGTTTAAATGCTCAACAGAACATCATTACAGTGAGCCAAAAATGTGTTTCATTCATCATGAGACAAAATCAAAGTCACAAAAGGAAAGACCTCGAGAGATAAGAGTTATTTTTAAGAGTGCAAGACACTTCCTGAGTCTCCACATTGAAAGGCTCAATGAATTCTAACCACAGAAAGTAAAATTATGCATACTCAGAGAAACAAAACAAGAATAAAAAGAAAACCAAATGTTCCCAGAGAGTTAAAAAAAAAAAAAAGGAGAGAGAGAGAGGCAAACTATAAAAAATGACAAATGACCAGCGTCAGTCTTCCATCAGCAACACTGGACACCACAGAAAAATGGTGACACGGGTTCATCATTTTGAGAAAACAGATTTTTTTATTATTATTTATAATAATAATAATTCTGATTTAAAACTAGAATTATATATCCAGCTAAACTATCATATAAGTGTGAGAGTAAAGTTGAATACATTTTTAGGCAAGAAAGAAATCTTTTTATTTTTTATTTTTTTGAGATGGAGTCTCACTCTGTCACCCAGGCTGGAGTGCAGTGGCACGATCTCGGCTCACTGTAAGCTCTCCCTCCCGGGTTCACACCATTCTCGTGCCTCAGCCTCCTGAGTAGCTGGGACTACAGGCACCCACCACCACACCCAGCTAATTTTTTTGTATTTTTAGTAGAGACGGGTTTTCACCGTGTTAGCCAGGATGGTCTCGATCTCCTGACCTCGTGATCTGCCCGCCTTGGCCTCTCAAAGTGTTGGAATTACAGGTGGGTGAGCCACCGTGCCCAGCCAGGCAAGACAGAAATTTTAAAATGCATGTCCTAAAATCACCATATGTGAAAAAGCACTTGATCTGTCACCATGATGAGATAAACATGGAGAAAACCCAGAGCACAGCTTCAAATAAAACAGAGAGGCCTCTGAGGGTGGCATGGAAGAGCTGAAGAGACAAAGGTAAAGCGTGGATCCACCAGATACCGACTCTCTTCCCCTTACGAGGCACGAGGGGTTGAAGGGAGGGCCACTTAGCTTCGTCTTACCCTCTGTGCCAGTTGTATTTTATAAGAAATGCATATTTTTCTACATATTTATGTTTTAATATGCTAAAAGTAATAAAATATATCCAATCAGTCCAAACACAGGGTAGGTGAAACTAGAATTCCTCCCTTTAGAGAAGTCTTCATCTCTAAAACTTCAACTCAACAAAAGCTTTCTTGAAATATTTTCCACCACATTTCTGGGGCCAAAATAAAAACTGATGAAGAAACAGAGCCCTGCAACATACACACAAGTTTAATGAGGGGAAAACAAAGAGATAAACCAGCACAAATGACACATCTCCAGCCACCAGCTCTAAACACCAACAAGGAAGAGAAGCTTCTGGAGCCTCCTGTCAGGACAACACACGCCAGGGAGGGATTTAAAAGCCCCACAGCCCTGAGCAGCTCACTCACTCGTTCACTCACTCCCACACTCACTCACACCTCCCCCAGCTCACCTCCTCCCACCCCAGCATGGCCGCGTCCACCATGTCCGTCTGCTCCAGCGCTTACTCCGACTCCTGGCAGGTGGACGACTGCCCAGAGAGCTGCTGTGAGCCTCCCTGCTGCGCCCCCAGCTGCTGCACCCCGGCCTCCTGCCTGACCCTGGTCTGCACCCCAGTGAGCTGTGTGTCCAGGCCCTGCTGCCAGGTGGCCTGTGAGTCCAGCCCCTGCCAATCAGGCTGCACCAGCTCCTGCACACCCTCGTGCTGCCAGCAGTCCAGCTGTCAGCCGGCTTGCTGCACCTCCTCCCCCTGCCAGCAGTCCTGCTGTGTGCCCGTCTGCTGCAAGCCTGTGTGCTGCAAGTCCGTCTGCTGTGTGCCCACCTGCTCTGGGGATTCCTCTTCATGCTGCCAGCAGTCTAGCTGCCAGCCGGCTTGCTGCACCTCCTCCCCGTGCCAGCAGTCCTGCTGTGTGCCCGTCTGCTGCAAGCCTGTCTGCTGCAAACCCGTCTCCTGTGTGCCCGTCTGCTCTGGGGGTTCCATTTCATGCTGCCAACAGTCCAGCTGCCAGCCGGCTTGCTGCACCTCTTCCCCGTGTCAGCAGTCCTCCTGTGTGCCCGTCTGCTGCAAGCCTGTCTGCTCCAAGTCCGTCTGCTGTGTGCCTATCTGCTCTGGGGGTTCCATTTCATGCTGCCAGCAGTCTAGCTGCCAGCCGGCTTGCTGCACCTCTTCCCCGTGCCAGCAGTCCTGCTGTGTGCCCGTCCGCTGCAAGCCTGTCTGCTGCAAACCTGTCTCCTGTCTGCCCATCTGCTCTGGGGCTTCCACTTCATGCTGCCAGCGGTCTAGCTGCCAACCGGCTTGCTGCACCACCTCCTGCTGCAGACCCTCCTCCTCCATGTCCCTCCTCTGCCACCCCGTGTGCAGGTCCACCTGCTGCGTGCCCATCTCCTCCTACTGTGCCCCTGCCTCCTCCTGCCAGCCCAGCTGCTGTCGCCCGGCCTCCTGTGTGTCCCTCCTCTGCCGCCCCGTGTGCTCCCGCCCGGCCTGCTGAGGGCTTGGCTCAGGCCAGGAGTCCAGTTGCTGATGGGCACATCCCCAGGACCAACTGGTCCTGACTCGGGTTAGAGGTTGCCCCCACCTGGGACGGGGCCCCTATATGCTGAGGTGACCTCCCCCTTGCTCCCAGGAGCCCCCATCCACGCAGCTTCCCAGCTCTTGCCTCCTAGCAGGTGCTCACCTGCCTGCTGGGTCCCCTGTCCTCCCTCCCAGCTTTTCTGCCTCGGGTCACTCGGCCTTGACTTGAACCTGTCAGCACCTCTTCCTGCTCCCAAATAAACTCCCCTTGGTCACCTGATTCTCTTTTCCTGTTGTGCTCCTGGGGACACATGGTTTTGAGCTGACATTGGTCTCCTCCAGACATGACTGTTTCTAGGAATGAGTGACTTAACCGAGAAGTCACAGGGGACAGTGGCCTAACTCCTCCAGGGAGGCCACCAGGTGGGACTCACGGTCACTCCCAGGAAGGCTCAGTCCCGGCTCAGTCTCCATGCCTGGGTTTTCCCGAGCCTGGTCATTCGCTGCCCTGCCCTGGGTTGTGGGGCTCTCCAGACCCCAGGACCGTCTCACCCACTGTCCCACCTGGGAGAGCTCACCCTGCAGGGTCACCTGCCGGGAAGCTGGTTTAGGGTCCAGGCACTGCGGCCTCTGGGCCTGGTCACTCTCTCTGTGTGCCACCTGCCCCAGGGTTCTGCTGGTTTAGCAGCAATGCGAGGGGAGAGTGAGGGGCTGCTGCACCTGCATAGGAGACAAGGGGCTCGATGGGGACAAAAGCATCGTGGAGTGGGTGGATGGATGCACGTGATTCCCCAAAACCGGCACTGCCCCAGGTCCTCCTCTGGGGACACCAGGTTCCACCTGGGCTTTCAGGACCCAGAGTTCGCACCTGTAGGGCTGTGCATCAGGCCCCTCTGAGGTGAGGTTGACATGGGCGACACTGGAGGGCACAGGTGGACAAGGCCCTGCTGAGACCTTGGGGATTTTCTGGGGGGATGGCCTTCCAGGGGCTGTGGTGGTAGCTGGAACGGTTTTAGTAAGTAGGCAACTGTCCCCAACAGGTAAATTTTCAGTTCCCCTCCCTGCAAGGCCATCTCAGGGCCAAGGCGTGGCTGTTCCTCCGTGAGTCCCCCTCTCATCCCAGGGGCCTGTGTCTGTGGCAAGAGCCCACAAAGGGAGCCCCTGCCACCCGTGAGGCCTCAGCCTCCGTCCCCTAATCCCTAGCACCCTCGCCGACGCTGTGTCTACCCCACGGTTTTCTGGAAGAGTTTGGGTTAGATTGGTTTTATTTCTCCCCTAAATGCTTGGTAGAATTCAATAGCAAAGCCATTTGGGATTGGCATTTTCTTTTTGGGAAGGGTTTTAATTATGAATCCAATCTCTTCAACTGATAAAGGACTATTCAGATTTTCTATTTCTTCTTGTATCCCTTTTCATAAATTATATATTTCCAGTCATTTGCCTATTTCATCTAAGCTGTTGAATGTATTGACAGAGTTGTTTGCATTATTTCTTTGGTTTCCTTTAAATATCTCCAGATTCTGTAGTGGCAACCTTTTATTCATTCCTGATGTATTAGTTCATTTTCAGGCTGCTCATAAAGACATACCCAAGACTGGGCAATTTACAAAAGAAGGAGGTTTAATGGACTCACAGTTCCACATGGCTGGGGAGGCCTCACAATCATGGTGGACGGCGAAAGGCACAATTCACATGGTGGCAGACAAGAGAAGAGAGCTTGTTAAGGGAAACTCCCGTGTATAAAACCATCAGCTCTCGTGAGACTTATTCACTATCATGAGAACAGCACAGGAAAGACCCACCCCCATGATTCAATTACCTCTCACCAGGTCCCTCCCACAACATGTGAGAATTTAAGACGAGATTTGGGTGAGGACACAGCCAAACCATAACACCTAATATTGGTAATTTATTTGTCCTCTTGTTTTATAATAATCAGTAAAGTTAGAAATTTGCCAGTTTTATTGGTCTATTAAAAAAACTAGGTTTGGTTTTATTTATTTCCCTGTTTGTCCACTTATTTGGTAGGTGATACGGTGGATGTGTGTCCCCTCCAAATCTCATGTGGAACCATGATCCCGTGTTGGAGGCAGGGCTTAGTGGGAGGTGACTGGATCATGGGGATGGCTCCCTCATGAGTGGCTTGGTGTCACCCCCACAATAATGAGTGAAGTCTTGCTCTGTT